>NC_056554.1:1285500-2571000 GCF_910596095.1 Thunnus maccoyii | reverse complement strand
ATGCTCTGGATGTGGATTTAAGCGGCAGGCTGCATATTTGAAGCGGACAAAGTGAAATGCATCCCCGGAGCGCTGAACCTGCTCCATCGCGCACACAAAGCCTGTGAAGCAGGCCGTGTTTTTCCTCCCGCTGAGCCGCCGCGCTGATGATGCTCAAACATGTCGGGGAATCATTTCAAAGGCCACGAAGTCAGCTGCTGCATCAAGTACTTTATTTTTGGATTCAACATCCTGTTTTGGGTAAGAATGTTTTTTTTTTATTTTTGGTTGTACGCAGCTGCGCCTCTCTCCAGCACAGCTCGGTTATTATCATGTCTACTGGCCAATAGGGAGGAAGGCCCGAGTCATCATCATATCTGATCATGGATCCGTTATCCTTCAAGTTCATATTCTAACTCAGATCAGTGCATTTATGTCTTGTTGTGATTATATATGTCCATTAATATGTGGATAAAAGCAGCTGCGGCTCAGTTCACAACTGAGAGCTAATCGGCTTTTTGTAGTAAAGTAATAACAGCTGAGCCTGAGCGTCCTGCAGGCTGATCACTCATATCACACACAGTCTAAACACTGCAAGGACGAGACGAGACAAGCAGATAGTTCATACTGTCAGTATTGAGACACATTTTTCACTCACACTAAAGAACTGAAGGCATGACGTAAATGCTTTAAAAGTGATGTCATTCATGTCTAATAATTAGTAGACACTGCTGCTGACGACAGTAGTCTGTATGTTCAAGATAATATCAGCTACGTAAGTCAATTAGGGCTACAACTAACTATTATTTTATCATCGATTAATCCGTTGAATCTCCTTTAATCTATTAATTATCATAAAATAGTCACACAAAAAAATCAAAAGAGCCCAAGGTCATATCTTAAAATCACTTAATTTGTCGGACAAACAGTCCAAAACTGAAAGATATTTAGTTTATTGTATTTTTTTTCATATTGATTATTCATGTTGTATTTAACTCAATAGCTTATGAGACAAAGAAAATCTTCAAATCTTCACAGTTTGTGTGTGTGTGTGTGTGTGTGTGTGTGTGTGTGTGTGTGTGTGTGTGTGTGTGTGTGAGTGATTAAACTTGAGCAATTACTTTAGTGATTAATAGATCAGAATTCTTGCCAATAACCTTTCTGTCGAATTAAAGAGCTACTGACTGATTTAGTCTTTAATTAAATGGTCAGAATCTGAGCAGCAGAACCTGAGATATTCTCAGTTTTACTTACTGTTTGAGTGACATCTCCAAAACCTTGCTCTACATTTCCCATAATGCAACTTTATAGCATCTTTCATCAGACTGTCCCTTTCTTTTATACATTTTAAATCAAGCAGAAACTGAGACAAACTTGACAAAGTTTCCTTCAGGGACACAGAAGACATTATACGACTGAGTAGTAATTCTCATGACTAGTAAACGGAAATCATGTGTAAAATTAGTGAAATTATTATCATCAATTTTCATCAGCTGTATTGTAAATACATTTTTGCCCATTTTTATGCATTATTTTGAAAGATATTTATTATGAATTATTAATTAAGTGATAACTTAATACATTTTCAAAATTCTTTTTTTTTTTTTAAAAGAATTTTGAAAATGTATTTTTAAAAGTCAATGGAACATTAATATTTCTTTCTTTTTTTTTGCAAGGTTACTCTATTTTCCAACACATGATTTAATCTCATTTGAAAACTTGATGAAAGAAAGAATGAAATATTACTGTCACATGTTAAGTGTGTGATGTAATGACACAATGTGCAAAGGATGTTCACAGTATTACAAAAAAAGTCTAGTAAGAATATTAAATTTTGTCCCATATAAGATATTTTTTCTAAGGTCAGAGAAAGACTGATCCAACATCACAGGGTCACAGTGGCTTCAGAGACGATTATTTTTAAATTTACATGTAATAACAATGTGACAGACAGCCGTCATGTCATTATGCATCAGCACATCATCCCAGTAATATGACATGACTGGTGTTTTGCAGCTGCTGGGCATGGCCTTAGTTGGAATTGGACTGTGGGCATGGAGTGAGAAAGTGAGTACAGACATTCTGAGTTACTATTATCAGTGATATTGGAAAAATGTTGTAATGTTTTTATTCCTGTATTTAATTAACACTGTTTAATTTGTTCTGTATAAGCTTTTGGACGATTTTTATCAAAGGCTAATATGATTTTTTTTCTGATTTAAGCAGCTAATTGCTGATTTAATGCTGAATATATTTTATTTTATTGATTATTTGAATGCTACAACATATTCCAACCAAAGCTGCACAAATCAATAGTTTTATACTATCAATGGATAAGCATGTGTAATTTGAAAGTTTGTGCTCATAGTGTATCACTGTACGCTATCTGCACAGCACCAAACTGCAGTTAGCAACTAACTGGTGAACAGAGTGGAGCATTTAGCATTCAGATATTTTTCTCAGGAGTTGGTGGAGACCAAAACAGAGCTAAAAGAGTGAATATTGGACTTACATTCATCAGGTGGACACAAACATGACTCTAGAGAATGCTAAGGTTACCCTGTGTCTGCTCTAAATAGGCAACTGTGGGCTAACATGCTGTCCTCAGTGGCCGAAAACAATCAATGCATCTTTAAATTCCAAGAATCCAGTGTTTATTCTTGTGAAAGTGGTTAACAAAAAGCTTAGCAGTGTCCTCACTGAGTTCATTATAGTTTTATCTTATTTTATGTCACTGCGGCCCCTTTTGGCAAATGTGTGTGTTGTCCTCAAAGAGATGCATCTGCTTGTCTCAGACTGAGCGAGTTGTTGTCCTCTGTCTCTCCCCTCCAGGGCGTTCTGTCCAACATCTCGTCCATCACAGACCTGGGGGGTCTAGACCCGGTCTGGCTCTTCATGGTGGTCGGGGGGGTCATGTTCATTCTGGGCTTCGCCGGATGCATCGGAGCGTTGCGGGAAAACACCTTTTTGCTTAAGTTTGTATGTTCCACACTAGCAATAAGTTCCTATCTCCTCTCATCAATGAGTGATTAGAAAATCAACATACTGCAGGTTACTTAAGTGTGTGTTTATCATTTTCTGTCCTGCTATTTCTTCTTCTTGCTGTAGTTCTCTGTGTTCCTGGGAATCATCTTTTTCTTGGAGTTGACGACAGGAGTCCTGGCATTTGTCTTTAAAGACTGGATTAAAGACCAGTTGAACCTGTTCATCAACAATAACATCCGGGCGTACCGGGACGACATCGATCTACAGAACCTCATCGATTTCACTCAGGAATATGTAAGTTGAGAGAGGCAACAAATATCTCCAGGCAGATTTGAACTGGGGATGTTGCTGTTCATGCTTGATTTATTAACCTCTTAGCCACAGGAGCACCCCAATGATCTTAACTCAAGGTCCACTTATTAGCCTTTTCTTGGTCTTTCAACTACATTTCATGGTCTTCTTCAGTGGATGAGTTTGTAATCCACTGAATAAGACCATGAGATGTAGTTGACACCTACAGAAAAAAAGATGGATTTTTATGTCAAATGTTCATTTACACTTAATAGTTTTCATAGATATATTAGCAACTACAGTTTTTAATTACAATCACAGCATGATATACTAAACACACTGTGATGAATTTTGGTGGTTGATCAATTAATGGGAAAAAAATTATAATTTTAATTATAATTATTATAATTTTAGAATTTAGTTTAAATATAATGTTTTGCCAGTAGATGCAGTTTGAGGAATTGTCATTGAATGAATTTGTAGTGTAATCATGTGTTCATTTGCTTGTGAGAAGGTCAAACATCTTGGACTAAAAGGTTAGCTGTTGTGTCAGAAGTCCAACAGCAGGACAAATAATGAATGTAAAACATATTCTGAACATTTCCAGGTCTATATTTATATTCCTGAATATCTTTGCATGATTTACAGTAAGAAAAGACTCCTTATTTATCTTATGCCAGCTCTTTATGCAGCCACTCAGTTCAGCCTTTGTCTGAAACAGGCTGTTTTAGCTCCTGTCTCTTTAAGGCCTGCCTCCCGATGAGCCCACTCTGTTCTGATTGGTTAGCTTCAGGAAGTTACATCACAGCCGACTTCCAGCCGTTCTGGAGGCTACGTAAACAAACCATGAAACAAACTACAGTAGTAGGATTTCACTACTTTTCCCGTTCTTTACTTGAAATGTTAACTTCTCAAATCCATCCATACATGTTTTAGATGAAATTTGATCCAAAATATGAGAGTGGACAGCGCAGAAACCCATGGAAAAACCTTAGCAACAACCTTAGCAACCAAAGCTACAAAACAGACTGCTGTTTAGGGGTACATGCGTTGAAGGTAGAAAAAAAATGTCACAAACGAAGTGTTCAGAGACGGTTGAAGCCCTGACTTTTGACTTGCAGGGAGAATTTCCACATATGTACATTAACCTCGAGTTTTGGAATTTTGACCATGTTTAATATCTGACATCATTACAGTATTTAAATAACAGAAAGCCAGAAAAAGCACAATATGTCCCCTTTAACATGCAAATTTAAATTGACCACAAACTTAAGTTTTCTCAGCACAGCAGCCTTCATATTGTACATCATTGTAACTGTTTCTCTTCTCCTGCCTTATCTTTATCCTTGCTTCCTTCTATGCTCTTGGGATTGTCCCTAAAGGAAAACCATAGTTTGCTGGGGATTTATTTATGTTGCCTCGGATGTTGGTTATATCAGTTATGATAACACTGTACAAAGTAATTGCTCATATTTTATGGGGCGGCGACATCGCTAAAAATAGGTCCAACAGTGTAGGAAACATGTGCAGTCAGACCATCAGATAGCTTGTTTGTTTAAAACCTCAATAAACAATGGCATTACATTATTTTTTCAAGATTGTATTTTTAGTCATTTGTGTAAGTATGAATGTCTGTGTGATTTTAAATGAGATTACTTACTTCTGGAACTGAAACTGGTAGTTCACATTTCACTTTAGCTACATCAGATAACTGTGAATGATTCTCATGTAGAATCTTCCTGAAGACATTTTTGCAAAACATGTTTTTAGGTTCTTACAGGCGAGAGATCAAAGCCAACAACCACAGCTAATTCATATGCTGTGTGGAGGCTTTGGACTGACAATGCTGCAAGCTGCTCTGATTGGACTTGAGTGATCCCTTAATGAATGGAGCCAATCAGGTCACCAGACCAATCATGTCCACTTGTGATTCATTTAATTCCATTAATGTCTTAAACTGCCCTTTGAAAAAGCTCTTTTATCATCTCTGTCTACAAACGGAGGGTGTTTTGAATTCCAAAAAGTGGAGTTTTTAATAATTTAACAGACACGTTTTCCTCTCTGCGTCTGTCTGACTTCAGTGGGAGTGCTGTGGTGCTTTCGGAGCAGATGATTGGAACCTCAACATCTACTTTAACTGTACTGATGGGAATCCTAGTCGAGAAAAGTGTGGAGTCCCTTTCTCCTGCTGCACCAAGGACCCAGCGGTAAGAGCCCCTCACATTGCATGCCTGGACACATTTATACACACTAAAAATCACTGGGTTAAATATTACCCAGTTTGGGTCAATACAGCACCAACACAATACTGATTTAATGTTACCCAGAAAACCACTCAAGACAAGTGGTTGCTTTGACCCAGTTTTATGTCATTTTTTTATTTTACTGTTGGGTTATTTACCTGAACCAAAGCTTGTTATAATTTTTTAAACTTACATGTCACAGTTTGTTATTGATTGTCAATAATTTGTGCATCTTTTGAATGTCATATGCACAAGAAACAATACATTTATGACAGTTTTTAACTAAAGCTGGGCTGAAATAACAGATTTATATGGGGTAAAAGTAACCCAGTGTTGTGTTGTTGTTGTTATATTGACTCAAACTGGGAAAGATTTTAACCCACTGGTTTTTAGTATGCAGAGGTGTACTTGAAAAAGATCTTTCAGGGCCAGAAATAAACAGGCCCTCAGAACAAATACAGGAAACCTGACTGAGCAATTAACGCCCTTCATAGTTATTTTTTTGTTTCCTTTGTGTATTTTTGGCAATAAACATTTGTTTGCTTGGTCATGAGCAGTGTACTATGACTGAGGGAAAAGACACAGTGCATTTGGATTGACTACAGTTCAAGTTAACTGGTCTGTTTTATGTTTTCCCTTGAGGGATTGGGAAGGCTTCCTACCTTAAAGCTGACAGGGAGCTTTAGTCCTGCTGCCAGTTGTCGCTGGTGTCAGGTGGGCCAGTTGAAAAGTGTGGGTTCTCTGGTGTGTAGTCTCTTGTTAAAACAGAGCAGAGTTCTCCCTCGTAGGCTGTGGCAGTGTTCTCCTTTGGGTTCGTCAATGATGATCTTTGGAGTATTGTGGCCATCTTGGGTGAAGGTTTGCTTGGAAGCACATCTGTGGCTTTGGATGGGTGCTCGTTCCGATAGTTGTCCCCTTGACCCATCAGGTTTCTGTAACTTTATGAGTAATTGCACAGCTCTACTGTGTGCAGATTAGCACATGTGGTGTGAAACCCAATGGGCAAAGTAAAAACTGCCATCTTGTGCAAAAAAACCTTAAATGAATCCCTCTGAACTAGAGAGAAATTAAGTTAAAAAAATGATTGATCATCAAATTTTACTAAAATATTTCTTAATATAGATCAAATATAATAAATGTGGTATATGGAAGCTTTAAACATTGAAATACATAAAAAACTTATTATTACTACCCTTAATTATGAAAACATTTTTACAAATCATTCACTTGCTGGTGTGTAAAATGTATAAAAAATATGTAAAACAAGTGTTAAAATAGGATAAAGTAATTTAAATGTAAATATTTAAAATAAAGTGTGTTTATCTGTGTGGTTTACATATATGGTACATTATCATGGGGCCTGTGATAGATTACACAGCATTTAGGAACATTTAGCAGCACCAGTGAGAAGTTGCACATAAAGACACACATTAATTATAGTTGCTCATGTTTAATGTTGCTTTTAAATATGTGAGACACTTTAAATGTTCTTTTTGCCTGTAGGAGGATGTAATAAACACTCAGTGTGGATACGACATCCGAGCTAAACCAGTAAGTAACATGTTTCTACTTTACTCACTCTTTCATTTCCTCTAAATTTTTGTTTTGTTTTATCATGAATCCATGATATTTGTATTTAACTTATATAAAATGTAATATTTCATCCCATAGCTTCTTATTGGATTGTAATAATACAGGTTTTAGTGTAATCCAATGAGCACATTGATTTTTCTCCCAGTAGGACATTTTGGAAAATTTCCTTTTGTGCCATCTTGTTCAAAATTAGAATATCAAAATAATTTCTTGGAGTTGCTGAAAAGACTTTTATTTTAGCCAAGCTAGGCTCGCAGTTTCCCCCCTGTTTTCAGTCAGACATTTCGGACCTATGTCTGTACTGGAGGAACGAAATGATATCTTGTCATATGACTCTTGGTAAGACTGAAAATGAGTTTTCATAAAAGACCAGACAGTTTTTTAAATCAGTGTTACACATTACAGTCAGTGAAAATATAAAGATGACTACAGGTGGTTGTTTTCTTGACAGGACTCAGAGCAGAAGGACTACATCAATGTAAAAGGCTGCGTGCCGCAGTTTGAGAAGTGGCTACAGGACAACCTCACCTTGGTGGCGGGGATATTCATAGGAGTTGCACTACTGCAGGTCAGTTCCATTCATGTGTTTAACCTTCAGAATGTCCTAGAAAAAAAAACAAAAACAAAAGCATCATTTTGTCCTTATCTTTCAAAATGTCTAGTGTTGCCATTTCATGTCGTCTTCTTCCATCCGCAGATTTTTGGGATTTGTTTGGCCCAAAACTTAGTGAGTGACATCGAAGCTGTGCGGGCGAGCTGGTGAGAAAATGATCTGATCAGTGTCTCATGTATCCTCATACAGACAGCGCAGTTTTCCTCCTCTCCATGCACGCTTCCTTTGGTTTCCATTCATCTGTTTTCATTTCACAACATGAGACATTCCAGCTCTTTGTCATAGTATATATGCTGATGAGTCTGGAAGAGTCTCCCAGGCCTCTCTTTTGTAGATACATGTGAAGATTTGTTAGATATTAGATTTTAGCATTTAGTAAAGCAATTATCAATTATTATCAAACTGTGGGTTAAACACAGGAAGGATATATTAGAAACACATTCACTAACAAGAAGATCCATTTCTATATCTTGTGAGAGTAAGATCCATTTCTTTATCTTGTCACAGCAAAAGATTCATATCTTTGCAAAAAACCCATATTGTCTTGTTCTCACAAGATCCATATCTTGAGTGCACTAGTTACTATGTTCACAAAATATCCATATGTCTTGTTCACATATCATGTGTGAACTTGTCATCTTGATAACACAAGATACATACAGTATATCTTGTTCTCACAAGATCAGTTTCTTATTTTGTTAACACAGGATCTCTGAATTTTCTTCACACTGGTCATTATCATGTTTTTATAAGATATGGATCTTATGTGCGCTCTAGTTACTATCTTGAAGATCCCTATCATGTGCACACAAGATAAAATTCTGTTATTAAGTCCCTGTTAATAATCTTAATAGATGCAAGATGCAATTTTGATACTAAGGTTGTAGGTACACTTGAAACATGTCTTCTTTTCCTAGAGAAGCAGAGAGAAATACCTAAAACTATCAAAAAAAGACAAAGAACAAAGCATTATCATCTTTTTGTCAAACATCTTTTTCTTCATTAAAAAAAAAAAAAGATGTTTGAATTCTGTCAGCACTCATTCCCTAACAGGCTGAGGGGGGTTAGAGGAGAGGAGGGTTACTGAGCTTTACCATCACAATGCCAAAACTCACCTCACACCTCATTCTTCCTCCTCCATGCTTCGTCAGGGTGCCCCCCCCTCTCTCCATGCGTCGACTCCCACCACACTCCAGCAAGAAAGCATCGGCTTACTACTCATGAGACACACACACATGCTGTATGTGTGTTTGTAGCCGGTGGGTGTGATGGATCCATTTGGTCGTTGTTTTGTCTTCAGCTCTGATTGGATGGATGATCTGTGTTTGGTGTTGTGTTTTGTTCCATTTAAAGTTGAAAGCTGGAAATTTGCAGCTGTTGGGTATTAATTCTGCCCTTAATGTATTTTCATGGAGGCTGGAGTGTGCAAGCAGAGTAATAATTGATTTTTTCAGTTATATTAATAAATCAATAATTTTTCAAAATGTATCAGAAAATTGTTAAACAGCATTCAATTATTTCCCCATAAATAATGATACTTCCTTATTCTGACTTTAAATAATGTAATTGCATAATGAATGTCAAGAAGACCTGAATTTCACTTTTTGGACTTCATTACTTACTATGTCTCTACCTGTATTATATCACACAATTAATTTGTTTCCTGTTTAACATTTCCATGGCTTTCATTTAAAGACATGTGCCACCTAAAAGTAATATAAGCAGCAGCAGGAGCTCTGACTGGCCAGCTGTTGAGCTCTATATCATTGAACAGCTGGCCAATCATTGTTTTGTTAACTGATTATGATTAAGCACTGAAAAAGTCTAAAATTACTGTGCTGAGACGCTCCAGACTCCGTACTATTGACTCTCCATGCAGCAGTTCCTGTTATGTTAGTATTTCTCAGTGTTAGCTAGCTAGTTAGTGGTAGGTTAGCAACTGTATGGTTTTTATATCAAATTTATATACAAAACCATTTGTCACAGGCATTGTGATGACCACAAGTGCAACACACAGGCCACATCTGTAGCACTGAGTCAAGTGACACCTGTAGCACACACCAGTAGCCTGGATGTGCCGATTTAGCTAGCGGCACATCCTAAGTTGCTACTTTTCTGGACGAAATAGGACAGATATATATCCTGACATGTCAAGATGCTGCCGTGGGTGTTGCCCTTTGAGGTCATGTAATGTTCATGTAATGTCTTTTGAGCATTAAAAGCAACGCTGTCTAGCACAGTGTATGTTGCGATGATGGCATGATGCAATATAAGAAATTCGGAAATTATTAGCTAACAAATTTTGACGTGAAACTACTGTAGCCAGAATTTCCACCACTCTGAAATGTCTGGAACACAGTGTTAGTTATCACTAGTCTCTGCAGGAGACCATTTACTTCATTACAGACATTGGTTTTCTTTCCAAATAAAGTAATCAACATCTGCTGCTGGAACCAAATACTCAGTTACAGTAGCTTGAATGTTATTTCTATGACTATGTGGCTAAACAGCAGCATCAAGAGTGAGGTCACTGTAGTGTAGAGGATGATTCACTGTTCACTCCACCATCACCTTTTACCACCACTCATCCTTTTAATTTTTCATTTAAAAAGGAAATTATTTTTGTTTAATTTATTATTCATCAGCTAAGTCTTGCAAATGAACCACACGTTAGCACAGTGGTAAAAAGCCTACATAATACTTCTGTAGCAAGCGATTACCAGCATCTTAACAGGCTGACAGGCACAAACATCTTGAGTGGCAGACTAAATGGACCAAATATGAACAGAGAAACCTCAAATATGTAGCAGAATGTAAACAGTATCGTAAGTTAGGAAGTTTTAATAAAGCTGTGTACCATATCTACTTAAAACTGTGCATCTTGAGAGACTATTATGTTAATGACAATTACGTGGTCCATCTAGAAATGCTGGATTCACTTTGCACATCAGAGTATTTATGAGTATTGTCCTGTGTGATCACTTAGAAAGATAATTACAGTTATTTTTCTTTGCTTAAAATGTACCATCACTGTCAGAGTTTTGCCACAAATTTGATTCCGTAGTTCATTTAATAGCTCAAGAAGAGACACAGCAGGACTCTATTGCTTTGGTGCACTGAATGTCTAATTCTAATGCATTCCCAGCTGTTCTCAGATTAATAATGATTGGTTGGATACAGAGGAAGTCAGTCAGTTTGCTAGTATGTTTAATGTGCTGCATTTATTGAAAGCATCAGGACCTTGGAAAAACTTTGGATAGTGTTGAAGGAGTGAATCTACTAAAATAAATCAGACTCTTCATAGGTCAGAAAGTACATGAAGAGACAAATAAATCAGAAAATAAATTGTAATATGACTGCATGTCAATGAGCCTTCTACATGTTGGGGTGGTTTGTGTTAATGTCTTGGAGTGTGACTTAGACAACAATCCTTTCTTTGTTTGTGGTCTTTTCTTCCACTCTGTTCACTATAACTTTGTCCAAGTGAAGACATTTTTCCATCTGTTGTCCGTCTCATCTTCTACTCCTCTTTTCTCTCCCTTTAGTCTAGACTGCTAATCCTTTGCACATAACTCTTTTCTACTCGTTTCCATCCTGACTTCCCTGCTTTCCTTTGTGTCCTCAACTTTTATGTCACAGTTGTTGAACCTGAACCAAGGGTGTTGGAGTCTTGTTAATAAGTAGATGATTTAGAGGCTTTCTTTTGAATTTAGCTTTCTGTCTCCTCTTTTCCAGTTTCTTTACCTAATGCTGAAGCAGCATTTGGATTCTAACAGGTAACCTTTTATTTTGATTAAATTGAATTTTATGAGCTAAATTAAGTATCATATAAAATGGAAAGTAACATTACTCATTAGATTTTTGTCTTGTGATTTTCTTTTGGTCAGCTCCAGGACTTTGAACACGCCTCCACGAACATGTCAAGGAGCACCTGCACCATTTTGTTCACTGAACCAGCACCTTTTTTCAAGGCACTAATATGTGAAAAGCTCTGTATATAACACTGTGTGTGACTACTGTAAAAATCGTCGGAGAAGATGTTTAAACATGCACTACATGCAGATCGTCACGAGCTCCAGTTTTGATAGCTACACGTAGAGGAGTAGGAGTTTTGATACATCTTTTTGATATTAGATCAGTATTTTTCACTGTGGAATTAAGGCTCCATTGCTAAACCCATCATATTATGTAGGACTGTGAAATAGTTGTATACAAGAAACTGAGGATGTGCTTGTTTTAAAGTTCAGCGCTTGCTTTTCCACCACTCAGTCACAAAACTTGCACTGGTTTTGTACTAAAGCAGGATGTCTTTTTTTCTCAAAATAATATTTTAGGATGTTTGTGTATTTCAGCAGATTGCAGGACTTTTTCATTTAATTAACCACAAGAATTGTTTCTGCTCACTGAACATTCTGCTTTATCAGCCAACTTAAAAAGAGAAGTCTCATTGTTCCACTAACAATGAATTTTAATTACCGTTGGGTGGAACATATACTCTTGACTGTCAAACAGCAGTGTGGATAAGTGTGTGTACTGTTGTGATGGAAGAGATGAGCTAAATATTCTAACTCATGCAGAGTAAAAGAGGAAATGACTACAAAGGACTTTAACTATTTAGCATAATGAGTTATTACTCAGATAATGGACTAAAAGGGATCACAGTTAATTAAGTGATGGAATATATTATTTCCTATTATTGACTGAGGAAAAATTTCACTACTTCTATGTAGCTCAACTGTGCTACAAATTCTGAGCAACACAGTTGTATGTTTACTGATTTAAATCAAACTTTTTAAAACATAGGTTTGAATGTTTTTAAGTATATCTTGAATCTGCAAAACTCATGAAATATACATTGAAAGAGTTATTGGTAGTTGTAATTGTTTCTCCTGTCCATACTGGCTGTAATGTGATACCTGTATAGAGCAACTACACTGTAAAAAAAACAAAAAAAAAAACAGGGACAAGATCTACAAACCCTCGAGCCATTATGAGGACATATCCGTAAAACTGTCTGAGAAAACCCAAAGAGGGAATTTCATACGAAAAAGACAGTAACATTGTAAAAATACTCTTGATTTAACTTCGACAGAACTGAAGAGTGTATTTTTGACCAGAATAAGGAATTGATTTTGTTCCCTTTTTTTTTTTTTTTTTTTTAACACTGGAGTTGTGCTACAAAGGCATCGCAAGGCCAGTATGAACATCAGGGACATTTGTACAGAATGTGAGTATTGTATTAAGATAGACTTGGAAGAAATCCAAACCAATTGTTTAAATATAAAATGGATTGAAGGGATGAAGAGAAACATGAATTATTTGATTTCTCAAAGTTAAAAAAGATAGATTAGTTTATTAGTAATGAAACTCTGACTTCAAATTGGCATTATTATTGAGCAAAAGTGATACACAGTTCTAATCACATTGTCTGCCTCATAAAGAGGTCATTGTAATTCTTAGTTACCATGACAGTCCTGAAGGCTTGTAAAATGATTCCCTGAATTCCCATCTTTTTAAACATTTTTAGAGAAAAAGTCTGGATAAGTGTTAAAAAAAACAAACAAAAAAAAAACTGTTCAAGTCCTGATAAACAACTACAAAATTTATCTAGCTGTACACCCAGTGTCATTTCATTTCATGTTGTGGTTATTGCCTTCACCAAGGAGGTTATATTTTAGCAGGATAACTCAAAAACTTACCAGGTTTCAGTGACGTCTGGTGGAAAGTTAGAATATAGGCCAAGGAACAAGTCATTTCGTTGGCAGGGATCCAGTAATTTTTAAGGATTTCCTCATATTGTGAGATCAGCATTTTCATACATTTTCGCTGTTGTCTCTTATTTGAATGAAAATAACCCTGGCACATATATCCTGTGACTGTCTTTCACCATGTGTATTTTGATGCAGATCTGATAGGTATACACTGGATTTCAAAACGGAAAGTGTTGGTTTTACTGTTTATTTTGAAGGTTAAAGTGATACCTGCTTAAAGCATGAATCACTCAAGTATTTGCAGTATAAGTATTGTAGTCAGTCTGCTCAGATTGATACTGCGGAGCTCAGGTGGGACATGTTTTGAAAAAAATCTATGTGTTTAGTGATTTAAAAATGGATCAACACTGTTTTTGATCATTTATACTTATGATTTGGTTCCCTGGTGCATTGCAAAAACATTCAGTACTGAAACTGCTGAAGCTGACTTGTCACTTTACACTCTACACTGTACAGTGAATGTGCCAGGTTTTGGAAGTGCTCTGGTGAAGTATTCTGCAGTCCTGCTGTATAGGCCTCTCACTCATCACTACCTGCATCACTTCCATGGATTGTTTAAATCACAGTATGTCCCACAAACATTGTAATGTAACTACCTCCTCTCATTTTCTTGTCTCCTGTCCTGTTAAAAATTGACTGGTTTTAATATCAAGTAAAATTAACTAATAAAGGTGACAAAAACATTGAATCTTTGCATTCTTGAGTCTTAAAAGTGTTATTTTTTTGTTGGCACCAAGAGCTCATGGCTGTGTTTATGCATTGCACTTCCCACACATCATCTGTCAAGTGTTTCTGGACATCTTTTGGTGTCTGTCACCACTGATACAAACTAGTCTGATTCTGTTTATTGTAGATAACCAGAAAAGATCTATGTGTCGGACAGGACATGTGTCATGAAGTGGCACACCAGATGCCTGATGAACACCAGATGGTTAAGCTAATTGCTAATAAGGCTGTCATTTTTTATTCAAAAACTACATTTCAAATGGGGTAAAAAATTTAAGATTTCAATCTGTAATCTGTCTGAATTCAATATTTGCAGTGTATAAGCAGTAAGCAAGGCAACTGTTCCCTTTGCTAACGCAAATGCTAAACAGATATAACTCCAAACCATCTGAGAAGTAAGGAAGTATTTTGGATTCGACATTTAGGGAAAACTGTGGATAGTATTTGCTTTTTTAATATTCTACTGCCTTCAGGCATGTTAGGACAAAATACTAAGTGAATTTTGGTTGCATTCCAGTCACATTCAAAGCAATTATGCGACTATGCATGTATAAAACATGAAAATTGGAAATTGATTATCTTGCCAGGCAGCAGGATTCACAAAATGGCGCAAGAATCCATCTTGTCAGGCTTCAAGTTATGCGCTTATGCTCGTGTCCAACCACTAGTGGTTCTGACCGATCAGCGTCCTAAAAGGATTCTTGCATGATCTTGTGAAGCTGCCTCGCAAGGTAAGATGGTGATAGATGGTTCATCCAATGACCAGGCCAAGTATTTTTTGAAAGTGCCTGGCCTTTTCCAAAGTTTCCAAGGACGACTTCTCAGATAGTTCTGTGTAACAAACCATCTGGTGCATCAGGTTAGCAAATAGAAGGTAAGATGTCCGAGTGAGTTGAAAAGGTTTCAACTACTAGAGGGTAAAATCCAAGCTTATCCGGCGGCTTCACAAAATACTTTTTTAACGTAGTGGAACTGGATGAAAATAACAGAAAAAACTGCTGATGGTGAGTATATTCAGACATATATTGTCTGTTTCTGGCAAATAAACACTGCGTAACTATCCAGTCGTCAAATTCACGCAAATTAGGCGAAAATTCTGCAATGTTACCACAACAAATATTTCACTTAAGTGAAGCAGTGGCGGAACTGTGAATTAACGGAATCATGTCATTTTTGCAACATAATTTAAGATTAGCCTACATGGGTTATGTTCACAGATATTTTACAATTTGATATTGATATTTATTTTGTAATAAAATGGTGATGAATTCTACAACACTGATATACTGAAGAAATAAAGACATCAGCCATCACCAGCTATCATCTTTTATTATCTGCTGTGTTACAATCCTCCAAATGTACAACTCATGACATTTACAACAAACATTTAAGTTTATAGTATTTTACGCAGTTACTATGGATACATCTCCACTGGCATGTGTCTTTAGAAGAGCACAAATCTGATAAATAACCATTCATACCTTTAAAAAAAAAGCGTGGGCCCAGACCAGGAAACACACCGTGGCATGTTAACAGGGTGTCGGTACAGTGTCGGACATGCTGAGATATGCATGTTAGCAGAAATCCCTTCGACTAGAAGAACCAACCGTCATATATAAAGAGAATCCTGTGTGGTGGTGCTGTGGTGGTGGTCAGGCAGTTCAACGACTGACTGTTCTGTTTGCCTTCAATTACTAATTCTCATAAGAATCCAGACTTTGCTCCACGCTGCCTACCCCAAGCAGTACATTCACAACACACATACATACTGTAAACACACATGTAGGAATGGTGGCTGCTTTATTTTGTACTGTTAAAATTACACTCCCTGCTCTTCTTACAGCACACATCAGTGTCCCTGGTTTTGGGATTTTTGGGGGCGTTATTGTGTGTTCTAACAGGATCAGGGAGTGAATCATGAACCTGGGTGGTGGTCTCATGCCTATATTGACTTTGTCTCTTGTTCTTGGCTGCTTTTCATTGCTTACTTCATAATTTCCTGCTGACCAGGATGTTTTTATTGGTATTTCCTTGAGTTTTGTCCACAACACTGCAAACAGAGGATTTTAAACTGTAGAAATCTGGATATGCAAAGGTTGTCAAGCATTGATTAGAACTATGGTGCATTTATTGGATCGATGTTGAGCTTTTCATACAGAGTTCTCGCCCTCATCCTAGACTGTCATATTTCACAGTTCTGCACCACTACTTCCAGGAACTTGGACATTTCAGTCATTGAGCAGCTCATACATAAGTAATGGGAGTAATGTTGAAAATTTGATCTCACTGGAAGGTAGGAAATTTTGTTGGTGAACTATAAGGCGAAAAATCTGTCAGGTGGGTGCAAAGTAAGATGTAAAAGACAAGTATGTAAAATACATCATGGACCATGTGGATTTTATTGTACAGTTTGTATTTACTTTAATGAAAGAGACCTCTCTTGGCCTGACTGAAACATGTTTTAGTTATGTTTTTTGTTACTTTTAACCTACCTGACATTGTCTTTACCCATCTTATAGGCAACTTAGAAGATTGTCTACCATCCGTTGATGTCCAAGTTTTGATGATAGTGATTCAGGACAGTTTGAGTATGGCGGTCCTAAGTCAGGGCCAACACAGCTCCTGCAAGGAGTTGAACATCTCTACTGTTCTTTTAATGTCTTATATTTCCAGTTGGAAACACTATCAATTCCAATTTGGACCTTTTCTTTATGTAAACTTGACTGCACTCAGTCTTGGAGTTAGACTTGACTACAGCTCTGTGCTTCACCAGGTTCTTACGTGATTCTCTTTCAGCGACACGGGGTGGAGACTTGTGGGGCCTTTAACTTCACTGTACAGCTGTTGGAACAGGGAGAATGTGTCTGGACAACTGTGGAATTAAAAATCTGAATAAAACCTTGAGATCCATGTCTTAAAGAACAAGTGCAAAAAAAAAAGGAGTGTACAAGACTGGAGGTGTCAGTAGAGGAGGGCAGGCTGTACTTTGGAGTTATGCGAGCAGTAGAGAGGTAAAATGAACACTGGCACACCTTCAACAGGACTAAAACATGCACAGTTTCTAGTCAATTTATACTTGAGCTACATGGGACACGACTGGGCACATCATAGATGGCGGCTTTTTCTTAAAAATGAAAGAAAAATCACGACAGGAAAGGGTTTTTTTTGTTCTTTTGTGCACATTTTTTTTACTGGTGGGTTACCGGCGGATGGTATCACAGCTATGGTCGTAAAAGAGTGTTGTCTCTTTATCTATTGCGTTAGGCTGTCTATGGCGCCTCAGCTCCAGTGGAGCTACTTGTAGCAGAAGATGCATGCACAAGTAGAGGTGGGGACCAGGGATAGACTGATGTGTCAGTTGATTTAAAAAAAGAAAAAGAAATGGCTTCTACCTCTTGAGCATTTGACTCAAAAGCATAATGGGTGTCAGTCTGTAAAGCCTGGAATGAAACCTGCCTCACCGTTCCTTAAGGACCTGCTAACCCACCTAAATAAATCTCATTATTATGGCTTTCAGAGGAGAGTTTTGGTGTCCCATGGTGGTCTAAAAACAGTTTCAGAGGCTCTTCCACCCGAACAAGTGATTAATTCTGGGTGAATTCTTATCATTCAAAATAAAAATTCAATTAGAAAATACTCAGATTTTCTGATTTGTATATCATCACAAAATATTGCCGGTCTAAAACGCACATCAGTCTAACCCCAGTGGAGGTGGGCTGGGCGGAGGGTTGGGGATAGAGACGTCACTGTATGTCTGGCTGGCAGTTAACGCGACATGGTACCTTGGCACATGACGATGGGGCACAGGGGAGAGCAGTCATGAGGTGTCGTCGGGTGATATGTGGTCAGGCAGGCATTTGGGTGGGTGGGTGTGGGGTGGGGTGAACACAGTCATTTAGCTCTGGGCAGTTAGTCGCTGCTCCGTGAGCGACGCCTGGTGTGATACGGTCTTGTTTTCGTGAGCCCTCAGCTTGGACACCACGTCGATGAACGCCAGGCTCTGGACTTCTTTGTGGAGCGGCTCTGAGAAGAGAAGAGAGTCTTTGCAGTGATAGCCCTCAAGAGCAAACTACTGTTAATGCTCAAAAAAAAAAAAAAATCTGATTCATGAATTAGTTTCAATCGCTTCAACTTTGCTGTTTTTTCGGACTGTTTGAAGTTTCTATTATTTAAACTCAACACTTCCTGCATAAATGTTCTACATTAAAGTGGCTCAAATGGGAGAACCTCCAACCTCAAGTCCATCAGGTGTGGAGGAGTTCGCAAAAGAGCTGGTCTTTAGCTTTTTCTTAAAGATAGAGAGGGACTCTGCCGATCAAATGGAGTTTGGTAACTCTTTCCTCCACCAGGGAACTACAGAAAAGAAGAGTCTGACTACCTTTCTGTTAAAAAGACAGCGGTAAGTATGACATAACTCTGATGTTGTACTGATACTGATCTTCCTATTAGTGGACGACCCGCTCTACCTCCTGAGCCACAGTCGCCCCATATGTAACATTTAGGAGACAAGTCAGTTGTGACTTGTGGACTCACCTGAGCCCATGACTGCACAGATGAGGATCATAGAGTTGTACTTGATCTCTGGTGCACTCCTCTCGTCTGACAGCAGCTTGTGGAGCACCGACACCAGACTGGCTCCAACAAAGTCCTTCTCAGCTGCAACTGAAATCCAGAAAGAGAGTCTTGGTGTGTCAATTTTCTGGTCTCTGTATTTATGAATGATCTTCTATTAAAAAAATGTCAGCATTTTTTTAATAGAAGACGTTTCCCTGAGGCTGTGTGCAGAGTAGTTGTGTGTATCCATAGTGCCGGCTGCTGTTCATGAGCAGCTGGATCATGTAATTGGTCCGGTTCTTTTTGATGCATGCTTCTAGCATTTTTAGTCATGAATCAAGCTGGATTCCTGTCAAAGTAAAGCAATTCTAAAGATCTTGTATCAGCCGGGAGAACTCTCCCTGCTTTTAACGACTCATCACTGTTTGAAGGCCCTTCATTGTTTCATAATGAAAAGTGCTGCAAGCAATTAAAAAATGCATTGGAGTAAGTGTACAAGATTTCTTTGCAAAGCACTTATTTGTATTTTTATAAAGCATATAAAAATGTTGGCTTGGTGTGCAAAGTTGCCCGAGTGTAACTTTAAAAACTGCTGTACAAAATACAAATCTGTTGTAAATGAATGAATTAGTATTCATCCATTCTTGCTCTTACCCAAATCCAGAGCTGCTATGAGACCAAGAGCCACCAGTGCTTCATTCTGCATAATCATATGCTCACTGGTTGCCATGGTAACTAAGTGCTTGACTCCTCCTCCCTGGATAACAGTTCTGACCACTTCCTGAAATCCACAAAAAAAGACTGCTGTTAACAGGCCGCTCCTAGGAATGTACCTCCATATATATTGAAAACAACAACAAATTATGGAAAATAATGAATATGTATGTTTTCCTGTATTTGTTCTGATGCAGTTTGATCCAATACAATAGCAAAAAAACAGGAATTAATCAATCACTTCATTATCTAACAACTAAAACCACTTGGGAGCTGTCAGGTCAGGAAAGGATTTTCTTTTAAGCTAAACTCTGCACTATTTTGTGTTTTATATATAACCACTTAGACTCTTGTTGGCATATTAATATAAATATTTTATAGACTTCAAGAGAGCAGCGTGGTGTCTGACCTTAGACTTGCTGTGTCGAATGAGAGCAGACAGCAGCCTGTTGGACTCGCCCATCACTCCTGCGTGATCTTTGGCTTCACACCACTCTACTAGCCTCTCCACCAGTTTCCCATTGGTCCCCAGCTGGTCCGCCGCTTCAGCTGGACCAACACAACACAACAACAACAACATTTTTTTCCAAATAATTTGTACTCAAATGCATTTGACTTGATTCAGCAGAAACTGCTTCTCAGTGTGTGAGGTGAGAGTCAACATATTGGTGCGAATAGAGAGACGATTGTAAAAAATCTCTACCTTGTGTATCGATGAGCATACGTAACGTCCCTAGGAGTTTAAACTGGACCGGAGGCATCTCTGATTGCAAAAACTTCAACACCACATCCGCTACTCCAGCTGACAGCATCTTGGATTTGTTGACCACTGGAGAAAGAGAAACAGTGCACTTTAAAACACCATTCTTTGCAATTTTCTACAATTTGGTGACTGTTCTGCTACAAAATGTTTTTATGCTTAGTTAACACTTAATAAAATATCAAGGACACATTCCTTGCTTTTACCTTTTGTGAGAACAAAATACATTTCTACACTTTTACAACAATATTTCCAAATGCCAACTCTCAAACTACAAGGCTGATGCTACTTGTATTATTGTAGGAAAATCTATTTCTTGTACTGTACAAAAGACTATTGGGTGCATTTAACTTAATGTGCCTTATTTAAATTGTAAATAAAAGAGATGTGACTCTGCAGTGATGATGATGCACCACCTGATCACAGCTGATAGCGAGTCCGCTTGGATCCATTCAGGTATCAGAGATATTGACACACAGACCTGACATCAGTACAGTGGTACTCTGACCGACCGGACCGGGGTGGTCTGAGTTTGACTGATGTTAGCAGCTCACCAGGTATGGCCAGGTTCCGCAGGGCGCTGAGAGCTGCGTGCTGAACGGTGACGTTGCCTTCCTCAACGTGCCGATCCAACAGCTCCAGAAGCTTCTGCACAATCCCGGTGTCCACCATGTGGATGCAATTCCCATCTACACACAGGAATAAACAAACCGGTAGAGGAGATACCTTAACGTTGTGTCAGACACTGCATTTTCTCAGGAAGCCTGACCAGTGCTGGCTACTGCCAACATGTTACTTTACCAAGTAATTAATAGTGTTAGAAATGATTTCCGGTGAATCATCACTTTCAAAACTGTTTTGAAAATGTCCAGCCACGATCTTTCAGTTTATTTCTGTTGTTACACATCACGCTCTCAGCTGGCGTGAGAACAGTTAAGAAGAAATTGAGATTAAACAGCAGTTGCAGTATTTGTCTTTGTTGTACTCTCCCAACAGGGAAGATAAACATTTAAGTCATTATTTAACTTCATCCCACAACAAAGTGAAGTACAGCTTACCGTTACGAGCAAAGTTAGCGATGGCCAAAGCTCCAGCCAGCTGCAGCTGATGGTTATGAGATGGTACCCAGGACAGGACCCTCTGAAAGACGCTGCCTTTTCCTCCCTCAAACAGCTTCTGCATGGACTCGTCTACACAGCAGCATGAAGACAATGTCATTCTGTGTTATGAGGCAGCAAATCTGTTTAAAAATGCAGCTAGCCCAAAAAGCCAGAGTCCACCTTCACTACCTAGAGACCTTGAACGGTTCCAGCTTCACTTTCAAACATGGGTGGAGCAGTGAAGTCAGTCCCTGCCAACTTACCAGTCACCTACAGTATGTATGTAATGTAAGTTCTGGCAAGCTGTGATTGGTTGGGGTCCAACATGTAGTCAAGAATTTATGACTCTGATTTCAGATGATCGTCTAATCTGACAGTGACCAGATTTATCACGCAGCAGCGCAATATGCCGACCAATCATTGCTAAGACTAGATGTATTAACTGTGACATAACGCTGCTGCTGCTACAGAAATGAATAGAGGACATCATTATGTAGTATCCATATCACTCTTGCTGAGTCATACAAGATTCATACTTAACATTTGACTCAGGGATGGAAGATGAAACTAGGCTTCTTGCATAGAATTAAAGGCTGTCTGTCATTTTTAAAGCATAAAATGATTGTTCAGTCAACTTGAAGGTCTGTACTGTCATTACTTCAGCAGCATTATAAACATCACTGCTCTCTGTATCACAAGGTTTACAGACCAGACGAAATGATCATCTCATGATATTCATCTATTAAGATCTACTTTTGAAGCTTCCAAACTAACATCTCTTCTCTCATTTAAATCTTGTGACTACAGCACACGCTCCAATAACTACTTAACCTTAAATATCCCTTATGTAACCACTAATTTTGGCAGAAATGGTTTCAGGTATTTTTTTTAATGCAATGAGCTGCAAAATGTTCTGGAGCTGGATTCTTCCCTTCTCCTAGGAGAATTTAAAGCTTTAATTATCTGATGTTTTTCATGACTCTTGGAACTATTTTGACTAATTTGGTTATCTGATTACAAAAGGTCTCTTGTTCTCAGGTCTCTCTTGAAAAATATATCTTCATCTCAGTGAGACTACTTGATGAAATAAAGTTTAAATGAATGTGATCTGATGGGGCTGGTAAGACTAATAGCAGGGACCGGTATGCATATTTTATGACACTATGTTCAAATCTATTCAGCTGCATTAAAATATTTACATTAAGGCTGAATTATTCATTCTTAACATCGCTGCCAGATGGAGGAGTCCGCAAACTGTTCATTATTATTTATGGTCATATATTGTATGCGTAAAGATTAGAAGATGTGGTCATTTCTGCTCAAGACTCCTCTCTGTTCTCCTTCCATTTTCAACTCAGACTGACCAGACCAGACAGGTGATGCCTTTATATACAATCTATGGATATGACTTCATAGGTTTTGTCTCAATCTTTGCAGACAAAGCAACAGAGTTGGACAATAAATATGATTCTAATAGAACACAAAGTTGTAGCCATGACAGTGGACGATGCTTCAGATATGGTTGTTGCTGCAAAAAGCCACAAATTCTAAAATGTGGATGCTTCACAGATCTAAACAATCACCACAGTTTCAAGGTGGGCACTGAGATCAGTGTCACCAATTCACTATCTGACCAAATGTGAAATATGGTCACAATCTCCCCTTCTGTTCCTGAGTTATGGTGTTGAATAATGGCCAGAAAAGTGTATTTTGCAGAACATTATGATGTCACAGTGAAGCTGACTTTTGACATTTTGGATATAAAATGTCTTTATTTTTATCCTATTAGACATTTGTGTGAAACTTTGTCATAATTAGCACATGAATTCTTGAGTTATGGCCAAAAATGTCTTTTGTGAGGTCACAGTAACCTTGAGTGCAAGTGGACATTTGTGCCAAATCTGAAGAAATTCCCTCCAGGTGTTCCTGAGATATAACCTTCATAAGAGAAGGGGACGGACAGACGGACAACCTGAAAACATCTGTCACCAGCACGGAGGCATAAAAGAGACAGCCTGCAAATAGACACTCAAGTTGGAATTGAGTTATAAAACAATAAACATATTTATTACTTCACTGGATACTGATTTATTTGGATATATACGTCATTGCTTATTTATTTATTTATTCAATTGCTAACTTATGAGTTTATTTTAGGGAGAAATATTTATATTTTACATTTGATATGTAATTTCTTTGTAATATTTCTGATCACTTATTTATTGATTGTCAATAACTTCATTAAATAACATCTATAGTTGTGTATTTGATTCATATAATTATGACCCATCTAGTGTTAGATAATTATTGGTCCCTGGTGTTTACCTCCCAGCAGCAGGAGAACCATGAGGTCAGAGGCAGTCTTGAGCTGGGCGATGTCTTCCTCCCTCTCTCCGTCCACAGTCTGAGCCACCACATCCAGGAGACACTCCACCAAACCCGCCTCCACCAGCTGCAGCTTGATCACATCTGGCAGGGAGAGAGAGGACGAGACAGTCAGAGAGGAAGACTGAAACACACTGCTGCTGCTGCTGCTGCAGTGCAGCGGTGCATCATGTGATATGCATCATATGATATACATCATGTGACGCCATTAACACATGCAGGATAACAACATATTATACTGAATGTTAGTTAAGTCTCATTGAGACACTGAGGAGAGCTCTTTTGCAAGACAGAAGGAAGAATAAATTACATATATAAACGTTCACAACTAAACAAAATCATCACACACAGACACGTTAATTAAAACTGACAAATGTTAAAAATATCAGTTTGAAGTCTCCAAGAGGAATGAGTGACTGTGATGTCAGTTTGGTTTATTCCAGCAGTAAGGTGCACAGTGACACAAACCTGTCCTCACTTTGAACTCAAGATGTGAAATAACATGGCAACGCACAGATAACACCACCTTATAAATAAAATCACAGGTATGCTGATGCCTTCTGGATGTCAGTAAAAACCTTAAACCTGTAATGCTTCATAATCCAGTGTAGATATTATAGGAGAGTCAATATTGTTTCCTCTGTTCTGTTCAGCTGTCGTATCTGTGTCAGCCACAACAAACCCACAGTTATCATCATCAGCCCTGAAAAGCCATATCACTTCATCTCTAATTTGAAGATGTCAACATGAGCTTTTTGACTATTTCCTAATATTTTATAAACCAAACAACTGATTGAGAAAATTATTATAGATTATTCATCACAGCTGTTCCTATATGAGTGTTTGCCTGCATTTTAAAGGATTTTTTTTGCAATTTTCCTTTGAAATCATTTGAATGTTAGGACAATATATGACTGTTTAGCCTCTCTAGAGATCTACTAAACAACATGCAGCGTGACAAATGAAGAGATGTTGAAAGAGAGATGGAGAGGCAGAGAGAGAGGTTTCTCTAGAGTAGAGTTAAGTAGGACGTTGTCCTGGAGACTGACAATGTGGGAGCACCCAGTGTGCCTGGAACGGTGATAACAACAGTCTGTAAGATGCTCTCTCTGTTGTTGAAACACACACACACACGGACACGTTTGAAAAAGAGCAGCTGAGCGAATGCAGGAGCTGTCTGCCATGAATGTGCAGTTAGCAACTAGCCTGGAAAGCATGACTCACACTAAGAGGATCATTTACTGTACAGTAGGTGGACATGAGTTTATCTACAGGCATGACAGGATACTGCAGTCTGTCTGTTTTGTCTTTGAATGTCCAGATTTCCCTCACAGTTCATACAGAACTAGAGAAAAGATTAAAGAAAAAAAAAAATTACCATTTTCTGCAAGAGGAGCCAAAACCTCAAAAATCATTTCCTTCTTCTCGTGCTCTGTTTGCTTCTGGAAAAGACGCACCAGCTCCTCGGCGATATTGGTGGAGGCAAACTGCTCTTTGCTGGACTCTGAAGACACAAGAGGAGTATCACAGGCATGTCATGAAAGAGATCCTCTCCTCTACAATCTGAACCAATCAAAATACAGTTAGACAATACCGTCTTGACCATTCCAAAACATCTTATGATCACTCCATTTAGATTCATGTAATTTTCAGTTTGGACAATGATTACACTTTCTGTGATCTAGTATGGCAACTGACTATCTTCTAGAACAGTGCTGATGTCATTCCCTTACGAGTAAAAGAGATGGTGACATTACCTAGCAGCAGTTCAGTATGGGTTTGGGGTTTGGTTATTTCTAAATATAACCTGACAATATGTGACAAACCCAAGTAACTAAATATCAGTAAATGAAGCTCAGGTCATCTAGGTGAAATGTGAATGTTAGAATGGTTGGCTAAACAAGTGTTAATATATACTCACCAAGCTCAGCCAAATTCCCAAAAGCAATTAGACACATTTCTGTCAGGGCTGTGTTGTGGGAATGGATGCCTAGCAGCTTCACCAGAGTGGGGATCACACCCATATTGATCAGCTGGGCTTGTAAGGAATCTGGAAAAACAGAGACAGACAGAGAGATGGGCAGTCGATCTGTTTTTTTTAAAAACTTTGTGTAGGTTTGTAGGAGACAAAGAAAAAAAATGTTCTTTTTGCTTGAAAGCTTATATCATACACTTAGACAGTGTACTTAAACAGTGAGCATTTCTATAACTGATTTTAAAGCTTCTATAACACTATGTACTGCTTCCATTGAACGTAGATGACACCATAAACAGAGCGCATTAACACTGTAATGAATTCCTGCCTGATTTATGTTTAGGAAATCACAATAAAATCTTACAAAAATACTCATCACACACTGACACAGGATTACGTATATAAACAGATACAATATGCACCACGGTTCTCTTTATGACGGTTGGGTGAGTTAGAAAAAGGCAAGTACATTTTAGATCCCCAAAACCTAAAAGGAAATGTGTAGAAGCATTTGCCATTTGATGGTAAGACATGGTAGAGCTATTAGAAGCACCTGGAGAGCAAAAAGAAAAGCATTTAGATGTAGTTTTTATTTAAAAACCCAGAGCTGATGAATCAGTGGTGGAGGGACACAAGAGAGGGTAAGAGGAGCACGACAGAAGAGAGAAGGAGAATCTTCAGATCTGTATGGAAGGTCAACCAGGACAATCTCATCACTAAGCAAATTTGGATTTGGAACCAACAGATCGTCTGTGTTTAACCGTCTGTAGAATCTATTGAGACACTGTGTGTGATATTGCTCTACAGTATACAAATTAACTTGACTTGAGGAGAATCCAAAAACAGAAAGGGCAAGAAGCATTGCTGGAAGAATTGTCCCAAAAATACCACCAGTAAAAAACACCACTTCATCAACTCACCCATGGTCTCATCGACAGCGTTTACAATATTTGCACCAACGTGTCGCGATTAATTTGCCAGTTTTACATTAATGTTTACAAAGTATAAAACGAAGCACCTTCAAATATTACACTGTAACTATCTTATTCATTACAGCACATGGTGCGTGCACTCATCTGGAATTATAATGCATTCACTTGCATTAAATGCGATGATTCACTGTTAGTAAATGCGCATTAGCTAGACATGAGAAGTCAGCTAGATGCTGAAAGCTGCTGAAAGCCACAAAAACTCATCTCTTCTTTTAATGTAACCCCAAACCTCACACCACCCACTCCGAGAGATCCAACCGTCATTGCCAAAAGGCACCTTGGCAGGAGCTGCAAGTCTGTCAGATCACATACTTGCTGCTCTCAACAAGCCTTGTTATCACAAAGATGCAAATTGTAGGATAGTCCAGAAATACATGTATGCAGGGATACAGTCGATGACAATTAATCATTTTTTCCACCTTTTCTAAGCTGGTCTAATCTGTTAATTTAACCTAGGAGTAAATATAATGATAAAAGGGATTGAGAGGCGCCTTAGTACGTAGTAGTTATGGTGGCAAGTGTGCATCTGAACGTCTCCCGTTTGTGTCCAGCTGGGGACCTTTGCTGCCTGTCATTCCCCATCTCTCCTTCCCCAAATTTCCTGCCATCTGTCTACTGTCGGCTATCTATTAAGGAATAAAATGCCAAAAAAATGTATTAAAAGATAAAATTGGAGTAAAAATGTTGACTGAAAGTAATTTTGTAAGGATAGAAACTTAAAAATAAAAATGGATCGCTTAAAAAAACTATATATTAGGCCTTATGTTGTTAACATCCCTTTAAAAAAAAAAAAAAAAAAGGTATCTGGAATCTTTAATTTGATTTTCAGAAAACTTCTACATAATAAATCAATACAGATCTATAAATAATAGAATATTCTTTTCCTGGTTGCCTCAAGAGATTCTGCAGGTTATTCAGCAGCTCTTTTGCATTTTTCTCATCACCTTCCATTATTAAAGAATACTGCAAGCTGTCATTACCTCCTCATTTACCATAAATTGTGGATTTTTTTTTTTTTAATTTGGCTAAATCTTTTAATGAAAATCTGTAAAAAGCAAAAAAAAGAAAAGATGGCACTTTTTACTTACCACTAAATCACTGGATAAATGCATTTGTAAAACATTTTACACACATTATCAGACTTTCCCTACAGCTTAAAGAATAGTTCAGGATTGTAGGAAATGTGTTTATTTGCTTTCTCTTCACCTTTCCAGTCTTCATGCTAAGCTAGGCTAACCACACCCTGATTCCAGCTCTGTACCCAACACACAGACATGAGATTTATCTTCTCATCTTATTCTCAGAAAGAAAGTTTACTAAGCACACTTCCCAAAATGTTGAACTACACCTTTAACTAATCTATCTACAGTATGCTACTGCTCACATTTACCTCATTACAGTCAATATAATGGATCTACACAGTATACAGGCCTAACAGCAGCACCATAACAGAGTGTAGACAGTGTTATTCTGGAATTTTTTTAATTTTATTTCCATCATTCCAAGATAATAATATTATGAGCTGTTTGGTGCTGCATTTATGCCAAACAGAAAGGAGGATTCAGCAGTTTGATACAGGCTAGTGCGAGGCCTTTCATCTGTTAAGAAGCAAGGAGAGGAACTAGCTGATGAATGTATTCTACCTGCTGACTCTATTAACAACGCACACTTACAGGGGCGAGGTAGAGGAGGGAGAGGTACCGCTACTATGCCTCTCAGCAAATATTAATAACTGCAGATTACCTCAGAAGTAGAGTTGGAAAAAGCAACAGAGAGCATGGTAGAAAGATCAAGAGAATGGTCAGTCCAAAAACAATTCAACCCTCCTGTCTGTAAAATAACGTGACATCGTCTGTGTATAAGAAAGAGAAGATTCCGCTGATTAGTTCAGATTATTTAACAGTTGTTCTTGGGGGAAGATGGTCATTACCATTATCATTGCTATAGTTCATCAGCATGCCACAAAAGACAGTCAAGAGCTTCTCATTTTCCGGCTCAGTATTTTGGAAGAGGGATTTAATGTGTTCAGCTACTATCTGAGCCCCTCCTGCCAGGTCAACTGCACTCCTGCCCTCATCTGCAAAACAAAGAGGCCAGGACACAAATCAACCACAAAGGAAAGAAAAAAATAAAAAAATAAAAAAAATAATAATAACCACAACCTGAAAAAATACACATGAAAGCAACGTTAAATAAGCAGGACAGAACATACAAATCAATGCTAACTAAGGCTATAAAAACTGTCACAAAGCTGCATAAAATAAGTAAAGAATTATGACCACGACTGTTTTGACATAAAGCAAATCCAAGTCTAGCTCCTGTGTGGTGATTCAGGATTAATGTGATGCTGGTTCCTAGATCCCTCTAACAAAAGCTTTTTATTATTCAAATCCATACAAGAGTTGGATTTTTAATGCCACATGTGACATTGGTGGCCATAATTCTTTTTTGTTTTTAATACAATTTCTTTCTGTGTGTGGCAACAGAATGAAAAATTCTCTTATTAAATACAGTCATTCTGCTGCAGCCAAGAAGTCAACACAATCAACAACAGCAAAATCAAAGGCTTGAAATCTTAGAAAACAACAAGAAGAAAAAAAAAAAAGCTTGAATAAACTGACCATTGACAGTGGATATATTTGGCATAATGGAGCCTTTGTGTGCTGTCCATTTCCAGATCCTGCTCCTTTGATGACCAGCGGTTTATCTTTGATACTGTTATTTATTAGAGACTTCGTCTGTGTTGTTCAGAGAAACAATAAATGCACAGTAGTCTCTCTGGGAGGGCTTTGTCTGGTAGGACAGCTGCCAAAGGAAGCGTTACATGAGTCAGCCCTCTCGGTGCGACTGTGTCGGCTACTTCCAGTCGCACCTGGCGGCCCGTGTCGCCTCACCTCTCGGCGCCACTGCAATGCCAGGTGCTTAATATCACCCGTTTCTCTTCTCTTCACGTGATGCTTTAATGTGAAGGGCGTCTGGGTACTTGAAGCTACCCAAAAGCATCAAATCACACATAGAAGCTGTCTGGGCTCACACTTCAGGTCTCAGTATGCTTCAATCTAAATGCTAAATGCATCTGTAACCTCCTTTCTGATGATGGGAAGGGAGACGCTGCGTTTGACAATTTTAGTAATTTTCCAAAACACACAAACGGACAATCACAATTGGTCAAGAGTGCAGAGATGTGAAGGTAGCAAGCTTTGAACTAGTCTCAAGCTCTTTTCCTGTATACGACTATAATACCAGTCAGAAGCTGGGACACACCCACTCATTCAGGGGTTTCTCTTTATTTTTACTATTTTTCTACATTGTAGAACAATACTGAAGAGAGCAAAACTATAAAATAACACATGTGGAATTATGTAGCAAACAAAAAAGTCACATTCATATTTTAGATTCCTAAAAGTAGCAACTGTTTGCCTTGATGAAAGTTTTGCACACTATTGGCGATACATCTGTAAGCCTCTGTAAGGACTATCTGACATAGAAGCAGAGTGATGACCTGACCTCCACAATCACCAGACCTAACACCAAAACTGAAAAGGTTTGGGATGAGTTGGAGCACAGAGTGAAGGAAAATCAGCGCTCAAGTGTTCAGCATGTGGGAACAAGACTGTTGGAAAACCATTTCCTCATGAAGCTGCTTGAGAGAAAGCCAATAGTGTGCAAAGCTGTCATCAAGGCAAACAGTGGCTATTTGGAGGAAATCTAAAAATGTGCAACGTTTGTACTGTTCCTCGCACACAAAGACGCTGGATTGTTGGAGAGAGATCAGGAGGCAGTGTGGGCTATTAGGAACAGGTGGGAACACTTTTGCCTTCAGACGGTTGTTTGAAGCATACTGAAACCTTTTGGGGAACGGGGTGTTGAGCTCGCACATCTGGAACGAGCTTGGAGCGAAACCACTGGAAAGAAGTCACCTGGAGAGGTTCAGACATCTGATCATACCCTCATTACCTTTACCATCACTAATATAGATGTAAAACTGCTAAATATTTCACAATTCTTCACTTCAAAAGCACATTGCTAAAAATGAACATTAATATACTTTGATTCACTTGTTTCAATATTTTCAAATGTATAATTAAAGAGTCTTATTACTTTCTATTTATATTGTGACTGTATGAAATGTAACAGCTTTTTTAACTTCATAATGATTATGCCCCACTTGTGTACACCACATGTTTAGTGAGCGTGCACACTGGTTATTCACTAAAGCGACCGAGGCGACGTCTTCCATATCACAGCGTGTTTCTTTAAGGTAGCGAGCAGCTGCTTCTCCACACTCTCCCAGTGTTGTCTGTCATAAAGCAGTGCCAGCTCACTGAGACCCCCCTCCACTCAAACAAATGTCACATCCCACCAGATTCCACGGATACCCAGCTTTTCAACAAGAGGAGGAACTATACGCCAGAACTGACAGCTGTGATTAAAGCTTCTAAAGCTGTCTGCAAAATCAGGCTTAAAATCTGCTGCTCCTCCCTGAGGTCAAATACTCTGCTGGAACATTCACTAATCAAAAAGGTCTGAAAGCGAGACGGTTCAAAAAAGGTGCCGCGTGTTAGCGTCGTTGTCAAATGAACTGTGATACCTTTGTTTTATTTCCTATCACGTAACGTGGTTTTGTCGTCACGTGTGGTTCTATCATGCGTGTCCAATTACATCATAACTTCAGGATATGTACAATCTGAAGCCTTTCAGCTGTTGATGAGCATGTGCTTGATGGTTTAGAATGAATAATGCTGAAAGCACGAGTTCACGCTGTCAGATTAACAAACACTTGAAGTTGGTTGTTTTTTCAACTATGAAAAGTTTTTTACTTGTGCTGTTAGTGATGATTATAATATAAACCTGCCATGTTTTTTCAGCTGTATCATTATCAGAGGGCTTTGCTGCTCATAATCACATAAATATGTGACTTTTGCCACTGTAGGACAATTTGACTCATGACAAGCTAGACAAACAAGCTTTGCATTTTGGTCACAGTGAGTGTCAGCTGTTGGGTCAGCGAGGAGGGAATACCCAGATTCAGCGAGGATTAAACTTTTTTTTCTGCGGCTTTGTGGCGGGTGCTCTGCTGCCGTCTTCCAGTAGCGGGGATTTCATCGACAAAAACCATCTGACAAAACAGCAGAGCGGTGTAATACATTTAGAAATATCTGATCTGTAATGAAGTCGTCTACGGTGTTAGCAGTCACAGGGTTTAAGAAGCTACAGTCTAGCGGGTATGTGAAGCACCTGGAGTCTAAGTGTGAGTCATGTTTAAACTGTCATGTTAACATCACTTTATGCTGCTAGAAGTGTAACATCAATCACCACAAAACATCCTTTCTCTTCTGGAACCTGCAGCTCCTTCAAGGTGAATCCTCCCAAAATGAGAATGTTATCAAACTACCTTCAATGTCAGAGAAAATTCAATTTAAGTGTTCACGACTAACAAACAGCGAGGCAGCAAATAGAGGACACGCTCTGCGACAGCAGTGAGCTGGGTTATTTGGAGCTCAACAAAAGAAATAAATGGCAATCACATGTCCCTGCGTGTAATCCTGTAAACCTGTTAAAGGCTGTGTAGCTGCTTAAACATCAGTTTTGTCTCCTGTAGTCCAAAAGCAGAATCATTTTTATTACTTATGTGCTGTTGGCTCTGTGATGGTGATGACCGGGCTCAATGTTCCTTAAGCAAAGCAAACTCCTACTTACGGCTGTCATAACAGATGTTGCCAAGAGCTCGGCCGGTCTGCAGTAAAACCTCCTGGTCGGTGGAGCTTAACAGCTGAATTAGAGGAGGGATGAGGCCGGCTTCGACGCAGGGACTTCGCATGAACTCTAGAGAGAGGCAAGCAGAACAGGTCAGCGTAAATTGGAGTATAATTGCATTAAAACAGTCCTGCTTGAACTGCAACGCTGCCCACAAAAAACCCCCCAATAAACCTGGAGAAATAAAAGAGATAGAGAGAGAACAGTAGAAACCAGCGGTCACCAACCCATCAGTCGCCATCGACCAGTTGATCCTGCCTCTTACAGCCATATTTATTGCTAATTCTAAGCCATCGCTTCCTGCTGCTCATGTTTCACATTAACAGCTTTTCATTAGTGAAGCACCCACAGGCTTTTACTTGGAAGCAGTAACAGGAAATGCGACGTATTCATTACCGAGGTTAGTAGCAGCTGCTACCGTTTGCTATAACCTCGCGTACACACGGAGATACGGACGTTGTCGGTGTTTTTTCTTCAGCTGTTTTGTTTGAAATATTGCAGAGAAGAATGTTCAAAGAAGCAGCAGCCACAGTGAGCAAACTGGATGAACAGTTGCTTAACGGCAGACTCTTTACTACATCCTGGTGTATAGAAACGGTACAAAGGAACAGATGTATTGTCTGTATGTGATAGGCTGAATCTATGGAGGATGCAAATAATGCACAGACAAATAAACATATTGCCTATCACTGGCCAATAGAAAAGCTTTGCCTTGATGCCTAAAACTCAAGGTAACGAAAGAAATGAAAAAGAAGCTATCTGTGGATGGAGTGATCACTCACTGCTATCTAAGACACAGTTTCCATTTCTCACTTCCAGTAATCTCTGAGTCACTATGTTCTGTACGTGGAGAGGACGTCTCACCGGCGACCCTGCTCTAATCAGATTTTCATCTGGACAAACGAGGCGAGGGGATGATACACTCTCTCCTCTGTCGTGGTGGTGTTTTAGACTAACAAGTCAAATATGGTAACATTAAATCTTACCCGGTGCAAGCTCTAAACAATCAAATTGTCAGATAGAAAGGGAGTTGTCTTTAGCCCAGCAGTCACTTGGCTGCTTGCAGACATTTCCTGAAGCGGAGACAGATAAATGCCAGCGGGTTGTTGCCAAGCTTGGCAAACTGCTGCGGAGTGATCATTAGCTGCAGTCTTGCAAGCTGCTAAAAACCCATTCATTATCCTAACCTTTTCTTGCCCCGAATTCTTTTCACTTCTGCTTTTTTTCTACTTTAAAAGCTTTTTTCCCGTGCTCACGCAGAGGCATTATGGAAAGTGGAATCTCTCTGACAATGCGGTTATGCAAGGTTTGAGTCCTTACACAATAACCTCAGAGTCAGTGACAGCTTAGCTCTGAAATGCCAAAAGTGCAGCTAAAACTGACCTGTCCATCAAACTGACTCTTGATATCTTTATCGATAGAGAAAGATCGATGGTTGCTCCGTTTCACACAAAATCATGTGTTCATGAGGAAAACATGGAGAAACAAATGAAAAAAAAAAGGAGGAGAGCAAGAGAAAGTGTAAAAAAATGAATACTGACAAATGAACAGAAAGTCAGGATGTTCCTGGGGTTGGATGGGCTTGGAAACCGAACCTCACCGTTTTTGGCCACCTCAGCTATGATGTTGGCTACTTTAGGGGTGCAGGAAGACTGGGGGTTTAGCAGGGTGGGGAGCAGCGGAAGAACACCCATCTCCTGGATCTTCATACTGGCCTCTGTGTCTGCGGGAGAAAGAGACACAATTAATTAATGGATGCTTTCAAAAGTACAAGGTACCTACTAATGCAAGTATCATCACTATCTGACTTTCACTTATGGGATGTCCACCAGGTTTTGTGAGCCAATATTTATTTTAATTTGATTTTTTCACCCTTCATTTTACTAATTACTGTGCTCACTTAGCCTACAGTAGACCTGAAGTTATTACAGCAATCTGAATATGATTTAAAGCTGAATTGCTCTGCGTCAAAAATATAATCTGTAATATTTTGTCTCTGTTCAAGCTCAACATTCACAAAATACTTTTCAACCAAAAGCAGCACTTAAAGATGTGATTCACCTGCAAAATGTCACTGAAATAGAGATGAAATGACCATTTTTGGAACCCAGTGCGGCTCTGCTTGCATGGCTTACTGCTGCTGGCTTTCTTATGAGTCACTGAAACAGCTGGCTGTAGCTACAGTAGCTGTGTGGCTTTGTTGTTAACTTGCTGTGCAGTGCTTGTTTTAACAAGGCTGTTTTGATAATGCTTATTCACAGAGCAAACATCTGGCTTTACAGCTGATACCCTAAAGATTAATAAAACTGTTATCTGTCAACTAAGTGCGATGACGAGGAGCTGAGATGAGGACATGAGGGTCTGTCTGATCCGGCCCAGCAGGTACCTGATCGATCACATCGTACGTCGCTTTGTATCAGAGCAGCACGACGTTTCTTACAGGCTGGGAAAAGTAGCTGATAGAATCCTAAGCAACTGCCTCGCTTGATTAGGCCGAAAAAATCCCCATTCACAGCAGAATGTCATCACATTTTCTGATAACAGATATTTGCATATATGCAACGTTGTAATAAATGGTAGATGTAGAACAAGCTTTTCAAAGAGCCAATGTTCTGCTTTGATTGACTCTTGGTGAGAGAGATTGATAAGAAGAGACCATATTAGAGAAGAAGCAACAATCAAAACTCTATTTGCAACCACAGCATTCAAATTTTCTGAAGAGCTAGAGGTTCATGTGAAGAGGTATTATCCACTTATGGATCTCTCGATTAAAGATTTCACCATGACTAATGATTATATTCATTATTTTCTTGATTAATCGATGTCTAATTCAGAAAGATGAAAAACGTCTTGTTTTGTCCAATCAACAGTCACCCAAAGATATTCAACTTACTGTCATGTATGACAAATAAAAATCCTCACAGACGCCGAGTCCAACAAATGTTTGGCATGTTTGCTTAAAAAAAAATGACAAAACAATTATTGGATTACTGATGAACTGACTAATAGTGGCGGCTCTACACCATGACATACAACAATAAATGAAGGAACCAAAGCAGAGCCACTGTTCTCTGTGAAATGATCCAGATTATCACACTGGTTTGGCTCCACAGGTTTAGAAATTGCAATGATGATCTGCTAAACAGCCAGGGGAAGAATTGCTCATTCAAACAGCAAGATGTCATTACTCAACCCGTCTGACAAACACTGTCAAACTGCCCAAAAATGTGGTTGAACACACTGCGACCGCTTTTATTTAGATTTGAGTCATGTGCGCCAAATGTTACAGGGTACAAAGCAGGCGGATTGCCAGAGTGACATTTAAGGAGAAAACTAGAGCAAGAGACTTTAAATCCTACTAGCTGTGAATCAGGTTATACTCACTGTTGTTAGCGAGCGCTTTCAGCAGGCAGTCCAGACAGCTCTCCACGCTGTCCGTGGCGCTGTCTGTGGACGCTAGCTTCAGCTTCTCCAGGGCTTCACTCAGGTTGTCTGAAAACAGAAACACACATCATTTAGCAGAAAGATAGGCTGAGTGGAACGCAGGAAGACAGAGGGAGTGAGTCAGAGTATTTAGACTTGAACCTGGATACATGCTAATTTATTCAGCTGTTTGGGAATAGGAAACATTACAGGTTTGTTTTCCCCAACAGAAGAATCCTTCCAAAATGTGGAGCTCGCTGAAAGCCAACAGCAGCACAAATGTTTAAAAAAAAGGACCACACTTCAGCAAATATACCAAAAGCTCTCCAACTGACCCAGATGACAGAACTTTTCTATCTACGTCAACACACACTTGGCTATAAAGTCACATTTTCTCTCTCTTCTTAAATCTCTTTAACATCGCCGGGCTCACTACTGGAGTTGGGTCTTGTAAATTACCATTTTCTCTGGCAGTGAGAAGATGAATGCATACGGTTTTATATTGCTGTCACACAGGCAACAAGCTTTTAAAACCACCATGCACTGCATCTACATAAAAATACAGCCAAGTCCAACTCAAAGTGTTATTTAAGCATTGGAGTAATTACTGCAGGTGCTGAATGTATTTCACCGCAAGACAGCTGCAAGCACACACTGCACTCAGGGATTTCCAGCATCTGACTAACGGCTAATTTATAGCATTAAAAGAATTTTATATAAATCTGAACTTGTACAATTCCATCTTTGAATCCTCTAGAAACTCCACAGCTCAGACAAAATGGAGCGTATCAGAAAACAGAAGTGTTAGATTCATCGTTTGTTTTCTGATATGCTTCATTTAGTAATAACAGGACCACAGAAACACAAAAAACAGAATTAAACATAGAAATATGGACACTGTATCATCTTAGAAGCATGGTATTTGTATTTTCTCTCCCCCAAAAAATCAGTTTCTACATGAGAAACCTGCAGAAAAATCCAAATATGTTTAGCTTTCAGCATTTGAGAGCAACTCAACTCATAAATAATGAAATAACGGTCTACTGTAAAGCTTGTTGTAGTAATATACTATGTAAATGTTTACAAGCTGTAACTGCCATCTAAAGCAGATATGAAATATATATCTGACACACTAGAATAACAGGTGTAGCTGGTTTTACACACGTTTTCATTCCATAATATGCGTACCAGTTGAACTGGGAGGTTCAGCTAGTGTTTCATTAGAGGAGACACACCACTCTGTTGGTCTGGCTGAACTGCTGAAACGCAATAATGTGTCGACCCACAATAAGCCTTTTTTTCACAGCAGACATTTCGACTTGTCATTAGTGAGACCACATAATGATGACAGTGTGACAGTGAGCCAGCATGTGCAGTACCAGGAGCCTGAGACTGAAGCGGCTGAATGGATTTTTAGCCATCGTTCATTTTATTATTTAAACCTGAGCTTTTCCTGCTGTGACATGTCGAGATGTCCTCTGTACAGTGGTGTTACCGAGTGGCACGATACAGACAGCTTGATATTTTGACGTGCCATCTAGTTACTTAAGACGATAACACATCATCTGTCTGTGAAAACTCAAACATTAGAAGCGTGCATGTTTTCTACATCAGTGAATACAAAAGACTGAGGAGTGATAAAAGATTTGACATGAGATTTGTTTAGCATAGCAGAGATTAGCAAATCTGATTATTTTGCTGACCTGGAAACAGATCCAAAATGGAAGCTGCTACTGGAACTCAACCCTACTGGAAGAAAGCATCTGTTTTCTTCTGTTGTCCAGAGTTTCATTTATTTCAATTATCTGCTACAAGATTAAACATTTCGCCTGCTCTACAAGCTAACAGTGTGACGGCTACCTACCAGAGCCCGACTGATATTAACTCATTGCAGATATGTTGGTATCAGCATGTATATCAGCTGATAAATGACAAAAAATTAAAAGTATAGAAGTGAGATAGACTGTCGTGCTCACATGAGCCCACTCGTGATAATGTGCGAGAGGAACAGAAGTGACTCTACAGCTGACGCATCGCTCTGGATTCCGCCATATTTCTCTTTTGGTCGTTGCCTTGGCAATGTACGAATTTGGGGGGGCGGAGCTTCTGACGCAGCAGGTGTATTTAATTGGGTGTTTAGTTCAAATGTCAACAATCTTTCTCCAGAATTATTGACTCTACCTTTAATAGTCGATTCATTGATTAGATGATCGACAGAAAATTAATCTAGTCATTAGTCATTTATTAAAATATCAAAATAGCAAAACATTTGCTTGTTGCAGTTTCTCAAATGTGCTCATTTGAGGATTTTCTGCATCATACATGACTGTTTTTGACTGTTCAGACAAAACAAGGCATCTGAAGACATCACAATGGGCTCTAAGAAATGATAACAGGCATTTTTCACTTTTTTATGACATTGTATAGACAAACGAATAATCAAGGAAATAATCGACAGATTCATTGTTAATGGAAATAATTGTTAGCTGCAGCCACTGGAGAGTAGTACGTTTAATTTTCAACCGTTAAACGCCCTGCCCAGTACATTTCTTGCTGGTAATTGCTAAAAACGAGAAAACGTAAGGGAACTCATATGATGGAGCTACTAAGCCGACCTCCTGTCAGCCAACAATGTGAAGCCAATTGTAGTTGCGACGCCTATCTCACTGACTTTGTGAACGGCTCTTCTATATTTCAGGACAAACCAACAGACAGCTTCAATGCTCTTCTTTCTACTTCTCTTTAGTCCATAACACAGACTAGAGTCATCAATCTGCTACACTGCCAGCTATGTTAACCACAGAAACTGAATCATTGATTCAGCCGCACAGCTGCGCATCCATCACATGCTACGACAAAAATCAGGTTATCATTCCTATTCGTCTTACTAATCGGTGAAAGAACCGGATTACAGACAGGATATCTATTCATAACATAAGTACATGCAGTACATAATTGAGCATTTTGTGATATTTGACAGCTCCACAATTCCAGTGAAGAGTGGTACCTCACTGGATTTATAATCTATAAAGAGCTTTTTACAGTCTGATGAAAAAGACTGATATTCATGTACAACTAGGCTACATAAAGGCTGCTGAATGCCTATTACGCAAGTAGCTTTCATACAGTATATGTGTTGTATGAGACAAAGTGATGCTTTTTCATTGGCTCTATACAGCTGTTTTTGACTGCATTTTGACTCACAGCACAGCCTTCAGTTCAGTCTGTACTGTCTACACTCTCAGCAAAATCTGATTAGGACTGACCTGTCAGGTTCAGTCCAGAAAGCACTCTAATTACCTCTGAGGCTGACACTCTACTTCCCCATAGATTAAAAAAAAAAAAGAAAGAAAGAAATTAATTCCAAAACGCTAAGAATTGCTTGAACTGGAAATGTTCTCAAATGTTAGTCCAGCATTTTGCCCACAAACCAGGTGATGGTAGGTTGCGTAAGGATTTCAGACACCGTTGCAGTGACCTGGTTGTTGCTGTCAGTTGCTAATGCACTGCACAACCCACACATCCATCCATTCCTCCGTCCCTGAGTGCCTTATATCAATGGAAAGGAGTGATCCTGCCTGGGATTGTGAAATACCTCATAAACTGATGCCATTCAGGGATGCAACTATCGCACTGGTTTTAGATGAAGGAGCAATAATTAGGGAATCTACAGCAAGTTTTAAATGGCATTTGGCAGTAAATTCAATGCTGATATAATACTAGGCCTGAGCTCATTTTAGTAAGCAATGTGTGAACACCACTAACCTGCAGAAACAGTAACAGTGTAGAGAGCAGTGCAGTATAAACAGCAACACACAGTAGGCTGCTGGATCCCATTGCATAACAGCTGTGGAGATGGAGGAGTGCCATCTACACCATCAACAGCACTGCCATTTCAGGGGATGTACATTCATTTAGCAACTCAGACCTTCAAGCCATTTCAAATCCCGGCTCAGTTACATCGGGTAATGCAATCGGAATAAACAATATTTACACAGGAAAAACATGACGAGCAGTAACAGCAGACAGTGGATGGAGAGAGAGAGGGAAGCTACCCCACCCGAGTACTGAGACACTACACACGATTTAGCTAAAGTCAGCTTTTCATATGACTGACATTCATGCCTAATAAAATAGAAAACAGTGAAGATAAACGTAAATGTCATGCAGCCATTAATGTATGATAAATAATGTCGACCATACGGCGCTGCTTGCAGGCGTTTTCTTAACGACCATTTTATGGTTTAACTAGCCGAAATGGTGAAAACAGTTCGTGTTAGCTAGCTGTCTACTCACCCATCTCAGCAGGATGTTGCTCCGGGAAATAAACCGAGGTGTTCAGTTCTCCAGAGCAGCCGTAGACCAAGTCGTAGTAGCCGGAGGCCCCGCTTTCCCCGCACTGCTCGTTCCTTACGCCGCTTTAAACTGGTGAAGTTAGCGGGATGAGGTTAGCCAGCTAGCTAGACAGTTAGGTAACTTAGCGACGGCAGCCTCCGGGCCGGTCGGGCGGTCCTGCTGTACAGCGGCCTGTACACCGGGGAGACGACCAGGTTAACACATCTGACTTCCTCTCATAGCCACACACACACAGTCCTTCTGGCTGCCGCTCCCCTGGACGACTGGCTCACTGCTGACATGCCACCGTCAAGTCAGCCGGAAGAGATGAAAAGCAGGACTTCCGGTGACAACCTTCAAAATAAAGGCCAGATGCCAAACCTACTTGATTTTACACCTGCTGTTCATGTTTACAGGCTGTTTGCAGGCAGGTTTATAGGCCTTGCATCCCCTAGAGCCCCCAAAAGTCTAACAATATTACCTCTAGCCCAAGAACTTCAAATATGGAAACTGACCAACCAGTAAGGATTAATACACTAGATGAAACCCTGGCAAATCAATGAGGGACAGAGAGAAAAAATGTTACGAAGGGTCCAGGTTGAAAAATAAGTTTCCCTTTAAGTAAGAGCATCAATACAGCAATGTAAAAATACTCAATTACAAGAAAAAGTCCTGCATGAAAAATCCTACTACAGTTAAACGCACAATATGTAATTTCAGCCACTAGGGGTCTCTCAATCAAAACAGTAACAAAAGACGGTATGTGATGACGTTGTGAAGTAGCGTGGGATCATGGGAGTTGTCGTCTTTATTGTCAAACAACCAGCTTTTTCGGGATAGGATTAGTTCAGTGTTCATCGTTCAGGATGTTTTTACAAGGAGACGAATTATCCGCAGAGGTCTCCTCCTCTCCAAGACAAATGGACCTGGTGATTAAAACTGGTAAAAACACTGAATAAAGCTGTTTCACGTAAAAAAAATAAGTGTTTCTCTGACGCTGTTCGGGTGGCACAGGATGTCCGGTAAGGGCTGCTAGCTGAGCTGCTGCTAAGGTTTGCTCAGCTTGTTTCTCTGATAACTTAAGATCCATACATTCAGCAGGTTTTTACCAGGAGCCGAAATATCTGCAGAGGCCTCTTCCTCTCCAGAACAAACAGACCCTGTGAATAAACAGGTACAAGCACTGAATAAAACAGTTTCACTTAAAAAATCAGTGTTTCTCTGATGCTGTTCAGCTGGCACCGGACGTGCGGTAGGGGCTGTTAGCTGAGCTGCTGCTAACGTTTGCTCAGCTTGTTTCTCTGATAACTTAACATCCAGACATTCAGCAGGTTTCTACCAGGAGCTGAATCATCCGCAGAGGTCTCCTCCTCTCCAAAACAAACATACACAGGGATTAAAACCGGTAAAAATACTTTAAAAAGCTGTTTCCATAAAAAATCAACATCTCTCCGATGATGGCGAGCACTGGACTTCCGGGAGGGGCTGCTAGCCGGATTGCTGCTAACGTTTGCCCAGCTTTTTTCTCTGATAACTTAAGATCCAGATGTCTGATGACTAAAATCCTTAAAAATGACCAAAATCTAAAAAGTTTACCATAAAAATGTGGCTTAAAACTGAATAACAGTCAATTTATAACAGTTTCTGTCGAACAAACACAACGCTGATGTATTATCTTGTATGTGTATACTCTTTGGTAGACGCCATTGTGGCAAACAGCCACAAAGCCAGTGTATTATCTTGTAGGTGTATACTCTTTGGTAGAGGGGTATGACGCCATTTACAGGTGACCAAATAAAACGGACCGTTACATGAATTAAAATGACAGATTTCTCTGGGTGTGAAAATTGTTGGAAACATTTGGGATAATGTACACAACTCAAGAATATACAGTACTGTGCAAAAGTTTTAGGCACTAAAAGTAAAGTGAGAATGCTTACAAAAATATTGCTATAAATTGTTTTAATTTATCAATTAACTTCATACAGTTGAGTAAACAGCAGAAACTTAAATGAAATCAATATTTGCTGTGAGCAGCTTTGCCTTTAAAACAGCAGCAGTTCTCCTCGGTTCACTTTAACACAGTTTTTCATGGCAACTTGCAAGTAGGTTGTTGTAACCATCCTGGAGAAAGAATGTTCTTCTGTGGATTTATTATTTAGGCCATCTCAGGTGCTTCTTCACGTAATCCCAGACTGACTCCATGATGTTGAGATCAGGGCTCTGTGGGGACCAAACCATACCATCTGTTGCAGGACTCATCATTCTTCTTGTTGCTGAAAATAGTTCTTTATGACTCTAGCTGTATGCTTGGGGTCATTGTCATGTCATGAATAAATTTGGGACCAATCAGACACCTCCCTGATGGTATTGCATAATTGATAAGAATCTAAACATCTAGGGTGCCTAAAACCTTTGCACAGGACTGTATATAACACAGGTCTAGTTGTTTCTCTATTATCACTGACTATTTAAAGGATAGGTTCACAATTTTTCAAGTGTGTCTTAAAACAACAGTCAGGTTTATATAATATATATATTATATATTAACTTCAGATAAACTTTTAAATACATTTTTGGCCCCATCATTTACATTGTAAGTGCATTATGAAGTGATATTCTAATGGTCAGTATGAACAGGAGGAATGATTACAGCAAGAAAAACCTGTTTCGGTATTTTGGGGACCCAACTATTGTGTTAAAGGTGCAATATGTAAGAATTATGTAAGAATTTTAATTTTAATTCATTTTTGAATGTTTTAAACTATCAGCAGAATGTGAAGCGCCGCTTGCTCTCTTCGTTCACTTTCTAGTTTGCTCAACCACTGCGCTCTCTCTCTCTCTCTCTCTCTCTCTCTCTCTCTCTCTCTCTCTCTTTCACTGTAGGCGGCCAAAAAGTACTGCATGTACCTGAACGCCTGAAAGAATTTAACTTTGGCACTGATTTGTAATCCTGAGTTAGATTTTATGACTGTATTGTCAGAATTGTGAAACCCAGAAAATACACAGTACATGAACATGAACACCAAAAACAGGAGGATCATTTGGTAATTTTGGTAGTTTCTTGTATTACAAAAAGTTTCTGTTCATATGCCCATTTTCAAGTCTCAAAGTTTTGTGAACTTTACAAACAGGAAGACATTTCAAGAGACTTATAACAGCACAGCAAGGACAACAGACAAAGCATTTCCTCTAAAATCAGAGCTACTGTAAGTCTATGAAACACATCTGTGACATCTCAGTCTGCCACAGTTTTATCCCATAAACGGTCTGGTTTCTATGGTATCGACCTCTGATGAAATAGGCTGTTTGTATATTAAAACAGTAAAAAAAAACAAAAAAACATTGTGATAATCCAAATCGGAAACCAGTACATGTAATGAATTTGTTCTGGAGTATGTGTCAGCACAACAAAAGAAAAATGAAAAAACGATTAAGGTGTTGAAAGAAACTACAACACATACTACGGAATCAATAAAACATTACTTATAGTCACATAGCAAATTGTAAATGCAATCATATTGTGCACAGAGTAGTAGAAAAGGTACGGAGATCATCCTGACCTTCCAATCCTTGAAAGTATGAGTGATGCAAACAGTTATTCTTTAGGGATAGGCAGAGAGAGTAGCGTCAGGTACACCATTGTACGGGAATGTAGATAGTGGTTCCATGGTAAGAGGGCGTGACACCAAGAGTCAGGTAATTTCCGAGCAACGGCTGTAATGAAGTACAAGCTGTGTCTTAGAATAAGACCAATCAGATAGCCCTGAGTATGGACACTGACTAATTGGTGACAACCCATCCCTCTAGGTAGAGCATCTGTATCTTTGTTCATATCTGTTTGTCTGTGTCTTTGTTTTGGTTCCCACTAACCTAGTAGTGGATGCTTAGTAAAAGTTATTGAAGACTGAACAAAGGGTTCCAAAAAGCTTTCAGTTTTTAAATCATATTTGTAATAACAGACATATTTGTTGCATGTGTTATGTGATGATTCATATGACTTTTTACAGTTTATTCCCCATTAGTGAAGTTTGTGTTTTGCTTCCTGCTCAAGTTCCAAAACCACAGCTCTGGCGTTCAGAGGTAGAGCGACCAGGTTTGAGTTCTCATTCAGGATTTTGAAATATATTCAAGAGTGCAAATAAAATTAACCTGTAGAAGCTGAAATCTTCATTACAGCACACATTATGAAAGTGCTGAATGGAATGAATAATTTACTATTGTTAGATCCTTACAAGAATTACGGCTAAAAAACACCCCCCATAATCTGTCTGACTGCCCCTATAATTGTCTGGCACAACTGACTTCACATACACACACATACTGCACTATGCTGCCATGTAAGCTGTACAGCACACAGGGGTCCACTCTCATCTATTCTGTATTACTGTCTGGATATCATGTCCAATATCTGTATCTACAACACAGTAACAGCTGCTGTAATTAATAACCTCAGTGTACAGGGACTAATACATTCAGCCACAGTGTTTTATGAAGACACTATATGTACATTTCAATGCTGTTTTGGTTTTGGTGCTGCATTGCACACCTGAGCTGCTTGCACTGTTTAATACTGCCAGACACTGTTTATACTGTTATATACTGTACACACTGTTTAGACTGTTACTAAATTGATACTTTTCTGTACTCTATGAGTTCTGTTGCTGCAACACACATCTGAGTTGTTGTACTACTTACTACTGCCGGTTACTGTTCATACTATTTGTCACTTGATTGCCACTTGATGACAATGACAATAAAGATATTCTATATTGTATTGTATTGTATTGTATTGTATTCTATTCCAAAAATGTCAAGTTTATCCTAAGGGTAGTTTTAAGGAAAGGTCATGTGGTCATCTCTCTATATAAAGCGAGGAATTTCTGTCTGTCTGTCCGTATGTTTGTCCTTTGCATATCTTGTTTACTGTCTACTGCTGGGGACCCAAGGACATCCAGTGTCAAATTTGGTCCAATTTCGATATGTGAAACGTTTAATATTAATAAGCTTTGAATAAACAAGCGGACAGCGAGCTGCTCAGCTTCATGTCTGAGTGCAGCGGGGACTGTTTGATATAAACACCATCAACATCACAGCAGGGTGGGGCTTCTGGGTTCTGACTTGCTGATCAGGATAAACGCACGCGCCCTGCTCAGTTAAACTGCCCAAGAGCAAAGAATGAGCATACAGAGGAGAAAAAACAGAGGCGGAGGCAGTAAAACTAGCTAAAAGGAGCACAGACATGTTTGATTGGCAGCAGAATCAACCAATGGAAGGCCATAAATGGCTTCAACGGTTCAACCTCAGTTTAGTCTCACTGGTGAAGTTTCTGTTGGGATTTAAACCATTTAATTTATTAACTCATTATTGTTTTAATTGATACGTTTGTCAATTGATACATACATAGGCAGTTCTCAAGAAATAATAAGCAATCAGCCCGTTCCGAACAGGCACGTTTTGAACGGGCACTGCACCAGTCTATCTACTAAAGGGAGGAATCTTTGTCTGTATGTATGTCCTTTGCATATCTCTTGAACCATTCATCTGATCAACTCCACACTTGGTGGGTGTATGGCTGGAGACCCAAGGGAGTGGCAGTGTCGAATTTGGTGCAATTTGGACATGTGATACGTTTAATATTAATAAACTTTGAATAAACTAGCAATCAATGAGCTGCTCCGCTCTGTGTAGGGGCAGGGCAGAGCTTCAGGGCTCTGCCGACTGACCCCAGCATATCAGAGAGAGCATAGACAAGGTGTGACACGAGTAAGAGATAAGTGCTCTAAAAAGAGAAAAGTAGACAGCAAAAACAGAGTTTTTAATCAAGACACTCTTACCCTGTGTCTAGACGGAAAGTGTAGCATTGACAGCACATTTAGCAGAACATCATCAGCAGTGAGTGACTACACAGGCACAGAAAAAAGGAACAATCTAAGAGCCCAATATGATCAATCCACTTTATTTTAGGATGCACATTATTTTATTTTTAAATGCAGCCCTTATTTTAGGATACTTGAAATGAGAAAAGCACATTTATTTACTATTAGAGTACTTATTATTTATAACATCTGTGTATAATAGAATTTTAGTTTCTTTCATATCATGTGTGTATATACTCATTCACACCTAACATCAATTTTATTCATGTTTCTATGTGTTGAAGTAGCGGCCGGGGGCCAAGCAATAGGCTATTCTGAACAGGCACGTTTTGTACGGGCACTGCACTAGTTAAAAACTAAAACTTTCATTCTCCAGGGTGCATGAATGTGCTCGGCAGGTTTCACAGCAATATGTGTGTTTGATTATGAGATCTCTTGTGTGCAAGGGTACCATTCTGTCCTGAGTGTGGTGCCGGAGGAACACAAAATGGAAAAGGTTCATCCTCTGGGGAATATGAATGACTCAATTACTTGTGCACAACTGTTAATGTAAACCCAATGGTGGAGCCGATGAAAGGTCATCGGGATCACTGAAAGCTTTAGGATTCACCATCTAGGGACTATGAATACACACAGCAAATGTCATGGTATAATAAGAAAAAAAGTCTAACTATCTCCAAATATCTATGGTATTTTTAGTCATGCCAATTTAGTTTAGCCATTTTGTGATAATAAATTCACGAATAATTGACTTTTTTAAGCTAAGGCAAGGCCATTCATGCATTTGTACAGCACCTTTCAAACAATTCCAGACAATTCCATGCTTTACATAAGGCCAATAAATGCATTAGAACAAATTTTAAAAAGATAGTGAAAAGGAGAATAAAATCAATCAAAATAGAATAAATTTGATAAAAATAAATAAATAAAAGCAGACAAGAAATATTGCAGTAATAAGTTGCCAGAAAATTTAATGAAGGAAATAAAAGTGTTGTAAAGAAATTACTCAATAAAAGGCACAATGTTTTTATTTAGATACTTACATTTACTCTCTAATTTGATTTAATATACAATATATACTCTATGACATTTCTGGGACAAAATGAACTAAACTCAAGGTCCACTTATTAGGTTTTTCAGAGCTTTGAATCATATCTCAGCATCTCAAATAGAACTTGAGTATCATCAAAAACAAGTGTTTGTACATAGGTGGAGATGATAAACCTCTGTCTCTGTTCAAAGATGATCTTTGACTCCTTCCCAGTCGACTGGTTCTGGACTGCTGTTCACAGACCACTTGTTCACACAGTGACTCACACAGGATTTCTGGAAAAGGTCATAAGTCTAAATTCCCAGCAATAACTACTCCCCCACAACTCTTTCACAAGCCACAAACCAACCCTGTGGAATTTTTTGTAGGTATTTAAAAAAAAAGAAAAAGTATTCATATCATATGATATGATATGTGCCTTAACCATTAGGCCACCAGGACATCCATCTATGAGCTGTTAACAGTTTCAACAAAAAGTGATTTATTTTTCCCTCTTAACTTCTCACATGATTTCATTCCAATAAATGTTCAAATGATCCAATATTTCACCAAAAATCAAAGATTAGAGAAAAAGTCCAAAAACTGAAAACAGATTTGTGTATCAGAACTTTGTTTTTTCTTCTTTCCTCTCCCTTTAATCATCTCACGACCCCTCAGAATTATCTGCTGACCCTTTGGAGGGGCCCGACCCCTAGGTTGGGAACCACTGGACTAAACTAGCTAACTGTATATAAAGAAGTTGAAACTAGCTCCACCTCCAGCAGCTACAACAGTAACATGCTGCTCTAACACTGATGCTTCACTATCAATAATCTAATGATGTCATATATAATAATATATCAGTCAGAGGGACCAAACCACTACTTTTACTGCAATACTTTAACTACATCAAGCTCATAATACTTATGTACTTTTACTATAGTAGGATTTTTCATGCAGGACTTTTACTTGTAATGGAGTATTTTTCCATTGCTTCATTGGTACTTTTAAAGGGTCTGAGTACTTCTTCCACCACTGGTGACATAATGAGAAAGCTGTCAGGGACACAGCAGATGGCAGCATTGTCACATATCAGAATTGTAGATACCTGTAAGACCAGTGTACTGAGTGAGGCAATAATAGAAGATCAGCTGGAGTCATAAGATAAAAAATAAAACCAGATTTGTCGTTATTTTTCATGCAGCAGCAGCTGCTCTCTGTCCGCATAAAATGACAAGATAAACCTAGACCTTGACTTGAACAGTTTTAGTCAGTGGTAGTGTTCTAGGTTAAGTTAAGACTTTATCATGGAAAGTCCTGGAATCATACTTGAATTCAAATCAGTTTCCACAAGGTGAAAAATCTGTATTTCCTGTCCTGTATTCCTCTTCCTGCATCACAAGCTGCAATTGCAGGCATGAAAAGGAGAAAATGTCAGACACCTTGTGAGGGGGGAAGGGTGGTGGAGGGAGAAGGCGACTGTCTCCCTCCCTCCTTCCCTCTCTGCTATACACACACACGTACACACACTCCCTCCCTCACACCAACACTGGCCATCAGCAGCGTCTGACGGCTGCATCCTTTGCTGTAGCAACACGGAAACTCCATCCTCCTCTGCCTCTCGTCTGCATCTGACATCCCGGCCGCAGGAGCCTTTTGTGTTTCCACGGGAACCATTGTGTTTCTCCCTTTTGGAGAGAAAGCAACACCATGGACATGATGGGCAACAAAGAGCGACGAGGCGTGAATTTCAAAGGCTTGCTGAAGAGGAATTGGCTTCTGATCGCCACGGTTTTATCAGTGCTGCTTGGTATGTGAAAGCCCCCCAATGTCTGCTCATGTATGCTGAGACGCTTTCACCTTTTATGCTGAGACGCTTTCACCTTTCTTGATGTCGTTTTTTATTTCCACGTCCATTCCTTCCTTATTGTCTTTGTTTTACCATTCAATCTTTTTTTCTGCTGCTGTCAGTGTTGAAATAAATCAGCCTCTTTTGCATCAGCTGGCCACTGCTTGACTAAACAGCCACAGTAAATGCTTATGTGTGTAAAGGAGCACATGCAGTGTATTTCATATTCATATATAATATAGAATGGAGGATGAGTACTCTGTGTGGTGCTGTAGGAGACATAGCCTCTGTCCTCCAGAGGCAAAGAGCAGATTTCTCCCCCAGTGTCTGGATGTGCCTCAGTCAAACGTGACCAGACTGAAGTGACAGCTGATGCTGGGTCAGTGTGGAGTCCTATAGCACAGTGTACAGTACACTATCTGTGGTTGCTTAGAACATATGGGCTTAGGAAGCATTACAATGTCTGAATTGTGGTTATCGGATGTCTTTTTATATTTTTTGACAGGTTACCTTGAGCTGCATGTCCTCTGTTAGATGGATCAGACAGTTAGTAGTACCTGCTTTCATTATTAAACACATTCAGATTTTAAAAAATAGTTCAACATTTCATAATATAAGCTTGTTTGTTCTCTTTTTGAGAAAGAGAAAACTCAAAACTGATACCATGGATTTCCAGACTATAAAGACTGAACACGGGGGAATCAGGTAGCCCGGGACTGTCCAAAGTTGTATGTCATTTGTTGAATATGTACACAAACACAAGTGTAAAAACTATAATTTGTGGTGTCAGGGGGACTTATATGCTGGAACTCTTTCTTTCAAACAACAGTTCCATTCATTTTACCCATTTTATCCATTCACCCAAGACATTTGTGCAGCATCTCTCAGTATAACTTGAACCTTGAACTTATGAACAGGTTGCTAGATACTTCCTATGAGCATGGGTTTTAGAATATTCTGTGTACAGACTGTACTGTGTAGTGACTAGACTTAATAAGTTTCTGCATTTGACCATTGTACATCAAGAAAAGTACCTCCTCTTAAAATCACAATTTTACAGTTTTGTTTGTGTACAGATTTATCGGACAAAATCAAATGTGTAAATTACAGACTTAACACAAAGCAAATTTTAGAGGTGGAGCAATTGCATTAAAAGAACAATGGAAAAAATGTGATTAGATGCGAATTCTCAAAATTGCGTGTATCCCGGGGCTTTATGAATTTTCCTCATAAATGTACAGAGATGAGACATAAAAAGAGAGACTTGAGGGAAATAACAGAAATAACTGATGTTTTCTGAGTTTAGTCAGAGGTTGAGCTGGACACAAATACCTGGCACACATCATCATGGTTGGTACATCTGGTGCTAGCATAACATACAGCTAATGTTCAACTGGTTCATTGGCTGTTTAAACACACACCTTTAAAGGTCTTGGTAGGTGTTTTTCTGCCACACACATACTCCAAGAAAGTAGAAGCAATTAAAGAGGCAACTGTTACTTTCTTTGCCTGTACTTTACATGGTAACATTAAAATGCCTACACTCTAGGTCGAAACAAAGTGCTTGACATCAACAAATACCAAATTGCAAAGTGAATGGAGCTGCTGGTTGCCAAAAGCATTTTTCCTCATTCTGTATTCCCATTTCAAGTTTTTCTTCAATAGATATCCTCAATGTTTCTTCACATAGAAACATGGTACTCTCCCGGATGAGGTAACAATAAAGGTTTATGTTATGGCCATTAGTTTTAATTAATTCAGCTCTCCCAGTGAGCATTTTCCCATTTCAAAAGATATTTAAGGAATGGCTGTGGTCACTAGTGAAAAGACATTCAAAACTGGTTCAGGAGTGAAAGTTTTTTCACCTACTATTTGAAGACGTTGATTAAACATTCATATTTAGACTATATTTCACTGGCAATACTGGCTTATCAGAGAACTTTGGTTTCTTAGTCAGGCTCCAAAATGACAATAGGCTATTATATGCACATTGTAGAGGATGAAAAATTTCACCAATGCAAATCCCAGTGAAGTATGATCTAGCAAAAGATGATTCCCACACCGGGTCTCATACCCCAGTCTCCCAAAACACAGACAACTGCACTGACCACTCAGCCAAAGCTCAGCTCCACCAGACACACAGACCTGCAGCTATTTATACATCCGTGACACAGGGACAGACAGCAGAACAGAGCAGAGGAGAGAGATGGAGAGAGTGCTACGAGTCCCAACCTGCGCTCTGTTATTGGATTTATTTGTTTTTCTTTTCTGCCCCAAAACAAATATTCCACTATTACTATATATTTCCATATTTATGAAACATTAAATACAGTGGAATTACATCTCTCGCTGTACATGCTGCCACTTGGTGACATCATCAGAGAACACAATGTATGTTTCCATAGTTATGCAGATGACACACAACTGTACATCTCTGCTGAACCAAATGATGCTGCAGCTATTAACTCCATCACCAACTGTCAAATAGCAATAAATAAATGGATGAGCAATAACTTCTGCAAATTAAATGAGGATAAAACTGAAATCCTTCTAGTCGGGCCCCAAAACCAAAAGAGAATAACTCCCTGGATTAAATCTGAGGTTACAAATCTTGGTGTTATCTTAGATTCAGATCTAAACTTCAGTTCACACATCAACAAGGTGATGAAAACATCATTTTTTCACCTCAGAAATGTAACAAAAGCACGATCATTTATAAATCAAAAAGATGCTGAGAAAGTAACTCATGCCTTCATCTCAAGCGGGCTAGACTACTGTAATGCACTTTTTACTGGACTCCCGCAAAAAGCCACTGAGAGACTTCAGCTCATCCAAAACTCTGCAGCTCCACTATTAACCAGAACCAAGAGGAGAGATCACATTGCGTCTACTTTTAGCTGCTCTGCACTCCCTTCCTTTAACATTTACGACCTCACAATTATGACCTCAAACTATGGAATACACTGCCCATAGATATCAGGGAAGCCAGATCGCTAGATACTTTCAAAAGAAAGCTTAAAACCTATCTCTTTACCCAAGCATTTAAATAGCTTCGCACTTGCTCTCTGCTGCACTTTTAAAATGTTATATTTTAATTTATTTTATACATTCTATGTTCTTTTCATATTTTATTCTTTGATTATTATGCATTCTATGTATTTTAGTTTCACCTTATCAAGTGGGTTTTACTTTAATTTTATTTTCCATCTTATGTTACATCAATGTTTTGTTTTGGGGTTTTTTTCTACATGCTTTTATGTTCTTTTATGTCCTTGTCATGTAATTTTTGTTGTAAAGCACTTTGAGCTGCATTTCTTGTATGAAAGGTGCTATAAGCTACAACTGAACAAATTCTCAAAATGATTTAACACGTTTGTGTTTTGTGACACATTGATGTTGTAGCTGCATTTCAGCTGGTTGAGAAGAGGGTGAAAAGAGGTCTTAGACATTCAGACTGAATATTTCCCAGTTTTCAACTAGAAATCAATGTTGACATCCCGGTTGGTGCTAACTGGGTTGTTTCTGAGAAACTGGGTTTTGTCTGTTATTTTGGCACGGTGGATGGGGTTAAATATTACACACCCAAATCAGGGGCCTGTTTCACCAAATTTGCAACATGCAAGCTGTGACTTGCAACATTATATAATGTCATCTTCCATTCATTTTGACACATGTAACTAATCAAAACAGATATGAACATATACTTGTGGCCCATGCATGAGCATGCAAGAAGACTGTATGTGCAATTTGCGAGAGACAATAATTTGAGAAACCGGATGCTGGCACCATTAGCAATCTGCATATAAGCAGTGTAATCTTTAGCTTCCACTGTTAGTGGCGTACATTACAGAAATTTAAAGCGGTGTGATTGAAAGTTTCTTCCCAAAATGCATCTTTGGAGTCATAGTTAACTTCTCCCCCAAAGCCTTTCTGTATACAAGGCTTGTACCTTCAACTTTGTATCAAGGAACCAGCACAACACAATTGTCCCTCTTTGATTAATGATCAACCAGGAAATCTTTATATCTAAGTGGTGCAAGTGTCATTCATCTAACACTGTTTATGGGAAAAATTAACTAGACCTTTACTTCAGAACCATCTGAAATAGCTCCCCCCTTCAAAACTCAATAGGTCATGTCTTAATAGATCACTGTTTGCTGTGTCATCCCAGTCTTTTACAAGCACCTTTAATGGTGGTCTGTTATGGGTGATAACGCACTTGGACATTTGGAGTGCATTACTAAAATCACTGAGTGGGATACATGTGAAGTTTATAGCTGGAAAATATACACCAGTGTGCACTGCGCCACATGAATTCCATATGGATTAAACCTCACTGACCTGTGAAATAATGTGATTGTAACAGTAGCTAATGCAGAGCTAATTCTGCATTCATTGAAGAGATATAATACATTTTAAATGTTGGAAATGTGCAGTGTTGTGTCTTTCTATGTCTGTATTCCATCCTATGTTGCCAACACCAACCAGACTAATCTGGTAACTGGATTATGACTCTATTTCACCTTTAGGTTGCATTGTGCTTGTTGATCTTGCTTCCACACGTTTATATTCAGCCATAATGATTGTCTGCTCTGTGATTCAAGCACTCTGACAAGCTGTGTTTCTTTGGTTTTCTTTTCAGCTGAAACCAAGTAGTCTTTATTATTTGACTGTGCCTCTCTCCTGATCTTGCAGGGATCAGTTTGGGCATTGTAGTTAGAGAGTATGCATCCCTCTCTCAACTCCACAAGCAATATTTTGGCTTCCCAGGAGAGATCCTCATGCGAATGCTCAAGCTGGTCATCCTTCCACTCATCATTTCAAGCATGATAACAGGTAACTTAAATGTGACTACTTTGAATCGCACCCTTAGTCCTACAATTTGTGATAGAGGGGTGCATTACAATGTGAAGATCAGTAATGAATGAATAAAGGTCAGTGTACTTTTAAATAATGAGGTTGTGAGAATGTGAGAATTTGCTGCTTTTATTTGTCTTACATGGTAACAAACTAAGTATTTTTGGCTGTTAACTGTTGTTTGGACAAACGATAACATTTTTATATGTCACCTTGGGTTCATCTGGGGTTCTGTGAACTTGTGATAGACATCACAAGTTGATGCCCAAAAAAATGCATGAATTGATTGTCAAATTGAACTTATTTAGTGCTTGGTAGAAAGCAATGTCAATGAAATGACGTTGGAAGACAAAACCAAATGCATTGCACATAGCTGCAAACTAATGAGATGCAACCAGAGCGTATCAGACTGCATAGTTTCAGCTGCTTGTGGTCTGAATGCAGCAAAGCTACAGTAAGACAAACATCTATCTGGTTATGTCAGTTCAGCTGTCTAAAGAAATTAAGTAACATTCACAAATACACAAGACAAGCATAGGGTATCTGATACTCCAGCTGACTGTTGAAGAATGTCAGTTAGGAGCTGCATTACATCTTCTCAAGCTAATCCCCTCACCTCATTCACAGCAGCATATGAAGGCCCCCTGCTGGAATGGAAATAAGCCTAGAAGCAGTTCATTCTTATATACGCAAAATGAAGAAATTACATAGCATATTTCACAGAAGCCTCAAATTGATCTTGCTCATGTAATGTGACAGTGATAGGGAGGAAATCTTCCACAAGCAGAATATGGGCAGGACTTTGAAAGCAAGATAGCATAGTGGCAGATTTTTTTTTTCTTTCTTTTGTTACCTTCAGCTTGAGCTAAAGCTGACTGATCAATGAGTACAAATGACAAATTATGTTTGGGAAAGAACTTTTACATCCTGGCATTTTGTTCCATTATTAGTCCATGATGCCAGTTTCCGCATCAGTAGATGTTGATTACTAAAATTTGTTTTTCCCACCTGCAATTCCCTTGAGTTTCACCACCTGTGCGCCATTATTTCTTACTGTGTATTATATGAATCTAAGCAGTGCCTGCAGTTGCACAGTGTAGTAACAGGAGTTCTCCTGATAACTCCTTTTTTCTGTATACATGTGTAAAAAGAGAAGTAAATGTATTGTTGCTCTCTATCCTGCTCAGGGAGGAAGTAGATGGTAAACGTATTGATTGCAGATTATTCAGTTTTGACATCAATTCAAGCTGTCTTGGATGTTGTTACTTGTTATGGTTTCCAATAGTTATAGACTTGGTATCTACCTATGTTTTAGGCCAAAAAATAAGGATTCAATCATTCCCACTCAGAAATATACTCCTATGGAAGTATTTAAAACTGCTTTGACTAAATAATTTTGACTAATGACATTTTATGCAATTCTCAACATTTAGGCCTTTTTACAAAATGTAAACATTTTTACAATTATTACTGATGTAAACTGTGCCTTTTATAGCCCCAGAAAACATGAATAACTTAGATTTAGCCATTGTCTAGTATAAATCTTGGTATGAAAGACCTTTAAACCAATTTAGAAGTTGTGTTGTATCAAATTGTTGCAGAAAAATGCACCAGAGCAAAAAACTTTCTCTTGAAAATAAAAGGGAGTCAGAGGTCCAAGCAGCAAAGTGTTCTTTTATTGCCGGCAAAAAAAGGGGAGCAAGTAGCACTTTTACAAAGAACCAAATCGCTTCAAAGGTTTTTTCTTTGGGGGATTGTTTTTATGTCCTTGGGTCGGCTTAGGTCACACCTTATCATCCACCCTTCCTAATTTTTGACCAATTATTATGTTACTTTTATCTCCGTCACTCGTTGTTGGTCAAAACTCTGTTTGAGAATATGTACTGGCATATTCAATTCTACCTGATTATATCCAATTTTTATATATAAGTATTGGAAATCATTTTACACCATTATTGCCAAGTTGTCTTCTGGCCTCTTATTTTTTTATAAGTTATTCTAGTCATTTTACACCCTTATTTCTTGATCTCCTCCAGAGAGTATTTTTTTTTAGAAGGTGAAGACTTTAATGCAGACCCAAGCAAAGTGACATGTAATACAAACACACTCAAATTTCTCCAGTGTATGATTATGATTCTTCTATTGTGCCTCTATACGTACATTGTGATTAAATATGGTTCATGAGATTATAACTACACCAATACAAATTGTATCACATTAGCCCTTATTGCTTATAAACTTATAAAATCAATCTGCATAGCTTAATATTGTCTTTAAGCACACCAATGACATTTAATGAAAATACACCACAGTTGCAATTGTGTTTTGATATTTGGCGGGTGGGCAAGCCTTTGGTTTAGATTTGGACTACATATTGTGTTTCTTGTCCTCAGGTGTTGCAGCCCTGGACTCTGAGGTATCAGGAAGGATAGGTCTGCGAGCTGTTGTATATTACTTCTCAACAACCATCATTGCAGTTATTCTCGGTGAGTTTATATTTTCCTTCTCTCAAGCCTCTCTTCACTTCGCTCGTACTGACGTGGTCAGCTAGCAGCTGGCTTAACAGCTAGCCTGGCTCTGCCTACTGACACCTTTAGATTTTACTAATTAACACATATCTTGTCAGTTTAATCAGTTTAATCAGTGCACGAATGGAAATGTAACAACAGTTCAAACCTCAGTGAGGTTGCCAAGTTTGGTGCCATTATGCCTGTACAGTGACCAAAACCTGTGCTACTTGACCACATCTGGCAACCTGAGCTACAGGGATAGATGGATAAACTGTAAAGAAATAGTTCCAGCATGTAACTCCACCTAAAACCACAAATTATAGTTTTTACATTTCTGTTTGAGTACAGATTTTAAAAACTCGATACAATATATAAACTAGTGCACTTTAGAGGTGTTTTTGAACTTTGGATTGAGCCAATAAGCTAGCCATTGCCCCCTGTTTCAAGTCTTTAAGTTATGCAAGGCTAAATCACGTCCTGACTCCAACAGTTCCTTTAAATTCTGCTATCTTTTGGATGACTTTAAAGTTCAGTCACCCAGATGGTGTGTGTAAAAGTGGTGGTTGATAATGTTATTGAGTTGTGGTCATCCTTTGCAGGCATTGTTTTAGTGATGACTATCAAACCAGGAGTCTCTCAGACAGCTGACCACATTGACAGAACTGGGACCACGCCCAACGTCACAACAGTTGACACACTCCTGGACCTCCTCAGGTGACCTAACAGCCATGTGAAAGAAACTGCATATGCTCTCATGAACATGATGAAAGTTTTTATGTTCAGAGTGCTCAGTTTGAATTTAAAGAATCTGCGGGCTTATGTCTTTCCCTGATGCTCTAAAATTGAAATACTTGACCCTTGGTGATCAGTCAACAGCAATTTGCCACCTCCTATTCTGTCTTTTAGCTTCTAACAAATTAAGTTGTACAATACATGTTGTTCAACACCAAAGGTAAAATTGTTTATATTTGTTCAGAATAGCCACAGTTGAGGGTAGGTCAAAACTATTGCCACAGCCTCTTCCTTGCCGCATTCCAGCGCCTCCCCATCTCTCTGTGTCTCAATGCGATAAATCATAGAAATGAGGCACACATTTTCGGACAGTCCATAAAAGCATTCATAGTGTTGTACTCGGTTGTACACACCAGAAGGGAAAGAAGTTGTCTAGTTCTGTGAAGAATGAAAAAAGAGCTTGAATGAGTTGTATGTACCTTCCCTTACTTTCATACATCCACACACCTGGCTGATCACTTTGAAAAAGTGATTGTGATTCTGGTATTTTCTGTTTTGGAAAATTACGGCATCTTAAAAAATTACGTTGATTTGGCCATCAGAAAGGGGTTTTCAGGCGCTGTTAGATGATCTGACAAGCACTTCGTTTGAAGCAAATTGAGACCTTTAATGCCAGGTTTAGATTAGACTTTACGACTAATCAGTTTCTTGAATTAAAGGCAATAGCCTTTAATGAAATCAATGTGCAGTACTAAACATCAGATTTCCCCGCAACTTTCTATTGACAAAATCTTGGTATCCCTGGAGAAAGCTATCTGCAAACACTGATTTCAGTATTTTAGCACTATTGCCTCAAAAGACACATACAGCAGACAGATGCAATGCCCCATCTGTTACTGAATGATTGTAGTACACATCATTATCCTCTGTGTCCTTCATCCACCCCCGATCTTGTCTTTTCACATCAACAGAAACATGTTTCCAGAAAATCTGGTGCAGGCTTGTTTTCAACAGGTAAGATGCTTTTGCACATCCATCATTCATTTCTGTGCCACTGTTTAAAGTGTGATTCAGACCTGCAGTACATCAGGCTCTGGTGATAATACAGTATGCAGCCATGTGAAGGTATCACTAGTGTTGTGAAATGTGACCTATTACACTCTAGTACAAGACCAAGCGCAAAGAGTTGGAGCCTCCAAAAGTGTCAGCCGACACCACCACAATTCCACCTCTGACAACTACTATCATGGCAGCAGTGGAGGTAGGTGTGAACAATACTCTATTCTGATAATGTAGAGCAGTCAGTACATAAATGCTATCAATGTCATTGCCTTTCCTGATTCCCAAATTTCTGGGAATTGAAAGAGGTTTACCTCTCACTGCCACATGGTGCAGCCGATGTGTAGATTTGCATTTCAAGGTTAGACTTGCATGAGTCCACCAGTGTCCTCTGTAGGAAACATTCTTCTACAGGATTGTTTGAGTTTTGATCTTAACACGACAACAGTGTGTCCTTGTTGATCCATCTGCTTCACGTTAAGTTTCATGTTTCTGCACCTGGCAACCAGCGTCTGATTTAAATGCATCAGAAGGCCCAATAATGAGTTATAAGTAGCTATGGGTCAGTGGGCTGTGATCCCATAGAAAACATTTGCACAGCTCATCAATGGCTCTTTAGAGTCAGCTAATGTGCTTGTGAAAGCAGCTTCCTGGCCTGGTCTTGGCTAACTGAATGAATCACCTCTTTGTTTTCTCTGTCAGCAGAATATCACCAAGGACTATAAAATCATTGGGACATATTCTGATGGAATCAACGTATTGGGTCTTATCGTATTCTGTGTTGCTTTTGGACTTGTCATTGGGAAGATGGGTGAAAAGGGACGCATCCTCCTGGAATTTTTTGATGCCCTGAATGAAGCAACCATGAAACTGGTGCAGATAATTATGTGGTATGTATAAAAGACTGGTCTACAGGCATGGGCTTCCAAAGGTACACAAAGTTAAAACCTACGTACATGGTGAACTCAGGAGCATCCTTTCAGTTGTTAAAACTTGGATAACTATGTACATGTGACTTTTTGTGTACTTTTTAAGAATGGATCCATAATGTTTGAATGGACCTAAAACTGAGACCCGAACTTAGCCAGTACCCATTCTTCAAGGCCTAGCCCCTTTGAATCCGACTAGTACTGAAAATCTTGAGACTTGAATCGCTATCTTGCTCTTCACCTTTTAAACGGTGGTTAACAAAAAAATCTTAACTCAGGGTTTTCTTAGTATTTTTCTCGAGCTTTCAATCACATCTCATGGTTTTCCTCACCAGATGGAATTATTTGGATAGGGTTGCAAACTTGGTTGTGAAATGGAGCTCATAGTATTAGAAAAAGCAAATAATTGGACCTTGTGTAAAGTTTTTAAACATATTAGACCAACACAGAATGTGGCCCATTAGCTATTCCAGCTATACCCAACTAATCCTCTTAGGCCAACCTATGACATCTCATAACATTTTATTATTGTACCTGTTGGTCCATCCCAAGATACATTTAACCTTTTCCAAATATTTGCCAGATGAGCACTACTGGTAAACTCAGACCATCTTTCCCAACTGAACTTGACAGTTCAATCAGTCACAGTCCAGAACAGAACAATATACAGGCCCAATCAAGTTATTGAGGTGCCAGTTTTTAGCTACTGTATGTATGTGTATGCATGCAGTATTGGAATCTCAACACTGTTGTCATAACAATATTTCCAGAATGCATGTGCCTTCCTCCTAATTATATTTATTTAAGAAGCCCCCCTCTGGCTGCGTTTTGCTTTGCAAGCAGCACCTCCCACTGGGACTTTTGTAGCACAACACATATGGGCGTAGAGAACTTGGGACAATCTGAGAGAGAAAGAGAAAAACTTAACGAATTAGGTTTGAAAATGACTAAACTGGAGTTCGAAGCTACATAAAATAAAGTGGCCTTGAACCAAACCAGGTTGGGTAGCAGAAGTCTTTGGATCCTTGGTAGATACAATGATCAAAACCATTTCTACACTCAAAATTAGGTCCAGATTAGATAAATCACTTGGTCTATAAAATAGTGGAAAATGCCCACCACAATTATCCCAAAAACTCAAGTTGACATATTCAAATTTCTTTATTTGTCCCACCAACAGTTCAAAACAGAAAGATATTTTTAAATTATCATAGAAGACTAAGAAAACCAGCAAATATTTCCATTCGGGAAGCAAAAATTATTTGAACATTAATCGATCATTAGAATGGTTGCTGATTATTTTCTGTCAATTGATTAATAAACTCATCATTTCATCTGTTGTCCAAATTCACAATATTTGATATAATCGCAGATTCTATACCCCAAATGACTCAAACTATTTGTGTTTTTTCAGCTACATGCCAATAGGGATCCTGTTCCTAATCGCTGCTAAGATCATTGAGGTGGAAGACTGGGAGATCTTCAGGAAGATGGGTCTTTATATGGTGACGGTGCTGAGTGGGTAAGCTGTCCCGTTACTCTGTATCCGCCTGTTCCAGACACTGGGATTTATGGTTGACATTTGGGCCGATTCTCCCCTCAGTGATACAGTAAAAGCTGAGCTCTGTGTGGGCACTGATAAGGGCCAAGGACATTTAAAACTGCTCAACCTGCAGATGCAGTAATGAAAGCTTCCTCATGCCTCTAAATCTAAGTGACACCATTAAAGACTGTACTGTAAATCCCCTCCAGTTAGGTCAGAGGGTTAGTCCAAGGCTCAGAGCGCTCCTGTGACGACATCTGTGCGCACAGTGCTCACACTTTTTTGTAATGTTCTGAATGCAGCAAAAAATGCTTATAAAAAACTTTTTCATTATTGCTTCCTCTTACATGAAAATGCATTACTTGCATTGTGAAGTTGAAATTTTCACTTTGCGGTGTTAAATCTTTACATGTGATAACTTCAGCTGTCACACCTCACTTAATTTTATGCGTTTGTCGTGAAAAATCATTATTATTAAATAGCCTTTTTCCAACAATTACTATAACGATGCTTTGTACAACCGCACCAATTCCAACAGTATTCAGATTAAGCCTTTTAGGAGTCCATTGTTTTTTTTTTCAAGGATTTAACAGTTGCCTCATTGAACTGTGTTTAGGCCCAGTGAAAAGATGCAGCAGAGAGTACATTAACTCAAGTACTGTACCATTTATGGCACTATACATGAATATTTCCTTTATGTCTTACCCTTATACATCTACATTTCAGAAGAAAATTTTGTACTACATTTATCCGACAGCTGTAGTTATTATTTTTTAGAAGAAGATTGTAAATACATGGTTGCCATTGTTATTGATTAAGCTGCGAAACAATAAATGATGTAGTTACAATTATCTCTACTTTGACCAACTATAACAATAAAATACTGCTATGTTAACATTACCACATCAGTTATACAATTATATAATACATACAATATAATATAACACTCTGGAAGGGGACATTCTGCATAAAGAGTACTTTTATGAGTCCTTTAAGTACATATTGCACCCAATAATACAGTACTTTTGTGTTCTGTATTCAGTGCAGTACTTTTACCTGTAATGGAGTATATTTTACATGGTTGTAATTCTACTTTTAAAAAGTAAAAGTAAGTAAGTAAGTAAGTAAGTAAAAAAGTATAAGCACAGTGTGAGTGCATGATATTGATTCTAGTAATATCTTGACATGACAGCGTGCAAAACATTTTAGGGACTTTATTTTTTCATGGGGCAACTGAATAGTTAATAACATGATATTAACTTACAAGCACTTTTCTTTTGTCTGATGATTATAGATATGAAGTGTACGTATTTCTCTAAAAGCCTTATATTGTGCTAGTAATACAGAACCAGTATGAAGTAATTCTTTTCAAGTACATTGTTGTATAATAAGCTCTGTTTTATTCCTCAGTCTAGCCATCCATGCCACCATCTGTCTGCCACTGATCTTCTTTGTCATTGTGAGGAAGAACCCATATACATTCACACTGGGTATGGCTCAGGCCCTGGTGACAGCACTCATGATCTCCTCCAGGTCAGAATCCTCTTTGTGCTTGTACTCATTCATAAATTGCCATTATTTTTATATATTTCATTTCAGGGCAGCAAGGAAAAACACATTTTTCATATTAATGACTCAAAACCACTGTGCACAATAAGGTCACAGTAACAAAGCAACCACTGAGTTTAATAAATGTCTTCCAGCTCTGCAACCCTGCCTGTCACCTTCCGATGTGCTGAGGAAAACAATCGCATCGACAAGCGAATCACCCGCTTCGTCCTCCCAGTGGGTGCCACCATTAACATGGACGGCACAGCACTCTATGAGGCAGTGGCTGCTATCTTCATCGCCCAGCTGAATGACTATGCTCTGGATGTGGGCCAGATTGTTACCATCAGGTACAGCTTAGTCACTCAGGGCATTTCTAACTGCAAGTTATGATACAATACAGTACAATACAATGCAGTTTTATTACTGACCAGGATGGAACCACACCTTGTCCATAAAAATTATAAAAACATAAAACACTGAAGAAAACATGTAAAATGCTTTCTACAGCATGTCTACCAAGAAAGTTATCACTGACACCATGGACATTAAGGCACAATAACTGCTTGTTTTGTTCGTCCTTGAGAGTTTCAAAGTTCATTCTTGACCTTAGAAACAGAAATTGAAAAATCAATCTCACCATAAGGTCCCTTTAACAGATGTTCTAGCTGTTTTAGTTCTTTCAAGTGTACACAATTTTCCACAGAAAAAGAGAAGCAGATTTGCCAAGTTTATATGGAACTGAATTTTTTTTATTTTTCTGAGCTGTTTAAGGACTTCTTGTCCCCTGCTGGCTCAAACATTAAAATTGAAAGTTCATTCTTGATCTTGGGAACAAAGAGAAGTCCTTAATGTGACTAGAAAAATGGAAATTTGAACATCTACAATTGCATGACAACTGGACAATTTGTGGTGAGACTGTCAACTACTTGGTTAGGGTTCAGGAAAGATTGTGGTTGTAGCTTCAAGGGGACATAACATGTTTTTTTGTGATTTTATATATATATATATATATATATATATATATATACACATACATACATATACACACACACACACACACACACACACACAAGTATGTATGTATGTATGTATGTATATACGTTCACATTCTCAGTAAAGAACAAGAAAAAGACATGAAATCTGACTATTTATGTAGCCTCCTGCTAACTCTGGTGCAGTACATCAAATGTTAACATTTATGTTAAACACTGTACATGGTCTCAAGAAATACAATACAACAAAATGTAGTATCATATTTCAAGGCATACCATCTAATAGTTGAGACATTTAACTCAAGAGGAGGAGTGCAAGAGGAAAAGTCAGGGGTTCAACTAAGTCAGCAGGATTCATTGCCTGGGAACCATGAATGTCAGAACAAAATTTCATGGCAATTCATCCATTTTGAGTTATTTCACTGAACAAGTGAGAAGTTTGACTGGCTGGCGGTGCAAGAGGTAAAGTCAGGGGAAAAGTCAGGGGATCACTATTGGGTTCACTGTTGGGGCACCATGGATATTTGTACTACATTGAATGTCAATTTGCCATTTGGACCAGAATCTTTTGGTATAGGAGTAACATTTCCTTTCTGCATGTTTTTTCTCTTTGTTTCAGTATAACAGCAACAGTTGCCAGTATTGGAGCAGCAGGAGTTCCTAACGCTGGGCTTGTCACCATGGTGATAGTCTTAACAGCTGTAGGATTACCTGCAAGTGACGTCACTCTGATAGTCGCTGTGGATTGGCTGCTGTAAGTTTTTGTCCGTCAGATTGTTTTTCCTTCTTCTCGGATGAAAAAGTTAAGATTATAACATAAAAGAGATGCTGTAGAATTCATTTGATGGTTTGTTTTAGGGATCGGTTCCGTACTATGATCAACGTGCTTGGTGATGCTTATGGAGCCAGCATTGTCCAGAAACTATCCAAGAGGGAACTGGAGAGGATGGATCTGACATCAGACGTGGACGTTGCCAACCCCTTCGCCCTGGAAGCCACTTTGGATGACGAAGAGTGCGAGAAGAAATCCTATGTCAATGGAGGCTTCACTGTTGACAAGACAGATGCAATCTCCTTTACTGAAACCTCCCAGTTTTAGCTTCTGGCTGGCTCAGAGGAGCAAAGAAAGTGCCATGCTGCTATGGATGTAAAGCAGAACAACCTTCCATCATGTATCTGCACCATGACGAGTGAGCATCCATCCAAGCTCAAACATCAGCAATAGCAGCCTCCATTAAGCTTATCCAAGATGATCACCCTTCATGTCGGACATTTACAACCACGACTAGATTAAAGTGCTTCCCTCTTACACTGATATTGTGCCAAGATTGAGAAAAGTCTGTTTTCTTTTGAATTAGAGTGATTTCTTTCTTGCAAAGATACACTCAAAAGAAGAGCTGTTTGTGTGAGTTGTGCATGAGGACATTCTTTTTGGATGTATGTGAGGTGTGTGTATGTATTCTGAAAATATCAATTCAACACCGGTACAACAAAACAATAATCTGTATTTCACACTTCAATCCGACTTTATTTGCTCGTTGATTAGACAATAACTCTTTAAAATGTTTGAATGATCTTTTTTGTGTGGCTGTTGTTGAATGTTGGTGTCCATAATGCACTGCTTGTATATCTATCTGTATATTTAAACTGTGCCAAACATATAAAGAGGTTTTTCACCGAGTTGCATGAAGCAATATGTTAAAGAAATGCTGATCGCTGGCTGCAGACAGACTTCTTTTATGGAGACTTCACAAAGACTAGATATGATTAAAGAAGGTTTATGAAGTCATTGAACACTGTGAAATTTGAGGACATTTTTTCAAAACCAAATCACTAACATTCATTGATTGATTGCAAAGTATATTAATCATAAATAGTGTCTGTGTTTAGGCAGTGTGGGGAAATAATACAGTATATTAGATACCCCAAATTGTACCTTCTAAAACAAGACCGTTTCAATTGTATAATGGATTTATGTGTCAATAATTCAATAATCAGTGTGTCTTTTTAAGTGCTTTTTTTAAACAAATCTGCTACTTTACTTTCACTGTGGTGTAGAAATATGTTCAAATGCTCTTAAACTAATGGTAATCAAGCTACTGTAGGACATATATAAATCTAGCTCGTTACAGGCATTTTTGTTGAAACAACCATTTGCACATTTGGTCAGCTATTAAAGGAATAGTTTGACATTTTGGTAAATACACTTATTCTCCTTTCCAAGAGAAGATCGATGTCAATCCCATGATTAAGTGCTGTGTATGGAGCTGGATCCAAAAGACAGTTAGCCTAACTTAGCATAAAGACTGGCAATATGGAGAAACAGCTATCCAGGCTCAGACATATGCCTACAACACTTCTAAATCCCAACAATTAATGCACTGTATTCTGTTTGATAAATCTGTACACAAACAGATACATAAAAAAGTGTAGACAACCATCCACCCAGCATTTCTGTCCTGGCAAACTCAGCGTCATGACAAGACTCCTGGGAATCACTCCGCCAAGAAATAGTTACAGAAAAGAACTCCTAAAACCCCAGATTACGAATGACATATGATTTATTTGGAGTTTTTAGAAGTGTTGGTAGGTGTATTTTTAAGCTTTGGACAGGCTAGCAGTTTGAGCCTCCTTTGAATCATAATGCTAAGCTAAGCTAATTGCCTCCTGACTTATGCTGTGTATTTAACACACAGACATGAGTTTTTTAATCTTCTCATCAACATCTCAGTTAAAAAGTGGATAAGCATATAATCCAAAATCAAATACAAGCTACAGAAACACAGGCTCAGCACATAGTACATATGTACATCACCTCAACAGTTAGCTATGACAGCTTTTTCTTTGACAGTTTCACTTCCCATGGCAAATGCTACAGTAAGAACCAAATGGGTTACAGTTGCAACATTCAGAACAGTTGTGTCATTTGTAACACCTCAGAATGCGTTTGATCTGGTTTGTAGCCATTGTCATATGACTGTAAAGCTGGACCACACCTTGCAACATTTGCTATACGGCAACAAAGAAATACCCACACCAACAGGACACAACATACATCAACTACTTCAGTACACAAGGTAATCAGTCAGTCATCACTCACTTAACTTCATAATCTAAATGTGCCAGGTTTCTGTTACTGTTGCAACTAACTAAAAAGAAAAAAAAGTTTGGGAGAGCTTGAGAGATATTTGGAGGAGGCATTATTCCGATCGTGACACCACCCTCCAGCCCTGTTAGACAGTTTGAAGCAAAGTTGTCAATATACTGTATATATCTATGGTCCATTGTGCCAAAAAGGTTGAGAACACCTGCTATAGAAAATGTCAAACTGTCAGAGAAACCATAGCTGGCAAACAAGCTTATGAGAGTGTCACGGTACTTTACATTTTTTTCTTCTACACTCCTATCTATCCCACCCATTTTTGATTTGATGTTATGTTTTTGTTATTTCCAGCCTTATGGCTAGTTAGCTAGCTAGTTAGCTAAATGTGGGTGACTGACAATTGTGGCTGAAACGCACTGCAAAAAAGCAAGTCACAGTTTTATTGGAAATTTTAAAAAATAACATAGACTTTTGTTTTACATCTGGCTGTGATTGGCTAGCCGCACTTCCACAACACAAACATAAACAGGACTATAAGTATGAAACTAGGCTAACGGCCCCTAGAGGCAACAATGTCACACCCCACAATACTAGCGTGTTGGACAGAATGAATAACATATCTACCGCTTTGCTATTCTTAGAGCGTTATTAGTGTCAGAGCTAAAACTATAATGCAAGAGGAAAAACCACTGGATCATTAAAATAATGCTAGGAACATGAATCTGCTCTTGTATTGAACCAATTAGCGAATTGATCAATTTGTTTGTTGACAGAACAAATTTTAATTAAGTCACTTCCCAAGCAAAACACCAAAAGTTTGCTGATTCCAGCTTCTGAAATGTGACGATTTCCAGCTTTTCTTTGTCAGTGGTCAGACTAAACAAGAAGTGAAGATGTCAGTTTGGTTTTTGGGAAAATGTGTTGGGCATGGTTTCATTATTTCTTGATATTACATAATTTAAAAGATTAATAGTGAAAATTATCAGTAGTTGCAGCATAAATGTAATTATGTCATATCTTTTGTACAAAAATGACCTTTAGCTCGAGGTTGGTGAAAGAGGAAAGGTAAAACAGCAACGACATTAGAAAGGGTTCATCTTCTGGTGAGCATTTTGATAGTTCTTGTGTTCAGGTGGAAATGTGGGCTTGATGGTGGCAATAATCTTGCCTTTTGAAATCTGGACAAAAGTGTTGGACAGATAGACTGACAGGCCTCATCATCATCACAGAATGTCAATGACAGTTGATGCTTTGATGCAAATGCCACAAGTGTCTGCACTTCTGTTAATGCTCCTATCTAATTGTGGTCTTGCACTCTTTTATACATATGTATTTCCATTTCTGTAACTGAGATGTACATTATATATTTGACTCCATGCAGCAGCTGCACACTAAGATGCTTGCACACACAGTACTTAAGCTTGGAATAAGGGGTGTGACCTTTTTTAGCCAGCTTAAAAAATAAATTACATGGGACCAACAGTGGTATCACTGGGTTTTCTGTTGTTGTATCTATGCTATTAATTTACAGTATGTTTGAATACATCCATTAAATGGTCCCAGTGTTGGTCCCATGACCACTGTTCCCAGCATGATAATCATTTTTTTTAGTTTAAGTAAGTGTGAGAGTAAGTAAGAGTGGTCCTGTTTTGTTTGGTTTCTTTTCCAACATCACAATAAATATGGTCATACCTGTCCGAATTCTTAGAAGAATATACAATATTTCCACCTTCTACACAGTAGTGGTCAAATTGAAACTGCCAGCATAGTTTACAGCACAATATCATATTCTACTACATGTTATATTCATAGTGGGAAGTCGGAAATTTCCCACGGGTTTGACATGCTAATTTTAATGGTCTAGCTTGGGAAAAATCACATAAGAAACACCTGTGACATTTTCTTTGGTTTGTGTAAAATATTGTTCCCAAAACAACAGCTAATGTGTCAGTATTTAACAATGTTAGTAGCTAGGCTAGCATAGAAAACAGCAATCTACTACTTTATTTTTAAAATTCCTTGCTAGATTAACATTCTAATTTCAGTCATAGTGCTTGGAAAAATCACATAAGAAACAAATGAGATTTTCTTTGTTTAGTGTAAAATACTGTTTCCAAAGCAGTATTTTTCTACTTATTAGCTACTTAGCGTAGCAAAAAGTAGAAACTGCAAATGCTAACATTACTTTCTTTCAGCTTTATACTAAACCAAGTATCATGTAGATATTTAGATAGATTTTTGGTCATGCAGTGATGAAAACTTAACTTTGTCACATTATATGTTCATTAAAGTAATATTGTTTACCATGTGCGGTTGAAATTTCTTATGTGAGCAAAAGCCTATAAGGGCCTTCCATTTTTTTTCTCCAAGAGGACAAAATTTCTGAATCTATTGAGTGTCGAATACAGTCTTAGCAAGCCTCCAGGAAGTATGCCGGGCTTTGAAGCCAATTTGACATAGTGGCATAGACTTTTTCCTATAGACTTACATTGTGAAAGACATGTCTGTAAATCAGTTTTTTTGAGCATCACAACCCCCACAAAATGACTCGTTTCACTATCAGAATTTGGTCCATTCGGTCCGATAACATTTGGAAAGTCTAGAAGAGCCGCAGAATTGAATTATTTTATCCCCATTCAAGTTAACGGAGGGCTAAACCAAGTTAGCCAACTTGGCTGGTGGAAGTCTCTGGTGAGCATGCTCCACAGGCCCAATAATTAGGAAGCATGAGCAACATCTGGGTAATTTGTTTACAGTGGGAACTGGCTTTTTTGGCTTCATGTGCCACTGACTGACTTTCATAGGAATGAATGGGGGCCTCCCTCCAACGTTGTATCCAGTTCTCTTTATGCATCCATGAGTCTTAGTCTCAGTGTCTCCATTTTAGTTGTCCCTACACTGCCAAAAGGGCCATACATATTTGAAATGAAACATGAGTGAATGAAGGTGCTTGTTTGTATTTCTATATTAATCAGAGATGACAGAAGATAACCTTTTGCAAATCAGTCAATCAAAAGCACACTATGATGGCGTCAACCAACCCACTTTCTGTACAGACAACTACTTGAGTACCTACAGTATGTGAATCAACATGTACTACATTATGTGTAACTGCAAGCTAATAAAAGAAAGTTGCTCATATTTTTGTCTGACTTTGTTGACTTCCTTCATATTCTCACCATAATAAAGATAATGACAAACATGTTAAAGAATGTTCATTAGGAAACATCTATTTTCTTTACATTCATTAAATGGCATTCAAGTATTCAGACTTTGTATTTTGATTTTGACATGCTTTGTTACTTCAACAATCTGTTTGCCGTCTTACTTATAGTGTGATAGGTTGGTGACTCTGTACGTTCGGTGGACAGACTCTTGTTACTTTACATTTACGTTTCTGTTCGTCTCTGTTTCAAACCTGCCTCCCGACAGCATTTGAATCTAGCAAACTTGCTTGACGTACTGTACTACGCATCTGCATGTCAGCTCTTCTGTGAGCCTCTGCGAGCTACAGTTACCCTTGTCTGTGGCATTTCCGTGTATCTTTGGAGAACCATAACTCCACCTTTAGCTAGCCCAGGTATTGGTATCTGTATCAGGACTGAAAAAGTCAGATCAGTGCATCCCAACTTTGCAGACAGGTAACAGCCCCTGCTAGCGCCAACTGCATGATATTTTTAGTATTATTTAAAGACTTAAGACTTAAAACTGACCAAGCAAATCACCAAAGCTTACACAATAGTTTGACTGCTTGGTATAACAAAATAGAGTCCTGTTTCAGCAGCCATTCTGCTATAGATCACAATGTTCCTGATAGAGTCGCTGCTTAATGCCTCACAGTCATAGTGAGCAGCTATTTCTCTGATATATGGCAGTAGTTCACACAGAGCTGCATCGCCATAGACACAATTTACTTTTAATGGCCTTCGGGTGATTTACCTGAGGACTCGACAATGTCAGCTTGGTCAATTAACGGGATAGACACTTAATGACGTCAAATCGATACCACTGCCAACAGGCTGTGATTAAACAGATATAACAATGAGCTTCAATTCTAAAAGGTTTATTTTAACATAAAACATGTTATTCTGCCAGTCATTACTAAAACATGTGTAGGCATTTTTTCAAACTACTGCAATAAAATACCTCTCTGTTTTGCACACACATACACCAGGAGAGTCATGATGTCTGAAGACTTCATTGGCAAGATGACGGTCTCTCCTCCTAATGATGAGAAAAAAAGTCAGACATCGTACATGACAAATATACTACATATCAGTAACAGAATTTTTGGTTAAATTCGCCCTCCAGAGACCCAGAGGCACTGAAATAAATTAAGATACAGACAGATGCATCTTACCTATCAAGAGCCTGGCAAGGTCATCATGGTGGACCTGGAGAGATGGACCTCCTGGCTAAAATCTCATCTACCTCGGAGTGTGTGGCCCCCTTTAACACAACAACACAGATATTAGCTGCACCTAACAATCATGCATGGGAGAGAGAGTCCTCTACACTCCTATTGCCAAAGACTAGTTTGCCAGTATTCACAACTCAACTGCATATTGCAAGAACTGAATTTTGAGGCACAACAAAATAGCCAGCAGCAACATGACTGAAACACATACTGATGCACTGACATCTATTGCTGAGTCTAATGTTATGTGCTACTTACATAGACAAGTCGGCGTACAGCTTTTGGTGTCGTAAGGAGTCCCCGAACCCGTTCGTGGACCTCTTCCCATTCTCTATGAGAGCAGGACTGAGACCTGAAACAATCAGGGAATTTGCCATTTAGTGATGTTTTTTAGTAGCCATCATGACTCGCTTGAAATATGACAAAACTTAACATGCAAAGCAGAGATACTGTGGCTCCATGATGTGGTTACACCTAAATATGCCTTCAAACAGCTCCAAAGCTTATTTAAAGACAGTTAAGTTCAGTTCATGCAGTTATGGAAAAAGCAGCAACAACTAAATTTTAATTGGTTAAATGGAGTAAATACTTCCCAACTTGGTGGTTAGGGCTCAGCAGACTGGGATTTACAAAAAGCTTGCTAAGTGCAATGTCAATGTTCAAAGCTAATAAAGAAACTGACCTGCTGTGCCTAGCTTGTTCCCTGTAAGACCGCCACATTGCTGAAGGTTCAGGACCTTGGTGGTAGTCAAGAGGGTCATGTGTTTCTGAAGAGCTGGAGTCATCTTCAGATATACCACCAACCTACCAACAGAAACAGAAAGGCGTCAACACTTTCAGTTTGTTAAGTTGGAATCCATAATGTCATACCAGTGGTATTTTAAAGGAGTAGTTCAACACTTTTAAAAATACACTTGTTGGCTTTCTTTCTGAGAGAAAAGTGAGAAGATTGACATCAGCTGAGCAAAGAAAAGGGCTATCTGGCGCTAAAAAGCCAGTACAGTGTGGCAGATTACCTGACCACAGTCACTGACAAAGAAAAATAAAGAACTACCTTAACAAAGTACAGACTCAGTGAGCACAGCCTGGCCATCGAGACAGGCCGATACAAAAAAATCATGGTTTATGGATAAGCAGTTCTGCCAGCTGTGCAAGGAAGACAAAGTCGACACAGAGCTGCACTTTCAAACACAATGCACAAAACTCCAGCCAGTCCCAACTAAATATTTCCCAATTTCAAATACAAACATCCTGAATTTGACTACATAACCAACATAAACAAAATACCAATCCTATTAGGAGAGCACATAGAGAACTGCAGCCTAGCAGTACGTCTTTACCTGCCACACTCTGAAGAACTGTGAGTTCATATATATATTTTTTTTTTTTCTTTTCAAATCAAACATATTATTATTATTTCCATTGTTGCTGATATCCGTCAGTTAAGTTCATCTTTCTGTTTTTGCTACCTTTTTTTCCCTTTTCCTCCTTCAAGCACAATTTATGTAATTTGCATTACAAAATACTGTTGACATGGTTGTTGTTTTCAAACAATAAGGTTAACATAATGTTTTATTGTTTATATGTTAAAATCTATACTTCTCCCTGTTTGTACTACTTTGTAAAATGTGCTTTGGCAATATTGTATTTCAATTTGGTCATGCTAATAAAGCCTTATTAAATTGAATTGAATTGAATTGACATCAATTTCATGTCTGTTAAATATTGAGCTGGAGTCAGCATGTGGTTAGCCTAGCTCAGCATGAAGACTGGAAGCAGGGGGAAACAGCTAGCCTGACTCTGAAATGTAAAAAATATTTGTGGTTTTAGGGGAAATAATGAGCTGGAACTATTTCTTGTCAAACAATGGTATATCCATCCACCCAGTATGTCTGTACAGCATCACCAGCTTCAGCTCAGGTTGCCAGATACTTTCATGAGCACAGGTTTTGGTCTCTGTACAGACACAATGTTACCAAACATGACATCTTCAGTGTAACAAGACTCCAGGGAGCCAAACACGGTCACTACAACTGGCCGTTGACTGATAAGAAGTAGTTCCAGCACATAAAAACCACAGACTGTTGTTTTATACATTTCTGTTCACGTACAGATTAAACAACAAGATACAATGCGGAATTAGTGAGCTTTAGATGTGTTGGAAAGCGTTTTTGTTTTTTCACTTTGGACAGAGTTAGGCTAGCTGTTTCCCCTGCTTCCAGTCTCTATGCTAAGCTAGGCTAACTATGTCTGAATGTATTCTGTACTTAAAGCACAAACAAGTTTGTAAAAAATCTCAATCTCTCATCTCACTTCTGGAACAAACAGAAGAAAAGCATATTTCCAAAAATGTTTTCAATTTCAATGCTTGTGTTTCTTAAAATTAAAACCACATCCGATAAACCTCACAATGTCCCGTCCAAGAAGTGAAAGAGGAGGGAAATAAATTGTTCCTACCAAACCATTGGATAAAGATTGTCTTCGGCCAGTAGGAGAATATCTCACTAAAACAACAAAGAAAAGAGGAAAATATTTTATGAGAGTCACAACATGTATGCATTTATTTGATGATCGAAACCTAACTGTAAGTAGGTTACAGCACAGTACTCAACTGCAAGTAGGTTTATATCAAAACACTATCAGCTTGTTAAAGTGAACTGGGTCATGTCAACAGAGCAATATAACAATTGTAGTGAGTTTTACAAGATATTATGGTAAGTAATTTGGGACTGTAAAGCATGTTTAGTAGCAAAAACAGCTTTATATGATGCTTTCTACCTGTGGATGAAGACCTGGTCAAAGGTGAAGAGGAGTTGGTAAACACTACAGAGCGCTGAGGTGAGGAAGATTGACTGGATCCAGGCCACGAGGTCAACATCTATACACAGAGGGATGATGACACAGTAAGCAGGTCGAAATGCTACAGGGTTTATATGAGTTTCCCAACCAGGGCTGTAGTCATCTTGGGAAAGAGGTTGGCTTTTGTTAGACAATTTTATTGTGAAAGAGGAGACAGAAAAGGTAATATACTTCTATAAACTGGCTGTAGTTTCCTTACAGCTTAGTACGGATGATACTTTATGATTTTAAAGATAAAGGTGTACACCCTGATTTTAGTATTGGTGTCCAATGGCAATCCCATTATTTCCTCCCAGTTTACTGGTTTGAGACTCAACCCAACTGTCAACTGGCATAAAAACAGTGTTTTGGGAGGAAACTGGAGCTATTGGACACTACAACCAAATCAGAAACTGTATCTTTAACTTTAAACCTGCTTTTTCCTGCTTCTACTGACCAAGCCCCAAGGAAGAGCACCGGGCTCTGAAGCCAATTTGACATAGTGGCCAAACCGTGTAATTACAATGTCTCGTCATGCTATTAGGCCCAAGAAGACTTTTTCCCATAGACTTAAAATGTGAAAGAGACATCTCTAAATCAGTGGATTTTTTTGAGCGCCACAACCCCCATGAAATGACTTGTTTCACTATCAGAATTGTATCCGTTCGGTCTGATCACATTTCGAAAGTCTAGAAGAGCTGCATGATCAAATCATTTTATCCCCTTTAGCGGTCTTGGTCAGCAGAAGTCTCTACTGAGCATGGTCCATGGACCCATAGAGCATGCGCAGGATGTTTTCATCCAGGTATTTCTTTACAGCGGGAAGTAGCTTTTTTGGCTTCATGCCTCACTGAGCAACTTTCAAAGGAATAAACAGGGCTTTGCCTCCAACACTGTATCCAGTTCTCTTTATACATCTCTTCTCTTTCTCTTTATACAACCATACAACTGACTCAACAGCAGTTCAGCAAAAGTTACCTTAAACTTACCGAAACTTCACTTTTTTTTCTTTTTTTTTTTTAGTCAAACATTTAAAAAAAAGTTTTCTAACCAAAAAGATGCTTGATTTCAGTGTCACAAAGCTCTAAGTTTAACAAAACTAGCCTGCCTACTGACCTCAGTATTCTGGAGCAGTGGGCATCCTGATTCAAGACAAATAGTTGCCCAGAATATACAAAATCAGCATACAGTTTGATGACATGGTTCAGGTCTATTAAGCAGTATGTGAATCACCACAGAAACAGAACCCATGTCAGCAATCAAGACCTGCAGACACTCTGCACTAACCCCAAGCATCAGCCATATCCCTGCATACATGATTCAGTATTCAGGTTTCTAATCATTTGTGTGCAGTTGTATCTTGATTCCTCAACATCTCAATCTCTACCAACAGAGACTATTCAGAAACTTGGATCAGGTGTTTAAATGCCACAGTATCCTGGTTTCTACTGGAGTACTCCAGGTAGCATATCTAGGTTTCTCAAAATCGGGATAAGGCCTTATCCAGGTTTCTGAAACCAGGATAAGATGTTTAGTGGCCTGTAAAAACGAATGAAGTTAAATCAATGTGTGTTTAGACAAAGTTACATAATGGACACTTATTATATGTGTTTCTTACTGTTTGTGTGTGTTTACATTTTAAAAATGTTAAGATTACTAAATGAATAATCTGTAGTATATGCTCTGGGTTCCTCAATCTTTATTCATTCAGGGAACTTTTACTGAGAGCCAGGCTCTCTTTTGCAGGAACATCCCAATAAACACACACATAGTGACACACATTCACACCTGGAAGCTGCCCAGTATAACCACAGTCTGACCCGCTGGCCACTGAGCAGCTCCACCGGTGCAGCTGGAGTTAAGGGCCTTGCTCAAGGGCACCTGTCTTTAAAGTATCCAGCTATGTAAACCCTCACTCTGTGGTTCACTACAACTGACTCTACAGCCTTCTCACTGGTGGAAATGTTACAGAACACAGGAGAGGAGCTGTTAGGTGAGAGAGGTGAGAGAAGTCAGAGTTATATTTGTATTAGACAGGGTTCAAACCAAAGGATACACTCAAAGCCCAGTGCTGTAAAAATAAATAACTTAGCTCTTCTCTGCCATCTCCTGGCTGAAAATGACAGGCAATTTTAAAAAAAATCTTCATTTTTGATGTCTACTGTCTTAATCTCGAAGCAGTGCTGTGGTGTTGTCTTGTGTTGTGTGAGCTTACAGGCTGGGAGGTGCTGCTTTTGTCCCAGTTGGCCAGGCTGTGCCGGGCCAGGCGCTGGCTGTTTCCAGCCCTCAGTGGGGACAGGGATTGGGATCTAGGAATGTCTGACTTGGCAATGCTGTGTCTTTCTCTGTCCACTCTGCCACCTTGTCTCCTTCCCTGGGTCTGAGCTTGTTTCCTCTGAGGAGAGGAGGTCCTGGGCCTGCTGGAGCGTTTCCTGCTTCTCTTTGTCACTGGCCTCTGGAAAACAAAGGAGTGGATGTCTCAAAAGTTACACATAACATAAAAAGCTGTTTAGTCACTCACAGCACTTTCAGGAAAGATGGTGATCATGGTTAAATATTGAAAAAATTAAACAGTGACTTGAAGCACACAGCATGATGTGCTTACTTTATTACATTTAATCAAAATCACAATCTGTCCCTGACCTTAACCAAAGTCCTTTTGTTTTATTGTTTTACTATTTTATTCATTGCTTTTCCTGTTGCTCTGCTCTGTTGTAATGTGGTTTTAATTGTTATTTAATTGCTTGTGGTTTTATTGCCTTGTGTTGTAGCATCTCTTGAAAAAAAAAGTTCAGATCACACTTTCAAGGAACCCCTAAAGGACACTGAGAAAAATTAAATCTGTTCCAGTTAATACAGTCACCAGTGTCTGACGTGATGTAGTTTGATTCATTATACATCATATGTATTATAAAGGTGATCAGTGTTAGACCTGTTTGTATCTATTCTGTATATTTACTGATCCTAATAATAACACACTGGCATGAATTTGGCAATAGTGCATACGTATACACATATGTGTCATTATAATTGTAAGTAGTGCATTGTTTTTTCATCTTTAATTGGACTTTGAATATTAAAAACCTAAAATAGCACCAGCCTTATCATTAAAACCTGCTACTTAACAATAAATAAGCCAGTGACAAACATTTTCTGTCAGCTTCAATGAGCGCTTGTTTTGTCACTTTTGGTGAAGTCATCATTACAGGCTTTCAAAATCTGTGTTAGTTGAACCCTTTCAATATTTTTACATTATAACTGTATTTACTAGATGAACTTTACAGACTTTTTGAGTCACTTAACATAATCTTTACCATGGGTACATTCGGGTAGATGTTGATCACTGTATCAGCTGAGCACTCAATGATGGTTGTTTTAGTGGAAAACTCCAACCTCGGAGCAATACCCTGGCAAACAGAGAGGAGATGTCATATTCAGATATCATTGCATGATGTTTCCCTGCTATAGAGGCCAGGGCCATGGTGAATCATGGTATCAGAATTTTAGAAACCAATGCTCTAAACTCTGAAAAATGGAAATGTTAACTCATTATCACATTAAACATGCTACGTGTATGTTTGTGTTTAATATTTTAGATTGCAAATGCATTTAAATGTGATTCTATGATGCTTTTCTTTGGGATACCACCAACAAATGTGTATCCAAAATAAGACCACATTTTCTTTTTTTGGTAAACTTTATACATTGAAGAAGAACATGTTACCTTTGGTGGGACATAAAAAGCAGCACAAAATACCTTCAGGCTATGTGTAGAAAATGGATAACATTATTGAACACCTTAAGGTAACTTATCAGGATTGGACCTACTGGAAAGTAAGGTGCTCGGGTCATCAGAACCTCTCGGTCCACTCCAGAGAAAGAGGGAACCAGTTTGGGCTCTGGGAATAAAAAACGTCGAGCATCTTCCTCAAAGCAGGCCAGAGTGTCCCCCACTGCACACACAAACACACCTCTGTCAGTGACTGTTAAGACTTTCTGTGTCATGGACCATTTAAAGTACTGCATCTTCATTTGTGTGTGTGAACAGAAAAGAGGAATACAGTTTAAGCTTGTGCAGCAATAGCTGTAATTATAAAGAGCCATGTAGTGAACAAGAATAGAAAACGAATACGAAAAAAAACCAAAAACAACATCACCTGGATGAATCAGCTGCACCAGTTCAATCCTTATCGTCTCATCTGAGGAGATGAAGTATCACATTAAGAAAGATCTACAGTATCAGATCCCCAGTGGACAGAATGCACGTTACTGTATGATGAATTAAATCTAAGATAAATGTGGAGTCACAAGCTACAAATATAACAGAGGTAAGTTAATCTCACCTAAGGAAACAAAACACTGATTTCACAACATAGGAGATACATGTTCTTGTTTCTTCTTACATTTTTTGTTCAGCTAAATTATGATTTGTTTGTGTGGAAGCTGGTGGATCTCTGTAAACCTCTGTTAAACTGTGATGAGATTTAGTTGACATGGCTCATTATGTTTAATTAGCCCCACCGTTTTAGTCTTGTTGCCACTGGCTGTGCACTTACTGTCACTGGTCTTTCCGCCAGCAAATAATGCTGCACAATACGCCATAAAAGAAGAGGCCCATATCTCAAATTCACAATAAGGATATTCATAGTTATGCTTCAGGATAAATACCGATATCAGTGATATGGCAACTTATAATACCATATAATTTATACTATACAAACATACATAATAAAAATAAATTAAAACAGGTTTAACATATTTAAATACATTTCCACATGTAATAATCAGTTATTTCAGATTGATGTGATAATACTAGGTTTATACTTGATTTCAATACGGGAAAATACACACATGGAGTAAAATGAATATCAGTACAGACCGTCAATCTAAAATGCATGAATGCGTTTTATTTTCAGCATTTTTCATAAGATTGTCAGACTCACAATGGACAATTTAAAAAGAGGTTCAAAATCAATGCAGCAGAACCAGAGATATATTTTTTACTCTGCACATTCTTTTTTCTTGTCCTGGTGCCTACATTACCCACAATGCAACTCAACCACTGACAGTTCTCGAAGACTGTGGCGTGTTATGCTAGTAGTGGCTAATGTAGCTTGTAGCTGCTAGCCTCCATCAGAGATGAGGAGCGGGCTATAAAGGTCTGGTAACCTCACACCCCCAGATTTGTTTACTTTTCAAACTTCTTCAGCCCCAACCAACACTGACTCAAGTGACATCACTTGAGGCAGTTTATCGAATTTCACACAGCTCCCTCTGGTGACACAAAGGGTTTCATACTACTTTTTAAATCCCAAAAATTATGATACAGCCTGCCCAATGCATGAGAGGATTATGAGTGTGATAATTCATTAACTAATACAATACCTGCCACATAACACTGTATACAACCAAATATAAAGTAACTTACACTCAAGCATTACAGCGATGTCCCCAGGGTCGACTGCATGCCTGAAAATCTAGAAACAAAAAATTCAAGTTTTGTTTTTTGTTGATTGTGGTTTTTCTTTGTGTGTTTTTTATTAAGCTCTATTATTTTACAAGTGATATTAATAAAGTATATCTACAGGAGTTCTCAATGAACTTTATAGGGGATTTATAAATAGATATAATTAATTAATACCTATAAAAATGCAACAATATATGCAACAACATTAAATAAAGGAGAAAACTCAACAGCCAGTTGAGTTTAATACATTCACAATTGTTTCTAGTGGGCCTACACACTTTTTTCAAACAGTTCAGTAATGCAGAGCAGTGATAGCTTCTGCGCTACTTCATATTATTCAATTCTAGCTTTGTCTTATCTTTCTCCCACATGAATAAGAAGCAAACACCTACCTTTTCAAAGGTCATCTTCTCATGAAACAGCAGAGGGAAGACAGCAGGGACACATTCAGACTGACGGTACTGGCCCATAAAGCACATGCTGAGGTAGATGTCATCCTTGGCTGGCAGATGAACTCCAGGACAAGAAACCTGAGAGGAATAAATATTGGTTCAACTAAAGAGGGTTATATAATAAGTAGTGTCAAATCTGTACTGTGCTTGAGCCATTTTCTACTGGCTGCCAGCAGAGGTGACAAAAGTCCTAAATTACTTTATGCTATGATTTAGAGGAACACTCCAACACTGAGGTTCTCCCCTTTATTCATTCATCTAGTTCCCTATTCATTTCCCAAAAAGTCAGCCTGACACATTTGGTATATTCATAAATTTTGAGACACCCATAGAAACTGAAAATCACTCGCTAAGTTTGGTTGCAAAACACCTGGGCTGCTAGAACGTGTAAATACACCAAATATTTCTGGGGATTGTAGTCTCAATCTGTTGAGAATTCTAGTTAGTAGTTGCACACATATACAGTATCATTGTGTTTACAGCAGTCATGAATGATCCCTAGCCTACAACTATTAGGCATGTGACTCCAACAGCAACAGTTTTGAGTGTGACCTTTAATAATGAGGTCAGCTTATATCAAAAACATTCTGCCTGTTCATGAAAATATAAGCATGACCTATTTTTAAATGTACTTACATTTATCTAATATGAATATATATATTTCTGAGACTTGTGCACTATAATAAAAAGGCCTTTTACACAATGATCCCGGGTAGTATGTTCAGTCCTACAAGCAGTGATGGAAGAGGCAGATCTTTCACTTGAGTACAACTACCAATTCACTATAATAATATTAATACGTTATTGCCCAAATAAAGTTCCTGTATCGCCAAATTAGAAAAAGTATTTATTAGCTAAATGTATTTAAGTATTAGCGGACTCCTTATTAAAATGTCTCCCTTCAAATATTAAGTGATTATGGATACTTGAACTGATGGAGTGGAGAAGAAGGGTAAAACAGCACAAAATAGAAATACTCAGATTTCTCTCACGCTTACAGAGTGTTTCATGTCTTGCTAACCTTTATTGACATCCTTTTGTAAAATTCACCATAATGCTGAAATATGTCCAGAGGAATGACATATTAGAGTTTCATACATAACAAACACTAGAAGCTATCCGCTTGGAGAGACAGAAAGCGGGTCGACTAATTTTAAAGTTGAAACTGAATTCATTAAACGTATATTCGGTGTATTACATATATGCCGAATTACAGAGTAACGCTCAACGTTTCATGCAGCATTGTAAATCCGGTGCTAACAAATGTGTATCTTTGTCAGTAGATAGGGCAATATAAAAACAACAGTAATAAGAATGTAGACTGGAGGTTGTCCTATCATTTTCTATTCAGAACCAATGCATACCAGGAGGACAGGTTAAGACTTAATTAGGAAGATGACATATCTTACCGCTCTGAACTTTAAATCAACCACCACTTTCAGTGCTTTTCGAGACATTGGACCCTCCTGTCTCATGTGATAAAACGGACTAACCTAGCTACTTCAACTGGATGAAGTCTGCACTCTTCTCCGCTTTAGCGTCGCCTTACCTTGTTACCAGGGATACCACAACTTCCGTTGTAGTTGCAACCAGAGCTGACCCTTCCATAATGGGAGACGTTCATAAATATCTTTCCTAAACTATTTTTTATTTGCCTTACCTTACAGTTTTATCTGCCATGACTATAGTCTTTCGCTAGGATTTTATTTGCCACAGTTGAGCTCAATTGGTCACGTGGTTCCAATAGGTTCGTCACAGCAATTAGCGGGAAACATTTGCATCAGATGAGACATATTAGCCCATATAAAATCAGAGGAAGGTGACTGGTTCCTATAAATATTCAAGGGTATGGGCCTTAGCAGATCCCCAGTCAAATGTCAAATATCATATCATTTTAATGTAATGTATTCTAACATAAAATATTTCATCCAAAGCACTATTATCATTCTCAAATCTGTCTTGATAGCATAGCATAATGGCTGCAGAACAATTAGCAGCATTGTAGTACAGTTCAGTTCATTCTGTGTTGCAGGACACCACCATGGTTTACAGGTTAAGACACCAACTTACTTGTGATTATTCCATCCACAGATGCATTCATATGTCTCACACACTTTCTGATCATGCAAGGCTGGCACCTCATACTGTATATGTTGGTGCAATAGAGAGTGTGTTATTTTTTCATTTTTAACATTTATTTTGGCCCATGTCCTAATAAGACAGTAAAATGAATATATTTTCTCTTTCAGTTTACATATTGGTGACATTATTCTCTGTTATACTCTTAGATAGATAGTTCTGCAGAGAATGTATCCAACTCTGTCCTTTCTATATCCTGAATAAACTCCTCTTAAAAGGAATTCCAGGCTCAGTAGAAATCATGGTCATGTGTTGCCTTTATCCTTTTTGAAATATTTTCTTTGAAACAAATCAATTTGGCACAGATCTGAGCTTTATCTTTCAGCTCCAAACAAAAGAATTAAAGTTTTACTTATTATGTTCCTGAATGTAATATGAACTGAATATTCTGCCAAAAATTTTAGCAAAACTGAAATGTCCCATTTATATGAGCAGTCCAACTAAATTCTGAGCCATTAAATAGGCACAAATTAAAACTTTCAATAAATATATAGAGTAAAAAAAATGAAATTTTCAAGAAATAGGAACATCATTCTTTCGAACAGCCTTAGGATCAATAAATCCAAACACGTCCTCTTCAGTCCCATAGCATCAGATGTCCGAACTTATGTTTGGAGGTGTTTTAAGCACTTTTCTCAGTTTGGTCTGGTGTGTCAGGGTCAGAGTCCGAGTCTGAATCCTCCTCCTCTTTTTCCTGAATGGCTGTTCCGTCCTGGGTGACGGCCACCGCTCCTTTCCTCTGAGGCAGGATGGTGAAGAATGCCTCCTGCCAGCTGCCCTTCTCCAGATACGCCAGGATGATCTCAAACACTGAAAGAGAGATGAAAGCTTTCAAAACCAAACTAGAGCAGTAGAGCATTGGGAACAAGTTTGAGAGTCAAAGCACTTAGCCAACCTCTTCAAACAGCTTACTGTACAGCCAGGAAAATCAAGAATCCTTCGCTAAGCCCTGCCCTCTTGATTACCGTTACTACACATGTCAAGCTTTCTGTTCCAGCGTTTCATGTATTAAGTTGACAGTGTTAACGCTGGCAAACCACTAAAAATTCTTAGTAACAATGAGTTCTTGATTTAAGATGGAAGCAGACTCAGACTGATTTTTAACTGCTGACTGTTGACTTTGCTGTCTGAAATGACAACTGTTGCAGGTGGATCTGATCAACTGTAGTTAGCTAGCTAGCTAATTAGCATTAGCTCAGCAAGCTAGTAACTCACTTTTTTAAGTCTTCAGTTGACTAGTATAAAAACAGAGGATAGGTTAAAATGGTTTCAGATATGCATGCGATACAGAGCAGGACATTGCTGGTAATGTAAATTCTGATATTGCATTATAAGGAACCAGCTCCTATACACATCAGTTCTAAACAGGGCTTTATAACGTAACTTGTAACCTCCTAAATAATGTAGTTACTTAATGATTTAATGATGAAGTAATACTAGGTTACTACTTCTGAAGGTGGCAAGCTAGTTAGCCAGGCATGCTAAGGTTAGCAGTTTATGTTAAAGCAGACAAACGCACAGTATTGATCCGTTCACTTTCGTTCTTGTATTTTGGTTTTGGAAATGTGATATAACTAAAAGACCCTTCATAGTCTTCATGTATCAAGTATCTTTCTTACTAGAGCCCCATGCACTTCATCATATTGAGAAATGCAAAGCTTCAGCTGCTGTTCCTGGATACAGTTGCTAAACCAAGATTAGACATTTACGGTTTCATGGAGAGACTTAGGAAACGATCAAGTAACATACATTACCAATGTCTGCTAGCCCAATCACAACTAAACTGGTCAATGAAAAAAAGTGGGCTACTTTACCCCAAATACATCACATCCTAAAGCCACTTGTGGCCTGCTTTAAAACAACTGTCATCATGTCCATATATTGATCTGATCATACTAGTCCTCACCATGATTGACTGCCAGAACCTTCCGACTGTTCATCTTGACAAAGCTGCTTAGAGGAAGCTGGGCATGATCAATCCCCAGCTCCTTCGCTCTCTCAAAGGTGATCCCCTGAAAGCCAAACAGAACACCAACTGTCTCAAATCATGAAGCAGGATGCATACATTTCACCTGAAGCATTTTCTCCATCATCTATTCAGCTTAGTTTGTCAAACCAGCAGCTGTGGAGACAGACAGACAGACCTTGTGGTGGTTGTGGTCCACCAGGCCTCCTATCACATAGGCCTTTTTTGGGTCCAGCTCTTCCAGCACATTGGGAGAGTCAGACGTCAGGTACACCAGCTCTTCCTTAGTCACAACTTCACTGTAGTGTTCTGTTGAGATGGTAATGTCCTGCACACAGACATATGGTACAAGTAGTCCATGTAAAAACTGTGGGATTTGTCTGTGCATATATACACAGACAAATTTCAAGTTTTCTTAATAACAATCATTTCAGGGCCATTCCACAGTTATTTATGGAAGATTTAAAATCCCCAAATAAAGACAAACCAAACAAAAAAATAAAGTGAGATACAACACACATTTTTTATTTTGTATTTCCTTTATATATTTATTGAGTCATAATAATTGAAATACATGTTGAATGAAATTTACAGTAGCTTTTTGTCTTTAATAACTGAATAAATTGCATTGTGACATTAATTCTCCATGTTAAAATCAAATCACAACAGAGAAAGTGAAGAGGTGTATAATATTACTAAGAACGGCACAGAACTGCCAATTTTTTCCAATTTAAGCCAAACAATTTTCCTTTTAACTTGTGTTTTTCATTTAATAATGCCAGTAAATGCATGCACAAAAAAGGGAAATACATATAGTGTGTGTACAAGTGTGTATTGTATTTCACTTTATTTCTGTTTGATTTGATTGTAATTTAGGCATTTTAAATCTTCCATACAGTCTAGATGCTACTGAAGGGGGTTTTCTGCCAAGAGAAAAATGAAACTCAAAAATACAATTACATTAACAATAAAGTATAACAGGAACATTAGCAGCACTTTTAGATTATTATCTGATTCCTTTTTTTTATTTTCTGTATGGTAACTTTTTGATTCTATTTAGAAATTGGCCACAGAGACAAGAATATCTGCACATAAATATCATAATTAGATCATTTGGGATAAATCTGTGCAGCCACCAAATTGTTTTAGTTTGACAATTTAAGAGCACACAAAGCCGTTTTTTCCTCTTGAGAGCATATATACTGTGAGTCAATATCATTGAACAAATTGTATCACGGTATAGATGCATTCTGCCAGCAAGAAAAGCATTATTGCAGTGCATCCCTGGCTAAGCTAAACACTAGCGCAAAGCCTGAAGAGACAGTCCTATTATAAAGCTTTTTTTTTCAATTTTCAGCTTGGTCAAAATCATGAAGTTGTTTTCAGACAAGTTTATAAAAATATTTAGATTTTATTACATTCACATTTAATTCAGAAAAAGTATTGTTCAGTTCCACAGCCCCTTAGACAGTGTTGCTTCTCATAGTTTCTCTTCTCTGTGAAAATGTCTTTGTGTAGCTTATGGCATGAAAGCTCTTTACCATTCTGCAGTGTTTTCAATTACTTTTCTTCCAGGTGAATACATGATGGCAGATGCTGACTGCTGTATGTTTGTTACTCATGGTGCAACTACATGCGCAATCACACGCTAAACCTCTATCCTGCCTGTAAAGCAAATACCAGACTGAAAAGAGAAAAGGGGAAATTGCTCTGGCTGCTTACCTTCCAGTTCACCCATCCTTTGTCTTTTGCATCCATACTCTGTTTCAGCTGTCCTCCGAGGCTTGTTAGATAAAACTGGAGAAAGTAGAGCAGAGGTCAAGCATTAGACATCGTCTCCACTGGTTTCATGTGTTAATCAGTACCCACTCACCTGGACTGGATGTAGGGCTCGTCTGTTCTCAGCATAGCACCGCTGGATCTGTTTGTGAAGTTTGCAAACATCCTGAAGAGACAACAAGAACATTGGTCGACCTCAGTTAATATCTCTGAATCTACACATGGAAGTCAACCCTCTGAAGTGTCTCCCAGAACAGTTCACCTTGACCAACATGAGGCTGTCAAAGCTGCAGTCCACCACCAGCCTCAGTGAGCTGGGCGTCACCTCTCTGCGTGGACGTTTCCTGGCACTCTGGGCTTCACCTCCCTCCTCCTCATGATGATTCTGCCTCTGCAGGCGACGCTGCTGCTTCCTCTCCTTTCGTCTCTGCCTGCAGCAGAAAGCACAAGTCAGATACTGCCAACGTGGGCGATGACGCGACACTAAACTCCAACTCTCCCATAACATTCAAAACACACAACTATCCCGGATAAACTACACTCAGCAAGGACAGTCCACGCTGGATTTCCTGGTGTGTTTAGGATCGTTATCGTGTTGTAGAAGCCATCCTCTGTTCAGCTTCAGCTTTTTACAGACGATGTGAGGTTTGCTTCCAGAATTTGCTGGTATTTAGTGGAATCCATTCTTCCCTCCACCCCTGCAATGTTTCCTGTGTCACTACTGCAACACAACCCCAAAGCATAAAAGATCCGCTCCCATGCTTAACAGTTGGCCTGTTGCTGCTCCTTTTTCCCCCTAAACATACCTTTGCTAATTGTGGCCAAAGAGTTCTATTTTAACTTCATCAGCACTTGTTTCCAAAACGCATCAGGCTTCTGTAGATGTGCCGTTGCATACTTCTGACGTTGGATTTTATGATGAGGATGCAGGTAAGGCGTTCCTCTACTGACTCTTCCATGAAGGTCTTGTTTGTACGAGCATCGCTGCACAGTGGAACAATGCACCACCACTCCTGAGTCTGCTAAATCTTCCTGCAGGTTTTTTGCAGTTTTCTTGGTCTTCCAGATCTCATCTTGACCTCCACAAAAAAACACTTTCCAATATAATACACACCAGTACACCACCACCCACTGCAAGCTCAATAATGAACATAAAGTAGAATCATCACCTTTCTGAGAACGTCAACTAAAACTGAAAATGTATAAGCTTCTTAAAAGTAGAATTGATAGCACAGCTGTTGTATTGAATTGCATTAGATTGCACAGGTGTTCCTAATAAAGTGCTCGGTGAACGTATGTCACATCTAACTATGGACTTATTTGTTTGCGTAAAGTTTATCCATATTCATCAGTGGTCTTTTTATTTGAAATATGTTTCATTTTAATTATGGAAAAATAGCCACTAGAAGTAAGACACCCTTAAACTGGAATATATTTGAGTGGAGTTTGTCTTGACAGAACACTGAAGCCAACACTTTGACATTTAAAAAGTACAAACAGCATGATGTGCTACATCAACAACTGTAATCACACTGAAATGCAGTAATAAATGTATTAATGAGACAGACAGTATTAAAATGAGATTTCTTACTTTCGTAGTTCCCTCTCTTCTTCCCATTTCTGCTGCTTCAGGAGCTTCTTCCTCTGCCTTTTCGACAGAGTTTGGTTTTCTGCTGCAGCTTCTCCGTTACTGCTCACAGTCTTTTCACTCAACTTATTTTCTCCGTTTTCACTGTCCTGCTGCTGGGACGAAGCCTCACTTTTCACGCTGTCATCAGCCATCAGTGAAGAATGCAGATAGCTGGAAGTTAGCTGCTTGCTAATGTTTCTGTGTCAACCAGCTGCTGACTTTAGGTGGTTGACGAGGTTTTGCAGGAAACTCACTGACCGCATTTAATAGCCAATAAAAGGTCGTCACAGTATAATTCAACGACAACGAAGCAGTAAGAAAGTAATACTGGACAACTACACAGGCTGTTCAACTTAGCCACCATTCCACATGTATATTATTGTGGCGCATAATGACGTCGTTTAACCGCGCCAGATGCATTCAGATGCTGTCGGACGTATTATCGACTTCGGTTTGAATCTCCTGTAAAAATCATAATTGACAACATTTTTGTAGTTTCTGCCTGATAACTAAATTGGCAAGTCGTCACATTTATGTTCGGACAGTACATAAGCGCCTTCAACAGCTGATGATGTCATCTTTTGCCAATGTGTCAAAATAAGCGTCTAGTTTATACGTGCTTCAAACAAAGCATCTGTTTTAACTGTTTTCTACAACAATATCAAAAACAACACCGGCCACTTAAAAACGTCATTCATCTTGTTCACTAGCTTACTTGCAACCAAAATCACTTTGAAGGAACAAGAAAATGGTGTAAAATCAAAACACTACAAGAAGAGTTAACGAGGAGCACTTGAAGGCAACATCATATGTAGAAGCCAGGTATGGTTTTACTTGAACTTTAAAATATGATTCAGGAACTTAATGAAATCAACGAATCTTTTATAATTAACTCGTGACATTAAACTGATTTGAATTAATGTAGTTCTGAGTGTTAACTCATGAAATTAAGTTCCTAAAGAAACATAATCAGCATATTAGCATACTACCTGCATGCATCATGCATGGTTTGGCATGCATTGTTATGACAATCTTAAGTTCAGATCCACTTCCTTGCTTTTTCTAGAGCTTTCAACCATATTACAGTCTTCATCAGCAATAAACTAACAAACTTCATCTGCTGGAACCACATGATATAGTTAAAGCTCTGGGAGAAGCTAGTAAGTGGACTTTGAGTGGGATTGTTTGTACAAACTATATTAATTCATTGGTTGTTCTAAAAGACATTGTAACACAATGATGAATACTTATTAGGACTATGTAGTAGAGAATAAATTAACCCAGATTTCAATTCTGTTGACCCAGAAAAAGTGTTCTCATTAAGAAATATTTATATTATTTTACATAAACTAAGTGGTATACTTTCATATTTAAATCATCCTTGACACATGTTTAAAAGCTGTAACTTCTGGCATTATGGATGGTCATGAGTTTCTCATTTTTTAATAAACCATCAGTTCTGCAGGTATGAATGTTTATAAAGTCATTCATAAAGGGTCCATCAATAAAGACCACCATTAATTATTAATGAATACATTAGTTTCTGTGTCGATGTACATTGCAAAATAGCCTGAGACATACAGTATGTGTGAGGTATGGCTCTGGATGTGATGGAATGCATTGCAGACACACTGGGATTAGATGCCTCTATACAGTTAGGGCTCTGCAACATGAGCTTGCAGCCATCCACCTGCATCCCTTCCTAACCCAGTTATTATATAGGCCCACAGCCAGCAGATAAGCCTTTAACACTGACCGCTTATTTAGCACACATTCCAGCATCAACAGTGCTAAGCCACATTTCAGTCTTGCAAAGTTGTCAGTGCTCAATGGGATTTTGATAAAGATGGAAACTTTAAAGGGTCATTAAAAAATAAAATAAAATCCACATTTAAAAAAAATGTCCAGACCAGTCAATGAATCCCCTCCCCTCATTTAATTAGTTAAAGGAATAGTTCGACATTTTGGGAAATACGCCATATTCCCAAAAAAGTTAAACTATTTTAAATGATCATAACATATAATCATGATACAATAGCTGATTTGTGTCTTTTACAACATTGACTGTATGCATTCTTTCCAATTTTTGTTGTATAACCGCAGATTCATACAGACCCTAAAACACTGAATCCAAAACCTAGAACAACTTACCTGATGCTGTATGTGGTCACTTGTGTTCAAGTGTACCACTCCTGTCACAGGTTCAGGGATCAAGGGACCAAGAAATGTAGTTAAAGATAAGCAGACGATTCAAAACTCCATTGTGTTTTAATGTGGTTTAAGCAAAAGTACTGCCACTGTCAAGACATTTTTGAGAAGGCAAGTGAAGAAACTAAAAACTAAGCCTCCAGTTAAGTTTTAAATAAGTTATTGCTGGGTGTGGGTGATAGTGTAGAAAATTTATGAACAACGGTGAACAAATGAAAAACATGAGTGGCAGGTCTGTAAAAGGGTTCCATATTTATTGAATTTTCACAATGCACAAACACTTTTAACAACATCATGTGACATAACATCCCTTGCACCCCTGACACAACTTTAAACCGACAGTGTCCATTTGCAAAACACATCAAAATTAAAAACCTATAATTCACCTTTCTTTCTTGGACAGAACACTGTAAGTTTTTTCATTGCGTCATTTCTCTTTATTCACCTAAAGCCACGTCCCCTTGCTGCACATTCACTACTTCATTACCAATAAGAGTCCCTACGTTCCAAAAGTCTCTCTCCATACTTCCATTGACCTTCACAACACCCTCATCTAGACCTTTGAAAACAATATTTACACTTATTTTCTATTGCACAGAAGTAAAAAAACAACAACAAAAGAACTAATCTTCATGCACATTCAAATACTGCTGCAATATTATTTTCAAAGTGTTGCAATAACCACAAAACATTGCAATTGTAGACATCACCACTGTCTGAATAAATAATCATTTAATAGATCTAACTGCATTAGTGGGACGAGTAACTTCATTAACCATTATGTGAACTTATGAAGTTCACTTTATCACATTGAAGTCAAAGTGCCAGAAAATATTGAGCTGTTTTACCAACCATGCCCCTGTCATATACAGTACGCTGTGCTAATTTACGTTTTATTCTGACAGTTGGTATACAGGAAGTGAGACAATAGTATCTATTAACATCATACTCAAAAATCTGATAATTTTATTCTACATTTGGGATTTCTGAGTATACAAAAAGAGTCAGCTCACCCAAATTACAAAAATAATAATAATAATAATAATAATAATAATTTAGCCATACAGATGGTTTTGTTTGTATTCTTCCAGGTGTTGAGATATCTGTTTCTGAGATTTCCGCCTTCCCCCTTTATACAATGAAGATCAATGGAATTACTGTTCATATTATTTGAGGTGCACAAACAATGAAAAGTTCTATTTTAAAAAATGACAGAAGAAACTATGTGCATGAATATTCATGCACACAGTTCACAATGCTGAGTGAATGGATTAATAAACCATGCAAACAGGATGCTTAACTGAATGGGTAGTTTAGGGGAAATTACCACCTCAAGAATATGCATCTGGCATTCAGAATAAGAAAGTAGTTTTTCAGTCATGTTATGGCAGTATTTAATTGTCATACGAGTTAAATAAAAGCACATACCAATAAATGGTGTCCAAAAATGTTATCAATACTGTATGCTGTAAAAACCAAGCAAGTTACAGCATGTAAACCATAATATTCCTCTTTAGCACAATATCTCAAAAGACATCCTCTCACCTGCACTTTATGATATACAGTATAAATTACGTATTAATAATCAATAGGACTGTACAGTGTCTAATTTACACTCTGCTCTGAGTGGCTGATGATCAGTTTAAAATGTGCCGCTCACAGGACAAGACATGTTTTACAGTATCACATTTTCTCAACAGGGATTATTAATCTGTGCTTTCACTTAACGAGCATGCTGTAAGAAATTACATTACTTACTAACACTGTTTAATACACCACCCCATACAGTTTATGTGTGCACAGTTTATCAGTCTACGCACAGTTTATTTATCCATTCACATAAATCAATTCTTTCCTGTCATATGATACCCATACAGTTTTTTTCTTTTATAACAAACACAGCAACCATTGTAAAATTGTTACTGCAGTTATTATAAAGGAATGCTTGATGTTGGTTGACTGGATTTTGTATTTTTGTAGCATAATGACAGAAAAGTAGGATTATTCCAAAAGTTGAGTCAAAATGAAAGAGCCATGGACTGGCCAGCAGATCCACAGTTTGTGAAGTATTATATACAAAAAAAATAAATCACTGTTAATATAATCACTAAGAAATTCATGTCAGACGGGATGCAAATGGGTGCTAAGGTACATCAGTTTAAAGATCATACAGTTGAGTAATCCCAGAGGCCCCTCTTTGTCCTGCTGCTGCACTGCTCTGTAAACCTTTTTAGAGCTGCTTGGATATCTTTTTTTTTCCAGTGAGAAGAAGAGGGATTGGCCTATTTTGTTTTTGTGTGATCAGGGAATAATTAATAAAGTTTGTTCTTTGTGTGGTAATTAAATAAAAACATAAAAAGTCTGTTGTGATACTATAATTACACCAAATAAATGGAATATTCCAATATATAAGCAGGACAAGTGCACAAAGAGGGACCTATAGGATGTCTACCACTGTACAGACACATTAAATTAATAGTATTGTGTTAATGAATTCATGATGGTTGATTAAATAATGACATTTCTAGGTATATAAAAACATGGTGGTGAATGCTGACCTCTAAGCAATAGCAATGACACCGCATAAAAACCAACACACAAAATATGGTAAGAAAAACATTATCATGAATATTGTAATGCAATGATGTCGTTATGTTAATCTTGTTAATATTAATTGTAGCCCAAATGTCTGATCTTATAAATTAAATTCCAAAATAATAAAGAAGAAAAAGGACATAAAATAAAGATTTACCAAAATAAAACCCTGATTGGTTTAGAGGATGATTGATCACTGAGCTCACAGTGTCAGTGCAGTTTAGGCCTATATATTATGGGAGACTTTCAAACTTTTACAATGAGATGATATAAAACAAAGGAAGAAAAATATACTTTATACACATCTTGTACAAATTAGAAAAGGTTAAAATGATGTAAATTTTATGCGAGAACTTTTACACAAGGCCCTGAAACATCATCTTTAGCTACTAAAATAAGCATATGATGCACAATGAAGAGATCAAAACCCAGAGCAGTCCAGCAGTCCACTTAGCGCTCCACCCTGTTGGGAGTGAAGGAGACAAACAGACACAAAGTTCTTATTAACATGATAATAACAATTGATACCCAAATACATTTATTTATAAGAGGTACTTTCATTAGAGAAATCCTTGTTTCAACATGTGAAATGTTTCATATGTGCACAATAGGATGGTAGAGTCATGTTTTCTTATCAAGAAACCTTGTGTTCTAAGGAGAGAAATCTGAGGGCACTAATCTGACAAGATTAGTGTTGTACAGAAGTTTATAACTGACAAAACTATTGAGAAAAAAAAGATTTATTCAAACACCAATTTGAGATTCAAGAGTGCTCTGTGACAAATTTGCAATTCCAGAATGTTTTGTGCACAGATTCCTGTTTTGTGCACACTCATAATGTCTAATATTTGCACTGAATTGCCATTTAGTTTTCACTTAATTATTAAATCTGACATAGTGTTCATGTTAGCCAATTTCTGCTTGAGAGGTGGCCTGTTTTGCCTAACCAATCAGAAGCAACTGATTTATCTGCCCCAGTGTCTGATACAGAAGCGGTTAGTGGTATAAGCAATAGGGCTGTAGTCTCCTGGTCGACTGGTCGATTAGTTGGTCAATATGCTCTCGTCTGACTAAATTCTCATTGGTCGAATAATCTCTGTATTACTTTCATTAGGAGAACAGTGCTACATCAGTAGCTTTCCAGGATTAATCCATTATTTCCTGCGGCGAGAGGGACAGACTAACAAACTACCTGTGAAAACGAGGGTGTATTCAAAACACCCCCTTTGTTTTCCCAACTTTGAACTCACCCAACCTAATGGAGACTGCTGGGTCTAACTACACTTAACGTTTACTGAGCGTTTACTGAACGTACTGAACGTTTACTGAATCAGTGTTTCTCCTATAATTGTAACAACAAGAACCCCTGCCAGGCCAAAAAAAAATTTTTTAATGCCAAAAATAATGCCAAATATCCATCAATAAAATCAATAATGTTTGGGAGCCTCTGTGCAGCGCTGTTCCAATGCGTGGGTCATCCTCTGTGTTGCTACCTAGGAAACTATTGGTGGCGTAACTCCGTTAGTAATATTGTATTACGTAGTATGTTTGTGTAGCAAGTGGGAAAGATTGAGTGGCAGGAAAGTGACGGTGGATGCGAGTGGAGCAGAGGAAAAGGTTAGCAGTCAGTAGTTGTAAGTCTAGCAATAAATGTACAGTACAGACTCCAGTGTGTCAGTTAAGAAATGCAAAAAAGTCACGTTTGTTGTTTACCCAAGTGCTGGAAAAGTGAAGGGGGTTAGCTCCAAAGTTAGCAACAATGGGTTAGTCTAACCTGAAGACGCAAAACAGAGAAATAGAGAATGGAGAAATGTGTGGCTGCTGAGTTCACTGTGCATAAGAGTTGTTAAAGTCTTTGGACTGGGCACAATCAGGATACCATGTTCTGATGACCAGAGAGGCACAGAAGACCAATATGGGATCAGTTATTCACTGATATATGGTGGAGCCGAATTGTGCAACATCATGAAAGTAATTCAAAGGATTTTAAATTCAATCCTAAATAGAAAGCCAGTGTATTGAAGCCAGCACCAGGGTGATATGGGAATGTTGTGGGATTTTAGTTGGTAATTGTGCAGCGAAATTTTGAGCTAATTTTCGACACGCCTCACCTTCTTGAATACAGTACATTTCAACAGTCAAGACGCGAGGAGACAAAACAATGGATAAATTGTTTGAGCTGCTAGAGAGATAAGAAGGGGTGTAGTTTAACAGTAACAAAACAACAAGACTGGATAGCTATTTAAGAATTACAACAGGGAATTTAAAATGACCCCTTGGTTTACGGAAACCAACTGTGACTTAGAAGCCAGTTAACCTTAAAAAGGTCTGGTTTGGGGAGTTTCAGATTTGTTATGATTTAACTACAAGAAACTATGACACATCCAGGCACTAATCTCCTTAAGACAATTCTGTAAAATTGGCATATTTGAAAGTTCCACATGCTTCACTGATATGTAAAGCTGGGCATCATCAGCATAGCAATTATTGATATAGACACTGCTGACTAAGAGATAATGTGCCTTAAAAATGGGTAGAGGGAGAATAAGAAAGGTCCCAGGATTGACCCTTGAGGAACACCACAGGTCAGAGGAGCACAACCATACACTTTGTCAGTAATAGAAACAAAACATTGGTGATTAGATAAAATAGGAAAAAACCACTTAAGTGCTATACCAGCTATCTCAGCCCACTTCTTCAAACAACCCAATAAAATATTGTGATCTTTAGTATCAAAAGAAAGGCTTAATTCCAGAAAAACTAGGATTCAACTACAATCACACAATAATGTGTGAATGTCATATGTTACTCCAAGATAATCCTGACTTCAACTGCCAAAATTAATTGGATATGTTAACAGCCATGAACAGTGGTGTGGAACCAGGATAACACTGAATTCAACTTGAGTAAAGTTAATGTAACAAACTCCTGGAATAAAGTCTGTGTTAAGATTATATTTTTGATCTGTAAAAAACACAGTAACAATGACACAGGCAGTGTATGGTTCTCATTTGTCAGTGTTTATTTACATACATGTACACTATGCTTTAGATTCCTCCTCTCAAAAGTATTTGCAAGGCTGTATAACTCAAAGGACATAACAACAAGCTGTCAACCAAATAAAAATAAATGAAAGCACTTTCCCCCCTTAATCTCTTTTGTCTGCTGACTACACCTTTAATGGCTGTAACTATAATTGGAAATACACTACCAGGTAGTCTGAATGACTAGAAGCTTATCAGCACTTAGTGTGTGATGTAGGATACAGTACAACAATACATCAACACAATAGGGGATGCCAGAGGAAAAGAGTTAGCATGAGGCTAATGAGCTATAATATATACAGCATATGCAAAACAACCTTGACTGACATACTTGACCAAATTCCTTTCAACCTATAACAGTCATAACCTTAACTACACAGTAACACCATGAGGGACCTTTAAAATTACACCAGTAAAATGCAACACATATCTTTGTATGAGCAACACTAGCTCACATTCTCTAGGCAGTGGCATTTTGATTACATTACAAGACTAAAAATAAAAAAAACATATTCATCCTGAAGGAGGTAATAGAAGACATCTGCATTTATATCATTCCGTGATCATTGTGACCACAAATGTTCCTTTAAAAGCTTAACGATGGAAAACAGTTTTGCTTTACTCACTTCTGCTAGTCTAAAGCTTGCTTAAAGCTACAGTTTTCTCAATGAGGAAGCAACACTTCTAGTGAAACTTGTAATTCAATTCCAATTGAACTGAATTCTTTTTTTTTTTTAAAAAAGCATACAAAAACAAGACATGCTAGCAACTTTGTAAAGCTGTACTTGTGCACAGTGTTGCTTTGAGCTGAATGCTAAAATTAGCATGCTAACAGTCTCACAATGGCAATGCACCAAATGTAACTTAAAACCACAAATGTCAACCTTATTTGCGCCAGAGGAAAAGTCAGGGAGACACCAAAGTCAGTAGGCTTCATCCTCACGGGGCATGAATGCAAAATTTCATGGCAACCCATCTGAGGCATTTCACCCTGGACCAAAGTGGTCAGACCACTACTGCCATCTCTAAAGGAAAAAATACACACAACAAATACACACAGTTCTATGTACTGTATATATAGAAATGACTGAGGCTTATGTGACTACACATTGCTGTGCATCTCCAACTGTTCCCACAGATTTTAAGTTTAAATTCATACTCACAATAGTGTACTGACACTGACAGCAGTGATTTCTTAAAGTAAAGTGGCATTTTGCTTAATGAAATAGACACCTCATTGCCATCATCCTTCTGCTCCTCTTCCTTCCTCAGTGCAGTGATCCTGGACTCTTCTTCCTTTTGGAGAAACTGATGAAGCTTCATAAACTGCTCCCTTATCTGCCACTATGTTTGTTGGGCCCTCACTTGTGCTAAAACATGTTCTGTACTTACAATTTTTTACCTGTACACTCACAGATTTTAACATTGCAGACTAATCACTGCCCAGTTTTTAGCTTCCATACTTCCATACATTTAGGTTATTTAGTAGGAGAACACAACAACACACCTTTGATTGTCTTATATACACTCCGTCTAAGCTGTCACAAAACCTGCTGTTTTATGTACAATCTTGCAGTCCATATGTATTTCTAAAACCAGCTTGTAGAGTGTCTCTCTGCACAAAATGTTTTCTGTTCTAAGGAAAGAAAGTGACAGCAAAATCACAGCTAGACACAAATATCAGGCGATTGATAAGAATAGAAAAGTGGACATAAAATAGAGGACACACAAATAGTTATTCCTTAAAATAAGTAGTATTCTTGTTAAAGATATAATTGTATCATCATCATCATCATCCTGATTGCAATCTCTAACATAATCATCTACATTGCCAAATGTGAAGTGACTTTCACTGTTAATATCTTCAATGGCTTTGTATTCAGAGTGTTAATGAAGGGAAACAGCCTCTCAGTGAAAGTGTGTGTGAAGGTGTAAATGTGTGTATCAGTGTCAGGATCAAAGAATGACAATTTTCCTTTGTTCCAGTCCAGAAACACTCTGATCCTCTGGAGAGGCTTCTTTAGTGAGAGAACTTTATCTATAACTGGTAGGGAGCTCACTCTGTATTTACCATCACTGAACAGTATTTCCCAATATCCACTCAGAATCTCTCCTGTGTGCGGGACAGACGCTCCTAACACACCCACTGCCCAGTTTCTGTCATTTCTAACTGCAACCTCCCAGCTGTGAGTTCCAGAGTTAAATCCATCAGAGCCCAGGACTGTGAGGTAGTCTTCAAACCTCTCTGGGTTTTTAGGAAGCTCTCTCTTTACCCCCCTAAATATCACACTGGTCAGATCTTCAGACAGGACGAGCTTTGGATTAGCAGTGTTTGGATCCAGAATCACAGGGGTGTAGGAGACCATCTCCTTCATCTTGTTCCAGATGTTGAAGGTCAGGTTGCCCAGGTGTTTGGACACATCTATCAGAGCTCCTGACACTAGCCGTGGATCATTCAGCAGGGGGCGCTGCTGGGCTCTTTTCACTGCAGCCTTGTAGTTGTGCAGAAATGAGACGTCTGCAGCTCTCAGCTCTTTCTCTGTGACTCTGACTGTGTGTGAAAGAGCTGCTATCACTCTGCTGAGAGCCTCAATCCTCTGTTTCATCATACGACTCTTCTGCTCCTCTTCCACCCTCAGAGCAGTGATCCTGGCCTCCTCTTCCTTTTGTAGAAACCGATGAAGCTTTTTAAACTCCTCCCTTATCTGCCTCTCTGTTTGTTGGGCCTGTTCCTTAATATGCTCTGCTGTTTGATCCCAGTTAACTTTAACTTGATTAAAGTACTCCAGTTTCTTCTGTAAGGGCTTCAGGGTTTTCCTGAGCTCCCCCTTGTGATCTTGTGCAGCCTCATCAATAGGGCTGAATCTGTGGTTGGTGTGTATCTTTGAATCTCGACAGACGACACACACAGGCTGCTGATGGTCCAGACAGAAGAGCTTTAGTTTCTCTGAGTGCAGACTGCAGAGAGCTTCAGACTCTGCAGGTGCTTTCTCTTGTAGAGAAAGTTGTTGTAGGAAGGTTTCACACAGATTCTTTAACACCAAGTTAGAAGGTGGTTCACTTTTTGAAGATCTTCTTTTACAAACTGGACATTCGTGTACTAGTTTCTCTGTCCACCAGCGCTGCAGACAGTCTTTACAGAAGCTGTGGCTACATGACAGCACAACAGGATTTTTGAAGATGTCATGACAGATTGGACAACAGAAATCTTCTTCTGATCGAGAAGCCATTTTCTGTCTGAGTGACGTTGAAAACACAGTAGGCAGACGGTGCAAACAAGGAAGAAGTCAGCCGTAGTTCTAAAAAGTTCCCTAAAAGTTACTTTCACTTTGAGTCATAGCTCCTCTTTCAACTCTGTCTCAGTATATGCAGTTAGTACCAGGTTGAAGCAGCAGCATTCCAGTATTCCATTATTCCCAGTATTTCCAGTGTTCCCAGTACTCCTTACTGTATCTGTTCTCACTCCGTGGACGTGGTGAGTTTGAATGCTATCGCCCTTTTCTCTGTGTCTCTCTTAGCTCAGTGAGGAATACTAAACCAACTGTGTTTCCTGGTTTCTGTCCTGACAGATAAGGGAAGAGTTTTATAAGGACATGTCTCATAAGAGTCTGGAGTTCAGATAAGTGATGCAAGCACATAAAACCACACATACACCACATTTTACAGAAGCTGGTATTTACCGTACAAATACAGAATGAGCTGCAAGATATGTGCATCTCATGCATACTTCAGACCACATGTTTTTTTTAGAGTGATCTGAGGGTCATATGATAAGGTGGAGAGAGGAAAATAAGTTGAGACAGAATCAAATAATAAATATGTAATTTTATGACAGTTTACATAGAGATCTGTAAAATTGTCATAGAAGGTCAATTTATAAAATGTATTTAGATTAATTTTCTCTTCATTTTATCCTGTATTGGAAAATCTGCTCTCAATGATACCAGTATATGTGGCAAAATAATGACATGGACACAATAACCAGAGCTGTGTCTAATGACTGTGCATCATGACAGCTGCTTTGGCATTGATGTATAGCCTCAAATATGTGACAGAATAGGTAAAATGTATTAAGATGAATTATCTCTTCATTTTATCCTGTATTGGAAAATCTATCGTCACTGATACCAGTATGTGGCAAATTAATGATATGGGCACTATAAATAACCAGAGCCGTGTCTCAAGACAATGGCATTGATGTACAGCCTCGAAGATGTGACAAAATAGGTACAATTTTGTATTTTGTATTTTTGTTTTTCCATTTTTTTTCATTGACAGTTCTAAAGACAAGTGGATAAGGTGCAAGTAACATAACATAACGTAACATATAACAGCATACATATAGCAGTAAGTCCGGTTTGAAGAGCAATCAAACACCAACATACTGCACAGTGCCATATACTCTTTTCAGCCTGGATAATACAAGTTTGGAAAGTTATCACTTCTGAAAAGCAATATTTGTCTCCTCTGTCTTGATGCTTGAAAGGTTAATAGTAGAATAAGCATGATGCTACAAGCTACAAGGTGTTTTACCTACAGTAGTATGTGTGTTTGCACATATTTTGAGCTAACTGTGAGGTGACTTTCATTGTTAATATCTTCACTGGCTTTGCATTTAGAGTGCTAATGAAGGGAAACAGCCTCTCAGTTAAAGTGTGTGTGAAGGTGTATATGTGTGTAACAGTGTCAGGATCAAAGAATGTCTGCAATACAGTCTTTACAGAAGCTGTGGCTACACGACAGCACAACAGGATTTTCGTGGCAGACCGGACAAGAAAAATCCATCACTGATCGAGAAGCCATTTTCTGTTCAAGTAAATCTAGAAACACAGCAGGCAGACAGCAGTAAGGCATGGCTGTAAAATTTCTCTCTTTCAGTATATGCAGTGAGCACCAGGTTGAAACAGCAGTATTCCAGTATTCCCAGTGTTCCCAGTACTCCTTACTGTAACTGTTCTCCCTCTGTGGAAGTGGTGAGTTTAAATGCTATTGTCCTTCTCTGTGTGTGTGTCTCTGCTCAGTGAGGAATACTAAACCAATTGTGTTTCCTGGTTTCTGTCCTGACAGTCAGATACTGTTCTGTTTTGTCAGGGCGTGTTTTATAAAACAGACCAGGAGTGTGTTGCATTCCAAAACATTTCTCCCTCATTATTTCATTTCCTTATATGAAAATGTGTCAGCACTGTTAGTGGAGCTCCATTGATCTATCAAAGCCACCCATCTCTCACTGACCCACAGGTACTCTCTGGCATCAGGCTGACAAAAGCCCTACAGATAAACACTGTGTTTACCAGTCACATATTTGATTGGCCAACACAGTGCGTTGCCTGATAACAATGTTTTAGCAATTATATCATGACATAAATCAAAAGCAAATTCAAAAGCTTTGTTTAGGTTTTCATTTTCAAGTTTAGAATCTCAACAGATGACACACACAGACTACAGAGTAGCACACTGTCTGCCAATTTACAAATGAAAAGTCTATTTGGTGTTCAGTTTCATTTTACCTATAGCAGGATTATATTTTGGAGTACATTTCAAATTATCAATCAATTGATTTCACTGTTTTGATTATAATGTTGGCAGCAGTAATGCATTTTTAAACTTGTAGATCAAAATGACATTTTGATTGTTGAATTTAAATTTTGGTTTCATGCGTGTGTTTGTGTGAATTTTGTCCTACAACATAACAACACAAATAGAAGCAAATTTTGAATTTTTATTTCAATAATTTAAATTTAACATAGTCATCCTTGGATTTATATAACAATCACATTCATGATTGCATGCACATAAGAGTGTTTGCAGTTTGATTTGACACACTGAAATCTTTTGACACAATTTATCTTACAGGAGCAAAACATCTGCTATATTTACAACCCTGTCCCTGCTTGTGATAAAACATGTTGTGCACTTACAAATTTACATGTACACTCTCAGATTTTAACTTTGCAGACTGTTCACCACCCACTAATTTTGTCACAAATGAACTTCCATACATTTACGCTATTTAGTGGGAGAACATAACAACACACTTTTGGATATTCACTCTTTGTCTAAGCTGACATAAAACTTGCTGTTTTATGTACAATTTTGCAGTCAGTGTGTATTTCTAAAACCAGCTTGTAGAATGTCTTTCTCTGTACAAAAATGTTTTCTATTCTAAGGGAAGAAAGTGACAGCAAAATCACAGCTACTCACATATCAGGTGATTGATAAAAATAGAAAAGAGGATATATTGTGAATATTGCTTCAAATAAGTAGCAAAATCAATGGTATTCTTGTTCAATACATTAACGCCTCATCACCATCATGACCATCAATCTGGTAATATCTTCAATGGCACTGTACTTAATGTGCCAATGCTGGGAAACAGCCTCTCAGTGAAAGTGTCTGTGAAGGTGTAAATGCGTGTGTCAGTGTCAGGATCAAAGAATGACAGTTCTCCTCTGTTCAAATCCAGATGCACTCTCATCCTCTGAAGAGGCTTCTTTACTGAAATAAATCTATCTGTAACTGATGGAGTGTGCGCTCTGTATTTACCATCACTGAACCATATTTCCCAAAATCCACTAGGAATCTCTATCTTCCTCTTGACAGACACTGCTGTCACACCCACTGCCCAGTTTGTATTTTTTCCAACTTCAACATCCCAGCTGTGAGTCCCAGAGTCAAATCCCTCAGAGCCCAGGACTGTGACATAATATTCAAACCTTTCTGGATTTTTAGGAAGCTCTCTCTTTGTCTCCACATATCTCGCACTGGTCAGATCTTCAGACAGGACGAGGTTTGGATAAGCTGTGTTTGGATCCAGAATCACAGGAGTGTAGGAGACCATCTCCTTCATCTTGTTCCAGATGTTGAAGGTCAGGTTGCCCAGGTGTTTGGCGACATCTATCAGAGCTCCTGACACTAGCTGTGGATCATTCAGCTGTGGATCATTCAGCAGGGGGCGCTGCTGGACTCTTTTCATTACAGCCTTGTAGTTGTGCAGGAATGAGACGTCTGCAGCTCTCAGCTCTTTCTCTGTGACTCTGACTGTTTCTGAAAGAGCTGCTATCTCTTTGCTCAGAGCCTCAATCCTCTGCTTCATCATGCAATTCTTCTGCTCCTCTTCCTCCCTCAGAGCAGTGATCCTGGCCTCCTCTTCCTTTTGTAGAAACTGATGAAGCTTCTTAAACTCCTCCCTTATCTGCCTCTCTGTTTGTTGGGCCTGTTCCTTAATATGCTCTGCTGTTTGATCCCAGTTAACTCTAACTTGATTAAATTTTTCCAGTTTCTCCTGTAAGGGCTTCAGGGTTTTCCTGAGCTCCCCCTTGTGATCTTGTGCAGCCTCATCAATAGGGCTGAATCTGTGGTTGGTGTGTATCTTTGAATCTCGACAGACGACACACACAGGCTGCTGATGGTCCAGACAGAAGAGCTTTAGTTTCTCTGAGTGCAGACTGCAGAGAGCTTCAGACTCTGCAGGTGCTTTCTCTTGTAGAGAAAGTTGTTGTAGGAAGGTTTCACACAGGTTCTTTAACACCAAGTTAGAAGGTGGTTCACTTTTTGAAGATCTTCTTTTACAAACTGGACATTCGTGTACTAGTTTCTCTGTCCACCAGCGCTGCAGACAGTCTTTACAGAAGCTGTGGCTACATGACAGCACAACAGGATTTTTGAAGATGTCGTGACAGACAGAACAACAGAAATCTTCTTCTGATCGAGAAGCCATTTTCCGTCTGAGAGACGCAGAAAACACAGTAGGCAGACGGTGCAAACAAGGAAGAAGTCAGCCGTAGTTCTAAAAAGTTCCCTAAAAGTTACTTTCACTTTGAGTGATGGCTCTTTTTAAATTCTCTTTCAGTATATGCAGTCAGTACCAGGTTGAAACAGCAGCATTCCAGTATTCCAGTATTCCAGTATTTCCAGTGTTCCCAGTACTCCTTACTATATCTGTTTTCTCTCTGTGGAAGTGGAAGAGTTTGAATGCTATCGTCCTTCTCTGTGTGTCTCTTTGCTCGGTGAGGAACAGGAAACAAACTGTTTCCTGATTTGTGTCCTGACAGTCTGATAAGGGAGGAGTTTTATCAAGGGATGTCTCATAAGAGTCTGGGGTTCAGATAAACAAGCGAACAAGCGCACAAAACCACACATACACCACATCTCAAAGAAGCTGGTATTAACTGTATAAACACAGAATGAGCTGCGAGATATGTGCATCTCATGCATACTTCAGACCAACATACACACGTTTTTTAGAGCGATTTGACAGCGATATGATAAGGTGGAGAGAGGAAAATAAGCTGAGAAGATATGTAATATAAATATGTAATTTTATGACAGTTTACATAGAGATCTGTAAAATTGTCATAGAAGGTCAATTTATAAAATGTATTAAGATGAATTATCTCTTCATTTTATCCTGCATTGGAAAATCTATCGTCACTGATACCAGTATGTGGCAAATTAATGATATGGGCACTATAAATAACCAGAGCCGTGTCTCAAGACAATGGCATTGATGTACAGCCTTGAAGATGTGACAAAATAGGTACAATTTTGTATTTTGTATTTTTGTTTTTCCATTTTTTTTTCATTGACAGTTCTAAAGTCAAGTGGAGAAGGCACAAGTAACAGTATATATAACAGCATATAGATAACAGTAAGTCCAGTTTGAAGAGCAATCAAACACCAACATACTGCACAGTGCTGTGTACTCTTTTCTGGGTTGTACAACTTTGGAAAGTAATATTTGTCTCTTCTGTCTTGATGCTTGAAAGGTTAACAGTAGAATAAGCATGATGCTACAAGCTACAAGGTGTTTTACCTACAGTAGTATGTGTGTTTGCACATATTTCATTAGCCAGATAATATTGCATTGCACTGCAGCAATAGTAGAGCCAGGACCTAACTACCCTCATATTTTTTGACAGAGCCCTCTGTAGCTGCAGTGGTCTCATTGAAAAGAATGAGGAAGCCTGTGTGGCTCGTGTCTCTCATCCATAAACATGCAGCCCACAACTAAATTTCATTTACCTGCTGCTTTTGGTTTGTTTCCACAGAGCAACTGATCAACTAGCCCAACAACTGTAACTGTGGAACTGCTTCCACCAACTGATGATGTAAGTTATTGTATGCATCATTTATGTAGATGTGTCAGCAGAGAGAGAGAGAGATTTTTAATTGTTATAACTATTTAAAAAACGAGTGTATATGTATGCATTTTTTCAATCATCGTAGTAGCCATATATAATAATGCAATACTAAAACAGAAAATACTTAGATAAGATAATTACAAAACGTAGGCTCAACTTCAATTTACTGTAGTAATATTAGCCTAGTGTTACTTTGCATTAAACAGTATTTTGGTATGAAAACCTTTTTTTTTTTCATTTTTGTGACAATCCAAACTGCTGGAAAATTGAGAGATTAACAATTCAGTGAGTTATGATAGCTGTAAGAATGGATAGACCTCTTCCCACAATATACTTGTATGCATTTGCCACAAATGTATAGTACGTTTGGAGCAATTTTCAGTGGTAAAGTTTCACTGATGTACTGTGTGTGTGTGTGAAGGATTTAGCCCATAGGCTCTACTCTGTTTTTTGCCAATCAAGAAAGACTTCTGCACAACTAGAAAATCAAATGCTTCCAACTTTTGTTCAGAATCAAAGATCTTAAGGTAACATTGAGATGGACAGATAAGTGATTTCTGTTGAATGGTATTTATTGTGGTGATGGACTGTGCTGTGTCAATATACCAGAGTAATTAACATTAAATACTACATCCTGCATACCCAATACTTATTTGTAATTACCATGAAACAGGGGTGAAGAGTGGACTGCTTTGTTTGACCGTCCACATACTCTGTAACTACACTATAATTATTGTGAAAAAGGGCTGAGCTGTGGACCACTTCATTTGACAGGCCACGCCCTCTGTAATTACAATATAATTAGAGTAAAACAGAGTGAGCAAGGGTCAACTTTACTTTACAGCATCCAGACTTACACTGTAATAAGAATGTTTTTTCACACTATTTCAATGCTATGCCCTGATGGTAATATCATTAAAACCTATTACATGTATCTCAGCTGGAAATCCTCATGCATGCTTCACAAAAAGACTTGGTAAAATCATCATGTGTCACTTGTTGAATTAATAGCTTGCCACAGCATTGTGTATGTTGTATTTTGTCCAATAAACTTTAATAAAGCTTGTGAGTGAAAGTATATGTATTTGGCCCCTTAGTTGTTTATGATGTGATGACATGACAGGATATGAAGCTCATCTAGGTGCTTGTTTAACATCAATTTCAATTCAGATGTCAGATGAGTCCTACGTTTGATCCCAAAATCACATTACTGTTCATCAGTATTTTATCATCATTACAAAAAAAACACACATATACAGTACCAATCAAACATTTGGACACACCTTCCCATTCACTTGAATAAGAAAGTGTGTCCAAACTTTACAGTACTTTCGGTACTGTAACTGTTTTATAGCTACAGCTATAGAGGTACACCCCTGTACTCAGGCTTAGCCTGATGTCTTGTTCCTGAGCAATAATAATAATGTACACTATATTAATATTAAGAATAAATATATTCTCACAGTATTTTTGTTAATGTGTCAGAATCTTAAAATAAATGAAACCATATCCTAATCCCATTTTTTTCTCTGCCTTGTTACCAAGTAATAATATTACTGTACCTCTTAATTATTAATTATGTACTCAGTAATTTAGGAAATACTTCCATCACCATCATTTAAACCCTTTTAATACATATATGTTAGCCACTTATTCTCTATCCTCTTGTCTTCCTCCCCTGTACCTACAAATTTGTTGATATAGGTAGCCAGTAAGTATTTTATTGATACCAGATATATGGTAAATGTTTAACGGTAAAATAAAGTGTGATTGGAAGTAGAAACTACATTAATCTGTAACTCATCACTCACTGACCAATAAGTTCCATTTGGATTTAAAAGTGAGGGGTCATTCGGACTGACACTAAAGCAAAACAAGGAAACGTGTTGTGTGTGTATTTCATGGTACATGAACCAGCAAGTACAGTTTCACAATTTACCAAAATCCAACATACTCCTGTGATAAACCATGTTCTGTGCTTACCTATCTGTCCCTGTACACTCTTAGATTTTGCCCTTGCAGACTCATAAATGACCACTTAGTTTTGGAATGAATGAACTTCCATATATTTTGGTTATTTAACAGAAAAACTTGCACAGCAATTCATTTCTCCTTGCGTGTCTCTATACCATTTATTGGTATGGTCTCAAGTATCACGAAACTAGCCATACATTCTCTCATGACTAGCTTTAGTTTTATCATTTTGTACTCACAAAAAATGTCTCCTTTTTAAACCTGCAGGTAAGGTGTGTCAAGAGCACCCTGACGATAGTTGTTGAGGTACATAATAATTGTTCAATGAGAGTTTTGCAGCTAGTCTAGTCTAGTCTGGAGAATTTGAACAAGCAACCTTCCAATCAAAAGCAAATTTCTTCAACCTCTAGCCTATCAGACGACAGAATATCTGTTTACATTACAATCATAACTAAGCCCTCTGGTATGTGGGTCTCATTCTCAGATGATAAGGGGAACTCCAAATGTCCACCCACAGTGCAGCTGAGGCTATCTGCTGCTATGTTGCATGCTGTGTTTATGTAACAGCTGATCAGAAGCCATGTGAATCTGGCTTCTCACTCTCTCTGGCTTTAAATGACGGGTCCTATAAAAAGCCGGCTGACCCCGCTGCGACTCTGACCTGCCAGACAGCCTCTTGATGTTCACCAGCAGCTGAAACTGTCCATGTATACACATAACAAACGCCTGCTATTGCCTGACCTTTTACTCCTGCACACACTATGTCCACCATGCCATACACAAATTCAAACACCAAGACCATGAAGAATCTTACATCAATGTAATCCTCTGTATATCTCTGCTGTGATATCAGAATTCACAAACTAGAATGTGAGTGCTAGTGCCTGCTGAGGTGCTCAGTTGCGAACTTTACAATCACATTATGTCTCTTCCTTTTTCATGCATATTGAATCCTGGGGCATGATTGGTTGCAATTCTTTGTGCCCTCATCCAATTGACCTGATACTACTAGGAAATTGATAAATAGACTGAATTGGTATATACTAAGGTATGAAATAAATAATCATATTGATGAATACAGACATTAAATAACATATAGAATAATAACAATAACAAAAAAATAATATAGCCATTTTTCAAACTCATGTTGCTATTATGAAATGTAACGTAACTTACTTTTTTTCTCAAAAAAAGAGATTAGTGAAGATTTTTTTATTTAATTGCAGCAGTTTTTATTAATCAAAATGTGCTTTTTACAAAAGATGAATTCATTTCAAAAAGCCATTTTTTCCACACTACCAAAACTTTGACAATAGCAAGAAAATTAAATCCATCTTGTATGGAGACCTAAAGTGTTTAAAATTGAATAAATTAATAATTAAAAAATGTCCCTTTTCCCTAATTTTATTTTATTTTATAATACTGTTTTCACAATAACAGATCTATTTCATAATGCTACCTTTCATCACAAAGACTTCATGTGTCAACTAAGACAAACAGAGTAGAGCCAGTTCCGTGATTGGCTGTTGGATGAACTGAAAACCAATAACAACAATCACAAGCTGAGTTTTATAATATATTGTGTTAATTTTGTCTGTATTTGTGATACAACTATTATGAATGTGTGTTTCATACTGTCTTAATATTTATTTTATGTGGAACACTTTAGGCCTCCATACAAGTTGAGCTTCAGTGTCTTGCTATCATCAAAGTTTTGGCAGTGTGGGAAAAGCATTGTGAAAAAGAACATTTTAAAACTGCTGAAATTACATTGAAATGACCTGACACAAACTATTTTACCATGAAAATAGGCAGGATCAAAAACAATTTCTTAATAATGAGCTTTAATGAATTTTAGAACATTGAAATATTAATGGTTATATTATTATTATCATTAGTATTATTTTGTTTGTATGTATTCATATGATTATTTATTTAATAATGTTTATTCATTAATTTATTTATTTAAGTTTAAACTTTGGGTCTCCATAGATTTCATACTGAAACTTTGAACCACTAGAACTACAATATTATAACTAGAAATGCAAACAAATCTTGTATATAACAAGTATATTTTTGTGTGCTCAGACTCTCCAAGAAGTGTGAACAAAATTAAAGAGGCACCTTGATTAGGGGTCATTTTGCCGTCAGGTCACACCAGAGCACAACTTGATGCTAACCAGAAGATTTTGGCTAACATGGACACTTTGACGTACTTGATGGTTACTCACATGACTGAGCTGTTAAGGGGCTCCATGGCAAAAATTTGCTGTTGAGCCCCTAATGACCCCCCACCCCCACCTAATGCCTTCCTGGTATTTTGTATGTACCCCGCTGAATCTCAGTTCTCGGTAAGAACAGTGCACACAGTAGACTTAACAGGGCAGCTTCATTATGAGTCCAGAGAACAAGACACCAACTAATACAACTGTGCTGGAATATTACTGAAGTTTTCAGTTTGTCAGTTAGTTTGAGGAAGGTGGTGGTAATGAGGGAAGGGCAAGCATTGCTTTGCGTTGCTTTTTCACTTTCCCAGATTTATCCTGCGGGTCCGGGGAATGAACGGACGACCTTCCTGTCACAAGCTCGCTGCTCTAACCTTCAGGCCACCACTGCCCAATTGAGTGCATAAATATGAGTGCACTGCAATTACTAAATTTGACATTATATCATGACATTATGAACAGAAAAAATGAGTGAGTGCTTAGTTAATTTCACAACTAAATGTAAAGATTGCACTGTGATATTTCTGTATTCCTTGTATGGTAAGGTGTTCTATACTTTTAATAGACTTTACTGTATGTTTGAAATAAATTTAAGATACAATATTACCAAGAACAAATTACAAAGTCAGTCTGACACTATGTGACAAAATGCATGCATTAGATCCACATAAACCTGATGAACACAAACCAGGTGAACTGTCAGAATTACTCACCTGTCCAGGATAGCTGCGGTTTATCTGTGCTCCACCACAAAGCTCATGGTGGTTCCATCAAACGAGGGTGGGGCGATGATCCGGGGCCCTTGCTGTGAGGTGATGCTGATGACCGGCTGCTTGATGCTGGTTAAGCCCTGCGGCAGCTTGTTGGTGGTGGCCTGCTGTTGAGTCCCAGATGCTGCCTGTGGAGACTTCCCTGTGGCCATGTAGAAGGGAGTCTCCATGTACATGCCCTCAGGCTGCTGTGACGGGACCTTCTCTCCACTCTCCACCTCTGACTGCACCGACATCTGTGACTGCACCAGTGTCCGGGCCGGGATCACTGATGGTGTCGGCATAAAGCCTGGGTACATCATGTAGGTGTGTCCGTACGCCCCAGGGCTGAGGGCCAAAGGTGAAAGCGGCATGGGTACAGGGGTTATAGGAGGCTGGGGCATGGGCACATCCACATACTGGCCTGTTTCAGGGTCAAAGAGGCGCTTGGTGGCTGGCTGAACAGGAGTGTCCACTAGGTAGTAGTTTCCGGTGGTGGGATCAAGGAGCATCTTCCTCTGGGTGGCCTGGAAGTGTTCCAGAGTGGGAGCTGGAGTGATTGCCGGGGAGAAGCAGTACACCTGTGGCTGATTCGTGGGCATGCCCAATGGCAGGGAGTGGTAGATGGTGGCAGGAGGGATTTCTGGTGAGCGTGTCTCCATCACAATGCTGGAGCGTTTAGGGGACTGGTTGTGGTCTTCCTGACCCTTTGCGCTAGAACCTACTTGTCCTGGGGGAGTGGTTGGGTGTGACTGGGTGGTGAATGTGTATACTGATGTTTTTTCAGCAGATGAAGCCTGTTTGCTGCTGCTGGCATGAGTCTTAACCGGAATGGTTAGGTAGTTCTCGTTGTCAGCTGAGGCCCTCAAGTGCTCCTGTGCAGATCTCTCCACCTCCTTCGATTCAGCTCCTTCATTTCCACTCAGTTTTGGCTGGCTGATTTTTAAGGACACTGGCAATTTGGGAGACTTTGGGACAAAGCTTTTGGTGGTGAAAGGTGTTTGCGTGATGGCATTTGGCTGGGGCGTCTTTGCGTTGACAGTTGCAGAGGCCTTTAGGCTGGAGCTGAGGCTGAACATGTTCTTGCCCCCTGTGGTGCTAGCAGCTTGCATCGACTTAGCAATGAGCCTATCATCACGGCCACTGGATGCCTGAAAGGCCTTGTTGAGGTCTTTGTCCTCTCGCCTCAGCAGGCTGTCGATGCTGGGGGACGCCGCCACTGCTGGTGGTATCATATCTGTGTTGGGATATGAATCTCTTCTGACTGTCTTTTCCATGTTGGACCCTGTCAGCCCTTCCTCCTCAGGGCCTCCAAGCTCCTCGCTGGTAATCAGTGAGAGCACATGGCTGTCTGTCAGTGGCTGGGGCTGATTCTTCCTTTTCCATTCATTTCTTTCAAACACATAGAGCTGCTCCATGGTTTTCACAGCAGCCTGGAGTTTTTCCAAAGCTGCCTGGTTTGCCATCTTTGATTCAGGCTTCTTATCTGTGATGTTATCTGTTATCTGTGGTATTTTTTCCTGTCTCTTTGAAGCTGTTTTGCTTTCAATTCTCAACCCACTGCCTCCCTCTGAGGAATTATTTGAATTATTTATGGGTGCTCTCCCTGCTTGCCTTTGTAGTGGAGCGGTTTTGGCGCCCTCTGGAGACGATCTGTCTATGTCAAACGGCTCATGTTTAGATAAGTCAAGATTTCCAGACTGTTTTCCGTTACTGTTAGTATTAACAGACTGACATTTTATCACTATAGGAGAAACAGATGTAGGATGTCGATATGACATTTGTTTCTTTTGCTCTGGATGGGTGTCAGCAGAGGCGAAGTTGGATTTATTTTCGTTGTTATCCAAAGAAACAAAATGATATGAACTTTTAACCAATTTACGCACGTCTCTCACTTGGTGTATGGGTGTCTGTAGCTTTCCTTTATTATCTCTAATGTCTCTAACCATGAAATGTGGCACTTTATCAGAGGACTCACCCTTCAAAGCTGCAGCCAGCGCCTGGCATTTGAAGTCATCTGTTTTGATCAGGCTGACTGCGTTACAGCCTATATTAGGAGCACGCAGCTTGGAGACTCCAAAAGGCTCCTTTTTATTGTCTCTCACGCTCCTTAAATTAATTTTAATTTCCGGAGATTTAGATGTAGCGACATTCCTGGAGTCTGCAATGTATAAAGTGTTGTCAGAGCGCAGTTTAATCCCTCCTCCATCTCCACATGGAGAATAAATCCTGCCCGGCAGCTGCTGTCCGACTTCTCCGTCACTAGACAGCAGTTGGATATTTGGCACAAACAAATGTGACATTTTAGTCAGTTTGCTGCTGTCGTCTGAGTACTGATTCCCCTCGCCCTCTCTGTCGTTAGCTGAAAGTGGCTTCTCCTCCGGAGTTTTATCGTTTTTATGATCCTTTTGAAACTCTAGCTCCTCGTCCTTCCAGCATCTGAATGCGCTATTTTGGCTGCGAAACAACGTGCTTTTGGACGCTTCCAATGCGCCTTTTTTAGTATCAATTCCAGCTTCATTCGTCGGCTCCAAATTAGTTTCTGGGGCGAGAGCGATCGCGTCTTGTCTCCGAGAGTCGCTCTTGGTATCACATGAGCCGCTGTCCACAAAGTCCCCTAATTCATCCACGCACATTATGGCGTAGTCAGAGCTGCTCTCGGAAAACCTTGAGCTCTGTCTGTGCAGCTCTCTGCTCCCCTTCCCTCTGTGACTGTCGCTCTCCTGGTGCACAAAGCACGGGGACGGCGCCTGATGCGGCTCACTTATCTCCCCTCTTTCCATCTTGCGCTCCTGCTCGAACTGCATCTTCTTAGAAATCACATTTTTGATAACGCTCGAGGCGAATATGGCTTTCTTGTGTGTGTCTTCCATGGTTTTCGAGGGTGGCTTGCTGGCCCCTCTCCTCTGGCCGCCTGGCAAAGTGTTGGTAACTTCATCTGTGGAACGTGATCCTTCAGCGTTTTGTGCAAAGTTAGTGCGCCTTTCTCCCCCAGACATTCCTGATTTGACATTGCAACGAAAATTCAGAGTCTCTGTGAGTCTAATCACCCCACTGTGCCCCTGACCAAATTTCCCCATCAGCTCTATTTTCTTTGTAGAAGACGATGCCCCGTGGGGATTCCCATTCAGAGTGAAGATCTTGCTGGTGGGCGGTTTGGTGTTTGCCAGTGCAGTGCCCTTATAACCTCTATTGTCTACATTTTTGGCTATTTCAAATGAGGCCGTTGAGTTTTGGTGGGAAAGAACACTTTGGTCCAGTCCTTGTGAAACATTCATGTTGCCATATTTCAGGTCGACAAACGTGGACCACCTATTTATCCCTATCCCATGGTCTGATGCAGATGACTCACTGGAGGTGCTGAAATTAATTGCATCAAAGTAAGGATAAGCCAGGCTCTTGAAGGTTTTGGCTGTCAGGTTGCGCACCTCCTTGTCAGCGTCGTCCAGCTCGCTGACAGCGCTGGACGCACCGCTGGAATATTCGGTGACCTCTTTTCCCCTCAATTTGCCGCCAAAGTGTAAGCGTCCGGGCGCGGCTATGAAACACTTTGCCCTGTCACACAACGTGTCTGCCTTCCCATCAACTCCTCTAAAAACATATCTACTCATGTCTCCGGAGCGCCCGGCATGATAAAGAATGTTTTCCTTTTCTTGGATGTTGCTAGGGCCATTTATAGCTCGAGAAGTGGTTCTGATTGACAGCTGGATCTGTCCAGCACTGTTGCCACTGCACTGCTGGGGCTTTGACACACTCTCATCTGAGCTGGCGAACTTGGCCGCGTCGCACAGATCACTTTCAAGCAGAGTGCTGACTGCTGCTGATGCGCTCTCAGAGCGAGGCAGATGGCCGTCCCCCCTGTCCCCCACCACCGCTACATCACCGTCAAAAGACGCGTAATCGACAAAAGAGTACACCTGGTTGTCATCCTCGATGTCCCAGCTGGCCGAGGAGCCCACTACGAGGTCCCCCTCATGGTCAGACAGCTCCGAGAGCTGGATCTCGTGCGTGGTAATGTAATGGGACTCATCCTCCGTTACGCACGGATCGCTGTCGTCAGAAAGCACCAAACTAACATCATCATCCTCCTCATAATCATCCGACTCACTTCTACCGCTCAGATGATTATCGCTACAGTGCAAATCTTCATTCATTGGTGTGTTTTTGTTGTCTGTGGAGACCTCAGGTTGCGTCACTGTACGCTCGCTTTTGTCGGCGTCTCCTGATTTCAGGCAATCCTCTGACTTAAGACAATGGGGACCTGATGGCGAGGAGGGATCACACTGACCCTTCTGGACATCTTCTGTACATTTTCCAACTCTGGCATTATCTCTGCTCGTAGTTTCATTTTCTTTTTCAATCGTCAGCTGGTGATTTGGTTCCGTTGCGCACAGAACTCCAGCGCCGCTGCTGTTAATGAGGACAGACATTTGGTTTCTCTCATCAAAGCGAGAGTCTTTTGCCGGTTTTTTGGTTTCATCCACATATTTGCTTTCGTCTTGCTTCTCCGGGGCATCCTCGTCTATGTGGGCCGATTTCTGGAGCAGATCCTTAACCTCCCGCAGAATCGGCGGCGTCTTCACACAGCTTTGACCAGTCTTCATAGCTGAACCGGCGTGGTTAAGCTTACATTTGGTGTCCGACAGAAAAGAGATAGCAGAGATGGAGTTCCCCAGGATTTCTCAGTCTTAAGGCAGTGATGGTGCTGCGCGCAAAGCTCCGCTCACAGTTGGACGGTCACTGGATGGCACGGAGCGCTCCAGACATTCCAGCTCAACGCGACATGAAGCCTAAAACCGAGTATCTAAAAAGGACCATAGACATTACTAACTACTGTCTGGGCCACATGGCTGTCAAGCTGGGGTTCGCGGACCAATAGGGTTCGTGGAGAAGACTCCCCCGCACAATGAATCAAATGAATGAGATTATTGAAATCCATTAAATGCTTTATTTATTGATACAAACTTTTATATAACCATGTTCCAAATACCAAATAAATGTACAAACTACATTTAGCTCATGAATTAAATTTTGAAAATATTTCGAATTAAACAAGCAGTTGAACCAAACTTTATTACTTTAGGTACAACACAACCTGAACTAACTCTAGAAATAGACCAGGAGCACCAGAGTTGCAGCTATGAAACACATAACAAGGAGCTGGTTAAAACCCACTTTAACTGGTGGAGGAGATGAAGAAATTACAGCATTAGAAAAGAAAAGAATCTGAGTATCAGAGAAGACGAGTAAATGTTTGGAATGTATGTTTAATCATTCTATTGATTAAGTTTAATACAGCCAATGTATCTACTTGAATTAATGTACTTTGTATGTGTAATTTACTATCATTTCTTCTTCTTTTTGGCAAAACCTTTGCATTATTCATATGTTTTCCTTTTAATATAAATAATTATCCATGTTTTCATTTTAATTTTTTAATAAGGTAACTGAGCAGAATATTTTTATGTGATCTTTAAAGAAAAAATATATACAGATATCACAGAAATTGTGCAATGCAAGCACTCAGAAATGTAACTTGTGCACTTTTGTGAAAAACCATAAAAAGTAAATTATGACTAATGTGAAGCATCAAGACACTGAACTAGTGGAAAAGTGTATTTTAACTCACAAAAGTTCGGATAACTACCAGTGCTCTCAGGTTCTGGATAACATGTCATTTGATTATAGATTGATGATTATAGATCAATGATAATTTTGGGCAGAATTATGCCACATTGTACTATTAATTGTATAATATTGTATGTGTTTTAATATTTGTATTCATATTCATATGAATTCTGATTAATGTAATAGTTAACACTGGCAAATGATCAGATTTTCCACATTCACCTTAGACTGAATTTTGGAGAGAAAAACATTTTAACATTCCCAATTAAGGTCTATGTAAATATGTACTTAACAGGCAATATCAGATTTGTTGTCATGACAACAAACCTCACCAAATGTGGACTGAATGGTGTGTAATACATGTGTATTTAGGAGAGGGGACTGGCATACAGACATTTGCGAGTGCACAAGAAGCCCAGTGACTGCCTCATTTCTGCCTGAACAACAGATAACGTTTCTGTGCAGACAGACGGCTCAGCGGCTGTTTTTAAATATATACATCCAGTTCAAATATAGGCACCGTGACAAAATGTGAAAACTGCTGCTATGTTAGACAGGAGGGAATGTTTGCAGGGTTTTGTGACACCTCAGACACAGGCAGCCTGGCAGATAAACACCCAAGTGACAACAACTCAGCAACAACACACCCCCATGAGCAGTGAGCTGCTGTGCACGTTTAACTGCTGAAGCTCTCAGGGGTCAGTCTGTGACAGTGGAGGCCAGTCTGGGGCCAGTGACCACTAGGGGCCTTGGACAGATGCCTGGGGGTCCAAATCATAAGTAGGTCATGATTCATTTTGTTGTTATTTTTTCTTTGGAGGGAATAAGGGTTAAAAGGTTTGAACAGATTGTTTTTTTTAATCACAAATAAGAGAAATCTAATATATCTTTTTGACTGATGTATCAAGGAAACCCTATTGTATGTAACTGTGTGAAATTGTGGTAAAAAAGTAGTGAGATAGGAGAGGAAAGCCCCACACTCATAACTGTGATGCAGTCTTTTCACTCTTAATTCTATAAAGCAATGCTAAAAACCTTTATCCAGAGAATTCAGACTATATTTGAATCAAGAAGAGACACTCTCTGCCCTACAGTGAGGCAGAGAGTGTCTCTCTGCCTCAGAGAGTGTCTCTGCCAGTGACTTTACAGTCACTGGCTGGTGACCAGTCTAATAACATTTAAAGGTGCACTCCAATAATTTAGAATTGTGTTTCCATAAAGTTGTTGGACTTTGAAGGCACTGTTTAAAAGCAGAATGATCAAAACTGAGGCAGCAGAGGCCAAGACAACCTGACTCTTAGTTCTGTAGCTCCCAAAACATTGTGTTCTACCCTACCCATAATGCAACTAGACAGCATATGTTGCCAGACATGCCTGGTTAAAGGTGCCCTGCTTGTTTACATCTATTTTTATTGTATTGTATCTCATGGTCTTTGTCTTCCCTGCCTTTGTTGGCATATTGCTGCATTTCTTAGGGCACTGAAGTTGCCTGTAGATCATTGGAATAGTGTGAAACCATTGGCAGGAACGTGTATCATGTCACCCGTGTTCATGCATGGCCATGCACGAGACAAACAAAACAGGGACCCATAGGGCTACTAGAGGTCAAAAACTCTTCAGCAAAAATTCCACAGGGTGGTGGGATGCCACTTGAATAATTTTCTCAGACTTGACAAAGCCCCTCTAGAGCCACAGATGACATTATACAGCTGTTTTCACAGGCTGAGATGTACTAGCATCTAGGAACTGCAGAGTTTCTAACAGCTGTGTATCTGAGGGGAACTGATCAAGAACAAAACTATAGTGTATTCATTTTGCCAGTGAGTGAAATATTCAAACCCAAAATGCTATATCTTGATGTTTGAACAATTATATGAAATAGAAATACTGTATCATAGATGCCTTGTGTACTATTTTATACATATTTCCCAAACTGTGTATAAAAAGCATGACATATTTGGTATCCTCAGAAACTCTGAATTCTCATAAACAGTTGGCCAAGCTTTGTTAAAACCCAGTGTCCGTGAATTAGAAGAATTTAAAAAGCACAAAAAATGCATGGCTTCAATGTGAATCTTTAGCACCATGGACAGCTCAGCTTTTGTAGCTGAATTCCTGCATTATACAGTTTTAAGGTGTTGCACACCAACTCGGGTGTTTCCAGTTATTCTGGCTGATTGAAATGTTGTTTTGGTTCAGCAGCAGTATGCCGGGAATAATTTGATGTCATCAAACTCCACTGACTGATAAGAATAGAAGAATTCTTGCTTATTTATCCAGAGATATTGTATACATACTGTACATACCAGGAATAATTTAAGATTTTGAGATCGTTTTGATTGTTTTTTATTGGTTTTGAGTATTATGAGAATAGTCTTTACAGAGAGATTTTTCACAAATTTCATGAGATTGGCTAACCCTGTTAACATGACCCCAAAAGCTGTCAACCACTGGACTCTCCTGGAGAGGTAGAATTACATAGACGACAGATTTAGCTGGGCTGTAATTTCATCTGCAATCTTTTGCCAGGTGTAGTGTACGCTCTATGGATAACTTCATAATGAATGAGTTGGTATAATAGGTTTTTCGATGTTATATTAAAATGTGGTACTCCATTCAAATCTTGAAACTTCTGGTCCCATAACTGGAGGGGGCTTTCCAATACATTCAAAAAGGTTATAGTAAATCACAGAAAACAAGTTAGTGTTAGGGTTTAGACAGAGAGAGAAACAAAAATGCTTTTCTTACACATGCCTCAAAGAAATGGCAGGTCCAAATATTTGAATACAGGTCAGTTACATAAGCTAAAAACTATGATTGTTTAAGAATTGGTTTAGCCATAATGATTAGTTGATTGAATGAAAAAAAAATACTGAAGCAATTAGTTCTTTAAGGGAGTATTAAAATATGTACAAGAGTCATTTGAAACCAAATGATATTAAAGCGCCTCCGTGTAAGGTTTAAAAATATCTCATTTTGGCAACTCTAAGCGGTTGTATCAAACAAGATACTGCAGCAACCCTCCTATGCCCTAAAACGACTCCAATGCAGGGACACTGCATAAAGCTGCATTAATTATTTGTTGTTGTTGTCGTTGTCTTTGGCCACATGGGGGCAGCAGAACAGGCTGTGGACACAACATTGAATGTCATCACCAAGTTGTTATTGTCTTAGCAAACAGTTGCTCATGTACACATCCAGGAGACGCAGAGAAACATTAGCATTCATGTGGAGTCACATTTGTATCCACCTGATGAATATAAGTCCAATATTCTCTCTCCTTTAGCTCTGTTTTGGTCTCCACCAACTCCTGAAAAACATATCTGGCTTTTCAGTTGCTAAATGCTCCACTATGTTCACCGGCTAGTTTCTAACTGTGTCTGTCTGCTGTTTGGTTGCTGGACAGCTGGTGTACTATGCGTTTATCACTGAAAAGCTGCCTGTCACTACTGCTGCTGAAAACAAGGCCGATGAGAGCGGTGAGACTGAACCAAAACAGTACAGTCAAGGGCCATAAAACCAAAACAATGAACTGAAAGAGGCTAAACAGCTAATAGAGCTACAGAGTTGGAGATCATTCTCTGTGGTTTCATCACTGTGAGCAACACCTTTCACATTATACATAGTCGTAGTTATGATCGATTGTTAATATAAAAATCCATCGTTAATATAAAAATATTGATTAGTGCAGCTTTGACTACAATCATTATAAACAGCAGTGTCATGTTTTCCTAAAAACAAAAACTATGCTTTCTGCTACCTTATATGAGCTTTAAAAACATTTAAAAAATAAAATAAAAACTATTTCATATCAGTCTCAATAGGCTGAGACATAACTGTAGGTACATACGTGACTGCAGCCTGCAGTACTGTAGCAGTCAGCCAGTCAAAAGTCAAAGTCTAATTGGAATGAATAACTTAGCATGCTGATGGTTGGCTGGCAGGGACTCTTAACTCACCACCAGGCTATGAGGGGGGTTGTGATGTCTGCTGTTGGTAGGCAACAAAATCTCCCCGTCACTCTTTGCCAGCAGTGTAACATAGCAGATACTGAGTGGGAAACCAGAGATGACCCTGAGCTTAACTGGGTGAAACTCTGCTCTACTTGTGTCAAAGGCTGTGATACAAGTGTGATACAATGACCTGCCTATTTTAGAATCTGTTTCTGATGATACTATGGCTGCACAAATAATAAAAAAAAAACATTCATGATGATTTAGACAAAATAAGTTTTACTTTGCTTATATTCAGATTGCAGGTAAAATCATATTCATGTCAGCCTATTTCTTGTTGGGAAGGTATTTTGTTCTGTTTAGCCCTAATTTTGTCAACTTCACAATTGTTAATTTTTTAAATCGACTTACAACAACTTCTAAAGCTATGTCATTTGTAACCACACTGTGCACCATTTTTCTGTCACTATTTTTCATCATTTTCATGTAGCCACCGTACAACTGTACTACGGTATGTACTGTGACATCCCCATTCTTATCCCCCCTACAAAGCTCTTATTACATCAATGCACCAGACCTATTTGAATCACTGAACAAATCAGATGTTGTCTGCAATTCAGGGGTCTGGAACTAGGCTACCTCATGCTGCATGTGACTCAGATCTGTTTTGAAACTACAACATAAACAGAAAAAAATAAGTTGAATCTGATATTTAAATGTCTATTTGGGGTACTTCCATAAAACTGATACATACAGCATGTGATCTGTGGTGATGCAGCCTGGTGAAGTCAGAAAAGTTTTATCTAAGTGACATGACCCATATTTACGTACTGGTGGTCTAGCATACTCAATGATGGTGCACTAATAAGGACAGCTGGAGGGGTCTCAAAAGGTGGACTTTTTTTTTTTTAATCTTTTTTTCCCTCATTATCAAATTTTTGTGCATTTTGACATGATAATCACTTAATCACATTCATATGTGCCAGAAGATTCTGATCACTAGATGAATAATGATAATGGAAGTAGAACTATCTTACACAATCATTCAATCAGTAGATCAAAACAAAATAATAATGAAATGCTTAAAGAGTAAAAATTTCCTATCTGACTTTGTTAACCCTCAAATATATATGGTAAATGGACTGTACTTGTATAGCGCCTTTCTAGTCTTCCGACCACTCAAAGCGCTTTTTACACTACGAATCACATTCACCCATTCACACACATTCATACGCTGAATGGGTACAGGGGCTACCATGCAAGGTCCCAACCTGCCCATCAGAGAAAGCTAACCATTCACACACATTCATACACTGATGGCATCAGGAGCAATTTTGGGGTTAAGTGTCTTGCCCAAGGACACATCGGCATGTGGACTGGAGGAGCCGGGAATCGAACCACCGATCTTCCAATTAGTGGACGACCCGCTCTACCTCCTGAGCCACAGCCTCCCCACATATATAATGGAAATAAAGTTTTTGCAATTGTATGATTTGAAAATGACAAATGAAAAATTAAAAGAGTGAATTCAGACCACATAAATTCAAATAGATGGCTTTCAAAGTGAAATATTTCAGTGCCATATTCAGGGGTATTCAACATTTAACATACAGTATGTTGTAGTAATTACATTATTAAACTATTTAGTTGCTTATAAGATTCAGTCTTTATGGCCTTTCTTTGTTAAATTATCATAAAATGGACAATGTTACTTTACATACTCTTATCATACCATGCATAGCTATACAGTAGATCATTGGGGGAATCAGGTTAGGCTATTTCCAAAACTTACATTATTTCAACAGATACTGTGCTTATATGCTGCATAATCAATATGTGTCTAATCAAATGATACAGCAAAACTGAGGGCAGTAATAATGTGCACATTGCATAAAAAGGGGGAGAATTGGGGGTAAGAGGGGCCCACAGGCTGATCTTTACCCCAGGGCCCCAAAACAAGTTAATCCAGCCCTGCAACTCTAAACACATAATGAGAATGACCGACAGTATGCGCAAAAAATCTCAACAAAAAATCTGAATTGCATGTCATGGATTGCAATTAAGTAGACAGCCTGGGTGTCACATCAGTGTCAAATTCCATTTTTTCCACTCAAAAACTGTAGGATGATGCTAATTCTGTCACACATATCTATACAGTCCACATGGCGAAAGAAAACATGTTATTCAAGCAACTCTAACAGAAAACTAATGACTAAAACTTTAGATTTGTGAGAATGATGACCAGAACTGACACACATCTGCACTGCTATTGTAGTTTTACACAGTTTACACTTTATGGCCCACAATTCACAGTGTAATTTTGTTGTATGAATCAGGTACTGTACCAACTGAGGTTATCGGTTCCCACAGGTACTTAAATGTAGGCACAATAGAAGAAAACAAGACTATGGGGAACAGGAGAATAATAATTAAGTAATATAAAGTGTCAACCCCTGTCATCACTTTGGGAATGTAAACCATTTTATGTCCTTCAATGGCAACTCCATCTGTTTCAAGCTTTTACATTACTGTAACCCTACAGCTTTGGTTGCATAACTGTGAAATACAGTGCAATAGGTTCTGCAGTTACAAAAAGTACTTATAGAATATTATAATTTATTTCATTATTTAATATAATAGATTTCTCTTTTCCTCTAAAATGCCCAATTGTTACTCCCTTGTTCCACGTGGTCTTATTTTCTTCCACTGTACCTTAAGTACCACTAGGAACCAGTAAGTGTTTTATTGCTACCTGATTCATACAATGAATTACACTGTAAATAGCAAGCTAAATTATAAACTGTTACCAGGAGCCTTGTAAAGGAGTTTTTCCAAACTAATTTAATTTCCATATTTGTCTCTGAGACAAGTTTTCAGGTCACAGGTGTGGTGAAATTCCAACTGTCTGCTGGCCCAAACAGCATGAGAACCTAGGTTGTTGCTCCAAACATTGACTGGAGCTGAATTACTGTAAACCCAGCCACACAAACAGGATATATTTAGGATACTATTTTAGTGAGACAGCCTGGTGACTGCAGGTCTTGAGAAGATACAGTTACTTCTGGAGTCTGCATTAAAACAGCAGGCGGTCAATCATGTTGGGCCATTAGTCACAAAGGATTAAGAGGGCAACATAAGTGGTTAACAAGGAGAGTGCACCGATAAATACTGCGGTCCTTTCCTAAAACATCCACTACTGTAATTAGTCTACAGTGTGGTTCCAAACATAAATAAATGCATATCATTACACACAGGTCATATATGTAATATACTGTTTCAAACTCACAGGAGTAATGAAAGTCTTGTAAAAGCGATCTGTGTCTCATGGCACAGCAAGATGTCTTCTTTAGCAGCTAACAGAGACTCATGAAGACACTTTCATTTATCTTTAGTCATAATTAAAGGGCTGCTCCACCACTTTTACACATGAAGATCAGTTTACTCATCACGAGGAGTCCTACTCAGCCTGTGAAACAGTTGTATAATGTCTTCTGTGGCTCTAGTCTGAGAAAATAACCCTGATCATGTCATTAGGGTTGTCTCAGTTCAAGGTTGAGGCCTCAAAAACAACCTGCAATACAAACTCGCGGTGTGGTGTTTGAGACACATGTTCGTTTACAAGTTGAGTTGCAATATGGGAAGTGTAGAACCAAGTGTTTTTGGAGCTTGACTCATACTAGGGACTAAAAGTCAGGATATCTCCGCCTGTATAGCTTCAATTTTAACCATTGTATAATAATAAACTTTATTTATATAGCACAATTAATGCATAAAATGCAGCACAAAGTGCTTAACATAAGAGCAGATAGCAACAAAAAGCAGATAAACAAACACAAAAAAACCCCATCAGATTAAAACTTAAAGCTTCAGGAGAAAGCAAAAAGATATGTCTTAAGATTTCGTTTGAAAGTGTGAACAGATTTAGAGCCCCTTAGACCCTCATGTAGACTGTTTCAGAGTTTTGGGGCATAATTAACAAAGGCTGCTTCTCCCTGCCTTTTAGTTCTGACCTCAGGAACAGTCAAGCGGTTAGAGCCAGAGGGTCTAAGGGTCCTGACAGGCACATAAGTCTTACCATGTCAGATAGAGTTGGGGCAAAGCTATTCAGTGATTTAAAAACCAATACAAGAATTTTAAAATTAATTCTGTAACTGACAGGAAAACCAGTATAAGGATATTGAAATTGGAGTGACATGGGCTCCTTGTCTGGTTTTTGTCAGAGCACGTGCTGCTGTGTTCTGTACGAGCTGTAACTGTCCAATTCTCAGACACACCAGACAGAAGAGCATTACAATAGTCCGACCTGCTGGAGACAAAAGCATGCATTAACTTTTCTGTGTCTGCCAAGGAGAGGAACAGTTAGACTCTGGTAATATTCCTCAAATGATAGAAGGACACTTTAGTCACGTTTCTAATGTGACATTCGAAATTTAGATCAGAGTCAATGATAACACTAAGGTTTTTGACCTGTTCCTTGGTGTTTAGTGTGAATAATTATAGGTGGTATAGGTGGTGGACAGTTTTTCTCTCTCAGCTTTTGCACCAATAACTAGCATCTCAGTTTTGTCTTGATTCATCTGTAAGAAGTTGTGAGTCATCCACTGACTTATGTCAACAATGCATGCAATCAAGTCGTTAATAGAACTGTTGTCATTTGAACTTACAGAGATATATAGCTGGATGCGTCTGCATAATTATAGAAAATTGATGTTGTGATTTCTAATAATATTGCTGAGAGGCAGCATAAACAGACTGAAAAGAAATGGGCCTAAGATAGAGCCCTGCAGGACACCACATGTCAGGTCTATTTTATTGGATCAGTAGTCATCCATGGCCACAGAGAATTGTTGACCAGTTAAGTAAGACCTGAACCATGTGCCAGAGAGACTGACCCAGTACTCAAGTCTGTCCAGCAGAATATCGTGATCTACAGTATCAAATGCAGCACTGAGATCTAACAGGACAAACACAGAGAGATTCTTCTCATCAGTGTTCATTTAGAGGTCATTCACAACTTTGACTAGAGCTGTTTCTGTTCTGTGCTGGGCCCTGAAACCAGACTGGAATTTTTCAAAAACAGTGTTGTCACAGAGGAAATTATTCAGCTGTTTAAAAACAATTTTGTCTAAAATCTTACTCAGAAAAGGCAGAATGGAGATTGGTCTGTTGTTAGAGATGACAGAACAATCTATGCTAAGCAGCAGTTTAATTCATTTAACACCATGTTTAGTGCCAATGCAGGAAGTGGTGAACGGTAAGGGTGTGAAGGTCAAGGTAGCACTTTCCTTCAACACCAGTGTCGCAGGTTTATGTCTGCTCTCACTCTTTAGAAAAATGAATTGCTGTGCGAGCTTTTCTCCTGGAGAGTTTTGACATGAAAAACTAAGTGGGCAGTTGTATGGAGACTAAAATTGTTCAAAAATACATAAATACATAAAATAAATACATAAAATTGTCAACTAATCCAGTACATTTTAGCAATGCTAGCATTTGGTTTATGATCAAATACCTGCAAAACTATTGACATTCCCATCAGCCTTAGTTGTACTTTGTGTTCAGTGCTAGCTCATTTTCAGCATGATAAAGCAATCAACAAAGATGGTGAACATAGTTAACATTACCTGCTTAACATCAGGATGTTAGCATTGTCATTGTGTGCATGTTAGCCAGCTTTACCTTACTTTCATTGAGCAGTACCAGTTTGCTAACCTTAAAGGATAGGTACACAGTTTTTCAGATGTGTCTTAAAACAAAAGTCAGGTGTCCATATGAACAGTGAAAGAGGTTTTCCTCGCTGTAATCATTCCTCCTGTTCATACTGGCAATTAAAAGATCCCCTTCAAATTTGCTTTAAAATGTAAGTGATGGAGGCCAAAAGTGATTTTGCACAAAAATGCATTTAAAAGTTAACCTGAAGCTTATATGAGGCTTCAGCAGTCTGAGTTAGTCATATCAAGTGGATATCTGCCACATTTACAGTCTTTTTAGCATCAAATTCCCTCTTTGTGTTTCCTCAGACAGTGTTTCCCAGTTGAACTGCAGTGGAAGTGTAGTAACAAAAAGAGGGACTTTGGCACTAAAAAGACTGTAACATTGAAATATATCTACTTGATTTGACTCATTTGGACACTGAAGCTTCATATTAGCTTCAGATAAACTTTTAAATACATTTTTGCACTGAAGGGGGACTGTGGATTTTGGCTCCCATCACTTACATTGTAAGTGCATTATGAAGGGATCTTCTAATGGTCAGTATGAACAGGAGGAATGATTACAGCAAGGAAAACAGGTTTCAGTGTTTATTTGGGAACCTGACTGTTGTTTTAAGACAGACTTGAAAAATGTTTAACCTGTTCTTTAAACATACTTCAACCATATAGTAGTTTATTTGCTGGATATATAAGGTACAGTCAGATACATGTCTTTTATATCTAAATCTGTGACCCCGAAATCAAAAGTAATCAAAAAATGTAATGCTAAGATACTGAATCAATATACAGTACCAGTCAAAGGTGTGGACACACTTTCTCATTCAAGTGAATGGGAAGGTGTGTCTGAACTGGTACTCTATGTTCCATCTGTGACTCCGTACACTAAAGAGACTTGAAGAAGAAACTAAGATGCTAATTTTAGAAAACATTACTCTCTTGTAATCTAGCTGTAAGTTATATAAGAGCTAGTTTGACTATGTCACTAACCAAGTTCAAGCCAGTCAATAAAGCCCATAGATATATCTACATAAGTAGCCTGCTGAGCTTCCATGTTCATAATTGAATTAACAAAATGTCATTTATTTTTGCATGTTCACTTGTTGACAAGGTCTTTGCTTTGCAGTTTAGCTGTGCTCGAAATAAACTGTAGATTCTCTCTGCCTCAAAGAAAGACTGACCTGCTGACATTGATCAACATTGATCAAATTCAAGCCTGACTCTACAGCACCAGGCATGGTAGAGAGTTCATAACATTCTGCATGCTTCTAGTGCAGGGTTACTGAGTGCAGACCAGCATCTGATACAGAAAATGAGCTGTAATGTCAGAGAGGACATGATAGTGCTAACAACTAGCCGTGCTCTTGAGACCTAACCAGACTAATCTGTTTCCCGTCTGTCACTGGCTTTTCATCAGCACAGAGAGGGGGCAGAGATAATAAAAGATTAGATGTGTTCATAGTCAATCTGGGCTCTCCTTGGTTTCCCTCCACAGACTGGACACTCTAAACTGGCCAAACTGTAACTGTGAATATCTCTGTTAGCCCTGAGACAGACTGGAAGATGTCATTGGCTGGCAATTCCACTGCAAGGAATGAAATCTAAATCATGAATTGATTGGTGAATAAGAGACAGTAAGAGCTCAGACAGAAAGGTCATCTTTTCAACATATCTTTTTTTACAGTGAATTGGATAGGTTTGGCCTCAGTAACTTTGATAGCCTCAACCTTTAACTTAAAGGGCTTTGCATAGTGAGCCAAGTCAAAAGGTGCCAAAAGGTTGGTCATTCCAAGACTTTGATTTTTCTTTTCTGAAGTCATGTCTTGGTTGACTTGGACATGTGCTTTGGGTCATTGTCATGTTGGAATGTGAAATTCCTCCTCATCGTCAGCTTTCTGACAGAGGTCAGCTGGTTTTGTGCCAAAACATGTTGATATATGGAGCTATTCATTATCCTGTCTATCTTGACAAGAGCCCCTGACCCAGCTGAAGAGAAGCAGCCCCAAAGCTTTGCACCAAACATATCTTTTAGAATTAAGGCTGAAAAGTTCAACCTTTGTCTCGTCAGACCATGACACATTTTCCCACATGGTTTGGGCTGACTGAAAGCATCTTTTGGCATAATTCAGACAGGCTTGGATATTCCTTTTGGTAAGAAAGGGTCTCTGTCTTGCCACCCTGCCCTATAGCCCAGACATGTGCAGAATCCAAGAGATGGTGGTCACATGCAAGGAGTGATCAGTACCTGCCAAAAATTCCCGTAGTTCCTTCAATGCTGCTGTTAGCCTCTTGGTAGCCCCCCTGATAAGTTTTCTCCTCGTCCTCTCATCAACTTTGGAGGGTCATTCTGATCTTTGCAATGTGTTTGTGGTGCCACATTTTCTCCACTTATTGATGATGGGTTTTGAAAGTGCTTCATGGTACATCGAATGCCTTTTATATTCTTTTATATCTCTCTCCTGATTGATACTTTTCAACAATTAGATCTTGCAGTTTCTTTGGTAACTCTTTGTGGTCTATGGCTCTTCCAGTAGGATGCAACCACAAACATTCAAGCAAATCCTACAGCAAAAGGTGACTTTAATCTGGTTTTAATCAGAATCATTTTCATAGGTGGCAGGTGTATGCTATTTACCTACAGGCATGATTTTGAATGTGACTGGTTAACTTTGAACATAGCTAGAGCCCCCATTGTGAAACAGTGTGCAGACTTATGCAATCAGGGTGTTTTATTTAAAATGTTCCTAATAATTAACTCTTTGTTTTTCTCTGGATTTTTGTTTGTTGGAAGATCACATTAAAGATGGAACAAGTCTGACATTTACATTGTTATTTCTGTCTTTACATTTCAAAAGCCTGCAATTTCATAAGGGTGCATAGACTTTTTATATCCACTGTAATGTAGCTTTCAGTTTTGTGGGGTTTTTTTCTTCTGTTGAGTTAATAATAAATTTTCAGAAGGGATGCTTTGCAAATGCAAGTTCAAACCTGATTCTTAAACTCACGTTTTTGACAAAACAATGGCAACTCAAGGTCCACTTATTAGCTTGTTCCAGAGCTTTCATTTGTATCACATGGTCCTTGTTACCAGAGTTGGTTCAGTTGTCACAGAACTGTAGATACTCAAACAACACATTTTTCTCTGAGCACTTTTGGGACCTAAACATTTGAGCTTTAATATCTATTCTTGATTATTTTCTGGACTATTTTAACCATGTCTGTAAAGTATGTTCCACTGATATATAAAGTTTATTGTATTTTCTGTTGCTGTAGATACAGACACATACAAGATGCTGAAGGAAAGACTGAATCAACCAAATAAAAGCTCCCAGACTCTATTGTCATGCCTTCATGACCTTTGACAGTTGTATTCAAAATCTTCTGCTTCACTGACGTTTGTGGCAGCAGATTTATTTTTTTTTTAAATGTTCTGCAGAAACTCATTCAGATTCAATCTGATCTCTGCAGGACGAATTTATCCTAACCACCATTAGAGGGCACTGCATACTATTTTATTGAGAGCAGCATGGGTGGCTATTATGTTTGAAAATGCTTGTCAATCCATAATAGACCTAATACAGACATGTTAAAAACTTTTTTAACCACCAAAACTAACTGCAAAGTGTTAAAAATGGCATTAAGTATATGCAGAGGGTCAATATGATGAATAACTGTTTAATTACAACACTAATGTACAGTAATTTGTGCTAATGTATATACATGCACACATACAAAAATGTAAAAATCTCTTGGTTTATTATCGTGATTAAAGTTTATTTAGGTAATAGGGTTTTTTGTTTGTTTGTTTGTTTGTTTTTACCCTTTTTATATACACACCTTCATTTAAGTCAAATAAGTCTGGGGATATTCTATATTTTTCTTATTGTCAACAAACTGGTGGCCAACAATGAATTGATCTACTAACAAATATCTTGCATGTATTCACAACCTGATATACTGTTACTGTTATATACCGATACTCTCATTCCTCTGTGCCATACAGCCCAATTTTTGTCCAAAAACCATTAAAAACAAATCAGTGACCCACACTGTTGCACTGGGTAACATGTTCCTTCATCACCATGAACACACATACAACTACCTACACCGTCCTGCTGCCAGAAGTACTCATAAGAACACCAAATGTGGATTAATCCGCCACTAGAAATAGTCCCCAACAAATGTACTATTTCCTCTTGTTTGAATAACATTTGATAAAAACTATAGTGAACAGCTGTAATGACTGTAATGGCAACTTCTACAGCTCTGATATATCTGACTTGGTGCTACATCATAGCCCATGAAAGTGCCTGAAAATCTAGTAAATGAGGATGCCTCGTGTCAGTCAAAGTCTGTCGTTCATGGTGATTAAACCAAACATTTTTCATGTGAATGCTGGCAAGTCTTAAACAAGGGAATCTTACCCGTCTTTCCATTCCATTCCATTTGGCATTAGTGCCACAGACAGGTAGCAGCCTTATCCTTTCACAAGGAAACTGTCTACAAAAGATAACATTTAAAAATATTAATTTATTGTCTTGTTTTCTTTCTGGGATGTTCACTGTTTTGCAGCTTGGAAAGTAAATTCTTAAACTTTCAGTTGTTTGGTGAAGAAACAGCCACTCTGATTGTCACTTTATTTTTCCTCTTTATGTTTCACTTTCACTTTCAACATAAAGTACAGTAGTTTGAGGTTATGAGACATGCTTATGTATGAGGGTGGCAGTGAGTTATTTTGCTGGGGGCCCCAAAAGGGTTAGACTGGTTCCTGCTGCTAATCCTGACATTCTCGACATATATGTGTATGTGTATGTGGCTCATTGTTCTCCTGCTGCTTCTTCTCTTCTTCCTCTCCTGAGCTCGTGTGTTCCTTGCAGAGATCAGTTCTTAGTTTTCTTTCAGGGGGCTGGGAGTATCTGACGTCAGACATTCATACACGGAATGTCCACCTCCTACTCACAGTAAAGTAATAACTGCTAGAGTCAGCCTGAGGAAGCACAACAAAACAGATATTGCTGCATTTTCCTGCTTCCAGTTGTGAAGGACGATGAGGTAAGAGGCGAGTATCCGTTTGCTGGGAGAAAACTGCTGCAAGGAGCCTTAAACTGCATCTGGAAAAATGACTCTCCACAATCTCAGACAGGGATTCTAAGCAGCTCCTCTTACAAAAGGACCAAAAAGACTCTAGCAGGAGAATGTAAGTGAGTACTGTGAGAGTGTTACGGCAGAGTTTTCGCTGAGGAAGGAATGTTCTGTGTTTTCAGGGCGTGTTGGGTGAAGCTTCATTTTCTGCCTGATTTCCAAGCATCAACAGCTTACAGTTAAAGCGTATTTGACAGATGTATTTGTTGGTACTTTGCAGATTTTACATGTAAAATAAAAAAGATAGCTCATAAAACAAGATAAACTGAGTATAAAGTAGCAGTGTGACAGACTGTTAATGTGTCATTTTGATCTGTAGTCAGTAGTGGAAATCTTTTTTTTAATTTTTATTAAATCTTCATCTGTACGTATATTACAAACGTTAGGGGTCATGATAGAACATTTATCTTCCTCTGTTAAAGGTTACAGTTGTAGCAGCACTCAATGGAGTTATAAATATAAAACATTAATTTCATGTTAACACTTAATCAATAAACACAAAGCTATAAGCCTTTCTTCACAGTGAGTGGAAAAATTTCTATAGTCTTATTTAAAGGTGCACTAATCAATATTTGTATATAAACAATGGCTCAAATTACTATGCGAAATTTGAAAGGTGTCACTCATAGTGACAAATCCACAGACAATTATCACCAACTCTGCAGTTCTCCTCAGCTCTATGGATGAGCATCTTTCAGCATATTGTTTCGGTGTTGTGGCAAAACAGCAGACATAGTTAGCAACTAGCTAGTGAACATAGTGAAAGTTTAGCAGCTAAAGAAACAATTATTTTTCTCAGTTGGTGGAAACCAAAACAGAGCTTAAATAAGAGTTAAAACTGAATCCAAATGAATATTGTTGTTCTATGTCTGCTTTATGTGTAGTTAGGCATTTGTTTGCCAACACATTTGCTATAACTTTCTTAGGTGATAGTATGTCAGAGCAACAAAGTGTGTTTTCAGCCTGTTACAGCAAGTGGCCAAAACTAACTAAACATTAATAAATGCTCCTTTAAGAAACCCCTCAATGCGGGACTTTATATTTGATTCAAATAAATACAGGGTTTGAGTACTTTCTCCTCCATGGGTTCTGAGATGGTGCAAAGGGGTTCCCTGGTCCCAATAAAAGGTTTAATGGGCGATTGAGTGGGTACTAGAGTTCTCTGAGGAGGTTTTATGGGTATCCTCAAGTGAAAACTAATTTGATTTGTTTGCAATAAAAGAAGAAGTAACCACATCCTCTTTAAGTGAAAATAGCAATAAAATTGTGTAAATACCCCCACAAATGAAAGACCTGTACACAAAATTGTACTTAAGTAAAAGTACTGAAATATTTGTAGCAAATATAATAATAAATCGTTTGACATTTTTGAAAAAATGTTTATTTGCTTACTTTTGAGTTACATGAGAAGACAGATATTAATCATGTCTGCATTAACTACGGTGATGGAGTCAGGATGTGGTTAGCCTAGCTAAGCATAAAGACTGGAAGCAGGGGGAAACAGCTAGCAAAAAGACGCCTACCAACACCTCTAAAGCTAACTAGCATATTGTATGTTGTGTGTTTAATTCATACTCAAAGAAAATGTAAAAAAAAAAAAAAAGTCAAAAAGTCATTTTGGAGTGAGTTGAGTGGTCTAACAATTTCTTGATGGTGTAGAGAAGCTGTCTTTATGCTACATGTAGACCTACTGTAAAATAAGCTAACCGCCTCCTGACTCATGCTCTGTAACACACAAACATGAGTGGTATCAATCTTCTCATCTAACTCCCTGTAAGAAAGTTATTTCCCCAAATGTTGATCTATTCCTTGAAAAATCAAAAGTAAAAGTACTATGACAAAAGACTCCTTTAAGAGGGTTATATAGTAGATAAGTAATGTGTGAGCAGCATCTTAATGTTGACGCTTGTGGTGGTGTTACCTCCATTCTAACAACTAAATATGACATTGGATAATTTAATCTGTGTACTGTATTAGCTTCATGTTTTGTTTGTAAAATCCAGACCTGCAAAGTAAGTAACTATATATATAGCAAAAGTCAAAAGCATGACATTTCCTATGATATACAGAAGTAAAAACTCAATTAAAGTACCTCAAAATTATATTTACTTACAGCACTTTAATAGATGTGTTTAATGTCTGTCCTCTGTCCCCCTGTGTTTCCCTTTCTATTAATTCACTCAAAATAGTTCCATTTACATGATGTATGAGGATAATCAGTGTTGGCAGCAAACAGATCCTTCTGACATTTTGACTTGCACAGGTGTAATTAATAAGATTAATGATGGCTCTGTTCCATCTACCTGTGCCAATAAGATGGTGATAATCAGTAACACCTGTGACAGTTTTAATAACCTGATCTACACTATGCACTTTTTTTTTCTTACAGGTTCAGCTTCAGGCATATCTACATTTTCTCCTACAACCTGTTCCAGTTCTGTGGACACACATGGATACTGTCTAATACAATAGCCAGGTTTTTCACATTTGGTCAAGGTGAGGTCGAAGATCTGAAGGTATCAAAGTAAAACACAAGTGTCAGATTCAAAAAATCAGAATAAAGAAAGGATGGCTGTTTAAATCATTTAAACTTTTAACTGAGGTGAGCAAGAGTAAGATAAGCCTCCAACAAATGGCACATATTAGTATGATAAGATAGTGTTTTTGACTTTGCAGATGCCTTAGCAGACACGTTTTACTCTGTTGGCTTTGTGATGAGTCTCTGCCAGCTGCTCTCTATCCTGGAGCTTTTCCATATCGCAGATGGGATTGAGAAAGCCAGACTCCTTCCTCGCTTCGTTCAAGTGTGTACCACAGCTAGACCTCTTAATAGAGTTTCATTATTAATCATGTGGGTGTTATCTGATGTGTCATCAAATGTTCTTAATCCATTTGAAGCAGCTGATGGACTGTGCATCCCATTTGTTTTTTTCAGGTTACAGAGAAGAACATCCTGCTGATCATGGTCATCATGCTGGAGGAGATCCAGAGTAGACCGGTGGTGTGCGTTCTGCTCTTCTTGTGGAACATTCTGGACCTCCTAAAGTACGCATTTCAAGTAAATACGAGGCTGGTCACATCACTTCCTGCCCAGAACAATGAAATAAAATATTTGCTTAGTCTGAAACCAACATTTAAATGTAATATTTCCACAGCAAACATGTTATTATTCTGGGCAGACAATAGGCATCTGTTAGATCACAGAAATACCTTTCAAGGTGGAGCGCACAGCTGGATAACAGGCACAAAAATGACATTTTGACTTTTCTCCAAAAGTTTTTGATGGGGAGGCTACACTGAGTAGATCCATGTAAATGGATCATGGAGTGCTGAGGTCACATATGAGGCTACTATTGCCCCACTAGCAACAGTGCCTTAGAATAATAATGTCAGTCATCTATCTGTCCAACAGTTGGAACAAAGCAACAACTTTATATTTTCTGTGTAGATTTCAGTGAAATTGCTACGGATATTCATGGTCCCCAGAGAATGAATCTGAATCATTTTGATGACCTCTGACCTTTCCTCTAATACCATCAACAGGCCAAATTTTCATCTTGTACATAAATAAACACCCTAAATACCCCAAATCAAATAAGTCATTGCTTCAAAGAGGATGAACTCACATTTTGGGCACACCATGGTATTTTATAATGTTAAGCTCTGGATAAATGTCTAGGTTTAGTCCCACTACTGTTAATACTGTTTTGTATCAATATTTCAGCCTATACAAAAAGACAACACTTTTTATGGAATATCTAAAGAGAGATCACACTATAAACCAAAATCAAGTATATAAGGTGTAAATGACCACACAGCTCAGAAGTCTGGGTGTTGTTAAGTGTCTAACAATGATAAATAAAAGGTTAAATCCACACGCTGGAGACTTGTTAACATTCTGATGTGTGCTGTTTGATGACAGGTACCCACATGAACTGCTGTGTGTGATGGATACACCATCCATCACCATGCTGTGGACTCGCTACACACTCTGGATCCCCTTATACATCCTGTCAGTCATCACAGAGGGTGATCATATCATTTTATTACCTTCACTCTAGCTATCATATTGTGGGAAAGAGAAAATGATGTTTCAGGCGTAATTCATGGGCAGCTTGATATACACTCAATAATATGTGTCAGACTTCATGTACTGTGTAAGGGAAGTGGTGTGAACGCACAGGAAATGAATTGGCAAAGCAGAGCACATGATAAAATGTCAGGAAGTGTGTGAGGAAAGCACATTCCAGCCTCAGCCAAGTGTGTGGGGGTGTGTGTTGACTACAAGAAGACATTCACGGCTGTAAAGCTCAAGTATATCAGTAACACACAGGACAGCAGCCAGATTACTCACCACTAACACCAGATCACTATCATTTTGACCATGAAATATCATTAAATGTGCTGTGGCAGAATGTTTTATAATCTATAAGAACCCTTTAGACAGGTTTTCAACACTACCAGGCTCAAATACTGATACTGTAATTCCACATAGAGAAGCTTTTTGGCACATACTTTGAAGTATTAGTTCAACATCTTGAACGTGTTCCATCTCTGCTGATGACTGTTTCTTTCTTTTTTCCAGGCATCACCATTTACCACGCCCTGCCTTATCTTGAGACAGCCTCATACTCATCCCAGCTGAATTCAACAGTGTGCACAAACAGCCACCTACCCTTTGTCCTCATGGCCTACTTGCCTCTTCTCGCTCTTGGTAAGATTTTATTAGTTATTTTTTTATTACCTAAAAATGAGCTGTATTGAATAGAAAACGAACATTCTGGTCATCTTACTTCTGCATCAGGGTTACCCATCTTCGCTCAACCTGGCCAAATTCAACTTCAATTACTGACTTCCTGCATCCCTACAAGTTTTTTATTGAATAGTACTATTAATGCATACAATTTAGCATGCAGAATACAGCTTGTATTATATACTACACACCATCTGACTTTTATCTTTCATCTTTTAGTCAAAAACATATTTTACAATGACAATGTTTAAAATAGAAGGTAAAATCTGAATTCCAACATCAGTTACAGCATGTCAGAAAATGACAAGTTGGCTTTCTATTTAACATTCCCGTTGTATGCATATTTTTACCATTCTTAATTTGCACAATAACAATGACTGCATTGCTTTCTGGTCTATTGAGGCTTGGCTAGACTTATTTACTTGACTAAAGGAAGTAGACACTGCAACTTGCTGTGAGAAAGGTAAATATTGCTAACACTTGTTTGATGCCTTGTATCAGCACGCAAGACAGAAACCCCTGCTGTCTTACGTTGTGCTTATGTCACTGGCCACTTGAGAAAGTTTTGTATTTAAGTCAAGGTCATATGACTGTTTACAAGACTAATTGAAGCTGTTGTTGGTGGAAAATCCAGTTTCTTTTTCTATTTGAATGATTAGTTTCTGATCAGTGGTACAAAATGACTCAAGAACACAATAATGTCCTGTTTGAGTGTGAGAGACTGACACCAAAAGCAACTCCTTTGTAGTTGCACTGTACACAACTTAAATAATGTCATGTTGTCTAGATGTGGCCAATTATCCACCACAATTCAAATAAAAAATGTGGGGGAACTTGCAGGTCTATGGCTAAAAGCTGTGTAGACTTTGTTTTAATTCTTCTTTTAACTCAAGTGAAGGACTCTACTGAGTCAGTATTGTTAGAAATATGATGAGAAGATCAATATCAATATGGATGAGGAAAATGGTTTTGTTTGAAATTTTACAAACATTAACATTTTAGGAAATGCTTAATTTGCTTTCCGAGAGAGACTACAGGATCAATATCAATCTCATGTCTGTGTTAAGAGTATGCAGCAGAACCATCATATTTTTTATTCCATACATTCTTCCTCCTTGTCAAAACCTGTCGCCTACATTACCGACAATGAAACCTGGCCACTGACTGACTGTACAGAACTATCTCTAGACTGAACTGACTCTACATAGCTGCTAATAGCAATCAAAAAGGATTTATACAGCTTTTTCATATATGCAATCCTCTATCCTTTAAGAGTTGGAGTAAGGATGTGTTTAACCTAGCTTAGTTTAACGGTTGCAATCACAGGGAAACAGCTAGCCTGTCTCTATCCAAAGTTAAAAAAAATACACCTACCAGCACCTCTAAAGCTCACTGATTAACATGCTGTATCTTGTTGTTTAAGTCATTTTGTAAAAACAGCCGGGAGGCAGTGACTATGCGCAGCTTCCTGGGGTCTTGTTATCACATTTGCCAGATTTGGAACAATTGTGCCTACACAGAGAACAAAACCAAAATCTGTGCTCAATTACTGGATGTTGCAACCTGCTATAACTAGAGACATGGCACAGAACTCCTGGGGCAATAGATAAATGGTTGTTTATCAAGAAATGGTTATGCAACTCCACCTAAAACCATGAATTGCTGTTTTCAGCCATGCTAGGTGTGTGGCTATAAGGATGGCAATAGACCCTTTTCATTTTGATTTGTCAAAGCAGGAAAGGCACAGGTGGAATTAATAACGTTAATGATGGCTGCATTACATTTAGGTGAGCCAGTTCAAGCTCTGGTATTGTACATGTTCACTCACTAACACAGCTTACAGGGACAACTAATGGAATGGAGCCATCGTTGGTATTATTATTTACAGCTGTGCTGTGACAAGTCAAAATTTATGCTGTGAAAGAGGTCTATGAGGGTCTGTTGGTCCTGTAGCGCCACCATGAGGTTGACACTGTAATTTTGTCCCAATACATTACTTCAAATATCTGCTAGACTTATGACATTCCCATCAGCCTCAGCTGTTTTTTGTGCTTGGTGCTAATTAGCAAATGTTACCACGCTAACACATTAAATAAGGATGGTTACCATGGTAAACATTATACCTTATTATTTATTTATTATTATTTTTACCTGCTAAACATCAGCATGTTAGCATTGTCAATGTGAATATGTTAGCGTGCTGACAGTTGCATTTAGCTCAAAGCACAGTGCATAAGTACTGCCTCACAGAGCTGCTAGCATTTATCGACTGACTCTCACAGACTCACATAAGAAACAGTAAGAGTCAGTTGGTCGCTGTTGAATTACTAGTTTCTGGTAACACAAGGTTGTCTCCCTCCCAGCTGTTTGATCACAGCCTTACAGTACACAACCAAGACCACAGCTGTGTTTAGACTGATAGCTTGTCTTGCCTCAGCTTGTAGCAATATCAATCAAAAAGATTAGAGACAGCTGACTACCTGACAATTTACTCCCAGTACAACAGGAAAGAAATCTACCTTCTCACACTATTTAGATTTACTTCCTAAACAGCATATTGTTTGCAGGTGAATTTATACTTAATATATGTAGACATTATTTGCACAAACACAATTCTGTTACTATCATCTTTGTGTGTTAGATTGGTGTCACAAATGCAAAGAAGTGTGCATCCTCTATTTTGTTTATTTCTAACAGCAGTGTTGTGTTTTAGGGGCCTCTGTGACAGTGTGGCAGCTGCTGAAGGAGAGACAATACCAACTGGAGAAATGGAACAAGAAGATGAAAAGGAAATGATGGCTGTAGCCAAAGAACTGCATGTTTGGACAGTGAAAGATCAAAGTTTTCCAGGAACTTCCGACGCTCAAATTTTATGAGAAGACAACTTTCACAATTAAAATCTGTCACATTTTAAATTAAATGAGTTTGATGTCATCAAGTTGTATGGTCAGTGTAATGTGTATTTAACCAGAAGCCACAAAAGCAAATTTGCCACCATTAAATCCTGCATTTGCTGATGCACCTTTAATGGGAATATATTGTTTTGACAGATCATATTCATCTTGATGTCAATCATACATGACTGAAGTACAGCTAGGGGTAGAGCTGTTTCTGTCTCCATGTCCAACTAAAACAGGCAGGAAAGATGCAGTTTGTGTGTTAAAGCTCCAGGTGTGATTTTTGTGAGGACCCTCTGTGTGCATTGTCGTGGTAACAGCATGCTGCAGCTCCTCTGGGCTACCAGCCATACGCTCTGGTCCACACAGTTTTCTTCTTGAACTCAGCAGAGGACCTCAAGGCCAACAGAGCCGCTGAAACAACAGCAACCATCAGATAAACAGTTTATAATCAAACAAGGGTGTGTTGTCTGCTGCAGTGAATGTAGGATGTCAAAGAAAAGACATTCTGTGTTTCTGGCTTTTTAAAGTTACTGCCAATACTGATTATAATGTCTAAGCCAAAGCAATAGCAACAGTGTCAGTGTTTCCTCCTTTATAGAGTTCTATTTACATACAGTGTTTCTCACCAAAACCAATCGTGTGCATCCTGGAGGCCTGACAAACATGTTGAATACATTCCCTTCCATATGAAATATCTACAAAGACAATTTTTTAGTATATGTATGTAATAAGAGAACTGGATATGAGACTCCAATATGGCTCCTGTTCATTCCAGTGACAGTTGCTCACCCAGCACATACATGTCTTCTTGCTTTCTGGAGGTGTGTTTCTGCATCGTGCACACTGACTGCACGTCTACATTAATTTCTCTTTGCCTGCTGTAAGTCTGCAGCCCTGTGTCACAGACTTTACACTGAGATGACATATAAAAATAGCTTTCTATAAACTCCAGGAAAGTTTTGCAAATAATCTTTGTGGTTTAAAAAAATTCATATACAAAGACTAATAACTTCAGGTCGAGGTGTTGTGTCCACACTTAATGCAGTGTGAAGTTTGCCATATGATTTGGATTTAATTGTAGTGTTTTGATGTAAACGTAGGTCTTAGTCACATTTAAGTCATTTGATTATCGTTAGTTTTGGTCTAGTTTTTGCGGGTGAAATTTTTAGTCTAATTTGTACATTTTTTAATGTCTTCTGAGGATACAGCTGTTACCATCTTTCATTTTCTTTGACAAAATTAAGTTGCAGTACTGATGTTTGCCTCTGGGACAAACTGGAAACTAGGCTGACTTGCTGTGCTGTATCAAGCTCTGTTAACATATATATAGTTTACATCATCAGATAGCAGTCTTGGTTTCCTGCCTTTTACTGGTGCGTTGTTACGTTTCTCACTGCCACCAACTGTTGATCAGTGGAATAGTGTGAAACTGTCAGCAGAAACGTGTATCTTGTGTGTACTGTATGCTAGTAGTGCGCAGTACACAAACAAATAAACCAAGGAACCCCTGCCCCCCCCCAATAAAAACACTGCTCCATAGTATCATATGTGGTCAAAAAGTACAGAGGGTAGCTTTAAGTATACGGTCTAAGACGACAATCAGACCATTATTTTTTTATATAAAAAAATGTAAGACTGTACTACAGTCTGAAGAGCTTTTTTTCTTAATTTCCATTTTATAATTTTTAGTCAGAATTTGTTGTTATTGCCTGAACACTTTGCAACTATATGAAAAGAAATGCTGCATAAATACATTTATTATTTCTGTGCGTCACTTCAACTGTCCGTTGAAACCAGGACTAATGGAATTCTTGTAGATGTTTTTAGGGACAGGACAGGTTATTTATCAGTAAAACTGGAGCATATTAATAAAAAATACATTGTGAAAACCATGTGGAAAACATGATGGAAATATGACATTTTATGTTTGCTTCTTGTATTCATTTGGGAACGTTAGAGTCTCCTCATCGCTCCACACAGATCTGATGTTTTCGTCTCTTCAGTGGAAGCTTGAGTGACCTTTAAGTCACATGCTTCATGTATGTCATCATTTATTCACCATTGCATTTTGTCACTTTTTATTTTTATCAATACATCAACTTTTCCACTTCAGCCAACAGTACATTTTTCACCTTTTTGGCAAATTTCTGGCATGTGCACTGACAGAAATTAAAATGCTAATAAAAACAGGTGGGTGGAGACACACATAGTGTAAACTGAATATGAACGGCATGTCACCACTTTTCTTTTCGTAATGGTCAAGTAAACGTCATCATTGTCCTGAGTTGAAATGGTTTTCTTACATCATCAGCATTGCATTACTGTGTTATAGTGACTCTACATTTCAACAAGACCTGATCTTGTAAAACTGAGCACTATGTGTTGTATGAGCTGCTGTGTTTGTGTTTGTCACCTTTGGCTGTGTTGATGCTTGTGGCTGACAGACTCTGTTCAGGACCCTCTGTAATACTGAGAAGCCAGTCTATGAACTAAAACACACACACACACACACACACACATTACATACATATTGTTATCATCATCATCATCATAAACAAGAGTCTAACTAACAAACTTGATGGTGCTGGGAGCAGTGAAATCAAACCTTGTGAGACTGGCTGCTCCAGGGCTCTTTGTCCAGCAGCAGGACCAGACTGTGGGACATTCCCAGCAGGCATGGCGACAGGGCGTGTTCTGTGAGCGACTCCTCACCATACAGACCGTGCTGTAGGGCTGGAGGCTTGGAGCCGGGTTGCCATGGGAACCACTGGGCCCTGATGCCGAGAACAAGTGGCATGTAGTGGTCACCCCAAGAAACTACAGCAGCAGCGAAAACATGGAACAGGAAGTCTGTGGCCTGCAGACAATCAAGGAAATATATGTTCAGCTTCTAGCTTTACTGAGTTTAACCAGTGTGCAAACTATTGTTGCCTTATTGGGATCTTAACAACAACAGTATGACAGTAGAGTTGACAGACAGTGTGAGGTGACTGTTGGAGCACGTCAAGGTTTGGATCAACATGAAGATCATCAGTATAAAAGATGACCAGTTGTGTTAGAAAATATCTGGCTCTTTGATAAAAAGTCACTGGCACAAACCTACAGGTATAAAAACATAAGAAATGTTCACAAACGGTTGTATTAAACATCCAATCACAGAGCTTAACATTCTGTTATGTACAATGCCTACAGGAAGCTGAAATAAAAAAAAGAAATTACACTGTGCAGCTTAAATCAGTTAACTTTTAAATTCTTGGTCTATTTTGGATGAATTCATAGCATGGCAGCTGAGGCTCAGGGGTATTGTGGTATTTAGAGCAATCCACCATGTCAAACGGACATTAAAGTGAAATGAATTCTCAGAAACGAAGTTGAAATAATTAAAACTGGTGACGACAACATAAACATATAGTATAGTTCCATTATCCAGGAGAGTCCCCTGTTTCTTTGTTGAGTAACATTGAGAGGATCATTAGAAGAAATCTCTGAAATGAGAATCCAGAGCAAGGAAAACACTTCCTGTACCAGCAGCTCTATTCTCTATTCATATAGAGATCTATAATTCAGCAGCAGCAAGACAGTTGGACAGTCAGAATGATCTCAGTATAGAATTCTATCTCAATACTATTTACTAAAATAATAAAATGAAAATATTTTACTTTTATTGATGTTTTTGCTATCAAACTATTCTTTAAAAACAGATTAATGAAAAACTTTACTGAAACATTCCAGTGACTTAAAAAACATTTAACTAACTAAAATATGGAATGTGAGCTTTAAATAATAAACACATTTTAAACATGGAGCTCAGGCTGGGCGATGATTCAGCATGAATTTAAAATTGAATTGAAAAACTGACAAAAAGATCTTTCTGTAGTTTATTTTAAATGTGAAGAGGAGAGATGATGTGATATATGTCAATATTTGAAAAATATTCATATTCATTTTGTGATTTATCACTTTCAACCTCTCTTTCTCTTCATGCTGTCAATCATTGCTCTCTCCATGCTCTGCCATGATAAATGTGGGTTTCCCAGCATGCAGCTGTGTTGGGTCCACAGTGTACGATGTCAGTTATTATATGTCAGTTATTATATGTCAGTTATTGCAATGAAAGTAATAAAACAAACTATTTTCACTACATATCTTAACTGTGTTATGTGTATCTATAGTTACACATAGCTACATAAATTACAGTCCCATTACTACTAGCACTAGCTGGTGCTAACAATGTCTTTGAATATAGCCACTAATATTGCTAATATTCAATGTTCTCCGTTCCCTCAAACTCCAGCCTGACATACAGTATTTAGTATCTTTGGAAAGTCTGAGACCTCCAGCAGGATTTAAAATCCACTTTGAACAATGCACAGTGTGAGTTTGCAAAGATGGACATACTGGCTTTTTGATATCGTGTATCTTTAACTAAAATGTAAACTTCCATTCCATTCCACACCCAACTGGCCTAAAGCTGGATTCCAAACCACCTCAAGAATGACAGTTATTTCACCTGAAGCAGCCCTCTGCTCTCACCTACCTGCTGAAACACAGTCTTTAACATCAGAATCACACTGAATCGTCTGTGGCATGTGACATAACACACTGACTGCTCTGGAAATACTACTCCAAACATACCAGTTTGGTGTCTCCACATGTAACTGTGGTTGCACCGTAGGCAACATTTCGGATGAGTCCCATCAGCTCCAGCAGCCACTCCATTCGTTTGGAAACACCTGGAACAGAGAACAAACCATCTCAACATGTGGACTCACTCAAGGTTTTTCTTTTATCTGCTATTTATTATGTGTGTTGAAGTTCAATTGAACTGAAAGAATGAATCATTAAACGTGTGGATTTTGAAAATCCCAACTTTGGCACCCCCAGGTGGTCATTTTACTTTTTCTTCATACAGTATTTATTTAGAGGAGTATTTTCATTTTAGGATATAACGCCTTCTCATTTGTGAAATTCAGTGAGAGAAGTGTTCTCGCTCCAAAAGCTGACCTGTATTGGCGCTGGCGGCCAGGCGGCACTGATAAAAAGTCTGCAGGAGGAGCCAGCCCACTCTGCGGCTTGGCCAACCGCGAAGCACTCCAGCAATGACATCATTGAGACCAAGGAGCGGAACTCTGCCCTGGGAGGTGAGGTAAGCCAGGACGAAGCAGGTTTTCTCCATCTCAGCCTAAAAAGAGACAGATTATGATCACATACAGCTTTATCTGCACTGCACGCTTTCAGTGGATGTTCCCACTGTAATTTGAGTACAGTGTTATCAAAACAGACAGGAATGATGGCTAAAACTAGAGAAATAAGACCCAAGAAATAATGGACTGGAATATCCTTTCATATCAGTTTAATGTTTGGTTATGTGAGATAAGCTAAACCATTAAACATCCTATTTTTACGTGACGTTTTGCTTGTATATGCTAATAAAGTGAGTTGCTAACAAAAGGCTGCAATAGGTTTGTCACAAAGTTGTCACATTATTCACTGAAGTGCAATTTTAATGAAAAATGTAAACATTTTTAGTGGCTTTAAATTGGCTTGCATGACAAGTTAGCTTGTAACTAATCTTGATTACATTTATGCTTTAAAGGAGCAGTTTAACATTTTGAGAAATATGCTTATTTGCTTTCTTTGCGAGAGTGAAATAAGAAGAAGAATATCAATCTCCTATCTGTGTGTTAAGTACAGAGCTGGAGTCAGGTTAGCTATTTCCCTGTTTCCTGTCTTCATGCTAAGCTAGGCTAATCATGTCCTGACTCCTGACATAATATAGATATCACTCTTCTCATTTCACTCTCAGAAACAAAAGCAAATGAGTGTTTCTTTGAAACCCGTCAAAGCAAAGTTGATTTTTGAGGATTTCGACTAAATGTATGAATATTATAAATCCGTTGGTAAACAGCTAATTTCAGCACTGCAATTAGCATTTCTAGCTTGTATAAAGACTACAAAACATACTGTACCCCAGAAAGAACCAAATGACATATAAAATACACTCTGTGGTTAAGATCTAAGAAGTACACTTAAACATTTACATAATACAACAGCTTTTACATTGCACTTATTAGCTCTTGTTATATCATACTGTACCTCTGTGACTTGAGCGATTCGGTCGATCTCTGTGTCAGACATCTCAGACAGACATTTGGTGATTCCCACATACAAATCCACTTCACCATCCTAAAACAAAATGATCAGCAGAAGACCATTAAACACTCAACACAGTGAAATTGTCAGAGCTGAAAGCAGGTGAACTGTCAGCTGAAGCCTAAAAAATGAAATCAGCTGTAATGTCAGTTGATGTCCAAGCCACGAAAGCAGTTGAAATGTCTGTTGAAAACAAAGAAATATTTGGATTTTTCACTCATCGTGCTGTAGTCTTGTACCTGTATTTGGTTGGGCAGGAGGGTGAAGATCTTCTCGGTGGTGGAGCAGAGGATGGTCCAGCAGTTGTTGGGGGGGTTGGGCAGAGCCATGGCCTGAGCGAGGCCCTGCAGCAGGGAGCGGCACAGGGACAGACGCTGGGGCCGAAGGTCCTTCTGGAACTGCTGTAGGCCCAGACTCTCCACATAGACCTGGAGTTTGTCCTCAGCAACATGCTTCATCCACAGGCCCAGGTTCTCATACAGGTGAGCCCGTGTCTGATACTGGAGGAGAAATACTGTCTGTAAAAAATCTCCAAAGTCATCTTTGACTGTCTTATGGATGGTAGGGCTGGGCATTGAAACACAACATTTTTTGGTACCAAATAATCATATCTTACACTGTTGAGTATTGAGAACTCTCATTAAATGCTTGGACAGATTCATAATTTGATTTGAAATCTCTCCTCAACTGCTGCACTACAGTCTGATGGACACTCACGTTGTCTGATATGACACTAACTGGTGTCCCTCCATAGATTTTTCCACTTTACATTTCCAAAGTCACCAATACATTTTCTCTACATTTCTTCTCTCTTTGTTTTCATGGTTATGGCTAACTCCAAATCACAAGTTTTGTCTCTGCATGTTCTCACACAATGTGTCAACACAACAGAAACTCAGATATTTCTTCATTAAGAACTAGAGTCTGGTGTTTCTTCATCGCAAATTCATGAGAAATATGATAGCGTTTCCTAAGTTCCTGTTTTTATTTAGTCCTTTATTTATAACATAGTCACTTATTGTTTGTGTGTGTGTGTGTGGGGCTGAATTGTAGAATAAATAGAGTCTGATTGATTGATTGATTGATTGATCAGTCGGATTCTAGTAGGTAAGATTCAGTTGGGTAATGAAATGATCATGTGATTGTGTAGAATGTGAGGTCATGTGATGACAGACGCTCTGAGCTTCAGTATCAAACTACTTGATAGCAGCATTCATCAGACTGTGTTTGAGTTTGTTTTTTTTCATACTCGATGCTACAGACACATTTCGGTCAGCACTCCAAAAAACACTAAGGCTCCATACCAAGCCCTACTCAACAAGAACTTACACTGAGACTATGCACGAGAGGTGGTGACAGCCAGGACCCCAGAAAGAGAGACGCACTCTGAGAAGACTGAGCTTGACACGCTGCCAGAACCACACACTGATGCTGCACATCCTCTCCTGTCAATGAAGAACAGCTTTGAAGTTGGTGTTTTGACTTTGTAGCCTCAGAGCACAAATGAATGAATCAGAGAGAACTCTCACCGAAGCTCAGCCTCATCAGAGGAGACAGGACAGCGCTCCAGTTGATAGGTGGGTATTGGAAGCTGGCTCCAACTGATGCCAGAGGTGTCAGCGCGGTCTTAACCAGAGCTGGATGAGCGAACTCTGGACCTGGGACCAAAGGAGAGAGAATGTTCCCAAAAGTAAGAGTACATATCCAGGCTCTTTGTAGCAATATATTTTTATATTTTATGTTGGCTGTTAAAAAGATAAAGTTTCAAAGGTAGCAGATTTAACTAAACCAGCCTACAAACCTTTCTTCCCAGCCTCTGTGATGAAGTCAACGACTGACCTGATGACGCTTTTCTCTGGGAGGTAACTGAAATCCTGAGGAACTAAGAGGAGGACAGGAAAAAATAAAATAAAAATAACTATACTAGGTTCCATCCAACCAAACTGATGCTGATGTTTTCCCAGGATTTTAAAATGAATACTTCTCAGGAATACTGTATATCACTCTTTTCCTGGTATACACAGCACCTCTTGCCATAAATTGAGTTTCATTTTGAACACAGAATTGCCATAAACTAATCAAAGTACAATGTTTTTTCTGATTATGTGCAGTAGAACATTAAATCCTCTTAAGTTCACTCTCTTTGAGGTGGAAAAAAACACAATGCTGACCATACAAGAAAACGTAGAATTATCTGTTTTTCAGGATATCCTCTTAATATTCCCAGTTTTAGTAAGTGGTTACAGAGGCGTGTATGCATGTCGTCATAGTGCTGAACTGAGTGGAGATAACCTGATAAACACACTGAATTTCCATTTGCTCTGTACTGCAGTTTTTCCTTTATTAGGGCCCGAGCACCCAGCGGTTCACTCACACTCTCCATTCAAATATATGAGTATTTTTCCGTGTCCAGCTGCAGTTACTTATTGTCTCTACACACCTGACAGTACACATGTCAATCAAACTTTGATCAGGTCATCTGGGTTAATTTCTAAAAATAAACTTGATGAAAATTAGGTTTTACACACAAACTCATCAAGAGTTTTGTTCACTAATTGAAATTCAAGTGAATGGGCCCAAAACTTGCATAATTTTGATGCCACAAGTGTGAGCGAGACAGACATGTCTCACCCTGCAGAAAATTCTCATCCTCGCACCATTGAGATTTGATGCTTCGCCATGACAGAGGAAGCTGCTAGAACTTTATTGTAAATGCTCCAGTCTGCACCAAACTTTACATGTTTGATAAGAGTCCCGGCCTGAACACGTCTACATGACAATATTCCATCAGTGATGCAAACTGGCTGAATAGCGATCCCTATGAAATTTCAGCGAAGCAGCCCCAGCAGCAGGCAAAACAGAGGACAAAGGAAGTGATGTTTATCTCCTTCTTGCATTGTCTGAAAACAGCCCGACATGCTCGTGACAGAAGACCTTCGATTGCGTCGTGGCCTGACGTGCATGGATGCGCGAGGGCCCATTCATCGCTGCTTGCAGCTTTAATTATCATTACCATTTGAAAGAATCAGAAAGTCAGAAATCTAGGCTGTGATTAACATATATTCTAAAAATATTTTGCCACACAGCTGAGCTATAAACTGACATAAAAAGTCAGTTATATTACTGATATTACTGCAAAATTTCATGGTTAGACTACATCTACAACAGTTATATTGGTAGTGTTAATGAGGGTTGGGAAAGGTGTTTTTATTTCACTACATGTATTGTTCTTCAGTACACTAATTGAAGGTTCCTGCAGGTGATTTTTTTGTCCAGGAAACAGAAGCAGATTTCGGCAAGAATTTCTGGGAAATATTGGGATCTAAATTCCTGGCATTCAACTCTAGTTCACACTGTTATATGAGTGGGTGTATGGATAAAATTGTTTATCACTGTATATGTAATTTAAAATAATATTAATAATAATAACATAGATTTGTAGTGATGACACTTCATCGCACTGATGCAGCATGAAATCCAATATTGCCATAAATCTGTCCTGCTCATTGATTTGCAACATGGTCCTACATGGCATAATACATGTAAAAATATTAAATGGTGACCTATAACAGTATGGGAGCTGTTGTTCCTACCTGCTGTGTGACTGTGACTGGTGGACATGTGGGCCAAATGCAAATGACCCACCAAACAGGCACTGTTGGACTGCAAACCAATGGCTCCTGAGAATGTTATGATCTGCAACAGAGAGGTGAAACAGGCCAATACACAGGACAGCTCAATCTAATTAGTACTAATGAGACAAATGTCATGCCAATCTAAACATTAGCTCCAGTATGTTGTATCTTGTAAGTTACACAAGGTTATTGAGGCTAGTGCCGGAGAAATGCTCAAGGAGTGTCCAAAATAAAAGGGACTCATCCTCAGGAGAGCATGAATGTTCTCTGTATAATTATAGCAACCTGCTTATTGCATATTAAAAATGTTGGCAGCAATACTGAAGAAGTGTTCGACATGTTACTCCAGACAGTTACAGTATTTATGGTAATAATGAGAAGAAAAAGAAGAAGAAGGTCGTGTTTTTTACATTTCATTTTTAATGTTTAACAATATTAAAAATGAAATGTGTGGACATTACCTGTGAGATGGCACGAATAACTTCATTAATCCTGCTCTGCTGCTGGGAGGAAAGCTCCACCTCGCTCTTCAGCTGGAATACAGAACAAACACCTCAATGACGGTTATGACAGAACCATTTGAGAGACGGTTGCGTCAAAGAAATGAGCAGTTAAACAGTTCCCCACTTAATAAACACACTGTATATGAACATTAATCTTACTTAAATCAACAATACTAAAAATAGAGCACATAAAGAGGAGGTTGGGGTAGTGGAGGGAGCTGTGGCAGCAAACAGTGTTGATACCAGCATATTTATAGTGAGCAGTGTCAGGTTATAATAAGACAGTACTAGCCATAGCTGTGAATGAGCCAGTGATTGTGAAGCATGAATGAAGTAGATGATGACAGTTAACCAATGCAAGTGCAACTTAACTGCTCTGCCTAAAATAACAATACACTCCATTCCTGGGCTCATTGGAGCCACAATGTACTATAAAACAAATACTTCACTCCTAAATTACAAATGTGAATCAGTTAATTACTCCCAGAATGCCAAACAAAAAAGTACTTCATTCCTTATTGGAGAACAGATGATACTTGATAAAATAGGTTTCTAACACAGTGGAGAGACACTATTTAACACCTGCAGAACACTCCTAAAACCAATGAAAACTTCTTTAACTACTTATGAAGTACTCTTGCAGAACAACTGAAGTCCCTTATGTCTCAGTATGTCTCATACACATGAGCTTAATGGTTAAACAGCATACCACATGGAGTGTTAGCTTTCAGTGTAAAATGTAAATGCTTGGCGCCATCTTGGGGCAGAACTCAGAACCTACACACTTGTGACATAAACATTTCTTACCTGAATGAGGTAACTCTCAGATCCCACTAAAGCTACCAGGCCGTTGGCAGCAGCCAATCGCTGCATAGTTGGACAACCCTGAAAACACACAGAGATAACTCCACTCATCACTCTACATACACTAACACACAGACATATAACTCATACGTGACCATGAACAGGATACATGAGATCAGTAACTGATCAAAAATGGTTTGACTTGCTCATCTTGACTAACCGTAAACCTGTTGGAGATTTTGACACACAAGGCTCTGATTCATGTGAGGTTTTATGCAAATCAGTTATAGAAGAAGAAGCTTGATTTTAAAACTATAACAGGCAGTTTTGCATTTTACAATTAAAAATGGAAACACCAGAAATCAGACAGCATAATATGTGTGACCTTCAGTCAGCAGGCTTATGTTCACCTACCCAGCTGGTTTGAGATGTCTTAAAGGGATAAGACAGAAAAAAAGTCTGATGTTTATAGGTCTAGCTGTTTCTGGACAGAACAATCACTTTCTGGTTACTTGCTGCTGTTGGATTTAGCCTTGAAGATCTGATTTATCTAATTTGAAATAATTTATTTTGGGTGAGACTGACAAGTTACAGTAGAAATATTAAATGCAGTTGTAAACAAGGAAGACAATGTAGATGTAGTACCTCTGCCAGTAAGATCTTGATCCAAGCAGCCAGCAGACGAGGGTGGATGTCCTCTGCTTTCCCATGGCCGGACATTGACAGGCCGTGGACCACCAACCCTAGAGCCAAGGAGAAGCCAGGGGTCTGCACACAAACATTACACAAGCAGGTGTCTGGTTAAACCATAGAGAATGCTTTATTTTTCAGAAATCTGAAAGACAAAGAGGAAATAATAACTTTGTTTGAAGGGAAAACCTGTTTCTATGTATCTGTGCTTGTGGTGTTTTATCATCAATGATATAAATAAAATTCTACACAAGATCAGTTTCATTTAGCATTTAGCAGCTACTAATCTGCATTTACAATCACTACTACCAATATTAATGTTTAATGTTCTTTCCCTCATCACACCCTCTCCTGCTGACCTGCTGGCTCTCCTCGGTCAGGGTACGCAGAGTGTTCATGACCTCCTCAGCCTTGGCGGCGTCTATAATGCCTCCGCTGAAGGCCGAGACACCCACACACGCCACAGAGTACGCCAGGACCTGGACAGGTGGACATATTCAAAGACAAAATGCACCTTAAGATACTATTCCACTATTGCAATCAAGCTCATTTTATTTCCAGTGTTGTGTGGGGCTGTTATACCTCCTGCAGCATGCGTCCCTGCCCACTGCTGTCCTGCAGGTTGGTCAGTAGTTTGTCTAGAGTTTGGGTGACATGGACATGTTGTTCCACCTGTCCACTACTGCACAGAGCTGCCAGCACCAGACCCAGACCCAACATACAGCCAGTACTGAAGGAGGAGAAAGAAGAAGGAGGGATTAGGAAAAGGAAACTAAATGTCAGACAATATCAAAAATTGGTTTTCTTGCCTTCTGAAACCCCCACCAGCCATCATATTTTCCACAGATCAACCAGTATTTACACATAATTATGTTCATATATACACGTGTGTTGAGAAGCATTCACATTATCAGATCGATTGATGAAAAGTATGTCCAGAGATGATGTACAAAAGGTTCTTTCTAAAGACCTGTATGTGGGGATTAGGAATGTAACATCTCGCAACATAAAAACCATTAGCTTTGTGTAATAGAATGTGTTGAAATGTTTCTATTCACCACCTGTGCTGAATTGGTACTGTGTGGTATGCAATTATATAGAATAGTATATAGCAGTGTTTCCCAACTGATCCACCTCAGGGTGTCAAACATTCCCATACACATGAATACACACACAAACACAGACCATTAACAGACTAACTTCACTCATTGTCTTTTATTTCCATTCTCATTAAACCCAGGATCTTCTTGCTGTGAGGAGACAATGCCAAATACTGTGCTGCAACTTTCCATCAATCCATTGCCTATCTGGGTTTCTGCAGGTTCACCAAGTTAAATTTAGATTTTTAAGACCTTTTTAATACCACATAGAATGTTATTTAATACCTGTCTCACCATCTTAACTAGCCAATAAAGTGAAAATATGATGGGAAACCATCAGAACTATATGGCCTGGAATTATTTGTAATTCTATCACATTTTTCCAGTACTTCCCAGTAGTATAAAGTAATAATTCCCTGTGATATAATCAATTAAATTAATGCAACCTATACCTGGATAAGCAGTAGAAAATGAATGGATGGATAAACCAATGAAAAATGATGAATTAACTCAGATGAGTTTGTGTAAGTGGATGAGCTTCCTTGCTGCAGTAGTGACAGTGTTTCCTACAGGTCAGATGCTGCTGAGTGAAACATCACACTCTCAGTTTATAGGTGTGTGACGTCTGCTGACAGCCTGTAATCAGATAGAAAAACATTCCATATCTAACATTACTGTCTACAGCAGGCAAGAGAAACTGAACTGAATATAATACTTTCACCTGCAGAAGCTATACCCACTTATCCTTCACAGTGTCACAGGGAGCTGGAGCCTATCCCAGCTCATACTGGGGAGCACACTGGACAGGTAACCAGTCTATTGCAGCGGTATCAAACTGTTCATACTGACAGACAACCATTCACACTCAAATTCACATCTACAGGTAATTTAGAGTCAGTAGTTAATCTAATCTGCATGTGTTTAAACTGTGGGGGAAGAACTGGAGCACTGACTTGTATTCCAGGTCTGTGTTGAAGGAGCATTTTTCCAGAACATCCAGAGAGCGGAAGAGAAGATCAGTGTCCTTCTGAGCGGAGACGTCACTGGATGACAGGTGGAAACCACAGTCAGTGATGGGTTACAGGACTTCATAGTTTGCTGTGTTTGAATCAGTGCTACCAACATACAGGCCCCTACCTGAGACGTTGGTGATGCAGGCTGGATAGCACCATTCCAAGTGCAAGGCCAGAGTGGAACTGGACGGCCTGGGAGTCATCTGCGGTGGGCGAGCCTGGCAGGCCGGCCTGCAGCGCTGACAGGACCTGAGTGAGGCCGTCCCGCTGCCACACAACCAGCACTGGGACCAGCAGGGATAGAGCCAGGCTGGCACAGGAGCGAGCTATGGCACTCGCTGTGTTCTCACCTGAGTAGGAGCGCTGAGAGGGAGGAGGTGTTGGCCAAGAGTTTGTAAGTGTTGGAAAACGCTGCAGACTTACACTTAAGCCAAACAGTACAGCAACTGATTTCATTCATTCATTCACACATGATTAATGAGTGAGGAGAAGGTACTGCTGTTCTGTTTACAGGCTGTAATTACAGTTAATAAACAGCACAGAAAAAAGGAAACCTTCAGGAGTTTGAGACTCATTAAATCTCACTTGCAGCTGCAATTTAGGTTCAAATTTGTATACAAAGATGCTAGCAAATGTGTGTATACATGATGTTAACAGGATGTCTCCCTTCTTCATGGATGTGATAGAAGCATGGCTGAATTTCCAATATTTCCCACCTGATTCCCACCTTTATTCCTGTGAAGCACTTTGTGATTTTATTTCTGTGAAAGGTGCTACACTAAATAAACTTATTATTAATTATCATTATTATTATTATTGAGCAGACAGTATTTTGCAACAAATTATACGGTTAAATTCCAGGATTTATAACTAAAAATATAATATAATTTACATTCTTATTGCTTGTTGTCCTGTCGGAGTTTGGCGAAGAATATTCCACAGAAACAAAAGGAGTGAATTTGTTTTAGACTGTAACTTCTGAAGATACTGACTCAATTTAACCAACTCAGACAGCTGAAGCCTCATATTAGCTTCAGCTGAACTTTGAAATGCATTTCTGCACAGAACGAGTACTGTGGATTTTATACCTCATTTCTTCTTTCATTTCTTCCACAGTGTAGTGGCGTTCCAAGAGAATAGCTTAAGGGGTCAGTATGGAGAGTAGGAATTTTTACAACCACGTAGGCAAACTATAGCAGTAGGATTTCACTTCTTTTGCTCATTCTTTACTCAAAATGGAAATTCAAATACATTAACACATCCGTATGTGTTAACACCTGGAATGTGAGAGTTGACATGCGAACAACAAAGCGGATGGCCGTTTATGGACCTACTCTGCATACACGTAAAGCCCTCAGTATTTATTTAGCATTTATTCATTAGGACAGACAAAGACAACAAAGAGCAATGAAAAAGCTGACAAATTCAGATAAGACTTACATGTAGGAACCATGGGAAAACTTGCCCTCTGGCCTTGTAGCTGCTGCTGATGATGCTGAGCAGGGTGTTGAGCACCATGGCCAACCAGCTGGCTGTGGGCACAAACTCTGGTCCAGCCTACAACAGGAAGTCAGTAGACTCTATCTGTAGAGCTTACTACATTACGCTGTAACTTTTGCAATCATACCATAGATTCAACTGTTAAGCCTCAAGTTATTCTAACTATAGCAGGGGACGTCATATGCAGTGAAATGTGGAGGATGAGTATCTTACCCCGAGGCTGCCATCGTTATCAGCAGGCAGGTTGCTCTCATATTTAGCGAGGACGGCAGCCAGGCCGCTCAGAGCCAGAATGGAGTTTCCCTGAACAACAGGACTGTCCCTGAACACCACACAGCACATATAACAGTTAGTACTGGCTAGTACAGTTATATACATAGATCCTCAACAGTTTAGTTCTTCTGAATCTAAAATATAGTGATCAGATGCAGGGGACTCACTTTGTGGCAGCTTTGATGACATCTGTCAGGTGATCTCTGGCCCTGAGGTGGATGAGAAAAAAGAAAGAAAAAGATGGCGAGAAAAAACAAAGATGAGGGAGAAAGGATGAAACAACGATTTGAGTGAGTCATCGCTGTGTGAAAAGAGGACCTTTCATCTGCTAATGCAATGATGTATGAACAACAGCATGCATTCAAACACACATGAACACACACACACTCTCTCCTCTCATCAGTCACCTGGCTGCTACAGCAGATGTTTGCACCACTAAGATGTGTGACCTACTGTGTTGTCTTTACTTTGTGTGTGTTAGGGTTTCATAAATATGAACGATAAGGCCAGTACTCATATTTTTAATTCAATTCTGTTTATTTGCTGATATTCTAACTCTTAAAATTAGATTTCTCCTCTCATCAGGGTGCAGCATTTAGAGCAAATTACATAAACATTGATTGTGTTTGTGTGATTGTGTACATATTTCAGTAACATAGTTTATTCACTGTTTTAATTAGAAATGTTTCCCATTTGACAGTACTGCACTGAACCATGCATCTGCCTTTATATTATTTTTTATACTTTTATTTTATCATATAGGTATATTTAATATATTTATTGTATGTATATATTTATTTTTTTATGTGTAGCGAGCATCTTGGGCACATGAATGAAGTACTAGCAAAAGGACTAGCTACTGTAGCTGCTATCAAAAAAAGGTTACCACAGCGTAACATTGTATATAAACATGCATCTTAGCAAATTAAGATTAAGATTCCTTTATTGTCTTGTTTATTGCTCAGCACTCACATACATTGAAACCAAATTTGACCTTTGCATTTGACCCATCCTATACACACTAGGAGCAGTGGGCAGCCGCATTGCAACATCCAGGGACCAACTCCAGTTCTTTTTGTCAGAGGCGCAGACAGGAGTATTAACCCTAACATACATGTCTTTGATGGCGGGAGGAGACCAGAGCACCCGGCGGAAACCCACACAAACACACGGGAGAACATGCAAACTCCACACGGGACGGGCCTGGACCTTCTTGCTGTGAGGCGACAGTGCTGCCTGAGATGCAGGTATGTTTTTATACAGTATGTGTGTGAGTACGTTTCGTTGTCACAAAACTAATGCAACTAATATGAAGAAAAATGGTATATGTACATTCCCATAAAATGTTGTTGTAGATTAGGTTCTGAATCAGAAAAATTCTGAATAAAGAAGAGTTGAAATGAGTTAATCAGCCTTGACGATTGTTTGTGTCAGTGTTGTGAGTCACCATGACAGTGAACTGAATATAATAAGAAAAAATATCGTGTCTGAGTGCTTTCAATATCTGTATTATGTATCAGTAACAGCCTTCCACAGCTTTAAGACTGTATCATTACAGCTGATGTTAAGATAACATAAGTGGAGGCTTGATAAAATAGTTCTCTACACTCTGTGATGACCGGCTGCTGCTGTAGCTGTAATTATGACTGTAACCATGTCTGTGGCTTCGGTTACCAAACATTCGTTTTAATGAGTGTAACACTAACTACATGCAGGGGCTCTGTCTGCCCTGTGGTGTATGATAACACATCTGTTGTATCTAATAAAAAAAGAGGTTATAATCCTGAGTGTCTGGCTTTATGATGCTTTATCAGCTAATATTAATGTTAATCACTTTACATAACTATGCTGAATCCTCTAATCCTGTAATATTTGTTATTTTATTACCGTATAAAGCATCAGTACTTGACACATGTTCCTGTTTTAATTTTGTTATAGTTCTATGTATAATTTAGTTGACTAATACTTTTAGCAACTATATCAGCATCAGTTCTGAGACACCTTTATAATAAACCTTAATACTTTAATATGTGTGTAAACATACGGTAAGTAGTATATCTGGAAGTTATTCTCACCACATCCAGGCACAGTGCTGTTTGTACTGCAGCTCCTGTGGGTTCTCTTTGCCTTGTTTCTGCTGCATTTCCAAATCAGCACGTCGACCCTGAACACAAACACAAATCGGAAGGTAAAACAGATGTATTGATAAACTGTAGCATTAGAATGGATGTAAATAGTGAGTAATATACATCATTTTGACCAGTAATTCAAATGTTTACTTGCTAAAACCTTGGTTTACCATTACTTTACATCTTTACAGTTTGCTGATACAGTAACTAAGGACCTTCACATCATCTCACTATGGAAGTCTGTACATGTAAAAATGAAATTATTTAATTCAATTAAAATGTAATTTTCCATGTCTGTGTGCATGATGACAAAATAAAATAAAACGTATCATATTTTAATGTTTAAAAATGCATAATTACTGCCAAAATTAACATTTTAATGAAAATTCCACAGGATTCAGTGTACTTCAAAATACAAATTAAATATGAATTGTTTTTTTAAATTTGCGTTTTCAACTTAATAAAGTATGTACATAAAAAATTTAAAGTGAAATTGTAAAAAGGATGTCTAGATATGGAGTTGAATTATGTCTGGATTTTAGATCGTTTCTTATGAAATGAAATAAAAATGACCAAGGCAGGATGGCTTCCAGGAAATCTGTCAGTCAACCATTACAACCTCTGGGTGGGATATAACACATGAACCCCACCAAACCCACCAACCGCTAGACTGATATATATATACACACGAGAGAGAGAGAGTTGTCACAAAATAAAAATACAGTAATCTGGTGGAAGACTGGGTTTGTTTTTACAGGTCATTTATTCTTTGGACTTTTGGAGTACACAGAAATTACTTATTAATTCAAAATTTCAATTTGATTAAATGATTTTATTTTAATATTGGCAGCCACAGACTTCCATACCTATGTATGTAATTCCTATTGTATAAGCTTTGTATTGACTGTCATATACTGTAGCAGCAGCAGCTGTTCTGTGTAATAGTTTGGTAACTATTTACAATGTGTCCAAATTAAAGCTGGTCCTTCTGGTATAGTTACTGGTGAAATGATGTTTGAAGAAATAATCTGAAGGGAAATGTATTTGATTTTTAAATTTGCTGTGGAAGGTCCGTTTAAATGATGTAACAGGTTCAACTCTGGTCGATTTTCAATTATGGAACTAAATCCAGGTCCTATGAGGTCAAAATCTGTCTTTTTAATATACCTCCTCTCCTTCCTCTACTTAACAGTGCCTGAAGGACTTTTCCATTTTAGAACCTCATGTAGTATTGATTAATCCTTCAATAAGTATCTAATCTCTCTACTGTATTAGTTGCCAGAATTACAAACCTGTAGGGCAGCATGGAAAGCTCGGCTCATGAAACCCCGCCAGGCCTGTGGCAGCAGGAGAGCACGGTGCCATTCAGACGGCTGAATGTTCACCTATACAGCAAAAAGAACACTATCAATATTATTTCAACGGTAAAAAGTGTGAGTGTTAGTGTGAATGTCAGAGGAAGGACAGGCTTAGACGTACTTCATGGATGAGGGCTGTCAGGGTCTGCTGGTAGCTACGGCTGCGACTGATTAGGAAGCGATCAATTGGTTTGCCGTCGCGGTCCGTCTGCACAGGCAGCTCATAACAGAGCAGCAGCCCAGCTACAACACACACAATCAACTATAAACACTTTGTAGAAAGATCACCAAAATATTAAAGCTTTTATGAACTTATATTTTAGCTACTTTGGCCCAGAGGTACACCTCAAGTTATAAACACAACATCTGATGTATTTTCACCTTATAACTTGATATGGCTAACATGCTAGCAAACAATTGCCTATTCACACATCCAGCAGACACAGAGCAACATTATCAATCATTTGGAGTTATGCCTGTGTCTGTAAGTCCAAAATTCACTCTCCTTTTAGCTCCGTTTTAGTCTCCACCAACTCCTGAGAAAAACATCTATGTTCACTATGTTGCTAACTGTGTGTGTCTGCTGTTTGGAGCTGGGCAGGTAGTGGACAATGGGTGTATTTGAGCTTTTTCACTGAAAACAGCTGCTTTAAGTTATTAATCTACCTGTCATTTAATCCATTGCTAATATAAAAAATATTGATAAGTAGACGGCCCCGCCAATTGGCATATTTGTCGACCAATAAGTAGTAAGTACAGAAATACGGATAATTTAGAAACAGTGTCTCCATCACACAATTTGTCCAATATGATTTAGAGTTTAGAGCTGTTCAAAAGCACTAAATAAAATCTTGACATCAGCTCCTTGTCAAAATATGCAAAAAGTATACACAATAATAGGAAAACCTGTACAATGTGATGCAATCCATTAACATTTCCAACATTGTGGACACAGTCTAAAAAAACAATGCATCATATTTAGCTCCACACAGGAAGGGGATGAAGTTTATCACCTGCTAGTCCAGGCTTCAGCCCAGGCTGCTTGTTTTTCTCATAGGTCTTCAGCATGAATGATGGGATTCCTGCCACTGTTTTACCCTGGTCTGAACGCAGGTTTCCCCCTCTCAGGGCAGAGAAATATACACCGCGTGGCATCTGGCTCATCTCTTGCTTCACCAGTGATGTCAGGAAGAGCTCGAAAGCTGAGGAGGAAAGAGTAGAAAGATGAACGTTTATAAGGAGGAGTTACATAACTACTTAAGACTGAAGTGCTTTAATTCAACCTCCACAAACTGTGAAGTAAGAATTATAATGATGGATTGCAGAATGCAGTAGTTCATGCTTAAGCGACCCAAAGCCAAGCTGACATGATCCCTCACTGGCACCATGACTGGGGATTCAACCCGGGTACATAGTGTACATGGTGTGTGATTGCCCTTACCCCTGTGCCAACCATTCACCCAGACGTGAATGGTTACATGTCTGGGTTTACAGATATGACACATGCCGATTGACTATAGTGTGACTGTAACTTACCTTGCAGAACAGCTAAAGGGGTGAGAGCCAGCAGCTTCACATAAGATGAACCAGGGACAGAGAGATCCTTCTCCTCTTCCTCTGTCTCATTCCCCTGTTCATCCTCCTCCTGTTCAGGGAGCTTTATAGCTGGCCTGGCCTACACAGCGGGTACAGCAGAACCAACAAGATGATGTAAAGAGATCAATAAAACAGCTCATGTTTACACATATGACACATAATCACCACCTTAGGATTTAACGTTTCGTGGGAAGTGGGAAGAGTTATGCAACAGAGAATATCTAAACTGACTACATGTACCATTGACTGTATATAAATGTGCAAATGAAGTCACACAAGCAAGATGACAGCTCCCCGAAACAAGATATTTTGGCTTCACTTTTGCATACCGGTAGGAAGTGGATATTTATTTACAGTCAATGATACGTACATAATCATAATCTAACCTAAATCTAATCTGTGCTGCACTCTTTGTAGATCTGTCTTAATATCGTTGACTACAACATTTTGTCTAAAAAAAGCTTCTTTCCATGGACTTTGATGATTCTGCTTACAGCTGGTTCAGATCATATCTTCCTGGGAGACTTGAGGTGTCCCACAAGAATCAATATTTGGCCCCCTGCTATTTACTCTAAGTGATGTAGATGCGGACACTAGCTGCAATTAACATGCACACTTTTTTCCCCATTCTGATTGAAAAACTGGGCAAAACTGGGGAGAGACTCAGCAGCTAGAATAGTTGGTCCACCTTAAGTGAACTGGTCAGGTTAGGCTAACCCATTGTCGCCAACTTCGGGCAAACCCCCTCCACTTTAATCAGCAGGTGGCAAGCAGGACATGGGAACTTGGCTTGGGTCTTGAGGAGTTGTAGCAATCATTCACTGACAAATAGCCTAAACTGTACACACACTGCACTGCTACACAGCTGCTATCTTCATACTCATACTGTCACACACACGCACACTGTCTCTCTCTCTCTATCGTCACATCACCTAATGTTACCCCCACATGGGGTAAACATGCGCAGAAAGAAAGAAAGAAAGAAAGAAAGAATATACTTATTCCAAGCAGAGAGAAAAGTTGCATATGGAGAAAAGCTGTTCTCTTAGCTGTTCAGATAGTGGAGAAGGACTCTTACAGCTTCAGGAAGGAGAGTTATTTTGTGGACGACTTCAGGAAAATCTGCCAAAGCCCTGTAGCCACAGCTGGCCACCTCTGGATCCTGTTACAGCAAACACATGCACACAAACAAAAGGTTTTGTACATAAATACAGTACTGTGGAAAAGTAAGCACTCCGTAGATGTTTTTACAAAGGTTTCTGCCTGAGTAATTTTTACATTAACACATTCAACACTCTTAACACTTAGCAATATAACATGGCTTACCTATGAATTTTATTTGAGGTGTTTGAGTGGGTTTTTTTTTTTAGAAATGTCATCATTTTTTGTGCTGCACTTGTGTATGTGTAGTAAAGTTATTTCACTCAAATTACAAAAAACATATTTTCTCTTACCCCTTACTAGAGATAGGTGATTTTTCAATGGTTTGAGGCCCACAAATGAAATTCTATTCACATCCACTGTTTTTAGGTGGAGGCAGGAAATCTCAGACACAGATATTTAAAAACCTGGACAAATAAAACCAAAACTATCTGCATGGCTAAATACCACTGCATACATCCAGTGTTTGTGCATCAGTGAAATCAAATACACTATCACAGAAGCTTTACTGTGATGGTGGTTCATCAAAGATGATTAGTGAAACATGCGTTGCACTCCAAGATGGCGCCCCATTCAGTGTAATGAAAGTTGCTCACTGGGCACATACTAGTGAAAAAGGTTTTCAGGCTTTCACATTTTTCACCAACATAATGAACTCATATGGCTCTTTAAGACTTTTTAATTTGTTATAGGACGTAATGGCTCAGATTGTGATGATACAAAGTGTAGACTTTATAATGCCCACAAAAATTTGTCACACCCTGCAATTGTGATAGTGGCCACTATACCATAGTTACTGCACAGTCCACCGCTGGTGTTGGGCTCTACAGGACGTGTGATGCCTCCTGTGGAATAAACTGGTACTGTGCGAATCCATGTGTATGTATTGACTGCCTGTACGGCTGCTCCAGCGTGTGAACGGCTGCTCAGTATCACACTGAAGTCACCATAGATAGCCAGTTTAAATTTCTGGATGTTACGTATATACTTGTTTTCCTTCAGTCTAACATTGTGTTATGTGAGAACAATTTTGCAGCACCAGCATTTCCATCACAATAACAGAGGCTATTTGGACTTATTCATTAAACCTTTTTAATTTTTTGTAAATAATGGCAAAAATCCTTTTTCAAGGTAACCCCAGACCTGAAGGTATACACACACACAAACACACACACACACACACACACACACCGATATCTTCAGTGCACAGACCTTGCTCACAGCATAATTCCAGAGAAGGCTGACCACCTCCTCTTTTAGTTTCTGAGAAAAAAAGACAGAGATAAAAATACATTTTTAACGCAACAGAAACTTTTCTGCAAACTGTAGCTGCCAGGAATCATGTATTTTTTAAAAAAGAGATTCAAGGCACATTAAAAGATAAGCTGTTATTCCATTTGGCCAGTGATAACTGCAAGCTGAAAAATTCATCTCCACCAGGTGAAGGATTTGTAATTTGTGAAGCGGTTTCCCCATGATTATCAGAAGACACACAACCACATAATCCGTAGCATTAGAAACTGTGGAGCATTCATTCCTTTTGTTTGTTCCTAATTTATTTTTTCTGTTAAAACTTTTCAGATGCCCCTGGTTCACAATGAAAGAGGCAGAAAAACAACTGCACCATTGCAACCATCAGAGAAGTTACACTCACTGGTTATGTTGCAGCACCCAACAGTGACCCAAACGTGTGTATCCAGCTCCCAGCTTAAAGAATCTGCTTCAGCTTATTAGTATTATTATTATAACCCCAAATTGTAGCTAAATATCATTCTATGGCCTAAACTGTCAAAGATACACATGTGAAATTTGCAAGGTAGGAAGTCACAAAAAAGACAAATGTAAAGCTAAGGTCCACTGTACAACGTACATTCAAATGTTTTACAACATATCCACTTGTTCCTTACACAGCTGCACCTATTGGTGTAGGTGTACAAAAAATATACTTAAGTGTAGAGAAAGAGTCCAAATTGGAGAGAGTCTATAGCCATGCTAGCAGCTGCGTGAGGCTGTACTTTGGTGCAGTGGTGCAGAAATACCAACATGCTGATGTTTAGCAGGTGTAATGTTCACCATGTTCACCATCTTAGTTTAGCATGTTAGCATGCTAACATTTGCTAATTAGCACAAAACATAAAGTACAGCTGACGGGGATGTCATTCATTTTGTAGGAATTTGGTCATAAACCAAAGCATTTATAATGGCAGCTTTAGAAAAAAAACTCCTTGAATTTAAAAGACTGAAAGACAAAATGTGACATTTTGTGTTGATGCCTTGGAACTTTAAGAACTACATCTTAAAGATTACAGTCAATTATTTACTCATACTCCCCTGTGTACAATCTTTATATGATTGTAGCATCTTTCAAATTATTGTGATGGTGTAAGTTTTTGTCTGTGGAAAGATGAGACGTTTTTCTACTGCAGTGTCTTTATTGATGCTACCACTGGGGGGTGCCACAGTTGAACTTTTTCAGATTCTGCAAATAGTGGCTTTATTTCTGTAATATTTTGATGAATGCCAAAATTTACAGAGGCCAAAACAGATTATGGATGAAGCTGGTCACTTCTCTTCAGTTTGCTTTACCTCATACTCCTCTGACGTGACATTGAGCTGGGGAACCAGAGCCAGAAGCTCAGATATGGCTTTGACCATCAGTGGACGGGAGTCACAGCTCAGCTCGGGCCCAAGACTTCTCCATGTTGACACGATGTCCACTACCTGCAAAACAAGCCTCATGAAACTCACTGGCTGTGTTGACATGCATACACCAGATTACTTTGGTTAAGGTTAACTTATTCATCTGAACAGTTGATATTCTATGCTTGAACCTCTGTTATGAGCTGCCTAAATACATTTTTGAAGAGGGGTTATATGAGGTACTTATCCATATCCATCAATCATTCACTATTTAATTCCAGGTGCCTCTACTAGGTGTTGGTGTTTTTCTAAAGCACAGTTAAGTTACTGTTAATGAAACTCCTGTAGATGTTACAAACTAAAGGTCTACCAAGAGCGGGAGAGATTATTCCCTTTAAGCTGCTAGAAGGCTTTTAATGTGAAACATCAGAGTAGAAATGTTGAGTTTTATTGACAGTATCTTAATAGCAACTGAAAAACAGCAGAGTAGAAGTGATTGGAAATAATTAGTGAATGAAAATATAATTTCTGTTAAAAAAAACAAACAGCAGGGTGGTGAGTTTGACATGAGTCTGTGGTGCTGATGGAATTAGTGCTGTGAATTAATCAAGACAACAAGTAAATATGACAGCAAATTAAAAAAGAAGTAGATTATAAAACAGGGAGGCTTCTAACTAAAATATGATCAAATTTATTCATATAAAGGCCCTGTTCTTCCTGCAGTCATGCTAAATAAAGGCACCAAACCGTTTTTGATAATTTACATTATATAAAGTTTGAAGTTACCAAACTCCATAAAAGAATAGGTGTCATATCAAGAGTCATATCCAGATGTGCAAAATCAAGGGGAACTGGACCCCAAGATGTTTCACCTCTAAGTCCAGTTGCCCTTGACTTAGCGCTTCTGGATATACCATAACCTGGATGGCTGTTACTCAAGCACAATCTGTACATACCCACACAGTTCCAATAAGAAATCTTATGATGCAGTTTTATGTATTTAAACTTTATCTAATGTGGTAGTCTTGTTGAGATCGAGATCCTTCTTTCAAGAGAGACCAAGAACAAACTGTAAGAAACCCTCATAATCAGACAACCACACAACCAGCATAACAACACAAGTTAAAGCCAGACAGCACCATCGATTACGGGACTCATGAAAAAACATCAGACAATAAAGCTGCTATATAAATAAAGTTTGTTGTAATTACTTACTTCATTTGTTTTTAACTTAAAAATCTCGAAGGGGAATGAAAAAAATCTAGCTTGAGGGCTATTTGAAGACACAGTCATGTACTGAATATGGCTACAAATGCCTGTGATGCTCTGGTTCATCTGTAAAAATAATGAAATTAATGAGTGTGTATGTGTGTGTGTGTGTGTGTGTGTGTGTCTGACCTCTGTTCGACACAGCTCCTGTAATCCTTGCAGGGCGAGAGCAGCAGGGGTTGCCAGGTCTGGTTTGGCGCACTGGTTCAGAGTGAGTGTAATAGCTGCTAACATGTCACCTCCATGCTGGTAAGGTCTGGCATACACACACACACACACACACACACACACACACACACACACACACACACACACACACACACACAATATATAATGACAATCTTCTAAAATAATGTACAATATCAGGTTAAGTAGAAGGAAACCATACTGTACCCTTAAAATTGTGTAATAATGTCATAGAGCAGAGACTAATCACAATCTCCATTTGCTTTATATGAAAGGTTTACAGACAACTGAAACACAATAATGTCCAACTTAGCCTTTTCAGCACATTCTGGTTATGGGCCCACTGTAAACCTGACTGACTAGCTAAGGGCTATAATGAACAAAAATAGTACATTGTGGAGTCAGTTGTGTGGTTGTTGCTCTTCTGCCACAAGTAAAGTGGAAGGACAGGCTCAGCTTTTCAGGTTGAGAGTTAAAACTTTCATATAGAAAAGTCTTTACATTAAAAATTGTGAGAATTCAACCAAACACATCATGGTTCCAAAAAACAATAAGACTACAAGTCTAGTGCCAGCTAAATGCTGACACCAGCATGCTAACATGCTCACAATGACAATGCTAGCATGTTGATGTTTCGCAGGTATAATGTTTACCATGTTCACTGTGTTGGTTTAGCGTGTTAGCATGCTAACATTTGCTAATTAGCAGTAAACACAAAGTACAGCTGAGGCTCATGTCATTAGTTTTGCAGGTATTTTGTCTTAAATCAAAGTATTGGATGGATGAAAACCTTGATGGCGCTACAGGAAAGGTCAGAGGATCAAAGTTATTACAATTCATCCTCTGGGGACCATGAACATGTGTACCCAATTTCACAGCAATCCATAGTTGTCAAGATATTTCAATAAAGAACTAAAAAGTCAACCTCATGGTGGTGCTAGAGGAAAGGTCAGAGGATCACCAAAGTCAGGATTTATCCTCTGGGAACCATGAATGTGTGAACAAAATTTTGGGCCAATCCATCAAGTAGATGTTGAAATATATGAGAGCATAAGCGAATATTTTGATCTGCTGGTGGCGTTAGTCAGAGGTTTATCACAGTGGTTAGAACATATCCTTAGTGATCATGACAAAATGTCATCACAATCCATCAAATAGTTGTCAAGAAATTTCAGTCTGAACCAACCAAAGTGGTGAACTGTCAGACTGACATTGTCATCCCTATAGCCATGCTGCTATCATGACTAAAAACTATCCAACAAGTTCAACAAGCCTCCTACAGGACACAATGCCAACAACTGTTATTGGAACTTTTTCTCCCAATGGAACTGTTTATACACTGTGGCAATTTTAGTCAACAGATTTTTTAAAGAAAGAATAAACATATGTGAGGCAATATTCAATCCATTGTTACTCCCCAATGTACTCAACCAGTTGAACCCTTAGGCCCCAAACAAGATGTGCAGTGTGTGGTGTTGGTCTGACCTCTCTCTGCAGATGTCCCTGAGGCAGGCGGCCCTGGCCAGGATCTGCTCCCACTGGGCGTCCCTCCCCACCACCACCCTGCTGTCCTTCTGACCCAGCAGACGCTGAAGCTCCGGGTAAACTCGATCCTTACACAAAGAAACAAGCATGTGGGTTGAGAAAGAGACACACAAGAGGACAACAAAGGATTAGAAGAAAAAGTTGGCCCAATACATGAATATTATGATTATGATCACCATTTATCATGGTGAGGGGAAACTGGCAGACCTGTTTCTTCCACAGAACAGTCATCAGGCGCATTGCCACTGCTTTCAGCTTGGGGGCGCTGGCCAGCATGTGGAGAGTCTGCAGCACCATGGGGACACAGAGCTGGAACATTAAAGCACACGGTTAATAGTTAAAATCTTCTAACATCAGCTCACTGCATATTCTCTGAGACCTGAGTATGAGTCAGAGCAAAGTCTGCACACACATCGATTCCTTTTAATATTCAGAACATGAATTATGATTCAGTAACAATAACAAAAATACTCTTCAGGGAGGTTGCATGAATTGAATTAATGGAGGTATACACTGGGTGTATCAGAGATGGGTTATATTTCATGTTATATTTCATCAGAGGTGCTCACTACCTTATGAGTCCCGAGGTTTGGCAGGCAGCTGAGCACAGCATGAGCCAGACTTGGATTCTTTTCCTTCCCCAGCTTGAACAACAGAACAGGAAGGAGTGAAGGGACCTGCAGACACACATGTGAGGCTGGTTGAAGGACACAACAATGAAACCGGATGAGGACACTCCAGAGAGTATACAGACACCTCTTATTTCCTATAGTAGTTTTGGCTGTTGGGATTTCCAGATACTGAAGTATTTAACATCAAGTCAGTTTTCACACCTCCATACAATTTAAAGTGTCATACTAAAAGGAGGCTAATACTTCTGCAATCATTTATCTTGTGTTTTATATTTGTACTCAAAGCCCTGGTGTGTAGAGTTTTACTGTGATTACAGCAACTTTCAAATGACTCAGTTGTAAAATTGGAGCAGACAATGTGTTGCTTTCAGCCCATTTGCCTGAGAGTTTGTCACGGTATCTTTTGAAAAGATACTAACTTCTACCACTGGGGGGCATCAAAGTTAGCCATTTTCAAATTCTACACATAGGTGCTTTAATTTAGATCAATTTGTAGATTTCACTTTGTCATTAAGTATTTTTTCTGTTGATCAGTGTTAAAAAATCCTAATTATATCTAATGTGATACTAAAGGGTTAAAAACAAACAAGCAAACATGAAAAAGTCCAAGGTGGAGGGAATACTGTGCAGTAACAAACATTTATTCCCTGTGCAACATTTCCTATTTTCCTCACCACATTCTCTAGCTAGATTCAAATAGAATAATGAAAGAATAATGAAATTATTATCAAGCTATGAAGAGTCTGTGTCACTTCAGCAGCCATTGCAGGAGAGGCACACATTACCAGGGAAAACATGACGTGAAAGAGACTTTTCCCACAGCAGACAATATGGGTGTGTTCTGATACCGATACTACCATACTATTTAGTATGCCAGCAAAAGATTTAGTATGTCCCAATACATAGTATGTTAAATGCAGTATGCCAAAAGTACCAGGATGCATTTTGCAATGTGCAAACCAGCATGCTTTTCTGGCTATTCTGACCCACAATCCTCTGCGCAGCAGAAGATACATCACATCGACTGAGCCGCTGAGAGAGCACGGACCAATGACAGTGCATTGACATTGCAAACACGGAGGCCAGTGTAATGACATGACAGAAGCTGCGATGGCAGATGACGTAGTATGTCCCAGTTGTATGCATACTGCATGCAACAGTACATACTTTGAAAGGGCAGCTGCAGTACGTACTAAAAGTAAAAAGTGTGTGATTCAGAGATTTATATCTACATGTATGCACAAACCCTAGCAGGGTGAGCTGTGGTGACAGTATCTGGAAGTACAGATTAACCACTCCAGGCTTGAGGCTGCCCCACCTCCCAGTCCCCTCATGGTCTGACCCATGGACTTTAGCATCTGAGCCCCATTCTCATTTCTAAACACGTCCATTCTGGTCAAGCTTTATGGATACAAGTTAGAGAGTGGAATGAAGGTCAATGCAGGGTTAACAATTTATCACTCCTGTGAGTGCTGAGGTCAAAAATAGGAAGTAGTCAGAGTCCTTGGACATTGGTCATCAACAGCTCTGCAGTGGAACAGGCTTTAATTAACATAAAGCACTTACTGCTGCCCTGCACCTTGGCCGTTGCATAGCAACCCCTTCACCTGCACGGCTTGAGAGGAGGAGGGAGGGGCACAGAGGCACACAGGAGATTTTCCTTCAAGTTGCTGGAGTGTATGCTTTCATTGTATCCCTAAAGGGTCTGTTACTGACCCTGAGCAATCGCCTTCAATCAATAAAATATCATCCCATTTAAATACGATAAATACCTTTTTATTCCTCCGCAGCACCTTTGCATCTGCATACATTGTGAGTAGAATCAAACCGCTAATCTATAAGGTGTTTGGGGTGTTTTGTGGATGTATGCAGGCAGATGTGAGGTGATGGGCTACTGCGAGGGGGGAAATCCAATAGATTCAAATATGCCAATAACCTTCTACCAACGCATGAAACGACCGGCACAAGTGGCACTCTGGGAGCAATTAGAGCAGCGGGGGAATACTCGAAGGCGTCTAACGAGCCCAAGTAATGAGCAGCCTGTAACACTGTGTGATATTTCACTTCATCTTCTGGAACTAGTGACTCCATTTGCAGTCCCAGAGGGTCTGAGGGAAGTCTGTCAGTTTAAACGACTCTCTTTATAAAGCAGCAGAAAAACCAGTAGCTGAAGGCTGGTGCCGCTGCTGTCATTTAAATCACTTCAAAGTCAAAGATTTACAAAAATATCTGTTATAAATGAAATCATCCATTCCACGATGCCACCCATACAGATTTTAAAGGCCCATATCAGAGGTTTTGCCAGTTTTAATTGACTGACCACATGTAACCCATATTGCACATTACTGTTGACCATTTTCCAAGGCATATCTATGGGTTTTAGATTGATTTTCTGCTTTTCACGCAGCTGTAGAGTTCAATTTTTTCAGGACAATCAGTCATTTCAGTAGAATTGTGCAGAATACGTCGCCTTTAAGACCTTATGGGTTCTTAGAAAAATTAAGTGCACGGAGTTCAGAAAGTCGGCATAATTTGAACTTCTCCCCGAAGCTCTATTTCTTCATTCTTTACACAAATATTTGTCACTTTTCACCTCTACAAACATGTGCAACACTATGAATTCCTTGTATAACTGACACCTCATTAAAATAGTTCTTTTCTAGCATAACCCGACCATTAGCACTGTTCCAGACCTCCGAATAAACTCCAACATCTCCAATTTGTTCACTTTAATAGATCTGGCGCTGTCCTCACTGATGAACCCAGTTAGACAAAAAATCAACCAATGAGAAACTTTGTAGGCGGGTTTAGGGATGGGGGCGGGAGTTTGAACATCTCGAACCTTGGTGACCCCCAGTGGCAGGATAAAAGAAGACACTTTGACAGATTGAAGTGAAAATGGTTTTGAAAGCATACATGTTCTGCAAATGATTGGATTGTAAGTTGAAGTACTAAATTGGTGTCAGGTGGAAGCAAAAACACTGAAAGAAAGACGTGATATGATATTAGTGGTGGAGTGGGTGCAAAATTCAGATGCAATTCTCTGGAATCTTCTGTCATGGAACAACACTTTATCGCCCGAGTGAATTATTATTACTATTAGGGAGGCAGTCATAAATTAGTCATTCAATTCACTCTTGTATTGGTGGAATTGTAAATCTGCAAGACAAACATTACTGATTTTTAGTGCCATGTAGTGGTCCCAACCTCTCCCAGAGACCGTCAAACTCTCTGCAGACTAACCATAAACGAAGCCGAACATAAAGAAAATCATGAACTATAACTGTTCCCTGGAGGCCCACAATTTCTTTTCCCCAGTGTTGTTAGAGTGGAAGTTTTCTTACAACAAAATAATAAAATCTTGCTCTCCAGAGAACATATTAAAGCTTACCCACTAGCTTACATATTGAAAATGACTGACTAAAACAGACTTACATTTGGAGACAGGCCTCATAACTAATTTTTCCTGTTCTCCAGCTAATGGAAATTCATAACTTTGTCAATGCTCACCTTTATGTTAGTTATGTTACACATAAGTTTTCATGCTTTTTGTGATTTTCTGTTATTTTTATACTGTTATTATGTCGGATATCTACGTTAAACGTGGTCAAAGCTCCAAAACTTGAGGTGAAAATATGTAAAAATGCTCCCTGAAAGTCAAACGCCAGGGCTTGAACCTGCTCTGAACGTTTCATCTGCAACGTTACCTCTACTCCTTCCTTATGCCCACAAACAGCTGTTTGTTCCATAGCGTTTGTTGCTAAAGTTGTTGCTAAAGTTGTTCCGTGGGTTATAAGCATTGTCCACTCTCATATTTCGGATAGGATTCTGACTCTAACATGTATGGATATATTTGAGAAGTTTATACAGTATTTCAAGTAAAAGGAGAAAATGAATTAATCCTCTGGAACCATCTGGCTAAAACTGCCTGTTTCAGACAGAGGCTGAACTGAGGGGCTGCATAAAGGGCCAGCATGAGTTAAATAAGGAGTTTTTTTATATATAAATCATGCAAAGATATTACAGTAGAGCCCAAGAATATAAACATAGACCTGGAAATGTGCAGAACACCCTTTAATACCTTACGGGTTCTTACAAGTTGAGGTCATGGGAAACTTTATGACGTTATGGGTAGTTAGGTTCCCTTAATGGAAAAGAACAAATTGATGAGCTTAACAGCAATCAAAAAAATGTCAAAGTGGAACAAATTGTAAACAATTTGTGAAATGACAAAAACAGGTTTTCTGTTAAAAAGAGAAAGTGAGAATGTTGATGAGTATGACATGACTCTGTTGTTGTACTGATAGAATTAGTGCTGTGGAAATGTTCATTATACTGAATTTATCTGACCTATTAGGGCTATTATTTAATTGTGCTGGCTACTATTAGAAACTTGGCCATTATATGAATATCGATTCTTCTTTGAAAATGGACAGGTTATGCTACTGTACACTTTGTCTATGTGTTACTTGTTTTGCCTCAAGGTGAAATGTGCATATTTTAGTTTTAACCTTATTCAAATATTCAATTCTGTGTCATTTATTAAAAGCTTATGGCAAAAAAAGCTTTTACTTGAGAGTCCTTCTGTGTAGATATGAGTCCCATGGATTACGTACCTGGCAGGGGTCGGCTGCAGCGATGGCCTGACTGGCATTCAAAGCCAGCCGGCAGACGTCTTCCCCACCTGTGATGATGAGATGGGTCACGACAAGGGAGAGGGAGGAGGGCAGGCGCTGGCTGGACGACAGGGCCGAGCTGACCGACAGCAGCCAATCAGCAGCTGCAGGATCATCCGCCACTTTGCGAAGTACGGACAGAGCCACACTGAGTTCGCTGTACCAGGGAGTGAGAGGAAGGGCCAACCATCGACCAGACTGAGTGGAGGGAGAGATGAAGATGAACTAAAATGAATCATTCAACACATAAATGAACATACAAACCAACAAATTAAAACGGAGAGCACATTTCCAAACAAAAACTGTGAGGTTTTGCTAGTATTTTTAATCTATTCTTTCGTTGTTGCAGTTTCTTGTATATATCTAATCATATTCTTCTGTATGTGTTACTTGGGTTACTCAGGCCCAGCCTTTTATTTTGTATTCTCACAAAACTTTTATGCTATCACAAGAAAACATCAGCAAAATCAGCAATGCTGTAGCTTACAAAGGTAACATTTTGAGACTAAATGTCCATTGTGACACTCCTTTTTAATTGTTAATAACACATCAAATACATAAAATACTCTTTGTGAATTCATCCTCACACTATTGGTTATTGTGCAGCTATATTATCAGTCAGTTACATGTAGCTGCGACAGTTAAAAATGACACATATTGCAGTGTTTTCATCATTTTTATGACACTAAACTTTTGACATTATGCATTTTTATTGTGGCCTGGGGCAGAGTCTAATTGTTGCTGGCGGAATGCATCTAACTATATTGACCTTTCCTAAACTGATTCTTTTCCCAGTGGCTCCTCTACAGTACAAAAAGCCATGATGGTGCACTGCAGTGAGGAGAAGTTTGACAGGTAATGTTTCAGAGGCGTTTTTCATCTATGTACCACCACCAATAAAGTCACATGACCTCCTTTCTGATGGGATTCATCTGGACAAGTGCAGTTCATGAGACCCATGACAGCGATGCTCCTCCGTGACATTGATCATTATTGTGGAAGGTATTCTTTATTATTTGTGGACCAACCAAAGAACATTATACAATATTTATTGATTTGTGATTATTTTTTCATTTTTAGTTTTTACCACATCTGCTATGAACAGTTATTAGCTCCTCCAATAAATAACGTCCCTAAAACAATCACTTGTGCTTGTACTTTATTGTGCATATGCATACAAGACAGCAAATAAATTCAGCTTGGAACAAAGTGATGGATGCTTAGTGTCCGCGGTGTTACCTGGCGGGGTTTATCTGTCTGTCTGCTGATGCTGCGGAGCAGGCTGTGGGCCAGGTTGTGGTTGAGGCTGTGTGTCCGCCGGTCAGTCAGCGCCTCAGTGAGGCCTGAGCAGGACAAGAGCTGCAGCACAGGAAGAACCAGGACTGGACTCATCCAGGGAGACAGCTCAGCCTGTTCTGGGACTAAACTCAGAGCTTTAATCAAGAACAGAGAGGGGAGAAAAAGACAAGATGAGGCGTTAGATTGTAAGTTAAGATATAGCAGGTGAACAAAAGGATAGAAGAACAAAAAAACAGCTGGGAAATTCTATCACCAGGATGAATCATGTACTTGTGATCTATGAATGAGTCACGCTTTATTTACCACATTTCAGACATTTGCTGGAACTAAGTAATTTAGCAGTACTTGCATTTGTGTATTACTGGAAGCTTGATAATTTGCATGACTAAAAGAGGCTGTTGGTCAGCAATTAAGTTACTGGAAGTGGACCAGTTGAACACTCTGCCCATTCTTCCTTTACAAGGTCATTTTCAGGAATCTTCCAAAGAGATTACAATTACACATCAGCTGTTCTCTAGGTTAAGATGAGGAAACTATGAGACCTGTGAAATAAAGTGTTACAGTTTGCTTTACAGCAGAAACAACACAGTAGAAAATATAAGACACAGTAAAGGAAATGGGAAAAACTGATGATGATGAAATGATTACATATAATAATTACATCCTCCGTTTGGATTTTCAGAGAAGCTTAAGGAGTTTCCAATGATCAATTTCCCATTTCCCGAAGTTTAAAGATGGTCAACAGAACAAACTAAAAACACAACATTGACATACTATAACGTTATCAAGTTGTTAAGGCTAACCTGTTAGCTTCAAAGTTACAACAAGGAACTTTTAACTGGTTATGAAACAGTCTCGTGATGCCTCTGATGCTTCTATGTGACCTACATAAGCAAACGAGACCATCAGCGAGAAGATTGGCTATATATATATATAGTATATCTATATAGTTATTCTAAATACCTGCCATCAGCTCAGATTCCCTGCAAAATCAGATGAAACAATTTACATTTGAGTGACTGTTAATATAAAAATATTGATTAGTATTATTATATTAGCAGCTTTAAGTATCCAATCTTTTATTCTGAAGCTAGACATTAGATGACTAGATAATAATGTTAATGTCAGTGACAACCTTGTCAGCAAATATTGTATGTTGAATGATCTTGATGTGTATTCATGGCATGTGCACAGTATACTTTTTTGGATTTGTTTCCCATTTGGAATTAGTGAAAAATAAAGAGGAAAAACATATTCTTCCCCAGCCTCTGACAGCGTGCTAATGGGGAGTAAAATGAACATTTTCACGCAGGTCTGCTGTATTGTATGACACATGTGGTGCAGCCTACCAGGCAATATCATAATTACCTGTAATGAGTTTAATATCATGGCTTGCTATGCTATATTGCTTGTTATGATATTCATTACACAAACCAATTAGAAATGAAATATTCTTAATGAGCCAATTTGCAGGTGCTGGAGAGATGATATGGAATGTTTGGCCTTTGGTTTGTTTTCCCCTCCAGCAGCACTTTGCAGGATCATGTGATATGATCTGTTCAGAGCAAAATGATATTAAAATGGTTTCATCTGCAGGTCAGGATATCAGGTAAATGGTTGTAGATTTTGACCAGGACGTTAACCTGTGTCTGCACCTACCATTTTTCACCAAGGGACCCATTAAGGCCTCACTATGTTTTCACCAAATGATCGGTTATGTGTTGTCAGACAAAAAAAACTTAAGTTTAAAAACAACAATAGGGTTGTTGTATCTAACCCTTATTTTTATTTATTAATGTATATTTTTACCTAGATTGAGCAGGCTGGTCTGCTGAGCTGCAGGGGCCTCAAGCAGGAGCAAGGCCACGCCCATCAACAGCTCATCCAATGGCAGCTCCTGCAAACACACAGCGTTGATACACATAATGTACTGTGGTGTGTAATGATACTGATAAGGTCCTAAAGGCAAAAATGATGAACACATTCAGATTTCTCCAGTTTACAGAAAATGATGATCTAAAATCTTATTGGATCAGAAACAGCTGCTGTGTCACCTGTTGGCAAGCAGACAGGAGCTGCTGCATTAAGCTGAGGAGCGGTCGGCAGTCTCCGTTTAACTTGAGGCAGCGCTGACAAGCGCAAAGCAGCTGCAGCAGCAACTCAACTCTCTCAGTCCTCCATTGCTCCTCAGAGGCCCCGACCAGACCCTGAAGCAGAGTGTCGATGAATCCACGCAGCTCCAGCACCGCCTCCACACTGTCCACCTGTCAGCGAAGAGAAGACAACACCAACACATCTTTCATTGTGTCCTCAACCAACTGGTAAACTCTCAACATTTGAGTGAAATCTTGTATATGCAAGCTTTTTGAACCTGAGTAAAGACAAAACTTTATGCTAACCTCTGTCTCTTCCAGCTAAGATGCACCAAGAGATTTTCAAAACTTAGAGATTTTTGTAAAGCCCATATTAATAGATTTTTTTATGTGATTATAGCATCTTTACATTCATTTTGATGGCATAGGTTTTTGCTTCTTACAGTTATATACTGTTTTTTTAATACTGCCACTAGGAGGAGCCAAAGTGGGATATTTTTAATTCCTACACACAGGGGCTTTAAAGGTAAGCGCAGATGTTTTGATTGGTGCAGCTTTAGAAAGATCATAGAACTGAATGACTTAAATGAAAAAAAAAAGAGGATATACAATATCATAGAACAATAATCCATTTGAGGCTGTTATAGACATCAGCGTCTCATGAACTACCACCACCATCACCTGCATGTGTGGCACCAGTTGGCAGAGACAATGGAGCAGACTGTCCAACACTGGCGAGCTCTTCTTCTGGTCCTTGTTCTGGACGACTGATCCCACTCCTGGATGTTTGGGCAACAGCACCCCGAGGAGACTGTGTCGGAGGAGGGCGAACTGGGCTTGCCTCTGAGGTTCACAGTACAGGTACTGCAGGAAGGGGGCCAGCATGGTGATGTAGGCTGGTTCATTTCTGCGGTGTATGAACACACAGTGTGTTAATAATCACCACTCAAGCAATTATGAAACTGAAACTTCCTCAGGCTTGTAAACAAAATGATCTATGTTCAGCACTGTGTTGTGTATCTGTATGTATTTGCCATTACTACATTATAACAGCTGACAGTGGTGTGATGAGTTATATGGGATGGGGTGTTCTCTCCAGATGGCTTTGAAATTGGTGCAGTGATTGGATGTTGGGTTCAAGGCCTCTGTTGTGGCTGTGCTTGCCTGTCAGCAGCCTGCTGAATGAAGTCATCAATCTCCAGCAGCAGAGCCGGCCAGCAGTCCAGCCGGTTCTCCAGGGCTGTGATGTACGGATGGGGGCTGCTCCTGCAACATAACAGGGCAGAGTAAAGGTCACGTTCACGCCACAGATCCTGATTTTTATTCCTGTGTAGGTGACCACGGCGTTTAATCAGACTAATCAGTTTAAACAGCAAATTGAGCTGTAATGAGCTGCTGTGGGAAACAATTTGATCCTGAAACATTCTGGATACTTGCATTTTTGGTGAGAGGATCAGTGACTTCAGATCTAACAGATTCAATTAAGACATCGCTTACATTACTGTCTTGTTTAGACGACTTTTTCTTCAACTTGTCTTCTGACTGACAATTCTAATCGATGTGAGTATCCACCCCCAGCACCCCTACTTCCCACAGCTATGAGTCTATGAACATGCAATACCACTGAATGCAAGATGTCTCCTGCTTCACTGAAAAGTCCATTTTCAGTGTTTGTGCACTGGAGGTTTCAAGTTTCCACAGTACACTTGTGTAAGTTGCATACGGGACCAAGATTGGCTCCAAACTAGTTGTGATACATGTTTAACAGAGATTTTTCGTGAGAAACGAGAAAGTTTCCACTTTCAGCAGATGAATGTGAAAACAAACTCTGACACGCACATCATTCTGCACAGTGAAGAGAACAACATCACAGTGAGGGAACAAGAAGCAAAACACATGTTTGAGTGCAGGGGGACTGTAATATTTCATAAAAGTTAGTTGAGGAAGGGTGCTGCGCCTGTGGCAAACAACCATATTCACATTATATTTTTGTTATGTTTTTTTTTTTCTCTTGGTGAGGGGTGGGGGGATTATTTCTTTTATGTTTTTTGTTGCAGTTTGTTCTTTGTTTGCTAGTTCCCTTGCTGGCTTTTTGGGACTGTCTGATTGGTTATCTGTATAAGATACAAACTATTGCTGTGTTTGATTTCTGTTTGTGTTAGTAGTGTGTCAATAAAAAGAGGATATATATATATATATATATATATATATATATATATATATATACTGTATATATATATATATATTCTTGTTATATCTATGTTTGCTTTTTGTTTAAAATAGACTGGAAATTCAAAACAGTAATGACTTCTCAATACCACCATTTCAAGGTCTCCCTGTTCTTTACCTGTGTCCTGTGAGCCTCATTTACTCTTGAATTTGCAAACCCATTAAGTCCAGACAAAACACTGAGGTCAAATCCAAGGTGAAGTGTCTGTGTATTGTTCAGACTGCAGTCCACAGACAGGCCAGAGGTTAACACAACAGGGTGGTGTGGGTGGGGGGGGGGGGGGGTGGATACCACCATCAGCGAACCAATGCGTTCCATCAATCATCACATATCTAAGTGTAGGAAGGAAGTTCAGCGACTGTGCATGCCTGTGCCTGTGGCAGCCTGCGGCGTGAGCCAGACATGGACTACTCAGTGGCTGGGATCCCTCCTCCCTATACTCCTTCTTCCCTGTTTTCACATGGTATAATCTATCTGACCATCTCTGCCCCTCCCTCCTTAGGTTCCCTGTGGTCGTCTCCCAACCCTCAGCTTCAATGCAGTTCCCATCCATCACCCTCTCACGCCGCTTCCGACTCTTCAGCTGCCACACAAAGGAAGAGGCAGGAAGTCAAGACAGAGGGCATCCTCCTTTGGTTCAACTCCAAGTTCACAGCTGAATCGGAGAGCTGGATGACAAATGGACCAGGTAAAATGTGTCTGTTGTAACGCCCAACTTCCTGGACTGTCTGCAGGTTACACCAACCTCTGAGGTGAAGTCTAGGTTGGACCACAGACCTGATTTACCATCTGGAAGCTGGACAGCAGGCAAACCTCACTGAAACATTTCCCAGTGACGAGACTAAAATACTTCATTAGAAGTCTCTGACAGTCTTTAAATCTTAAGCAATAAGATCCTCAAAAGAAAAAAAAAACAATGGATGCATTGGCACATTAGCAAAAATGACACAAAAATACTGAGTCTAATGCACAAGCACAGTCTGAAAGGTTAGCCTTGTGTTGCATATAAATCATTAGAGGAACTAATCTGCACCAAAGCAACAAAGCTTCATTTCCTGAAGCAAAACATGCATCTTTTCCTACAGAATGACAAGAATGTCAGCACGTATCCTACAGGCCAGTCCTTTTTATTTACTGGGGCTAGTTATCAAACCTCAATACTTCTTCGGTACAAAAACTGTCAAGTCCTGAAAACTGGCATTGAACATCTAATCAGATTTGTAATCTTGTTTGTTGATCTTGTTTATATCGGATTCAGTAGTTTCATATTTTTATCAGAATTCTGTCAATTTTAAACTGTAATTTATTTCAACCAAGTTCTTGTATTCTACAGATGCTTGTGTTTAGACATTTAACATCTCAGAACTTTGGCTTAAATAAAAATAAACAAAACAGGTTTTATGAAACCCATGTTAATATTTAATTTAGCAAAGAGACAGGAAGCATTAGAGGAGATTAAAGGGTACGAAATGATCCCCAGTCTGGAATCGAACAATGGATGTTGTGGTGATGTGGTATGTGCCTTAACACGTAGGTTACCAGGGCACACTGATTCAAAAAGTAAGGTATCAAATAAGTTTTGTTCTGGCATCAGCACCAGAACTCAAGTATTGTACCAGCACAAGTACTGAAAAACCTCAAATGATACCCAGCCCTACTATTGACTGCGTCTGTTTACTGTATAATATAATCTACAGTACCAGTCAAAAGTTTGGGAACACTTTCTCATTCAAGTGAATGGGAAGGTGTGTATATAATCAAATTTTACACATCAATTTCCAGGACTATTTGGTTGAAACATACTACAATGTAAAGATGGAGTCAGAAACTAGAATTCTCCTGAGCACATTCCTAGAAACTGTGCAGATTAAGCAAATATAATCAATAAAGCATCAAAACCCAAAGGCTTGTCTTCAATAAATACTATGTCTGATGCCAAGACAACAGCATAGATAACATATTAGATCTTATTAAAGAAAAGGAGACTAAATCAGATTCTATTCTTTTCAAGTTTGGCCAAACCTTCCACGCTAGCAAAAACACAAAATAACGTGTTACTCAGATTTCAGTTGGATCACTGTATATCTGGTTGTTCTGAGCAGAGCTTTTCCTTTAGACTTTCCTTTAGAATTTTTCACTTGATAATCAAACACAGACCAATACTGTACTAGGCAAAATAAAATGCTAATCAGTGCATGCTTCCATTGACTTTATCTGAATAAATTTAAGAGTTTCTGACTAAATTACCTAATTAAACGAGTACCAGAAACTCTGATACACAATGATAATTTATTGCTGCTCATTTAGCAGCATAACTTTAATGTTTTTTGTAAAGTAGAGGAAGGAGAAACAGGTACCCCAACTTCAAAGTGTATCTGAAAAATCTGTTTCCATCATCCATCCTTTATGATGTTATGGTGACATGGCCTCAGCCTAGCATCTGAATTCTTGAATAACTGCAGAGCCCAGGAGGTGTCACAGGAATAAAACACTCAGTAGTGCCCCCAATTTAATAATTTGTGCTCTCCGATTTATATATATATATATATATATATATATATATATATATATATATATATATATATATATATATATATATATATATATATATATATATATATATATATATATATATATATATGTATGTATAAAGCTACTGTTTATTTTTCATTAAAGAATGGCTTTGCAGCTTCTTAGCGTTCTCAGTGTCTCACGCTAAAAATCACTATTAAATCGAAAGCATGAATTATTCATTTGAGAGCATGAATTATCAAATCCTGTTTTGTTTTGGTTTTTTTACATGACACCCATGCTCTGTAAATAACCACATTTAAGGGCTCCTTGTCTAAAATATTTGCGTTTATGTTATAAAATAACAATCTGATGTATTAAACTGTAAGCTGATATATTGTTGTTGAACTTTTCACTGGTATTGGCCTCAGGCTATAGTGATGACTATCTAGGATTATCTCTTTTGGTAACCTGTTCTTTGTCTGTTCTGCTATGCTTGGTATTAATACTGGTGCTAACTACCCAGATTTATTGTTAACTTGTCAATGTACAGTATGTGTAAATGTGTAACATATGAGAGGTTCCATGTCAGGGCTGCAGGTTAAATCTTATCAGTCCACAATGCAGCTGCTAAAAGGATATGATATGTATTTCAATAAAAATGTGTGAATTACCATTTCAGTGCACCTGAGCAGGCAGGCCAGATACACTGGGTATGTGGGAAAGCCTGCAGGGGTACGGGCAGACTAACATCACATGAGAAATGAGTTGGTGTGCCGGACAGAGCCCTGAACCTTCTCTGATCCTGCTGGGGGCTGAAGTGGCTCGGAGTCTCGGTGGCAGATTGCACAGGGCAGCGGCGAGCAGACGGTCAACAATGGGCACCAGTGTGCATCCTCCATTAATCCTGCAGCATTTACAGTTACCCAGCAGTGCCAGGCCCAGCGACCAATGGCGGGCCAGACTGCCAGGCCAACGGCGCCACCCTGCTGCCCTCAACACATTCATCTTCCCACCAGGGAAGTTCAGGCCGCCAGACAGACACAGACAGCAGAGACAGCGATGAAGACAGAATGAGAAAGAAAAGAACAATGAAAGGAGAGAAAGAAATTGGGGATAGAGACATGGAGAGAGCGAAGAAAAGAAAAAAGGAGGAGAGGGTGTCAGGGAGTGTAGAGAGAAACGTGGAGAGCAGGAGGGAGGAAGGGAAACATGAAGGAAAAAAGGAAAAGAAAAAAGACAAAGCAGCTCAGTCTTTTTATCACCCGCTGTAACTGATTAAGGAGGCCCCAGGATCTTGGCAGAGGTGCAGAGCTGAGGCTGGAGGAAGAGGAGGGGGCTCCATCCAGACTCCAGCAGGAGCACAGCCCTATACTTTATCCAACCAGTTAGACTGATCTGTACCACAGAGAACTGTCCACACTCTGACTGGTGACTGTATCGTTTGCATTGTCTAATCGCGGCTGTTCTCTGTTGCACTGAAAAAGCCACAAAATACCTTTTGGTCATGATAACACTGTACTCACATAATAATTGCTGAGATTTGGTATCACAAAAAAATCATGAGCAGTCAGCAAGCAGCAACTACCGCGACTTGAGACTGAAGTCAATGCAGAAGTACCACCAACGGCCACTAGATGCTCCGACTGACTCCCATTCAAAAAGCCTCAACTTCTCTAGAAATACTAAGCCAATCATTTTTTCAACGAGTCATTATGGTCTCAATCTCTAACCTCAGGCCCTCTAATAAGTGCGCTGGTGGTCATTTTGGAAATTATTGCTCCGTTAATAAGATTTGAAGACTTATAGTATATTTGATGTCTGCCATGTGGGCGATGATTGACAGTTGGCTCACCTGCTGCTTTCCCCAGCTCCGGGACTCACACTGAGTCGGACTATTGTCACAATATTTCACTAAGTTTAATGTTACTTGATAATGATACCTGCACCTGTTAGCACAATTTAGTTAAAGCAGCTAACAATAGCCCACGTGTACAGCGCTTGGTGCTTCCAGTAAGCTAGCGTTAGCTTGGGTGTTAGGTAGCAGGGCGTGTTTCTAGACCGTGAAAGGCAACAACCCACACTCCTTATCTGGAGGCTCCTGGCTCCAAACGGAAAAGATGGCGCTGACAATAACCTGCAACTCTGGGCTTCAAATCGGCTCCAATGAAACCAACGGGTGACGTCTCACCACGCCACGTCCACCTTTATATAAAGTCTACGGCAGTCAGATATTCAGATCTAGATTAGTTCTAAATGAGCCAACAGTTTATCCAGATCATCTATACCGCTTTATTTGGAGGTCAAACCAAAAGTGAGAGCACCTGTGATAAAATCCATCATGACACAGAAAAACAGTGTTGAGAGAGGAGTTGTGTTATGTAGCGCAACAAGCTAGTGAAGTTGTAAACTGATTTGTTGTGTGTATCCTTGAGGTCTAACAAATGCCAAGTTTTTTAAATCCTGGATTTTATACACACATTTTTACTAGCTTACCATCTTCAATGTGTTTGTTGGTGCGTTTCTTGGCGATTTATAACCACCTGTAGATCAAATTCCTAATCTACTTAGATTTCCTAGCAATTATGGGCCACTCCAGTAATTTAAAACAGTCTTAATATGGAAAAACCAGTCAACCAATTACCATACTGATTACCATAACTGATTCTGAACATTCTGGCCATGAATATGCAATTTGGTCTTAATAACATGGATTCTAAGCCCTACTTTTTAGTGGAGGAGGTAGGGTTGACTTATCAAGGGCATCCTCCCACCAATCTCCCAGCAAGTCCAACCAGACTTCCTCCTATCAGCTGCATCTAGATTAAGTTGAGAGCCAATGTCTTTAACCACCCCCAACAGGCACATGTCTGCTTGCATCATTCCACATAATATCTATGTATCAGTCAACAGCCCAGTCTCTAAAGCTGGGGTGTTTAACTTTAAGAGGTAGTACCATCGGGGAAGATCACGATTTTTTTACTCATGAATGATATAGAACAATAGTCAAAAACAAGCGTATAGATAGTTCATTTTTATACCAGACATGCAGGACAAACAACTCACAGAGACAACAAGCGAAGGCACTGTGTGTATGACAAAGACTGACCTGATAGAGTAAGGACAAGTAAAGTGTGTTTCTCTCTCTCTCTGGTCTGCCTGCGTCTGTAGCAGCCGTCCAATCACCTTTATCAGCCCCTGGACATTTCTGTTCACACCAAGTCAAAAACAGAACACAGAGGATGTCAGACTCCAACACACACACAGAAAAAAAATAAACAAATTTGCAGAAAATGGTTCTGTTCACTTTCTTTCTGAGAGTGAGATGAGAAGATTAATATAAACCACATCCTGACTCCAGTTCTGTACTTAACACATAAATATAAAGGTTACATATTACTTTTTTTACTCTAACAGGCAAGAGAGCCGTTCAAGTTTCTGAAAACAAGGAATCAGGTTATGACTGATATGTATGGACTTTGTTTAAAAATGGAATGCAGTTAACACAACAATTGACATGTTTCGAGCTGCATCTAACGATTATTTTCACTATCAATTTATCTGTTATTTTACTGATTAATCAATTAGTTGTTTGTTCTATATAATGTCAGAAAAAGTGCAAAAAATGTCAGTTGCTGTTTCCCAAAGCCCAAGATGCCACCTAAATGTCTTGTTTTGCTCCCAAACAACAGTCCACAGCCCAAAGATATTTAGTTTAATATTACAATGAAATAAAGAAATAAAGACAATCATGTTTAAAATGGTTGGCGATTAATTTAATAGTTGCCAACGAATCGATGAACCAACGAATCGATGAACCAACTCATCGTTGCAGCTCTAGACCTGTTATCACCTTAGAAAATGGTTATGGCAAATGGGTTGATGAGAAAACAGTAAACTTGTAGATCGAAAACAAAACAATAAGCTGAAAGAGACTAAAATGCGGGTGATAATTCTCTGTGGATTCATCGTGAGTCTCCTCCTTTCACATTACATATGGCCATAGTCATAGTCACATTTTAACATATACATCTTCATTATTGCGGCAAGTAAAAAAGGATTGTGAGAATCTTTTGTCCAACCAATCATTGGCAGATGACGCTCAAAGGTCATTTCCCACGCTGACTCAACATTTTCTATATACTGTAAGATGTGTCATATTATGTTGGATAGAAAAGGTCACTTTGCAGTCAGACTTCCATCTCCTGCTCTGACGCTTGGCACATGACAAGAATTAATGGATCACAGTCAGCAGAGGTGGCAAGGACAATGTGGCAGTCACCTCTTACTGAGGGCTGCTTCTACGTTGAGTTGCTGTGTTATCTACATACTCTACAGATAGTACAAGTAGAGAATGTACTGAGCGCTGGCCTGCCAGTACGGTTTGTAAGCTATTTTTAGATTTAGTCCTGAGATCCAATGTTATATAATGTAAGAGCTGTGTCAAATTTGTTCACCTTTAACCTGTTTTTGTCCATATTTTAGTCAAAGTAAACCAGGAACATTCAAATCTAGCTTTAATTGATGAAACACTTGACATATTAGCCAAATGATTTAAATAATTATTGAAATGTCAGCCTAGTTCTAATATCTGTGGACTTTAATTTCCTCTCCTCTATTAATCAACAAAAATAAAGAGATTCACAGTTCACAGGCTCAAAAAATATATTTGCTTGTATCAATGCCTTGCCTGCATCATGTGCCTATAAGACTTGTTTTTTAAGTGGCTTAAACGAGTTTAGTCATAGATTAAATTCCTTCATTTGTTTCTTCAGCTGGATGTTGTTTTCTTCTCTTCTCATCTTCATCTGCTGAAGGAGGGGAGTCTCTGTGCTCACACATTAAATCTCAGCTTAACACATGCACATATGAGCATGATTTGTGACATCACAACTAGGCTAGGTGGTCCAACATGCAACTTGTGTGATGTGGAAACTTTGGACTTTTCAGTGAAGTAAGAGACATCTTGTGTCCAGCAGTTAAACTAAAATGTTTCCAGATTCATAGATTCTGTATTTTTCAATGAGGGAGAGGGAGTGTATGTTATTATAAGAATTTTTAACTTGGTAATTGATTTTTTTTTTGTGAGAAACACAAATTATTATTATTAAAATCAGAGTATTTGTACATGACTGGAGGGCATTTCTAGATTTCACTGAAGGATTCTCTTACTGATACATGTTGGACCAACCATCTGCATAATGATGTCAGATGCTTCTGTTGTAACATCACAAGAAGGTGCATCTCAACTGTTGAATGCACTGATGTTTCACTGGATATATGAGTAAATTATTGTGGTACTGAGCTGACAGGATTCTTCTGAAAAAGTGAATTTTGAGGAACTTTACGGTAGACTACAGAAGCATATAAAAGCACTGTTATCTGTGAATCATACAGCATCTACATACAACAATCATACAACAATTTTTTCTCAAAAGTATGACAAAAATATTAAAATCAACTGCAAACAACTGGCTCTAACTGCAGTAAGATTTACAGTCATATCAGATTAGCAGATATAATATGACAATATGTATAGCCTCTGATTTTCTGTACTATTTTTGATTACCCTTCATACAGTCTCTGGTATTTTGTAGTTGTTTTTTTAAAAACACATACTCGCCATAATCCACTACCTTAAACAATGAGTTATGATTAGGCATGATTATATGACTGAGACAAGCTACAGTATGAGTGTGTTTTGTGTACCTGGCAGAGGGCAGGAGGTTGAGGACTCTGTTGAGGACGTAGTGCAGGTCTGCATGGCCCTGGTCCACCAGCAGCACCATGGCGTCACAGCAGGCTGAACGCACCGGAGCACAGTCACTGCAGCACTGCTGCCACAGAGCCTCCAGTGCTGGGCCCTGATACACACCACCAACACAATCAACCAAGGTGTTAACTTATTCAGCTTTGGAAACAATGCAAGTGACTGGTACTGTAAAACACTCACACCACTGCTGTCAGTGTGTGTTTCCAGATGTTGGGGAGTACTGCTGCATGTGTAAAAAAGTAGCATAAAGCCTTTTGTGTCTCTAGACAGAGCTGTGTGAAATCTGATAAATTGCCTCAAGTGATGTCACTTGAGTCAGTGTCGGTTGAGGCTGAAGCAGTTTGAAAAGTAAAAAAATCTGGGGGTGTGAAGTTGGAAAGAAGTGAGGTTAGCAGACCTCTCTGGCCCACTTCTCATCTCTGCCGAAGGCTAGCAGCACCAGGCTACATTAGCTGCTACTAGCATAAATACACCCAAAACTCCGACTGAACTGTCAGCAGTGAAGTTGCATTGTGGGTAATGTAGGCACCAGATTTTGACAAGAAGAGACATCTTCTCTGCTGCATCATCTTTTGTGCTTTAAGGTCCAATGACAAAGGCGCTATTACTTTTTCAACAAGAAGTTAATAATAACTTCAACCAATCAACGTCACCCTTCTCTCCCTGACTGATCCCATTGGTTTACACTTCTGAATGACCTCCTATGGCATTACGTCATACCCAAACATGCTGATACAACAGGAAATGCTTCACATTAGTGAGTATGGGGACTTTAATTCTGAAAAAAACATTATTTTGAAGGAGCTGACCTGTGTGGAGGACTCTGTAATTTGCCCATTTTGCCCCTTCTCCTTTAGCACAGCAGCAACAAGATTTCTCACTGTCTGGAAAACAAAAAGCAGGTCAACATGTACATTTTAGCTCAAAGTAAGGTATTGGTTTTCAAGGGGATCATGACTGGAATAGAAGACGGAAAAAAAATTTACTCCCATGTCACCCTCTTGTTTGGCCATGAGTCAGCAGCTCACCTGGGCTTGTATGACGGGGCTCGGGAAATCAAACTGTGTCTTCAAACTCTCCGTCATGTCTGCCAGTCATGCCTGAGAACAGGAGGAAGCTACATTAGAACAAGCTTGCAAAACTTAATGAGAGTAAACAGTGTGAGCAGTATCGTTTCTGTTCTTTGACTTACAGGAACATCATGTTTTGTTCAGTATGACAGAAAACTGAGTTTCAGAGAGGAGGCTTGGTGGTACCCTCCTATTTAACTCAAGAATATCACATGTCAGCACACGGTGAAGTCAGCTTTTGAAACAAAAGCTAAGTGAAGCAGCCACCTGTTGCTTCAGAGCACTAATGGAGCACAAAGATTCCACAGAGAAGCACTGCTTGGAGGTATTCAGGGTCTGACCCTTTGAAAGCTGATTCCCGCTCTGTGTTATCAAATTATTGGCCTAAAGCCGTGACATAATTTTGCATTAAATTATTCACAGGTCATCAGTATACTCCATCCCCCACTCATCTACCCACAGGTTGCATCGCAGAGTGGCCCAGCTCAGGTTGTCTCATTAGACCTGACAATATGCTGTGCAGGTGCTGACCACCAGCTGTCTGAGGCCTGCTACAACACAGCTGCTCACCAGCTACAGCATGTTCGTTTTTATCAAAAGGACTATCTGGCAGTCCACCACAACGTGTATGAGGGTGATTACTACTGTATGAAACATTCATGGTCCCAAGAGGACTCCTACTGACTTTGGTGATGTCCTTCCTGACTTATCCTCCTATGTAAGGTTGAAATTTGTGTTCAGAGTGAAATATCTCAACAGTAGTGCCACCATGATCTTGATTTTTTTTTGTTCTTTATTAAAACATCTCAACAACTATTGGATGGATTGCTGTAAAATCGGGTTCACACAATAATGGTCCTCACAGGATGAATTGTAATGACTTGGATCTTCTGGATTTTCATCTAGCGCCATCATCTGGTCATTTTGATCATTCCCATCAGCCTCAGCTGTACTTTGTGTTTAGTGTTAACTAGCAAATGTTAATATGCTAGCAGGCTAAACCAACACATTGCTGAGGTGCGCAATTATATCAAGAACAGCCTCACAGAGCTGCTAGCATGGCTGTAGACTCGTAGTCTTGTTGGGTTTTGAATAGAGCTGGGTATCAAACTACCAAGTACTTTTTTGGTACTGACCAACAACAATAACTGCAGTGGTAATAATATTCTAATATTTTGATAGGACGTTTTAAGGAAAGATCTTTGTAATTTAAGTTGATCAGCAGCTTCTAACGGCAGCGTGAGGCATGTTTGATTAAAGTTTACCAGACTATTATGTAAAGATCTTTTTAATAGTGCTGAAAAGATGAGTCAATTAATAAATTAGTCAACAGAAAATTAAAGGTTCCCTTAGATTTTTCATGTAAACAAACACAGTTATGTTTACACTGCGTTATGTAACATATTGCTTATATCCTTGAGGCCGAATACACAGTGGAATACATTTCCTTCCTCTACTAGAATCCACCGTCCTTTCTTTTTTGATGATTTTGATTTTGTTTACATCTGTGTTTACATTTTCAATCTTTTTTCCTTGTCTTTACTGGCACATTACTATGTGCATTACTGTAATATGGTGAAACCTGCAGCAAGACTGTATACTGCATCACCCACATACTCATACAGGACTTTCTTGAACGGGGACCCGCTCATCAAAACTTTGCTCCATAGCACCTCTAGTGGTCAAAAATTCCACAGGGTGGAACTTTTTAAAAAACGGATAATAAAGGATTTGCTTTTTTTCCCCCATCACTGTAAACTGAATATCTTTGAGTTTTAGTCTGTTGGTTGTACAATAAAGCAATCTGAAGATGTCATCTGACACTCTGGGGAACATTGATGGACCTTTTTCACTATTTTTTGATATTTTACAGACTTAAGCAAGAATTAATCATTTGAGGGGCAAAAAACAGATGAACTTACAAATGATAGTGCTAATGTCAGTAATCATTTAAAACATGGAAGAAGTCTTTCTCTTGACACATTGTCAAAAAACACACACAAAAAACAGGGCTGTGCGATATGACGATATATATTGTGTGATGATAGAAAAACATCTGTCGTTTCATATTATGCTCTATTGTTTATTTCGTTGTGTCACAAATCACACTCTTTACAATAGTGTTTTTCATCATTTGGAGTCTGTCGATCTATTGCATGGATTACATTAATAAATTACTCTTCTTGGCTTCTTACTCACAAAGTTTTTGCACTTACAGTAACGTAACGAGTGTAGTTATTGAGTACTTGGTTCTCCTCTGCTCCGCTGTGTGACCTTACTGTAAGTGCAATAAAAGCAAGTAAAAAGCCAAGAAGAGTCATTTCATCCAGAGGGGTGGGGGTGGTGGCTGAGGACACGGACCAGAAAATGCGCTATATCGCTATATGTATCGTTTCAGGATATAAAATGACCTGTATCGTGATATGAGATTTTGGTCATATTGCACAGCCCTACAGAAGTTTGACTGGCCATTATCTACAAATAACAAACTCATAAATTACCTTAAGGTTAAGTAATAAAAGATATATACAACAAAAAAGTTTTATTCCTAACTGAATATTTTAGTCTCTTTTCCCTCCAACTTTTGTCTTTAAACAATATGTGTAAACTGATATATTGGTCTAACATTACTATAAACACAGGGAATATGAGCCTCATGTAGCCTAACTCCCTGCCACCCCCTCCCCAAACACAGACACCCAACCCAACCCCACTGTTATCTAACTGATAAGCCAGGCTGCTTTGCTGTACTGTCCACCACCCTGTTCCTGCACACTCAACACCGGCTCTCACTGCCACACAGCTTCCTGACTACAGAAACAGGTAAGTCAGCAGCACCTGCTGCTATCCAGCTATACTCCCAACAGACTTTATCAAGCGCTTATTGATGTTCATAGAGAATATGCCAGTTTTATTATGACATATCTAGCCTGCATGTCACTACTTGTATATCTAGCAAAGTTGAGCTTCATAGTCTTTAAAATGAGCTATCACTTTGTGGAGTTTGACAAGGACGTGGGTGGTAGAAGTTTACTTTTCAGTGAAACTGAATGACAACAACTCATCCTCGTCATTTGTCACATTTTAGGTGATAGCTATCATTTAGAAGTGCCTGGCTTTTTCTCTAATTTAAAGACTCTCAATGGTCAGCTAAACTTTCAAGAGTTTGTACACCAAACTGTTCCAGTGGTTTCTACTGCATATTTACCTTACAGCAAAACAATATAGGCTGGCCTGTACTGCTAGGTCTGCATTAGCAATAGAAGAGAGGACAAAGCATGAACAGTGTTGAGCCAACAGTGCTTTAGAAATGACACCACTGAGGCTTTACTGTGTGACACTCGCTGGTGCAAACTGCACATGCCAGACAGGCACATGGGATTTTTTTAGTGGCCTTTCAGGTGGCACGACACACACCCTTTCACGGCCATGTTGGAAGGCCTGAAATCATCATAGCCACACAGAATGCAGCCAGATGCCTGTATTCCTCAACATGTGACACAGCTGTTAATAAAACTGGTTGGTTATGTGCTAGTTTTGACTGACAATCATTCCATCATTTTATATCATTTATCATGCTTTAAAATAATCAACAGAAACAGAAAGTTGTTCAATAGCAAATGTGATGATAACCGTAGTCATTTATTAACATTTTCTGGTTTAAGCTTTTGAAATGTTTTGCTGCTTTTCTCTATTTTGTTTAAATGTAAATGAATTATTTGGGGGTTTTGTGTCGTTGGTTGGTCACAACGAGCAATTTAATGATGTCATCGTGGGTTCTGGGATACTGTGCTGAGCGTTTTTTCAGTATTTTTGACATTTATAAAAGTGTGAAAAAAATATAGAGCTGCAACAAGTAGTAGATTAATCGATTAGCTGATCGATAGAAAATTAAACGCCAATGATTTTGGTAACTGATTAGCCATTATTTCTCAAGAAATAATGCCAAATATGCACTGGTTCCAGCTTCTTAAATGTGAGAATTGTATACATTTGTTTGTCAAATATGATAGTAAGCTGAATATTTTGGGATTTTGGACTGTTGGTTGAATAAAACAATCTCAATATGTTAACTCAGGATTTATTTAACCAACAGGTTTTGGCAAAGGGCCGTCAGACTGGGTAAAAGCACAACCAATATATTCATCACAAGATACCTGAATCTTATTCAATGAGAACTAGAAACATAGATGGCCGGCCTCTGCTGCTTCCGACATAGAAACTTCAAAATAAAAGTACACAAAACCTTACACAAATCAGCACACAGTCTCAAATCTGAAAAAGAAGGATGGAATTTAAGACCTAAGAGAATATTAAAAACTGCTAAACTCGATCAAAATGCCTAAAAAATTGATAATCAGTTCACAAGTCACGGTTGGTAATTAGGACACATACAAAACCTGAGACAAACCTGAGATGGAGAATATCTTTAAATCTGACAAATTAAAGGCACTCTGTGAAGTTTTTGACCACTAGTGGCGCTGTGGAGCAACATTCTCATGAGCAGGTCCTGGTGTTTTATATATCACATCAGTGCACAAAAACGTACAAGCACACACTCGAGGCTGTGGGTGACATTATACACACTTCTGCAGATGTTTTCACGCCATTGCACTGATCGACAATCGGTGGCGGTAACGCACCAAGAATTGTAGAAATACACCAGTAAAAAGCGAGAGGAAGACTGCTTGACAATCTCTATCTTTGTTGAACTAGTGGCATGCATATACAACAACTTGTATACTACAAACATAAAAAGACAAGGCCAGTCATATTCACATAGTTTCAAAGCTCTGATCCAAGAAAGTGTTTCTAAGCTGCACAAGAAGGCATCAGACTCCACCAGACCGCTGTTAGCTGATGCTACGCAGTCAAGTCATCTTACCATCAGAAATGGGTTTCCACAGGGGTCTATCCTTGGTCCATTGCTGTTTACATTATATATAAATAATTCTTCCTAATCAATACTCATTGTCCATTTTGATACAATTTTATATGGCCGGGGCTCCATCCCTGCCCAGGCCCTGACTCATCTTCAGTCTGCCTTTGATGCTTTCCAATTACCACTCATTAATCACAGGCTAGTTTTAAACGCAGATAAGACCAAGTACAAGGTATTCACCACCTCCACCAGTGACTCTGACTATCCTGCCATTAAAATTATAAATGGCAACCATATTACTCTTGCTGAGTCATACAAATACTTAGGAATTAGGCTTGACAGCAGACTATCATTCAAGATTCATATTCAACATTTGATTCAGAAATTAAAAATCAAACCAGCCTTCTTGATAAGAATCAAAGGTTGTCTGTCTTCCTCCAACTGTACAACTGTTGTGCAGTCAACCTTCATGTCTGTCCTTGACTATGGAGATATTCTGCATTGTCATGCTACCCCATCAACACTTCAGCAGTTAAACCCTGTGAATCATAGTGCGTTACGCTTTATTACAAATGACAAATGTCGCACCCATTGTTGTCTGTATCTCAAGGTTGGTTGGACTTCCTTACAGTCAAGAGGAAAAAACATCTCATGTTAATCATCTGTAAAGCTTCCAAACTACCTCACATCTCTTTTCTCATTTAAATCTAGTAACTTCAGAACACAATCCATTAACTTCTTAACCTTAGATATCCCTCATGTTCACACTAATGTTGGCAGAACTGGTTTCAGGTACTATGCACCTTTTAAATGGAACCAACTGCAAACTGCCCTCAAACTTGAGTCTTACATTCACCTTGGAGATTTTGAAGCTCTATTATCTGTTGCTTTTTATGATTCTTAGAACTGTTTTTATTGATTTCTTGTTTATTGTGTGGTGTTTCTGTCTGCTGATTGTGTTTTTGTCTTATGAATGTTTCTTGTTTTCAGGTCTCTCTTGGAAAAGAGATCTTACTCTCAATGAGACTGCCTGATTAAATAAAGATTTATTTTTTTTAAAATATGGAAAATATTACACTCCTCAGTATATCCTCTAGCTTTAACGACATTTGTTGCACTTTCTAGAACTCCACAGAGAAAAAACTTCACCATATGTCTACAAAAACATGTGCATGAATCAATAATCCAATGTCACAATTTTCTGTTGGGGTGAACTATTCCTTTAAGACATGCAAGTGGCCGGTGGCTAGTACATATGATTCTGTTATTTAGTCTACAAGATAAGTTAACTGAGCTGACTTTGATAAAACATTGTTTGGTAGTAGAACAGAGCTTAAGATAAATTAGAGTTGGGTACTGAACTACAATACTTCTTTGGTACTTTTTTTTGGTCAAATTTGCTAATTTAGACTTTCTTTTCTTTTTCTTTAGAGAACATTTAATTTTAGAGTGTTAGTCTTTTGATAAATGAAAAATGCATTAAATACTTCTCAAAGTGAGGTACTCAAAAAAGTATTGTTTTGGTATCTTTATCGAAACTCATATACTATGTTGTCATATGTATCAATCTGCCTAGGTAATATGAACTTGTAACACTACTGTACATGCAAAATAACATTTTTAATTGAAAATGTTTGATAGCTGTGAGAATGACTGGAAGTAATTTAGGTTAATGTGATACAACAAATAGTCTTTTTTTTAAAAAAACATTCAGCTGCACAGTCATTTTACAAAGTAACAGGACCACCAACATGGCTTTCAGAGCAAAACTAGCACTGCATAAACACAGAGCAAACTCTGATTGAGTAGTCCAAACCAAATATCCCAAAAAAAGTACTTGTGGTGTACTTTAACACTTGCACTATTGCTTACATACCCATGCATACGACATTTATTACTGCTGTTGTGATCATTATTATTATTATGATATCATGATTTGCTAGTCGTGCTCTACAGAGTATCACTCCAGACTGCAGATACTATCATCACCAGTTTATAGCACCTTCCTTACACACCATAAAACCTTTCTCAACGTTATGCATCCAGCAGGTTTTACATCAGCCAGCACACTGATGCTGCTACGTCACACTAGTCTAACCTTAATTTGACAGATAAAAACATGCCTTTTGGTTGAATATCTTTAAGCCGAATTAAAGTGTGCCTCCTGTTCTGTTGTTTTCAGCTTTCAGTGGCGTTTTGTGCATAATAGTGCTATTCTGATAGGTAAACGTGTTTAATTGATAGATTTCTGAATAGGGTTTGCTATACCTCTCAGGCTAGTCGTGGTCCTGATGCTGGCGACATGTCGCACATACTAAACCAGTTGTGGAAGCACTTTAGCTCGAATATTTATAAGATGAAAAGTTACAACAACCTGAACTAGTTGGTAATAATAATAATAAAGTGAAAGGCAAGAAACAAGCGAGCATATTAAGTTGTCTGCAGCTAACTGCATCGGCTAATAGCTACACTGGAGTTATCAACACAAGCTAAGGCTACACAAGCGGCGGTTTATATATAGTAATTAGGTGGACTGTACTTCCTCCTGCAGCAGGCTGAGTAACATTAATACATTTGCCTCCTCTATAAAACTAATAAAAGTTATACGTGTTGCTCACTGCTGTCAAACTTTACCTCATTCATCCAGCCTCCAGAAAAGCGCATGTAACTACGGCATGTATCGAGGGCCAAAATTGATAAGAGCGCAGCCTGGACACAAACAGATAATTATGAAACAGTGCATCCATCTTTGGTCAAAAATAATGTTTAAAACTTAATTGAGGCTTTAAATAACATGTTTACATATAGAAAGTTCAACTGAATATGGTTGGCTCCAGGAATTATAATTGTATCAGGGGTACTAAGGGGTTACAAGACTGAGACATGTGGACTGTATAGAAGTCAATGACTGCCAATATTAAAATGAAATTATTATTATTACCTTTATTTAATCATGTTAGTCCCATTGAGATTGAGGACTCATTTTCAAGAAAGACCTGAGTACATTTTAATACCATACAGAATACTGAAGAACAATAATCTACATATAATAGAATATCATAATAGAATAAATTAGAATACAGTAAAAGTAGCAAGGTATCATAATAAGTATTATGCTGAAAATTATTTGTCAGTGGAGATGGTAACAATCAAAATTCAGATTTAAATAGGTCAAAAGCTACAACTAATGATAATTTTCATTACCAATCATTGCTGATTATTCATTATTTGTTTTGGGGTTTTTTTTTTTCAATTAATCAATGAATTTTGTAGATATCAGATAATAGTTAAAGTGCCCATTTTAATTTTCCACTGCCAGGGGTGATGTCATCATATTGCTTGTTCGACCAATATGCCAAAACTCCAAAATATTCAGTTTTTGCTTGAAGAAATTAATAAATTAACAAAGAGTTGCTGATTAAATTTCTGGCAATTGACTAATTGATTAATCAACAAATTGATGCAGCTCTACAGAAATAGTGATTCATTCTCAAAAAAAAATTGAACATATTTTGATAATTTTTTGCTGCTGTGCATACATATATACGTACAGTCTGCAAGGGGAAATATGATTGTCAAAGAAATACACGTTGTGGATAGTTTTTTTTCCGAATAATAGGAGGATAAAGACCTATTATCAACCATTATAATTACATCTTTGCTTTAAAATAGCTGATAGAACTTGTCTTTCGGGTTTATCTGTTTAAAATCAGGTACAGACGATGTATTATTGCGTCACAATAAAATTTTAATCACACACGTCGTTCGTGAATGTTGGCGTTTGACGGCTTTAAACAAGTTTGTACGACACATATAAACTGCTAACACATGCTTCATTCGCCGGTTTCCCCCCGGGACCTGAAGGCAACATAATTACAGGAAGGCCACCTGATTGGAAGACTGTTCGTGTCTGCTGCTCTCTCATTGGCTTTTCCCGTCTCGTGCTCTGTATGCTGGCCCAGCGGGTGCATCGAGCTGCGCGTGCGCTCTACGCCTCAGCACCGTCAAGGTAGCCGCATTGAGCTGGAGAAGTAACGGAAAGGAGATGATTTTATGTTAAAAATAAAAGATTGGAGAGTAGTAGACAAGAAAAAAGAACATTGTACCACTGAGTGGTTTGGAATGAAGCTTTACTTGAACTACATTCCTCAGTCATTTCTCAGTAGTTTGGCAGGTACAAATGGCAAATAAGCAGTAGTGAACAACAAGTTGATGTACATTCTGATTAGTAAATCAAAGTTAACAATTTTTTAAAAAGAAATATGAGAGCCTTGACTGATTGGTCTTACAAAGGGCAGTTGTTATATTATGGTCGTTTCAGGTCTATATATTGCTCTCTGTGTCATGGATATGCAAATAAAACATGTAAAATGTAATGACAGACAGTGTGAACATCCATCAAGCAAGGCCAGAGAATAACACTGTGTTGTTATAGGATTGAATTGCATTCAACACACAAGGGCCATGGAGATCTTAATTCAATAATTCTCATAATTCAGTAATAAAAGCTCCAGACCCTGTGGGCACCCATGGAGTGAGGGTTGAGGGGAAGATGCTGACCATTAATGTGTTGTTGCATCTCTGCCTGCCTCATTTCCTCTCATCTGTCTACAATTAAGGCTCAAAAATGTCCCCCAAAAACTTTTTTAAAACCTCAAAATATAGACCCTAGCATGATATTATGGTGAATACTGTTTCACGCATTTGTTACAATGTACTAATTTGACATGGTGGATTTTATAAAGGCAGTTAACAGACACTTGGTATATGTAAGTTCAACTACTTTTAGGCCAACAAAATATATAAATCAAGTATTTCCCCTGAGCAGAATTTTATTTCTGGCAGAGCGGAGAAGGCTATGAAGAAACATTTAGAAGATATGAAAATTACAAATAAGACTTTTTTTTTATGTCAGGTACAGTATAAATTTTCTGGGTGTTTAAGGGAGGATAAAATCCTGGCTCCACCCGGCAGTTCAATTCAATTCAATTCAATTTTATTGTCATTACACATTGTGCAGACACATATACAACAGGAGGGCTGTGGCCTCATCAAAACAGTGCAACACACACACATAGGGCACAATCTAGTGAAAATATAAAGCAATATAATATACTGAGAAAATAGTAAAAACACACTAAGAAAACTGCAACATATGTACAGACTCGCATCATATATGAAAAGCCCTGCTGTGGAAGAAACTAAATGTACATACCATATCAGTGAGCGTTTTATCTTGAAAGTTCGTAGCGGAAATACGGTAGCTTATTGCTGGCCAGTGACAGCCGGTGAGCCTTTGAAAGTCTTGAGTCTGACTTCAGCGCAGGAGAGACCATGTCCGCCGTCATAAGCAAACTGTACTCACCTCTACTCTCATTTAAAACGAGTTCTCCATGAAATAACAGTAACGCGGGGCCTCAAGGATGGCCGGCTCGGTGAGTAGCCACATGGAGGATTTGCTGACCGGTCCCGTCTGACGGAGTAACTGTTTGGACATTTTGCTGTTTTGTCACACCGGAGGAGTCGGTGTTTTTTACTCCGTAACAAGGATTTTCAAACCGTGCAGCTAGCTGTAGCCGATACGTGCCGCTTTCTCCTGAATGAACAGAGAAATACAAAACTGTACCAACAAACCTGTCAGGTTTAACATGTTTCTGCTTACCGGAGGGAAATACGCTTCTGCTAATGCGTTAATTAAAGCTATTTCAGTCCATCCTCCACTTCGGCATAATGTTACACGCAGTGCATAAAGCTGCACGTAAATTTGGGTAAAATTCAACTTTCTCAAAAGGGTTTTTCTTGTTCTCATTAACTTACAGTATGTCTTTACTGCCATGTAACATTAGCTCATGGCAGAAAGTAGTGGGAACATGTTTCATTATATTAAAGTTTGTGGAAATGTGTGCTGCTTCATGTGCAGCGTGTATTTACCTGCAGACTTAAGCTAATATTAAAAAGTCATGAATAAGATGAGTAAGATTAAATGAGGAGATTTTTGAATAGAGTTCGGCTTGACGCTCCCAGTGCGGGAGACAACCAAACGTATCAGGCTGCTGTGCATAAAAGGACTAAAAGCTGCATATTCAACCCATAGAAGGCTTTATTTTAACTTATGATTTTAATTGTAAAACATTAAAATATCGGTTTATAAATTATCATTATTATACTGGTCTGTGCACGTGTCTGTTCAGAGTGCTAACACACAATGACACAGTATTTTTTTTTTTTTAAAGTTCCGCGTGAATTTGAGCAGTAACCCAACATCACTTTATTCACAGGGTGCTGTTCAGGTGAAACTAGAACTCGGTCATCGTGCCCAGGTCCGAAAGAAACCCACTGTGGAAGGCTTCACCCACGACTGGATGGTGTTTGTTCGAGGACCAGAGCACAGCAACATCCAGCACTTTGTGGAGAAAGTAGTTTTTCACCTGCACGAAAGTTTCCCCAAACCAAAAAGAGGTAAAGAACTGCTGTTTCTGCTTGATTTGGCGCGTTTATGTGGCTTTTATTTCTTCAGGACAGCTGGATGTTTGAGTTGTGTGTGTGTGTGAGAGAGAGAGAGAGAGAGAGAGAGAGAGAGAGAGAGGAGACCTTCAGGAGGCATCCACAGTGTCCTTAGTAGAGCTGACACTGAACTCAGACCTCTGGAGCTTGTACTGTCGCTTTAAGCAGATGTGTAAGAAATCCAATTGCTCAAATGCACATTGTGGAGAAAAGGCTCTAGCTTTTGGCTCTATGTGCAGAAAGTGTTGGTAGTGGCAAATGATATAAGTCATGTGTACCCTTGTCTCTGTAATGGAAATGTTGGAAATCTGCATATAGATATGTTGGTTTCCAACCTCTTCAAACAGGAGTAATCATATCTGATGCTGCTTTTGGACATGAAACAGACAAGAGCTTGTGTGTAGGAGCTGCTTGGTTTTGGGGTTGTGTTGTGTAAATGCAGAGGAGTGATGAGCGTAACTTGATTAACGTGGATATTTGCTTGGTTTTGTTTGGTTGCATCTCTGCAGGCACAGCTGTATTGCAGAATAGCAAGTCCAGGTCTTAGTTGTGTGGTCTCTCCACCACAAACAGATGTAAACACATACACTGTATATGCACACACACATGCTGTAAGTTACATGATGAATGGATGTGGATACAAGCCAAAGTAAAGGCTCCTGAACACATAATCCCAATAATTAATGCAAATTCAGCCGATCTTTACAATATTTGCAGAATATTTTTGCAAAATTCTCGTGATTTCTCTGCATTAAACAGTCCCTCTAGGAAATAGTGATTTTGCAATCACAATAATTCATGCTAGAGCTTGCAATTTTGCTAAATTGCTGCAACTTTTTCTGAATAAAATTGCCAAATCAACAGAGCGCTTGTGATTTGGAACAGTTTCGTGTCGCGGTAACTTGCATCATCACAGCTCACAGGAAGTGATTACATATGACTCTTCATTGGTAGTAGTTTAAAAAAAAATTGCATTATTTTCCTTTGCATTGCAATTTTTCCCACAATTCCCACCATTTAACCTCAAAAAGAGCACATAAAACATGAAAAGCCGCTGCAAAAATCAAACAGTTTTGGCGACAGTAATCGCACAAAACTCCAGTGTGAAATCCTGGAGGGACTAGATGTTGCAGGTTCACTGTATGACACATTTTTTAACTGAATTCAAAAAATGACGCTTTGCATAGATACTGTATGCTAATGTGTTATCTACATGTGCTGTATTGTTCATCAGGTCATGCTCTATTCTGATTGGTTGCTTTACAGATGTGGGCGGTAGCAAAAGTCACATTAAGCGGTTCTACATTTCTGACTGTCTGTTTTACACTGTTGTTGGTGAACAAAGCTCTGAATCCACGGTCACTGTTTTACACTTTTCACCACATTTCTCTGTAAAAATTATTACCTTCAACTTCCTCTAAAAATCTTCAATTTCATGTATAAAAGCCTTCAGTATTTTCTCTTATCTGCCGTAGGCACTAGCAGTAATGTTAGTTATAACTGTTTTTTATCTGATTGCAGGCTGTCAGGACACGTTCTCCATCTGTAAACTAAAAGAATTGTTCTGACAGTGGATCGTGCAGCAGGAAGCTATTTAATCCTTTTTTTTTGTGGAGCTACAGCAGCTGGGAAGCTCATCCTCTCACAGTGTCAATCTTAGCAAAAACTACAAAATCATTAATCAAATTATTGTCATTTCCTGTTGGGAAAATACTGAGAAACTGTGAAATAACGATGATAAATATATCGTCCATACTGGTTTTCCATCACACTTTCATATTTTGGCCGGTATGAGGGTGAAACAGGTGTTAATGGTATTAAAAAGGTCTAAACTTTAACTCGGTGAACCTGCCGAATCCCATCACAACACAGGGACCTTTAGTCTTTGTGTGTGTGTGTGTGTGTGTGTGTGTGTGTGTGTGGTAAACTGGTTCTAATGGAGCATCTGGCGAGGAAGAGATCTGCTGGTTGGGAGTTTTTGACCCCACTCAGTCTTTTGTGAGTTAACGGTTTGGTGAGTGCGGGGCTTGGCAGCGGTCCAGTGTTGATTGCTCATGTCATAGTGTAATTACACAGGACTGTAGTTTGCACAAGAACATTTGATTTATTTACTTCTCTCTTTACTTTACAGTCATCCGTACAGTAGTCAGGCAAGTTCTTTATTGATGTCAATTAAGAGCAGTAAAATATCTGCCAGTCAGTGATGAACAGCTCAGTCAGGTGGTTCCTCTTCTGCCACACCTGTATGCAGACAGTCTGGACAACATGCAGTAACATTACATACTTTACTGTAATGAATGTAGGGCTGCAGCCAGCACTCATTGTCATTATTGATTAATCTGCTTTTTATTTGCTTGATTAATGGTTCAGTTAGGAGAAGTGTCATAAATGAAAATGTCTCACACAGTTTCTCACAGCTCAAGTTGACATATTGAGATTGTTTTGTTTGACCAACAGTCAGCTTAAGAAAATTAAAGATTAAACAATGAATCGATACATCTTCTGTGGAGTGAGTAACTGATTAATGGACTTATGGTTTCAGTTTTCAAGGTATTCCTGAGTTTCTTCCTATAAAAGCATCATTAGTCAGACTTCAGTGGAGATCTTTGTCTCACGGCTTTAATACTGTTTGCACTCTGACAAGATGAAATTATTGGAAACGGTGCCATAATACTTCATGTTTTTGCTTGGAAACGGCATCAAGAATTCTTTATTGGTGACATCAAACTAGAAATATCATTATAGCCCTGTGGAAATATAGTGGTCAAAGTCTTTTTTATTTGAAGATTCCCTTTTATGTTCTGCATATCATGAACCTCACACCATCGCCTGTAGTGTTTTACTTACAATACAGTGATGTCTGTTCTGGTTCAGTAAGAGTAAGAAGTATTTTTAAATGGCTTCTGATACACAGTTTTAGTGTTTAAGTTGACAACTTGTGTTTTGTCTTTTCAGCCATGCTGGTACAGTGTTTCTAGGGATGGCAACGTCAGTCTGTCAGTAGGCTTGCCGCAGTAGTCGTGTAAACACTGTTACAGTGTTTGGGTATACACCCATTACAGTACTTGCCCACCAGCCCTGCTTTTTTTATACAAATAAAACCCATTTAGTAGGGGTCAACTGATATGTTTTTTTTAGGACTGATAATGATTATTAGTAATCAAGGAGGCTGATAACCTACATTAAGAACCAATATACATTTGCAGTATAAATGAAAATCTTGGTGTCAAAATTTAGAACGCATGATTTTAACCTGCAATTATGCTTCATTTATTACAGCAAAACACCTTTGGAAAGCCTGCAGTTGGTTTCAATTATTTAAATGCAGTGGTGGAAAGTAACTAAGTAAATTTATTCAAGTACTGTACAATTTAAAGGTACTTGTATTTGAATATTTTAATTTGATGTTATTTTATACTTCCACTCCTCTACATTTCAGAGGGAAATATTGTACTTTCTACTCCACTACATTTATTTGACAGCTTTCAGATGCAGATTTTACATAAAATAACATAATGATGAGTTTATAAATTACAACACATTGTTAAAGATTAAACCAGTGGTTGACCCACGTGTGTATTTGTGTCTCTTTGTCATGTTTCAGATGTCTTTAAGTTGTTAGCAAACTAGCTCCACTTCCAGCAGCTACAACAATAAAATGCTGCTTATGCATCAACTTATCAGTATGTCAGTATTAATGTACTTTGTTCAACTTACTTAATATATCAGTCATAGCCTGATTTTCTGTAAAATGAGTGCTTTTACTTTAATACTTAAAGTAAATGTAGCTGGTAATACTTCTACTTTTAAGATTTTAAATGCAGGACTTTTACTTGTAATGAAGTATTTTTACATTGTGGTACTGATACTTTCACTTAAATAAATGATCCGAGTACTTATTCCACCACTGTTTAAATGTTATATATTAACAATGTGTAGCAAGGAAGCTGTCATTCAAAACAAGGCTACTTCATTATTAATGATTACTATAGCTGAATATGTGCAATAGAAGTCACTGTTCAACTCTGACGACTGTTCACCATCTGTGCAGTCTGTGTATGGATTAACACAGGCCTTAGATGCACTTCCATTACATCTAAAGTGTCTAACAACAACCCTCCAACCCTCTAACAGTTCTTCACTAACAATACTAGTAGTTATGGGTTGAGACTGAGAGTATGACCACCCTGATAAGTGACATGCTGTAGTCAGGTGGATAAATTATGGTTCAACAAATGAACTTGTTGACGTTCACTGTTGCATTCAAGTTAGCTGTACGAGACTCTACGTTAGCTTAACTTGCAGTTATATCACTGCAACAAGGTGCGTTATTCAGGCATTTTCAGCAGTTTAACTGGGAAAAATATCATAAGATTGTGATGTTTATTGCAACTTCAGCAATATCTGCTGCCTTACATTTGAAACACAGCTCCGCTCGCTCACCAGAGCTGCTCCAGTCTGCAGATGCTTCTTTGTGCTGTCTGTGGCACAGTAGCACGCACAGCCTACAGTGTTGATAGGCTATTACTCATGAAGTATAACCAATCAGGTAGTGCTGTGTGCTGACATGCATCAGAGCTAAAGCAGCGCATATCGACAATCAGATTTTAAAAAATAACGATTCCGATAATGATAAAAATGCTGAACATTGGATCTGATAATGAGCCAGGCCGATAATCAGTCAACTCCTACCATTTAGTTCATTTTCACGTATCAGTGCCCACGTTCATCAAATCAGAAATACTAGGCATATTATCAATACTCAGTTAGACGACAGACGCTACAATTATAAAGTGAAAGTCAGCTCTGTGACTGTCTGATAGAGAGTCACGGCACAGAGCAGCGGAGTGAGACATCTGTCCTCTCTCCTGCTCTCTGTTGTGAACACACGTAGCTGTTAGCGAGCAGCTGCTCTCGTGTCTCCCCGAGTCTTGGTGCTTGTTTTTGGCAGAAACTCTCCTGCTCTCTGCCTGCTCTGCCTGCTCTCCGTGTGTCTCTCTCCAGACGGCAGGCAGGTTGCTCTGGTTCTGGTTCTAAGTGGCGCTCGTCCTCTGGCTGGTCCCTGCATCTGTGTGCACCGCAGCCCGGCTGTACACAGAGGACGACCTGCTGGCAGCAGCCTGAAGCCTGCCGTCACTAACTCATAAGTGAGCGGAAGATCTAACATTAAAATCAAAGTAAGCACTCTACAGATATTGAGAGTCATCAATGAATATTTTATCTTGTAATTATCTTGTTATTAACCAGTGGGTCAGTCCACCACTTTGGTCCAGACTAAAATATGTCAACAACCATTGGATGGATTGCTGTGAATTTGGTTCACATGTTCATGTTTCCCAGAGGATGTATCTTAATCATTTTAGTGATCTCCTGACTTTTTATCTAATGTCATCATTAGATCAAAGTTAAAATTTGCCCAGTGCCTGCAAAACTCATCACCTTCCACTCAGCCTCAGGTGTATCTCGTGTTTAGTGCCAATTGGCAAATGTTAGCAGGCTAACATGATGATCCTGCTACATTATACCTGCTAGTATTATCACTGGGAGCATGTTAGAATGCTAATGTGAGCTGCTCCACTCTTTCTCTATCTTTTCTCTTTTGCTGTTTGCCAGTCAGTGATGACATGTTTGTTGTCTTCACATGTAATCCTGCAAAAATCACTGAAAATACTCTCCATGGTGCTTCTTCAAAAAAAAGACAAAAAGAAAAAGAATATCAACAGAAAGCAGGATGAAAAGCAATGTGCAATCATGGGACTATTGCCTGTAGTGCGGGGGAGTCTGAACAATACATAATCTTATCAACAACGCCAGAGACTTTCAATGGAAGTGAACTCGGCTCCCAGAAGTGAAACACGATATCACTCGAATTCAAGCAGGGAGATGGGACGCTCATTACTTTTGAGGCAGATTTCAAACAGTTGAGAGGCTGTCCTGTTTACCGTTTACTGTTTACTAAAGGCTGTTGTGCCTTGAGAGAAAGTTGTGTGTTTGAGCGCTTTACCAAACACACAGTGTTGTGTTGCGTGTGTGTGTGTGTGTGTGTGTGTGTGTGTGTGTGTGTGTGTGTGTGTGTGAGAATGAAGCGCGTGCATATGCCCATGCTTGTCTAGTGGGAGGGGCCTAGGTCAGAGAGGAGGAGGGGGGGGAGAGCTGAAAGAGGAAGGCTGTATTTTCAAATTATGTCTTTTTTTTTGTGCCTTTTCCAGAACACTACCTATCCCAGCTTTAATAACTATGTATGGTACTGTGTGACCTGCCTCCTCAGACTGCTCTCTTGACTTCTCAGGAGATGAAATATGTAAAACATGCAGTAGATAGGACTCTAGAATATAGATGGATGATAATGTACATCTTAAAGAGCTGAATGTTGATAGAAAATGTGTCGACTCTATTTGCCAAGACATTGAACACAATCAGTGTTGTGAACAAAACTTCCATCGGCTGAACTTTTTTTTTTTTTTTTTTTTTCCTGCAAGCACAAAACCTTTATAGTAACTTTGGAAGCTTCTCAGCATTTTGACTGGAAGGAAACCAGAGTCTACATTGTGTTCCTTCTGTGTAGTTTCAGATAGTAGACAGGTTTAGACATGGCTGAAACACAGCAAGCAATGTGCTGAAGGACTCTTTTACTTCCTGCAGTGGGGGACTATTTGGTATGCTTGTTGACCCAAACAATCACAGTCACTTTTTTTCCAACTCTTTCTGAGCTGCTGGGAACACCTGATGGGTCCTAAAGTCTAATGTGGCATGTGCATATATATCACCCGGATGCTTGATTGATAACCAGTCCAGAAATTGATGGATTTCTGAGCTGTCACAATATCTGAGAAATATGTGTTTTTGAAACAAGCCCGGTGCACAAAGCATGTTGGAAATCTTTTCCTGTTTTCATCTACCCCAATGCCCCCAAGCAGTCTATAAATCAAGTTCTTATCTCCTGATACGGAGCCTTCAAAGCTTAAAGTTTCTCCTAAAAGCCTTTGATTACAATGTACCAAATGAGTTTTGGCTTCTGCAGACTGCATCCTTCTCCCTGCACTTTTTTTTTTTTTTTTTTTTGCTCCAGCCCAATCTTGATAAATGTGATATGCAGCTGGAAGACTATGGCTTAAAGCCCAGCAGGAGAATACTTAACCTTCAATAAGTCTCACACCATGACACGTGCCATGAGATCTTTCCAATGTCTTCGGGGCATGTGTATTTTTACATGGTGACATATTGCAAGCCCAAAGTACTTCCTGGTCTGTTAGGTCTTTAGATGTTCTGCAGTGTTACTAGTTGAAACACGGCCCCCGAGTGTAATAGATCAGGAAGAATGACTGCGAGGTTTCATTTGTTAAAAAACTGCGCAAGAGAATCTGCTTGTTAAATGATGGTCTTAAAGTTCAACCTTGTACACTCTTCCACTGTTTTTAAAACGACTTTGATCACTTCATCTGCAGATTTAGAGCCACTGAGTAAAATTTTACATCATCGATTGTGTCAATAATGTCATGTTGACATCCTGCAATATAAAACAGAGAAAAGCAGCAAATCCACACATTTGAGAAGCTGAAACTATTTTCTTTTTCTTTACTGAAAGGTCCAGCAAGTTCACAGCTCACTACACACACACACACACTCTTCTTTTCTCTTGTCTCTGTCTGTCAAGAAAAAAAAAAGTGTTTAATTTATCCCACTTTACAGCTGTGAAACTCCCTCCTCACATGAGAAGGAAGCCCGTCACTCACCTGCATGTCTCGCATGACTCCCCATCCACTCTGCTATATAACAGAAGGCATTTAAACACATTGTAAGCACAGAGTGAAGCTGTCAGAATAAATTGAGCGCTAACATTTTGGTTTTTTTTTTGCTATGTTGTGCTATGTTTGGAGTCTCTTCATTTTCTTTGACTTTTATGAACAGTAGGGATATTTGCGGAGAGTATAGGAGAGTAGCTGTGATTGGTTACACGCTGCGTAGCCTGGGAAACCTGATAGTTAACACGAGGAGTGGGACGTCGCGGGGAGGAAACTAAATGGAGCAGAACGTCATTTTTTTTTACTTCTCCCTGTTTCATCTGGTTTGTCAAAGGCAGCACAATAAGATTTTCATGCCTGAATTCATTATTTCTTTCATCATTTCATTGTTTTTAAGCTAAGAAACATAAACAACCTGACCTGACACATTTGAACGAAAGCTGTGTGCGCGCTGAGATATCTTCACCCTCATCTTCCTTTTTTTTAAATAACTGACAGCAGTGTTTGAGAAGTGGAGGTTAGGTGTGTGAACCTTGCATCATGATTCTGCAGCTGGGATGGCAGCAGGAAAGCATTTGTCATGTGCAGGGATCCCCAACGGCCTGTCAGGGTTTCACAGAAAGAAAAAAAAAAGGGCAAGTGAAAGGAGGAAGCCATAATCATATTTCAAACCCTCTTGTACAGATTTCAAAGAGTAATGAAATCTATCATCGCCACTTGGCTCACTCTCAGCTTTAATTTAAGAGGCGTTGCGTTGTTTAGACGAGCGTCAGCTGCGCTTTAGTCGCTCCCGTAAAGATGCTGACGACAGGTAGGCTCGTACGGCACGCTGGCAAACGCTTGATGGGATTTCAAACAGCTTTTCCACATCAGCTGTTTCCTTATTGCTCAAAGACTGTTCTTTCTTATCAAGGTGTCATCACTTTTATGAATTTCCACACACACACACACATATAAGGTGTAGCAGTGAAACTGTAGAAAGCAGTGAGAAGGAGCAAGTGATAAGAGACCCTGAGCGTAACTTCCTGCCACTGTTCCTCCCACGCTATGGTGATTTGTTGTGCCGCTCAAGAGAAGCTGCCAGACACACATTAAGATTAATGACGAATCAGTCAGTAAAGCTGCCACCGCGCTTCATTATTGCCATGCGGTTAACGGGCCAGCGTTGAGGTGTTGCCATGGAGACGGCCAAATGGCAATGCCGTTTCAACAAATGGAGGTAAAGAAGCTCTTTGGAACCAGTGAAGGGGGTGCTATTTTGGCAATAGGCGGCAGCGGCTCACGCTGCTTAAGCACCTCATTTGGTGCCTCGGCCGGGCGTTTAATCTACTCTGGAGATGGCATCCCTTTAAAGGTGTTTGTGATATTTCAGAGGATTGTCACTTTTATGGAAAGATGTAAGACACAGTGTAATGGGAAAGAAATGGGCGAGCTCAGTGAAAAGAGTGAGAGATTTGTGGTGTGTGCAGAGCAGGAACGACACAGAAGAGCTGAGCTTCTTTTTGTGTTTTTTTTTAAGACCAAGGTGCTTTTTGTTAAAGGAAAAATCCACTTGAAACTAAGATTTGTCCTGGTTTAAAAAAAAAAAAGAGTGAGGTGCCTGGCTTTGTAATCAAAAACTGTGTTACATGTCAGTGTTCATGCTTTTCAAGTATTAGAAACTTAGATTTAGCAGTTTTAGCATTAGAAGTGAGGGTGTAACCTCAGTTTTAGGGCTATGGTTTGATACTTTTTTTTTTTATACAGTAGGAAAAATGGAAGAAACATTTTTGTCATCTATTTTGAAAAATGTAAATCTGTCAATTGCCAGGGCAGTGGATAATTCCTGGAGGACTACAAGTTGTAGTCATTCCTCAAAAAGGAAATGCTTCATCTCAAGGGGTTTATCCTAATGAATAAACTTGTGTCATCATATAGGGACATGAATAATTCCTGGACAAGTGTGGGTTGTGCTAGTTTATACAAGACAGTGGAGTAAATGGATGCACTGCAGCCACTTATTCATAATGTCTGATGTAATATATGTTGTAGTATTTATTTTGTTGTTTGGCTCAATGTTGTGTTTTGTTATTTATGTGCAAGACAAATGTCAGAAGAATCTTCTGATAATAAAGTGATTCCTGGAAGAGTACAGCTCGTGGTTGTTCATGTAGAGCTGCAGTGGATCATTCCTGGACAACTACAGCTTGTTCACATTTCTACAAGGCAGGCACATCATACTGTACATTCAGAAACATTATACTAAGATTCAAACAGTCTTGTTGGATTATTTATGTTTCCAGAAACATACCCAGCTGCAAAAAAGTCTGCACACAGTACTGGTCTGATCTACCTCTGTTAGTCCAACGTCACTGTAACTTAACAGAAAGTTAAGAGAAGCGATAGATGCTCTTCCAGCTCTATTTTTAGACATGTGCTGTATGAGCTGTACATCCAGAGGGCTAACCCAACATGGATTGTCCCACTGCCAAAGCTGCTCCGTTGGAACTTGCTCTAGAGTGCATGAGGCTAATTCAATGGTAAATATTTGGCTCACAGCGCGTACCATACTAAAGAAAGCAAACGTAAGCTCCTCTACCAAACGTTTCAGAAAGATAACACAGTACCTTTACACCCCTATTAGAAAATCTCAGCCCTATCTTCTCTTATCTTGAGGATCAGCACGGACACATATGTTTACCAGCAGTTACTCATCATATCGTTTGTAAGAAGCTGTGATCTATTTATGTGATATCATAAAATGACTGTGATTGTCTTCAATCTTATGTATCCCTTGGCGAGCCTTTAGGGAAGCAGCTATGCACTGCTCTTTATTCAAGGAGATAAAACCTATAGGTCAGTCTTAACCCTGGACGGCTTTTCTCTTGAAATAGTGAAACCTAACGTCTGAAAATACTTCCAAATTATCGCTGCCTGTGACTTCTAAAAGTTTCATCAACGATTACACTTTGAAACTATTTAAAGCTGCATGCATGCACACCTCTTATCTGAGGCTTTTTAAAAAAAAGACCTCAGAGAAACCGACTTTCTGTAACTGAAGACAAAGTAGACAACAATAGTCGAGGGAATGTGTTAACAGTGAGCGAGTATCTCGTTTCCTTAAAGAAAGAGTGTTCTGTTAGCCAGATTGGTGACAGTATAAGCCCCATACAGTGTGTACACACACACACACACACACACACACACACACACACACACACAGATTGATGCTTTAATGATTGGGCCAACATGTTAGCCTCTGGCCATCTCCTGGGCTCTGTGGAACGCTCGCATGAAACCTTTTAACTTCCCTCATCCTCCACTCAGGCTTAATTTGTGGCTTGTGTGCACATACCACATAAGTCAAGTCACTGCAGTGACCTATACATAAGATGCAGATCCTCAGGCTGAAATATGTCTCAGAAGCTGCAGAGCATTCCTTTCCTCTTTTGCTGTGGCTTTGTTAATGTGATGATACTGGTATTGATATCCTCACAGGAGATGAAGGATGCTGTCCTGTGAATTGTTATTGTCTTCCACTGTTTTGACTCTCTGACATCATCATAGCTTCCATCCTTTTAGTAAAATCCCAGTGACATTTCATAATGAAGCATGCAACATGTCAAGAAGTCTCCTCTGCTATTAAGTGTTCCGCCCTACAAGTGATTACAATACTGGAGATTGATGAACTTGCTAAAAAAGAAGCCAATCAGCTGCGTGCACGCGTGTACAGTTGAAATACTTGTATTGCGAGCTGTGTAGCAGCCTCCTGTCTATTCTAGTTTTCAAATGCTGCCCGACCGTTTTCATCAGACATCTTTAAATTCTCTTTAAATTAGAATTAGTCTCTGCAGTTCTCTTCTCTCTTTCTTTCTTTCAGCCAGTGTGGAAATACCCCACACATTTTCAATTCATCCCAGGCTTAAAATAATGAGAGTGAATATTGGACTTGTATTTGTCACATGGCCAGAAACACGATTCTAAATGAATGCTAATGTTGCTCTGAGTCCATCTATCAGTGGTGAGCTTCTCAACCCCCAAGTGGCCAAAAAAATGAATACAGCTTTCAGGCTAGATTGAAATTCTCCTAAAACTTCAATTAGATAGACTCTGGCATTATTTTCTTTCTTGTCTTTCTGTCTCCTTTATTATTATTATTAACCATATTTCTCTTTATTCCTCTGCCTGGTCAGTGTACAGGAACATTCAGTGTGTTTGCATGCACTTACATTTACATGCATATAACCGGTTGATCCTATGACTTTTCATTTAGTGTCATCATCTAGTAAAATTAAATTTTGTCCAGTACTCTGCTTTATGTCTTAATACAACCTCAGCTGTACTTTGTGTTTACAGTTAATTAGCAAATGTTAGCATGCTAACAAGCTAAATCAACAAAAAAGCATGTTAGCATGTTGATGTGAGCATTTAGCTGACGTACAGCCTCACACAGGCTCTAGCATCGCTGTAGACTCTCAGTCTTGTCACATGTAGGCATGTGCTTGACAAAAACCTCTCATGAGGAAAGTGGATGAAAGAGGAGATCATTACACGGAGCGACGCATTTACATATTTAAAATAATTCCATCCAACCTGTAGTAACCTGGTGACTATAGTGTATGGAACCGTTCTGACAGATCATTGTTTGTGCCCTTGTTCGCTGAAAAATTACTCAATGATTAACCAAAACTTTCAGCTGTTCCTTTTTTAAATGAAGGAACAGGAAGAGTCCAGTTTGATATATTACTGGAAAACCCACAGGACACATGTCAAGAAAAACCAGACTAGATCATGTGATCCAGTTGGTAGTTTCTCTATGATTCAGACTCTTCTGAGACCTTTCTATGATGGAGCACTTTCAGATTCAGTGTGTACATTATGTAGTAAATATGAGAAGGAAAATAACCGACATGGTGAGCAAAGGACCCTGAGACCCCCCCCCCCCCCCTCCTTGTCCCCTTCTTCCAGTGTCTGGCAGAAATCAAAGAGCTGCAGGAATTTGCCAGTAATTGTTTTACGATTCCTCAGAAATCATACCTACTTGTATAGGTGGAACACAAAGAAAGCAAGAGCCATGAAAGCTGCAGGCTGGCTGCTGCTGCCGGCATGAAAGGATGGGGAAGGGGGGAGGAGGTGCTGATAGTCGGGGTAGCCACCACCAAATAACAGGAACTGAGCTGTAAATGCCGGCTCTCCCTCGGTTCAGTCAATGAAAGGAGGTTGGAGGAAGTGGTTTATTGAAGCATGGTTTATATGGGCTGTCTGTTGGCAGGTCTTTCACTCCTTTCTCACTCGCCCCTGCCATAAAACATTTGTCTTTTATTTACAGTCTCCAACCTCCACACACCAATGCTGGAATATTGTCGTCAGGACTCACGAAAAGGAGCCATGGCCTCACTTTTCAGCAGGGAAATTAATAGAACTCAAAAGGTGAAATTATTTACCGCAACTAACACTTGTTTTCTTACACTGGTTTAATTTAAATCAATCAACAGATAATACAATCAAAAGTCATTATCAAGCACAAACACCTCTCTGCTTCCAGCTTGTCAAATGTCAGATTTTGCTTCTTTTCTCTGTTTTATATCATATTATTCTCCGTCTTATAGTGAAGTTCCCCTTTAGCCCTGAACATAGCTTAAATACAAAAACACAACTGTCATCACAAAACAGGTAGCATTTCCTTTTGTAATGCTCCAGCTTTTTGTGTATGTTTGACCACTATCTGTACCTCTCCTGTATCAGCAGGAAGGATGTTGAATTATTTTTGTGCTCAATAATATGTGTTAGAAGACAATCAAATAAGGTTTGTTTTACAAGGGTAAAATAAAATATATATATATAAGATATACAATGAAATGTGTTAATGTTGCAATGAATTGTAATAAAATAGGATTTCTAGGAACTCCTTTTGTAATCAAGACAAACCTACATCATTATTCAGTGTTTCTATCAGGATTTTTTTCAGCGGCGGTGCTGTTGTGCGTGTGCAGAGTCCATGTTGCCAGGACCCGTATTTGTGCACACCAGCAGCGAAATGACTTTAAAAGTACTTTCGAATAGTTCCAGATAGGTTTATTCATGTTCATTGAGCCGTGTGTGTGATAATTTACAGGAGCTTTTGACAGCAGAAGGACTCTGGAGGCCCAGATAGCTGTAGTTGTAATAAATTTCAAGTAATGAAATGCCTCAACACAGTTGGTGGGTTTGGGGGGTCTTCCCCCCCCAAGAAAATTTGATTTTATTTGAATAAAAACGATCCATTTTCACATATTTATAAAAAAAACAAAACGCTGGTTGTAGTTTTTCACAGTACACTCAGACATTAGCAAGAAGAAAAGTCAAACAAATATGCTCACTGATGAAGTTAACGCTATGCCCTGAAGTAATCAGAACAGGATTAGAATTGATTTACATTTTAAATATAACTAAATGTTTCCAGAGCAAAAACAGTAATGTTTACAACAACAAAGTCATTATGTAAACTCAATAATATCTCACTGGAAACAAATCTCAAATGTCAATAAAATAAATAATATTTCTGACATGAAAATACTGAGTGAAGTTTAGAAAGAATGAAGAACATAGACATCTACCAGTCACTACCAGTATCAGTCTTTCCTCCTGCTGCTGATGTGATTTACTGCTGCAGGTACTGCTGGTAGAGAGGAGGAGCTGCTTTGTCTCAAGAAGAAGAATTTGCCAAATTTTAATATTTGTGGCAAAGATAAACTGTTAGGCTACATACAGCCAGCTTTCATTTTAACTTGTTTGTAACAACTAGCTATTAGCTCAGCCAGTGTGCTGTTGTGTAAAACATACAGGCGGTGGATGGGACACTGCGGGCAAAGCACTTAAAAATATCGGCTTTTCTACATGTTCATGCTTATTGAACGGCTGGTTTGATAAAATACGTATTGGCTTTTCACTGCACAGAGGTTTTACTGCTCTTACAGTAATGAACATAGTTGTTGTGCTGTCTGCTCTGCGCGCGCGTGCGTGTGTGTGTGTGGGAGCAGCCGAGCCCCGCCCTAGGTCAAACACCGACACAGGGAGCAGAGGAGAGGCTGCAGCAGTGACACCAATTCTTATTCACTCACCACTGTCTCCAGTCAGCTGCTTGAAGTGGAGAAAGTTTGGAAAAGTGGTTTGTTTCCAGTCACTTCAGAGAACTAAAGTAATCATTGCAGTCTAACAAGTTACCAAATGATGCTGTTCAAAGTCCTGCCAACACAAACAATGAGGAATATTGACAGCTTCTTCTTTAGCTTAGTAAAAGGTCACTGACTCACAAGTCTTCATTGTTTAACAGCTACATTGCACAAAAAAGAGATTTGAAAGGGGGGGAATCCCAGATTTTCATATTGGTGTTGTTGGCAAGAAGTTTGGCTGCACTTTGATGTCTGGTTTTTCTTGGATTTTCTCTTGATGTGTTGTGGGCGTCTGATGGTGTTCATCTGTTCAGGCACAGTAGCTTTTGCTGGTCACAAAATTTTAAAATCTTTTTGAGTATATCAGAGCTGTGTTTCAAACAGCAAGCTAATTCCACTACCAGAAAGACACACCATACCTGGTATTAAACACAGCAAATGTTAAAGCTTTCATCAGCAGGCAGTATATGAAGTCACATCAAGGAGAGAAGCACAGTTGACATTTAAGCATTTATTAAAATGAAAATGCCACAGATTATTTAAGTGGCATTGTAGCAGTATGAAATGAAATGCTTCATGCTGTCAACTGATTTCTTGTTTGTTTGTTTTTCATTGCTGAAAACGGCAGCATTGGTTTGTCCATACGTTGCTGATCTCTTGTGCAGCACCGCCGTCAGACCAGTGTTACCCCTCGACTAACAGTTCACAGCAAAGTCTTGCAATTCGTGATTAAATATCCATGAAATTTGCAATGGTTATGTGTTGTCCCCAGAGGATCAACACTAATGATTTTAATGACCTTCCTTTTGTGCAGAACGGCAGAATTTCGACTTTCCACAAAAAAATATTCAAGTCAAATAGGAAGATTACATGTGAGTTTCTCCTCTGGCTAAAATCCACTACCATGCTATAGAAACATCTCATAATGTAATGGCAGGTTGCTGTGAAAATGTTCCTGATGTGAAGATGAATCCTGTTGATTATAATCAGTGTAACCTTTCCATTAGCTCTCTCTGTGTAGCTCAGCTGTATGTTGATACCCTCTGCTCACCAGCATGTCTGTGCATGTGAGGTCTCAGGGAGCCCCAGCTGTACAGCTGTCTGAGGCAACACAACACTATTAGCGCACATGTGGACAAACTACAAAACAGCCTCAATGATCCACAAGCCCGAATGTATCGTCACAAACTGGCTCCGAGTCAGCGACAAAAAAGGGGATCACACATGGATAGAGTTTGTAAAATGACATTTATTGTCAACTTAAGATAAAATGTAATATAGTGATAAGGTTAGTAATGAATGCAGTGTGTGTGATGTGTGCAGACAAAACACAAAACTTTAACCCATATGGCTGCTGGAGGCATGGGAGGAAGAAAAGAGAAAGAGGTTAACAAGGAAGCCACCCAAATAGGCTGAGGCCTAAACTACCCAGGTGCAGGTAGTTTCCTGACGCCCTCTCCGGCCCCGCCCACCAGCTCCTGAGCTCCTGAGCAAGGAAGCCAAAGCAACCTCCCAAGCAGAAGGCTGAGAGGGATGTCACAGTATGTTGCTGCTGGAGGTGGTGCTGCCAAAAGGAACGGAAGAGGAAAATATCAACCACTAGTGCAAAGATAAAGGCAAGCTGTGCTGTTTCTCATACAGGTTGGCTGCAGGGCTTCCAAGATTCTTCTAAAGATAAGAAGGATGTAGTCAGAAGATGCTGAATTTGGAGGAGATGAATGTAGCTGAATGTCAGGGGAAGATGGGTGCTGATTTGGCCACCGGTGCTGACTGGTTAAGTTAAGTCTGTCACGGTTGGGGATTGTAACGACATGTGAAGTTTGCATCCTGTCCTGTATAGTGGTTGGCCATTCCTTCAGTGTCAAAACCAAACTGAACACATTTCCACTGCCAGTGAAAGCAAAGATGTTTGTGTTGATCACGGTGAACATTGTTGTAATCAGAAGAAAAGCATCGTTTAGCAATTTAGTGGAAACACATGACTGTGTAAAAGTGGAATTGTAGGGATGGGAGTGTTTGGGAATCTCACGATTCAATTCTGATTCTTGGTGTCTGATTCAATTCTGAATTGATTCTTGATTGAATTAATAGAAAAGGGGGGAACTATTTTTAGTCTTACTCCAGTATACTGTGTGCCAAACCATTCACTGGTGTCCTTAGTCTACTGAAATACAATATGAAAAACAAATGGCTGTTATGAATGGTCCACAGTGTTTTGATTTTAAAAAGTTAACTGCATTAATTGATTCTCTTACAGTCTTCTGCCTGTATGAGAATAACAAAATGAAAATGGAATTTACTGACCAACATCACTGGTTAAATGTCTTTTGTAAAAACAGAAGCTGGTGTGTTTGCTTTGGTGGAAGGAGAGAGGGAGGCGGAGTGCTCCAGCAGTGGAGAGTAGCCTCTGTGCAGCTCCAGCAGAAAGTCATCACTGTCCAAGATGCTGAATAGGCGCAGGATTTTTGAAGTGAAACAGATTGAGCATCAAGTTATCTTCACCCCAGAGTTGGTTGAAGTTGTTTAATGCTTCAGCTTGTGTTGGTCAACTGGTCTTGGGTTCTGCTAACGTTAGTCCAAAGTTAGTTTACAGTGGAGCAGCTGATAACATTTATTTTAATGGCATATGATGACTGTATTTTCAGGATATGACCTGTAAGATGACTTGAGTAGATGCAGCAACAAACATCATAACATCCACACATAATGGTTCTCGAGGGAGGTGTAGCATGGGGGTCTATTGGCAATCCCATGGAGCATCCCTATAATTTGGAACCTCAACCCCCACCCCTCACTTCCCTTCCTGTCCTCCTTTTCATCTGTGTTTGCTCCCATGAGGTGGGTGTGGCTTCTCACCTATGAGGTTTTAGTCCATGGTGTGCATATGGTGTTTATTTTGTAATTTCTTGTCATCCAGTTTCTGTTTTTAAATTGTTTTTTTTTTTTAATAATTATGCCTCTGTCTGTGTTTAATACTCTGCTTTAGTGTGGCAGGAAGATGATACTCTCAATAATATGAGCACATTCTTTGAATTGATTGTTTGAAATCAGCCACAGTTTAACCAAATGAAGATGTTTTTCTTCATGATGATGAGGAGTGAGGGGTGTAAGCTGTTTTTCCAGACCCCTGCTCAAACCTTTAACTGCCCCAGACTGGCCACCTGCGGTGCCTCTTATCTAGCGAGTTGGCTAACAACACTAACTTGGATGTTTCTTGCGATCTGGTCTTTTAATCTTCGCAGATTAATCATGACCCCGTTTGTGTTTTAGAGTCTTGTTGTTAGCTGATTAGTGTGAGGTCGTCGGGGTCAGCGGAGTTCCTGCAGGACTGTGGAGAGAAACGGTAGTGTGTGTAGTTGTTTTTAAGAGAGTGTGCTCAGTCATCCAGAGACTCCATCCCTACTGAGTTGCTAATCACCACCCACCACTGTTAGAGGAGCTCACATCATGAGTACTCTGTTTTAGACTGCTATATTGTTATATTTATAGAGATTAATTGGAAGAAATGTGGAGTATTCTGCTCAGAGTGTTCATTCACATTCACAGTGACATGGGAAACGCAGTCGTGCAAAATGTGGAATATTTCTATTTAGTCAGGATGTTAAAATCATGATTGACTACAGCATCTCATCAAAAAATGCACTATATATTTCACTAGCTCAAACACTCCAAAGTTAGGCTAAATTTTCAAAGGGTCCCTAGACTTCTCACATCAAGATATCTGAATGAAGATGTGTTGTATGGTTACCCATGAGTCTCCCTTCACAGACATACTCACTTTATGCTAATTCCATGCAGTTTGGGGAAAAAAATCTGCAGTTATTTGCATGCAGTATAAATGTGTTATTTTCACCTATTCTAAAAATGGTGTATTTTAATATTTCTGCATACTGGAGCCATAAACAGTCTTGGAATTGCATAAGTTGGGTATGACTGGAAAGCTGAGACTCTTGTGGATTCATTGAGTCCCATCGTATTCATGTGTGATGATGTTAATCCCCATAGTAGCCATTTCATTGTAGTGAGACCATTTTTTTGAAAGTTGACCTCACTGTATAAAATGACCTATTGTGACCTGTAGGATAATCACAGCCTCATGAAACTTTACAACCACAAACTAGAGATTGAGGGCAGTAAGAGGATGTATGGCTTTCCTAGATATACTGACAATAAGGGGTTTCTGAGCAATTTCCAGAACAGAAGTGCTCACCATCCAGTCGCCAATTCTTACAGAAATCTCCAAATGTCTAAAGTTTTTGATACCAAAGCACAGCATGAATTTTTCTGTGGCGTTCCTCACGGTCTTATGTGGTATTTTGGAGGGATTTTTGACCATTTTGTATCAATTCTTGACTGGTCAAATGATTACATTTTGCACCAAATCTGTGCAACAAGCCCTTATACACTCTAAACGATCAAAATTTGAATAGGCACCTAACCAAAACATGATGTTTATCACAGATTTATGACTAGAAAAACTTGACACACAGTACTGACCTGCATCTCAAATCTTCAGGTTCCCAGCTTTCAGATGATGTATACCACTTCTATGTGGCATATGCTGCTGACCTACTATCTTCCCCTAAAGATCCCCTGCCCCTCCCAAAAAGACAGAAATGGATCTATGGTAGGGAAGAGGGTGAGAGGAAGAGGTTAATTTTGTATGTCCTCAAAGCCCTCAGAGGCTACAGTCGCCGTTTTTGTTGTGTGGCGTTACCATTGTTACATGTAGTTATCATCTATCACAAGGTTAGTGGAGAAGGTCCATGTTACTCTGGCCTGCAGTAATGCAATAGACTGACTCTCCTCAGGACACAGAGCAGCTCCATTCTCTGTCATTCCTGCTGGCCTAGTATGACCTCAGCTACCTGTTCACTGTCCACCGCAGAGCAGCTGATCATTCACAAGCTGGATTTACTCACCTGCCTACTTTCTATAAATGTCAGTATGCTGTGCTGTTTGTTTTTGTAGTTTGTCTCAGTTGTTTTGTTGGTGTTTCTACTGTGGGATTGTAGGTAAATGTTAGTCCACAAATCTGCTACTCTTTAGCCATGCTAGTGGTGTGTCTCTAGGGATTACATTGTCAGTCTGTTGGTCAGACACTCAACCAATGTGGTCCACGCTGAAATATCTCAACAACTGTGATGGAATGCCATGAAATTTTATAGACATTCACATTCCCCCCGAATGATGGATCCTACTGACTTTGGTGAACGCCTGGTTTTCCCTCCAGTGCCACCATGAGGTTCAGATTAGTGGTTTTGAGGGAAATGTCTCGACAGCTCTTGGATTAAATCTGGTTGTAACATTCATGATCTAGTGCCTTCAGCGGGTCAAAATTCCAATTTGTCTCAGTCAGCCTCAGCTGTACTAACATGCTAACACGCTAAACAAAGATGGTGCACATTGTAAACGTATCTGCTTAACATCAGCATGTCAGCACGGTCACTGCGAGCATGTTGGCATGCTTACGTTAGCATTTAGCTCAAAGCAGCACTGTTTCCATGTACAGCCTCACAGAGCTGCTAGTGTGGCTGTAGACTCTGTCTTGTTTTTTTTTTTCTAAGAACCGACTACGTCAGCGAACATCACTGACCAGACATAATGTTAACTGAAAGCAAGATGCTGCTCCTGAACGCAACAAGTCAAGCAGCTAAATCAACTTCTGAAGAATAAGTATTTTAGGGGAAGTAATTAGTTAATTTGTTGATTTGTCCTTCTGTCACATGATTGTTTGGTTTTTATCTGTTCACATAGAATGTTACACATTTCATAGTTTTAGTCTACTTTTTAACAACGTCATCAACTTTCTGTCTTTGTTTTGTTCAATCATTGATTCAACACTGCAGAAACCATATTTTTTCTTTGTCTCCCTCCAAACACTTGCTGTACAAATGCTGGCATTTATTGGACAGCTGATGTTGAATGCTTCCATTAGGATAAAGAGTGGATGATTAACAGTTAATCAGTGAGTGGAAGGAGCTCATATGTGAACCACAAGAGTCACTAAAGAATTTCTGATTTCCAGGCTTTTGTTTTATGGTCAAGCCTTGCCGTCTAGCCCGGCCTCATTACAACCCAGTCTGAGTGGAAAGGGCAAATACATAGTGACTGGCATTGTTCTGTGATTGGCATCTCAGTTTAAACCAAGGCCATGTTAATAAACGACACGGCCCTGTCCCTCTTTGAAAGCTTCTGTGAGCACTGGCAAGTTTTCCGTTACAGGTCAGTGGTCGCTTTGTGCATCTCTGCCTCTCAGACGCTCCTTCAGATAATAGTAACCTTTTCAACCTGAACTACTGAACCCCGCTGCACTGACTTCTCTTTCACATTTCCTTATTTTATCTCATGTCTTCATAAGCCTCAGGGGTTTTTGCTCTCACTGGTACCTGACAGTTTTTGAGTTACGACACATCTAGGGTTTTCATGACTGAGTTTGGACAGTAGTGTCTCCCCATCTTAGATTTGCTGAAATGTTGTTATCGCAGAAATGCTTTTTTAAATGAACAAACAGTAGGTTTTAGTTTTGTAGGACATTAGAGGAACCCTGGTAAATTTGAATACACATTTATCTAGTTTTTTTTTTGTATTGCCACTTGAGATTAATTCTGAGAACATCAGTGATATATTTATATTTACATATGTGTATTGTGACATTTTTTTAAACATTCAAATGGATTTGTCAATTATTTTTTCAATTAATTATTTTGACTATAAAAAGTTTTTAAAAAATGCTCATTAAATTTACCCAGAAACCAAAGATATTCAGTTTATTATCATAAATGACAAAGTAAGCATCAAGTTCTTACAGCATTTTTACTTGAAAATGACTGAAATTGTTAATTGATCATAAAAAGTTGCAGACTAATCAAGATTGGCTAATTTTGTGGTTCCTGGAACAGAAAATAATTTTTTGAGTATATTTTGTAAATACAAATCTTTTCCAAATTACAAAATAAAAAATGGTACAATAGCATGATGATGCACTCTTGATGATGTTATGATGTAAAGGTAGTTAAGGCCTACATTTCCCAGAATGCCTTTCATAGAAACCAACATAAGTGTAAGGTTTTAGCAAAGTGTGGAAATGGGAGTGTATATAAAGCTGTCTTTTCTTTTTGTCATTATTAATTTTAGACATAAATGGGGGAGAGTGAGACAGAGAACAACATGCAACAAAGGTCCCTGGCTGGACGCAAACTGGGACATTGCTACTCATGATCTGCGTCTTAAAATCCCAGGACCACCAGAGCGCCCCTACTTTTCAACTGATCACAGCTATACCCTCTTTGGTGTATATGTCTGCTGATGAGAAACAAGAAGCGTCAGTACAGAAATGCCAAACATACAGCGAGGTCTAAAAGTCTGAGACCACATTGAAAATCTCTAATATTTTAACATAAACTTGGAAATAATCATAAAGTTTGAGGATTCAGAAACATTTAAAAACAAAGGCAGTTATGACATGTAGAGTAAAGAAGAAATATTTAAGATTCTGCTCTATTTCTAGGTCAGCAATCAAAGTTAAGCAAATTTATGGCACTTGACCAACTTAACTCTTGGTTAACTTAAGTTCTATTGTCAATGTGTTGCAGATTGTTAAATGTGACTTTTCATAGTACTGTATTCACAATTATTATTGCAGCCAAACCCGTAACCGTAATGAGAGGAGCAGGTCATGGCATGATGGGGGGAAAAAAAGCAAATGCATGTGCCGCAGAAATAACATTACCTACAAAGTAAGCTAGGTGTGTGTGTGTATGTTGGCACTGTAGTCTATAATTTTGCCTACTCAAGGAAAATTTCAAGGGAAGGAAACTAAGTCCTATATGTAAGGAGGGATGTAATGACTTCTACAGTTTCAACAGCCATGTTCATATTCAGCTTCTATTATTATTATTATTAAGTCATCATACCATCAAGTAATAATAGCCTTCCTATAATGAGAACAGTTGTATTAACCAGCTCTATAATTAGCTGAAAATCATATTTTCAAAAATCAAATAGGCTTAAAGTTTGATTATTGTAGAGGTGTAAACAATAGAAACTATATAAATGCAGCAGTAGTGGGAGGTTAGTATGAAAAGTGAAAGACAAATGAACAAACAGGCATAAATGATCAACTAACAGCACTGGCATCTGCAGATATTTTTGTAAAAAAAATCTGTTAATAGTATCACTGTAGTACTGCTGCATGTATGCAAATGATGTACTGTTATACTTATGTATGCATATTATGTACAATAACTCATAGTGAAAACAGCGACAAGGTCTTTTCGAGCTTCTTTTACTGTCCGGCAGACTAGGCAACGGACGTGCATTGCTGCCACCCGCCAGTTTAAAAACAACAACACGTTGGCGTACGTGTTTATTTGCATGTACAGCGGGGCAGTGAGATCCGATCACAAGTGGTGACATCAGATGCATGCGGAGATGCATTCTAACGCCAGGTGTGAACTGACATACTTAAGAGCTGTCCACTTGTGATCGGATCACCCAAGACGCATGTTAATGTCATGTGAACGGGAGCCAGAGGCTTGTTCAAGTAACTCAAATTGCAGCCACCTGTTATAAATGTGACTGTGTCTCAAGTTTCCAGTAGGGGTGGGCGATACCGCAAAATTTGGTTTCGATCCAATACCAAGTGATACAGGGCCAGAATCGCTGATATCAATACTGATACCGATACTTTTGATGATTAATAGCAGCTTATATACTGTCATGTAGCAGAGACCTGTGAGACCAGGGTTTGATTCCCAACTGAAGCATGTGGTATAGTTTTTTCAGTTCCATTAAAATCATTCATTTAGATAACAAGTTTCAATGGGCTGAATATATTATATCTGTATACCTGGATATTCCCGCCTCTCTGAAAAGACTCTCTGTGACTGTGTAGGAGTCTGACGAGGCATTGCCCTCCTACCTCCCTTCTTTTCTGTTGCAGCTCAGAATTCTCTTTCTCGTGGTTTTTCTAGTGCCAACTACAGCTTTTTGGTGAGGAAACTGAGTTGTAGACGGTCCCGGCACACTTGTCTCACAGTCGGCTGTACATGGAGACCGATGTTATTTGTCCAGCTCGGAGGATGGCTCGTTTTGTTGAAAATAAGGTTGTAGCTCATCGTCTGTCTTACTACAGTAGGAAAGAGGCGTTGTTTGTGTTTTAACAGCATTTCGCTTATGAGTTTTAACTAAGTGCCGGCTGCCTGCCAAACATCCAACTACTCATTTAAGTCCAGCTGGCTACTTTATTATATTAGTGTTTGAATCTAATAAAATAGTTTTGATTAACAAGTTGTGATTCGCTATACATTACTGCTAGCCTCCAAACATGACAGAGAAACGTGCTTATCTGTCCATATCAGCCCCGCCCCCACATGCTTTGTATGAATATGTGTGTGTGTGTGTGTGTGTGCGTGCACTCAGCTGAGAGTTTGTGTCCTGCCGAGTAGAGAGCATGGAGTCATCTTCAGTGTTTGACAAAGATTAGCAAAATAACTGATAACAAAACACCATTAAGAATTGCATTGATTGCACAGACGGGGGACATCCTCATTAGACGGGTTACTTCAGTAAACACTGATGGCAGCAATGTGACGATTGCACAGTAAGCATTAAAGTCCACTGAAAGCACTGCATTTTCTATGGACGCCACACACATGTTTATGGGCTTAATGAATGAATGAATGGCGCCATCTCTAAATGGCATTGCAAACACACAGTAAAACAGGCAGTGTTGTCAAACTAAGAGGCCTGTGTCACACTGTCATTTTAGTTTAAAATGTCCAAGAACGCTTTTGTATTTTTTTTTGTCATTGACCAATTATGCAAACTAATGTCAGATGTCCCAAATCCTGTTTTAAAAATAGAATAAGATAGAGTGGAACTTCCTGCAGTAATATATAATGAAGTATAATGAGGATGAAGATGAATAGAAGTTGAGTTGATTCAGTAGATTCATGTTGGGATAATGTAGCTCATCAGGTTTTTGAATAAACTTGAGTTCTTGACAGTTTGAGTGCATGTTGTCATTAAAGCAAAAGGGGGAAATACTAATGGAAAAATCACAACAATAGCAGTATATTTGTTTATGATGTGTTCTTTAAAAATATCTACTGATATACAGTATTTATCAGATTTTTAAACACTCAAATATTGATATTAGTATTGGCCTCTATCAGTCAGTGTAGTTCACTGTAACCGTGCTGAAGTATCTCAGCATGACATCACGTCTGCTCAGTTATCCATGCAAATAAGAAAAATATACCAACACATGTACAGAGTTCATGTGCTTGAGTGTGAATTTTTCTTTCCATTTCAGGCGGCTCAGCTCATCTCCGTCTCAACCTCGGTTCATATAGAGGTGCGTCGGTGAATGGGCTCCTTTAGCCGTCTGTAATTGAACCTGACCCTCTTGCACAATTAACTCTAACCCATAATATTTGCTCAGCGGTGTTGGGTTTTGGATGGCTCGGAGCCCCAAAGAGGTGATGCGGACCTCAGCGTAGTCCGTCAAGCCATCAATCACCGCTACTCCCCTGAAGGGGCGGGGCTCCAAAATCAAACAAGAGAGCACAGTGATGCTAGGTGTTTGCAAGATCTCCCAACGTCACTGAAAGGCAAACTGTATTACTTCTTGGTGCTCCGACTGTGTCCACTTTACAGATGAATACTTATCAATTCATTCATTGTTCTGCTGCTGTTTGTGTTACTACTGTAAGCATTGAGGGACTTGCGACCTTGAGCTTATTTTGTTAAATTAAAGCTTTGTGTTTTCATAGTAACATGTGTTCATGCTATTAAGCCAAGAAGCATATTGGGGGGGAAAAAAAGGATTGTTTTGTATCAGACGTTGTAGCGACACCAACATAAAAAATTTCAAGCCTTAGTCTGCATTTGCTGGTTGCAGCTTCAACAGGATTTTCATGTGTGATAGTAAACAGAATGTCTTTGGGTTTCAGACTGTTGGGTGGACAAAATGAGCAGTTGGGCTCTGTGAAACCTTTAAGGGCAATTGTCACTATTTTCTGACATTTTACAGACCAAACAATGAATCAATAAAGAAAGTAATCATCAGATTAACAGATAATGAAAGCATTGTCCTAATTACCATTCCCATTATGTAATTGTTAGTAGTTTAGTAGTAGTCTACCTAACTACCTGACATATGTTACATTACAGAGACCTGTAACATATGTTGGATTGTTTGTTTATTTGGATCAATAGCTGTGTTCATAGGGTCCACATTGTGACAGTACAAATGAAAACCACATTGAATGATTCACAATGACATAATAGTAACGGATACAATTTTGTGGACACAATAGTGTAATAGGTGGTGCTGGAGTAGGTTTTGATGGTGCAGTGCCATCAAATCAGCCAAAAGAATCGTCCCATTTTTTTAAAGAATACCCTGAAGTGTACATCGAAAATCTAATAAAGGACTTTGACCTTTTAGAAAATGAAGTGTGTTTTTAGGAGATGGTACAATAACAAAAGCTTTTGTGAAAGCTTTTTCTATTTTTTAGGGGGTGGGGAATGTGGGACTTGTCAGCTCTGTAATTGTGTGTAATTTTCACAGTTCAGTCTGTTTGCTTCCAAACTATAAAAAAAAAGACTATCCTCCCATTCATGCAGTCCACTATCAAAAGAACAGAGTACCTAAAAAAGGATTTGATTTAGAAGTTTGCATCAGAGTGACAATCAGGACTCAAAACTAACAGCAACCAAAGAGTTTTCATTTCATTATTTATTTATTTATTTCAAACTATCGCTTAGCAAATGACAAACTGAACCAAGTGTCGACTAGAACGGAGCGCATCTTCTTATGCTGGCACAGCAGTCGGGTGCCCTAAAAATGAACATTCTGATTGATAGCAGATGGGTCACGGGTGGTGAAATAATACATCATTAATGAGGGAAATATTAATTACATTCTCTAAAATGTGAACATAGCAGAGCAGAGCTGCAGTCCGCTGCTGCTCAGCGGCCCGAATTACTGACTCACAACTAAAACTAACAATGGGAAATACTAAGAAATATACAGACACTAATAACAATTATTTCTACAATTATACAAGAGAGATTGCTGGAGAAATTAGTGCATTCAGCATACCACAATCTTTCCAGACCACCATAGGTTATCAGGAGCAGAAACAGCAGACATAGTAGGCTACATAAATACGAAACTGTATTGCAACGGCACTGTTGAGTTCACCATGGAAACATTTAACAATTACTGTAAGCAGCATCTCTAATCTTTAAAGTAAATTGTTAAAGAAAACACTCAAACATCAGCAGGGACAGATTTATTGATTAGTGGGGGCCCCAGGCAAACTCTCTTTCTTTATTTTCACCTTTTGTCTAACTGGGAACATCTCAAATCTTTTTTCTTTATTATTATCGGTCTGTTCTGTTGTCGCGTTTATTCCTGCTGTGTGAAAGGCTGTTAGATTTATCCATATCTAGTATAAAATATCCAAAGTTTATCATCATTAACAACATAACTTTTATTGTGATATTGATCGTTTTATTGCCCAGCCTTCATGATGATAACAAAGTAATGAAAATTTTGATTTTGGGACAGTTAACATTCACTTCAGGATGGTTAAAATAGTTTTTCAGGATGGTTCTGGGACAGTGGTGGGAAGAAAAGTTAGTCTGGAGCCCTGCTGACAATATCTAAAGATCTGCTTTAGAACTGCTGTTAGCTCTTCTTCAACTGAACACGCTCAGGTCTCCACATACATGAGCTTAATTGGTGCTTTTTCTTTAGAGTCCGCTGGGAGAGAGACTGAAAAACATACACCTCCAGAGAAGAACACCTGAGCTCTAGTAGTGTGTTTGTCTTTAAAAACCCATGGGGGTGAAGGAGGGAGGAAGTCTTCACCTTGTCATGAGCCGGGTGCATTCACAAGCTTTACAGTTCTAAATTTCCACTTTTTTTTTTTTTTTTTTTTTTTTTTTGCATTGATACATCAGCGCATGAGATGGAAATGAGAGTTAATGAGCTCTCCTGAGAACGGAGCTGCAGGTTTGGTGGCTCAGTTATTCGGTGGCTAAAAGACTTTTGAGAAGCAAAGATAACAGTCCAGAGTGGTGAGAGAACGTCATAAATATAATGATGGTTCGGACTCTTTGTGTTCATCAAAGCAAACCACAGCAGCCACCGGTATACACACAGACAGTTGCTACATGAAGGTTCCCACACTGAGAGATTTTTTTTTAATGTTTTGTCTGTTACCTTGTGTTGAAGGTTGATGGCCTCATTTTAATGTCAGATTTTCTCTTTGCTTTCAGTGTGCAAGGATCCACCGTACAAAGTGGAGGAGTCTGGATACGCAGGCTTCATCTTGCCTATTGAAGTTTACTTCAAAAACAAGGTACATTTAGTAATTGTACTCACATCTTACCTCTCATTCTATATTTTATACTCTACATTTTCCCCTTTCATTTCCTTGTAAATACCCATATCTGCTATAGGCACTATAACCTGCCTTCTAGTTATATAAGTTTGTGTAACATACATCTGATAATTTAAAACTATTTACCAGGAGCCCCACAGATCTTTTATTTTTAATCATGCTAGCAGCGTGGCTCTACGGTGGCAATGACTGTCTGTCGGTCTGCCTCTTCATGTGATTACCAAAGACTAATATATCTCAACGACTTTGGATAGGTAGCTAATAAATTTTACACATGACACGTGCAAGACATGCATGATCCCTAAAGGATGAATCCCACTGGCTTATGTTAGCATGTGAACATGCTAACATATGCTAACAAATGCTAACAAATTAAAATGGTGAACATGTTAAACAGTACATTTGGTTAAAAATCAGCATGTTTCCATTGTCATTGTGAGCATTAGCATGCCAACATTAGCATTTAGCTCAAAGCACCACTGTGCCTAACAACAGCCTCACAGAGCTGCTAGCATGGCTGTAAAATAACACTGTGTCTACACTGAAAGCTACTCAGTCGCTCATGTAATGCGTGTACAATTCTATGTTTATCAATACAGCTGTCTACACAATACTCATAACAGCTTGCGTGTCACATGCGCAACTATGACCTGAAGTGTATTTTTAAGCTATAAGTCTATTTTCCTTTATTTTCTGTGCGTAACTACAGTCACTGTGTATTGTCACTGTGTATTGGCTCTGAGCGCTTCCAAAATACAGGTTCAACAATGTACCTGAATAGTGTAAGTCTTGTTTATAGGCCTTGAAGTGTTCCTAAAGGGCAGCATTTGTATTTTTTGTGATTGATAACAATTTGATGTTTTTTTATGGTAATGTGCTAAATTTATGGTATTTTTTTAAATGAAGAAGTTTGTGTTTTGACTAGATGAATAGACAAAGTGTGGCCATTAGGTCAGTGTAGCTCATAACCCTCATTATGGCACTTTAAGCAGTTTGTTTGTTTTTTTCCCCCAATGTATTTCTGTAATGTACATTTGTGGATCCACAAATACTACATTTACATCTTCTTAATTCTTAAATCTTAGAAATAGTAGTTTGACAAATTATCTTTCAATGTAAATTCACTTGCACTCAAGATGTTTGCACCTGTATATTTTGCTCAATGTAAATGCTTTATATATATAGAATGCCTGCACCATGACATCAAGGTGAAATTCCAACAGAATTCAGGTCATGTCAGTTTTATCTATAGAGCACAAAATCACAAATTTGCCATAAAGGGCTTTACAATCTGCAGAAGATACGACACCCTCAGAAGAGCAACCTCTTCCAGAATGGTCATTCAATAGATTTCATGTTCAATTGTAAAATTACAATATGGAGAAACTGAAAGAAAATTGACTTGTGAAACAGAAGGTACAAAAATAAGCCATTCACCATTTGACCAAGCCACTGTACATTAATGATACTCTCTACCACTGTGTAGTTGTGGGCTGGCAGGTGCAGGACTAATCCAAAACAAATGTACAGTTGGCACTGTTACAGTTACACTGTTAAATTAATGACATAATGATTGTAAAAAGAGCAAGCATAACATTTCATAACATGACCTCTCTTCTTGATAGACATCAGGTGTGCTCTTTAAATAGATCACCTGCTGGCTTCTAACCAGAAGACTACAATTATTCACATAGAATTCATATGATAAGACATACTCTTCATCATTTATGGATCCATTAATTATGCCATTACCATCAATTTTATTATTCTAGCATCAACTTGCAAACTTGTAATAGATTTCCTAGTAGCTGTTGGCAGTTTCCTCCTATAGAAGTAGTGTCTAATATCTTTGAAAGTCATTGTTAAGCTATGTTAAGTTGCGTAGGAAGACTTAAAGCAGACAACAACTTAGCTTACATCTGAACGCACCTTCATGTGATGCAGTTCACTAGTGTTGATGCCCCGATTGTGACTGTTGTCCTCTTCTCCCTCTCTGGGCGGATGACCACTTTCCCTCAGGAAGAACCGAAGAAAGTTCGCTTCGATTACGACCTGTTCCTCCACCTGGAGGGCCACCCGCCTGTCAATCACCTGCGCTGTGAGAAGCTCACCTTCAACAACCCAACGGAGGAGTTTCGTAGGAAGCTACTGAAAGCCGGAGGGGTAGGAGTGCACGGAGCTTGAGTGACAGTTTTTAAATGCAAAACAGGCGTCTTCTGTTGCAGCCCACCTGACAGAAAAAAAAACCTTTCAAATCTGTTTTTCCAGTGAGAGTTCTCCAGAAACACTTTCACACCATTCATATAGTTGTAGAACACCAGCCTACCACTGTTCAACCACAGGCTAGTAAATCTGTTGGTTACTGAGCAGCTCCACTGCAACGTTCATTTTCTGTATATACAGATCGCTCTACACATTCATTATAGACTTCTGGAGGAAATATCTATTTGCCTGTTATTATGAAATGGTATTAAGGTTTGAACGTGCAATACAGACACAGTTTTAACTGTTATGTTCTTTTTATTTATCTTAAAATCAAATACAAATCATGTCTCATGTAAAATAAACAAGAATATGACCCTGCTTTTTGACAAAAGACCATCTCAGACAATGACAAAGTAACACCTCTCTCTGAAGACATAAAGAACCTCTACCGTCTCCATCATCAGAGCAAAGTGCTCATCTTCAGTGGTTTTGTTTCATTTTGCCGTGGCCTTTCTTCTTGTCATGTGGCACTTTGTACTGAGAAGCACGTAGAAGAGCTGTTGAAATATTCTGATTGCTCTGGGATGCACCAGCTTTATTTGCACTCCTTGTCATCGGAGGTCTTCTGTATCTGTGAGCTTGAATAAGAGGGAAAAAAATCTGATTCTGATTTCTCTGTCTCACCTCCCCCCTCACTCACCCAAACACGCACACACAGCATACTACATTACTGTTCCTTTCTTCTGTCATATGTCTAACATTAAGTAACGCTAACATTAAGCTCACATGAACATTAAGTTTAACATTACGTTTTTTTTGACATGTGCTATTAAAAGCTCAATGTAAACATTTGGTCAGACGTGCATTCTTCTGTTTGTTAAAGGTTTGTTTCAGTTTGAGGACAGTGAGACTTTACACTTATCTTTAGCGTGTCGATCAATCTTTTAATTTAGCATTTAAGATTAGCAACTCTGGGTCATTCTCTTCTCTAATCAGTACAGGACAGCAGTGGTTTCTTTTAGCTTGTATTGTATTTCACGTTTACAGCTCAGGTTAGCTGATAAAATAACGTTAGCTTGGAAAAAAAACATTTAAGTGTGCTTAACTTTGCGGGAATTTCAGGATGACTCGTCTATAAATTTCATTGTGTTTTTACCACACGGTTTACAAAGAGTCTTGTTTTCCTTGACATCAAATGTGAAATGTATCCATGTCTGATCTCATCCCAACTCTCCCTAACATTTCATTGGAAAAGGTCAAGGGAAACAATCACTTTTTGAGCACGAGGACTTGCTAGTTACTACTACTCCTACTTGCAGCTTTTGCCGGGTTAGTTTGAGGTATGAAGGAAGAGGCAGAGTTACGACCTCGAGACTTGCCTTAACATGTGTTTTTCCTTATCCAGATAGAGATTGCATGTGCCAGGTGTAAATTGGGTATTACTGTAGTATTTGGATCCCAAATATTCAAGTCGACAAATTTATGATATGAGTTTTGGCACAATCGTACATTTTTCTGCCAGGAGTAAAAATGTCTTCTGACCTCTTTGTTCAACTCTTAGGCACAGCAGCTGTTGTTCACAAGAGAAGTGTGACTGTGCACGCCAAATGTCATTCTGTTACAGTATATGAGGTGTAACCTAACCACTCCTGCTTTCTGGTATCTGAACAAGTCAGTGTATTGTCTGAGCTTTTTCTATTATATTTTAAAATAATTCTACAGTATACAGTATAATTCTTTTAAACATGTAGATTCCAGTGATTCTCTTAACTTGAGTATTTGCTTTTTTTTTTTTTTAAGAGGCATGGTCTCTGCATGAATGACTATAAATTTAGCAGCACTTAGATCAGCTGATGTAGTCATTAAAGCTCTCTGTACTCGTTACAGTTGTGATAAACTGGCATCAGTTTACCTTTAGTTGCTTCCTCAGTGTGGTGTGCAGTCAGTCTATTGGCCCCCAGCCAGAGGACCCCTGTAGTCTGGAGGTTTTATGACTGGAGCTAAGTGCTCTCTATTTACTTTGCCCTGCACCCCCTTCTTAGCCTTGAAAAGGACTCAAGTGCTGACATAGACCATGTCGAAACTCACATTCCCAATTGTCAGGATGAGTCTCACCACTGAAAAGTACAGTTTCATTAAGTTACTTTACCACACCTTTATTCCACTGATTTGGAGAATCATAAACAACTATTTGGCAAAGATTTATCACTTTGGATCAGTTAGTATTTTATGAGATAAAGCTGTAAATGATAATAGTCTCTTGTCCCCTCTCTTCAACAGCAACGGGATCCTCACAAACGAAGTTCAGAAGACTCAAAAGTAAGATTTCACACATGCTTAGTGGGTCATGAGTGAAACAGGCTTGTCTGAAACAACATTTTTAAACTTTTAAATTGGCTTCAAATTGCTTTTTATGTCGTGATAACAGCGCTTTAATCCCCGGCTGTTACGTTTGCCTTCATGCACCTCAGCACTCGATACAGACACAGTGAAGCAGCTGTGTTGTCTTTACTTGCATGTTCTGGCCATCGTTCTATCCTTGTAATGACTGCAGGATATTCCAGCAATAACAGGCACTTTTAGTTTGAATGTGTGCTGTGTGGACATTTGCTGCTCTTGGCATTGAAGATGGCAATGCACGTGTTCATTCCTCTTAAGTTTTTCTTGTGTCTAACAAGCGCTGTCTCTCAGTACACAAAAGTTACTTTTTTTTAAATTCAAATTATATTTGTTTGTTTTTTTCATTTGTATGATGAGAATGAGGTCAAACTACAAATATTTTTCAAAATATCTAGGCTGTTGAATTAGCAGTTTATGCAGGCATTTTTAAAGACAAACATTTTGAAAGTTCAACATTTCAGGAAATACATTTATTCACTTTCTCTCCAAGAGTGATATGAGATGATAAATCTCATGTCTGTATGTTAAGTATGGAGCTTGAGTCAGGAAGTGGCTAGCCTAGCTTAGCATAAAGACTGCATAATGTAAGGGGAAACAGCTAGCCTGACTCTGTCTAAAGTGAAAAAGTACACCTACCAACACCTCTAAAGCTCACCAATTGTTTGTTTAATCCATACACAAACAGAAATGTAAAAGGATGATTTTTGGTTATAGGGGAAGTGATGTGCTCAAACTATTTCTTGGTGAACAACAGCAGGACACAGTGACTTTGCACAAATTGCCTTTTGTATATTTCTGTTTGTGGAAAGATTAAACAAAAAAAGATACATGTTAATTAGTGAGCTGTAGAGTTGTTGGTAGCCTGGCTAGTTGTTCCCCCCTGCTTCAGTTTTTATGCTAAGCTAGCCTAACCACGCCCTGACTTCAGCTCTCTACTTAACACACAGGCATGAGACTGAAACCAATCTTCTCATCTAACTCTTGGAAAGAAAGCAAATTAGCATATTTAGCATTTACCATTCTGAACAACAGAAATATCATGAATGTATCCTCTTTAAAGTTGGACATTGGTTGAAAATTTCTTATATCACCAGTGTAGTCTTGTATACAAAACAGCCGTACAACCCACAAAAGAACTTCAGATGCTGAAAAGGCATTTGAGAGGGTTGAAAGATCCTATCTATGGTACATTATGCATATTGTGGGAACTGGAGATAGAGTTATATCTCCAGTTTTATATATAATATATTTAGTATTTTATATATGACATGTTAAAGGTCTTAACAACAACAGTAATGAAAGGAAATCAATGCTCTAGCCATTTCCCTATAATATGAGGCATTAGACAGGGATGGATGTTCTCTCTTTAACTATTTGTACCCTATCTTACGCCACAAAAAATTAGAAAGACAAAGGCAATTAAACCTGTAACCATTAAAATAGCTTCATACACAGATGATTTATGTGTCATAAATCAGACAATGCTTTCAGACATTGGTGACGTACAAGATTTAGTTCAACAGATACAAAACCAATTGGTGCAAGTCGTAGCTACTACCTCTCAATCCATCAATGGAAGACTACATTAATACTGAAATCCCAGTAGTGCACTATTTCAAATACCAGGGAAAATATATTTTTCATCAAAATTATTGTTTAAATCCAGAATTATCTGATTGAAAATTATCCAAAGACTAAAAATCTGACCAAGCATTCAATGCCAAGTTTTGGTAGACATATTTTTGGTAGACACATTTTGATACATTGACACATTTTAATTGGTATTCAAAAACTATTGAAGTTTGATATCAAGCCATGCTTTTCTACTTTATAACTAACAAAGCAAAGAAGCCTCTGATGATTCTGGTTTGTTGCTGTTCCTCTGGCAGGTGATGGTAATGCAGGAGGGCTCGACCTCCCTGTTCGGCCAGCACCTGAAGCTGCCTACACTACCCAACAGCTCACTGACATCCACCTTCTCCGACCCAAAGAAGAGCAAAAGCTTCCATGGGTCAAAGGTCAGTGTTGTTTCCAGGTACAGCCTGGAGCTAAACAACCTTCTGTTCTGCCTGCACTCTCGGGCCCCACCCAGCTCTGAAACTTTTTACCCCTTCAAAGTCTCCAGGCCCTAATCCCCTCACATATTTGGCAGGTTCAACGACGTCCAACATATTTAAACTCCTGGGATTTCAAAGACATCCAACTCTGGCTTAAGCAAACTATATCTTGGCTGCCGCTTAGCCATTAGAACTCAGTCCACTCACTCAGAGATGGGCTGTGGATTTGAAATTGCCCATATTTTGATCTTAAAATCCCATATGCAAGAACGTTTGAGACAATATTCCTATATAGAATGAATTAACACGTTAAAAGGGGGAGGGGGGGTATAAATGATGGGCCTAGAAGCTACATGTGAGCTCTGAGACATTATCTCCTGCAGCACTAAATCATGTATGTCAATAAAGTGGCATGTTGTTTCCATTATGTGTTATTTTTAGTCCCTTTAAATGGTGTCATTTAAGAGCCAGGTTAGGAGAGGCCCATTTCACATGGAAACGGTTTCCAGTCTAAACAGAGTGCGTGTGATGAATTACTCGTGAAGCAGGAGGTCACACACACTCTCTCTACCTCTCTCTCTCTCTCTCCATCACATGTTGAGAATTATTGCTGTGGTATTAGAACACATTATGTATTTTTGTAATAAATCATAACTTTTTGACAATGATCCTAAATACTAAAGCTTTTATCCTGAGATATTTAAATTCAAAACTGTATGTTTAAGACTCTGTTGATGTCTAGGGGTGAAATTCATATGTAGCAGTACAGGAGGCGGGCTAGGGTACAGTAAAAAGACAACCAGATAAGAACTATGTAATTGGAATATATAAAATAAAACAGGAGATTGAAGTATGATTAATAAATATAATATACTTAAAGATAAATTAAAGTGTATATAGTATGAAAAGTATATATTTAGTATGAAATGTAGATATAGAAAATAAAACTGTCATAGTGTCATCTTGGATAAGTGGTGCAATATAATGTAATTCTAAATAATATAATAGTAATCATAATAAAATATATTATTAATGGTACATGACATGATACAGGTCTTTAGTATATTTCAAGGTACATTGAAGTTTATAACAGTGTTTTTTATATTATATTTATAACCGTCTAATGGTGTATAGAAATAAATATATCCAGGATAATCAAGTGTTAAATATATTTCTACTGCTCCTAGTAGTATTTATAATACAATATATTGTAAGTGGTACATGATCCAGTTGTCTGGTATACCTGAAAAGAATACATTCTTAGAAAGTAGAAATACATTCCGTAGCTGTTTGTATTTTTGATGTGCTTTCAGTTCCACTCTAACAGTATTATTCTAGGCCTCTGAGAGATTTACATGAACTTGGATCACCTGCTAACCTGCCAGCGTCATGGTGCTGAAAGGTTTGTTAAAAAGTGCCACTTTAGTGATCTCTTCAATGTTGATGGCTGCAGAGGCACTGTGGGTCCCTTCCAGAGCACTAAAACAGTGTTTTATGTTGCGCTGCTGGGAGGGAAATGGCTTTACTGCAGTGGAGGAGCATGCTGGAGTTTAAAATGAGCCGGCAGCTTTACATCCTAAGGTCCCGGGGTCACAAGCAGATAGACAAAATGAAAGGTTTTAGAGGTGCTTGGGCAGAGTTGTAACACACCCCGTCGTCTAGACTGCTTTAATGGGTTTACTGCATTGATGAAATATTGACAAGGGGGCTGGAGGTGAGACCCAGGGACAAATGGCCCCCGTCGTTAGAACGAATGCATTTCCTCCTTTCTCCAAGTTGCCCTTCGCTCCACTTTTAAGGTTGCGCATGTGTGGCTGTTGAAAAGGCCCTTCACCCCACTGAACACCACTGCTCAAAAGAAGTCCTGAGTTTGCACTTTAAGCCCATAGATGGGGACTAAGAAGACCCTTTTGATTTTCTTTTAAGAATGGAGCTCTTTTCACAGATGGTAATGCCAAACTGCAGGGTGGCATGCATGTTTTCTCTTGTGTAAAAGGCAGAGGATTAATCTTCCTTTGACCTGGCTGCCTAGTTTTTGCTCACTTTGTTGTTTACGACTATGCATTTTAGTTCTACATGTAGTCTAAATTGCAATCCATAGTCACCACAACATGAACTGCAAGATGACTGCATAATCACTGGAGGCATTTTTCCTGCTGTAAAGTAGTGTTTGAACACTGCTTGATGATAATAATAGTAATAATAAAGAATAATAAGATTTAAACTAAAGTAGTGCCACTGTTGTTTTTATTTTGAATCACTGAATTATTTTTAGTGGCACTTCAGTTATTGTCACAGCAATACAAGCCCATCCAGTCTTCAGACAACAGTATTTCTCAGAGGCTAATTATGCCCTTGCCCTATTATATTTGCCCACTGACCTAAAGTGGGATTTCCCTCTTCGCTGTGCTATAATCCTTTGAGCTGAAGTTTTTTTCTTTGTAGCTTAGATGATTCTGTGTAATTGCTCTGACACCTTAAATGTTGGGTACAATTTCTTTTTGTTTTTCCCTGCATGACTTAACTTGCCAGAAAGCAGTCCCCTTGCCATGATTTGGACCAACGAAAAAAACTTTTTCGTTCAGTCCTTTTTATTCCTTAGAAAGTGTTCTACAATGTTTGATTTTTTTTTTTTTCTTTTTCATTTGCCGGTTTTCATCCACAGGATGGCTCCAAAGGAAGCAGTACTACCCTTCTCACCACCGCCACAACCACCAGCACCAACAGCAGCAGCTTCTCCAAACTCCACAAACCCTCCAAGGACCACAAAGACAAGCCTCCAAAAGACTTGAAAGAGCCCAAAAGTGCCTTCAGAGACTCTGGCTGGGAACCCAGCAAAGCCCCCAAAGAACCTTCCAGGAAACCCAAAGAGAACCAGCCACTTAGAGATATAAATCCTAAGATGGGCTTCAAGGAACCCAAGTCTTTGTCCAAGGAGCATCGGACTGAGGGGATGACCCACGGGTCAGGGCTTAACAAGCGTCTGTCTACCCCTGATGGTGACGATCATATGACCAAAAAACGTAAAAAGGGATTTGTGGATTCATCAGGGAAGCAAACATCGGGGTCGGATGCTCAACATTTGGATAAGAAACTATTGAAGGATAGGTCACAGATGCAAACAAATAAATTACGACCAGAGGGAGACGAGGCTGATCGCAGGAAGGTGTCGACACTTCCTCCTTTCCAGGAACTGGTGGACCCCAATGACTCTGATATGGAGGACCATTCTACCAAATCAGATGTAAGTACAACTGTTCCTGGTCTGTGTTAAAAGTAAAGTAGTTGATTTCATTGACAATACAGTTACACTAAGTCAACCTGTCCCTTTTATTATCATGGAGGTTTAAGAAGCAGCTGTCTGGTCCTTGTAGTAGTCCAGCACATTAGACTCACTGAACTGAGCTTTCAGGGCTCTTTACTGGAAAAAGTTGGGAGGGGTTGTGGAAAGGTATCCAATTCTTTCACGACTTAAAGGGGGAGCGTTTGTTGGTGGTCAGTCCTTCCTCGGTGTGGAAGGGCTATAAAATCAAATGACCAGCAGGGACAAAATCTTCTTTAATGGTGGTCTGGTAGGCTCTAGGGGGCTGGGTTGGAGAATTGGAAGAAGGGGTGGGCACCAATAAACCTAGTGGGGGTTCAGCTGCATTCGTCTGGGTGGCCAAACAGGAAATGGACAACACTGGTTTCAGGGACAAGATTCAGATAAAAGATCCAGTTTTGTTGCCTTATTGAGATCAGCTGCACTGAAAATCTATTTGTATTGGAAATACTTGAATACTGATGTAAAATGTGTTGAGTTTTATAAACTCTATACCTCCAGCTCAACGGCAGGATTAGAAAAACTTCAAGTCCACAGAGGTTCTTTTCATGAACAGGCTGACATTTGACTGGGTTGCCTGGTCCACACACATTTGGTGGAGAACCTCCCCATAAAAAAGGGCTGTTTTAAAGCCAAATAGTAGACAAGAAAGATTTATGGTTTTACAACACCTGAGGAGAAAGGGGAGACGCGGCAGTGAATAGCACAGAGTTCCCCTTTAATCCTTTTAGCTTTTCAAAGAAGAAAAAGGGTGAGCATTTGTGCAAGAAAGGTCTAAATCCCTGTGCTTTGACAAGTTTCCTTTTATGCAATGCTGTTTTCATTTCTATTCTCAAATGCTTGTATAAAGTGTGGTTCTCTGTAGGGGCAGCTTGTTTAGGCAGGGGAGTTATTACTTAGCACAAGCAAAACCTGTGTTTTTGTCTGTGCTGTATGGAAATGCCTTTTAAGTTGTCCCATACAGGAACCGGGGGTCGGGTAGGTTGTAAAGGGGATGTGGGGTGACAAATGCCAGGTGTTTGATTCTCCCCAGGCTAGCAACCCCGGTGGCCGAGCGCCGGCCGAGCCAGAGCACCACTCTCATTTCTCATGTGACCGCTTGTTTGATCTCGGTGTTTCCACTGAGCACTGGGCCAGAAACGGCACAGAGGAGGAAATGTGGAGTAGGTGATGACATGAAGGGAAAGCAGGCTGGTTTGTTAGCATGAGAACATTGTTTTTAGCACGCTGGATGTGGGCACAGACTGAGTGATTTGTCACCTGCACACGTTTGTTTAAACCTAAGCCCTTGTGCATTGGAATCATCACAGAGGCATGTATTGCAGATGGGTTCCTGATAAAAATATGTTTTGAGACTCATGGTATCACAACTGTCTGTCACATTTTTTCATTCCACTTGAGTTTGCAGGATAAATTTATTTGGCTAATATTCAGACAATTGATTAATTGTTTAAGTTGTTTTTTGTTTTCAGCAAAAATCTCAGGTTCCAGCTTTTCAAATGTGAATATTTTCTGGTTTTCTATGATAGAAAAGTCAATCTTTTTGGTTTTAGACTGATTACTGTGGAAATTTGTGATGGGCATTTTTTGGTATTTTCCAACATTCTGTAAAACAAATGAGAAAATGTTCAGTACATTAATTAATGATGAAAATACAGTCCTACTTTAATGGTCTAACTGAGCCAATATGAGCCTTCCCCAAACAGTTGAGATGTCAATTTACACAAAATAACAATTCTAACAATCTGCAGAGATTTGTTTCTATTAAAGTGAAATAATAGACTATTTGTAGTTGCACATCACTTTTTATGAACAAAAGCAATGAAATAAAACATTTTACCCAAAACACAATCATGAAACATTCTTTTAAGATAAATGACATTTTAAAAAATTAAACAAAAGGTTATAATATGCAGTGCTGTCTTTGTGGACCTAAATCAGATAAGCTCTTCTGTGTGTTAGACCAGCTGCAGCTTTAGGGTGATAAATCCTCTTGTTAGTGATAAATTAGGCATCTGCCACAACCAACACCAAAGTTAGTTTAACCAGTCCAATTTTAAGTAGGACTATATATTTGATAATTGAATAACTGCATTCATTCAAATTCAACAGGCAAGTTTAATGCTACCCTATCATCAAGTTACTTACATATTTAATGTTAAATTAGCAACAACTGCTACCTGAATGTTTTGTACATTGCTCTAATAAGAAAGAGAAAGGAGAGATTAAAAGATTTGACAGATATGTTAGTGTTGAATCTTAGAAAAGCTGCATATTTTGCAAACCCTAGTGTCAGAACTCAGTCATTCACACCAGTTGAGTTTTAGCCAATATGATCCATTGAGATATGTCTGGATCAGCCTGAATTGGTCATCTCTAATTCCAACACTAGAAAACTGAGTATTTCCTACACCCTTTGCAGTTGCACCACAACATGTATCACCAGCAGTATTACTCTGAATTTATCTGATTAGTAAAATACTCCGTTTTGGTTTTTAAAAAAAACTTTACACTTTAAAATACTTTGGAGGGTATGCCTTTTAAATATTACTTCTGTGGTTAGTATTGAAACCACCACCATAAACATGATACAATCAAGAGTGTTTTTTTTTTTCTTTTTGAGAAAAAACACCCAAAAGGCATTTTGGGGGGATCTGACATGTTTCACCCATGTGTTTAAAATTATTCAGTAATCTTGAGCTAAACACAACAACACAGTTTCAGCAAGAATTCTTAACTCAAAACGTGCTCTACAGAATAGATGAGAAAACTATTAACAGGTTAACTGCAGCATGAGTGAAACCATGCTGTACGTTTGTGTTGCAAACCACTAAATTTGAGTATAAACGACTGTGCCTCGTTTAAATGAATCTACAGTGTCAAAGTGAAAAGCTTCTTAATTCACATTTGAAATAGTTCTGTTTGGACAGCCCCTGCTGAATTAGACAAGCAAACCAAATAGCGTTGGTCAGCTTGGTCTTGTTTGCTGGCATATCTTTTTGGCTGTCTCAACTGTGCCAAGAGTTAAGAGAAGAAACCAGATTGATGCCAGCAAACTACAACTAAAGACTATTTATTGTCTTTGAAGAGGGCTGCTTTGGCGGCTTTGAGTAAAGAAGGACAAAAGCCCTAAAAGGAGTGGTAGCGAGATTTATGGCACCCTGAAGAAGCTGTCCCATAAACCAACAGACCAGCTGTGTGTTGTTTGTTGGCAGGAGGTGACAACCATTGAAGTCGCTCTGCCTTTTGTCCTCACTTCTCTCTTTTTCTCTCATGTTTCTTCTGTTGGTCGCCTTCTCACCACTGTGTTTTCTTGGGCAGCTCTGCTTTGCAGTGGCAGCCACCTTTTTTTTACGAATGTGTGTTTGCATACCAAGATCCAAGTTCATTTTAAACTCCATGTAGACTGATGCAGTGACACATATTAAACCCACATCTCCAACTGATCTGAATAGGTGGCATGCATTATCCAACCTGGCTTCACAAGCCTCTCAACTGTGGTTGGACACTGCATGGATTGGATGAACAGTAGTTTCTATTACAGATGGTTTATGCTGTTGACGACTACCTACCCAGTCCAAAAAAAAGAGAGAGAGATAAAGAGAGAGAGTAGGTAAGCGGAAGAGGGTAAGACAAGTAGTATTAAAGTAGGGAGGTATATTTGTACTTTTTACTCCACCACATTTATCTAACAGCTAAAGTTACTAGCTACTTTTCAGATTAGGATTTCACATAAAGGAAAACACATGATATGCTCATGAAATACAATGCATTGATAAAGCTTAAACCAGTGATTTCCAACTAGTGTGTAGTTGGGCCCCTAGTCAAGTTTCAGATGTCTGAGAGACTTCTCAGATGGTTTCATTTAGATAACTGTTATAAAACTAAAGCTGTAAATATATCCAATATTTTACTGCAAAAACAGCAAAGATTGGAGGAAAGTCCAAAAAGTGATTACAGATTTGTGTTGCACAATTTAGTTTTTTTTCTTCTTTCCTCACGCATTTAATCATCTCATGACCCCTCAAATTTATCTTGTGACCGTTTGGAGGGAACACGACCCATAAGATTAGTTTCATTAATCTGTTGATTATTTTCTTGATTAATTGATTAGTTGTTTGGTCCATAAAATGTCAGAAAATAGTGAAAAATGTCAACAACAGTCCACAACTCAAAGATGTACTGTGACTTTTATGACAGTTTATGGTCGTAAAAGACTAAAGAAACAAGATAATATTCACATTTGAAAAGCTGGAACTAGAGAATTTGGATATTTTTTTCTTAAATTGCTCAAAACAATTAATTGATTAATAGTTGTAGCTCTAATTATGATATCTATTCCTTTAATATCTCTTTGTGGCAACATTATATTTTATGATTTTGCATCAGTGTGATGAAGTAGCTTGATTTATTAAACTTGATGAAATTGTGGAAAAACAACCATTGTTAGAAAAGCTAAAGGCTCCACAACTTCAGACAACACATGCAACTGAGCAAAATACAAGCAGATGAAGACAAGACCTTCGTCATCCTGAGTTCACTTACATGGCATTTAGAAAAAAAGTCTGCAAATAAATAAAACACAAGCATATTTAACATGTTCACCAATGTTACTACACATATGAAGCATAAAGAGACTCATAGCTAAAACAAAGTGCAAGTCATCACACAACATAACAGTGAATTTTTAGATGCTAAACTGATGAACAGGCTTGGGTGCAGGATTTGCTAAAGTCAACTACTTATCACCAATGTTGCAGGATTCTGATATTAGCAGGAAAGTGTAGTGTTAACCTTTTACTAGCATGTTAAGCAGTCTAAAAGTTCCTCTGCAAACGTGTACAACTTGCAACATTTCTGTATTTGCTGGTGTTTTCTGTACTTGCACTGCATTTTTTATGCTGCATATTAGTTGTCACATTGGTGACTTTCTAAATGATCTTTTTTATGTCCTAATATAAAAAGCTCTCTTGTCCATAAAAAGTACATTCTTGACTGATTATGTTGTGCATAAATCTTCTCTCCAGTAATTCTTTCAATGTGTATCAATATCATGATGTCAAAATACACATATTGTGATTCAGGATTTTTTCCATATTGTCCACTCCTGGTGTCATTCTGTAAACTTCTGTCATATAGCAGGTATGTGTATGAAACTGCAGTCGGGGACTTTAATCTCTGTGCACAATGATGACAAGGAATTACTTGTGAATCAATCTTCTAACACAGGAGTGAACATACTGTATGTCCAACCTACATTTGATTCATTCATACGTGTTTTTGTTGTATTGGAGGGGTGTTAGAGTGCTTATTATTACAATGTCCAGTAAGTAAGTATCATTTATGATGAAAATAGAAACTGTTTTAGGTCAAATTAACTTTAAAGTAAGTAGTTGTGTTTTCTGTCCTACACTGGCCAGCTCTAAAGTCTTTGATACTAAGTCATTAGTCGCCCCCCCCCTTCTCTTCAAACAGGGCTTTTAGATGCGTGGACAGCTCATAAATTGCAACAGGGTTGCAGTGTCAGTAGTCGGGGCAAGACAGAGCTCACACTAGCAGACTTGGCTGCAGATGAAATGGACACATCCAGATTGTCAGATGTGATTATCTGGCCCCTGATTTGTGATAGCTCTGAAGACCCTTGAAACTAAATGCAATTCCAGGCCATTTCCTCCAGCTTTAAACATAACAAGTGAGGTGTCCTCCACATTATGCTTCTCTTGTGTCCAGACAGCTAAAAATGGAATACAGTATATGCTTTTTTGTAGTTTTTTTTTTTATATCAATATTTATGCGGCAGAACCAGAGACAGTATCTTTTTTTTAATCCCACACATTGTTCTTACTTTTCAAAACCACAATGCAGCTGCTAGTAGCAGCTAATGTGGCCTCGAGCTTGAAAGCCTCCCCCCCCCTCCCATTTCAAGCACTCATGAATACACACTAAATCTGCCTCATATGCCATATGCATATAAATGAGAAATGCTATTTTTTACATGTAAAATATGCATTTTAATTTAAGAAACTTAACTGCATTGTTAGCATCATCATTATCATCATCATCTTCAAAAATGTTTAGAAGTGAAGTCATCATTGATGTCATGATAGGACAGCTGCTGGCCAATCTCATGATTGATACTGATTATGGCAAGACCGCTGAGGACGCTTGGATATGTAACCCCTGCAACACCTAATGACCAACGTTGGTAGGGAGGGGTTGAAGATAAGTAAAGGACTCGGATCAGTAGCTGAAGCCCAAGTGCAGGTTCAATAGGAGATTGTATTACAACTTTTCTTTTGTAAGAAAATAAAATGATACAGCCTAAGCTGGCATTTTTAACAAAAAATATAGACCTTCTTCAGGTGCAATGAAACAGTTTCACAGTAGGCCTTTACAGAACCCATATTTCTCCACAATATTTCAGTACATGAGATTTGGGTTTATTTAAGTGGCTAAGGAGAGGGACAGAGGACCGTTAAAATGTTTTATCAGGATCTATTTTATGTATTATACTTACCACAGTCAAAAGTTTTCTGCTCCTTGAAAGCAGTTTTTATTTAATCCATTTTCTTGGCTTTGTGAGAGTCCTTTCATTTGTGTGACTGATTTAGTCTCTAATCTTTGCAGATGAATTTAAATAAAAAGGTTGATGATTGATCATATAATCATTTGTATGATATTTCATTTATGCTAAAGGTCACTTTGAATGATTTGAAAGAATGATAATGTAGAAAAACAGATATTTTAAATTCTGGAAGGCTTATATTGCAAAAAAGTTAGTGAAGAGCCCTGCAGTGTCTCCAATATTTAATTTGTCCACCAGAGAGTACTAACAAGTTTATGTTTCAACTGTAAAATGTTCAACTCAATACCCATCAATATATTGATCCCAATTCTTAAATAAGCAAATTTAATTTAATTTATTAAAATATTTGTTTAAAAAAACAAAGGCCATATGTTGGAACACACTAGGTAATTTCATCTATGGCAATATTTCCTCAGCTTATTTCCAAGGTGAATCAGTTTGAGAGGCTTGCTGAGGTTGTGAAAGAGCCTGTAAAGACACAGTGTGTATCTGATCACAAGTGGAGTGTCATGAAATAAAACATGAACGTGCTTGCAGTGCCGTGTTCGACAGCAAGTCACATTTCCACAAAATTTGTTTCCAGCACGTCGATGCCTAAAAAGCGTATTTGCTTTGCATTTATTTGCATCCCCGACAGTCTGTTTTTTAGAGGAGCTGCCTCATCATCCTGTCCCTCCCCAAACTATTCTGGGAGTCAGGTATTGTCAGGAGTTCATTAACCTAAATTAACTGTGATTACTTTAATAGCTACTTTAGCTACTACTGAAAAGTGGTGGAGGTTTTCCCTCTCCCTGTCCCCCAGCAGCACAAGAATGAATTGTTAGATGACAGTGCTTAGCTGTGTGTTAGCCACATTGTCTTAAAAATACTCATGATACTCAAGACCAGGTGCCCACTAGAAGTCTCATATTACAAGGCATGATTTTCCTCTAGGTGTTTGCCAATGAGACCATGCAACTTTTCAAAAACTCACACAAATATCAAGACTCTTTGATAATAACGAACCATATTCTGACAAAAACTCAATCACTGTTTCGGTGGCGTTCTCCCATCTCACGCAGTCTCCGATCACTGCCAACAGTCACCAGCGGTGAACATGAACAGCGGAAGTACAAATGTCAGGAATGTGGAGAAAAGAATTTGTGGAGCGCTTGGAGCTCTGCCCATTCTCACACCTGTGCACACCTGGGACGGCTGCAGGAAGTAAACGTGGTCGGCAGATTGCCAGGATCTGTCAGTTTAAAAAAAACTGAATGACACGGAACCCATCTCTCTTTCCGAACATCTGAAAGGAGCTTTTCACCACCTTCAGGATGTCTGAACAGCCTTTCTGAACAATAATGGACCGGCCTTGAGAGTGCTGGTTTAAACAAGCAGCTCAGTCTGATTGATGCAAAGCGTCTGCTGATGTAATTTCTGAGTTATTATCCTGAACAATCTAAAGCAGGCCAACAGAACAGTACTCCATTAAACTCTGGACTATTTGACTAAATATATATCACAAAAACACATCCATATCAAGCTAAAAACTAATTATCAAGGCACATGCTGTTTGTATTAAACTTGTACCTAAGTGTAAAAGACCAGGTATGTGTCATAAAAAGTTGGTAGATGTTGAATGAACCAAATGTTTAAATAGAATCAACAAAGACCAAAATACAACATGTAATTCTTGTGTTGGAATGCACAACCATGCCAGGGATACGGAAACTCAAACCCTACGTCTTTTAGGTGGTGGACCACCAGTATCCATAAATAGAAGGTCCTGCAACAAGTAGTCGATCGACAGAAAATTAATTAGCAACTAATTCAATAATCGATTTATCATTGAAGTAATTTTTCAAGCAAAAATACAAAAGATGATCTAGTTTTAGCTTCTCAAATGTGAGGTGAGGTTTTTTTAAATACCTTTTGGGTTTTGGATTGTTGGTCAGTCAAAAGAACTTTGAAGGTGTCAACTTGGGCATTTCTTACAATTTTATAGACCAAACAATAATGGATAAATCAAGATAATTACCCTCAGATTAATGGATAATGAAAATGGTCATTAGCCCTAGTCCTTGACATGAAATTATCTACAGTGATTTCCACACATTGACAACTAAAATATGATAAATCTCCCAGAAAACAGACATAATGATTGAGTGCAGTGACACACAGGATGTTAAATGTATCAAGCTCCCTTATGTTTGTGTGTGGCCGCAGGTTTGCAGAACGGGTGTGTGGCGCATCGTTAGCCTCAGTGATTTATAAAGCTGGTTGTAGACCCAAGGCTTGAGCAGTGAAGATAGCCCTGGCTCATTTTCAGAGGAAGTCAGGAGTACAGCAGCTCCGTGTGCATTTGTTAGATGGTCGTTGGCTCAGGGCTCAACTCGCCAAGATGACTTCAAAGAACTGACGACAGACTTGTCACCTCACATCTCCGGTTAAAAGCAGCTGTTAAACTCACCTCAAAGACTACAGCTACTGACAAAACACACTGGCCACCGTTTTCATGCTGCTGTGAATCTGATGAAACCGTCTGCATGTGTTCTTGGAATACAAATTAATAGTAAGTCAAGTTTAAAGGAGTGTTCCAGTGATTTAGTATCACACTTCCATACATTTAGGGACAAAATCAAAGCAGCGGAGGTCAAGATATTCTGACTTTTAGTCCCTAGTATAGGTCAAATTCCAAAAATGCAGGAGCCTAAAATTCCAGTAATGCAACTTTACAGCATTTCCTTGTCTCATAAATGACACCACAAGGGGTTATTCACTCCCAGAGGTCATGTCCTTCTCTGCTTTAGTCCTCTTTGTTTGGCAGGCAGCAAATAACTCAATATAATTTAATCACACACTGAATAATCAACCATGAGGATTTGAACTTGGAATAAATCTGCAAATCAAACACGTACAAACAGTTCTAAATCTTTCATTAAATATGGTGGGCAAATATTGAATGTATTTTGGCTTGAAAGTGGTGTTTTTTAAGATGGCAAATATCTGCACAAAATATTACATGATGTTGGTGTTTGTCTATCCTTGTCCATTAGTATTTTCTTCATCACTGTTTGTTTCTCTTCTCTCTCTCCCAGTCAGAACAGCCCAGTCCAGCCAGTTCCAGCTCCAGTTCAGGCTTTGCTCCCACGCACCACAAACGGCAAGGTAATCATTTGGAATACTTACAACTTATTGGTGTTTTCAGTGAGAAATGATCTGTATAATGGAGCAGTTCTAGCTCGTATGGAGCACCAAAAGGTTTCAGTGTGACTGCTAGTCCTGTTGTGTTTGGCAGTGATAGAAGAAGTCCAGCCAGTGCTGGACAGAGACAACGCAGTTCAAACTCTAACTCAACATAATGGAGCTTTATTATCTAACCTTTCTGCTCTGAGAGCAAAACAAAACAACTGTATATAAGATAAGAAAAGGGAATTGAATTCTTTCTCATTCAGACGTGTCTAATGGGACGTAATAACATTCATAAGTGGACAAACATCTTTATTAAAACACATTTTGATTTGAATTATTTCCCAGAGAAAAGGAGCCTATTGGCTCTCATAACCTTTCACTCTCCAACTTCATCGCTGAGATTTTACCCCAGAGTGTAAGGTCCACTGTTAGGGGAAAGAATTTTGGAGATTTTGAGAATTAAGTCATAATATTTTGAGAAAAAATAATTTACAAGAATAAAGCTTCAAGAAAAGGTCTTAATATTATCAGATAAAGTCCTACAATAATCATAAAATTAAGTTATGTTATGAGAAAATGATGACAAACTCTTAATTTGATAACACAAAAAACAACTTATTTTCACTCTATGATTTATTATGCAAAATTCTGACTTTATTCTCACAACATTATGACTTCAACAGTTAGACAAGGAGACTATGACTCCAGCAGCCCACTAGTTAAGAGACATACTACTGCAATGTGTGCAGTTCAGTTCCAGCCACAGACCTTGTTGCATGTCATACCCGTCTTTCTACCCCTTGTTCCTGCCTCTCTGCTTACTATTCAAAATCTTCCCCTCTGAAGTGGGCCTGATAATTACTCGTAGAGATCTACATGAACCATCAGACAGGTTGAAACAACTTGTCTTTGTAAGCCAGTTAACAAAACCACATATTAAAGCAAAGTAAAAACACTGACATTTTTATCCTAACAGTGAATTAGATGCTCCATCCTTATTCAGCTTTGACCTGCTTTGGTCACTTTGCTTGTGCAGCGCACCGTTAACCAGCCTTTTGGGTGCCTTCACTTTCATTTTTACTTGTGAATCAGTGGTTTAGATAATTGTCTGACCTCTTGGACTGTGGCTACTAGAGCTGCTGCATCCACATAAATGCTGAGTAAAATGTTATAATCATGAACAATAGATGCAGAGGTCAAAACTCTGAAATCACCACTCTCTGATTCTAGTATGTTTTGTTTGTGACCCTGAAATACGGGACATGATTCACTTTTTTGATTGGGGAGTTGAGGGTGACCTGCTTGTGTGTGTTTGTAATTTTTCTCTGGATGCAGTGGTGGACTTCATCATCAGGAAAAGGGTGGCTATTCCTGCCACCACCCACACAGGTAACAGCTCCTCTGAAACCTGTGAGGGCTACCCACCCACCCACCCACCCACCCCACCTCTGGTCACATCTGCATGGAGAATATTTTCCAGCTTGTGTATTTGCATGAAACTTCATGCATCTCCTTCTCACGGTCATGTCAGCAGGGATATGATACCACTCCAGCAACATGTGTATCAATATCTTGTTGCTGCCTATGATGCAGACTGGGACACACTTTTTGTCTTTTACCTCCAACTGTTGTTCAAAAACTATCAAACACATCAATGAACCACACTTTTACACTGGGTGACATGTTCCTTCATCACCATGAACACACACACACCGTCCTGCTGCCAGAAATACTCACTAGAGCATCAAATGTGGATTCATCCGCTGCTGAAAATAGTCCCCACCAAATGCACTATTTCCTCCTGTTTGAGGAGTCTGTGACAAAAACTATAGTGACCTGCTGTTTTAGGAAATTACTGGAACTTTTTAAAAAAATGAAACTGTATATTTGTGAGTTCTTGTTAAAGATTTACATCTCCAGTCAGGTAGAGAAGTCAGAAAGTACTGAGAGACAGACTAACACATTGTTGGTTTTGGTCTTGTCATTGGATTTAATGACATAAGAAATTTATAGAATAAGTGTTTTCTCACCTCAAGGTTACCACAGCCACTGACTCCACTGGACCATCACCACCATCACTCCACCACACAGCATGACCTGCTGCCTTTTGCATGTTTTCACTCATGCTTCATTCAGAATATATTTTTAAAGCTTCATTCCAAATGTGGTCTCTTGTCTTGTCGTCACACAGTGCTGGGCCCGCTGCAGTCAGTGATGCAGGATCTGCACTCGGACGACAACGACGAGGACTCGGAGGACGACGACGACAACGACATGGATTCTGACGTGGAGCGACCATCGCACGCGCATCTCACGCACCACCAACGCAGGTTAGTAAAACGCTCACCGCAGGATGCTCGGTTGTAGACCTGAGAACATGACAAACATAAATATCTCATGTAAAACACCCAAACTGTTCTAAATTTGTCAGGAAATGACGCGGTTTTCAAGGCTTTTAACAAGAACGTTGCAGTTGTTACGCAGCAGCTTTGTGATCTTCTGTATCAGCTTGTCATGTGTTCTTACAAGCAGTCAAAAACAAGCCCTAAACAGAGCTCTGATCACCACATTGTGCGCAAGAATCCAGTCACAACTTGTCTGAATTTACGCTCAATTTCACTCACCACCCCCACTGTACCATCCCCTCCACATGGTTCACTGTGTCACACCCTGACAGCTACAGCGTGAGTGCCAGTAAACATGCTTTCAGTTGGGCTAAATCACTGCATGACTGAATACACATAGCACATGGTGGAGTCTACAGACTTTAAGCCTTGTGTAATGACCTAAGGAGAAACAGGTGTGTTTTTAAACAATCAAACCCACCCTGAGCACAGTATCTGTCCCTTTTTATCTCTTGTTTCTGGTTTTACAGGATTTTTGCGTCAATCAGTGTGTTTACATCATTAACATGCACTGAAGAATTGTTTTCAACTTGTTACACCAGCCAGAAAAATCACTTAGTGCTCATTGTCATCTAGTAGATTTTTTTATATTTTGTATGTGCATATATATATCAGCATATACTGTGTCAGTGTTGACACCGCCTCTTCTAATGTAGTGAAGCATTTGTTCTTCTTCTCTCATCCCGTGACGATCTGCTCAGGGTCAGTTTGAGTGATGGCAGTGAGAGTGACAGCTCCTCCCCCTCATCCCCTTCCCGCAATGAGGCCCCGCCCTTATTAAAGACTACTAATAACCAGGTAAGATGATACTAAACATATGTTTGTTGGCAGTGTGATTGAATGTATCACAAGAAGAACCCAGGCAGATACTGTTTGTAAGCTCAAAGTCACTCAGAGCGACTCCTAAAGCAATCACAACCTTGACTTTAAAGGCTGATATTGAAGCTTTTTGACTGAGGTTTGGATTGATTACAATAGTTGCTGATATTCAGTGTATTTATTTGACAAAAAATGATGCCAAAAAAAAAAAAGTCCAATCTTTTCTCCAGAGTTTTAGTCTTGTGAAAGTGGAAAATCAGCACCTCTACACCATTATTAGACAGAAAAACTAACAATAAAGCAAAACAGTCAGTAAAGCCTCCTGTTACCTTCAGTGTCAGAGGTGAATTACAGTGATTCTCTGCTTCATTCTGTAAGATTCCAGGATTTCTTCAAAGTTTGACTTAAAATGAATATAATTTGTCAGCTTTGTCAGGATTGTTGAAAGGCAAGGGATTGATTCTCCTCCTATAAGACTTGTGAGAGTTGAATTTTGTCAACAATATTGTAGAAATCGGGGCAGATATTACACAAGGTATTTACCATCAACATTTCTGTGCATCAAAGTCTTGGACATAATAAAACCGTCTATTCAAGTATATGAATTATGCACCGCAAGAAAAATGAATCATTATGTTGTTTTCAAAAGACTTTCTGATATTTAACCACACAGATGTAACTTAGCAACTGCTTCGGTAGAAGTGACTTATGTCTTGATGTGTTTTTATTGTGTCTTCCATCAGCTACTGGAAGTGAAGAGTCCCACCAAGCAGAGCAAACAGGACAAGAACAAAAATCTAGATTGTGACAAGGTACGCACGTTTTGAAAGCAGTCCGTATGAAATAGATCAAATATTGCTAGTAACATTTTGGAAGTATGTGTGTGTGTATGAAGTCATTCATACATACAGTATGTCATCCAACCTCCTCCTCACAGAGTGTAATATGACTGTGACACTGTTTGGCCTTGATACATTATAAAAGGATGAAAACATACTGTACCTCTGCAACACCTACGCTACAACTATACCAGATGTCTACTATAGTTACTATAGATTGATTATTACTGTATCATTGATTTAGCTTTAGTGAAGAGCTGCAACAAGCTGATAAGAATATATATGTGTCTACTGGAGGGGAAATATAAGAGAGAGAGAATAGCATTAAACACACCACTCCTCCTCAACAGTGCAGTTAAATACATTTACTTACTATGAACTGAACTGCTCTGTTTGGCAAATATCAAAAGCACCAAAAGTTGGCATTGACTGTGTCCAGATTTAATCATCTTGTGTGTTTTTGATCATAAAGTTTCATATTTGAACGGTAGTTTTGAGTAAGTTACCAACACAACACAGTCCTATTCTTCTCTGTTCAGCTGCTTCACGTTTCACCTGCTCTCCTCTGTCCTGAAGTGACATGCTGTTTGTTGTGTTGTTATTTTACTGGATAATTTAACATCAGGCTGAGAGCCACCAGTTGAAAATGAGTATTTTGGCAAACACTGGCACACTAACAGTGATGCTAATCAGTGTGTGTTATCGCTGTAAAAGAACTGAGTATATGCAGACCCTTGTGTTATGTAAGGGCCACAGCTAGGCAGCAGTCTGCTGAGATGTCTGGGTCAAATTGTGTTGAGTTTGTGTGTGTGTGTGTGTGTGTGTGTGTGTGTGTGTGTGTGTGTGTGTGTGTGTGTGTGTGTGTGTGTGTGTGTGTGTGTGTGTGTGTGTGTGTGTGTGTGTGTGTGTGTGTGTGTTGGGCTTGTGTGTAAAATCTACCACAATGTGTGTGTGTGTTTTCCAGGCTTACCTGGACGAGCTGGTGGAACTGCACAAAAGACTGATGACACTAAGAGAAGGTCACATACTGCAACAGGTGAGCTGCTGCTGCTGTTTCCACCTCTGCCACTCTCATGTATCATCAGTGTATGACACAGTGAGCTGAAGCTCTTATCTTCTCATTATTGTTGTTTACCTTTGTGATATAACCCACTCAGTCAGCCCGCTTTACTTCTGCCAAAAATGTCCACATTCTCCCAAAATGCATTTCACATGTTGACAACCCCCAGACACAAACTTGTGATGAAGGCGGGTGTTTGGATATTTAAATATCACTATCCTGCCAAGTGATTTGTGAACACTGACGTGTCTGTTGGCAGTCCTGGTTCTTTACATGAACTGAATTCATGGTGCAGTCTGGTCAGTTGAAGCAACCAGCTGATGGTTGAAGCTGGTTTCTCTGCCTCTTTTATACTGGATTTCTCCTGCATTACTGGTAGAGTCTGTCAGGTGGTGCTGTCAGAGGGAATCACTGGCTCCTTAATCCAGAGGGGCTGACACGCTAATGTTTACTGTTGGTTTTAAAGATGAGTTGAAAATATTTTTTCTATCTACTTGAGAGATTTGATCCAGAGCACGCCATTGTGACAAAATGTCATTACAACCTCGCTTGTTAAAAACATGTCATATTAATAATAAATAAAATAACACATTCCACAAATTAATAAAATAATTGAGCTATTGGTGAGTTAGCCATATTACACAATGAAACTGTTGGTTGTTACCAGGTGAACATGCTCTGTATTGTTATTCAAGTTTCCACATCACACTTGTGTGTAAGTTAAATACTGGACCACGATTGGCTCCAAATGAGTTATGATGTCACAAATCATCAACCAATCAATCAAGTGAAAGAACAAGAAGAAAAACACATTTTTGAGTTGTGGGTGGACATTTAAAGTTTAGCATGTTGTCTTTTTCTCCTGTACAAAAAGACCAAGTGGTGAGTCAGTAAATGAGCAGGCGTCCTAGCTAGAGAGCAGTCTGACACTGAGCAACAGCCAACGCTAGCACATCTTAAACAATAGTTGGAGTCACTCCTGTGTGTATATGTGTGTGTGTGTGTGTGTGTGTGTATATATATATATATTACACACACATCATATCAATATTTAATCAACTTAATCAGTAAATTGGTCAGGTTTTCTAGATACAGATGAACGTTTGAATTTCCTTTATGTTTATGTCTTTGACTTCTGAGTAGAATATTGATAAACATAAACAAAGTTGCCAGTTTATTAGTTACACCTTATTAAAACCAATACAGTCTAATACATGAAGGTTGTAATGTTCAGCTTTTGTTTAGACTGTTGGACAGGTGTTGATACAAGCTTGCTCATTTGAACAGCTGTAGTTGGTGCTGCGAGGTGTTTGTAATATTTCGTCTTCTTTCATTGATATCAATGAGTTGGACAAACCCTGGTTCAAACACTGACCTAACCCTAACCATCAGACTAGTGTTGAAAATCTCAACATAATGTGACTTTGTATATGTTCAGCAGGTAATCAATGCAAATGAAATGGAAAGAAGAAAATGACAACAGAGTCAGAGATGCACAGTTCATTTCCAGTAGACTCAGTGTATAGAAGTGTCAGATTACACTGCCAATAAGAAAACATATTTATAGTTTGGCCTTTTTATTATTTCCTGTTATCAAATACTAAACCTCCACAGAAGAACGTCTTCTGGCTAATGCATGTATCGGGAGGCTGGCTCACAGTTTTCACTGATCTCAGCATAATATCACTGCATGCCAGTGCTATTGGTCAGCTATATTGTTGAGTTGGATTAGAAGAGGAGCTGTGATGTGTTACAGATCCTCTGTAATCTGCAGCTTCATCTGGAAGCAATGAATTATTTGGTTAACCTCTTTCCACCTAAGAGATTGCATGTTTCTTGCTTATATTCTCAAGGCCTATCATATGTCTGCATTAAAGGATCTTCCCAGCAGCCGCTGCCAACTTCTGCCTCGCTCTCCTTACAAGACGTCTGGCTCTTAGGGAAGACGAAATCCCATCCAAAACAGCATCATCCACACAGAGCTTTAAATTGTACAGTAATCAAGCTAATCTAGCTGAGTTCACCAACTGGCTCCTTTTCCTCTTACAAGAGATAAGTCACATTCTCTCCTGCACACTGATGGGGACCACATATTGGAAAACAGAGAATTGTAATGCAGACGGCATTTTTGCAGTTGAGCGAATCCTGAACAGCAACGGGCCAAATCGCCACCCACCCGACTAAAATATGGCACCAAAGTCAAGCGACAGCGAGGTGACGCCTGCCTGAGTGTCTGACTTGAACCAGCCCTGTCATAACTATTGGCTCATTTTAGAATGCCATGCACGGCCGGTGTTTTAGATAAAGACAAGCTAGGAGACACAGCAGGAGGTGATTTTATTTATTTTTTCCAGCTGATCTTGAGAGGAGTCTGCTGGCATACTATTGAGGGCTGAAACTCGCAGTCACGTATTAATTAAAAGCACCAGTGTGTAGGATTTAGTGGCATCTAGCGGTGAGATTGCAGGTTGCAACCAACTGAATCCCCCCTCCCTAGTGTTTGGTTTGTCTGTTCTGGGCTACTGTACAAACATGGCAGCCTCTGTGGTGTTCCTCAGCCTTGGCATTGATTCTACAGTCTCTGGAACTCTTCTGGAGGGAGGAACACCATTCTTCCAAAAGATATTCCCTCATGGGTTGTTTTAATGATGGTGGTGGAGAGCGCTGTCTAACACCTCATTCCAAAATCTCCCAAAGGTGTTCAATTGGGTTGAGATCTGGTGACTGAAGGCCATAACATATGATTCTCATCATTTTCATACTCATCAGACCATTCAGTGACCTCTCATGCTATGTGAATTTGGAAGAGACCATTCCCATCAGGATACAAATGTTTCATCATAGGATAAAAGTAATCACTCAGAACAACTTTGTATTGATTTGCAGTGACCCTTCCCTCTAAGGGGACAAGTGGACCCAAACCATGCCAGCAAAATGCCCCCCACGGCATAAGAGAGCCACCAGACCCCCTCACTGTAAGGGTCAAGCATTCAGACCTGCACCAGTTTTTCCTTTAATTTGTCACTCATCTGTATAATGATACAAGTTGTTTCAGTTCACCTGAAGTTTAAGATATTGATGGAAATAAAGTTGTACCTCAAATTGAAGCTCTTAAAGAAATTAAAGTGGCAGTTGAAAGACAAGTGCTGGATTATGCCTGAATGTCAGTTAAGGAGTTGGAGTTTTCATTTTAAATGTAGGTGCTGATTGAAGCTGAAGTGCCAGACGGAAGCGTAAGTGCTGAAAGCAGTTGAAGTGTCAGTTATAAAAAGGAGCTGGAAGTGTCGGCTGAAATGCTCGGTCCTGAGAGGAGTTCAAGTGTCAGTTCAGACACTGAAAGAAAATGTCAGTTTGAGTGTTGGTGGAAATGTTAACACTGAAAGAAGTTGAAGTGTAAGCACTAAAAGGAATTGAATGTCTCAACTGAAGGTAGCACACTAATGATTTCAGATTACTGGCATGTATTTTCTGCTTATGTACGTTTATGTAAAGCTCAGTTCATGATTAAATCAGTTGTTAAATAAAAGAGGCTGACTGAGTTGTGTTGTTTAATTTCCTGACTTTTCCTGTCTGTGATTTCATATTTAATTAATTATGAACTGCAACCAGTTCAAATATTTATGACGGGCAGATATTTACTGTATGCAGGTGAAATGTTTGGACCCTGGAGCTGTAATTGCAGACATGAATAGAAATAAACGCGCTCTGTGCTTACCTATTGTACCCTCTGTTTTCCAGATTGTAAACCTCATTGAAGAGACAGGACACTTCCACATCACAAACACTACTTTTGACTTCGACCTTTGCTCCTTGGACAGAAGTACAGTAAGGAAACTCCAGAGTTACCTGGAAACCTCCGGACTGTCCTGAGGCTCTGAGCAGCTGGCTGCTGGATCTGTCTCCACATATACTTTTTGTTTTTTGTTTTTTCTTGAATGAACTCCAACTTTGGATACAATGCAAAAGCCCCGCTGTGGCTTGGTCCAGTTGTGTCCAGCCTGCTGGTTGGACTGGGCTCTCTGAATGAAGAGGTCCTGCTACAGAAACCAGAGCCAGGTGTTGTTGGGGATGAGCCCTGTCGATCAGGAGATCACCCGGAAAGCCTTGAAAACTTCACTTGATTTAAAAAAGAAAGTGGGGGAGTTGCGACCTTGTTGCTCTTAATGAATGTGCATATTGTTACCATGTATGTTTCTTGATTTGTTGTTCATTGTGACAAATGCATGGTCAACATTGCCTTACAACATTGTAAGTCTTATTTATTGAATTTAATTTGCAGGTGTGTGTGTGTATTTGAAATGGCAAAAAAAAAAAAAAAAGAGAAACGGCAGAATGAGACTTTGTTGAAGCACTTCACAACAGGCATATCTTTGAATCTGTGTAACATTCGAGCATCACTTCGACTCTCCGTATGTCACTGACTTGAAATGAAATTGTCAGACAGAATAATTTCATTGGAAACAAAAAAACTGCCACAGCAACTTGTGTTCCACACTGTTGCCCAATTCACTATGTATTTTGTTCCAACAAATGCTATTTGTGAAAGTGCAACTTCTATTATGGAAATAAGTACTTTCAGCAGCCATGCAGCACTCCTCAATCCTGTCAGGTCACTTTTTCCTTCAAGATATTAGTCTGAAAGAAAACAGTCTGTGAAGGGGAGTGGTTTAGTTAACAACAAGCATTGTGCTCCATTTGCAGCCACATATTTTGGAAAATAGTGGTTCAGGGTTCTGCCTGGTTGAAGCCTTATCACTTGCAAATGAATTTCGGTGCACAGAAACATCCCCAACTCAAGCATATTCCACACAGGAGAGAGCAGTGTCTCTGTGCCTCTGGGATACAATATAAGAAACTTAGTTTTATGCCCAACACATGTAGGTGCTCTACAGTGGAGAACAGCATGTTTTGATTGACAAAGATCCAGTCGGAATCTTGAACCATTGTCTGTTAAAATAAATGTGTGGTTTGTCGTTGAGGTCTCAGTATGCTTCAAATGAACCAGTTCATAGTATGTGTTATCCGACCACACCTAAAGATAAAACATGGTCATCATAGAGATATACAAATATGGATAACCGTCAAAGCTAACGGATAGTCTCCCCTCAGAAGCATTCGTGGTGTTGCACTGAGTTGAACACAAAAGAAGTGATGGAGGTAGTTTTGTGAAAAAATAGCCCTTCATCACCTACTTCCACACCTACACACATTCAACCAATCTACGTGAAGTGGATGGGATTGGCAGATCGCCCGTTTCAGAAAGTTGCTAAAATTGTCAGACGCAGATTCCGAGAGGCACTTCACTTGAAGCATACTGAGGCCTTCTGTGTGCAGGCGTTACTTAACCCTTGCAAGACTGCGTTTTATATTAAAAACAGCCAAAACAATCTTTTGTTGCTAATGAAAGCCTTTATGTAGAATTGGAAAAGTTCCTGCTTTGGCGCCGTCCGGTGGTAGTATGACAACACTGTCATTACCTCTTTCTCTTTCATGGATCTGACTGCAAAAAAATTTCACCAGGATTTTGTTTTTCTTCAAACAAAATCCATCAGAACAATATGAAAGGGCCTGTCACCACTTTAAAAAAAATCAACACTTAGTGGCTTTAAATAACTGCTGTATTTCTGTTTAGTGTTGCAAACTCATTATAAAAATGCATATATCTGTACTGCACATGCATCACATTTTACAAATGACATCATGCACAGACACAGATTGGCTCTCCAGTTTTAAGCAGTGGAACACCACTATGTGTTCACACAAGTGCAGCATCATGTGGCAGTTTTTTTATTCCCATATTTTGACACTGTATAACGTGAGGCATGAGTGGCTGCTGGAGTGAGCTGAGCACAAATCATGAGGTGGAAGTTCCGATCATTTATTTGAAAGTTAATTTTTTTTTTTACCAAATCCAGGAATAACGTGCTGCAGCAGGTCCTGCCTTCCTGCTTATTGAATGCAACTTGAAGAAAGCTTTGTTGTGTCGGCTCATTTTCTGCTACTGGGCCAATAGAACATGCCAAAAGCATAGTTAATAGAATCAGTTGGTTGGATATTACTAATGTTTGTCTACAGAATATGATTTAAAGGAAATCATTATCTCTTTGCCATCGGGGGAATGGATTTGTAGATCAGACCCGAGCCCTGTAGGGGGAAAAGGGAGAACAAACTCCCTTTTAAGATGTCAGAAACAAGTAAAGACAGCTCATGTGTTCTGCATTTCTGCAATGTGTGAAATGTTTTGGGTAAATTTAACAAACAAACAAAAAAGGGCCAATGGGAATTTTGGCTGACAGGTACTGTTACGGGTGTATGAAAAAAAAAAAACGATCTTTTATTTATTTTGTGGGAGTTTCAGTTGTTAAATCAAAGCTCAGCATTAATTTTCCAAGGAGAATACCTTTGTTAGATTTGCAACAGAGGACACTTTGTCCCTTTGCCAGTCTGATAAACTAAAGTTCAGGATGGTGAAAAGCGGTGGTCCTTTCCAAAAGACCTTAAAGGGTTTTTCTTGCCCTGTGTTCTGTCTTATGGTTTCTTGTGTATTTTGAGGACATACAATAAATATTCTGTATGATGTACAGATGAGTTATTAAGCAACGTGTGGAAGAGTTTTTTTAGTTGCCTATATGTTCTTTATTTTTTTGTGTGTATAAATGTTTTCCTGGTGTAAAAATTCAGTTCTTCAGAACCAAAATACTTGGTGGCAAGATGTTAAATTCCTCCTTACTGGCAGTGTTACCTTTAACTTTCCTTCCAGGAATATCTGAATTTTGAGGACACTAACAGGATTTCATGTTAAAGCCCCAATGTGTGGGATTTGAAAATATCCAGCTTTGGCGCCCCCCAATGGTTAGATAAGTAAGCTGAAAGCAACACAACACATAGACTGCACCAATTTCCACTGAGATTATTTTTTATACAAACAACTTATGTCAATAGTTTGAATGATATTTAAATGGTAAAAAACAAGTTCCTGATTTGAAATGTATGTTTTTACATGTATATATTTCTAAGGGCAGCTTTAAAATTGGGTTTTAAAGGGGACTATCATGCTAATTGTGATGTGACAAAAGTAGAAAGAATATTGAATAGGCACTTAAATTGTTTTGGTCTTTCTGTTCGTTTCAACCCATTCAAGCCTTGATCTCCGAACTACCCAAACTAGTGTTTCCCTAAATCATATTGGTGTAAATCTTGAAATGGTGATGTCATCCTGTCCTTAGTTGGGTCAGATCAGACAGATCAGCCTGCTGTCCTTCCATCCTCTGATAGTCATAAACCTCAATACTGCACTACTTTCAAAGCTTGACATAAGACACTACTGTCCTATGTCATGTTATTTAGATCAACTATTGATAAAAATCCCGATCTTTATCTTCTCCAGTCCACCACAATCAACACAGTCTGACAAATTTAGGGACTTAAAAATAATAAATCTACCACCTCTTTGGCCCGACACTGAGCCCCCAGCTGTCATAACTAAATGAAACTTGAGCAGTGACTTGATGTGTGTAACACTGAAGCTGTTGTCTGTATGAAGGGTAGTGATGGCGGGCCTAATCAAAACCACACATTGCTGCTGAGGATCTGCGAGAAACCCCCGGAATTGTCAAGTTTTTTTATATGAAATATTTGTGTCGCAAGTTATTAAACCTGAAAATACAAGAATGATAGTCATCTGTTGTGCAGACAGTGTTTGTTAGACCACCCTAATCAAATAAAGGGATAAAGGGTCAGTATCAGGGTAAATGATTTGATTCTGGGGTCAAAATGTTGATCTTCTTCCTCTAGTGGATGACAAACTGCCTTCATGCTCTTTTTCTGTCAGTCTAAGTGGGTGGTCTGATAGAAAAATTGGAAGTCATCCAGTTTCCACATTTATTGTGGGTGGGTTTTTTTTTGGTTTTTTTTTTAACAGAGGAAGAATCACACATGCTTCCATCAGCCTCTATGTCATGCATCTTAGCAGGCCTGCACTGGAACAAGCTGTTCTCTGCTGATTCTGGGATAAATGTTAAAAACGTCTCTGTGTAGGAGTTGGTAGGTGTTCGTCGGTGTTTGCCTATATTTAGTCATGGTGCAACTCTGTGCTGCTCCAGTCCATTTCAATCTGGTGGAATTTTATCAACAAGTCATGTTTTTGCCCTGCTAGAAGGACGTCACCTCATAACGCCACCTTTAGGCTAAAATTTCCACTTGTACACAACAAATATCAAAGTCTGATGAGCAGCTTGGTATGAATTTTTTTCATCACATTCATGCGGCTTTTGGTTTTAGTGAACCCACGGCCTTTCCACTAACATCACACTCAGACCAAGCTCTACATTTCTAGCCTCATTGAGTAAAGGCTTGCTTCCTCGCTTCTTATGCATCATATGCTTCATACGATGCATTCACTCATCCGACCATGTCTACAGACAAAAGAGTTTTTCTACCTGCTCTGAATGGCCACACTATAACCTGGTTCTTGTTGCATCACACTGCCTCCCCAATCTCTCGCAAGAATTCTGTCTTTTGAACATCTTTTCTAGTCTCAACAGGATAAACTGTATCATTGGAGCCAACAGCGCACACTCTCAGGTAGTCTGTCCTTGATGACATTCAAGGTATTGCACTAGTTGTACACACAATAGTGATGGAAATAGTTGCGTAAAGAGTGAAAAAAAAGTTCAAACTTCACCTATCCACCTATATGGCCAATCACTGGCCGACCATTTATTTCTGAGAGTTATAAAAAGAAATCAAACGTGTTCATTGTGTAAAAGAACAAAAACCATTAGCTATGATTTGACTGATGATTTGTAAATGTTATATATAATACAGACCTTGAATTATAAATTTACAGGAGGTATGCTGTCACGGCACAAGACCTTCATCCAAAAGGGATAAAAGCCAGACACGGACAGATTAACCTGTTTGGGGACCCCAGAGAAAGAGGAGATACCAAAAACCCAACCAGTTCTCCTACACTGGGACACCACCTGGCCCAGGTTTTCTGTATGTCAGTTATTTTGTGGTAGTTTGATGAAACATAACTTTATTAATGAAAAAGCACCATGTGGGTATAGTATAAACTAAAATGATGTTGTTAGAACCAGATTTTGACACAGGGCCCTTCTACAAGACAGGGACACAAGATTACAGGAGGCACGACCTAGTTGATTGTGTACTTACTGGTGCAAATTTATAGACAAATTGTCAAGTTATCATATTACCAATAAGTAAAGACTCTTAATGAACCGAAGGCATTTGGGGCCCCAGGACAGTTCCCCACTTTGCCCAGTTGATAATCCAGCTTCGCCTGTACTGTATATACAGCTCAAGTTGTCAGCCTCAGTTGTACTTTGTGTTTAGTCATAATTAGCAAATGTTTGCATGCTAACAAGTTAAACTAAGATGGTGAACATGTTGAACATTGTTAAACCTCAGCATGTTAGCATTGTCATTGTGAGCTTGTTAGCACGGTGTCCTTAGCGTTTAGTTCAAAGCACCACTGTGCCTAAGTACAGCCTGACAGAGCTGCTAGCACGGCTGTAGACTCTCTGCCTCAGTGTTGGATTTCATGTTGTTTTATAGACTGTGAGGGGGAACCTTCATTATATCAAAGCTGGAAAATGCTGGCTGTAAAAATATAAAATTACCACACACATTAAGGATAGACAATGGGACCCAGCTGAAAAGGTTAAAGTTGGGTTTCCAGTGGAGGAAGCGTAGGCTTTAATCATATCACACTTCCACCTCTCATCAGACACCTTTTCATTACCTCATTAATCCTCCTCCTTTACACCAACAACACCACGCTGAAGGCTGAGCTGTTAAGGTTTTTCATCACACACTGGCTCCAGCTGGGTTTCATCCACATGCTGCAGATCTCAGTTCAGGCCTTTGCGATTGTTTTTATATCTTTTTTTTTTTTTCTACAGTTGCTTGAACAATCCACAGTGAGAAGAACCCAACACCCTCACACCCGCCGCCTCTTCTCCCACTCCTACAACTTTTCACAGAGCCTAAATGACTCTTTAAAGGCCATAAGTTCAAGTTAAGACCACGTTTAAACACAGCACATACCATGAATATAATTAGCTGATCACTGTATGTGTGCCGTGATTAAAAATCTCCAAGAATGATCAAAATGTGTATTGAGTTAAATGTCACAATTGTATACTCTGTATGACTTCTAAATGTTATCAAAAGGCTGGTGTTGCACCATGTGGCTTTGGTCTGCTTTACATCTTTATTCCAATTCAACAGTAGGATTTTCTCTGTGCCATTTTATCCTCACAGAACAGATGATTACAGGCAAGATTTCAATAAAGCTTATCCCTCCTTTTCAGTCGAGTGAACATGAAGATAAGGAAAATATCTTTTCATTGGCAGCATGGATTGGCAACTGGTTTCGCAGCAAAAGTCATTTTTGATGCGTGTTAACATGGAGAATTACAGGATCAGTGAATGTGAAGCAGTTCTAGTTCAACAGTGTAGGAAACACTCACTTTCTTTCCAAGAGTGAGATGAGAAGATGGATATCAATCTCATGTCTGTGTTGAATACGGAGCTGGAGTCACAGAGTGGTTAGCCTAGCTTAGCATAAAGCCTGGAAGCAGGGGCATCACTAATTAACACAATGTAACTGTCTAATCTGTACATAAACAGAAATGTAAGGAAGTTGTGGTTTCAATTGGGAGTTACATGCTGGAATTCTGTTTTTATAAGCACCAGTTTATCCACCCAGTAAATCTGTGCAGTGTCACTACTGTATAGCCTGTTTATCTGTGTTTATTAGTCATTGGCTATGATTTGATGTCTTAATACAGAAGCATCATAAATTAATGTTTGGCCACCTGAGGGCAACAGAACAAATTGAAAACACAGTTTACATTTTATGGTGAACATCTTAGCAAACCTTTGCCTGTTGCAGACACAGAGCAACATTATCAGTCAGTTCTGTTTGTGTCCACCTGATGAATAACCTGATGCACCAGATGATTTGTTACACAGAATCATCTGAGAAGTCATCCTTGGAAACTGTTTGGAAAAGGGCAGGTACTTTCAAAAAATACTTGGCAGGTGATTGTTGTGATCTTGTGAATCCAGCTGCCTCACAAGGTATGATGAATGTTAGTCCAATATTCTCTCTCCTTTAGCTCTGTCTCTTTAGCTGCTAAATGCTCCACTATGTTCACCAGCTAGTTGCTCACTGTGTCTGTCTGGTGTTGAACAGGTAGTGTACAGTGGATTTATCAAAGCTTTTTCACTGAAAACAGCTGCCTGCTGCTGCTGGAAACGAGGTGGATGGGAGTGGAGTTTGTAGGCCTTACAACTAAAGCTATTAGCTAAAAGAAGCTAAACAGTTGCAGCTAAAGAGTTGGTGATAATTCTCTGTGGGTTCGTCACTATGATCCACTGTTATAAAATATTGATTAGAGCAGCTTTAAAACAAGACTGTGTCAATTTTTAAAGAGGAAATAATAAGAAAACGTGCCTGGTAGCTAACATTAGCCAACACTAGCAAACTTTATGTTGCAATACTGAGTCAGTCTGGTGTCTTTAATGACTGTTCTCTACTTGTGCTACTGTTACTTGTGTCCACAGTGGCTGCTGTTTAGTAAAGGTTAGGCCCGTTTTGAACTGAAAAAGTCATTCCATTTCACCAAGCAAAAATAACTACAGTATATAACAACAACAAAATGATGTATTACAGCTCCAGAATGGCCATATCCATTTGCTCTTCAGGGTAAAGCTTCATTCTGTCACCTTCACCCTTCTCTGTAATCACTTACTTGGTAGAATTCAGTTTTAGAAATTGTTGTCATTTTGTGGTGTGGGACAGCAAAACTATAACCGCACCTTTAAATGGAGCCATACTGTAATAATATGTTCATATAGCATCATCTTCATCAACACATTTGCAGATAGGATACCTACCTGAGGCTTCAGTACAAATAAGAATGTTTCATTTGTGAATAATTTCACTCCCACTCCAAATGGAGACAAGAAAGAGAGAAAGTGGCTGCTTAGACTCCTGGATTAATTTAAGCTATTTTCCTCTGAGAGAATGGAGCTGAGGGAGGGAGGGGGGCATAGAGGAAGAATGGAGCCCGGGGGGGTGGTGGAACGGTTCAGAGTCCAGGCCAGTCAGCAGGACATCCTGTTTGAGCTTCCAAATACCATTTCCTCCAATAAAAAGGGGGAGACCTTCGAAATAATCTCCCACAGAAGAGACACAGAGACATTGATTGTCACCCTGGCACGAGGCCAAGGCTGAGGAGAAAGGCTCCCCTCCCGCAGAGTCTCTGGACGGCAGTCAAAAAGCACCTCGAGGAAGTCATTAAAGCTCAAGGTTGATGAAAAGTCTCTCCTTCCTCCCTCATCTCACCTCCCTGCGTCGTCTGAAGGCACGCTGCAGAGAAACACCACAAACACTCTCTACATTTTTGAGTTATTTGCACAGTAGCTTCCAGGGCCTATAATCTGAAACACTTAAGTTCTAATTTATTGTTGGCAATTTTCAGGTAGTGTCTCAATGTCTTGAAGTTGTTCAACTCATGATCTCAAAAGTCCTTCAAATACAAGTTTTAAATCTTGAGTTTTAAAAGAGAAATTGGCTCAGATATCTACAGCACCAGTCAAAAGTTTGGATACACTTTCTCATTCAAGTGAATGGGAACATGTGTCCAAACTTTTGACTGGTGCCATAGTTCCATACATACTCCAATACAGAACAAAACAGCTTTTAGTTTGTTAGCCGAACAATGCATGTAGATTCATGTAAAATAGTTTTTTGCTTTTTGCAGGTATCTCTTATTCCTTCCTTCTTCCACATCCTCTATGGGCAGAAATATGTGTCACTAGAAATTGAATTTGAATAATTTATATTTGAATACTGAATAATTGCAGTAAAAAACTGAATTTGAATCACATAATTTGAATTATGTGATTATGTGTGAACTAAATTTGAATTGTGACAATGTGGAATTATACAGAGAGTTGAATTTTCAGTGAAGAGCAAATACATTTTCAAAGGAACTGAATTCAATTTCATAATATTACATTCAGTTTCAAGTTTATTGGAATTAAATTCCAAACTAATAAATTCAATTTCAAATTATGCTATTCAGATTCAGTTTTTCCATACAATTAGTCAAGTTAAACAATACAAATTCAAAGTATGTGATTCAAATTGAGTTTTTTAATGCAATTATTCAAGTTGAGCAATTCAAATTCAAATATAAATGATTCAAATTCAGTTTCTAATGACACATTACTACATTTTACATAAACATATTGAAATGTTTGGTAGAGAGGCAAAGTGTGCTAAAATATAGCAACACCCTAGCAAGCATTTAGCCAACACATTGGTTCATTAGGTGTGACTTTTGAAATTACTTCTTATTTTTACTATCTAAAGTAAGATAACAGAAAACATACACTTCCAGTTTTCAATTTTGTGGGTTACCATTGCAACCAGCTGGAAAATTACACCAACCCTGCCAAACACCCAAGTAACCACGTATGGATGCTGTCCATAAGTGGTCTAGCTATCACTTTGAATATGTAGAAAAACAAATGCACTCCAGTTTTCTTTTACTGGGGCTTACCAAAGCAACCACCTTGAAAATTTTAGCAAACCCCTTGCAAACATTAGCATCCACATCAAACATCAAAGTAACAATGCCGTCACAATATGTTAGCAACTGTGTAGCAACACTCTAGCTACCACTTTGAATATATAGGTAACCACTTAGACGCTACGCTATTACTACTTGGGTTTAATTTTCATATCTCTGGTTATGATAGCAATTTATTAGTTTAAGTAATTGCTGAGATCTCAGAATGTGGTGACATCCCTAAAAAAAAAAAGTCCAACGGGCCAACAAACATGAGCGGTATGACAATCATACATGTTGTACACAAGCTAACAATTTAGCCATGTTAGCTAGCTCTTCATTTGAAGGTAAAACAGCTACTTCAGTGAGTACAGCAACATCATAACCAATAGTACAGATGGCTGAAGCAATGAAAATACAACTTAAGTTGTAATAAATTGTAGTCTTCCTTTAACAACCAGAGTTTAGCCATCAGGTGTTCACATACACTTTCTGTAGAAGGTTTAGTCTTTTCTAGTTTTATGTTCTTGCTCAATTTTAAACTGATTTTATATTGACAGTACCACTGATAACATACCGACTCCCCTCTTATTCTTTGTAAAGTGCTTTGTGCATCAGTTGAAAAGTACATTTTAGTTGTGTTGGTGCGATCATGAATGAACCAAAGTGTCTAACTCAAATACAGGTCTCATTCTGTAGTGATGATGGATAATATGCTTTGAGATTTACCAATTTACTACTCATATTACTCACACACACAAAAAAATGTCCATTAAAATGAATGTTGGTTGGTCTTTCATTGGATTTTCCCTGGTAGAAGAGGAAAAACTGCATATTTCCCAGTCAGCTGTGATGATGCATTTTTATCTTCTATTCATTCCAATTAATCACACAAACATTTCTTGTTCACTTGGTACAAAAAATGGATACATCCTCCAGGTAAAGTATGTTTATTGTGTGAAACTAAATAATACACTGAACCATTATTGTAAATACATACAAATAAGGTATGAAAGTAGGAAGTTCAGAGGGTCCAGCTCATGTAAATCAGCTGAATCACAATTCCTTTGAAGTGTTTATTCATATTTGCCTACGCAGCTCATTGCTGTCTCTTCCACTGGGGAAGCTGACAGCAAAATGAAGACCACCAAAGCATGCACGGCCTCTGTTTGCAAAGGGATTTCAGCCCCCTGACCACTCCGCCATTGTCATCAAATTTGCACAGAGCTGCAATAATTCAAAGACACTTATCATATGCTTTTGGCTTGCTTGTGTCCCCCGTTTCCCCCTGTGGCCAATCGTGTTGACCTTCCTGTCAGCTCCCCTGTGGAATTCTGGGTGGCGGGCGGTTCTCCTCCCCTACACCCCGGACTCACAGAATGCATACAAATTAGCCTTTCAAAAATCAGATCAAGTTATGTAAAGAACAAAAGCAAGCAGACTTCAAAGGGGAGGGACAAGGAGGGATGCTGCATGCAGAGGCTTCAGCCAGCTTTCTCAACTGGCCCCGTCCTCAGACACTATGCTGGATTTGATTGTTTTTAACTCCTCTCCTCCTCCCCTCAGCTCCCCGAGACCCCCTGCACCACCAAAATGGGTCCAGCCTTTTGGAGCGAATCCCAATCCCAAACCTGGTCTTTGATTTCGGGGGGCTTGGCACTGCTCCTTCTCCCCCTGCTTTGTTCCTCTTGATGGATCTAGGCGGGCCGGCGAACCATGACCCCTGCCAGCCCACCCCGTCTGTGTGAACGCATACACACACACACACGCAGACAATGCCAAGCCGCCACAGAACCCCAACAGGAAAGGAGGGGAAATGAAGAAGGGGGCAGGAGAAAAAAAAAATGTCGACAAATGTGCTGAAAGCGTCTCTGAATCAAAGTCTCATCCTTGACAGAGATTACAGGCGCGGTGAGTGTCGTTGCTGCTTTCATTGTGTCTGTTCTGATAAGTTAGCCATGTGTGATGGGCGAGGAGGAGAGTCTGGACTGCGGCCTATTCAGCTGCTCTGAACCACCTGCCACCAGATGGACCCGAGTGTGAACTTGAACAAGGAAGAGGGAAAAAAACACTTCAATTCCCAGCCCTCCCGGCATCCGCCTCATTTTCTCTCTAACTGTGTTATCAAACCGGGCATTATATCTGCTTTGTAGTGCAGTCACTGCCGAGTTGACAAGCTTTTACAGTCGCCTGGTGCAGAATATTTCATGCTGGGGACTTTTTGTGTGCTGAAGCCAAAAACAAAGCAGCTGCTCATCAAGCAGCTCATGAGAGGCTACAGGAAACCAGTGAGATGTCTGGCTATCACTTTCAATGACCAGCATGTGAATAGTGCTTTAGATAGATCCCTTCTGCATTCATAGAACACTAAAACTTATCCTATTCATATGAATTCCATCTTATTACAACTTGGGTCTTATTTCCATAACTTTAGCCATCATTTCTATTACTTATGAATGCTGAAATACACTGTGTGAACACATCAGGTTGGAAGCAAGCCAACACTTTATCCAGATTATCACTTTATTTAGAGGTCAAACTGAAAGTGAAGATACCCAAAATGTCTAATGATTCTTCATTTTATAGGAAAACCGTGTGAGCACATCTACAGTAAGTACAGTAGGTCAAAGTTGAAGGAGGAAGTAGGTCTGTAAACTCTGATGGATGTTTACAAGGTACAGCTTGGGTGTTAATTTAATTAATTTGACAGTTCACCTTTATTTTCACTTCAAAATAACCTTTTTTTAGTGATGTCACCATGTTCCCAGATCTTAGAAATGAACTTGGTATGCAAAATGTTAAAATTAGGAAGTTTTATTCCAGAAGCCATAAGACTTGTGAATGGTCAGTTTACCTTGTGTATAGACTGATAAATGCACTTTTGACACTTTTGACACAACAGAAAGTAAAGAAATCTTGGATGGAGGTGCAACGGCTACGACAGCTCAGAAAAAAAAAATTCAGTTGTTGAAATTAAATTAAAATATTTTTATTAAAAATTGATTTCAGAATCACCTTTTCGGCACCATTTCTCCTTTTTCTCCCTGGTGTGGTATCTCTGCCAACTCTGCTGGAGACAACCATGTGCTTCCTCTGATACACATGGCCATCCCAGTCACTGCTTCTCATCTGCACTGCTGCCGGAGATTGCACTCAGATCCTCCAAATATGTTTTGAGATATATGAAAATACTCTGCTTCCAATAATACTTCTTGTCTGATATGTTTTTTTCACACAAAAAAAGAACTGGTTAACAAAATATATTGTTCATTTGAAAATGTTTGTATGTGCACTGAAGGCTTTAAGTTTCCATATCACGCTTGTGTAAGTTGCATACTGGATCATGATTGGTTCCAAATTAGTTGTGATGTCATAAATCCTGCAGGTGAAGTAACAAAAAGCACCTTTTCTGACTGGAGTGCTGTCACATATTTTGCATCATTCTTGTATACATAGTAAAAATGGGACGTTCATTTCTACGTGCCAGTAATGTAGTTTACTGTCAACATTAGTAGGCTACAGTACACACTTTATCAGTACATTGTACAGAATTCAGACCCACCAAAAGAAAGTCTTTGCAGAGACAATAGATATGAGCAGCACTCTTCTTCACAGACAGTAAATTCTTCATCTAACTTGTGATGACATGCTGTTATGAGCTCTGTAAAACACAATAAATGCTAAGTCCATCCAGTGGGGCCAGATGTGCTAATAGCTTCCAGAGAGCACCAGAGAGACGGTCCAGCCTGGAGGTTTGTAGGCGAGTGCCGCTGCTTCACTTCCTGTGCTTTAATTAGAACCAAATGAAAAGGAGCCCCCCTTCAGTCTACTCTTAATTGACTTAATGGTTGAGTGGTGCCCTGCCTGGCTGGAGCTGGGGGGAAAGCCTCATTAGCACTCCGCTTTTCACCAGACCTACAAAACAAATCATCAATAGCTGAGCAAATGTGCTAGTTAAAGACTACTAGACATGTTCTACAAAACATGAAATAACTTTGGGACCGTTTATGATAGAGACTAGCTTTATATTGTGTCTGAACTGGGAGATTCTCAGCTTTCTGAGACAATTTGAATGGTGTCACTCTAACAATCAAGGCTGATTTACGGTGTGTGCGATCACGTGGTATGGGAACAGACTGTTGTTTTTTTCCCACCCACATTCTGTGGAGATCCGCCCCTACTCTGCCTCTGATTGGCTCTGACCCTGATATCCTTACCCTAACCCTAACCATCTCACTCCTCATGCCTAAACCTAACCAACCTAACAATTGAAGGAAAGACCTTCTAGCCAATCAGAGGCAGAGTAGGGTGGGTCTTTGCAGGATGCAGGTGGGAAAAAAATAAGGCAGGAACAGAAGCTTGCTGGCTCACTTGAGTGAAAATTTCCTTGAGCAGAGTGCACACTCACATTTTCACTCCTGACTGACGAAAGATACTTCTAACTGAAATACATTAGTTTGAAAGTTGTGGTGAGTATCATGAAAAAAATTGAAAATTTGTGTCCATGTACACAAATCTGTAGATTAAATTATTTCACGACTTGCCATGAGACTGGGTTGCTATTGTGCGTTGGTGATATGTTTGTCGGACCTCAAGGCGTACTGGGTAATGTAGACTCAGCAAAGACCCTCCTCTCTGGGCCAAAACACTGCTAGAAAGTTGAAACTGAAAACCAGTTACACTGAAAAAAATTGACTGAGTAAAAAAAAAAATGTCTCTGAAAAAAGACAGACATGAAGAAAAAATCTGAAGATTGACATTGAAAAACACATCATATAAAAAACTTCAAAACAAAAAAATCTAAATAAAATAGATAATAACATTGTAATTTTTAAATGCCCTTGTTTTATTTTTCAGTAGATATTGTTTCACTGCTAATACATGTTTCAGTGCCAATACAACTTTTTCCAATACAAGTGTGTCAATGCCAATGTTTTCTTTTTCAGCTCAGGTTTTGTTTTCAATGCCAAAATTGAACTGTCGCTGTTCTGACCTCATAGACCGAGAGGATGGAAACAACGGCGATTCAGATCCTGACAGCTGGTACGCAGATGAGGAGTACGAGGAAGGCCTCCATCCATTTGAAGATGAAAAGTGAGTACCGCATGTTGTATCAGTTGATTGGACTTATTGTGTACCTTGAATGAAAACCACCATAGTTGTTCATCATTTATGTGTGTAAGCTATTTGGATAAGATGCTGTGGAACATTGTTATTGATTATTGGTTCACGGGGCACATGCAACAGAGAGAGAGAGAGAGGAAGTTGCCTGTAATGTTGAAGTTGCAGTATTAGGTAGAGCTGGGGGGTCTTCTCCCGTGAGGTAGGGGGGCAGGGTAATATTGTTCAGGCAGACTGAGGCTAACAGGTGAGGGAGAAGGGGTACATTGCTGTGAGACAGGTACAGAGAGCTGGGGACAGGCTGGCAAATGTTGAGGACTGAAAGGGTATGTCCTTCTGTATCCAGCTATGTCAAAGTAATACTCAGGAAAAGGTGTATTTGCACCAAACTTCACATGGAGCTCCAAAACACCTAATTATAACTTTTCACATTGAAGAAACAAAAATTCCCTGATTGACTATGGAGTTTTTCAACAAAACACACACTGCACCAGAAAGAAAGGGTATAGGTTCCCCCTGAATCATATGATGTATAACACTTGATACTGACTGAAAAAATAAGCTCAGAATTGGCAAAAATATAAAATTATGTCCGGACGCTTCTTTGTCTATGTAGGTTTAAGAGGGTTAAAGATTAAAGGTTAATTATGGATCAGCTGACCAGATTTTGAAGTTCATTACGTCCATTTTAACTTTTGGAGAGGCTTTTGATCTGTGTTATTCCAAATGTTCCAAACACAAAATTCCAAACACTTTGGGCAAAAGAGTTTGCAACCTTGCACGTACTCTGAGGTGTGTGAGTCCAACAGCATCCAGAGTTAAAGGAGCAAAAAAGGAAACAAAACTTATTAAGATATACTCCTTGACTTGTACAGTACCCCCAAATTTCCAAACTTCTTTTTCCTTTAGAAAATCAATTGTGAACTGAACTGTTGAATTGCAAATCATCAACAGAGACCTTTGAGGAAATATTGATATTAAAGGAATAGTTCAACATTTTGGTTAATATGTTTGTTCCCTTTATTGCATGTCACATCTGTCACTTCTCTTTTGTCCACCTTTGAATAAATACAAATGTCCATTAAAGACTTAAAAATATAATGTATTTGAAGTATTGCTAGAATAGTGCTAGAGTCAGGACCTGATTAGATGTAACATAAAGAATTGAAGCAGGGGAAAACAACTAGCCTGGCTCTGTCCAAAGGTAAAAAAATAAAAAAAAAATAAAAAAACACCTATTAAAACCTCTAAAACTAGTTAACTAATAATTGTATCTTATTTGTGTAATCCACCAGCAAACAGAAATGTAACACACCTGCAGCAATGCTAGTAGCTCAGCAGTGCTGCTAGTGAGTTAAATGCTGATGATAGCATGCTAACATGCTCACACTGACAGTGCTAACATTCATGTTGCATGTCCACCACCTTATTTTGGCATGTTAGCATGTTAACATTTGCTATCAAACACAAAGTACAGCTGAGGCTGGTGGTTGTCATTGGTTTTGCAGGTATTTGGTCATAAACCAAAGTATTAGACAAATAAAAATTTTGATGTGATGATGATACTAGATGAAAAGTCAAGAGGTCACCAAAGTTATTAAAATTAATCCTGAGGGGGACATGAATGTCTGTACCAAACTTCACGGTACTCCATTCAATAATTGTGAAGATATTTCACTCAAAATGTCAACCTCATGGTTGACAGGACCACTGGCAGAGAATGAAACCAAAAGTTGTGCTCACTAACTGTATCTAGCGGTCCAATGTTACACCCAGAAACACAGAAGGACTGGGCAGATGGATGCACTGTTGTTCCACAAGAAACAGGATATAACCCACTCTGAAACCAAAAATTTTTACATTTCAGTTTGTGTATGGTTTAAATAAATGTGATACAATTTGTTAATTAGTGAACTTTAGTGTTGGTAGGTGTATTTTTGAATGACAGAGCCAGGCTAGCTGCATCTCCCTGCTTTAGTCTTTATGCTAAGTTAGGTTAACTACATCCTGACTCCAGCTCTGTACTTACACACTGACATGAGATTGATATCCATCTTTTAATCTCAAAGTTAAGCTTTGCAAATGAGCTTATTTTCTAAAATGCTAAAATATTCCTTTAAACCACATATTGACTGTAGAGGTCCAGCTTCATCTTTCCATGCAAAGAAAAAGGCTTTTGATTCATAGTGTCTCATCCAGTGCATGCTGGGATAGGTTTCAGCCCCACACTACCCAGAACAAGATAAACACAGAAGTTAAACTACTTCTTAAAACTGACAAAGAGAAAAACCGCAATACACTGCACCAGCCCAAAGAAAACTGGGAAGCAGACTGACCTGACCCCTTCTCATGAATGGGTACAACCATCTTTCACCATTGTGAGGTTTGATGCTGTCACATATGGGATCAGTTTACTAATTATTCTTCTCATTATTTCCTCATAAATGAAGCAGAATGAAGGGTGCACCCAGGTTGTGTTTGGACTCATTTGTCCAGTTAAGGAGCTCTTGTTTGATTAGTCTGGACAAGCCAGTAAGACCTGCTCTGGTGCTGCGTGCAAGCCAAGTCTGTCACACTGAAAAGTTTTATTCAATTATTTTTAAATGTCACATCTGATTTCCATTAAACAAAGGGCGAAAGTGAAAACAATTTTATTTTCCAAAGACCCAAGCCCTGTTGCACTGACACTCCTAAACCAAAGATTTTGAAGATGAATGCTCCTCTGTTCATAATTTAAGTAAAAAAATAAATATTAAACTCAAGGAATTGAATGTTAAAGGAATTGTTCAACATTTTGGGGAACATGTATATTTGTTTTTTTTCCTAGAGTGAAATGAGAAGATGGATATCAATCTTATGTTTGTGTGTTAAGCACAGAGCTGGATTCAGGATGTGATTAGCCTAGCTTAGCATAAAGACTGGAAGCAGGGGAAACAGCTCACCTGGCTCTGTTCAAAGTTTAAAAATATACCTACCAACACCTCTAAAGCTAACTAACATATATCTTGTTTGTTTAATCTGTAGACAGATAATAATTTGTAACTAAATTTGTTACTGAAGACAGAGCCAGGCTAGCTGTTTCCTCCTGCTTCCAGTCTTTATCCTAAGCTAGGCTAATCACATCCTGACTCCAGCTCTGTACTTAACAAACAGATATGAAGGTGGTATTGTTTTTACATCTCATTCTTGGAAACAAAGCAAATAAGCGTATTCCTCGAAAATGTTTGACTTTTACTTTTAAGACTCACAATTTTTATGTTAAAGCTTAATTGGGCTGCAAGAATGTGTAATCTCATCCCTCTTAACTGGAACACCATAGATTCATTGGATTTCTGTCGCCTGACTGAAACTGCTCCAACCAGAGTGGTAAATGATCTTCTACTTACTATGGATTCAGATTCCACCTCTGTGCTTCTATTACTGGATCTCAGTGCAGCCCACGACACCATTGATCATTGTAAACTATTGGACAGACTAAACTGTAATTTTGGTGTCTCTGGCCTAGCTCTCTATTGGCTTACGTCCTATTTATCTGAAAAAACACAGTGTGTCTGCTATAATAATATTACATCTAAATTCTCTGATGTTAAATGTGGAGTACCTCAGGGCTCTGTTCTTGGCTTTTCTCTCTTTATATTTCGCCTCTTGGCCAAATTATATGTTATCATGGAATAAATTTCCATTTGCTATGCGGATGATACTCTGTTGTATGTGCCTATAAGGACTGATGATCATACTCAAATTACTAAATTAGAGGCCTGTTTGGCTCCTGTGAAAAATTGGATGTCATTGGATAAAACTGAGATGTTGGTCTTGGCCCTGCCATTTCAGAAAGTATGGCAGCCAAGAATCTTGGTATTGTGTCTGATCCCAGCCTCGCCTTTGATAAGCACATTAAAGAAACCATCAAGACCGCCTTTTTCCACTTAGTAACAGCTAAAATTCAGTCTTCCCTGTCCATGGCTGATGCAGAGACTCTAATACATGCATTTGTTTCATCCAGACTTGATAACTGTAATGGTCTGTTTTCAGGTCTGCCATGTGCTAGTACTAAAAGTCTTCAGATCTTTCAAAATCCTGCAGCTAGAATTTTAACTAAAACAAGAAAATTTGACCTTATTACACCAATTCTAGCCTCCCTTCATTGGTAAATGGTAAATGGACTGCATTTAAATATCACCTCTCTAGTCTTATCGACCACTCAAAGCACTTATACACTACATGCCACCATTTACCTATTCACACATACATTCATACACTGATGGGAGAGGCTGCCATGCAAGGTGCCAACCTGCACATCAGGAGCGATACAGCGCTTCCTGTCTAAAGCACCTCACAATGTTTCTATGCTAATGCACTGACACTCATATTTGGGGTTCAGTATCTTACCCAAGGACACAGCTAGGGATCGAACCACCGACCTTCTGATGGTGAGTGGACGACCCTTCATTGTCTTCCTATCCATGTTAGATCAGACTTTAAAGTGCTTCTAGCGACTTGTAAAATCCTAAACGGGCATGCCCCATCATACCTGTCTGATCTCCTTAAACCTTATATTCTATCTCAAGCTCTCTGCTCTCAAAATGCAGGGCTCCTGTGTGTACCTAGAGTTAAAAAGAAGTCAGCAGGCAGCAGGGCCTTTTCCTATTGGGCCCCATTCTTATGGAATAACCTCCTTGCTGACATTAGGCAATCCCAGTCTGTTGAATCCTTTAAATCTAAACTTAAAACGCATCTTTTTGCCTTTACCTACAATTAGTTGCCTTTAATTCAGTATTTCATGACCTTGTACTGCACGGCGGGTCGGTTTCTGTCTCAATGAATTAACTAAGCGCTGTCCCGCCCACGAGATTATTGATTACTGCATCTGTTCTGATAACCATTGCATCTCTCTAACCTTCTGTTTGTTCCACAAGCACATGAGCGTCCAAGCTGTGTGTCCCTCTCTATTTCCACCCTCTCTCTCCTCCTGTCCTCTCTTGTCTTTCAGGCATCTCTTGGTGGACCAGCACCCACCCTGGAACTGCTCTGCTTCCCTAGCTGTCGGTGCCATTTCATGAGGTTTTGGATCTAGTTCCCCAACCTGCAGGAATTCAGCCCCACCTCATGTCTCTCTCTCTGAATGATGTCTTTATCCTTCTCTTTCTCCTGTGTGAATAATGTCTTTTCTTGTCTCTTCTCCCATGTATGTGAATGGTGTGATGTGAGTCTCCCCTGTGTGCATGTGTAGTCTGTCCTCCTGCCACGTCTCCATGGTGATGGAGGATGCATGGCTCAGGTCCTATTCTGTTCTGGTGGCATCTGGAAGCTGCTCCATATCCTCTTCATCACATTCTTAGTATATATTATAAATCCATTATAATTTTGTTATCCTGTTCAATGCTGTATTCTGGAATTTGTGTTCTATTGTGTACACACAATATCTATTGCACCTCAGTCTGTCCTGAGAGAGGGATCCTCCTCTGTTGCTCTTCCTGCGGTTTCTTCTATTTTTTTCTTGTTAAAGGAGTTTTTTAGGGGTTTTCCTAATTGGAATGCAGGATCTACGACAAAGAATGTTGTATTGCTGTACAGACTGTGGAGCCCCCTGTGATATGTGATATTGGGCTATACAAATAAAATTGACTTTCTTTTTTTGCCTTGATTTATTTAGTGTGAATCTGTGCAGTCCACATGTGCAAATGTGCGCATGTCCAAAAAATTGGGGCTAAAACAAGGAAGCATCTCATCCTTCACTGACAGATTCCAGTTTGCCATAAACCCCCAAACCAAGCTTTCCAAATGGGTAAGATGGAGATAGTCACTCTCTATACTCTCTATACTCACACTCTTGCTAAGAGTATGATAAATGTAAATGTTTGCATGTTGATAATTGATGTTACTTTATTTTACTATTAATTTTTACTTCCCTGCATCAAATGTTATAAAGAGGTGTCAGTGCTTTTAGTTTGTTGAATCCACAGTGTGACTTCATCATTTCTTTTGCAGCTCTGTGTGTCTTAATGGCATTTAGTCTCAAAGGAGAACTTTCCAGATTGTAGTCTGATGCTTAATAAATGCAGGCCCTGACTTCTAGTTATATGGGCCCCATTTATCAGACTTGCATGGTTGGAGGCTCTTGTGGTGTGATAGTGTCACCTAGTGGTGAACACTAATGCTGCCATGGTTAAATGCAGGGTACTTGCACAATTCTCAACTTCAAATTTAATGACTTTTAAGACCATTTTAATACCTATGCAAGGAAAAAATAATACCATTTCCATGGTAAAAAAAACAAAAAAACAACATCAAACAAACTATAATACAGTAGACAATGTTGTTGCGTTTCGTAAGTTAATTAGGGATGTACTGCCGCTGATATAAAAATTCTTGGCAGATACAGAAACCAATTATTTAGGCTATAAGCGTATATATTTTTAAAAGCAAAATATCTGCCAATACTGATACTTGGTTGTTTATGATTATGTTTGTCAGTTTCTCTTTCATCTGTCAATTTTAATTAGGCTACACAACCTCCAAGTGAAGCTACCACTAGTCTTGCATTTAGGCTGTATGGTTTACACTGTTTACACCTTCGCAATCAAACTTTTGATTCAAACAACAAATAGGGGAGATAGTGAATTTGAAATTATTTCCAAAAGATGCTCACTAATTTGAAAGGATGATTACAATGTACTGTAGGCCTCGCCCTTGAAAAAGCCTAACCATAGTATAGGTTATACAACTGATATTCTGCCTACAGGTCTGACATTACATCAAATGGTATGATGAATATAACATAAGAGATGGTTACCATTGATTATGAACATATCTGCTGATCATCCCTCTTTACATAGGCCTACATGGTTGGAAATATAGTGGCACTATAGGTCTGACTGATTAAACAGTATGATGGATAACATCAGGCAGATGTGGCTGAATATGAAAATATCTGCTGGAACAGTGAAAGGGTGCAAACAGTCACATCCCTCTTTACATAGGCATACTTGTGTTTTCCCTCTTGAAATCTTCATAGAGTAACTTATAGATTACACAGAGCATTTCAAATAGTCTGATGAGATTTTATAGAATCACAATCGTTTATGGTTAGAACAGCTGTTTGTCAATCACATTTCTATCAAACCATGGAGTGCTATACCACGTTTTGTTCAGAAGAATGAGGCCTTTCTGGTCAAATCAATCTCACAAGTAATCAGAAATATCTGAAAGCATGACTGCTGAAATAAAAAATACCTGAATTTTGACGAATTGGGAGTTTTCCTGAGTAAACAAACGTCATATTAATTGATTTTCGTTTAGGTGTTATTTTTATATGTCCAGACATGTCTGCCTTGCCTGCAGGTCGTAAGAGGTAATGAATATCTAATCACAGTGGCCCTCGGTGTGTAGGTGCACGTCTGTTATTCTCTGACATGTAAGCTCTGGTGGCTCTGTCGTCGTTTTTATTTTTTTCTGCTGTTTGAACTCTCTCGCTTCCTCTTAGTTGTTGGATAACTGACAACACGCACGCAGGTGTTTGTCACATAGAATTATACAAGTTCACTTCTTGGAAACGCCACAATATCTAGCCTCATTGTTTTTATACAGATCAAAATGTAATGCCTCCCCTCCCCCTACTAAAATGAGGCATTTTAAGACCTTGAATTACCAAAAACTATGGTAAGACTCTGTAAAGATTCACGGGGACTCTGAATTACAACTGAAGAATGAAGATTTTACTACGAAATATTGCCTGCATTCACTCATGGAAGCCTGTGACTTATGTCGTTTAAATTCATTTTGGACCATCAGCCCTTTAAAATATGCACAAAATGATTACAAATTCCTGTAAGGTGCTGTAGACTGTCTTTTTTTTAAAGAAGGGGAACCTCAACATTTAACTTCAGCTGTATCCTCTCAAAATTGGATTGATAAATAATTTCCAGTGACCCCCATTTGTAGAGGTTTCATTTAATAACTAGAGCTGATAGTCACGTGTTGGCCTGCATGTCTAAGACACTTGTTTCAATCTTGTATCTTCACCCTTAATCTCCCTATTAACTTAATCAAATTGCCTTCATACAGTAGAGCAAATAAAAGCCAACCATACACCACAATATGCAAAATGTTATGACTGTGCCAGTCCAGTCTTTATTGAAGAATCCAAAAATGACTACAGGCGTTTCCCAGTTCATTTCAGTCTAGTGGTAAACTGATGTTGAACATGCTTTGCAATTCATGCAACAAGGCTACACAAAGTTGGAAGTGATCAAATGTCTGCCAGTTTAAGATGTTTCTAAGCACGCAATGACTGTTTCCACATGCAAACTGTGGCTGTCTTTTGCTTTTTGTCAACCAAGGTGGATTTTTTTATTCAAACTGGGAAGATTAACTTAAAACCACTAACGCCAAACACATGTATACTGGAGTCTTATGAACAGTCACCAACTGAATACCTACAGTGTAGAATATAACAGAAACAAGCTCATGAACAAGAACTGAAACAAACTGCAAATGCCCAATAAGAGCTTTATTAAAACACCAATTTTAACATGGGAATGCCATAAAAGCAAGTTTCAAACACAAAAACTGCAGCACCAGAAAAAAAAAAAAAAAAAAAAAAAAAAAAAGCCAAAACACAAAAAATGAGCTTCTTTGAAGCCACTTTTAAAAAATACCCCAGGTGAGTAAATGCAAGCTCAACCATACAAATAACTCCTAAAAGGTGTTCTACACTAAGACATTTAACCACTTGATGCAGACTTCGTCCTGAGATGGCACGACTTCCAGAGCACTTCAGGTTATACGGTCTTCTGCTGGCCCTTCTTTCCAATGAGAGACTTGTGGATGTGAGGGATCACACCTGGAAGATAAAGGACATAAGACACATGAATCACTTGCTGTTGAAACAAAAAGGGAACAGCAATAATAAATATAAGAAAAAGACTAAAGCGTAAGACATTTTATTTGACAACAAGTCAAAAGTTGAGCCATTGAGTCCATTGTTGAGCTGAAAAATCAATATAATCTGTTGGATCAGCATAACATTAAAAAACTGACACCTGATTATAAAAAGATTATGGAGTAAAATACACTTTAATTATTGTGTTTGTTTTGTCATGTTGGCTTCTGGAAGACTGGAGTCATTGTAAGAAAAACTTCATAATTTGCAGACATTTTATGGACTCAATGGCTAAATTTATATATAAAAAATCATGAAAACTCAGATGCAACCCTAATCCAATATTTTATAGCCTCTTTGGCAAGTACAACTTCAAAATGTGCTTTATGCAAAACAATGCTCTCATGCATATAAAATGATACTGATCAGAGCTTTGTGGTGATGTGCACTGTTGAAAGCCACCCAGGTGCAGAGACGTTTTCTTACCTCCGCCAGCAATAGTGGCCTTGATAAGTGAGTCCAGCTCCTCGTCTCCCCTGATGGCCAGCTGCAAGTGGCGTGGAGTTATACGCTTCACTTTAAGATCCTTTGAAGCATTTCCTGCCAACTCCAGAACCTGAAAGGACAAAACCGGGCTTTCGATGTTCATATAGGGCACATAAAACCATACCAACAGCTTTACAGAGCTCAGACTAGGTGGAAGATCTAAGATGTAACTGAGGCTAACGTTACCTCGGCAGTGAGGTATTCGAGGATAGCCGCGCTGTACACCGCTGCGGTGGCTCCCACTCTGCCGTGGCTTGTGGTCCTGGACTTGAGGTGTCTGTGGATACGACCCACCGGGAACTGCAGCGGTATGAACAAAAGCAGGCATGAGTGCAGAGAAACAAAGGGTTCACTGGCCGGTCGGTAAGAGACGGCCGCCGGCTGAGTAACCTTTGCGACGTCTGGTTGTTAGCTTGTGTTAGCACAGCCGAGGCAATGAATGAATAACAGTGGACAAACCTGCAGTCCTGCTCTCTGCGAGCGCGAAATAGCCTTCGTCTTGGTCTTCCCGGAGTCTTTACCTGCCTTACCACCAGCCTGGAAAACACAAATATTACTTAATTTGAGATGGCCAACTCACACGTTACTGTGGAGTAACACCTAATAAAGGTGGTCAATTTAACCGCCTCCTACAGCCTTTTGGAATCTATTGCTAGCTCAAAGCAGTGTTAGCTAGCATGCTAAGCTACCATGGTATAACAGCTAGCATTAGCGGCTAACAGTTAGCTATTCTCTGCCGCACAGCGGCGGCTATACATCATTTATCGCTAACAGACCGCCACTATACACAGTCCAGCGGTCTGATATCTTGCTAAACAACGTGAAATTCTTACCATATTTAAAATCTCCAAATAACTTGTAACACTGCAGCGAAAAAGACGAGCGGCTTACTGCCTAATATCGACTATTGGTTTGAACTACAACCCCCCCGCCTACAATCGTCTTTTATATATAGCCAACCTTTATCCGGGTAACTGCAGAAAGCGCGCTAGCCAATCATATTTCGTCATGTGTTTCTTGGCACGGCGTTCAACCAATGGACAAGAAATGACCCCAATTTTGCGGGAAAAATGGTACGTTTCCGTTCAAAGTACTCATGGGTAATGTAGTTCTCACAATTACATCGTCTGGCCCCATTGTCTTTTTAATAATAACAGAAGTTAGTTTTAATTGTGAAATCAGCATCATTTCACAGGCAAGTTATTATTTTATTTGATTAAGAAACGAAAGAAAATACATAATATTTGAAGCTGTCTCATCAACAGTTCAAGTTAATATGTTGACTGAAAATTTGGGCAACATCTGTGTTTTTGGACAACTTCCATTTATCATTACATGAATCAAGACAGGCACAATGCTAACTAATTACATCAATGTCATTTACTGCAAACATTCATAAAATACCGTCCAATTGGTAATAAAAATGCCTAGTCTGTAAACTATAAAAGTAACTCACCAGTAACAACATAATCTACAAAAGTGGCTTTCTGTTTTATAATTAAAAACCTGTTTCCTATGTATAAAAGAGCATTTCTGCACATAAATTGTACAGGTGATTCCAGGGAGTTGCTACTTTACCACTTTATGGGATTTTTCCCACTCTCACTCTCCAGGTTCTTTCTGTGTCTCTGTGAATTTATTGTTTTAGCAATATGGGAGCGGTTCACATTCTACAATTACAAACACATTGGGGTTATTTTATAGGCTGACACCAGTATATTCTAGACTTCAATATCTGACTATATTTGACAACAATTAAGCAAAAAACAAGCATAAAGGATTCAGTATTTTCCCATAGGAATTGTATATCTTGAAGTGTGGTGAGGACTTTAAACATCATTTCAGTTCTCATTTGATATGGTGAGGCCGTGAGGAAAACACAACATATGAAACATAGTGTATGTACAACCCAGAGCTTCCAAATATCCTGCAAACAAGGGAGCAAACAATCATAAAACACACATGATTAAAATACAAATTCATTATGGCTACGTCCCAAACTGGATAAGCAGGATAAGTGTTTCTGACCATATAAACGGTTATACTGATGTTGAGTTTATTGTAGTGTTGTAGTTTCTTACTGTAGCCACACGAGAGCAGTGAAGGCTCATTGTTCAACATACAGTATCCCTTCTAAACACACTCATAACCATCACTTCCACTTCACTATAAGCCTGTAACAACAAGTTACAGTGATAAATGTTATGTCAAGTTTCAGATGCAGAATATGTCAATTTTTGCTACAAATCTAATCAAATATGTATAATTTCTATATATCAGACTGAACTAAGTAGTGTTTTTTGAAGAAATATTATTTCAGTCTCCCAGTTTTTAGATCTTTTTAAAATCTGTCTCTCACAAGTCTTCTAACTTTATAGAAGTCATATCAGTCATATAGAAGTAAACCACTGAAGTAGACACTGTAATCAACATCTTTTTCATTTGGTAGAGGCTCATAATGAAAGACACTGTGTGGTCACCTCTGTTGGGATAAATGTAAGTGTGATGACGTCTCATTGATCAACATGCACAGATTTTGAGGGGTTTATTTCAAACACTTAGGCTCAAGACTTTGTTACTGAGCCTAAGCCTTCTGTTTTGAATGGCTGATGAAGATGCACTTTTGATCGTAACTAAACATCATGTTTTGTCTTTTTCCACTCTTTGCTGATCTGACATACTTTCAGAACTCTTTGGTTCAGAGCACTTCACTCCCCTGTAAGACGCCAAAACATTGTGGTTATTTCAACATTGTATTTATAGTATTCATTCTATTAGTTTGTTACTGTTTGTGTGCAAAGAACTTTTGGTTTGTTTTGGGACCAGCAGGAAAGGTTGGGAGTGGAGGGTTGTGGTATGTTTTTGAGCAAGTCAGTTTTCCTGGCATGAAACGCCTGGAAAACTGATTCTGTTCACCATCCTGCCAGCCATGAGACCACAGCTGGACCCCCAGCTGTTTGCTTACAGGGCCAAATGACCTCCCACAATGTTGTGGGAGGTCTCTTCCACTCCCTGCTTCAACATCTGGAATCACCTGTCAACTGCACTTCAGTCATCTGATTTCAGCTCAGCCTTTAGTGCAACTGTCCCTTTGCACCCTTTACTCAAATGACTGAACCAGCCCTTCACCTATCACCACATCCATGCACTGAACACCACCTCCAGTGGCGGCAAGACAGTAGAACAGGTCAACAACTTCAAATATCTTGGACTCATTGTAGACGATAAATATCTCACTACTATCCATAAACAATCCTAGCAAAGATTCAATGTCATACACAAACTCAGAGCTCTTTCTGTTGCCCCCACTTCCTGTTGTTGCTTTACAAAAGTATAATTGAACCTTACTGTTTCCCCTGCTTCTTTACTATGTTAACTACAGAAGTAGAGGAACTACTGTGATCTTTTACTTAAGTAAAAGAAACAAATTTCACAATGAAAAAATGCTCCATTACAAGTAAAAGTCCTACATTCAAAATCTTACTTAAGTGGTAGAAAGTACATAAGTATTGGCGACAAAATGTACTTGATGTATCAAAAGTAAAAGTAGTAATTATGCAAGATGGCCCAATATAAAGTGTTATTTTTTAGTGTATACTGTACATATTATTGGAATATAAAACTGATTCATTGCAGCATTTGAATGTGGTTAAGGTAGAGCACAACGTACTGCTGGGTAGTCTTAATCGTAGTCTTGGATATTTTATAAACTGATCATATGCTTTACATATAAAAAATTGATCTGAAAAGTAGCAAGTAACTTTAGCAGTAAAAGTGTAATATCTAAGTCTGGAATGTAAGGGAGTGGAAGTAAAAGTAGCATAAAACAGAAATACTCAAATAAAGTACAAACACCTCAAAATTGAGTAAATGTACATTCCACCACTGGTTAACTATTTCCATACTTCCTCCAAAACCATCTGCCTCTCAGACACGACACCATCACACATCTTGCACTTTTAAAATCAAATGACACTGATCACCCCCCTAGATGCAGACTTACCTGTGTGAGTGCATGAACGTATATATACAGTAAGTATGGGTCAGGATGCAGGCAGGGGCATGTGTATTTGTGACCAAGTGTATATTTCATGTATTGTGTATATTGGTATGTTGCTAAGAGGAAAAACATTTTAAAAAGAAGGGGATCAGTTTAAAGAGTTACAGTTGTTTATTGCTACTGGCTGAAGGAACAAAGACAAAAAAAGATTCTATAGATCTTTACTGGGTGACGTTTTACAGGGTACGAGGTCCACTTAATCCTGATATCAGCAACAGTTGAAGGCACAGTGAATGGTGAGGAGCCATGAAACCAGAGATCCTCCTTTTTATTCTACCTTACTGCAGTGTTAATGTTACAGGCTCCAGTCAGGGAGTGTGTGGCAGGACTTGATAAGACTATCTGTGTGTGTGTCTGAGACAACATGCACAGCTGGTGGTGGGCTGGTCACGTCTAAATCACATACCATTCATTCTCAGGCATACTCCCCTTTCAGCAGTCACTCACTCACTCTCTCCCTTGACCTCTACCACGATCGCTCATTCCCTCCTCCCTCTCTTCTTCAGTCACCGTCAATCACCTCTCAGTCTCTCCTGCTCTCTGTCACTGAGCTTTAAATGCTCTGTTTTTGAAAGTTTTGAAAGTCTCTTTCTCCTTGTGCCCTTCAGTATCCCTCCATCTGTCACAATTTGAACACTTAGTTCCTCCATTTGTGGCGTTTCATTTATTAGATTGCTCCTTTGGTCACGCCTGAGGTCAGAGATGACTGAGGACTTTGAAGAGGACGCTGGTCATTCGTTCAAAGTTTCATTTTGGAGAGGAAACCATGGATGCCTGGAGGATGTGGTTAGCCTAGCTTAGCATAAAGAATGGAAACAGGGGGAAACAGCTAGCCTGGCCCTGTCCAAAGTTCAGAAATACACCAACCAACACCTCTAAAGCTCACTAATGTGAGCTCATTTGTTTAATCCATACTCAAACAGACATGTTAAAACAACAATTTTTGGTTTTTGGGGAAGTTACGTGTTGGAACTATTTCTTGACAAACAACAGTTTATCCACCTGGTCACAGTGCTTCTATGCAGCATCTCTGGCTATAGTGCAGGTTGCCAGAATCATTCAGTGAACACAGGTTTTGATAGCCTATAGGGATATGTATTGGCACAGTGGTACCAAATCTGGCTACCTGACTGTGATGACAGGACTCAGGGAAGCTGCACACAGTCACTGCACCCAGCTGTTGTTTGTCAAGAAATAGTTCCAGCACATAATACCCCCCAACAAATTTACATTTCTGTTGAAGTACAGACCAAAGAAATGAGATACATCATGTTAACTAATTAAGTAGGAATATTCTCAAACCTTGGACAAAGCCAGGCTAGCTGTTTCCCTTTGCTTCCAGTCTTTATGCTAAGCTAGGCTAACCACTACTGAGCAGTAGTGGTATATTGAGCTACAGAGGACTGTTGGCCTCCACCCCTCACTAACATTGTTAGATAAGTTAGCGGAGGATAAGAACAACTACAACCCACAAGCTAATCATCAAGTGTCATTTGATTATGATAATTAATGTATCCAATCAATCACATTTGATTGGATATATTTTATACATATTCCCCCTTGAGTTCAAGATGAATCATGACTTTGTTTTTTTCATTTTACAACAAGAGAAAACCGGGACTTGGATTTAACAGTACTCAATTGTTTAAATGACCTATATTTGACATATAACAAGATAGCTGAACAGTTAACACAAGGACACAAGATTAGAACTTGGAAAAGCGCTGTAGATAAAACTGCTTTTTTAGAATTTGAGAGTGGCCTATCAACCACTTTACATGTCTCTGTTACACATGTGCTGGAGTCTGGAAGTACACTTCAGTTTGAGATATTCTATTATAAATGTGATATAATGCTGCTGAAGGGGAGCAGATTTAAAGCGCAGCGCTCACAAGGAAGATATAAGAAAAACAAAACATCATGGCCAACACAGAGTTTTGAAAAGCTTACAACGTAGTAACATGTGTCCTCTACATCAGAGAGGGAAGTGGGTCAGGAAACCAGCAACGTCTCTACAACCCACAGGGGGAAAAACAAGAGGATGGGACAGGAAGAGAGGGAGAGCTCAGAGGAAGTAAGGATGGACAAAGAGCGTGAGAAACTGTGATGTCACTCCGCCTGCAGGGACTCAAGTAAAAACAAAAAGAAAACAGAAAAGTTTGGTGGGAAAAGACCCCAGAGCTGTTCAACCGGAGGCGAGATTAGAGGGTTGCTGGTTTACTGAGACCTCAAAATCAGTTCTTTAATAAATGCATTTTGTAATCAGTCAAACTGAATCATATCTGATTTACATTTCATTGAGAAAACAAAAACAGTGAGCTAATTTAAAAGTGAAAACCAACCAACACTGGGAATTCAGCTCTTTTGATTGGTCATAGTGTAAACTGATGACATCATCCCAAAAGCATGTGGGTCAGTGAAAAGCATGAATATTCATACTCATTAGCAGGAAGCTTGAGTTTATGATGCTGCCTCTATTGTTCTCAGCTCATGTTGTGTCACCTACACAGACAGGGTGATCCTGCATGTGTGTGTGTTCCAGCTCATCTATATCAGTGTGTGGTTATCCTTCTGTCTGCTGTGTTTGTTTCACTGATGTGCAAAAGTAATATGATTCATCATAGGGAAAAGCTAACAGTATGAAGCTCCCACAATGGGCTCCTAGAAGCTGCATTGTTCATTAGCCTGAAATATACACAATGTACCCCAAAATACCAAAGTTCTGATGGAATGAACAAGACTAGTAGTAAAGATTTCACCATTCTCAGGACATGTTAAGACAGAAACTGAAGCAAATTTTCACCTCACGTAATTTGCATGATTTTGACCACTGGAAGGTTTGTGTTTATTCCCTCTGAACAGCCAATGTACTACCTGCACAGACGTTAGTTGTAAGCTAGCTAGCAAAGGACGGGCCACCCATGTGTATGGGAGTGTGTCTGTGTGTTTGTGTCAGCTCAGACATTGATTTCAGAACTCACTAAAAACTCAGTATGTTTTGGCTCCACTTTTGGGGAGCTGTCATGACGTCCATTTTTATATACATATATATATATGTTAACACATTTGGAAGGTGTATTTTGGAACTTTGTCCACAGCCCCTTGCTTCCAGCCTTCATGCTAAGCTAGGCTAATCATGTCCTGACTCCATGTTGAAATATTCCTTTAAAGACAGATGTTTGATAAAAACATGAATTTTATTGTTTCTTTAGCGCACTGCTGAAGATTTTTTCTTCTTCTAATGGCATACCGTAATTACGTGAAAACATTAAGCTTTCCTTCTAACAAGTTTTCATGATGTGATGATAGTATGTGTCAATTGTTCTCTGAACTGGTTAGCCAAGCTATTGTCTATGTTAAGTTAGCATCACTAATTTTAAAGTTAAATATTTATGCTCTTATGCAGAAGCGTAGGGTTGGAAGTGCTTGGCCCCCCTTGTCCCCCTTGCTTGGGCCGGTCCCACATTAAAAAAACAGCCTTTGACAGCCAGTTGAGTGATACTTCTGGCAAAACTATCCCCTTTACTAAAAATATTTTTTGGTCATGGCTGTTTGTGTAAGTATCAGTCAGTACAGTCCCAAATGCTTGTTAAAAGCCCCTGTGTGTAGGATTTGAAAATGAAAACAAGGAACTAGGACAGACAGCAATGCATGCAAATCCATCTTAGAATTCTTATTGCTCTTTTCTGTATGGATGTATAATAGTATGTGTTGCCCCACAGTTTCACACAGTATTGTAAGATGTTAAATTCAGGGAAGTGCCTTGTAATCCATTGTAAAAATCCTTGTAAGCTTGTTCAGAACTGTGATGCTTTCAGACACTTTTGTCCTTCCATAAGTGATGTGAGGTATCTAAGAGAGCGGTCTATGATTACACTTCCAAATCTGATTCTGCGCACCCTTTCAATATTAACTCCATCTATAGATGTATGACTTCATCATCCTTTTTTTGATTCCTCAAAACCATAAATCTGTTTTTACTCAAATTTAATGATTGTTATTTACATCAAACCACCTTCATAAATATCAGTCATATAAAGTTTAGGGCCCATACAACTCCTTTGAGAATACACATTTAATCTTAATATGTTTAGATTTACTGCTGGCAAACTGTTAACAGTACATATTGTTGTTGTTTCCAAATAACTACTTCACCATATGTGAACCATCCCCCTAATGCCATGTGCCAATTGTCTGGATCATAATACTTCCTGATTTAAAGTGAATGTTATTATCTCATTGTTCTACAAACACAACTGCCATACCTCAATCATTTGGAAGTTGTAACAATCACACGTTTTCTGTTGTGGGTTGTTTTTCTCTGTATTTGCAGCATGTTTGAGTATTTAGTTGTATTTTATTTGCAGAGTGTTTGAGTTTTCTGTTTTTTGCAGCGTGTTTTCTATATTTACAGCACATTTGTGTGTTTGGTTGTGTTTTCTTTACTTTTATTATGATTCTGTATTTGCTTGTGTTTTGTCTTTTTGCGTGTGTTCTCTATGTGTTTTTACAGGTTTACTAAAGTTGCAGTGCATGCTTTAACTCACACTAAATCACCAGCTATCTCAAAGCTGCTGATATCAGAAAGAGGGAATAGATTGTAAAGAAAAAAGATATTTCCTGCAAATGTATTTTCTTCAGTGTATGTCACAAAAATGCATGCACTGATTAATCTGTTAATTATTGATGCTGTTACTATGCATCATCAACCACAGTTATGTAGACATGCCATAAAACTAACAGCACTTCATTTACAAGCCCTATATTGCTACTGTGTAGGCTTACAGAATGAAAAAGCAAAGAAAAGCTCAAAATCGCAGACCAAGTAATATTACAACACTCCCTTGGGTGGGGGAGGTATAATGGTTTCATTATAATCTTATACAGTGCACAGTATAAGTTAACCAGTGACTGTTAATGGAGTTTTACAACCATATATAGTGAAAGTTAACCCCCTCCCCAACACACACACACACATACACACTCACCCTGGTTGCAGCTGGGCGACTAGTCCGGCAGGACTTTGACAGATGGTCCAATGGGACGCTGGAGAGGGAGGGAGGGTGGAAACAAGGGCTAAAGAGAAGGGTGGATGGAGGGTGGAGAGGAGGGGACAATGCTAATGGATGCAGAAGTGTGTGCATGTGTGTGTGTATGCAGGAGGGGAGTCATCTGCTCCTGAAAGAATGGAAGAATAAGAATAAGGGTTTTAAACCTCACGGGAGGCAAGAGGGGACAATGTACTCCTGCTGACGCCGCATTTGCACTTATATAGACATTTAGACACGTGTGTGTATTCAGACCATACACACAAACACACAGGAACACACTGGAACCTCTCCATACTTTGTTTTGCTTGGATCTTGTAGGTTAGTATTACTATAATGGAGAGTGAAGATCAACTACAATTGAACAAATTCAATTACCATGACATGAGCTTTCATTCATGATAAATGGAACATTAATTGGATCACCTGATTGGTTACTGTTTCGATTATGTCACAAAAATTGTCTGCATTTTATTCTGATTGGTGCGTATTAGCATCAGTAACTTTGTGTCTACAGTCATTGAACAAACAGAAGCCCCGCCCCAGCGCTGTCAGTCAAAAATACTCGCGTTGTGGCCGCGCCCACTCCTCCTGGCTCCCTCGCGCTGACTACACGAGCTGCACCCATTCGAAACCCCCTCCTGTGAAAGCCAGGTGAAGACACGCGGCTTCGGTCGACTTCCGGTTTTACTATCAAAATAAAATTCTCATTCAGCGATAATGTTCTGCAGTGTCAATAAAGACGCTTTTAGAGAAGGTTGTGTATGTTTTTAAAATATAATTTACATGTTTCACACCAAGTTGCAGTAGCTGCTTCCAGCAAACATGTCAATGCTGCCTACTTTATAGTAGGCTACTTGTCTATATTTTCAATATGAGCACAAATAGACTATGTACATCATCTTAATGGCTCCTTTTCTCCATTATCATCTTCTTTGCTGTTAGTTAAGGGTCCATGCGGCCATGTGATTTTGGAAGTTTCAATCCATTAACAACAAATTGCATATTAAACTTTTTTTTCCCCCAAAACATATTATCAGTTCATGTTGGGGCAGTGGCCAGGATTTTAGAAAATTTGAGGTTATAAATTGAATAACTACCTACAGAAGAGGATTGGGGCCACGTGAAAAATTTATTTGAGTTCTCTGTGTAGTTGGGGTCACATTTCATATGTCTATGAGTCGTTAACAGCTCCACCAAAAAGTGATTTTCCCTCGGAACTTCTCACATGGTTTAATTTCACCAAAACGATGACGAAATGAAACGAAAGATTAGAGAAAAACTCCAAAAACTGAAAACAGATTTGTGTATCAGAAATTTGTTTTTTCTTCTTTCCTCTCCCATTAATCATCTCACCACCCCTCAGATTTATCTGCTGACCCTTTGGAGGGGCCCCTAGGTTGGGAACCACTGGACTAAACTAGCTAACTGTATATAAAGTAGTTGAAACTAGCTCCACCTCCAGCAGCTACAACAGTCAGAACTCATATACAGTATAATAATATATCAGTTGTTGTAGAATGAGTACTTTTACTTTAATGCTTTGATGTATACTGATGTACTTTTACTTGAGTAGGATTTTTCATGCAGAATTCTTACTTGTAATGGAGTATTCGTACATTGCTGTATTGGTACTTTTACTCAAATAAAGGATCTGAATATTTTTAAACATTTTTTATTAAGTTATCTATTAATTGGGTGGATGCACGGTCAAAACTGGTAGTCCCCATTTGCCCAGTAATTCATTTATTCAACAAAGAATCTTTAATCTTTCTAGTAAATGTCCTGGAAAATTATTAGGTAATTATGACCTGTGAAATAAAGGGTTTATTTCCCAACATAGGCCTATAGGTCTACATGCTCTCTCATAGCCCTCCTCCCTATTTGGCCAGGAATAATGTTTTGGGGGACAAATAGGCCTGTTGGAGGCTCTACTATCTGATTTGAGTCATTGCCTAACAATAATGAATTTAGGAGCTGCTCAATGTAACAGAAGCATCACTCCCAGCAAAAGACCAACAAAAGGCAAATGCACAAATTAAAAACGTTAATAATCAAAGAGACTCTACAGTCTTGGATTGCATCAGGATTTTTTTTTTAATCTGTTGTGCCTAAAAGAAGTCATGTACAAAGCTGTGATCACAAAGGTTGAATAGAGTGAACAAAGCTGGGATGGTTTTATTGTTCTTTGTGGCAATGTTTGCGCTTTTATTTAGAGGGAAAAGCATAGTCTTCCTGTAACGCTGTTGCGACATTTGCGAGCTTGATGCAACTTCCTGAAAGATTGACAGCTTGCATCGCTCTCCTTTAGTAGTGGGGAGGGTAAGTCCCGTTGTGTGAGGGGAAGCAGTCACATCTCACATCGTTAAGTGATTTTTTCTCGGGTTTACTCGGTACTTTCAAAGAAGTTTACGGAAGGAGCGCTCAGTTGGGAGTTTATAAGGACCTACGGGGTATGAAAGTGGAGCGGACGCTTCCAACAAAGTAGAAGAGGAGGCGGACCTGTACGTTTGATGGCTGCTGGGGATGGAGCCCAGCTGCCGGCCACAGTAGCGGCCAGCCGCAGCGTGGAGAAAGCGCTGGAGGAAGCTGCCGCCAGCGGGGCTCTCAACCTGTCCAACCGAAAACTGAAAGAGTTTCCCCGCAGCGCCAAGAACTACGACTTGTCCGACATTACACATGCAGGTTGGTTTGCTTGTCGCTGTTTTCTTTAATTTTACAAAGCAGTACTAGCGAGCTAGCTGTTATTATGAGTCTCGCCTTTTGTTTTACCGCCACCTGCTTCTGTCTTCTACGATGAAAGCGCATCCTTCCGCAGCTGCGAGACATTAATAACCCTGAAGTTTCATTTTGTCCCAATGACTGTCACAACTGTAAACCTCCTCAAATATGAACTAGAACTTCTTTCTAATCATTAGCAGCCAACTTATACTTAGGTACATGTCTATTCCACCAAAGTGCTGCTGTTTCAACAAGAAGTCAATTTTTAAAACGGACTAAACGTTTTACCGTTAGTCTTCTTTCAACAAACTGTCGTATGAGCTCGGTGTTGTTGTTAGCATGCAGTGTGCATCGGTAATAGGATTGTATATCTTGAAGTAAAACTCTTAACTTGGTGGACTATATCAAAGTCGAGTTATTTTATGTGGTATTTACTTTCCCCGTAAGCAAAACCATATTAGGTTCCAGCTTTGTAAAAGAAGTTTGGAGTTTTGCTCTCTTAAAGTGGACTTCAAATGAAAAAGGAGTAAAAAAACAAAGAAGCGAGTTCCTCTTCTTTAAGCCATCCTTCCAAACCTACTACATTGCCTCCTTTGTATTTAAGAACAGATCTTCTTTCACCGGATTTTGGGTGTTTCACAGGTTTAAATGTTGGGGCATTCCAACTGTAGGGTTGTTTTCCTGTTTGTCTGTTTTGAGCGTTGAGTCCATAGTGTGATAACATGCAGCCTGCTGGACTGTGTGTGTGTGTGTGTGTGAAGTGTGTGTGAAGAGACTGTCAGTGTCACTTCTCATTTAGCTAGACTGACTTCCACAGGAGAGGGCTGTTGCTAACGACAACAGACAGTAAAACTTAACCGTGAGGTAGGTATGGATGACACTGTGGATTAAAGGGAACTACCTTGGCCTCGCCTTGTTGAAAAGAGGATTACTCCATCCAGGTTTACTGAAATCAATCTAGCTACACTGCAATTTAAAGCAACACCCCATATCCTCTGCTGCTGCTGCTGCTTTCTGTGCTCTGGTAATTATGACCATCTGCTCATAACAACCCAGGTCTAGGCCCCTGTGGGACAAGGAGGCCTTGAACACACGTAAACACGCACACAGACACCTGCCACTGGAGCAACCCAACCCTAATGACTATGGAAGTGATGAATATATCATATACCTATAATGCCACTTGATTAGGATGTGTTTATCCAAGTGTAGGTTCTTGGATAAATTAATAATCCAGCTAGGAAAGTCATTAAAAAGTAGAGCTGCTCTCAAAGTTAGATTTAAGATATCCAGAGGAGAGAGGATTTAACAGCATGCCAGAGGTCCTGGAAAGGACTCTGCTTGGTTTTAGGGCTGAATGGGCAGGTTCTGGGAATCCTTGAGGAAGTCTTTAAGGTGTTCCATGTGTCTTTGAGGAGGGTTTGTTACTTTTAGAGGTCCATTAGGGGCTCATAGAGAGGTTGATGAACCTGCAGAAACGGGGGAGTTCTAGGGAGTCCTCAGAAAATTAAAAAACAGGTTACTTTCTCTTCTAATAAGTAATTAGTATGTTAGTTTTAATCAGTGCTATCTCCTCATAATGTAAGCAGTCTTGCTAATTCCTCAACAACAATATTTTGTCATGTGAACACAGATAGGTTCAACTGCAATAGAGCTTTGGCACAGTGGTCATTTTGCCTCATGAATTAAAATTAATGGCTGCATTCTGTTTAGGTGTGACAGTGCAAAGGCTCTGATATTGTGCATATTGGTCAAGTAGCAGTAACCATGGCGTGAAATTGAAGCCAATATGGAAGTACCTTAAATCACAATCTCCAGGACTTGCACTGAGTGGGACTGTTGTCGCAATATTTCACTACGTTTAATGTTACTTGATAAAGATACCTGCTGTGTTAGTACAATATAGCTACAGTGGCTAATGTTAGCTCAAGTGCCCAGTAAGCTAGTGTTAGATTAGGTAGCGGGGCATGTTTCCAGAGCGTGAAAGGCAACACCCCACACTCCTTATCTGGAAGGTCCTGGCTCCAAACGGAAAAGATGGTGCCGACCATAAGCAGCAACTCTGGGCTCCAAACCGGCTCCGAACCTCCATACGTGTTTGAAATGTGACTGAATGATTTCAGGAAAATATCAAAGTGCAATTTTTCTGACCAATATTGCTATTTAAATGTAATTAAAGTAGGGCTTCAACTAGTGATTATTTTCATTTCTGATTAATCTGTGGTGGATTCATGGACTAACAAAAAGTGATGTTATATTTTTTGATAACAGCCAAACAAAACTGTGCAAAGAGTGATTATTTTGACCAGGAAACAGCCAAAATTTCATTTTATTTGTCTGGCCAGCTCACAGGTTTAAGGTTCATAAGCTACAGTTGAGTACGTTAACCAGTAATAGTTGTCATTATACTTATATTAACTTTCACTTGCTACAGTTTAACTGTTTATTGTGTAAATTATTATTTAAGGTCACAGCTTTCAGCCCTACACTGAGTTTTGAAAACTTTCTAAGAGGGCTGCGGTTAACGATGATTCGCATTGTTAATTAATGTGACAATTACTTTTTTGATTGTTTGGTCTATAGAATATTTTGAACAAGATGTGTAATAAAATAAACTCAACTCAGTGGTAGGGGTGTATCAGTTAGTGTATTTGTCCTGAACCGTTCGGTACAGGATGTTCGGTTCAGTATGCGACTGTGGTATGCTCTGTGTCCCAAACAATTACTGTCAAGCAGGTAGCATACTCATAGATGTATGGTAGCCGGCTTAGCCTAATTACCCTGGTTACCCATGCTCATGTAGTGTCGCTGCTGTCATTATTAATAAAATAAGTGCTGTTATCCTCATATTTAAACGATGTTGCATCTCCCCGTCCCCCTCCCCTCTCTGTGACAGTCGCCTTTGAGTGAAGCTGTTTGGAACAACTAGAAACACATTTGATTTCCGATGTGGTCATGCGGTACGTTGTAAGGACCAGTTCTGAGTGACCATAAATCAGCATAAAACAGCTGTCAGCTGTTGTCCTGATTCCTTGCAAGAAACAGAAAGCTTGTTTTCCTTTTTCACCGCAGCACAACTAAACTGTTTCACTAATAGTTTGGGACCAAAATATTATTTTCCACCTTTTTTTTCTTTTCTGAACTGTAGAGCTGTAGTCAACCAAAGAAAATGTTGGTCGACTGAAATCGTACATAATCTTCAACTAATCGATTAGTCGCGGGGGGGGGGTTGGATGTAACGGGGCAGATGCACAGTGAACTCAGCAGCCACACATTTCTCTGTTCTCTATTTCTTTGTTTTGCGTCTTCAGGTTAGGCTAACCCATTGTTGCTAACTTTGCTAAACCCCTTAACTTTTCCAGTGAAGATATTATAATACACAATATTACTAATGGAGTTACACTACCAATAGTTTCCTAGGCAACAACACAGAGGATGACTCACGCATTGGAACAACACTGCACAGAGGCTCCCAAACGTTATTGATTTCTGAATGAATGGATATGAATGGTTATTTTTGGCATTAAAAAATATGTTTTGGGTCTGGAAGGGGTTCTCATTGTTACAATTATAGGAGAAACACTGATTCAGTAAACGTTCAGTAAACGTTGAGTACAATAAGACCCAGCAGTCTCCATTAGGTTGGGTGAGTTCAAAGTTGTGAAAACAACAAAAGGGTTTTGAATACACCCTCGTTTTCACAGGTAGTTTGTTAGTCTGTCCCTCTCGCCACAGGAAATAATGGATTAATCCTGGAAAGCTACTGATGTAGCACTGTTCTCCTAATGAAAGTAACACTGAGATTATTCGACCAATGAGAATTTAGTCAGACGAGAGCATTTTGTGTATCGTTACACCCCTACTCAAGTGGTCCGCATACTTTGTGGAGCTTTTAACAACATCTCAGTTTTCAGAAGGTATTTAGTGTATCATCACAGAAAAAAACCAGCAAATAGTCACATTGGTTAAGCTAGAACCAGTGAATGTTTGCCTCTAAAATGACTTCAAAGATCAACTGATTATCAAAATTGTTGCAGATCACATTTTTGTCAATCGATTAATTGACTGATTTTTTCGAAAGGTGGCATCAATGAAATGTTTGGTGAGGTTTGTGATATTGTTTACTTATTTATTTGATATTTCGAACAATACACTGCCATAGTTTTTACTGCTATAACAAGTTAAAAGTCAAGAATTCTTGCTTTCAGTCGGCCACAGAACACCATGAATGAGTCTTTGAGATGTTTATTCCCGACAGAGACAGTCAGGACAGTTGATATACTCTCTAAGGAATATCATCACTAAATGTAACCACTGGGTTGTGTTGAATCTTGACTTCACCTCTAAATTGTGCAGGGCCGCTGCTGACATGACTGTCACTCACACTGGTTTGGCGGTGACTCAGTTGTTATTCATTCAGCTGTAATTTGAGGGTCGTGTTCCTCTCTATAGGTCCGATTGTAGACATTTGGTCTTGAATACATGTTTTTGCAGCACCTAGACTTATCTTTGTGCTGATGTCTAGTATTTGTGTGATGAGGTGCTCTCAGTTTCACTCAGATACCTGGTAGTTATGTCTGCTCAGTCAGACATTATATCAACTCTGTGATGCAGCGGCCCCTGGCTGAGAAGCCTCTGTGTGTGTGTGTGTGTGTGTGTGTGTGTGCGTGTGGTGACAGTCCACGCTGATTCACCAAACTGTCATGATGGTAGTCAGGTTTGGTCTTGCCAGGTTGGATTTAAACTAATCCCCTTGTCAAGTGAAGGACAGAGCGGGCTGAAGTATGATGTAATACAAGCACACTGTAAGCTCAACTCACAAGATAAGTCAGATCTTAGTAAACTGCAGTTACACAGTGATACAAGTGTCTTTTAGTGTTAATGTGATCATATAATACAGACTTTCTTCTCCGTACTCAAAGCTCAGCAGTGAGTGTTGTTAGTCATGGTGAGGCCAAGAGATTGAAGGGAACAAAGAGCATTACATCATTGTAATACCTAATAAGCTTTAGCCAGCTAAGTAACAAAGAGGATAACAGTGTTTGAAATGAGAGAAGTGCAGGAGAAAATTGCAGTAGTGGTAAACAACATCCTAGACCAAAGCAGCAAGACTTTAATCAAGCTTTAAAGAATTCAGGATTGGGTTAGGTTTTTAGGATCGTGATCATTTGAGCTGAGATTTTGATATTGTTTATGGCATGGAGGCTCTCACTTTAAGGGATAAGGCTGACAGTAATATATATTTGTGTAATTGTTGATAAATCCCATGAAAAAAATCAAAACCAATGACGTCAGTTTCTCAATACCTCCTTACTTCCCTACTCTTGTCTGTGGCACTGAAGATGTAAAGCTTCAAAAATGGGCCACACATAGATTTTATAAAGTACACGTACATTTCTAAAACAGCTGGTCACTGTAGTTTTTAACAAACGTTACTCAGACATGACGAAATAGTGCTTTTGTTGGGGATTATTTTCAGGGGCGGACTAATACACATTAGGTTCTCTACTTAGTATTTATGTTAGTAGAAGGGTGTGTGTGGAACTGAGTAAACTATCTTTTGTTAGTTCATTATTGGGTCTTTGCCAACATATAAGCAGGACAAGTGTTTGATTTGACAGGTGTTTAATTTGCTGGATTAGCTAAAAACAGCTGTTAGCTTGTAAACTCATTTTCCAGGAAATAATTAAATTGTGATAATATATCATATAATATACACAATATAAAAGTATCTAATATACTGTTACTGTTTATTATCACTGGTTTATAAATATTCACTCGTCTTTTAGCTCTGGTTTGGTCTCATTGATTTGAGTGATGGACAGTTAGTGTATAGCTGGCTTGTCTGAGCTTGTTTGCTGGAATGGGCCGTCCAGCTTTTATATGGGGAGGACCACTGAGAACCATCACACTCCATATCATCTGCGTGCAGGCTAGAGAAGCAGTACGCTGAGCTGAAAGCTGTGGAGAGCTGCAGAGTCGCTTGTTATTTCTCTGTGGGCTTGGAATTCCTACCAGCCATCCTTACCAGCACATTACATCCAGTCATTGTCAAAAATGAGACTTAACGTCCTAAGAAAGCATCCTGCTGAATCTGTGTTCTTCTCTTTATTATGTAAGATACCAATGCTGGGCTGCCCACTTCATCTTTACACTTTTTCTTGCACGTCGTTGTATGTAAGACGCAGCTCTTCGTGTCCGTAGTGAGTTTGAGTGTGCAGGATTCAAGTGGAGCTGTTTTGTTTTATTGAAAGAGATGATGGTGGTTGAACTAGGATAAGACCGGGCTGTGTTTATGATAACATCAGCCCCCCCCCTTCTTCTCCACTGGAGCAGCTTCCCTTAGGAAGGTCAAAGGTTCACACACACACACACGCACGCACACACACACACAAAGAAGGAGACTTGGCTTGCCTCTTGCAGTGTTTCCCGGTAGCCCAGAGCGGTTGAAGGGAACAAAGCCCAGCCATTGTATGTTGTGTGCACCTTGTGGACTCACAAGTCTGTGTTTTATAGCGGTCTTTGATAAATATACACAGCCCACCCCTGGGCAAATGCTTTCATAATTGTAGGTTTTTGAAAGGATGATAATATCTGTGTTCCAGGATTGAGGCTGTCAGATAGATATGATGATGTCAATATTCTGCATCACACTTTCATATCAGATTGAATGAAAATGTACTTGTAACTAAGGGAAAGTGTGATTTATCTTTTTTGAAATGAAAATCACATGCTTTTTGGCTCTAGATTTTAAGAGAAGCCTCTGCACAGATGCATTCATGTGCAGAGGAAAAATAACAGCGGAGAAACAATTCGACATACATTTCAATGAAATGAAGTCATCAGTTAGAGGAAGACAGTTTTCTCTTGTTGCTGACAGTCCTACAACATTACTACAGCAATGAATGAAAACCTCTGTATCTTCATAAAGGTTGTATTTATTTCATTTTTCCTGTGAGTTTGCCGTGAAGCACTTGATCCTGTCAGACTTCTGACATGAGAAGAGATGGTCTCAACCTTCAAGAGCATTACAAAGATGGAGGCGCATGGTTCAGTAGAGTCTCTTCATAGCAAAACATTTACAATCAGGACCACACTGGGTCCTCCACAGTGACAGTATATCCGGTTTTAAAATTAGTGAAGGCTCCCTTGTTTACGAGTCATTTCCCAGTTGTAATTGCGACTCAGATATCCCAAAATTCAAATGTTTGATGACTTCTCCTGCAGTCAGGGGCTTTTACAAAAATTCATCTAATCAAATGTGACTTTGGGTGAATAGCTAGCCACACCCATCATAGTTACAGTTTGTGGGTTGCAGTAGCTAACAGAGCAATATGGAGAGAGAGGAAGAGATGTGTGTTCGGATATCAATGTGGTTTTGGTCTAATCATTCATCTCTCCTTCGTCCCCCTCCACAAATAAGATCCAACCACAGCTGAGCGCTCATGCCCCACAGCAGCAGCATCATAGCTACACTCTACAGCTGCTACATCAACACAAAACAACACAAGCTGAGGTGACTATCTAGTGTCGCTAACGTTACACACACACACACACACACCGACAATATCTTCTGTTATTTCCCAAAGCTAGCAGGCTAACATTAGCAGGCGCATGAGCTACTTCTTCCTCCACTGGGTCGAGGCTCAAGCAACCTCCAGCGCTTCTCTGCCCTAGAAACAGCGTGTCTCTTCCCCCCATGAGCGAGGAGAGCGACGTGCTGCAGGTGCTTCTCTGTGGCTTGGTTACTCTTTCAAAGGGACTTACCCATAACTCTGATTGGCTGTCACTAACCCGGCCTATCAACTTGCCCTGCATAAACTTTTACTGGCCCCTCAGGCGGGGTTTGAATTTTGTACGTTCATCACTTGTCTGGTGAAAACTGCATTTGAACTTGAGCATTGTGTTCATGTTGTGGTTCAGACCTTGCTGGACTTGAATTGCTTTTCTCATTTTTGATGGAGGTCCACTAAGTGAGCACTGTGCAGCTGTAGTATATAGAAAATAACAAAACATCAGTATTAAAGAACTAGGATTGTGTTTGTAATAACCCAGATATTGAATTCTTACTTTATTAAAAAAAAAAAATCTTGTAGCAAAAGACGATTTAAGCGGAATTGAGTTTGCTCAGTAGCAGGAGAAATGGAAAGGATGGTGCATGGGCACAAAGTTAATAATATGACCTTTAATCTTGTATGACCTCTGGGGATGTGCGAGACAAGAGCTTGTTGTTGAGAGAGCAGGAGGGGAGCTGGTCAGCCAGCCAGCACACACACTCCATACCACAACTGAGAAGCCCGGCAGCTGACTTAGAGAAATAATGAATGAGCAAAGGAGGTGTGTGTGTGTGTGTGTGTGTGAGTGTGTGTGTGTGTGAGTGAGGGTGAGGGGGAGGGATATTTCCATGACATGTTCCTGTAAAGTGGCTTACAATGAGACCTGATGTTAGCCTTTTATCAAAAATCAACCCTGTCTCCTTTTTCTTCAGTGAGTTATTTAATAGATTTCATTTATAAAGGCTGAATTATTGTCAGTCAACACACCCCATTCTAAAAAAAAAACCAGTAAAGGTTGTTGGGCCAGTTCTACAAATGCAAGTGAAATACTGAAAGACTTCATGGCAGGATGTCTTTGGTGTGTGTTTGTGTTGTTTAGGTTGAGCAGTTTTAAGGGTGTGATGGTAGCTGTTATTGTCATTATCCAGCCTAAAGTCCTGTTTATTTTCTCCTGTCCTACTTTCAGGCACAGAAACAAAAAAGTCATTATGGCTTGAAAGGTGGCTCTGATAAAGTTTGTAGCTGTATCTCTGTTTAGGAGGACAGCAGCTGTAGTGAGCTTACATTGGAATTCAGTGGTGGAGCAATTTCATGGTGAAAAAAGTATCATAATGTACATAAAGTTTTTTAAACTTTGGACAGAGCCAGGCCAGCTGTTTCCCCTCTGCTTACAGTTGTTATGCTAAGCTAGGCTAACCATGTCCTGACTCCAGCTCTGGGACTAAAATAACATTGTTGGACTCAGTTAAAAAAAGATAAAAAGAAATTGATGCGGCAGAACCAGAGAAATTGTTTATTTATGTTGCGCATTCTTCTTTCATAACCTTTTGCCTTCATTACCAACAAATTGACTGCCAACAGTTCAGCCAGAGATTGTGTCGTGTTATGCTGATAGCGTCTAATGTAGCCTGGAGCTGCTAGTCTGCCTCCAGCTAACCTTTCTAACTCCGCTCCCCCAGATTTGTTTCATTTTCAAACTCGTAGTCTTCAGCCCCAACTGACGCTGACTGGAGTCTTACAGGGGGGTTACGTGCCTGACTGTTTCTGGGCTGAGACCAGTAACTTCCTGGAGTGTTCACTGGTTGCCTGGCAGCTGTTACTGGAACAACCCATCACTGTACGTTACTAGTAAGAGACTTCAGTACTCCAATCAGAGCAGTTTTTCTTGTGGTTGCTGCCTCAAACTGCTTGTGTGAAAGAGATTGGGACAAAGAAATAAAATGCTACTTTTCATATAAGAAGATCACCTCATGGGTGTGTTTTTTATTTGATTTTTTGATTCACTATGTTACACAATAACAGATAGTGAAAACTCCCCACCCTCTTTAAACAAATGGGCTGGTTTAAGTGTGTTGCAGGGCTCTCTGGCTAAGCTGTTAGATACTACACAACTCTACTGTATGAAGGGGTTAATGGTCAGGTTGAGCAAGCCCTGATTTCAGCTCACTACACTGTGTATGTGTGTCTGAGCTCAACATATGGATCTAGCTCTCTCTCAGTTGTTTACATCTGCTCTGTGTCATTAAGCGAGACATGCACGTTGGCGCAGTGTGTGCGAGAGTGTGTTCCCCCCCCCCCCCCCGTGTTTTATTTCCTCTGTGCTGCGGATGTGGGCTGCCAGTTCACTCAGTCTTCACTTCTGCTTTGTCTGTCTTCTTCTCCTAGTCCGCACTGATTGCCTCACACTTTCTGTCAGCCAACATGTTTCCATCCAACCGTCAAGCCAATTTTAAAGGACTTTTGTCGTAAATGTCACAGAAAATAAGATGCCAGATGGATCTGTTTCTGTCCGTTGGACTGAACCGAATAGTCAACTCCCTCAGAAAAGATATTCATGAGAAAACTGGAAGGAGTCTTTCATGAACTGATAAATACTGGACCTAGTGTCGGCTAATGAATGCCATGGCTTGTGTAATTATAAAAAGAAGTTCCCCTCTTGTAGCACAGAGTAGCGTGCACATCTTCATGCATTGTTGCATTAACAGGGACCAGAAGTACTTTATTCATCCCCAACAGAGGGTCAAAAAAGGCTGCGTTATACTAAACCATTTTGTCATGCTGTAATTAACAGTATTTTTAGTTGCATGTCTAAATGTTTGTCTCTTTCTGTGTGAGACCTGCACAGCAGCTGGTGGGGGGTGGGGGTCCCTCTTCAGTCCCATGGGAGGTAACCAGAGAAAAGGCAGAGACACAGAGAGGGAGGCTGTGGGACAAAACTACTAGCCTGCCAAAAAACATATACTGTGCCATACATAGTCTGGCTCTAGAGCCTGTGTGTGTGTGTGTGTGTGTGTGTGTGTCAGGGCAAGAACTCCTCCATGGTTGCCATAGCCATTGTTCCCTAGGTACTGAGTCTGGATGAGGACAGCATGGTAACTGGATGTCAGCAGGTATCAGCTGAGGCTTACCACTCAAGGCAGTTGGATTTGCGAGATCACACAAGAATCTATCGTGTCAGGCTTCAAGATATAAGCTTGTGTCCGAACCACTAGTGGTTCAGACCAGCGTGACCAGCGTCCTATGAGGATTCTTGCATGATCTCCTGATCTCACGAATCCAGCTGCCTCACAAGGTAAAATGGTGATAGACTGTGATAGACAGATGGTTCGTCTTTTTCCACTGTTCCCAAGGTTAGGTTGAGACAGTCACACAGAAAAAAGCTGTGAGCTGTATTCTGTCAGTGCCCTCTGGGCATTTTCAGTTTTTCATGTGGAGATGGGAACTTCCATCATATCTTACACTTGAACATTTGAGAGTGAGACTGCATTCACAAGCTAACTTCTGAATAGAGAAGTCTTTTTTTCTTGCCTTAATGGCTGGATTTTTTTTTTTTAATTTAACTGCGTTCAGTTTTAAAGCTGTAAATTCCAACTGGTCTGGCCTTGGGGTCCACTTCTGATTCATTTAGTTATAGTCCAAACCTCAGCTCACTTAACACCCAATCTATTTTATTCCCATCCATACTCTGAACCACTTATCTTTTATGTTCATGGCTGTGGAGAGCTGGAGTCTAACCCATTAAAAACATTTACAACTATTTCAGGCTTACTCAGGATTTTGAAATTGTTTTCACAGCGTAACATGTCAAGGTTTTTTGTCCCCAATCCAAGTCCTTTAATACAGGGTATCTGCCGATAGTCCGATCCAATACTTATCAATATCTACAGTACCAGTCAAAAGTTTGGACACACTTTCCCATTCAACTGAATGGAAAAGTGCGCACACCATATTTCTCACAAGCTACTTGATCCAAATACTGATGGTTCTGGTTCAGAACTATAAAGTTGATTAGCTTAAAGTATTGATATATGATATGAATGAAAGTTTGGATAAAGTGACTGCTGAAATTGATGTGAAGCAATGAGCTAAAGATGTATCACTCTGTTGGAGTTGTTGGGACTACAGAAACACCTCACAAGTGATCTTTGGCTGAGTACAAACATTGACTTGCTGAGAGCACATAAACCCGGGGGGGACAGTGAAGTATCATTTTGGTCTGTCATGTTACTCACGGAATTCATGTTAATTGGTGACAACTGATGTGATCTGCCACCATGAGATTTCAACCAGTGAAAGTGGCAGTCAGTGCCGGCTAAAAGTGAGAAGCTGGTACCTGGATGTTCTGTACGCTGATCTTTGCTAATGAGAAATAGAGTAGAGATAACAGATTTGTTAGCGTCAGAGCTCAAGGAAACTGTAGTGACACAAGTGACTGAGTTCTGACACCTTGTTTCAGAACTCAGTCACTTGTAACACTGAGCCCCAATAATTTCTAACATTCACACACTAATTTTCACTTGTAAATGAAGCAAATTGCCCAGCTGTCTTCAAGGACAGCAGTGCTGCAACACTGGCAGGCTGAGGTGAACAAAACAATTGAGAACAGTCAAGAAAGGATCGGATTTTGATCAGATTTCTTTTAGCTGATGCCAATCCATTAACATATGTTCCAATTGACCCAGATAGTGATCCCTAGGGTTGTCTTGAGACATCTCTTGCAAGTAATCCTAATAATAAGTCACTCAGTTTGCTCTTTCATGTTGATATGGCATCTGTCTGGAAGCTCAAGTAACTGGCATCTGTAAAAAGCTACTGCAGACGTTGACAATGCAGCTGGTAATACAACCAAGCAACACCCTCTTGCTTTCAACTTGGGTTTATTAGACAGTAGTAGAGATATGTTGGACAACAGATGACTAAACTAAAGGTTCAGGGTAGATTTAAAACCAGGATATCAGGGTTGTATGTCAGGGTCTCTACTATCTTTATGTTCTGTATGTGTTGTGTTGTTGAACTAGTTTCCTCCAGGCTCACCAGGCAGTCATTAGTTAATGGGCCTTAGCCCCATTCCTCCTGGCTCTGTGTTTGTCCTGCAACACAATGTAACACCATAAGAGTGTGTGTGTAAATAATCTTATGGTGTGGAGTGGACTGCCTGGTGAATAATGAAAGCCCAGGCCCTGTATGTCTTATGTAACCCAGCTGATCCATTAACTCCTGCAGTGTTTGGTGTCCAGATGGCTGATTCACTGAGGAAGTTGGTACATGAGAGAGAGAGAAGGCATGGGGCCTTGGACGGAGTGAATGTTAAGATTTGTGTGTGCTTGAAATGCTTGCAGCCAGGCATAGTGATGTGGGATAAACCCACTTTCACTGTGAGTGGGTCAACATGGGTCATCCACCATAGAGTTATTATAGGTTAGCCTCAGAACATGATGGTATAGTGAAGGTTGATCTCTTAACTTTTCATAAGGATACCAAATACAGGAAGTCCAGAGACCATTTTTGATAAACTTAAAGACGACAGTTTGTAACAAGGTAAGGTTTAATTCTTCCATTGAGCAGCGACGTGTAAGGAACTGCAGTTGCAGACTGAGATCTTGTGGAAACTGTGATGACCAGGGATTAACCCACGACAGCAGTCTTGTGTAAATGGGTCAAATGAGAGTCGAATGCATGTTCATTATCCTGCATTTAATTTGTTGTGTGAGTGTGGAAGTTTGACTTTAGCTTCTAGCTCTTTTAGACACAAATTCTGCTCTTTTTAGATCACAACAATGCTTGAGCATGGCTGAAGTGTGAAAGTTGTGGCATTCCCTCATTAATTTGATTTAAGTACTGCCCTCGACACTGTGTAATACAATATGCTACTTGATGGACTGAGGCTAGCTAGGTGTCAGTGGTTCTGCTCTTAAATGGTTTGTCTCTTTTAACAAAGATTTTTCTATCACAATTGGTATGTATTCCTTTTCTGTCCATCCAGTTTCTCTGGTGTTCCCCAAGGCTCCAACCTTGGTCCTTTACTGTTTTCTGTTCATGTTACCCTCAGCTCATTATCAGCTGGCATAATATATCCTACCATTTTATACAGATGACACCCAGTTATATCTTCTTCTTTTTTATAGCCTAACTGTTTAAGTAAACTATCAATTCTTCATGACAAAGAGATTGATGTTGACGAAACAGATATTAATCATAGCTCCTATTCTGTTGTAGTGTTATGCATTTTAACTCATGTCTTTGTTTTAACAGTCACATCACAAAACTGAGCCAGTCATGCTTCCCTCAGCTGTGTGAAGTAGTGATATACTGATGCCTTTGCAACTTCCTGGTTAGGTTCAAGGAAACTATAAAAGAAGGAAGGATCATTACGTCACATTGAATGCACATTGGTGTCACACTTGAAAGCTCTTGGCACAGTTAGTGCAATGGTGAATGGGCAGACCGCTCCTTAATCTCTACTCTCTCAGTTTCACAGGTTATCAATCTGGGTGATGGAGGCGCTGCTGTTTTGTTGTGTTGTTATTTAGCTAATGTTTCATGTGTTTTTCAAGGTACATTTCGTTTGATTTGTATGTTAATTCAGTAACTTCTGCTAGATTTATGCATATGTGATTGGGGTTAGTAACAGAGTAAGGTTACTGAATTTGCTAAACTGTGATAATACATAAAAACTAAATGAACTCTGAGCCTGTTAATATTATGTAATGTTTATAGTTTTTGATATGATGACCAGGTGGACAGCAGGGTTTATTTATAACCTAATCTAATTCAATCTGTTATCAGCCTTCCAGGGGTTATACTGGAATTGCACACATAGTTCATTTTCTTTTCCGTGGTATTAACTGGTTTTGGCAATTTGGCGGTTGCCGTGACAACTGGAACACGTTTATGTTTCTACCTCCTGCTTCATCTATTTGCATGTTTATCACTTTAATCTGTTGCTCTCAGAGTTGGAGAAAACATCATTTTTCTGCCTTCAGCGCATTTTGGAAACTGTGTGCCTGAGTGTGTTTATAGTGTATTTCCCCTTTTGCATGACCACGCTGAGCTTTGCATACAAGAGCTAAATCAAAACCGCAGTCTGCAGGAGGGACAGAAGAGTGAGGAGGAGGTGGAGAGAAGCAAGGGTGAAAGATGGAGCGGGAGAGGAGAGGGTGTAGGAGGAAGGATACAGACTGAGGGGAGGGCAAGTGAATCAGGTCTGACTTAATTTGCCAAGTACAATACATCTAAAAGGGAGAGTTACTCCCTATCATCTGCTGTAGCCTGATGATTAATCTCTCAGGGAGTGTCTAACACAACCATCTTTCCTCTGAATTTTAGTTTTCTACTCATTTGACCTTCTGTGAGAAGCAAAAACATCCCTTCTTGCTCTCTTTTTAGCCTGTTTTTTTTCCAGCATCACACTCTCTTCTCACTCTAAGGCTTTCTCTCTGTTAAGAGTATGATTTGAAACTAAAGGTGATGCAAATAAACATGTACAGTACAGAGACAAGTGTAACTGTGGGAATCTGCTACTGTAGCTCTATCAAAAGTGAAAGAAATGGCCTTCCGACAAATTCAAAACAGTCTTTTTATCATGTTGTATCTTGTTTTGTAGCTGAGTCACTTGGGTTGTGGTTAGTCACAACAGTGTGTGCAGACCTGACAGTAATACAGGACACCATGTACCATGTAGTTCAAGAAATGTCTCGAAGGCATACTCCCAACGCCTTGTCATGTGTATTTATTGTTCATAAAACAGCTGTTGACTTATGGGAAGGTGATCTTTTTTTCACTTTTCACAGAGCTAAGCTAGAAGTTTCCCCCAGCTGCCCAGTGTTTGCGCTAAGCTAGGCTAAGCATGTGTGAACTGCTAAAAATATGAACTCAGGCTTCACTTACTTTCTCTTCCCTAAGCTTTTGACTGTGTCTCATGGCCGTCTTCAGTGAATGGAACCTAAACTTTGGTCATGTGATGTTTAGTTTTGGTGTGGTGTTCACTGACAGCTCATGTTGTCCGTTTCTGGTGTTCATTCACACTGTATCCCATTTCATACTACATACTAATTGTATGTAATTGTCTTATCTCACACTATTGTTGCAGTTAGCATGCAAGAACTGAGCAAACTTAACCACTCAGCAAACTAACAGGAAATGATACCGATGCTTGTCATTTAAAGTGCAGCTTTGACACTCACAATGAATTTTTTTCCATCTATGAGCAGCTCCTCCATTTCCTCAGTGCAGTGCATTCTGGGACAATAGTGTCCATCAACAACACACTCAAAAATGAAGCATTTTAGTCTGCATACTGCATACTTGAGTATTTTTTTTATTTTGTCACTCTTCTAGTGTGAACACTAAATGTTAACTTCTTTTGAATTAGTATGGCTGTCCCATGTGATGTCATGGTGATATCATCAACCTGTCCGCTCCATGGTGGGGCTCTGTCTTTAGGGTGTACCAGCAGGTGTTGAATGGCTTGTACTAAGTGTTTGAAGACTCTGGTTAGATGTTCCGACAGTCTAGCCACACAAGGGAGTCCCACAGGGAAGCTACATAGTGAACCTTAAGTTTAGAATATTTTTTATCACAGATACAGTATCTGATATGCATGATTGTATACTGGTTGAAAGTGTTGAAAGATATCAAAGACAGTGTTGATTGGGATCATATTGGGAGTTTGACAGTCGAGGATATAAGAGTTAGATTGTGATAATAAAAGTGTTATCTCTGGCTGATTGAATGTCTGTCAAATGTCTGGCCTTGTTTTGAATGTGAAGTCAGTAGCATTACATAGCACCAGTCACAGCACATCTCCATCTCTTACTCAACTACACAACATCATGTAGTGCTCTCCATTGTCACTATCAGGCCTAGTCATGCATCAGTCACACACACACACACACACACCCACAAACTCACACTCACACAATAGAGCTGTGGTGTTCAGCTTCTGTCTACGGTGCTTCTTCTCAATTCGCTGTATCTAACACTGTAACAGGAATCATCACCGCCACATCCTGTCTTACAGCAGGGCGGACTTGCGTTGTCATTAGCAACGTTGTGAAATAAACCCAAACAAGCATCAGATCGGATAGCAGTCTCCAGTGCTTTGCTAGTATTTTATATAAGCCAGGGTAAGAGTGAGATGTGGCGGGAAGGTACAGGATGCTGATTTGAAAGTGGTGACAGTGTCAAGCCCAAAATGTTTTGAATAACCTGTTAAATCGTGGATTAGGTAATTGATTGCTCTGTAACTTGTATCTAAATTTTGGAGAAGAGATAGATAATATCTCTGGATATATGAACCAACATAACCTTCTATTTAAGTGATGCGAGTCCTTCCTTCTGCCTCAGACTTCTCAATGGTCGAGGTAGTAGAGGAACAGGCACTTGACATTTTTGGCCAACAAACCTGGTATTTACTTTCATTACCTGATCTACCCTCTTTGTTCTGCTGTTATTACAGCCATGTCTAGTCTGCTAAAACATAAACATGAAATAAAAGACCAACTAAATGAACTGCATAACAAATTTTTGAATCAGATTTTTCCACTTTCTCTTCTTTTCTCTGTCACTGTGTAACTGTTATTTACTGCCCGCCCACACAGATATCACACCTACTCTTCAACCAATCGATTGGTTGATGGCGGAAAAACATCAAAAGCTATTATCAGGGCATTAAATCGTTTTAACCTAATAATTTTATACTGAGATGATAACAATAGACTGAGAGCCATCAATGTTATTTCTAGCACAATACAGCTTATCACAGAGAAAGGTCATTGTAAGAGCAAGATGTCAATAATGATTGAACAGGACTTTGGCTTGTATTTAGTTTTTGGTCAAACAACCTCACACTGGTTGATTGTTGAAATCATGCATTTGTGGGGCTTGTGTATACATTTATTTTCATTTATTTTTCATGCAATGAAATCTTCCCCCCGAATCGACATACGGTTGCAATTCCTACGTGGAAGCTGATTATGAGCAGCAGTGATCAGAGCCTGTGTTGTGGGCGAGTTATTCTCCACACAACAAAAAAAATGTTCCGTCTTTATGTAGACCTCTTTTTATGCACTAAATAATAAGCATTTGCATTGTTGACTGTGGCTACAGGTTAGCTATTTGCATTTGAGTCCAGCCACAGGTGTTTCCCAGCAGTCCATGCAGCTCTTGTGGACTGAAGCCAGTGAAGAGCTGCCCTTTTTTCGTTGAGTCACTCCTCTCGAGGGTTTAGTTATCTTGGCATCCTCGTGGTCGGCCTCTGTTTTGCTTTCATCCTCTTTCTGGCTGCTCCTCAACTCTTTTGTCCTGTTACTCATTCACTCCACCCCTTCTTCTCTACTATTTTTTTGGAGGGGGGGGGGGGGGGGGGGGGGGGACCTCGCCTCCTTTCTTCACAAGGTGATATGAGTTTCATTTTGTGAAGACACAAACACACACCTCTGCACACACCGAGAGGCCCGGGGTCCCTCTTTTCTTCTATGTCCTTGTCACGCTGAGGGCGGGGGGGTGAGGTTTCTTGGCTGAGTGGCATGGAATAAATTTCCAAGCTTTAGAAAAGAACATCGTTGGTGCTTCATCAGCACCACAAAGCTCATTTACTCTTTTTTTTACATTGTCCTCCACTGAAGAATATACCCTGTTTTTGCCTTAATCCTGTTCCTTTAGAGCTCAGTCACAGCTCTAGAGTAGGTGAGGCACCCAGAAACCTGATATCTACTTATTTGTGAAGGTATGTGTTGGGTTAGCGTGACAAGACACAGGGGAACACAGGAGATGGAAAGATAACAGAGACATCTCACTGTTTTACACAATCACTGCAGTAAATAGTGTGTTAGGATTACACTTTCTCTGTTTGTTAGGGTTAGAGGTTAGGGTTAGCTAACAATTGTTTTTATCATCCATTAATCTGCTGATCATTATGGTATTTTTGCTGGAAAAAATGACTAAAAGGATGATTTGATAAGCAAAATAGTTGCTGATTATTTTTTTGTTGATTAATATTGACTTATCATGTCATTATAGTTGAAACAAAGTGAACTTTGAGTGTAGCGGAGAGGCGTGCAACGCTCAAAGTAGCAAAGCAGCTGCTAGTTGCTGCTGTCATGTGGAGAGAGCTTCAGAGCTGCAACCATGAGTCGATTCATTGATTAGTCGATCGACTGAAAATTTATCTGCAACAATTTTGATAATCACATAATTGTTCCTGTCATTTTTTTTTTTTTTTTTTTTAAGGAAAAATATCAAATATTTGCTGATTGCAGCTTCTCGAGGGTGAGGATTCGATGCTTTTATGTATCATACATGATAGTGAATCAGTTGTCTTTGGGTTTTGGACTGTTGATCAGACAAAACAAGACATTTGAAGAGGTCACCTTAAGAAATTATAACAGGCATTTCTCTCTATTTCTGAAATTTTATAGACTAAACGATTATTAGAGAGAATAACAGACAGATTAAACAGTATAGAAAACAATAGTCAGTTGCAGCTGTGGAGATCTCCTGTCATTTGGCCAGTCACTGTGTAAAGTGGGTGTTCTTGTTAGATTAGTTTCAGAAAGTTACAGAAATTGTTTGACGCACTGCTTCCTCACAAACCGGAGGGTGTGGCTCACACTTTGTTCAACAATCTGACAAGCATGTTTGAAGCACACTGACGGACGGACGCCGGACTAATGAAAGCTGATGTTTGTTTCTGGATCAGTGTGATTTGTGAGCTCAGAGCTTGTCCTGACTAGAAGCACAATTTATCCTTATTAGTAATGTCATGTGTGACTTTGTTTTCCACTTCATGCTGGTGAGCTGTCGATGACACACCCGATCACAAACAACACCTGAGTTTCACCGTGGTAACAAGAATTTGACTGCTAAGGTTTTGTCAAGGTCAATATCAGCCCCAATAACTAATCAGACAGCATGACACCATGTGAGGAAGACTCACTTCACAGCACCAGTCTACAGGATGTCTTTTAAGACTTGACTGTAAAAGTGTCTAACCAAGCTTGTGTAGTATACTTCTTTATGTAGTTCAGTTGTAAAAATGAAACAGCAGAGTAAAGTCTTATGTGGTTGTCAGTTAGATCACACAGGGCGTCACTGAGGCTCTGTGTAATCCAACTGACAATCTGTAATATGACACTGTTGTTGTCTGTATTTCCTTTGTTTTTACAGTGAATTTGCCAACCCGTTTTGATGCTCTGATAGGGCCTTCCTTGTGATAAGAGTCTTTGGGATTTAGAGGCCGCTGCTTACCAGCACTGTTGTTAAGATCTACAGGTCAATGGGTCAGCAGTGATGTAAGTGTCTGAAGCGGATCCTCCTCCATCGCCGGCTGACCTGTAATTAGACACAGCGCTCTGCTCTGACAGACCGACGCCGCGCTCTCTGCTGATCCTTTTGAAATCCTCTGACACTGGTTGTAAGCTGTGTGATCTGGCCTCACAGGTACACTTTTATAAAGTGTTTGCATGCAGGGCTCATCATACACATCAGACTCCTGCTCAACTGCTGTGTGCGTGCGTGTGTGTGTGTGTGTTGAAACTTTTTAATCGTGTTTCACTTCTGGCCACACCCCAAGCAATGATTTCATAGCAGGTGTTTTGCATTAGCTGTCAAAGAGGATCCACGTGTAGAAGCAGCTAGCGTTCACTGGAACTCACCGGGGTTCGTGGAGTCATTTCTTGTTAACCGTGGTGCTAACCCGGCAACCAAAACTGTTGCAGATGCACAAACATCAACAAAACAATGGTGACAACTAAGGTGACGTTAAAGACGGTTCACTAGAGTGCTCTAAAAGCCCCACATAGGCTTACACATTTACACGTTTACACATGCTGTGCCTCGCATGGATCTACTTTGCTCTTGTGTTGTCTTTTTTTTTTTTTTTTTCAAGCCCTCTCTTCTCTCCAGGCTAATGATAGGTGACCCTGTTTTTAAGCTTGTCACAAAATCTGCATGGTCACCATGGTAACTGAACAAGGGTCAATCCAGGTCAGCAGAATCCTTGAAGTGGCTAATATGGATTAATCCTTTCAGATGGGACGTGGTTTGTGTTACAACAAACACTGTGGTAGATAGTTTGATCTAATGTGTTCTGACTGGGGCTGAAAACTCAGTGGAGACAAGAGAGTAACTTAACAAAGAGACTCAACTGTTAGTTTCACTTTGTTCATTCAGCTTAACGTCATTTTCAGTCGACACAGAAGCTGTAGTGTTTACTAGGAGCCATTCACTTCATGTTTCCTTAAGATGATCAATCAAAGAAATGCCAATTTAAGATTTACTTTCAACTAGGGCTGCAACTAACCATTATTTTTGTTATCGATTAATCTGTTGATTGATTAGTTGTTTGGTCTATAAAATGTATCTCGACCAACAGTCCAAACCCCAAAGATGTTCAGTTTACTGTCATAGAGAACTGAAGAAACCAGAAATTATTCACATTTGAGAAGCTGGAACCAGAGAATTTTGGCTTTTTTTCCTTAGAAAATGACAAAAAATTGAAAAAACAATTATCAAAATAGTTGCCGATTAATTTTCTGATAACAGATTAGTTGATTCATCATCATTGCAGCTCTACTTACAGCAACTTGGATAGCTGCGTCAATCCAAGCTAGCTGATTTTATACATTTAATGTATTCATTGTTCATTTTACTTTTTGTATTTTCTAAACTTTAATGGTTAGAATGTTATTGATCACCATTGTGGCAGACACAGATGAAGCACATTGCTTGAAATGTCTGTCACAGTTTTCATCAGCAGATGAAGTCTGCCACTGATGAAACTCTGGTGCTCGGTTCACTACTTTTTTGATACTTGTGTGGACACATTTTTCTAGACTATAATGACTTAATTTAATCACATAAGTCAAATGTATGTAGCCAATTGTTTTGACTGCTTAAATTGTCCAAAAAAATAATTTGGCCATAGATTCAGCATCTCACAAGTAGCTAATATAATGTATTTGTCCCATCTCCCAACCACATCAAGTATTGAGACCCCACACCCAACCCTGTAGCTGAAGTCTGTACCTGACGTGAGATACCATGTGTCTTTTAGCTCCATGACTGTATGGTGTTGTGTTTGCAGCAGTTAGTTCCTGCCAGATAATATGAAATGTGAGCAGTGAAGCCAAAACCAATCACAGTCACTGATGACACATTTGACACTTGACTATAATGCCAGGGCCAGCATGATTCAGCTCTTTAACAGGAAGGATTGTATTAGTTGCCATCATGACACTCTAGCCCTCCTCCTCCTCCTCCTCCTCCTCCTCCTCTTCTTCTTCATGGGACTTTGTTGAACCATGCTGAGCTGACAGAACTGGCTCTGGACCTCAGAGCATGTCTGTTTAAAGCCAGCGTCCTGCTGTCTGAACCGTGGCAGGCCAGTGACAGACTGGACATTTCACTGCCTCTCTGTGCCATTCCACAGCACATGCTTTCCCCGTGATGCCCATAGTGAGTCAGTCTGGCTTTGTTACAACTAGCTACCAGGACATTTGGGCAGAAATGCCTCCTGGGAAAAGCAAGAGAGTAGGGAATGCTGTGTGAGATTTATCAGCTGTTAGAGTGTGTGTGTGTGTGTGTGTGTTTTGTATGTAATCGTGTATTTTTGTACTTAACAGTACCAAATATGGTCCAGCTCTGTGTTAGTGCTTTGAAAAAAAAAGTGAAGATAAGAAAGGGAATAGTCTAGTTTAAGGGGTAATGTTCAGGAATAAATGTAGTCATTGCAAGGTGCTCATAATAGTTAAAATATGTCTGTACATGCACAGACATGAAGGTCTTTTATTTTTGCAGTAGATTAAGTTTCAAACCATCACACTCCCCTGTCAGAGCAAACTGGTTATCTTTTGCAACGACGGATACAGAGACGAGACAACCTCTCCATCCCCCAGAGCAGACACACAAAACACTCTGCTGCTTCCACCCCCACCTATTGTTCAGACAGCCCCCCTCTAGCTATGGGACAGTGAAGACGGAGCGGGAGAGATCAGGCTGTAATACTACTGTACACTATCTATCCACTCTCACATTTACTGTATGTACAGAGACACAGTCATACATGGCAGCATGCTGCTGTGTTTATTAAGGACATGTGAAGACATCCTGACCATCAAACAACTGCTCTGATTTCTTTGTTTACTCTGTGATGTATGGACAACAGTGTTTAGTACTAAAGTATGGATCCTGTCTGCTTAATCAAACAGTTATTTCCTTTATTTACTTTCTTATTCTGTCTATTTATCTATTAGCTATTTTTAGAGATTAAAAATAGGCTGATTTTTTTTTTCTTTATTTTGTTAAATTGGTCAATATTTCTTTTTAGCTTGATGGATAAAGACTTAATATAAAAGATCTTTTATTCTTAATAAAGTCTTTATTAAGCTTAGTGAAACCTGTATAATATTTGATATAAAGACAGATAATGAGCAGAAAGTAACTCTTCTCATGTAATGTTGGACAGAAACTCACCCCAGAAATCACCATACTAAAAAGCAATAATGGATAAAACAGTCACATATGACCTCAGCTGTACAATAAAGATGTAAACAGTGAGTCTGTCATATAAATGAATGTCACAGATGGCTTGATAACAACGGGATACGGTCCATTCAAACTGTATAGCAGCTAAAAGTCTTTGATTATTTTCACATTTCCTTCTTTCTGCATTTTTCAGTCTAAGTCTTGTGTAAATGACAATAAAAAGTCCTATATGAGCCCAAACAAAGAGAGGAACTGCCTCCTCCTCCTCCTCCTCCTCCTCCTCCAGCCCTGCTGCTCACAAAGCCGATCAATAAACAGCCATTGGGCTGTCTGCCATTGACAGACTTCTGTCTCATCCTGCTGCCAGTGAAAGCTCACTGCTAATGGTGCCTTTTTGGAATCACTGCAGCTCTATAGACAATCTACTGATGTTTGATTGTGTCTGCTGCATGCTCACGTTTCTTTTACCTCACACACAGCCTGATGGAGAGTTGGAAGTGATGCAGATATTTGTGCAGAGAGGAGGGTGTGATGAAGACAGGGGTTAGCACTGAGCAGGCATCAGCTACATTGGAGGTTCAGGGAAGAGAAGACATACATGGAAGGTGGAAGAAATTTGAGGGAGAGGGTGTAAGAAAATAAGAACATAGAAAGATATAGAGAGAACTTTAGAAGATAGAATGATGTAACCAGGTTAAATCATCATTTTGGAGCATTGGAGTTGATTCTGCAAATGATAGTTTCCCAACATAGAAGACTATTTAGAGCTTTGGGAGCACATTGCATTTACAAAAGAACAAAGTTCCCTCCCAACCACACCTTTTATGATTTCACAATTATGAGAAAAGCATCTTCAAATTGGACGAGTTTATTCAAACAGGGAAAGTCATGATGTCATTCATGGGTGTGTAGCACAATGTGTTTTTCACATTTATGAGCGGTATGTTCCTTGATTTATTGTGTTTGCATATATATCAGCTGATAAGAAGATAGGCTGGCTGTACACTATCTGGTTCTCAGCCCACTGGAGTGGGAAATTAAAAATAAGTCAAGAAGGGACTTGGTTATGGAAAGTCATGAAATGTTTGTGCATAAGGCCGTGATGGGCAAGTCTCATTGTAATTCTTAACTGTAATTAGCATTGACTGGTATTATTATATGTATCCTTCAAGGTGGATGAAAATGGCCTACATACCACAACTGTGGAAACACAAGTGGAAAGCAGCCAATAGTGGCTATTTTTGGAAACGCTCACCCAGTTTGGTCAGAAGTGGACGAGTGTCGGCCTCTCCAGAATTCTGTCACAGCACTGTGGGTTCTCTGCTCCGACATGTTTGTTCGTTTTCGGCTGCTGGTTTTTTGGAAAGTAGCGGGGATGCTTTCATATGGCACAAAGAAACATAAAACATCAAACCAAAGTATGAATTTGATTGAAAGCACGCAGTAAGTCATTGTTTATGTGCTTTATTGTATAAAACAGAGCTGTCTTCACAGGTTAAAGGGACATTTCACAGATTTTACACAACTCAGCCTGTGAGAATAAAGTCTGTGGCTCTGCAGGAGCTTTTTTTTTTTTTAGTGGAAAAAATACCCTGGAAATAAATTTATAACACAAGACCTGCATTACAAACTGGGGCATGGAGTCTGACAGACATGTGAATTCTAATAAAAGAGAACTTTCTTCTAGGTTTGCTTTCCCATTCATTTGTTTCTTGGTTTGGAAATGTTTGCTTTTAACTGCATTTTTTTGTAAAAATGGTTTATTTATTATGACATTTTTTTGGTGGAAGCTCTCATTCTCTGTGAGATTCTTTTGATGGCATGTTGCCATTATTTGACAGTTGACAGAGATGAAAACATGAGGTCGGCCAGAGGTGAGCGACCTGGAACAAAGGTTCACAGCTGGATGCAAGCTGCCGAAGCTGTAGTTAGTAAACATGATGACTCAGATTATTCTTAAGAACTTCACCCTTTTGCACTTGTGCACCAAATTTGATTGATGTTTGCATTTTAAGACAAATCATTCCAGAAGTCTGTTGTAAGCTTCTTCTAGTCGTCGCTTCTACCAGCATGTATCTTCATTCCCTCAAGTTTTGTGTCAGAATGGATTTGATGGATCAGTCTAACGTTTGGTCATGTTGTGTGTTTTCAGATCTGTCTAAGAACCGTCTGTGTGAGCTGCCGGAGGAGCTCTGTCAGTTCATCTCTCTGGAGACGTTGAGCCTGTACCACAATGGGATGCGTTCACTGTCCTCCAACCTGGCCAACCTCCAGGCCCTCACCTACCTCAACCTCAGGTAAGCTACCGTATGAGTCAGCTAGTCTGCTTACTGTACTGTGGTCTGCTTTGTCAGGTTATCAACCAGTGGAGTGATGTCATCCTGCATCATCAGAGCTGCATGGACCCATGTGAGGAAATCAAATATTGGTCACTGATATCAAGTCATTCAGTGCTTTATATAGTCTTATCACAATGTCCTGTGGTTGGACTGCTTTGAGACATAGTCATTGTTACTGTGGTAAGACATCGGACCAACTCCATTCTCCTTGTTCTGTTGTATCAGACATTTCAGTGTAGCTTGCTTTTTAGCTCATAAAAACTTCAAAAATCAGACAGATCCCCTTCCTACCGGCTCTGACAAACCAGGTCAGCCTCTAAGAACAAGCACTGACAAACACTGTCAGCTGTGTCACCTCGTGTCACCTCTTTAAAGTTGAACCTCAACACTCTGCAGAGTCTACAGGCAACACTTCACCAACAGTCTGCAGGTGCATGACACCTCTGAAGCACAGCTGTTGTTGAGAAACTGCATTTGAACTTCAGTGTTTGTTTATATGCTGGAGATGAAGAGATGCCGTCCAAAACCCTCCCATTGACACTAGAGCTGAACAATTATATGACATGATATTGAAATCTCAATATGGCCTAATGCAATGTTCAAATAGTAGGAGGCACAGTATTTGTTTAAAGGTGTTCTGCAGTTATTCTACAGACTGAAGAAAACATCTTTGTTTGATACAGATTCCTGCATAAATCATACAATAATCATTTTAATGTTTTTTTCTATGAAAATGAGAATGATGTAAAAATGATCATGCCCTCTAATATTGCAAATTATATCTCAATTGTAATATCAGTCAAAATAATCACAATTAGATATTTTTTTCCAAATCATTCAGCTCTAATTGACACTCTTCTTCACTCAAAACTATCATTTTGCTGTTGCTAAGAGACCAGAAAAACCTCCAGGTGGCTGCCAATACAGTCAGCAAAAGTGTCAAAAGTAAATATACTGTATACACGCGCTGTAAACACACTTTGTACCACACAACTTTTAGTACCAGTTAGCTACAAAATGACACTGTCTCCTAACTATAAGACAATATATGTGTGTGTGTATGTATTTACCTTTGAAATCCAATGTACCCTTGCACCAGGCCCAGGTGGATGTGCCTCTTGAATGACATCACTGTTTGTGTGTGTGTGTGTGTGTGTGTGTGTGTGTGTGTGTGTGTGTGTGTGTGTGTGTGTGTGTGTGTGTGTGTGTGTGTGTGTGTGTGTGTGTGTGTGTGTGTGTGTGTGTGTGTGTGTGTGTGTGTGTGTGTGTGTGTGTCTCCACAGTCGTAATCTTCTGTCCAGTTTACCCCCGTCAGTGTTTCAGCTTCCCCTCCTGCGAGTGCTCATCGTCAGCAACAACAAGCTGTCTTCACTGCCCGCCTCCATATCCTCCCTCACACACCTCCGACAGCTGGTATGATACACACATCAGCACTGTATCACTGTGCTGGAACTCAGTCTCCACACAAATGGAAAGAAAGATATGCTTTCCATTACTGTCATTGCTGGTTTCAAGAGTACAGTCTAGACCTGCTCTATGTGAAAAGTGCCCTGAAATAACCTCTGTTATGATTGGCACATATAAATAAAAAAAGATGTTTTTATAGTATGTTCCTGTCAATCATAGCGGCTGTATTTGAAGTCTCCAGATCCATTTCTGATGTGATGAAACATGTCAGTGGTCAATACATATGTCTTCAAGTAGAAAACAACAAGATAACATCATTTAGTCACTAGTCTGTGTGTCTGCAGTCATACATCACTGGTCTTGTGTCAATCTCGGTGTCTTTCTCTCTCAGGATGTAAGCTGTAATGAGCTGCAGCGTTTGCCTGCAGAACTCGGCCAGTTAGAGTGTCTGAGGGACTTAAACCTGAGGAGAAACCAGCTTACCACGTTGCCTGAAGGTACAAACACATGACCATCAACTTCTCACCTCATCTAGTTGTCTCTGCCCACTTCAGATTAATTGATATCAGTGCATCTATAGCTATAGATATCTCATCCACTAACACTTTCTTTTAGACCGCCAGGTATATTAATAACAGCCCGTGTATACCATGTTAGATGGTAATTGCGTCATTACTGTAAGCTATCGATTGAAGTATTGAACTGCTTATGACTTCCTGCAAGCCTAATGGGTCTTACACCGTTACAGCCTCGTTCTCCAGCTCATTGGGAGGAAATGGAAATGAATATATTTCTTAAAAACAAGAATAGACAGACTACCAGGTTTACTAAATTCAAATTTAGCTTAGTTATGATGTAAGTGTTTGCTAAGTGCAGATTTAGCCATCATTAAATGAAAACTAACTTGCTATTATATGGCCTGTTTAGAGTAAAGAGTAGAAGAGCTGATATTGAGTATGACATACGTGACCTAACACATGATCAGATAATAGTCATTAAACGTGGTCAGCATTATGCACATTTCCACAGCATTAATTCCATCTGTATAACATTCTCTCTCTGCAGCTGTTTTTCTATTTTTAACATAAATACTAGTTTCATTCACCAGTTGTTTCCAGTAGCATCAACTGTTTTTCACTTGCTGTTAGACAAGCATCAGTGAAACTCAACACCTCCTGCAGACTGACTCTTTTACACATGAAAAGACTTCATGGAAGTGAAAGCCTAGAATAATAATAACTTTTTATAGAGCAACACAGTTACAAAGTGCTTTAATAACACATCTTCCCTTGAATGAGAGAGTGTGTCTAAACGTTTGACTGGTACTGCAGGTGTAAGCAGTGAATGATGTTGAGGTGTCACGTCAAGTAAGTAGTGAGTGTAGTGATGGTACCAGTTGAAGTGACAGTGCAGGAGCTTCAGCACTGATGGGAGTCAAAATTCTGGAAGTGTAAGTGGTAACTTGAGAAATGTAAAGACTGAAAGCAGTTAGAGTAAATAGTAATGAACAGTGGTAGTTGTAGGAGAAGAGGTGAAGACTTAAAAGGCTTTGAAGTGTTTGTTGAGGTTGTGATTTACAGGCAGCACTCTAAAACAATAATTAACCAACATTATGAAGATTTAGTTAAGTACCAAAAATTTAAGACAAAACACTTCTCGTCTCCCTTTCCCGTCCAGAAATCTCCGAGCTCCCTCTAGTCCGCCTCGATGTGTCCTGCAATCGGATTTCCCATGTGCCCTTGTGCTACCGCCACCTCCGGCATCTCCAGAGCATCTCGCTGGACAACAACCCACTGCAAATGCCGCCTGCGCAGATCTGCTCCAAGGGCAAATACCACATCTTCAAGTACCTCAACATGGAGGCCTGCAAGAGGAGCCAGGACGAGCTGGAGAGACACCTGAGACCCACCGGCTTCAACAGCTGGTGAGGAGGAGGAGGAGGAGGAGGAGGAGGAGGGGCAGGAGGGAGTAGCTAAAGGGAGAAGACAGAGACGATGCAAGGAGATGGTCAGGGTCAAGTCCCTGCTGGTCACAGTTTCTAGGTGTTGGAGTGGAGTCAGGCTAAATCATTTTTACAAATATGCAGTTTTGCAGGAATGTAGCAGAATTGAACTGCTGTAGAAGAAACTCTTGTCATCAGAGTGCAGCCTGTTTGTGAAGAGGCAGGTTTTACATGACTGTAAATGATGCTGACAGCTGACTACAGTGCTGGTGGGGTAGCTGCAACTTGTTGCTTTGTGATCATACTGAAGTGACAGCTTTACTTAAGTACTGTTTGCTGATAGTTGCAGCTTCTGCAGCTAGTCATTAAAGGATTATGGAATTACACAAATAATATTTTTTGCCAACTCCGTGTGCACTCTAGGATGCTCTTCTACCAAAATAGGAATAATGTGAACATGAAGGGAAGAGGTACAGTAACAGCAGAATAGGAACTAGATGATAAATGATGGCAATGAAAGGATATGTTAAATAACCGGAAGGCAGGCTTCATCAAATATTTATTAACTTGAATGGAAGCCTTTGAGCTGCCTAGTGAACCATTTCCATGAAACAGACAGGACTAAAGACAGAGATAAGAGACAGAGGAGCTGCGTGTGATACTGGTGTTGTGTGAGTACTGGTCTGGAGGAAAAAAACATGAGTCACTGCCTTTTAGACTAATGACCCCATGTGTAACAGTTTGCCAATGAGACTGCTGTGTGTTTAACTTTCTAATCTTTATGTGTACTCTGCATGTTTCCCTCCAGTCTGTCGGACCAGGAGCTGTTCACAGGTCAGTTCGGAGGGCTGGACTCTGGTTTCAACAGTGTAGACAGCGGCAGTAAACGATGGTCTGGGAATGAGGTAAAACTACTGGACACACACACACACACACACACACACACACACACACACACACACACACACACAACTAAACAAAACCAGAATAAAAACACATATCAGACATGGTCAGGACATCCCTGAAACCAGCTGCTGAACTTGTGGGACAAAAAAATATATATATATCTTGTAACAGTACAAATCCAGCCTACCTCCATATTAACAGAGTGGTGGAAGGTGTCTGTAGTGTTAACCATCGACTCCAGATCAATGACTCAGTGATTATCTGTTGATCTGTGTCCAGTCAGCAGATGACTTCTCAGAGCGTTCTCTTCGCATGGCTGAGGTCAGCAGAGACCAGAGGAACCTGGAGGAGGAGGAAGAGGAGGATGGATCTCCTCTGGAAGCTAACAAAGGTGAGTAAGGATGTACCTAGTGTGAGTCAGTGTTTTTCCACATAATTAAGTGTATCTGGAACAAAGTACTACAAGGTATTTACCAAATTTTCTTGCTAAAACAAAAAGGTTTCTGAAACAGTAGATTTTCTGACTTTCTTTGCAGTGAATGGAGAGGCTGAGCAGGTGGACTTCATTGACAGCAGTGTGACAGAGGAAGAGGAGGAGGATCCACACACACCTACCCTCACAGCACCTCCTCTGGTATCTGTCATTCACATACTGATTAGCAATTGTGTCCTATCCCCTTACTGCTCAACATCTTGTCTTGTTTATAATCTTAGAACAAAGAAGTTATTGATTGTGTCATTGATTTCCAGGAGCAGAAAGAGAGATCTTCGCCCTCCCAAACCCAGGACCCACCAGTATGCCGGTAAGTCTTGTCAAACATACTGTAGAAGGTACTCTTTGTATTAGCAGGATAAACTAGAGCATACATATTCAATACGCCGACTCTGGTCCAGGAACAACCTGACTCGGGCTGCCTTTGAGTGACACATCGCTATCACACCACCTCAGCTGTCATCATTAAGCCGCCCACGAGATGCTAATGTATGAGCCCCAGTTGATGAAGTAAAACAGCTTGTTCAGAACCAGCTGATACAAAAAAAAGAATGGTTTACAGTGAAAACACACGTTTAAGGATTAGTGGACTAAGAAATAAGCGTTGATTTTGTCTGAGGGATGTGAAAGCACCAGAGACCGTTGTGCTTGACTTGCAATGAAAGTGTAAAGTGTAAACCAATAATATTGGTTTAAAGTGCGAAAGTACTGGAGCAGGACACTATTCTCCCAGAGAACATGGATGAGGAGTTTCTAGTGACAGCAGATGGTTGAAGGAGTAAAGGGTGACTGACAATTTGTTAATCTGCTTTATGGAGGGGGGAAGCAAAAGGGTTTATGGGAAATCTGCTGCTGAACACTAGGAATGACCTCTACCAAGGTCTCATTTGTTTCCAGTACTTGTGCCATCCCAGTTCATCTGAAAACCATTGACATACACCTTTTATTGTCCTCGGCCTGTTTCTGTCTACATTCAGCAGTGATTCGGTTTCCCTGGTTGGAAACTGTTTACTTAGTTACTCCGAGTGACAAAGACAGACAAGGTTTTATCTCTTTTTCTCTCTTTTCCTTCCTTGTTTTACAAGGTCACTTGACAGAATATTTGAGGAGCTGGGAAAAGTCAATAGAGTTCAGTTCCCATTCCTTACAGTGTTAGTCACCCACCGCCCCTCACGCTGTGTGCTGTTATCTTGGAAAGTTAACAGTTTTGACATTCTGACTCACCCGGTTTATCACATCGTGGCAACTGAACAGCATTGTTAAAATGTTCATGTACTTTTTGAAAGCAGGTGTAAAAACAAAGCATGACAGGTAGTGTAAGAGCACACTGAGCACACGGCACGTACTCAAGAGTTTACAGACGAGATGTTTCTGATGTTTTACTAGAAAGCAGAAGATAACCATAACCTGCTTCAGGTTGTCTTCACTCTTAACAATCTCTACCAGCATCAGAAACCTAGAGTTACATTTCTGGTCCCGTTGCTACGCTACAACCCCTTAATACACAAGTGTAAATCTCCCCGTTTCCAGACCTCTGAGTCACCGCTGACATGTCTGATTTGTTAAGTGATTGGAAAATTGGGAGCACTCCAAAACATGACCTGCAGGGTGCCAGTTTGTGCCAGTTTGGTGTGGTGTCCTCTCCGTTTGAATGTGGCACACAAAATGCTGCTTTCTGCCAACCAGAATCGTCGGCTCTGTGTGCACGCTGGCATGTACGCAAAATACCTCGCATACATTAACGACACAGACTAATAATAACATATTTCACACGCATTGTTGTGGCAGAATCGGAATGGAAAAGGTTGTGTATTGTCTTGATGAGACGGTTCATCACAGCATCTCTATCACCTGCTGCTGCGTGACTATCAGCTGACAGAGATTATACGTCATACCTGCTGCTTTCCCTCCATTCAACTGACTTTCCCCACCCTTGTCGCTAAGTAACAAACATGCCGGCACAGCCAAATGGAGCGCTGCCATGGACCACAGTTGGAAAACAATCTACCACTCACAGCTTTGGGGGGGGGGGGGGACGCGACAGCGGGAAGGATGTGTTACTTGCTACTGATTGGTTAGGGCAAAGGAAAACACCACCTCAAAATTCTTTGACATGCACATGATGTCAGTCTGGATAAATGAAGTGAAACAAAATTCAGTGATTATCAGGTTAAAACATTGTATATTTTCTATGTAGCTTCTATATGAAAACTTTCATGTCTTCTGTCTTAATATTTGTGTGGTCAGCAGGCAGATTCAGGTCTCTGTTAGTGCTGAAGCCCAGCAGGCAGCTTTTATCATGCTGCTCTGTTGTTCCATAACTAAGATAACTACATTTTTGGGATTTTGTGTCCCAGCAGTTCTATTGGCTACATATTAATATGTGCCACAGACCTATTGTTCTCAGCCTCTGGGGCACTGAGCAGCATGCTTTCATTGTTTCAGAAGCTTTTGAGTTTTATTAACTGGGTTCAGGCCAAATTACTGAGATTCATTCAGAGCTGGAGCCCTCATTAAGCCTCATGTACTGTACATGCTGTAGATGTGTAACTCAACTGCCAGTGTATTTGCTCAGACTGAGGCAGATGTAGTTTAGCTGTTGCACAATCCGAAATCTGCTTCACAATCATGTTGTAGCTCAAACAAACGGATGTTCCAAATCTTGGCTTCCAACACTTCCTCTGGGACTTCTAAAAATAGAATATAGAGACTTAAAATGGAAACTACATACAGTTTCTAGACAGAGTTTTACATTTAAATGATAAAAAATATGATTTGACACAAACCAGCCTTCAGAATAAAAGTGCAACTCTATCAAATCACTTTAATAGACTCTTCATGTGATGTCTCTGGTGTTGTTCTTAACTTTGTGTTGTAGAGCTTTAATCTGCTGTCATCTTCAGCTGTTAAACATCCAGACCGTTTCAGAAAACGGCAGCTTTGTGATAATTCAGACTTTTTTCTATTTGGGCAGTAGCTCTGATGAAAGTTCACATTCCAGTGAGTTTGGCCTTCATCTTCCTCTAATAGGAATAGCTTCTATTGAGACAGACAAGGACATTGTTGCCGTGACAATTCTAGCAAAACTTTATAAAGAAACAAAGATTTACAGAGTAATGATTTCAGTTTGTTCCACACACAATGACTGTTGACTGAAACTGTTGACAAAACTTCATTATTGTAGAAACCCAACACACAGCTTTATATATCGCCTAAACCTCTACTGAATCTGTGCAGACATATTTGTGACCACGCTGTGTGTATTTTAGTTGAACAAATAAAGCTATTCAACTAAAGCTATTATCGTGTCATACAGTGTACACACACACACACACACACACACACACATATTGGATGAACAAACCATCTAGCAAAAAAGGTTTGTGGATCTGTTTGGGATTTTTACTGTCTGTCAGTGACTTTGAAAAATTTGGTGGTATTTCCCTCCTACAGGCTGCAACATTTCAAAAAGGTTATATCTCACTGTATTATTCTTCTTCTGAGGCAAACAATGGAGTTGGCAGTGATGTGAACTGCAGTACAGACAAACTGGCCTTTCTAAATATTCAAAAAAATGAATTAAATATTTTAGTTCTTTTAAAAAAACATTTTTACAGCTATATGGATCAAACTGTTTCATTCTTATTTGCCGGTGTGTTCTCTCTCTCTCTCTGTCTCTCTCAGGTCCACGCTCCATGTGGAGGTGGCTCCCCCTTCATCAGCCTCGTCGTCTCCGCTGTCCCCCTCCAGCCCCACCCTGGAGGAGCGCAAGAGGCCGGGCACCCTGTCAATCTGGCAGGAGAGAGAACGTCTGCAGCAGCAGAGAGAGAAGACCAGGTAAACTCATTCTCATTACTTCTACAGACATTTTCAATTAGGTTCAAGTCTTCATACCCCGGAGTAGAGGTCCTCACAGGTCCACCATGTTGGACCTGAACCTACCTGAACCTGACATATGTACATTAATTTTCAAAAGATCTGATGGCTACAGGTGTTTAAATGAAAAAGAAAACCAACCAATCAGAATATGACATGAACATTTAGTGAGTGCCGATAAGAAAAAAGAAGTTTGTGTGACTTTTCGAAACATCAGAGCTGCAGATGGATGACGCAAGCTGATGCCTGTTCTGCTTTCATATTCTTTTCTCTGTTCCCATCGCAGCGTTCTGATTCACCACACATTCATCTCACGATCTGTATAACTAACACTGTGACACAGATTACCACACAGATTTTATTACAGCCGTCTCGTCCGACGTGACGTGCAGTAAACTTACATGGCTGTGGTTGTTGCACAGTCTAAAGACGTCTTAAGTGTGCACATAATCTATTGACCACAGGAAGGGTGCACTGCCTCTATCACAGCGCTGTCTTCTCTCTGTCTGGGCTACAGTGTGACCAGAGCACTTGACTCCACAGTTTACTGCAGATAGAGGAAGAAGCATTTGATGCCATGTTAGGGAAGGGTGTTAATGCATAAATGGATTGGCCACAGACATCACATGGCACTAACAACATGAATCTGACTCAGTATCAGTGTTTACTTAGATATAGACTGGAACACAGTGTGAATGTGTGCTTCTCTAAGCTGTCATGTGTCTCTGTGAGAGGCAACTCCCTTCTGTCTCTCATATCTAATTATACACTCTCCATGTCAAAACTAATTTTTTCAGTTTTCTGAAGTCATCGACCAAAACAGGAAGTCATGTGGCCTCTGCACCACAGACAGGAAGTAGCTCAGGGTAAGTAAGACCTGTTGAACAGATGATACTCACAGCAGAAAGACACATCTACCTCTGTCTGTTCCCATTCATATCTCCTTTCATTCATTCTTGCATTTCCTCGTCTAAGTCAAGATCACAAATGGAGGGAAGTTAAAGGGTGTGGAAGTGTAGGTTTTCTTTAACAAATAAACTTTGGTGTCTGTCTCCCCCTAGTGGTGCATCACCAGAGAACAGTAACTCCCACTGTGGCCTGCGGCAGAGATGTGCAGTGAGTACTGTCCTTCATACTGTGCAGTGAACTGTGCTGAGTGCTGGACTGTATGACAATCTGACATGTTTTTCTCCTTCAGAGTGCTGATCAGATGAGCGTTGTGCCTCCTTCAACATTCCTGCACCGCTCCAGCAGCAGAACAGGTACCACACACATACAGATATACACATTCATGTAATATAGTAGCTACACAGGCTGCTGATAGATTCTCAGCTTTCTGGTGAAACTAATGTTGTCTCATGTTGACTGCAACACATCACATCAGTGAGCCACACTGTTGCACAAGCACACTAGTTTATTTAGACTGTATCCCACACACACCATCCTGCTGCCAGAAAACCTCACTACAGTACAACTAATGCACTATTTCTCCCTGTTTGAGTATGAACATTTGTTATAATACGTGTGGAAGGTCAGATTCTTAGTATGGGTTAGTGATTCTTTGATATTTCTGATGTGTAAAGCAGAATTTGGTCTGTGTATTCAGGCAAAGCTGTTGTGGCTGTTTGTGTGAGGACATTATATTCCACACTGATGAATGTATGATGAAACTTTAGCTCTTTTAGTTGATGAGAAACAGGAAGTTCTGTTTTGTGTTCATTTTTAATCTTGAAAACAGCGCTTTGACAGAATAGTTCTGACAAGTTTCATTTACTAGTTCTTTCCAGAGCTTCCAACTGCATCTCACTGTATGTGGATCTTGAGTTATGGTTATTTTGTCCTTGTTGTTTTGTCCTGTCATATAAATTCAGAGGTGTACAGATGTGGTATGAAGTGTAACTTGCACAACAAATGTGTAACATTGACCTGAATGTTTGTCAGATGTCCCGTCCTCCCCAAAGACGTCCCCTCCACCTGGTCAGGCCAACCAGAGACCCAACAGTTTCCTATTCCGGGCCTCCTCCCGTAGCAACGTCAAGCCTGCAGGTGACCAAACAACACAACACACACACACTTCACACCTTCATCCAATGCTGCAGAAATGATCTGACACTCTCTACTGTCTTTGTCACGGCTAGTTTTCACTCTAGGTGAGTCTGGCAGAAGTGAGTCTCGCACGACGCTGCGTTCTCCTAAAGAGGAAAGACCAGACATCATGCAGCTACGCAAGGTAACCCATCACCACCACCTCATCATGTACCAGAGTTGAACTGTTGGGGACCATGGCTGGCTTTTTATTATCTTAATTAAAAACACAAGCTGGTTCTTCAACTCTTGATTTTCACTTAACACTCCCACACACACAGTCAGTACTCAGAGGATTTATTAGAAGCTGTGCCAGATGATCTGTGCCCGACGAAGCTCATCTGACTGAAATGTAGAGTTCAATACAGAACTGTTAATCCTTTCAAATTAAAAACCCTCTACCACACTGACAGTATCACATATATTGTTTCCACACACACTCATGCAAGCCATCAGTACTATGATTGAAATAGTGTCACGTCAAGTCAAAATGTATTTGTATAGCACATTTAAAACAACCACAGTTGACCAAAGTGCTGAACAGGCTTAAAATGCCAAAATAAATGAATATAAAAGTATGTGGGTGTTCAGCAGCAACTTTAAAGTTTCTAGGGTCTGACATGAATTCATATCTGACAAAACTCTCTCTTCTGTGTCTCTCCTCAGACTCTGGAGTCTCGGCTGAAGATCACTCTACCAGAGGATCTGGGTGAGGCTTTATGCAACGGCACCATCCTCTGCCAGCTGGTCAATCAGATTCGACCGCGCACCGTGTCAATTATCCACATTCCCTCCCCAGCAGTGGTGAGTCTGACAAGCTGCCAAATCCTGTCCTGATGATTATCCTCACACTCTTTTACTGTCATTCACGTCAGTCTGGTATCTGAAGGAGACTAATTACAACAACTTGTTATTTTATTTGGTTACTGCAGTATTAAAGTAAGAATATTTCACTTCTGAAAGAAGAAATAACACATTCTTTCTCTTCCAAATGACAAGTTGAATTCAGAAGCAATAAAACACACTGTTGCTCAATTTATTACACTGAGAGGTTTTGCTGCTACAGCTTTACTTAGTCTGGTATGACAAGTAGCTTATGGTGGCTAATGTTAGCTACATATCACTGTGTCACCGAGTTCACTGACTTTATTACTCTTCTTTACTGTTATGCTACATTTTAGGATTTCACAGATAAACACTGAAGTTTCCTGCTTGTGCTCACATTCCACTTGCTCTTCGTCAGGTGGCCTAATGAGATCTTTAAAGCACCTGACTCCAGAGAATCTTGGGAAATGAAGACAAATGTCCCATTTTCCTGTAATTACCACTTGTGGCAACATTGCCTATTGTTCAGGCAAATTTACAGTATATATAAAAATGTGAGACTATCAAATAAAAGCACATATTCCAGGTGTTAAAAAGAACTCATCTGTGCACAAGAATGAATGAATCGTGCTCTCAAAACAATCATTCTTGCATCCAAATTACTATATAGTGCTCTCAAAATACTGTCAAATATAAAATGTACATTTCCACAGCACTAATTCCATCAGTACAACTACAGTCACTAATACTGCTTTCAATTGCTGTTACGTTATTGTTAGCTAAACTCAACATTTCCTGCAGAAGTTTCACATTAAAAGCCCACCAGGAATGGATGGCTTTCAGTGTGAAGCGTCTGCAGGATGTGTCACCATTATTTTACTTTTCATTTCATTTTCTTGATCAATTGATTAAATGTTGGGTCTATAAAATGTCAGAAAATGATCAAAATTGATCAACTAATGGTTGTAGCTGTAGTGTTTAGTTGACTATAGAATGACTAGAGAATAGAATTGATGGTAAAATATGAATGAAAACAGCATTAGTGGTAGAGAAGAGAGTGAGAGAGCTGCAGAGTGATGAGTATGACATGACTCACTTGTTGTATTGATGGAATTAGTGATGTGGAAATACTCATTATACTGAATTCATAAAGACAACAGATAAACATGGAGGAAGCGAGTTTGCATTAACAGCAAAGTAAAACAGGAGCAGGTTAGAAAACATCTTATTAAAATATGAACAAATATAATATCTCTCTGCAGTTGAGGTAAATAGAGGCCCTGGAAAGAAAGTAGTTACTACAAAGCAATAGTTCCACTCTAACCTGCTGTTACTCAATGTTGTTTTCAGCCAAAACTGAGCGTATCAAAGTGTCGACTCAACGTGGAAAACTTCATTGCTGCTTGTCGCAAGCTGGGAGTCCCTGAGGTAAAGTCCATGTCTCATTATGATTCTCACTGTCCCGTCCTTTCATCACTACTTCTAGACATTTAGTTTACATGAATACATTTAAATTCAGTGCTGTTGTTTCTTTGCAAACATTCCAGTAATGCAGTGTGTAAAACAGTAGTTAGCTGAGAGCTGTGTGCTTTAAGCTCATTTGTGTTGCTACATGACTGTCAGGGTTGCACTGATGAGACTATTAATGAATTGGATCACAAACATCAGTCCAACCCTAACTGTGCTTTGTGTAATTCTACACTCTGGTTTGTCCTTCTCTTGTCTCCTAGTTATAACAATATAACTACTTGTATTTTCCTCCTGTGTGTGTGTGTGTGTGTGTGTCTGTGTGTGCGTGTCCTCCGTCTTTCTCCTGTCCAGACGGACGTGTGTGTGTGCTCTGATGTGCTTCTGTGTAAGCTACCCGCTGTGCTGCGCTGCGTGACAGCCCTTCTGGCCGTGGAGTGGGGGGACACGGCGGAGGAAAAGTCCCCCCGCCACTCCTCACCTTCGTCTTCATCGTCCTTCTCCTCGCTGCTGTCCACAGATTTCCTGCTCTTCTACTGTGTGGCCATGGCCCTGCTCTACGTCCTCTACTGCTACCTGCTCACCTAGAGGAGCAGCACGCAACACACACTACATATATATATTCACATGTCACACACACACACACACACACAGAGTGACAGAAATGTGTCAGTCAGTCACAGTTGTAGAATGAAAGTGTGTGAGTCCTGTCCAACACACAGCTGCTCACACAGTTGTCATCTCAGACAATACTCTACAGTGTGTGTGTGTGTGTGTGTGTGTGTGTTTGAGTATGCATGCCCGTGACTGTAGAGCAGATGTCATAAGATCTGAGAGTGTGTGTTGACACTCCACAGCTGCGCTGGTTGGATGTTAAGTGTATACAGCAGGCAGCCGAGCACCTTTTTACAAACAAAGTGACTACACTACACAGAGCACACTCTTCATTGAGAGGAACAGAAAGCACTACACTGATGGACAGATAATAGAGAGAGCAGATGAACATTGAAATGCCTTAGCCTAGTTTAGCCTTCACTCTGTAATGCACAGCATGTTTGGAGGAGATAGTTTTCTGTTAAACTGTCTGAAGCAGAGCTGCTCCGGAGGCAGAAACAATCTCATTGGTCGAGACATGAATGGGCGAGTAAAGGAACCACACCCTCAGTCCAATCCCAGTTACACACTATACCTTAGATTATAGGTCATGCACTGGCCTGAGTACTTTTAGGGTTAAAATTGAAGCCTCTAGAGAACAGATCAGGGCTGAAATATTCCTGGCCAACACCTGAATAACTTCCGTGAGGATGTTGATGATTTTGCACACTGTAAACATCAGTAAACATGGCAACACTTGAGGAAGTGACTGTGTTGTCAATGTTGAGATCACAGAAAAAAAAAAGAAGAAGCTTTAATAAGTTTGTCTTTCAAACTTTCTTCATTGTTGTGGTTTGTGACCTTCCTTCACATTCTGATGCTCTGCACTGCTCATATGCTTAGTTGTATCTTGCTGATGCATACAGTAGCGTTCATACACGGCCAACGCTCTAGATGCAGACTGTGCAGGGTGGTCATCCTGCTCCTATATGAAAGCCTAGCTAAAATTAAAGCTGCATCAATTTATCTTTTCATTGTTTTTTGCCGCTTCAGGGCAGCAAAACAAGCTGTAAACAACTTTTAACATATTATCACTTTATAAAGTTGTTATGTTGAACATGTTAGCAAACAGCTGCATATTTAGCTTATCTGAGCCTTTGGCTGCTAAATGCTCCACTATGTTCACCAGCTAGTTGCTAACTGTGTCTGTCTGCTGTTTGGTGCTGAGCAGGTGGTGTACAGTTGGTTTATCAGAGCTTTGCTGAAAACAAGCTTGATGAGAGCCGTGAGACTGAATCAAAACAGTTGAAGTTAGGGATGGCAAAACCAAAACAATGAGCTAAAAGACGCAAAAATACCTCAGTAGAGCTGAGGGGAAGTACAGAGGTGGGAATAATTCTTAGTGGATTTGTCACTGCGAGTGACGTCTCTAACACTACACTTAGTCATTTGACCCATTGTCAATATTAAAAAAATGATTACTGCAGCTTTAAGTATATGAGACGCTTAATTCTTTGTTCTAATTGTACTTTCTAAAATGCATGAATTTAAAGGGAAAATGTTGTGTTTTTGTAGCTCTGTTCCATCAGTTATGATAACATTGTTCTCAGTTACCTGCTGAGACCTGGGAACAGTCCACAAGCAGTCAGATCATCACACAAGTTGGAAACAAGCGTCCAGGTTAGCTGAGGAGAAAATGAAAATGAACATCAGTTTGTTGTAAACATCCATCACAGTTTACAGACTTTACAGCTCTTTCACATCAGCATAGTGCATGTTGTAGTGTAGAGTAGGCTATGGAATTGGGAAACAGCCTCCTTGGATCTGCTGTGGGATAACTAGATAGATAAATTAGTTTTTTTTACAACTTCACTTTCAGAACTTAGCCTCACTCATCCAGAGAGACTGTGGTTCTTTGGCTCTGCTCACCAAATCTGAGATTATTCCTGCTTTCAGAGCAGCTCTCCCTCTGAGAAATGTTCAACCTAAAACTCCAGTCTGTGTGTTTGCAAGCCAACATTTGTCCTGAGAGAGAAAAGAAGCTGTTGAGGTAACCTGAGACTGAACTGTGAATGTGATTTTTAGCCTTGAGACAGATGCAAGTTAGTGAAATAAGGACAGTGAGACAAATGATACAGTGCCTCTTACTGAACACTGACCACTAGCAGAGACTGCTTCTTTTTATGTCTGTGATGTTAACTGTGAGCAGCAGGGGGAGCTGTTGCTGCATCTATCGCCCTCCAAGCTTCATGTGTCCAAACTGACGGTACAAACCCTCCAGGAGGAAGCGTGTGTGTGTGTAAAGTCTTTTTTTGTCATTGTCTCTGGTCTGTGTGACCAGCTGACTTTGTGTTCATGTTTGTATAAATGTAAACAGGTTATTAAATTATTGTTTTTGTTTTTTTTATTTATTTTTAAATTCTGTTGTGTGTTTGGTTGTGTTGCAGAGCTCGGTGAAACAGCAGAGGCTTCACTAATGTGGTTAAGCCTGTAAGACAACAGCCTCCTAAAGCTTTGAGATCAATGTGCCTGCTTTAAATCACACACAGGTTTATAAGATGTGATCAATATTCAATTATTCAGAGTTTAAAACAAACATTGATTGTTTAAAAGTTTTCCCTCATCACTGGATTGGTAAATCATTGATTCCCTAGAGGCTACACATTTAGCAGAGCATCAGGCGGCCTCTGCTGTTTCTACCACACGCTGCGTCTGGCTTATTGCTCATAGAAGCTCAGTGTCTGCAACTAAACGCAGGTTGGAATCTGATTATGATGCTTATTTGACTGATGTGGGGTTTGAAGGCTGGAGCTGATAGAGTTTTGGATTGAAGCTGCTAAAGCCCTAAAAATCCTTTCTAAACAGAATTTGACTCTTATTAAGACCTCCGAAACAACTTTTAAACCATAATGGGACACTAAAACTTTCAACTGAAAAGAAACTAGTGAAGTGAGATGACCAACGTAACTTATTGAGTAGTATGAAATTCTATGAATAAATAAGCTAAAATGTCAGTTCTTTTAGGTCATTTTGTGTAACTGTGGAAGCAGTGGGACTTAATACCATTGTTGAACAGTTCTGATACCGTCCCCAACAATATATTGGGTTAACACAACTCCCAAAGTACTCAAGCAGAACATAAAAAAGCCATTCAGTTGAAATTGCAATATAATTTTATACCTCCGTCCACTTCATGTCTACATCTCTGCTGTTGTCTCGAGGTCAGTGTCCACTGTAAAATCCTCCCTGCCCATGTTTTTTACTAGCCTGCTGTTAAGATGAAATTTATACAGTTTCAATTCAAATGTATATTTTATAAATCAAACTGGATAAGCAACTGACAGTACTTCACTCACTGGCTTAGACCCAGCTATATTCTTAAATATGTTAGAGGAACAGAAATACTGTTGTACTTTATATTTATACAATATCCTTGTATTATTATTAAGAATCATTTTTGAGTTTATATAAATCTATATGTAAAGTTTTGTTTTTTTTTCCTTCCGCTGTAAAGAAATTATTAAAAATGAACTTTGACCATGTGCTGCTGTTGTCTGCTCGCCTGCTGTCGTGCTTTTGCTTCCTCAGCTGAGAACTTGAACAGAGATCAGAGTATCTGCAGCCACCTCAACGTCTCATTCTGACAAAGAGATATTCATTTAAGGTCCACTTATCAGCTTTTACAGCAGCTTTCAGCTGCGGCTCATGGTGCTCATCAGTGGGTGGAGTTTGATTAGTTGTCAGAGATGGCTCACTTTGTTTAAAAGATAAGGCTGTGATTTTCTGTTTTTCTTACTGTCAACAAATCTCGTGCAGAGCCAAACCAACAATGAAGTGATCTACTAACAAGTATTGTGTGTATCCAAAGGCTGAGCAAATGCAAGGTCCTGAAATAAACTCTGTGTAAGAGGAATCCAGCTAATTTGGTTGCATATCAAGTAATGTATGAAGTAACTGAATTAGCATTCCTCAAGTGATGATCTATTGAGTGTGAATTAATCACATGAAGTCATAGTGACTTGATCATTTGTTAATGATGAGCAACAGGAATTCATGATACATCCTGCATTAAATCATGAGTCATGATTTAAACATTACTTAGATATATGATTTGTTCCCTTGTTGTAAAGTGTTACTGAAAACACTTTAAGATGGGATTTGTTGACAGTGAGAGAAATATAGAATAATGCCAGCCTTGTTCTTTCAAAATACTAAATTGAGATAACTGGAGGAGTAAAAAACACAATCAAACATCTACAACATGACAGCTCGCTGATTTGACCAGTTTGGTTCCTTCATGTTGGTTCTGATTTGTTCTTTAAGTCAATTCCATAAAACATTAAAAACTTCTAAGGAAGTGATAAATTTGTGAGCTGCCTGCAGATACCCTGATCTGAACTCCCTGTGCCCTGTGCTTTCACTTCTTCAAAAAGCTCCTGTGTGCTCTCCAAACAGCAGCTTTGCAGCTGTAGAGTCCAGCTGGCCGTGTTGCAGCAGGTGAGTTCATAGAGTGGAGGTCAGTGGAACGGCAGAAATCAGCATTTAGGTTTTTGCTGCAGCTTTCATGAGGAACGCTGACGTCTCCTCTGTGCATCGCTCCAGCCTCAAGTCTGCCTCCTGCTCACACACATCAGTGGAGCTGTGAGTGTGTGTTGTCAAGCTCTGGATTATCTGCATTGCATGTGTATAGTCAGACTCCAGGTTCATCAGTTAATCAAGTAATCACCATAAAGGCAGCAGCGCTGATTATGTAGATTTAATCACGTCTTAGAGACTTTATGGTAAATGTCAGTAGTTGTGGGTGAGTGAGTTCTTTAAGGTTTTAGGGGTCACTGAGGACGATCCAGGGGCCCATGTGACAGTCTGTAAAATGAAAAAGCTTGAGAACAGAGGCAGCTATGCAGCAGTGACTACAAATCCATCCAAATTCATTTTAAAGCATGGAAACACAACCAGAAACTGTACAGTGTTATGTGACAGTAGCAGAGCTACACGTGTCTTTAGCAGTGGTTGTTGAAAGTGAAGAATTATTTGTGATCACTTCAATTCACAACAAATCATCTCAGCTAAATTTGAAGAGATGACTCCAACTTAAGTGATCATGTGATCATCAGCACCCCCATAATATCCCCTGCCTTCTGTGCATTGTGTATTGAGCTGCAAGTAATCAATTATTTTCACATTATTTTCTCTTCCAGAATCTATAAAATATCATAAACTAAAATGTCCATCACAGTTTCTCTGAGTTCAAGGTGACCTCCTCTAATGTGTTGTTTTGTCCGACCAACCATCCAAAACCCAAAGAAATTCAATTGTGATATAAAACAGAAAATACTCTGATCAGAGAGACTGACATCAAAGAATGTTTGGCAGTTTTTGCTTGAAAATTACTTAAACGGTTAATCAACCATGAAAATAGTTGCTGATCAATTTTCTGTCACTTGATTAATTGACTGCAGCCCTCACATAGGTCCTGAATCATAGATATAAGAATATAAAACCTAACAACCATATAATATGCCAACCAGCAATCAAAACAGCCACCTCATCACCAAATATGAGCAGATAACCAAACTACCATCAGCCAAGTTCAATCAGTACCAGAGCAAATTACCTGAGAAAAAAAATCATAATTACAAAAAAACTAATATTGAATGTGTTTTACCAAACCATGCAGAAAGCTGACCACCACCACCACCAGCAGCAATACAATCTACAGCTTCCACTAGTGTCCCTCTAACGTTTTATGAAATACTTCTCTCAAAGATCTGGTAGTAAATGGGCTCAGTTTGAAAGTTATCATGCTCTTGTTAAACGTGCAGTCTCTGTACAACTAATTACATCAACTGTATGAAACCACTGAGGGACTGAAAGCCTGGGGGGACGACCAGACAACACCAAGAAAGTCAAACATGAAATATAGGAACGGACGCAGGATTAGCTCTCAGTTAAAACTCATCACTTTGACACCACGTTCAAACCTGTCCGTATCTTCACTGCACAACATACAGTCATTCCACAGGATGATTTCCCTCTGGGTGATCCTGAGAACCACATCATCTGCAGCTATGCCCTGCTGCCCCCAAGTTCCCATAAACACAGCACACACACTAGACACACTGTATACTGTACAAGGATCCACAAACAACTCTGGAATGATATCACTCACACCAGGTTTTTATTGTGTCGGATTGTGGTTTTAAGCACGCTTTATCTAAGAGTATGCATCAGGTGAGCTGTATATGAACTAAATATAATAAAGACAGTAAAACTGGATTTATACACAGGGCCACTCTATAAGACAGAGACCCAAGTCATAATGAAAAACCTGCCTTTGCTGATAGTGTACTGAATTCAACCCAAAGTACTTCATATCATCTGTAATTAAGTACAGTTGATAAGATGTTAATAGTGATGAACACCAATCATGATCTAATGTTACAGATGCTGGATGATCTGGGGCCAGATGCATAAAACTCTGTAGATTCATGACTAAAACTGTATGTACGCACATCAGACAGCAAAATGCATATGCATTCTTGTGTTTTATGAATCTCAGTCATTGAGGAACTGGGTGCACGAGCCTCATTTCCTCTCCAACAATTAGCCATAAATGGATGAAGACATGGGCTGAACCAGCCGTTTTCATATCACTTCTCTGCCTGCTCCACCAGTCTGTTCACCTGTCAGTGAAACAAAGGGTGAAAGAAGCAGTGCTGTTTCACTGAGTGTGTTGCATCGGTGAGGTTCTCCAACAGCTACAACAGCTGTCATTACATGCGACTGTGCGCCTCTTTATAGCGTCCATATCAATAATTAATCACATGGACTGTAAACCATCGTCAGCAGTGATCTCAGAAATGTAATCAATGATTAGTTTGTAGCTCATATGTAAACACAACTAAGGATGAAATAAAAAGAATATAAAGAGCAAAATAAAATGTTGTTGTCAAAAGAATGATAACCACACACAACTAATTTATCAATGTTAACTTAAAATGCACCTTTGATTGGCATTTTACAAATACCTGTGTAAAAAAAATAATTACACAATCAGTTCACATTCTGTGTTTCTAAATACCAGTTAATGTGCATATGCATGGTTTTTGTCCGTACGTATCATTTATGCATCTGGCGCCAGGTGTTGTTGGATTGTTACAGTATAATCTTAAAAGTGAAAAAGGCAAATACACATTATCACACTCTGTCCCTGAGTGAGGATAGTGTAGCCAAGAATTAACTAGAAAAAGCTCAAAAACAGTTTCTTCAAGGATGGCAAGCCAAGAAAATGTCCATTAGTGATACAGTGTATTTACTGTTAACAGAAAAAGTGATTTGCTCACTTTGCTCCTCCCACTGGATCACACCAACAAACTTATCAATTAACACTGAAACAACTTCAATATAACCACTGCAGTCCTACTACTTGCACATATTCAACAAGTTTATAGAAAGCATGATATATAAAGAAAATACAAAATATAAACGTTTTACAGACCTCTTCATTAGGTTGAACTGCTCTCACTTAGGTGTCCCACTCTGGCACATTCATAGACAGCCTTTCCCTGCGCTTGGACCCTTCTTTCCAGACCAGGAAGTGCTACAGGGGTATGAAACAAATAATACTGCATTAACGTTAAATTACAGCAAATAAATCAATCTCTACAACTTAAATGTTTGTGACTGTTATTTGGTGATGGGAACAAAAAAGATAATATATAGCTCAGGATATTGCTTGATGTTAAATATCAGACCGGTCAAGTGTGTGCACCCACTAGACTGGTGTCTGCATACTTCCTGGCTACTCTCACTGATTCTTGTCACACACGTCAAAACAAGAAAGCAATATTGAAGAGGCAACGGGATGATAATTGGTGTCATATTTTCTTGATTCAGGTACCTTTTACATTATACACAATATTCTCACCATCATTGGTTCCTTGCATCTTAAAGATTTCATTAAAGCCACTATGTGTAGAATTTCAACATTTCAGACTTTAGTGCCCCCCAGTGGTAGTGTTAAAAAAGACACAGTGGCAGACAGCAATGCACTCTGCTACCCCACAGCTACATGCTACTCTGTTAGACTTGACGGTGATGTGGGTTGATTTTTATTAGCCTCTAAGAGGAAACAGCACTTTCTAGTGTTGTTTAAACAGATTGAGCCCATGTTTGATGTATAATTTAGATGTGTCTTTAAAGTTGAGGATTTTAGTCTTCTTAGCAGCAGTTATTAGAATCAATGGTGTGAGGCAGAGTGTGATGTAAGTGTGCAGAGGAGGGATGGACACAGAGGGAGGCTGAGGATGTGGGATAGTTTGTTCATGACCTCCAGCTGCTGAGACCAGGAGCAGTGAACTGATGGACAGAACTGCAGAGTGTGACAGTAGTCATCTGTTAGTGCCAAGCTCAGTGTCCAGCTCTGAGGACATGAGTTATCACTGAATCCCACATGGAGTGTGGGATTGGTTATATATTCATTGTATCAATGGGTTTTACAGATGTTACATATACTTAGATGCTATAATCTTGGATATTTCAATTCTCCCTCCATACAAAACTGTGTTTTTCACTGTGATGATGTTCTCTTCACTGTGCAGAATGATGTATGTGCAGTTTGTTTTCACAGTCATCTGCTGAAGGGGGAAAGTGTCTCTGTTCATCTAAAATCTGATTTTACGCAGTTGGCCTATGAGCATGACTTGTGACATCACAACTAGATTGGAATCATGGTCTAATATTCAACTTACACAAGTGTGACATAAAGACTTGAAGCCTCCTGGGCACAAACACAGGACACATCTGGTGTCCAGCAGGAAAACTTCTGAGAGATATGAGATATATTTACATATTTATAGATTATGGCATTTTTAACGAGGGAGGAGGAGATGTCATTTTAAGGATTTTAATGTGGTATTTATACTTATTATCAGACACACATTATTGTTTCAAGCTGAGTATTTTTATTATTTCATGTCTGGAGGGGATCTTAAAGCTTATTTCCATTTGTCTGTTGGAAAATGATTTTATTATTATTTCATGATGAGAAGAATATTTGTGTTAGTATTTTCTTATGTTTCAATATCAAGAGTTAGAAACGACTAGAGAAATGACTGATAATTGAAATCAAAGCGAGAAACTGTTTGTAGACGCTGAGGTTAACATGGGTCCTGTTCTTCATACCTGGATTACTGACGTAAAGCTGTTTAAATGTTGGCGTTTGACACTGGATTTGAGTTCTTCTGGACATTTGTTCAAAGCAACGAGTCATTGAGGCCAAATTTGCAGCAGTGCTGCTTACACACAGAACATTCCAAGGAGCACCCCCATATCTGAAGGTTGTTTCATAAAGATAAAACTCCTTTTATTATGGGCACCAATAGACAATAGGCAATACAAAATGTAATTACCACATGTAAAATGGGAGCCAATCTAAATCATAATTGTTTTTAACCCAACAGAACCAGAAAACATTGTAATTAAGAGATATTTTGATGAGAATTTGTCATTTAAATTAGGAAGTAATGTACAGTAATGTAAGTACTGTATGTTAGTAATGTTGCATCACAAGTGTGAATTGTATACTATGGCCAGACCAATACCAGAGTTCTGTGGCCAATACCAGAATTTCAGAAATCTGATCATTATTTTTTTTACATTAACACTTAAATATTTTCATAATGGTCCCATAAATTTGGTTTTTAAGATGTTTACTGAGCAAGAAATTTTACAGTTGAAAAATAAACATTTCAGTGCTCTCCGGTAAACAAATGATGTCATGGTGTTACAGTTTTAAATGACCTCAAACGTGTCTTTGGCATTTCTGGACTGCAATTTCTTGTTATTTATTGGCTGACATGCACGATATATCTGTGATGAGTTAATATCAGACAATATATCAGCTGGCAGACTTATCATTGGTCTCCATTGTATACGGCTGGATTTCATTTTAGTTTGAGTCAGTTTTATAAATTATAGGTAAACTCCATTCATTCTGAAAATGTGTCATATAATTTATTCTTAGCTCACTCAGCCACTCATATGAGTGCTGGTTATTTCACATTAAGAGCTCAGTTATTCAAGATATCCAACCTGTAACAGCACTAAATGAGCCGGGTCAAAGATCATGTTAGCCTGGATTAGTGAAGCTAGACTGATTTAGCCTATCTGACCCATTTACACTAGCCAAATTAGCTAGTGTAGCTATTAACACACCTAACCAACATACAGACCCTCTGAATTCATGACTAGCATGATTTGAATGAAATAAATACCTCATTTAAAATCTGACCAGGGAGTCTTCCTTTCCATTAAACATCACAGCTTTTCTATTTTACAATATAAGTGGGTAGCTGCTTGTTTTTATTTTGATCCTCCTGGTTGCTTGTTGCGAAGGAAAGAGGAAGTAAGTCTGATTTAACGGCTTTTCATTTCCTGGAGGCAATAAACTCTCCAGCGTTTGACAGGGTGTGTGGATGTTTCTGATATCCACTGTAGCCTATACGAGATTGAAATTACATGCTTTGCTACAGAATGCCACTGAGCCTGTCTTATAAATGTGTTAACTCTTTCAGCACCCAGTTGCCCTTTATGTTCACAAGTCACAGTTTAGAAGAACACACACTGCTGATATTCCATTTCACAGAGAGATTGTAGCCTTGAGATATCTTACTTCAGCAATTATAACTATTCCTTGTAATAGCTGAAACCATAGCCTTCTATCCTTGACAGTGGGATACTACATGGGATCATTTGATATCCAGATGGGGTGACAGGAGATTTTCAAGACATATATATTGATATCTTTGAAGAATGGTGTTCATCCCTCCAGAAGACTTCCAGAGGCCTGTAGAGTCAATGCAAGGCTGAGGAACACCATTCTTCAAAAAGATATTCATTTGATGGAGAGCGCTGTCTACCAAGTCAGTCCTAAATCTCCCATAGGTGTTCAGTTGGGTTGAGATCTGGTGACTGTGAAGGCCATAAGGGTACAAGTGGACCCAAAACATGCCAGCAAAATGCCCCCCACAGCATAAAAGCATTATTAAAGCTGCAGAGTGCCTGTAGCTGACTAACTAACTATTACTCAGTATCTTGAAAAGTTACCAATTCATATCAAAAGGCATATGTACTGTACAGTATCTTACCTGCATCAATTCACTCCTCTACTCCTCCCTTCCCAGGATTCCTTGTGTTCCCCCCAGCTCATCATGGAGGACGAGGGGCTGATCCGGTTGGCTCAGACCATCCAGGTATTGGTCGACCTGGCTGACGGCTCCCAACGTGCCCCAAGGCAGGAAATATCAGGGGCTGCAGGCTCATCACAATGCTAGCACCATGTAGAGAACAGTATCACACAAAAAGGATCCATCTCAGGGCCAGTGTTTATTTTTAATATGCTTCATATTTGACATTTTACATTGACTTTACAAATGTGTTCATCTTCCAACCATCAAATAAATGTTAACATTTTAAAACCTGACTCCAAAATCTTGTGTTTTCTTATATTTCATAATAAAGATAACATACATTAAAGGAATAATACAATATTTTAAAATTTTGAGAAATATGTTTATTGTCTTATCAGAATGAGATGAGGAAATTGATGATTTCACTCGTGTCTGTGTGGTTGATCTGCCCTTAAAACGGAACTGAGGGAAGAGGAATGAAGAAGCCCGCACACTTCTCTCGTTTTCACTCGTTTGTATTGAGTTTTAATTATATACAGTGCAACCAAATTCACATATTTTCTCAGTATAGATACACTCAGCCTCAGGACCACAGTTTCCACTTTTTTTCCACAGTTTTTTTTTTCTAAATAATGTAAATTAGGCTATATTTTTAACAAACATAGACTGTGACTTAAATAAAATATATTTACCTTTTTAACTTTCATATCTTACCTAACACATGAACTGAATTTTTACCGTAATAAAATAATGTTTTTAAACACCTTACAGACAAACTTAAGTGCAGAAAATGGCGGAACAACGGTTCGACGCTGTATTAGCTAGCTTACATGGTGACGGAGTTAGCCAGAAACTCTTCAACAATATAAAAGTACAAAATTCACCTCTTTCACTCACACTGAACAACAAGTATCAGCAATGTGTGTCGCTAACTTTATAGTGCTTTGTGTAAGGTAATTACCTTAAAACAAGGAAAATTGTGAGGGAAGAGAGATGACAACACCCGCACACTTGTCTCGTTTTCACTCGTATGTATTGAGTGAGGGAGAGGAGCGCGGTTCCCCCTACTGGAGCCCTGAGGCATTATCAATAGATCGACGCACAATCAACCCAGAAAAAGAACACACATTACCTATTTGTACTGGTTACACTCTGGCTGGATATTCTCCACAGTAATAACCTTAGCAACATAACCGAAATAACAATAAAATTATGTATTAAGAAAATAGAGCACGAGAAATATAATTGCATAACTCTGAAAAGAAATAAAATTATGTTTCTGAAAAATCAAATTACTTTTAAATTCTTAAATACCACATGTTCAGTATAGAGCTGGAGTCAGGATGTGGTTAGCTTAGCTTAGCATAAAGACTGGAAGTAGGGGCAAACCATAAATTGTTGGTTTTACATTTCTGTTTGTGGACAAATGGACATAACCAGGCTAGACGTTTCCCCCTGCCTCCAGTCTTTTTGCTAAGCTGGGCCTATTGCTTCCCTCAAGCTTTGTACTTGATACACAGGCATAAGAGTGGTATCAATTTAATTGAAAGAGAGAATAAGCACATTCCCAGAATGTTGCACTGTTCCTTTAATCCTTGGTAAAGCGGCAGAACAGAAATAGCATATAGCAAGGAAGAACAAGAAGTGAACAAGAGCAACAGCAAAGGAATTAGAAGATCAAAATATGAAGAAAATTCCACTATAGAAATTAAAATGAGGTAAAAAGACAATGAATGAAAATATGCAAAAAATATGTGGATTCTACTTTTAACAGCGTGTAAAATAGCGGCAGTTATCAGCAGGAGCAGAGAAAAAGGCAAATGAGAGACAAGTGGTTCTTTCTGGACATGGTGGGGATTGTGGAATACATTTATTTTGGAAACAGCAGCAGAAACAAGGTTTCATGCCTTTAACATGTGAACCAGTCAACCTGTTTCACGTTCACTGCTGCTAAAGCGTAGCAAAACACCCTAAATAAAAAGGATGATGAATTGAACATCCTGTTTCATAGCACTGGTTCCTTTCAGCAATGTGTGTCCTCTTTAGGCACTTATCACAACACTGACAGTGAAGGTTTAATTAACGGCACGAAATGCTCCAATCCAAGGTGCGTTGGTGTGTGTTAGGTACGCTGTTTTCACCTCTGACTCATTCGTCAGTAAACAGATCTGTTGCAAGGCTGTTGCAAAGTGATACACACTGTGAGGAAGGGTCATGTTGCTCCAGCCGTAAAGACATTTCAGTGTTTTTATGGTGAATGCACCCCAGGATTCATGCTGTAAACCAGGTGACCAGTGGCAACTGGCTCATGAGTTTCTTTCTCATTTTACCAGTCCTCCAAGGGTCAGTTCACCCAAATTACATCAATACATGTTCTTACTTCCTTCGATTGTATCCAGCCATGCAGATACGTTTGGTCTTTTTTTGTCCAGGTTTTGAGATATCCGTTACTGAGATTTCTGCTTCTACCCCAAAACATTGGAGGTGAATGTATTCAGTTTGTGCTGCTCAAAGCATTGAACACACTGAAAAGAGGTTTGGGTTTTATTCATGACAAAGTAGTTCCTGTGAAAGCTGGTCACAGTGAGGTCAATAAAATTCCTAAGAAGTGATCTTGAGAATGGTACTGAAGTGTGAGTCAAAATATTCTTAGCAAAAAGTAGGACTTTATATGAAACCTTATATGAAGTAACTGTTATAGCAAACTGTGTCAATGCTGACCTCAGTGACTCCTGTGTTGGAAATTAAGGACAACAATCATGTTTGCCCTAAACGCCCTCACTCAAACACTGAATCAGCCAATACAGTAGCAGGCGTCCAAAGGTTACACATCAAGACTGCATTACATCAATCATCACAGTTACAGTCATCCATGCTTTGCCTCTGAAAGACTAACCATCATTCACTAAATCCATCATCAGTGCTTCAGTATATACCAGCATACAATAAAAAAAAAAAAAAAAAGATATTTCTCTGTGATAACAGTTATATAATATGCTATTTAGGATATTATTCATAAAATCCTAAATGAGTTAAAGACAGATAAGCATGTTAAGTGATACTCTTCTGTGGAGGTACTAGAAAATATCTGGATTTGAATCAAATATGTGTTTAATAGTTCTGGTTTTAAACCAGAATAATTAATACTATCTGTATCTGCGTGTGTCACAAAAATATCTGCATTATATTGAAAAGTGTTCCTAATATTTTGCCCCCCTCATGTATGTTAATGGAGTGGACAACATATTAGGAACACCATTCAATTTAATGCACTACAGTACACCACCACCCACTACAACCCCAGTAATAAACATAAAGTAGAATTATCACATTTCTGACAATGTCAACAAAAACTGAAAATGTATAAGCTTCATAAAAGTAGAATTTATGACAGAGCTGTTGTACTGGATTGCATCAGATTGCACAGGTGTTCCTAATACAGTGGCCGGTGAGCTTAAACAACCAGCATAAACTGCAGCACCAGCAGGTCTCCAATCCAGAGCATGAGCAGTAAGTGTTGAAGCCAGAAGTCTCAGCATCTGGCCAAATAATCTTTTATTAGCAACAAATCTATCAAGGCCCTCAGATGCTGTATATTACGGTCATTCTGTGCTGTAAGACTGTAAAAATCTTGCTTACTTCACCTTTAATCAGAGGTGACTCTCTGGAGGAGTGACAGAATGCTGAACATAGAGATGAAAAGATGTTGAAAAACAAATAAAGGCAGTTTCATGGCCACACTTGAACACTGCTATAAGTACCAAGCTATCGAGCATGCAGCGTGACACAAGGACCCACCTGTTTATTTCTATGCATCACCACATACAGGCTCTCTATCACACCTACTCCCTATCAAGGCCAAGACGAAGAGAGCTGCCTTCACTTTATTAATCAGCTCTGGCTTTAATCACGAGTCAATTAGCAGCGTGGCCTAATTGACTATCATCTTAATTGCTCTATCACGCTCTGCCTTGGAGGACCGTCTGCTGCTGGCTTATCGCCTCAATTCTCGATAAGACACACACTTAATGAATACTCACACTTGTGTATGGAAATGCCGCCCGCCTGATTCCTCTCACGTCCGTGCGGATGCCCCTGTGAGGCCTACCGCTAACCGAGGCAGGGACTGAAGAGGCAGCCTGACATTTATGGGATGTAATTGAAGATGGGTATGAACCCCCACGCTCCGACATAGATGGATATCAGCCAGCAGCAGATCTGCTGTCCTGCTTCATCAGCCTGCAGTGATACGAGGCTGAGAGGAGGTGAAGAAGGTGACTGTTAAATGGAGAAGCTACAGATAAAACAGCAGCTCACACTTGCAGTTCTGAGTCTGTTTTCACACTGTGATCCACTTGGTGTATGAGTCAGTCTGCTCTGACTCACTGTGGGCAGGAAACAAGGCTCTGGTCACATCTGAGACTCTGTCTGTAGCTTCAAGCACTGATAATAACTGCTTTACAATATGTTGAACTAAATTATTTTCAGGGGCCAAGGCTAAGTCAAAGATGAATCATTTAGAACTCTGTAGACACAGTTTAGAGTGAACATCAGAAACATTTCAAATTTGGGAGAGCTATAATCAAATAATTGAGTGCAACCATAAAGCTGCACTAATCACTATCTTTATATAAACAATGGATCAAATGACTGTGTAATATGAAAGGTGTCTCTTATAGTGATGAACCCACAGAGAATTATCACCTGACTGCAGTTCCTCTCAACTCTACCGAGCATTTTAGCCTCTTTCAATTTAACGTTTGGTTTTTCAGCCCACATCTTTACTTGTTTTGGTTCACTCTCACCAATCTCATCAACCTGGTTTCCAGCAGCAGCAGCAGCAGCAGGCAGCTGTTTTCAGTGAAAAAGCTTTGATATACCAACTGTACACTAACTGTCCAGAATCAAACAGCAAAGTTAGCGACTTGCCAGTGAACTAAAATGGGAGTGAATATTGGACTTACATTCATAAGTTGGGCATTAGGATGCATTCCATACATTTGTTCGACTTTAAGGATACATACGATGGGTTTTGGTGAGAAACACTGAATGTAAACATAACTGTGCTTAACAACAAACGGCGTCAACTCCACTTACTAGCTTTAACCAGAGCTTTCAACTGCATCTAATGATCTTCTTCAGATAGAGTTTCCTCACTTGTCAAACATGTGACTTATGGGAGTATTGATTTTGGTCACATGATGGTTGTGTATGGGTGTAGATGGTAACCTCCGTCTCTGCTCAGAGATGGTGTCTGGTGTCAGATGTGAATGTTTCTCTGGTCGTCCACTAACTCCTGCTCGATGACCTTTGACCTCTGCTCAGTGGATGCTGTGAGTGGTTTTGATCTGGTGTTCACAGACAGCTGATGATGTCCGTTTCTGGTGTTCATTCAGTCTCTTGTCTAGGGTCCTTGCTGTTTCACTGATGTAGTGTGATGTCTTACACTCCAGTTTTCCTCTTGGAGGGGGTTGGGTCTTGTCTTTAGGGTGAACCAGCAGAGATGTAATGATACATTAATTGGATTGCCCAATAAAGCCCTAGACAGACTCCAATATGTCCGGAATTCAGCTGCCAGGGTTCTCACTCTAACCCTGGCGACACATCACCCACATCCTACAGCATCTCCACTGGCTCCCTGGCAAGTCTCAGTGACATTTAAAAGTTCTCTCCCTCACGTACAAACGTCTTTATCATCTGGCTCCTGATTACCCCTGTGATCTTCTCCACATCTGCACCCCGTCTTGCACTCTATGCTCCTCAAACAAAGGACTTCTTGTCACGCCTCACACCAGACTGCACTCTGTGGGGAACAGAACTTTCAGTGCTGCAGCTCCCTAGCTCTGGAACGCTCTCCCTGCCTCAATATATCTGTTTATCCAAGCTTTTCATTAACTCACCTTTTTTTTTGTGTGTGTGTGTATGTAAAGTGTCCATGGACTACGAGAAAGGTGCTTAAAATTGAATGTTTGATTATTATTACTATTATTATTGTGTTTAACAATGAATTTCTTACTGAATGTATACTAGATTTAATGGAAATTATGATCTGCAAAGTAAATATATAATTTTTATGTTTTACAGAAATTGGCAGAAAGCATTACATCAGATGATGTCGCATGAGGAGTCAGTTTCCTCACAGTGCACTGTGTGGTAGTAGGTGTTAGTTATTAGAAAGTCTTTTTTCAGTAGTTTGGTTTGTTCATCAAAATGAATTACTGTTTGTACAATAAAAATGTGAAACTAATGAAAAATCCCAATAATATTAACAAAGATGTATCACAGCTAGCTAGAAAGAACTAGCTATAGGATTGAACCATCTATCTACCAAAGGAAGGAATTTCTGTCTGTATGTCCTTCACGTATCACTTGAACCGTTCATCCGATCGACTCCACACTTGGCGGGTGCAGTGCTGGGGAACAAAGGGAGTGCCGTATTGAATTTTGTGCAATTTGGACACGTGGCATGATTAATATTAATAAACTTCTGTCTGTACAAACAAGTGATCAGCCGCTCTACTATGCAGCAGTGGGACTGGGCTTCTGGGCTCTGTGACTGCATGTCACTATCAGAGCTGTACAACCCTGCCCTGATAATGTTAAATGTTAGGCTTTGTTGTGGGTTTCCTCCACTCATTTTAAAAAAGACTTGAGAAAAAGAGAGAGAGAGTGCGAGCGAGCTGAGAGCATGAATGAGCGATAGAGAGACAGGCTGGAAAGCTTTCTCAGAGAGAGAAAGCCTGTGAGAGACAGAAATACAACATTATTTTCTGTCTTGTTTCACAATAGTTACATTCTAAAGCACAAATAAACAACCATCAAACACCCAACAGATGATCTACTGTGGAGACAGATGCTCTTTTGGTGCAATTTGGACGCGCAACACATTTAATATTAATAAGCTTTGAATAAACAAGCAAACAGCAAGCCGCTCAGCTCTGTGTCTGAGTGCAGTAGGGGCCGTTTGATATAAACACTGTCACATCACAGTCGGGTGGAGTTTCTTGGCTCTGACTCGAGTTCACACTTGGCAGGTGTACTGTTGAGGGTGTCGAGTGTGAAAGTATTCTGACATGCGACACATTTAATTAACTTTGAATAAACAAGGAAACAGTGAGCCTCTCAGCTATATGTCTGAGTGCAGCGGGGGTTTGGTACAAACACTGTCCCGTCACAGCGGGGTGGGGCTTCTGGGCTCTGACTTGCTGACTGGGACAAAGGCACGCACCCCGCTCAGTTAAACTGCCCAAGAGAAAAGAACAAGCATACACAGGAGAAAAAAACAGAGGCGGAGGCAGTAAAACTAGCCAACGGGAGCACAGACACATTTCATTGGCAGCAGAATCAACCAATGGAAGGCCGTAAACTGCTTCTATTGTTCAACCTCAGTTTAGTCTCACTGGTGAAGTCTCTGTCTGGACTTAAACCATTTAATTTATTAATTAAATCTTATCATTTTAACTGACACATTTTCAATTGATACAAACGTGCAGTTCTTGAGAAATAATAAGCAATCGGCCCATTCGGAACAGACACGTTTTGAACGCGCATCGCACTAGTTAAGGTTTAATGAAGAAAAAATAAACAGTAATATAAAAAACACTTAGCACTCACATTGTTTTTACTTGTGTTCCTCATTCAAATTCAGGTTGTAGAGAACCAACCTTTGCACTAGTCACCACTGTTCATTAAAATATGTCAAATTGCGAATAAGCAAACACTAAAGACTGATTTGACAAGAAAATTCGAAAAGCTCTGATATGACCATCTGCCTATTGTCAGAGTTTCCAGGTCAAAAGCTGACTGTACACAGTGTACCTCTGGGTGGCCGACTGCCTGAGGCTAGAGATCAAGGCATTAGTGAGGAGAGCACTGGATTAGATTTGGTAGACATGAACCCCTCTGTACATATGATAAGATAGGACAAAGTTGTGAGTGATAAAGTGAAGATAAGACTGTATGACTGTATGTAAGGAACCACTGCACAATGTCTTTTCACTGTAACTGAACACAGACAGGAGGCATAGAAAATTATTTTATTATCACCATTTTTGTGTCAAAAAACATAAAGCAACAATTTCATCACCTAAAATCTAAATGAGGCTGGATTTGGAGCATGTAGGAATACTGATGAGTGTATTTTACTGCAGGTATAGTATGCGTCACTATGCTTCCAACCACCCCTAATTGCTAATCTCATCAACAGCCAGAAACAGCCGGTGACTTCAAATTCTCTTAACATCCTTTCCCTCATCTGTTTTACTTCCTAACAAGTTTCTTGAACATCAGCAGTGACTCATTGCCTGTGAATCATTATTTTTTTTGGAAATCATCCAGTTGACGTTAAATCCAGAGTCTCTGTGTCCCTGCTGTAATGTGTTTCTGCTTCTGCAGCTCACCATCTATATGCATGGTGTCTGGGTCCCACCAGTGGAAGGTGGGGGGAGTAGGGGTGAGCCCTGACATGAGGCCTCCACCTCCTCATCCTCACACAGCGATCATCTGCTTGAAATGGAGGACAAAAACGGAAACCTCCACCTGGACAGAAAAGACAACAAAACTCAGGCAGTTGCCTTTTTTCTTTCTTTTTGACAACCCCCACTGATCCTTTGAGAGAAAGTTGCGGTAAGAATGGTACCAAATCAAAATGTGTTATTTTATTGCATCCAAAAAGATAATGTATATAAGGTGGTGCATCTCTCAGATAACTATCTGGAATCAATTATTTGTTGTACACAAATTCTTGGATTTTAAAGCTGTATTAGTTTATTGTTTGGCCACTAGGGGGCAGTGGAACAAGCTGAAGACACAACAACATGTTAGCAAACAGTTGCCTATTTACACATCTAGCATACACAGAGCAACATTAGCATTCATTTGGAGTTGTGTTTATGTCCACTGATTACTTTAAGTTCAATATTCACTCTCCTTTTAGCTCTGTTTTGGTCTCCACCAACTCCTGAGAAAAATATGTCTCTTTAGTAGCTAAATGCTCCATAAGCTAGATGCTAACTTTGTTGCTGGGCCAGTAGTGTACAGTGTGTTTCTCACTAATAACAGTTGTCTGTTGCTGCCGGTAATGAGATTGATAGTGGCAGTTTGTGGGATGTAAAACCAAAAACAATGAGCTAAAAGAGGCTAAAAGGCACTACAGAGCTGAGGGGAACTGCAGAGTTGGTTATAATTCTCTGTGGATTTGTTACTTGATGCAACATCATTTACATTATATATTTGATCCATTGTAAAGTTGATTAGTATAGCTTTACTACATTATCAAAATGTCTAATGCAAATCACTTGTCATGTATGAAGAGCCCAGTCAGGCATGCCTGCTTATTTTCAAACTCTACCCAATCCATTGGTGCTCAGGGCTGTGCACAATTTAGCCAAATTAATTCAAGCCAAACACTTTTAGGTACCATAATGCTCTTAATAAGTCTTCATGACGCCATTATAAAGGTGGCCCAATTCAATTTTAATGGCGAAATAGTTAAAAATGTCTTTTGAGCACACAAACTCACAGTGAAATTGAAGGAGCTGTGTTTACATTCTGTTTTTCTCACCAAAACACACTGTGTGTATCCTGGAGGTCTAACAAGCATGCTGAGTGCATTTCCTTCCTCATAGAACACTTGCAGACACAAAATCTACTTTGTTAACATCCATGTTTGCTTGCTAACAGTCTTCTTCCTTGCCTTTGTTGACAAATTGCAACATTTCTTGTCACATTACCACCATCAAATGTACCATGGAATGGTGCAACACCATCTGCAGGACTGTGTATCCTGTCACCCACATGTCCTTGTGTATGTGCGTAAAGGTCTACATAAACACAATACTGACAAAATGGGGAACCACTCTTAAAAACACTCCATAGTGCCAGGAATACTGGCAGAAACTCTGCAGAGGGCCTTTATTCATCTAAAAAACTGATCAGAATATTTGTTAAGCCTTGATCTTGATCTAAGAAACCTTGGATAAATGTTTGTTATTATGTACAATAATTTGGTTCAAGAGATACAGGCACAAGTGTGAGTTCAACTTTGAACTAATATTGGAGCTAGAAGAATTTTTCAGGGTGTAAGTTCAGGACTGTTTTTCTTTTGAACAAGGCTGTGCAAAGAAAAGCAAAGAAAGGGCTCACTTTCTATTTGTGTATGGTTGCTGCCAAGTTCATTTGAATGTCAAGGCCAAACAATCTGTGCCATTGAAACAGAAACAAAGAAAGAACACAAACAGTTGGGAGCCAACACATGTCTGGTGCTCATTCTCCTAATAAAAGTAGATTCATAGAGTAAACTAACTCAAAGTAAGCTTGTGTTTAAACAAGCTGTGTTATGTCTGCAGCGGATTCAGAAATGGCTTCTGTCCATGCTGAGCTTCTCTTCCAGGCTTAGCCGCTGATGCTACTGCTGTCTACAGGTGAAGGATAGAAGCAGGTAGGGCTGCAACTAATGATGATATTGTTTTTGATGAATTTATAACTAGCTTAGTCAGTAAAATGTCTTCAAATTCCTTTTTTTTAATTCAACCTAAAGATATTCAATTTATAAACAGAGATTAAAAGCAGCAGACACTCACTTTTCAGAAGCTGGAACCAGAGAATTTTTTTTGACACTTTTGGATCATAAATGACAAACAGCTGAGTAGCCCAACGCACAGTATTCTAAAAATAACAATATAAGACATGTAGTGACTAAGTCTGAAAGTAAAAGGAATGAAAACTGAGAAATTACAGGGTACAGTTAAGCCAGATAAGAACACTGAATAAGAATACTGAAGACTTGAGTTTTGGTATATAAACTGTATTTGCATATTTCACAGGTGCTTCATTAATTTCCCTTAGGAAGGGCTTTTTGGCAAACTTAGTTGGTGCTTTTATATTGGGCTTTTCACCATGGAATTTTTCATCTGACTTTTTTCCTTTTCTTTGTTAACAATGTAAATGTTGACTGTCAGAATAAATTTTAATTAATCCCTTGGGAAATATTTTTGGTCCCTGTGAAGGGAGTTTAGTTAATCAGTACAAAGCAAATTGATGCTTTCAATCAGTAGATGAACAGGAGAAGGTCTCTGCTTCATCTCTTGTTTAAAAAAAAAGATAGCTGATACTAACCAAAAACAGAGGGAGCATCATACCTGCACTGAACCTGGAGTATGTCTGTGAGCAGATGGCTCTGGTCTGATGATGAACTTGCTGACCCCGCCACAGGTTGGTGGGGGGCAAAGGGTTATAATCTGTCAGGAACAGAGGAAGAGAAGGAAACAAGAGACATCACAACACTGCTATGCTGACCACAACTCTCTCTTTCACTACATGTGGACAAAGTGTTGCTGACTGCGTGCTGGACCTACACTGTCTAGAGTGAGTCCAGTCTCCTGCAGCAGGGAAACTTCGACATGGAGGAGGATGAGGGTGCACGGGGGGTGGAGAGTGAAAGTCACTGATCCCAAAACCAGCAGTGTTCTGCTGACAGTGGAAGTGGAGAGCTAGAACACACAGAAGCACAGAAAAAATCTGATCACTGATCAGTGACCTGCTTGCCATGATTGACAACACGTATGCCTAAATATGTGCTTTTACCTTTCTTCTTCAACATTATTTCAGTTTCAAAGGAGCATCTTGGGGAATTTGGGGAAAATAACAAACAAACCTGAACAACTACAAGTAGATGATATGGAAGGGCTGCAGTAAAAAACCTATTTAGAGGTCTTGACTGGATAAAGTTTTGTGAATAAAGTGACAAAATATACAGTTGTGACTGAAGACTTGTACACACGAAAGACTACGTGTATTCTGTTAACACCACCATTCAATCTGAAGATTCCCATCCCATCATCATAGTGGAGACTGAAATAAGCAATTAGTAAGCAGCATCTACTTTCTGGTATTTATTTTATTTTTTTAGTACTGTGTTAAGTATTTAAAGTTACAGAAAACATTTTTTAAAGCTATCAATAATCAGTTAATTCAGACTGTTCTCACAGAGGTCCAGATGACAGGTATGCAAGGGAATTTGCATAAGATGCAAATAAAATTGGGGGCAACAAAGCCAAAGACTGCATTAGCTCCTGTTTTACCTCTTGTTTAGCAGCTTTATGTTGTGTCCAGTTCTGCTAAAATTTGTGCCATACACAAATATCTTTTTTCTGCGCACCTGGAATAAGCTCTGTCAAAGTTTTAGGGTGAAAATTTAATGTACAATAGTCCATGAACTGTACAACACTGAAGTCGGCATGTCAGCATTCTCTCATCATTACAATTAGACTAATGACTGTCAATCACACATCAAAGAAAACACCCATATTTGTGTTCTATATTTCTACCTCTTTCTTGCTATGATAAAACACAGACATGCTAGCTTAAAACCCAGTATGTGGACAAGGAATTCTTCAATCTGAACCTTTCAAAACCAGAAACCCTGGTTGACCAGTGAGGTCCAGCAGCTGCTGAAAGCTCATGATGCAGCGATCATGTCCGGAAACTGCGAGGCCTACAGCACAGCCAGAGCTAACCTCAAAAAGAGCATCAGAATGGCCAAACAAAACTACACTCTACGAATAGAGGACCACTTCCACAACAACTCCGATCCCTGGCATATGTGGCAAGTCATTCAGTCTATCATGATTTAAAAAAGCTCCAACACCTGTTCCACTGTCCACAATGCCTCCCTCCCAGACAAACTAAATCTTTTCTATGTCTGCTTCGACAAAGACAATACTGACCCAGCCACCAAAACCCCCACCCCTCCAGGAGACCAGATGCTCCCTCTGACCATTGCTGAGGTCAGAGGATCACTACGCAGAGTAAGCACACAGAAGGCTGCTGACCCAGATGGCGTACCTGGATGGGTCCTCTGGGAATGCTCCAAACAGCTGGCTGAGGTCTTCACTATAATATTTAAGCCCTCACTGTCCCAGTCCATGGTCCCCAGATGCTTCAAGAATCAAGGCCACCTCCATCATCCCTGTCCCCAAGAAATCATCAACCACATGTCTGACTGACTACCAACGCATAGTACTCATCCCCAGCGCCATGAAGTGCTTTGAGAGACTAGTCCTGGTCCACATCAAAGACACTATCCCCCAAACACTTGACCCACATCAGTTTGCCAACCCTCCCAAAAGCTCTACGGAGGACGCCATTGCCACTGTCCTGCACTCTGCCCTTACCCACCTCGAACATAAAAACCTATACATCTTGATGCTGTTCGTAAATTACAGCTCTGCTTTTAACACCATTGAAGCTAACCACCAAACTTCTGTCCCTTGGCATTAACCCCTCCCTCTGTAACTGGACCCTGGACTTCCTGACCAACAGACCTCAATGTGGTATGTTAGGTAACCACACCTCCTCCACCCTGAACCTCAGCACAGGAACCCCTCAAGGCTGTGTTCTAAGCCCCCTCCTCTATTCCATCTTTACCCATAACTGCCTGCCAATTCACAGCTCAAACTCAAAAATAAAGTTTGCAGACAACACCACAGTTGCAGGCCAAGTCACTAACAACTGCACCTCACATCATGTTGCCCCTCCAACAATTACATCCGCAGTGTGCAGAAGACAACGGAGCTAATTGTGGACTTCAGGAGGTCCAAAAGCTACAGCCACTCTCCCATATATATCAGCGGGCCTGAAGTAGAGCGTGTGTCAACTTTAAATTTGTTTGAGTCCACATCAACGCGGAGCTCTCTTGGACACCTAATACCCGCTCCCTTGTGAAGAAGGCCCAACAATGTCTGTATTTCCTGAGGAGGCTGAGGAGCGCCCACCTATCATTCAAAATACTTTCAAACTTCCACTGCAGCACTGAGAGCATCCTGACCAGCGGAATCTCAGTCTGGTATGGTAACTGCACATCAGCTACGAGAAAGCCCTGCAGAAGGTTGTCAAGGCAACCCAGCATATCACTGGTACCCTGCTCCCAGCCATTAAAGACATTTATCATAAACACTGACTGCACAGAGGTCTCAGCATCAGCAGAGATCCCACCCTCACCCTGTGGAGCCTCCAAGCCTGTACTACCAGGCTCAGAAACAGCCTGGTAGTATGTTACCCAACTGAACCTGGCCACCTACCGAACTCTACTCACTCACTCACACACACCCCAGGCCCCCTCCAAGCTGAGCCCCCCTGAACCACACACACACACTCCCCTTACTACATGTATATAACTGTGTGTATTTTATGCCATGTATGTCTCTATGAGCTACCCACCACACTGTTTTGGTGAAGCCGCAGCCCTACTTTTGTTGCATATGTGCCTGCACATTGTGTGATGACAAAAAAATTGAATTGAATTTCAAAAGCCTTTTTACTAACTATTGTGAAATGACCAACAGGTGGAGGCTTTTCTGTGAATGATGGGTGATTACTGTACTGATGCAATCAATGGAGCCTGCTGAGTGGGCAAACATGACCGATTGCCAAGTGAAGCTATAAAAAGAATAAAATGCCTGTGGGAAAACATCAGACATGGCTTGTGGGGATATTATAGGTAGCAGCACTGTTCTCTACCATAGGCTTGACAAAAATGCCTTGTGTTTAAAAAATATTGAATTCCTATCTCACAAATGTTTGGAGGTAATGAAAATGTGTTGAGTCGTAGTCAAGCTTCATTGAACAATAATGTAAAAATTATGTACACATGTAATCGAATTGCTGTGTTGAAAGCCATCTGGAGACATTCAAGGCAGGAATCTTTATATAAACCAAATCAGCCGTTTTATTAGCATCAATCAAAGAGAGGCTGCAACAGAGTAAGGCCTCTCATCTTCACTGACAAGCTGGATACTTCACACACAGGGAGTGACAAAACTACACGTCAAGGACCAATAAAATGGGGACTCTTAACTCCCCGGGAAGCTGTGTTGCTGGGCCCTAAAGTGCCTCCTAAACTCTGGCCTTTAGCCTCCACCCAGTGTCCCTTGACTCTATGAACACACTGGGTGGAGAAGATTTGCAATGGGAAAATATGCAAATTCCACCATCTTTGGGACGAATGAGGTACTCGCCCATTTCCTGCTGTTATGGGATGCCAATGGTACCAATCAGCTGATGAGTGACAAATAGACAGAAGCGATATATCATTGCTTTGATAAATAAGATAGTTATTTTACTTCAGCATCTTTGGATTAGTGTTACATATAGCAATTAGGTAATTTTATCATTTTGTTAGGAAACATAAATTTGGATTTATTACATTGTGTATTTTTTTTGGTAAGTCAGTCAGCCATGTGACGTTGGATATACCGTATGCTGCAGTGACAAGAGAATGCCATGTGAGAGTAGTGGCAGACATGAGTTGACACTCACACATGTTGATACTGTAATCACCGGCTTTATTACTTAGAGCTGTGAACACAGTGACATCTCTCAAAAGAGGTTAGTTTCACTATCAAATTGTTTTGTGAGAGGTTGCATTGGTAGAGGGGTGTTGTTTCAGGTACCAGTGAGATGATGAAATAGGATCCAAGAAGATGAGCTGAATGCTGAGCGTTTCTTTGCTGGAGAAAATGCAGTGGCTTCATTCAAATGCATGAGGGGGGCTGTGTTTTTCCACACAGTGCTGCTGTCTGTCTAAACATGGACTTAATTTATGATTCTCTCATGCCCACACTCGCAAAAAAAGCAGCACAACTTCATGCTTATGTGACTGAAGCTTTGCTATCGTTGTCTTGCAAAGCACCAATTTGGACCCAAGCTTAAATCCTGGTTCTTCTAGTCCTCCAGGCCAGGCTGCTGAGTTCCTGAAATGGTTCCAGGGCCCCTGGAAAAGTTGAAAATGGGCTAGTAAAAGGAAATCAGTTGTTCAATGTGTATCTTCAATTGTGACCTTACAGTGGAGGAGCTGAAGCCATAAATCTTTTTCAACAACCAACAAAGCTATCACAAAAACGAACAATCTTTGCAAACTGTCTTCCTGTCTGTGACATTCCAACCCTTTTAATGATCCCAACTGTGTTACGCCTCCCACATCCTGTTACAAGAGGACATATGACACAATAAAGAAGAAAATATGTTTTTTCATTGGGTATTGAAGAGTAAAAGAAGAATTACAAAGCTTAGTCAGTCATCCTGAAAACGTGGACTCACTAACATTTGATCTTGTGCCTCTCTCTCTTTTTGGTTTTCTTTGGTACAAACATCACAGACTGCCAGTGTTCACTCCATCCCGAGCTTCAGCTTGGGCTCCACAGAGCTAAGTCAAACTAAAGTAGAAGTATGCAAAGCATGCCTCAGTGGGTTTTGTTGAAGAAATGGTAAGTTCACAGAGGCAGCCTGCTGACTGTCATGCTCAAACCTGGTGTAATGAGGTGAAACGGTGCTTGTCCAGACTTCACTGGGGTTTATCTGCCTGTTCACACTGATTCCATTTCATGCTTCCGCCTCCTTTTTGTCCTAGGAGAAGGGTGTATTTTGAGGCAGTGGTTCTTAATCATTAGATAAAGGATAGCTGAGGACATCCTCATAGGCTCATAAATCCCTTTCAGATCTGAATTAGAGACAGGGACCAATATGGACAGATTTTAGGTATTGATTTCTTGACTCTGAGGGAGAAACGATAAAGGCCAACATCAGGCACTAAAATGAAAATAAAATGCCATATTATCAGGCTTTTCATGACAAATGACCGATTCTGTGGTGATTCCCTTCCAGCTGTGACCTGGCTGAACTTGTATGCATCCGAGCTGTGATTCCAAGCTCTGAATCCATAAGCTCTTATAAGCACCTCATCCTAAGTTTCAGTGTTGGTGTCCCACTGTGGTCTAGTGTAGCTTTAGAAGCTTCCTACCCTCATAACAACAGGGTACAAGTGTCAGCAAGTAAAAGCAGAAAGCTATTAATGCTGCAGCACAAGTCATCAGGACCACACTGAATATGTGGAGGTAAATAAAGAAGCAGCACTGAATCCGGACAAACCATGAAAAGTAAGGTTGTTAAGTGATGATGATGATGATGATAAGTTATGAAGGCAAGCTAAAGGCTAAAACCAGTCTGAACGCAGCCCTCTAGTCTTGTGCCCTTGAGTGCACCTCTACCTATTTTGCCAATCATGGTGATCTTCATTGATTGATTGATTGGTGGAGCTAGATGATGACAAACGTGGGATTCATCCTCTGGGGACCAGGAATGTGTGTTCAAAACTTCATGGCAATCCATCCAATAGTTGTTGAGATATTTCAGATTTCTTTCATTGTACTGACTTTATATAACTTCTTAACTTAAATGTCTCTTACTTATATAGTCTTTTATAAGTGTCCATGGTCCATCTAAGCCATTGTCTCTATAAAGCCTCTGCAGGGCTGAGGCTGCACGTTCCATCTTTATCAGTTTTATGAAGTCCTTTAGCCAGTGATTCAAACAGTTTGATTCCCTTACTTTCAATTTCTTTTCACAGAAAGGAAAGCCAATATTATCAGGCGTTGTGTTACTGCAGATTTCAATCCATCCAGTTTAACTCCCAGCAAACACACTTCTGGGCTTAGTGATACATCCACATTTAATATTGAACATAACATTTTTTGTACTCCTACCCTAAATTGTCTTATCTTTGTGCAGTGCCATAACATATGTATTAGAGATTCTCTCTCCACATCCATGCCAACATAGGTCCGACACATTAGGAATTTTTGTTCAGCTTCTATGGAGTTATATATATATTCAGTATATATCTTCATCTGTATAAGTTTATGTCTGACACATTTTGATAAGTAACTTGTATGTCACATTATAGAGTCCCATTGTTCTATAGGAAGGTGTTTTCCCAGATCACATTCCCATTGTGATTTGACTTTATCCATGCCACGACAGGGGGAGAGAGATAAAAGTCTGTGAAGTTTAGATACTGTGCCTCTATTTGCTACAATCTCTTTCAATTTGTTATCTGTGTCTTTATCTGAGGCCAGTATGGTACCTTGACATATGAGTTTCTGTACTATAAATTTCAGCTGTAGATACTGCAGAAAACACAAATCATTATAGTTGAAATTTGCTTTAAGCTCATTGAATGTCATTATTCTCTGCCACTTTACAATTTGGCCTAGATTCTTAACATTGTGGCTTTCCCATTTCTTATTAATAAGAGTCTTCCCTCCAGCAGTGAATAATGGGTTCTCCCATAATGGACATGAAGGCAAAACTAATCCATTGATTGCACATTTCTTTGGATTATTTTTGCTGTTTCACATGAAAAATTAATAATTGGGTTCTTAATGTGTGTATTGACCTTTGTACAATACCACAAAGAAGAAAGGGATACTTGTTTTTTACTCTCACCAACAATTTTCTGTTTCAGCCACATCCAACTGCTGACCTCACACTGTTGGTGATAGGCCCAAAGCATGGGGTATTTGCCATTAAAGGCCAAACAGTATGTATAGACACTCACCAGCCACTTTATTAGGTACACCTTGCTAGTGCCAGGTTGGACCCCCTTTTGCCTTCAGAACTGCCTTAATTCCTCATGACATAGATTCAACAAAGTGCTGGAAACATTCCTCAGAAATTTTGGTCTATTTTGACATGATGGCATGGTGCAGTTTTGTCAGCTGCACATCCATGACGCCAATCTCCCGGTCCACCACATCTAAAAGGTGCTCTATTAGATTGAGATCTGGTGACTGTAGAGGCCATTTGAGTACAGTGCTATTGTCATGTTCAAGAAACCAGTTTGAGATGATTTGAGCTTTGTGACAAGTAGCCATTAGAAGATGGGTACACTGTAGTCATAAAGGGATGGACATGGTCAGTAACATTAGTCAGGTAGGCTGTGGCGTTTAAACAATGCTCAAGGGGCCCAAAGTGTGTCAAGCAAATATCCTCTACACCATTACACCAACAGCCTGAACCATCGATACAAGGCAGGATGGATCCATGCTTTCATGTTGTTTACGCCAAATTCTAACCCTACCATCTGAATATCGCAACAGAAATCAAGACTCATCAGACATCACTGTTTTTCCAATCTTCTGTTGTTCAATTTTCATGAGCCTGTGCCAATTGTAGCCTCAGTTTCCTCTTCTTAGTTGACAGCAGTGGCACCCAGTGTGGTCTTCTACTGCTGTAGTCCATCTGCTTCAAGGTTCGATGTGTTGTGTGTTCAGAGATGCTCTTCTGTATACCTCGACTGTAACGAGTGGTTATTTGAGTTACTGCTGCCTTTCTATTGAATTGGTATGGCCATTCTCCTCTGACCTGTCATCAACAAGGCATTTTTGCCAAGAGAACTGCCGCTCACTGGATATTTTCTCTTTTTCGGACCATTCTCTGTAAACCCTAGAGATTGTTGTGCATGAAAATCCGAGTAGATCAGCCGTTTCTGAAATACTTAAAACAGCCCGTCTGCCACATTCAAGGTCACTTAAATCACCTTTCTTCCCCATTCTGATGTTTTGTTTGAACTTCAGCAGATCATCTTAACCATGGCTACATGCCTAAATGCATTGAGTTGCTGGCACGTGATTGGCTGATTAGATATTTGCGCTAACAAGCAGTTGAACAGGTGGACCTAATAAAGTGACCAGTGAGTGTATTTCCAGTATCCCTAATCCTCCTTTATTTCTATGCTTTGTCAGTTTATTAAAACAAATTCTTGTTTTTTATTCCCCCAAAGAAACTTTATAAAAAGCTAAGTGGAATTGAAGATATCATAAAAGACAGTTTGGGGAAAACATTCATTTTAATTATCTCTGCTCTGCCCCAAAAGGATAGCGGAAGTGTTCCCCACCTGTTCTCTGATAGTTTTAATCAATTTAGGACCATTTATCTCGAATGTCTTCTCAATATTATAATACCAAGATATTTCAGTCCCTCTTACTTCCAAACTATCTGAGTTATGGCAACATGGGCTGGAAAAGTCATGCAGTTGAGCAGAGTCGGTTCGCTCTTGTTCCAATTTACTTTATATCCTGAAAGACTGCTAAACTCATTTATGAGCTTAAATAAGTGTCGCACTGAGATTGCTGGATTTAAAAGAGTTAATGATATATCATCTGCATATATATTTATTTTAAAATCATACTCATATATATTAATACCACTTATTTGTTGGTTAGTTCTAATAGCACATGCCAGGGGTTCCAATGCCAACATAAAAATTATTGGTGAGACTGGACATCCTTGCCTTGTTTATCTAGTTAGCTCAACGAATGAGGACACAATTCCATTTTTTTTTTAACATAGGCAAGTGGTTTGTAATGAAGTGCCCTAATCCACTGCATTATCAGCTTTTATTATGCATAATATCACAAATCTGAACACATCAGCACATCTCATGTGTATGTGCCAGAGTCCAAAGTTTTAGAGAGAAAAATAAAGTAAGGTGGGAATAGCATAAGTGTGCCCAGTAACAGTAATTCCACTGCAGGCAGATGGACTGGAGCTTTACCTCTATAGTGGTGACCATCAGTCTGTGCAGGGTGGTGGTGATTGGCATGCTGTGTTGGCGCCAGCAGGGGTCTGATGTTTGCTGCTCTTCCATACACATACATGGAAAAATGAGCAATCTTTAGGTTGAAGTTGCAACTTTTTAAACAATATATATTCATTATTCATGGCCTTGTGTACACACATGATTCTGGAAAAAGCTGTATAAACAAAAGCACACATTGATATATTTAAAACCAAAAAAAGATATAAAACTGTATCTTTTCATACATCTATAATCCTTTATACAACACATGTAAATTGAAAATAAATTATAAAATAATATTGTATTAATTAACTTAGCATAATTACACCAAGGAGCATTCATTCTTCCTCTTCTTGATTATCTATCAAGGCCATACACTTGAAAAAAGCAATAAAAGTCCCAAACGTTTTCAAACATATACCGTTTTCATTTTAATACATAAGCTTTTCTAATGAATGACTTAATAACATCTGCCTAGCCCACTGTTTAATACTTGGTTTGCTTGTCTTTTTTCAGAGGAGTGCCATGAGTCTTTTATTTTGGTTTACTCTAAAGTCATTTGTCCTGTGTTGGGTATATTCGAACAAGTGTTTCCAGCCTATGTCAAAATTACACCTAAATTCCTCATCATCAACACCATGTTATCTGTGTTAAGTAAATATCAATCTAGGTTTTTCTCCTTTTGATCCCCATACTTTAAATGTAGCATCTGCTCTATCTGATACAAAGAACTGATTATCACATATTGGACTATATTGTGATAGTGACCAATGTTTTTCAAGATACTTCCTCACAACATACCATACCTTGACAATGGGCATGATAGTTTGTTTAATCAAATTTCAGTGAATCTTATAGTATAACTATAAGGGCAGAGGTAAGTTTAAACTATCTGATTTCAAGTTGCATATTTTACTCTATTTTCCTCCTCTTTAATGGTCAGTGAAGAACTGTAGATTTTTGCACATTTCTACAGCATGGTAAGTAAGCTCAGCTCAATCAGAACAGACTCATTTTATAGATATTAAGTTTGTTGTATTTTTTACTGTGAGGTATATTTTGCCTTTATTGAACAGATAGAGGTGCAGACTACCACTGGAGGGTGACTAAGTTGGACAATTTCAAATTTTACACATGGTGACTTTTAAAATTACTGAAAGAATATGCTGAATGATTAAAAACACGCCATGCTAAAATTAAAAGATGATGTTTATTTGGTGTTGACTCAGGTAGATAGTACTTCCATCACAAAGAGTTATGCACACAGAAAACCAACGCGAGGGCAGAGAGTGTTACCTGTGTTTGGTGGAGCAAAGTGAAAGTTATGTGATCTGAGATGATTCTGCTCATATTGCACCAGGGTCTGTCTCTGCAGGGCACCTGAGAAAAAGAACATGGATGAAAGAATAAGATTTAATATCCAACCAGTGACCATGAGCTGATTTGTTTTTAATATACTTTTTTATTTTTTCAATTCACTGTATTTGTTATCTTTCATAACCTCTGAGTGACTGACAATAAGAGAAACTTGGACTGTACAAACCTGAGTCCAGGGGGGGTCTTGGATGGGGCCATTCTGGTCTGAAACTGTGATGTCCAAAGTCTCGCCTGTAACCCTGACACACTAAACATTCAGACATCATAAACTAAACCTCTGTCATGGTTTCACATCACATCACATTACAGTTCATGCACCAAATCATTCAAGCATACAGTGCAGTACACACGTAATGGTCAAACCTTAAAACATGGGTAGCTGACGATGTCTGCTGCTTTTATGTCCAAAAAACAGTGCAGATGTTTAGTGAGTCACATTAAACCTACATAAGAGTTGAGAATGGGGTTTCCAGCTATCTGGGACATTTTGCCTTGTGATAGCAGGAAGATATTAAATCCTGCATGTTCTCATAGGTCTGACTAGTTTGCCCAGAATTACTGATTACCATGAATACCACACATTTTGTGTTGATGATGTGCTGATAATTATTCTCTTGACTGAAACATTTTCGGTTTGTGTATTTTTTGCACAGTTTGGTTATTTTCACCATGTAAAGTAAAATGTTTTTGTGGCAATTGGGAACTTTTTAGATTTCTATTTTTCTTTTTTTATATCTCCTTTTGTCACTCGGGTGAAACTAATGTGGCATTTTTCTTTTAAACTAAACTCTCAATTAAAACACAGGGTGACATTATTATATTCACTGAAAGTACATAAAGAAAGCATATGTGTGTTGTGTATGTTTGTAGAATCAATCTGGATCAGGTCAGGGAAAGGTCTTCCACTGTAGTATTGATCAGTTGTACAGCACAGTAAATATGGAGTCAATAAACTGTGTCATAACAGACGTGAACCTGTCACTGGACTGAACCATATGAAATCAAAGGTCGATAACATGTCAGCACACGGTATGTCAGACTAACAGCAGTGTGTGTACTGACCTTGTCCTGGAGGGAAGGGGGGGTGAGGCAGCTGTACTCCCCAGGCATCAGCAGCGTGCTGCAGCAGGAGGCTGCTGATGCGTCGGTGGGCCAGTGCATCCCAGTGGACGCCGTCTGGCATGCGGTTCTGCAGGTTGAGGCGGAAGTGGAAGTGTAGATCAAGGATGTCCAAGCCATAGGCATCAGCCAGCCGACCACTGTACAAATTAGCCTCAATGATGTCATAGCATACTGTGGGACCCAAGTGGCTTATCTGTCATAATTCAATAATGCTGATCAGTGATTCAACTCATACTCAGTTCATGACCTATAATACATTTGCTGTTCTAAACACGGTGTTTGGTAATAATTTTGGCCAATAAGTCAATGTTATCATTTACTACCTTTCTATAATACATACTATATGTATTACACAGTATTGAGGGAAAATTCTCATATGGAGATTTTGAGCTTGAGTCTTGTAATCAAGAGTGGCAGAAACAAACAAGACAGACAGAGATCTTCTGTTATAGCCCATGGCCATTATTTTGTTAGAATTGTTACATGTTTAATATTTCTTGATTTTCACATTTGGATGACTTTAGGAGACATTGTTCCATGAATGTTAAAGACAAACCACTGTATACTGCCAACAGGCAAAGTGTAAGATTTACTGACTTTGACAAACCAGAAGCAATAAAACATCAAACCTAAATATGTTCTTCTTAATGTATGGTGGAGCAAAGTTGGTGAGGAGATCAAAGCCAACTGATGAGTCCAGTTTTCTCTGCAGCCCTCCCTGCTTTCTTAAAGATACTTAAATACTACTTAATGTTGGAAGTTGAATTTGGATTTGCCACCAGTGTAGTGAACTAACTGACTTGAGGATCATTTTGGAAACACTTTGGGCCATATTTTGTTTGTACAAGCACAATGACCAGCGCAGTGTAGAAGGTCTTGGTTGCATGGACTGTGTGTGCACCTCCACCTAATATTTTTGTTCGTGTACTGAATGTGCAGCAGTGCAAAGTGGAAAAGGGCTGGGTTAGGTGGAATAAAGATTAGCAGGTGTGGTGATTAATAAATACACTCTCAGCCAATCACATCTCTCATCTCAGTGTGTTTGTATGCTGAGATTTGCTAATTAGCACAAAACATAAAGTTGTACAGCTAGCTGAGGCTGATGGGAATGTCATTGGTTTTGCAAGTATTTTGTCATGGGAGAGACTTTACCCAGTATGCCTTGTGGTCTGACAAAGATACCCGAGGGCCCATTGATTGGGGTTAGGCATGGGGAGTGAGATGGTTAGGGTACAAATATAGGGTCAGAGCCAGGGTCAGAGTAGGGCTGGGACTTTTAGTCTCTTCCATTTAGTCATAAACCACAGTGTTTGGACACAATGAAACTTTGACCTGATGACAGCACTAGACAAAAAGTCAGGGGATGGCAGTCAGTAGAAGTCCTCTGGGCAGCATGGATATCTGTATCAAACTGAAAGGCCATCCAAGATATGTCAGTCTGGACCAAAGTGGTGCACAGATCGACTGACCTTGCCTTCCTTAGAGCCACAGTGCTAGCATGACTGAAGCCAATGTGGAATTATCTTAAAGTGCAATGCCACTGATGGCCACTAGATGATCCAGCTGACTCCCATTCAAAAAGCGCCAACTTCTCTCTAGAAATACTAAGTCAATCATTATGGTCTCAGTCTCTACATTTGGACTCTCTAATAAGTGTGCTGGTGGTCACCTTGGAATTTATTGCTCCGTTAATAAGATTTGAAGAGTAGCTTTGATGTCTGCTGTGTGGGCGCTGATTGACAACTCCTGGTAAGCTAGCATTAGCTTTGGTCCTAGGTAGCGAGGCGTGTTCTCAGAGCATGAAAGGCAACACCCCGCACTCCTTATTTGGAAGGTCCTGGCTCCAAATGGAAAAGATGGCACCGACCATAACGTGTAACTCTGGGCTTCAAACTGGCTCCAATACAAACCAACAGGTGACATCACACCTTGCTAAGTCTATCTTGATACACAGTCTATGGTTCCAACGGTTCACTGACTAAAAGTATCTTAGCTAAAATTAAGCTTGTTATAGAGGAAGGGTGCTAAAGCAGTTTTAACTTTGCACAGGATCCATAGAGACTCACTGGAACCACACCTGTTTTTAAGGAATCCTGCATTATTGTGAACAATATGCCTCCCTTAGGTTTCCTGTGGAGGAGTACATAGGTTGTGGTTTATATTTTGTAAGTATGTGGTCAGCATACAAAATAATGATGTTACAGACACTTTAAGAAAAGGTGAACACTTCTGATTCAGCAGACACAAACTCATTAATTCAGTCAAGGCTGTGTGTCCAGTGTTATCTAGACAGATAAGAAACTCTACCTCTCAAAGAGAAATTTACCATGATATGCTCAAGAGTAAGGCAGTACAACAAAAACAATCTGATGTGTGTCTCAGATAACGATTGAAAGGTCCAAGCCAATATGAGAATGTGAAACAGTAAGTTAGGAATCTTTAGAAAAGCCAATCTCTTTGTATGTTTTGTCTCTGCAGCCCTCATGTTTCTACAATTCCAACATGCAGCTGCTCCTTTCCCTACCCTCTGGTTGAAGGTGTGCCAGCAAGTGAAATCAGCTGGTCTAGAGTTTGGTTGGAGATCCACTGGCAGAGAGATACTCACTTCAGGCACTAAGAATCCACCCTTGATCTTCTTGCCAAGTGGCATGGCCAGAGTCCACAGGATGAGACATTCGTGGCAAACAATGGTTTTAATCTGGCCAAAGAACTTGTGGAGGTTCTCTTTGTACTGTTGAAAACACTCCAATCCGTACCTGCCACACAAGACATTAAAAACTGGATAAGTAGAGTTTGGCATTTTTAGACTCTAATCAATTTCTTTCTACAAATTTCAAGGCAAAAATAAGATGTTAAAGAGTATTTATATACTTTAAAGTGACCAATGACCTTAGATATGTAGTCTGCCATAGATCCAAACATACAACATACAATAAACTGCTCTTGGCTGATAATATTGACTATGCTGATTAGGGCTGCACAATTTATCAAAAAAGATTGCAACCTCAATTCAGGCCACTATGCAATCTCAGAGTTTGCATTAGCGGGAGACCCATTGCATCTAAACAAACAATTCTAATGTCTCCCTAAGTTTTGTCTCCCTAGCATTAACAAATGACAAGTGTGCACAGAAAGAGAGGAACTGACATAGATGCAAACAAATCTAACAAGTGTGAGAGACAGTAACATGTAGTGAAAGAAAAAGCTTTGTAGGAACCATAAAATGTGTTAAGAGTGGCAGAAACCCAGTGATGATGAGAAAGACTAAATATATTTACCTCCAGTTCTGACAAAAATGCAGCGCATGTACCATAAAAAGTTGTACAGTCTACTGTGTGGAACCAGATTCAAAGACGATGACAGAAGTCAAAAGCACGTATCATACTTTGCAGGCAAAAGTAAAACTGCAAACATACAGAAAGGTCAGGAAGACTGTAGCAGGAAATCCCTGTCGCATGAGCAATTGAACATCCCACTGAGCATTAAAGAGACTATAGGAAATTGTGATTCTCATTTTGACCAGAGTCATGCAGTCCTAATGTTTATGTATTGGTCTGGCTCTAAATAGGACTGTTTTAGTGTGCAGTCCCATTTGATGCCATGCTACTACAGGTAAATAAACAAGACTAATAGTCTTCAGTCATGCCAGCAGCTCTGTGAGGCTGTCCTTGGGGATAGCTGTGGTTAGCACTAAATGCTAACGTCAGCATATTATCATAAACACAATGACAATAATATGCTGATGTTTAGCAGATACTGTATAATGTTTACCATGTCTTAATGTGTTAGGATGCTAATATTGCCAATTAGCACTAAACAAAATACAGCTGATTGAAATGTCATTTGTAGAGGAATTATGGCAATAAATCAAATTGAAGAAATTGAAGTGTTGACATCATGGAGGTGCTAGATGACAAGTCAAAAGATCACCCATTATTACGAATCATCCTGTGGGGAGCGTGAATGTCTATACCAAATTTCATGGCAATCTATTTAATAGTTTTCAAGATATTTCAGTCGGAACCAAAAAAAGTTCAACCTCATGGTGATGCTAGAGGAAAAGTCAGGGGTTCACCAAAGTCAGTAGGATAGAGCAAGTATTGCTTTAAAAATGTCCTGTTCATTCATTTGCAACATTGCTCACAATAGCCTGATACAACCAGAGGTTGATGGTAAAAGTACCACAGTATAAACAGGGTTGACAAATTCCTCACCCCAACACAGAGTGTGGTATGGCTGGCTGCACAAATACCAAAAGTAAATCTTTTCCTGGTGTCACCAGCAATAAATTGAAAATAACACTGATAGACAATTAAAATGAAAGAACAGAACAGACATGAGGCAGCAATAAACACACTATAAATGCTCTAAATAAAATCTGTGATTGCTTTGTGAAAGGCTGCAGGCAGACTAAGACTGCCCTTTACAAACCTCTGGCTAGAAATTATAGGACTAATACACAAAAAATGGATAATAAAAGCGCATTCCGGTGGCTGTGGATGGAGAATAATTTGACTCTTAGCCTTTCCCTGAATAAGCAAAGATGCACATGGACAGAAAAATAAGAGTAGAAAAGAAAAAAGAGGGTTCTGGCTGATGAAAGAGTTTTCATGATTTGTTCATGATTAACATTAAAATCATATCCAATAATTATAATATTAGAGTGTCATGAGTAATGTTATAGTGATTGTTGGTGCTGTTGTTTTTTTGTTTTTTTTAAATAGAACTACCAAGTGTGCACGCTTGGTTGAAACAATGAAGGAAAGAGGCATAACAGCGAGGTTTATTAATGACTTAGCGAGAATGGAAGGGAGCAAGGAATGTGGTGTGTGTGTGTGTGTGCCCGCGCATGCACATTTTCACCAAAAATTTCCATTCACCCACTTAAATGGAGGGGGAACTCTAAGCTTTTAATCACTGTCCTGTTTATGATGACACACCTCCTAACAACAGAGATATTCACTTAGAAAACATTTTGGGTGTGCTCCAAAACCTGCAAGGAGGCCAAGCAACACATCAGAATGCTAAAATGGAGTGCTGCCTCTGTATGCATGGCACAGTGCCAGTCTATGAGTTAACTAAGTTTCACTTATGACTTTTAAATCGGTCCTGTCAGTATGTTTGGATGAGACTGTTCTCCAAACAAGAAAAACAAAAGACGACGGCATCAGCAATTTTTTGAAATGCCTAAATAGAACTAAGGACCTCTAGTTGAAAGAAAAAGAGTGAGCCATAATATATAGATGGCAATATAGAGCCACAGAACCCCTTAAGGAAGGAGGTCAGGGTAGATGGGTGGGTCAACAAAACGTGTGACTTTATATGGGTGACTGCTGCTCACTTCCTGTTCATCATTTGCTTCTTTTAACCAAGACCGCAATTGTTCCCTAAACCATGTCTTTTTTCACTATTTTGTCACCAAGATGAACAGTTGTTATTTAATCCAAATCATAATCTTTCTCTAACCCTTACCAAGTTGTTTTTGTGCCTAAACCTGACCCACCCTTATCCATAGCAATGGCAGATCAGCAAATTATTGTTGTCTACAGTGACGACAACAGGATTGCATGTTTGAAAAGAAATTCAGAGAAGAAGAAGAAGCAGTGAAGTTCAAAAATCAAGTTCATGCAAGTGACTCGCTCTCTTTCCTTGCTGTTCTGATTACTTGGGCCTATAACAATGATCATGTGTTGTTTTTGTAGATTGTGATTTGTAACCATTTTGGTAGACTCTGACAAAAAATGTCATCCTGCCAGTAGAGGTGTCAGGTGAGAAAAGTCTAATAGGTCTATGTGAAATCTTTGAGAAACAACATCTTTTGTTGTTTATTTAGGGCCTGTGGGTTTTGAAATTTAATTGAAAAGTCCACGTTTCCCTTCACCATTTCAGATTTTGTGTGTTGATAGTATAGTAAGAGGTTACAAACCATATCTCTATTAATATCGCTTGCCAGATTAACCCTAATCTGTTTGTAACTGGACAGTATTTAATCTCCAAGAATCACAACTAAAATATACAAAGTATTCAAGAGTGTTGGACTTGAGAAAACCAACTTTCAGTGTAACTAAAGAGTGTGCAAAGTTATATTAGCCAGTGCTGCGTTCCAAATGTTAAAACTAGATTATTTGCTTTTGACTTTTGGCCACTTGGGGGCAGTGGAACAAGATGAGAGCTGATGGGATCAGTGACACTGCAAAAAAACCCTTAACAATTAGATAAAACAGGCTGTTGAGTAGAGCTTGTTGATAAAAATATTGATTACTGCAACTTTAAAGTTTTTATTAAGGTGAGCGTTTCAATTTGTTTCTGAATTCTAGGATTCGAGGTACATCTCTATACTAATGCTGCATTCATGTGGGATGCAATGTAGAGCTGGGAGAAGAATCCCATGTTGACATGAGAGCAAAGAGATGCACAAAATACTGTGCATGTTCAATATTGCACTATATCCATTAAATATGCACTTAAACTACAAACTAATATGGGTCGTCCATGTTTGTTTTGTTTATCACGCACTTCTGTATTATTTACATGATTTACATGTTGACATGATTTACATGTTGTCATGAACGAGTCAGAAACTGGTAATTACAGTAAATCCAACATGACATGAACGAGGCATGAAGTACATCACAGTGAGCTGCGGATAAAATGAAAGAGCTTTCACATCGTTCAGCTTTAGTCTATCATTGTACATCTTTGCACATTTTGATGTTCTGCTTGGCTGCTTGACATGTAGTTCAATATTTTCTCCCTTTAGGCAGGAGAGGAAATTTTCTGGAGCAGAGGTTTGTATTAGGACAGGAGAACAACAGGATGGAGCTGCTTCTTGACTTTCTCCATCTCAGCAAATGCTGACTTTTCTCCCTCCAGCAGCTGCTTGAGCGATTCCATTCAGTCTCTGTACATAATTAATCACACACACACTCATCTCCCTCTCACTTCGACTGAGCCCGAACAAGCCTCAACTTTAATGAAATTCACACCAAACAAACGACTGGAGGACCAGGATGTGCAGTGGCAGACAGGCGAGTGAGAGAAAAGATCTTGTTTCATCACAGTTAACTTATGAGACATACCTCTCAAGAGCTCAATGTCATTTTCAACACAGACACTGTAAAGAAGATTTTTTTTTTACTCTGCAGAAATGAGGGGAGTTTCTGTGGAGGCTGCAGCAGTCAGACAAGTGGCAGCTCATGGTGTTCTGCTGTTTTAAGAGGTTGTCTGGAGCTACATTAGATGACAGGAAATGGCTAGTGCACAGTATAGAAGAAGACACGTACAGTAGATAATGTGACACAAACTCCATTAAATAATTTTGTATCTTAACACTGATTTGCCTGATGGTGGGAGAACAGAACTTCATTTCTGGGGAAATGACTTGTGATTATTACTTCATTAGAAAGAGAACCAACTTCATACTGGACCAGAGTCGTATCCGTCAAGCTCCTCGAGAGTGGGAAAGAAGTCCTAACTGGCCAAAAATTCACAGCAACACATTTTGTTTCTGCTTAAAAGGACAAGTAGTAAAGCATATTAGATTAAATAAGACAGAGACCGCTGCACACACTCTGTGTGAGGATAAATATTCAGTGATTACAGTGAGCTTATTAAAAGATAGGGTTTTTGCAAAAATGTATGTTTTGACTAACTTTGTCTAGGATTAAAAAAAAAGTTTAATTAACGATTATCTCCATTGCTGATTCATCTGCAGATTTTTTTTTCTTGGTTTATGAAATCATTTTTTGGTCTAAAAAATGTCAGAAAAATTAAACAAAAAAGAAAATCCCACCACAAAGTTCACAGCTCCAGAGTGACATATTCATACTGTTACCCAAATATTTTCAGTTTCGTCAAATTCTCACAATCCTTGAGCTAAAACTATCAAATGTTTGATATTTTTCTTGAAAAACAGCAAACAATTAGTCATTCATCAAAATAGTAACCAATTAACTTTTGTCCAATAACTAATCCTTTCAGCTCTAAAAAGAAAGAACATCTTCCCTCCACAAATAGAGGAATCTTCACAACCTTTCCCATTTCAGCAGTAATAGATCAAACTTTGATCACGAGTATGACACATCAGTTAATGTGCAGATTCATTCATTCTCCTCCACCCATCATGAAGTTATGGAAAAACGAGCTGCATCCAAGCAATCATGGATCCATTTATTTTTTTGTTTTTCGTTCATTCATTCATTCATTCATAATTACTGATGGTGAAGTAATATTTTAGAGATGTGTTCATATTGTTAAAACGTATTCCCAACAGTGGATGAGTTTACAGAAATGAAAATTTCCCCACCTGTAGGGAACATAACAGAAGGTGTGGTTGAAAGCTGAACTGATCAGTTGAAGAGAAGATAAATGCCATGTTTTCATAAAGCTGTGTCCCACAGAGTGTTTACAACATCGCTGCTGTGTGTGCAACACTGCACAATACATGCAGATGCAGCGGTAGTACAGGGACTGTAAACCGGTGTGATTAGACAGGCAAACAAGGATAATTTCACACAGCAAAGTCAATTACCCACCGTTTTAATGTGTATATACAGTGCATTTACTGTTATTATTTGTGTTAGTATTTACTTAAATCCTAATGCAAACGGCTTAATAGCTTCAGCATCATAATGACACTGAAGCTATTTATTTATTTTAGCATCATATTCTGCATATTCTAGACAGCTTAAAAAGCCTACACTTAAAAAAAAAGCATATTTTGAATTTTACAAATGTCTAATACCCCAAACCGCAAGTGTCAGAAAACTACATGTCACCATAATTTCTACTTTGTTATTCTGAATGTGGCAAAACAGCCATGTGATACACTCTCCTAATTGTCCTTCTCCTGCTGAGAGTAGGTGCAGGAAGATTCATAAATAACACTCCTACTCTGAGGTAGGAGTGGATTTAGTCCTAGTTTAACTTTCAGTGCAATTCCTGGCAGGGTTTCTGAGACGCTTAATAAATACAAGCGCCAGTTATCAAAACGACTGCGACTAAAGGAACAGACATCTCCTATACTGTAGCTAACCTGTACTGTACATGGAACAAGAGTGAGCACTTATCACATTAAGATCTAATATACAACCACCTGTTATCATGTGACTGAAGTTCTGTACTTATGGAGGTGATATGATGACCGAAGCGTTCATCAGTAGAACAGAAAGTGTATGAAATTACCTGGTGATGTCCCACACACAGGAGCTGATGACGATGACATCAGGCTTGAGTCCTTGCTGAAAGTCCTCCAAGATGCTCTCCACGTATGGCGAGTAGATGCGTGTCAGGAAGTAGAAACGCAGCAGGTGGTGGTCAGAGCGGTACTGCCGGACCTCTCTATACTCGGTGCCATTAGTCATGGGACCCAAACGACCTCCTTCCACCAGGCTGTCCCGCTCAAAGGAAAGCTCCCCCTGGACGGCAGAAAGGGAGTCATACAATACCAGCATCACGGCATTGGAAAACACCATTTCTTTATCAATAACACAGCCTCATTTCACAGTTCACATAACAGCAGGTTGGTGCTTCTCAACATTTTATGAGCTCTTAAAATGAAGCCATGTCTACCTGTCTCCTCATCATAGGTTACATACTGTATAATATCAACTCAGTGTGAGCATTTCAACCAAAGAGTGATTTCCAGATTACTACATTTGAATCATTTTTAGGCCACAGGCTGTATTCACAAATCATCTTAAATCCTCTTGAATGGAATTAAAAGTTCCTGCCTGAGAATTTCCTCTTCAGATGAGTTCACAGAGCCGCTGTTAGTAAGAAATGCTGAGAACATAAACTAAGAGAAGGGGTGGGCTAAAATATTCAATATTTGATGAACAGATAGATTGTTTTTGAAAATTCATAAACAGATGTTTTATATATTCTATAATCTGGATCACAGATGTCCTACATGAAACAAGGTGAAATATTGACTGTGTATGGCATCAACCTGCATGTTGATACTGTATATAGTGCTATTTTCTTCATCCTTTGATGATTAATTGATGAATAATTGCAGAGTTGGGCAAACTGATATTTTCAGCGTTTCAGAATCATTTCAATTTGCTGATGAGCTGATTGGATCTGTATTAACTCACTTGCCATCAAAATAGCCCTGCAAATGAACCAAGACCTTTTTGAAGTTCATTATCGTTGTATTTTTCAAGGTTGACTCAGACTTCCTCTACCTTCACCTCTACAGTACCTTTCCCTTAATACTAGGTGAATTACTCTTCCAGTCCAGAGATGTAAACAAAACCAATTCATTAAACAAATTTAAACTTCAAATAATAGGTCAGGAGGAGCATGGGTGACGTGTCGACATCCTGCTTGGAGAGGCTAAACTGAACTGCTGACACAGGTGTTTTCATTATTTTAACTTTACTAGTATGCAGTGTAGGGTGCACAATTACTTGCAGCAAATTTAAGGAAGGCTTAGCCATCTCTAGCCTACATTACCCGCCACCCCTGGTCAGAAGCCTATATGACCATTGAAACAAGTTTTAATCATTCCTCCTGTTAGAGATTATTAAGATCCATTCCTAATGGCGTATTTATAGATCCCACCGCTTTTCTTGGCAAGACCCGCCCTACTCTGCCTCTCATTGGCTAGCATTCGTTGTGTTCATTAGGTTTGGCATGAGGAGTGATTGGTTAGGGTTTGGGTAAGAATATCAGAAGCAAGCCAATCAGAAGCAGAATAGGGCATTCAGAAGAACAGTAGGGTTGGTCTTGCCAAGAAAAGCAGTGGGATCCATAATAATGCTTCCTAAATGTTCTTCAGTGTAAGTGTTGGGGGACAAAATCCACAGTCCTCATTTGTCTGAAGCCATCATGGGGCCAAGTAGGAAGCTTCAGTCCAAATTAGTCAAATCAGGTGGACATCCTCCAATATTACAGCCATTTTAGTACTAATTTCCTTCTTTTTCTTTCAGTCCTTCAACTGCAGCTTAACAGGGACGCACTGCCCAGGGAAGGTGTCCTTCAGTGTAAGTGTTGGGGGACAAAATCTGTCCTCCTTATGTGTCCTGTATTCAAAAGCTTATGTGAAGCTAGTATGAGGCTTCAGCAGTTACACAAATGAAGTGGCTATCTTCCAAAGTTAGTCTTTTTAGTATAAAATTCCCTCTTTGTTTTTCCCTGGACAGTGCTTCCCTGTTTAGCTGCGGTTGAAGGACTGAAAGAAAAAGAAGGAAATTAGTACTAAAATGGCTGTAATGTTGGAGGATGTCCACCTGATTTGACTAATTTGGACTGAAGCTTCATACTTGGCCCCATGATGGCTTCAGACAAATGAGGACTGTGGATTTTGTCCCCCAACACTTACACTGAAAAACATTTAGGAAGCGTTATTATGGATCCCACTGCTTTTCTTGGCAAGACCAACCCTACTCTACCTCTGAATGCCCTATTCTGCTTCTGATTGGCTTACCCTGATATTCTTACCCAAACCAATCACTCCTCTTACCAAACCTAACCAACCCAAGTAACAAACACAACGAATGCTAGCCAATGAGAGGCAGGGTCTTGTAGGGCGGGTCTTGCCAAGAAAAGCGGTGGGATCCATAATAACACCATAAGGAATCTTAATGGTCAGAATGGACAGGCAGAATTATTACAGTAAGAGAAACAGCTTTCAACGTTCACATTGGCACCTGACCAATGCTTTAAGATACGCTTTTTATAAAAAATTGCAAACCTATCATTTAAAGTTAGGACTGACAAACCTTTTATTTTCACAGTTTCTCTAACTCTGCCAGTTAGAAACTACTTTTAGCCTGAAGATGTTTTGTGATACGGCCCCTGAAAAGGTAAAACTATTTAGAATTGACAGAAAAAGCAAAGTCAGGACAAAATTATATAATTTTGTGTACATGTTCATCTCGCAACCCCTACAATTTATCATGTGAATCCTTAGAGAAGTAATTAAGTTCAGTTTGGAACCACTATATTAAGTGACTACTGTAATCTGCAAAGGAATAGCGGTCTATTTAAAAGGTGGAAAAGCAAGGATTGAATTGCTTTTTGTTAATTTTGGTAGCTATTCGCCTTATGATCATCACCTCACAGATCACAATTTTCCTTGTGTCTTAATTGCGACTACATCACTGTGCACAGCACTCTATTAAAGTCTGTTCTGGCAGCTTTAGTTGCTTTGAAAGGCAATTTATTTCCAATTGATAAAGAGGGAATGAGGAATGGAAGTCAGACTGAGCCAAGGCCTTTGAGGCGACAAAAGTGAATTGCCTTGAAACGGCAGGTTCTGTAGTGTGACTCCAGGTATGCTTCTGCTGTTTCATGTGAATGAAAAAAAAGCTGCAGGAAAGATTTACTTTGGACTTGAGCTGAGGCAGAGTCAAGTACTGATCCCTCTGAAGCAGCAGAACCAGGTCTTTATACATGGAGCGCTGTACTGAAATCAAAGAACAAATCCAACAGGCTTCATACACATCAAGTAACAGAAAAAACCTCAAAGATTTCCATCAATTACGATGAAAAATATGAGAAAAGGAACAGAGTGGTGAAGAATTTCGAGGGTTTACATAGCTGCTGAGCTATGAAGCCGTATTCTGTGTCTGGTAAATACTGAACATAGGATATTAAATCCCAGCTGGCACCCTCTTTCTGTTCAAGCATTTAATCCTAAAATATTCCAGGAAACACTTTAGGATCAAGACAATTTGGAGAACAGGATGCTGAAATTTTTTGACAAGCAAAGATTCTTATAATTTAAAGCTTTGACAGAATTTAAAATGCTTGCAAATGCAGTTATGTGTAAGCATATTCATTTCTTGTTCATGTGTCTCACCTGAACCACCAAGAACCACCACGAACTTGTTGTGCAGGAGCTGCCTGGCTTGACTCCGCGTTACAAATGTCCTCATGGCTGCACAGCAATCTGTTCACAGGACTAATGTTAAGGTATGAGAGGGGAATTATAACACACTTCATTTTCACACTTATCTTTTTAAACTTTACAGTTTACATTCTCTCACACTTCTTTCATCCCTGTCACCTTTGACAAGAATGAGGTGACTTCTTCTTCTATCTATGTTAATGTCTCTAGCTATTAGTTCCAAACTCCATCAAGCACATATATCAAAAGATACAACACGTAGCATGGCATCTCCCAAAACCTTAGCACATAACTATACTGATAATTCACAAAGCAGCAATTTCATTAAGGATATATCAACTGTCATACAGTATTTTTTGGAAGTTTGGGGTAACAATACAGCTCAAACTCTGCTCAAAAATGTGTCAATTAATGAATTCATCAATTAAAATATCTTTTATATCCTATGTATAACTATCTATATTTATTGATAATTCATGACGCAGCTCTTTCATTTACAAAAAATATTTTCCACTAATAGTCAACTTAATAATAAATTTTAGAAATGTTCGTGTGAGTGGAAACTCACATGAAACTCTTACACTGCTCAGTAACAATTGTTTTTCAAGATGTATCACCTCAGGATAAGTTTGTGACTAGCTTACTAACTAGCTAACTAGCTTAAACATTCAAATATACGTCAATACAACACGGCATGGCGCCACCTGAACCTGTCAGGCTGGAGTACATCCAGAGGAGCCTGTTTGTTGCTAATTCAGTAAACAGAACATTCGTTTGATATTCGTCCAAAATGTGTCAATTCAGAGACATTCTGCATGGCGTCACCTGTAGCTAGCGTAACGTTTGCTGATAATTCACCAAACATCGCGTTAATTTAGAGTAATATCACTTGTTCGAACTGCTACTCTGTTTCAACTTTGTTGTTGAGTTATTTTTGGAAGTTTGTGCGAGTGACATACAGCCAAAACTCCAATTTCATTAAAAATATGCCAATTACACCGCATGGCGTCACCTGAGACCTTATGGGTCTTATCTGACTTGTCAGGAACCTTTAAAACTCCTTCACTTCTTGCTGCCTCTTGTTTTCAAATTAATCGTCATTTTTGGGAGTTTGTGTTAGTGACAAAGTTAACTTATCAAATACTCCAATTATTTCGAAATAGGCGTTTCGTAAATGTAAGCGGAACTGAATAATTAAGTGTCAGGTGTTAAAAGTTATATCGTCTCTACCTACTTGTCCAGGTTATTTCCGTACTAATGTTTGCCCACCGTGTTGGCGGGTTCTGGCTCTGCTGCTCTTCACCTGATAACAAAAGCACAGCCACGGATTCTCCTTCCGCCCAGCTCACCAGTTACATATCAAAACCACCTAAAGAACCAATTATTTCACGTTGACCAGTTGCTAAAAGTGTCTGACCCTTCCCCCTCTCCCATGACGACTCTGCATACACACACATTATATTGTTTTGCTGTAATGCCTACAGGCAGGCGACTTTATGTGCCCAAATACCTCCAGTCACATTTATTCAGGGCCCAGCCAGGATTGTAGAGAAATACTCAGGTCACGATTCTCTTCTTCCCCTAAAAAAAATTCAACAAAACATTTATTATTTTCATTTGCATTTTTAATATTGTATTTATTCCATTAATATTTTTAGTCTAATATTCAGCCTGGATGACCACTTTGTTTTGTCCTCATTATTCAGCCTGGTCTTATTTATATGTATTTTGCCCTTACCAAAAGACCTTTTTCACAGCAGACATTTTGACTTGTCAGAGTATGAAAAGCGCATGTGTTACTAATGACATTAATGATTGCTCTGTTCTATTCAAGTGTCAAGCTCCAGTGAGACAGTGCAACAGTGCCAGCATGCATAATAGCAAGACCCTGAAACCGAAGTGGCTAAATGGAATCCAGCCATCATTCATTTTATTATTTACACCTTTCTGTGACATGTCAAAATGTCTTCTATGAAAAAGAGCCTATCTGTAGAGAGTGATTTATTCAGCGCTGTATCCATCACAATGTTATTTTCAGGCAACACAGAGGCCATAGGTAGCAGTCAAAAAATCTGAAATGTAGACAGCAGTTCAAAGCTCTATTGAGCCAAGCTACACATCATTTGATATATATGTCTATAATTTTCGTTTCCTACTTGAGGGTCTAAATGCTATTTCAAAGCCACACTGCTTGGAGAAAATTGGGGTGGGTGAATAATTTGACTGTGTTTTATTTGTTGGCCAGAAAGTAGTCAATTTAAATATACTGAACATAAAAAATCAGCCTGTGAACAAGTGTTACTTTACATTCTACATTTAAAAACTTTGCTTGCTAAAACCCACAAATTCTCAGATAAAATACCAAAGATGTGTCCTCAAAGGTAGCTCTAGCCTTGAGTGTATTGTCCCAGTATTCCAAATGAAGGAATGCACCTATTTGCTTTTTTTGCTGAGAGTTAGATGAGAAGATTGACTCACTCTTGGACCGACTTGCTGGATGTTCTCTGACTGCATGTTGCATGAGTGTATGCGCTTGAGTAAAATGCATGTAAGGCAACTGTGCTCTGATGTGTCAGTCCAGCTCAGCCTTGAGTAGACTGCTCAGAGGGGGCTCATTTGGTGGTATCATTGCATGCTACAGCCTCATAGCAGTGGAGATTAAATAGTTTGTAGCAGTTTGTTTTGTCTTTGGCTTGATCTTGAGCTCTGGAGCAGAATCAGAACTGTTGTGTATTTGAAGGACTTTCTGTTTGGATATTGTCAGAGATCTCAGCTCACAAGGCTTCCACCATGACAGCTGAATTTGATCATCACTGAACTTCCGTCAGAGGCTTACATTAAAGCCCTTAGTCAGCCGAGTCAATGAGGGATTACACCATTAACCTGACATTTTTGCAAGGGTGACTCCAACATAACAGTGATATCACAGAGCAAGAAGATTCCTCACAAAATGATAGAGACTGAATGTTATACTCAGTTGCAAAAGGGGCAGCTGGTCTTCCTGAAAATAATGCTTGACTGCTTGTGGATGACATGAGGTCCCTCTGCTTATTCTTGGTATTTACAGGCCAGGTTGCCATGAAATGTATTGAAGATATTCATGCTTCACAAAAGATGGATGTTTTTGACGACCCCAGCCACACCTTTTATCTTAGCTATCATTGTACAATCCTATCCACTTCTACAGCAAATATAAAAACTATGGGGGAGATTTCCATGACATTTACACAACATATTTGTGTTACCCAGAGCAAGAAACTTTACACTTTGGACACTCCATGAACTTTCCTCCAGTGCAACCTTCAGGACAACATGTCAACCTTGCGAACAAGATGATGCATTTTCATAATTTAAAGCCACCATGTGTAAAATTTGAAAAATGTCTTTAATCTTGTTTGTGTAATCCGTACAAAAAGTACAACGTGATACAACTAGTGAGCTTTAGAAGTGCTGGCTGATGGATTTTGTTACCTTTAGACAGAGCCAGGCTAGCTGTTTCCATCTGTTTCTTGTCTTTGTGCTAAGCTAAGCTAACCAGCTGCTGGCTGTAGCTTTATATTTAACAGATTCTGATATTTATGAGATTGGTTTTAATCTTCTTGGCAAGGGAGCAAATAAGCGTATTTCCCCAAATTCCAAGCTTTAAAAAACACCATTTCCCATATGTCCAAGTCTGTTGCTGGTAAAACTTGACGGGAGCTGTTAGCTTTTTGAATGCTTCTTATTAAGAAATGTTAAGAAAAACAACAGCATCCATCAGTTGTTCAAATGGCTAATAAATTGACAAAGGACCTTTAGAAACATTTTGAATTATGACTGCTAGTGTGGCTCTATGGGTCATTTTTAAAAGCAATGAGAAACATCATATTTGGTTGTTTGGAGACTGTAACATTCATAAAATCCTGTAGGGTTTAAATTTTAAAAGCAAGTGCTGTATTACTGTAGAGATACTTTGTAGAATATATGTAGACAGTAAACTCCAGGAACGTGTTTGACTTTTTCAGAAAGACGGATGAAAGAAACCCTCAAGAAGCTAGCTTGCAAAAGCTAGCAGAACCATGGCTAGCAAAGTGACATCAGGAGTGAAATTAACTGAATGTACTTTAATGCTTCACATTTTATAATAAGACGACGAACTAGTGGTGTGGGTGGGAGCTTATGATGTAACAAAATCTGACTTGCTGCTGTTTTTATAAACCCCCTCTCTTTATTTGTGTGGCTCACCAACTGAAGGCTAGCCCAAGGAAAGACATTAGCGTATTTATACACCTCCCTCAGCCCTTTGGCTGCACAGAGTTTGATTTATAGACAGTGGTCCTGGAAAAACTCAGCTCTTTTCATTTAGATCACGTCTGCTGTCTGGCGCAGAATCCACCCCACAGGTTTGTTTGGGCGCCCGGCGCCCGGGTAATGGGCTAGGAAAACGTCTACATCGATATATCTCCCCACGAGGCCATTCCTCCTCGCTGTCCGATAGCGTTCCACTCGAACCGTGGACTCTCCAAATGCATTAGTCTCCAGGGAGATGAGAGCTGCCTCTCGCAGATATCTCATTTCCAACAGAGTGGAATCCATTAAGAGCAGGTGAGAGTGGAGACTACCCGCGATGTGAAGGCTTCATACTCGCTCATCACCCAGGAACTATAAGATCATCATAACACCACTTTGGGACACTGGCACTAATAATAGGAAGAGTTTATTTTAAAGGTGGCATTTTTAGTCTTCAGTCCTACAATAATTACTGAAGTCTCACACATCTCACATCCTAACTTTACTCATCATTATGCAGTCACATAATTCCAGCAGAGGCATTAGGCTGGTATAAGGAGAGTACAGTTCTTCCACCACAGGACCTGGGTTGGCTCAAACCTTTGTTCCAGTGAAGTGACTTTGAGCATGACACTGAAACCCCCAGCTCCTTAGATCTGCCTGCCAATGGGACAAGTAAAACCTTTTCATGAGAGAACAGGTGTGCTTCTCTTGCATTGAACTCCAGCTGGGTACCCTGCCTCATAAAACAGCGATGTTTGTACTTCCCCAAAAAGTCAGGAAAAAAGGTGGCACTCCAAAGATCAAAAACAGAAAGAGAATCACATCACTATTAATTAACTGACTTTGTTTTCTGACTTTGTTCTTGGTAAACAGTAAAATCTTTTTCCCACAGGGAACCATTAAGAATCCTGATAACAATGAAAACTGAGCAAACTCCACCCACTGATGAGGGCAGCAATAACATATTATCACATTTCGATATAATATCTTTCAGTACATATGATACAGTAGAAATGTGTCTCTTTCTGCTACGTTCACACCCATTGACTTATCTAGCATCTCTGTCACTATGGGCTCATGGAGGCCAGACACCTCCTGCTAGAGTCTCCATAGATTGTAAAAGACACACTACAGTACATGGAAGATATACATAAAACCTAACCAAATATCTCCCTAAAGTGCTGTTGGATATGGTTTTTATGTTTTTTTTGTTATTGTTACACATGTAGCTGCTGTAAACTTACAATAGCAGTGGGTCCCTCAACCGTACCTCCAAAAAAAAAAATAAAAAAAAATTGAATGGCTACAATTAAGTTTTGCACTTCTACAAAGTTCTACAAGAGACAGATTGAAAAAATTAACAATAAAAAGTTCAAAATCCCCAAAAACAATGAATTACCCATAATGCAACCAATGGCATCTTTTCTTAGACACTCACACTGTGTCCCAAATACATTCTACATATTAATTCTAAGCAGGTTTTGTCTATGTAGTGTGTTCACACTGGAAAAGTGACAACATTTTGTATACTCAAACCAGACAGCATGGATTTTTGAGTGTGGTGTAGATGGACACTATTATCCCACAATGCAACACGCTGCGGAAAAAGACAAAGGGAAAAACTGCACATGTAGAGGGGCAGCATTACTGCTCTTGTTGCGTACAGCATACTGGAACCTCTTTAAAAGACGAAAAATGGACGAGAATGGAAGAGAACAGCTGGAAAACTGAGGTTGCAGATGATATGACGTGTATTGCGGGAGGTTAGTAGGCTTTTTTTTGTTGTATACTAAGTGTAAAAACAATCTGATGACATCCTCCGGGTTATTTTCTCAGACTTGACAAAGCTCCTCAAGAGCCACAGAGGACAACTGAGTGAGTACTCCTCCTTGTGACAGGTAATTTGATCTAAATGACTCAAATTAATGGAGTTCTCCTTTAATTATCTCTTTGGATTGATTCATTTGTGTTCTTTTGAAAAGACTTTTGCCTCAAGATTGCATGACAGATTTAATTTTACAAGCACAGACGTTATCTGACTTGCAGTAGCTCATTCATATGCATCCTGTTATTCCCTTTCAAACACATCAAAAGGCTGTCATCACATAATTGCATAGGAATTTCCATTAAATATTCTTCAAGTTGGAATGAGTAAAAATAAGACAGAATGAGAGAAACTTGATGATAGTTTTGTAAAAATATTTTATGTAACAATTCAAAAGTCATAACACACAGCAAAAGACATTCAAATCAACGTGAGCGACCGGGGTGTGTCCTGCAAGCCCCAAGCATCCATCAAGTCCTCCACCGTGTAAACAGTGTTGAAAAGAAGCTGCTGTGTGATTGGCTCTCCTTCCTCCTGATAGTCATCTGTATCTCCAGATTTTGCATTTTAGACATTCCTTATACAATACAATAAATTATAAAACCTAAAAATATGGAGGAGTTGACTTGTGGTAAACTTAACGTGAAGATTTTCAAGCATTCGGGACACACCCCAGGTATGGAGAGACCTCTTTGGCACATAACACAAATCATAAAACATGACTTAAAACAAACTGTAAACAAAACAAGTTATTACAAAATGCATTTTTTTTATACACAGACAGCATAAACAGATTAAAAAATAACAATAATCCTAAAAAACAGATTTGGCAAATGTGACCGTCCCCCAGCGATAACACTTGTCTCAGTCTGCAAGGCCTCCGTGCAAAACCGCGTCGTTGTGGTTAATGTTAGCGCACGCTGGGAGGTGGAGAGTGGAGGCAGCGGGGTCAAAAGTGAGAGGAGATGGGAGGGGGAGGGGGGAAGTTAAGGTTTCATTTTGAAGTCTGAACTGGTGTGAGTCCTGTTTGTTCTTTTGTGTCTCCGGTTTTAACTTTGTGTTCGTCCTCCTCTGGTATGTGTGACAGCTCTGTGGTTTACCAGCCAAAGTCTCTTTAGTGCAAATAGGCTGTCAGCCGCTGCCTCCTCGGAGGATGGAGGGTGGAGGGTGGAGGAGAAGGTCATTTTCGCGGTGGAGGCGAGGCTGTGTTTGGTTTGGCACCTGGTACCGGTCTATGAGAAAGAAAAGGGAAAAAAGAAGGCATTCTAGCTTAAGGTTATAGTGATACAGCATAATGAATGGCTGATATTTCACTTTAAAGAATAAAGCATGAAAAATGACTTTTTTTTTTTTCTGTCAACAAACCATGTGCAGACCCAAACCAACAACAAATGTATCTACTAACAGATATTGTGTGTGTATCCAAAGGCTGATAGATCTTATTCCTCTGTGTCATTGTTGCCCAAAAACTATTAAAAACACATCAATGAGCCACACTGTTGCATTGGGTGACATGTTCCTTTATTACCATGAACACACACACACACACACGGTCCTGCTGCCAGAAATACTCACTAGATCAGAGGCTCCCAACCCTCAGGATACCGGGCCTCGGAAAATTTGCTACGTGGCCGTGAGGGAATCATGATTCAGCTAAAAAAGCTGAATAATAATCAACATACGCTGTAACTTCATGGGCTGTTTTGGGGTAAATAGTGTGAACCCTGAGCAGTCTTTTTCATCACTTTAAAAGTCAAAATTCTGATAGCAAAACACAATTTGGGCTTTTTAACTTAGAATAATAAGCAAATCTATGAAGTTAATGGGGTTAAAGATCTCCTCCAGACATAAAAATACTTGACTAATATTTTGTGTCTAGTATGATTATTCCTCCTTAAAATCCTTAAAATGACATCTATACATTCTCCTCAGTGACAAATCCCAAATCTATGAATATGCCAACATTTGTTATATTGGACCACAATTGGCCCAAACTAGTTGTGATGTCACAAATCATGCTCATAGGTACACGCCTTAAACTGAGTTTTAAGATGAGCACAGAGAAACTTTCCTCCTTCAGCAGGATGAATGTGAAAACAAACGCTGCACATACATCATTCTGCACAGAGAAGAGAACAACATCCAACTGAAAGAACAAGAAGAAAAACACATTGTTGAGTGGAGGGGACTTTTCATAGAAAGTCAAATTTATAAGATAGTTTGTAAGCCCAAAGTCTGACTTGGAATATTGATTTACTATCTCAAAGTAGTATTGCATAATTTCGACTTGGTCAAAAATCAATCTTGAGGTTAGATTTCAATTTATCTTAGTCAGAGGTTGATTTATGACTTCTGAAATACTTTATTGTGACACAATCATCACTGTTGCAAAGCTGAATGTTCCCTGTTACAATAAAGTGTAATGATTTCTGTAGCCACAACATGTCTCCTCTCACTGCCTGAATGCTGTCTCCTGCTGACTCCTCTGCAGTTCTCCTGAATACTGGCTGAGAAAAGGATTGATTTGCTAAGTTACGAAAATTTATAAATAGCTTTTACCCCTCGCCCTAGGAGTCAGACAAAAAATGCATCACCCTGAGAATTTCTGGTCAGTTAGGAGTGATTTCCTCATCTGAGAAGCTTGATAAATACGGCCTCTGATGTCAGATCAGATCTTGGCATTGCCAATACTGCGGTCAGAGAACCAGATGTAGAGACATTCAGATCCATCTGCTGGACTACACCAGCAGAGGGATCATAAAACCTAAAGAACAATCACCTCCAGCTCTCCCGCCTGACTTTTACTACGTTGACAGATAAACCGCATGGAACAAAAAGCATGACTCTGCATCTGAAGACGGTAAGCACAAGCCTCCGCAATAGGGGCAGTCACTTATAAAAAATGAAAATTTAATTGCTGATAAAGAAGCGAGTCAATGCATTGCATGGTTTGTAAACTCGGAGAGTTTATGTGCCTGGACCCACACCCGCTCTGAACAGAAAACAGCGTGAAATAAAAAAGGAATACTGTGAGGCAGTATTTTTCACAGATACAGCTCCTCCCTGGAACCTTTACAGGAATCATAAAAGGTTCTTGCAAACAGCATTGAAATCTAGAAAAATAGGGGGAAAAAACAACAAACAATAGCTGTTTTATGAACACAACTTTTCTCATTAGAAGTCTTTTAGATTTGCATTAAGAAAAGTAACATCCCCCCCGAGGTCAAGTGAATTCAGAGTAGTCACAAACAAGTGTTAAGTGATGTTTTCACAGGAGTGTAATGCTGTAAAACCTGTTGTTCAATACAATATATTTGGTACAACGGCCTTGAGTGGGTGGAGGACATAATGTGTTACACTTCTATAGAAATGCACTCCTCCAGTTCTGTCAGTGTTTGTGTACGAATGGCAGCAGATAAAAATCAGGAGAACCATTCAAAAGAAAATAATCAATTAATAATTATAACATCTGAAACAAAAGAAAAGCACAGATTAAGAAAACAACTACACAGTCTCTCTAAGTGTGTTTCAAGAAATGATTTAAACCATTAAAGTGAATCAGTTCCTCAGGCGACTTGTTCTGGTTGTTAGTGGTAGAGCTGTGATGATTAAGTAACCTTTGATCTTGAGTCTAGACTGAGGACAAAATGCTTTTGTCTTAGCTTCAAACAGAGAACAGAACTAATCAGAAGGACAGAAGTTTAGTCAGACAACCTTGAGTTGTCTGACTAAACAAAGAAGATTCTTCCAGTCTTGGACAGTCACGGCTCACTATTATGGTTTGATGAGTTTGACACCCCCATCATCAAAACACCAAATGATGAATGGAGGAATGCCCTGGAAGGGCTGCTCGTGTGTCTACATTTTTTATTATCAACTCAGTGTGAAATGTGGCTTTTGTGTGAAAATGTTTTTGCTAATCTGATTGGTAGAAACATGCTAACACCAACATATAAGGCTGTTTGGGAAGCAATATAACAACATCAACCAAAAAAAACTGAAGCCATCAGGAGAGAAGACTCCATAAAAGCTCATCAAATGGGCTGTTGTATTGTCAGCTACAGGTAAGTACTGCTGTTCTCTTTCAGATATGTTTTTAGCTGATATTTGTTTATAAGTATGCTGAATCAGCTATTAGCAGCTCCTGTTTGCAGAGTAGCAATGGATGTACAGACAACTATCACTGGATTATTTTGATACTGAATAAAACTTCAAAATGTGATGATTCACAGGGAAGTTCTGCAGCCTCTTTATTCTCTGATTTCTAAGTGGGTATATGGAGATTTATCAGCAATGGACATCAGAGATAATGATATCCTGCTCAGATTTGACTGAATTATGAGTCCAAGAAGGAGGACGATTTGAGTCTTCCTCACCTTACACGGTATCTTCACTTCACCTTAAACTCTCCTCCCCCTGCAAGGCTTTTGGCTTTCTCTTTTGCCTTTGTCGTGCTGTCCATGTCTATTACACACCAGTCATTTCCCCAAGGCTAAAATGCTATCCAGAGTTCAATTACTGAGGAGCACAGTGAATATTTCATCTCCCACATCCCCCTGTAAAGTTAATCCCATCTGAATGGAGCTTTTGATTGGTGACATTATGTGACTACATCTGCTTTTCGTTTCCCATGAATGTGTTTAACACCACCTATTGCATTAATGATGAGACATAATGATTATAATAATAAAATATTATACTTTTATGAGTAATATTTTGAGTAACTACATTACTGCCTGATAATTTATTGAAGTTTTCCTTTAAATCAAGTTCAGTGATCATTTTAGTCAATGACTGGGCCAACACAATCCAGTCTTTGAGGTGGGACCATGTACACTGTACACACCAACACTCCCAAGCAAGCCTCAACAGTCTTCACAAATTCAGTCCTTCAAAGCTGATCACCTACAGTAAATCATTAAAAACAGGCGTTCAGCTCCTCTCTGTTAGAGGTTAGCCTTTCTTACCTGAGCATCCATGACTACACTACACAATATCTGTGTGCGTCCGTGTTGTGCGTTTGCCTACCTGAGAACTCTGAGAGGCGGGATGGCTGAGACTTTGCCCACAGGTTTGGGTCCTACTGCTGGGGGCATCATGACCAGCAGGCCAGGAGAGGGTTTGGAAGCGGGGGTCCGGGCTGGACTCACTGTGGGGGAGGCTCCTCTGGCTGGGCTGAGCGGGAGAGGCCTCTGAGGAGGGAAGGGGGATGATCTGGGCTCAGACACTAACTAAACAAGAGAAACAGAAATATGGATTATTGACATTTTGCATATCACTCAGATGAAAATGGACATCAAGACACACCATCCAGGGTAGATGTCAACTTAGCCTTAGCAACAAAGAATTCTTATTCACTCATTTTTTCAAACTGCAATTAAATGGCTGAGTAAAGTGTCTGAAGAAGTGAAAAAGCAAAAGTTTAAAAAGCAAAAAGGAGGAAAATGGTATCTTTTCCAAATTGGATCAAAGCCAACATGGTGCACAACACATAAAACCCTGGCACATGGACACAGCAGGCAGGAGAATTCCATTCCAGTTTCTGTACTGGAGAGAATCCAGTTTGTCTCCTGAATCTGTTCGGCTAGCTGATAAGAGCAACGTCCCACTTCACACAGGTAGTAGATTAAAAATCACCACAACAACCCAGCTCTGAGATCAAATCACAAAGTATACTCACATGAAATATTGGATATTTGACACAAACAAGAAAAAGCAATATGGCATTCAAAACTTGATCTAATTTAATAGCACTTTACACTTCACAGGGACGTACTGATGAGAGCAGTTTTGGTGGATAAATCGATAAGAAAGCAATCAGATACAAACATACAGCATTTATTATTTCTTCGGGGTTCATAAAAAAAAAAATCTCTGCAATTCATCTAAGAAATACTCTGATACAGACAGTTCAACAGTTTCTCTCATCAACTCTGTATTCGCGAGGCCTCTTCATTACATTTACAAATTAGTCATTTAGCTGCAGTCAGAAGCAGTATGAAGTTCTGCACTAACTGGTGCTGGCTGAATGAATATATATATATATACATGTATACTGAGGTACTTGTGAGACCTACATTGAAGAAAAAATGACATTCCACATTCATTTTTACAGATATCTTCAGGTTCATAATTTAGTTAAGAAGGTACTTGTTCCCTTCCTGTCTCAACCTACACATGGTTGGAAAGAGGAATTTTTAGACTGGGACCCTCTACCGTGAGGCCTGATATCCAGACTTTACAGTTCAATTCAAGAAAAGGTCTCTCCTTCTCTGAATCACCTTAGGAAGCAATGAGCTAAACACTTAGGTACTTAAATGTCTGATAAAATATGACTGTCTGCAGAATTCACTCATCATCCCTATGCATTAGACATGTTTTTTTTTGCTGTTAAAGTAAACTAGCTAAGATTTACTTTAGCTACTCCCTCTGTCATCAAGATGAAGCCACTCTGTATCATATGTTTTGGAGCCATCTAATTCTGCTACCATTCTGATCTGCCATCTTTGGAACATTTTCTAATATCTGTGATAAGGTGATATGAACAGACATAGGAATCACATTATTTGGAGTAGCTTCTGGAGTGTTTGCTCTTACAGGTGCATAGTGTGATGCCGAAGCCTTTAGGTGCTGATTCACTGGAAATCTGCCAAACCACGATTACACTCTAAATGGTTGCTACTTAAAACTTAAATACTCCACAGGGGCTCAGCCTACAGATTCTTTAAAGTCTGGAAGCCTTTTCCTAGAATCCCACTTTGAACAAAACTTTGTATCAAAACATTTAGTTTAGTTTCTCTTGACCCCTTTTCCAACCCGCGCCTATTTGTGCATTGGGATTATTGTATCTTGTTGAGCTATTGTGTTGTGTGTTGTGATTTCTGTCATGTTGTGACAAGTAAATACATATGTTAGAAAAGTTCAATAAAAAGGTTCAAAAATAAAAAATAAGAGCAACATTGAAACATTTATCATAAACAATGAAACTAAGCTTTAATTATACAATACAGGCCTGCTTCCACATGTTTCATGATGGCGAGACCCAATCCAGTATGAACTGCACTCTCAAAATGTTTTACAGATGTTGGTTCCATGTAAGGACGGATTTAAGTAAAAAATGTACACTGACCCTCTGCCAGAAATCACTAGCAAAGAACTGAAGTTGTCCGAGCTGATTACTGATTACATTATTGTTTATAATTCAGGATTTGATTGATTGGAATCTTAGTCAGGCCTTTCTTGAATAAGAGATTTAAAGCCACTGTGTAGAATATAAAAATTTCCAACTCTAGTGCCCCCCTGTGGCAGCATCAAAAACACACACTGTAGCAGACAGCCTACCTTAGTGTGGTATAGTAGCACTGTGAATTAATTAACTAGTAGACAGTCCAATAGTCTGTGGCTGGACAAATGGGGGTGGTGGTTCCTATTTTTAAAGAAGAGATGGATGGTGTGCTCCAATTATAGAGGTATCACATTGCTCAGCTTCCCTGGGAAGGCTTATGACAAGGTGCTGGAAAGGAGACTTTGACCGATTGTCAAATTTAGGAGGACCAATGCAAATTCCCTCCAAGTCATGAAACAGTGGACCAGCTCTTCACCCTTGCAAAGATACAAGAGGGTTCATTATAGTTTGCCCATCGAGACTACATGTGTTGAGGGTGGAGGGTGCTGTAGGTACTGGGGCCACAGGTGCAAGCCATCCAGTCCTTATATAACTGGAACAAAAGTGTCCGTATTCTTGGCAGGAAGTCAAGCATGAAAAGGTTGCTGTACCTTGTCATTGATTGTCTTTGTGACTGGAGAGTGTCCAGTATGATGGCCTCGGGATTGCATCTCTAATAATGTGGTTCTGCTGACTCTACCTGTAAATTCCAGTGTGCACTGGAACTGTTCGCAGTGTAAATGGGTTAGGATAAAGGTCAGCACCTCCAAATCTGAGGCCATGGTACTCTGCTGGAAAGTGGTGGATTGCTCACTGTGGGTTGGGACAGAGTTGCTGCCCAAAGCGAAGGCGTTAAGGTATTTCACTTGTTCACAAGTAAGGGTAAGATAGAACAAGTGATTATCTCCATGAAGAGGGAGCTGATCCTGTTTCCAACTATCCTCTATGGTAATGAGCTTTGGGTAATGACCAAAAGGCTGCCAAAATGAGTTTCCATCACAGGGTGGCTGGGCTAAACTTTCAAGATAAGGTAAGGAGCTAAAACATTTGGAAAGAGCTCAGAGCAGAATTGCTGCTCCTCCATGTTGAAAGGAGCCAGCTGAGGGACTTTGGGCATCTGATTACAATGTGTCCTGGACATCTTCCTTTAGTGGTTGGCTCTTTGCCTGGATGCCGCTTCACATCCCTTGGGTCAGTTCTGACTGACTAAGCTTTTACATTATGTGGTTTGAGTTTTAGGTTACAAGTGGTACAATTCAAATATAATTGATTAGGGTTCAGAAAATAGTTAAAAAGGGCCTTACCAGTGGAGAACGTGTTGGGTTGAGGGGCAGGGGTTTCTTGGGTGGGCTGAGTCTCTGTAGGGTTGGGGGGGATTTAGGTGGGGCTGTTGGAGGCTTGCCAGCTGGCAGAGGTGGGCGAACCACCTTGAGGTCGCGGGAACCACCCTTGGGCGACGGGGCTGGTCTCAGAGGTCGCACAATGTTGACTGGCTGGGTGCCATTGGGAGCAGGGCCTGGTCTGAGAGGAAGAACCTCTTTGCTGGTGTGAGGAAGCTAGGATAAAAAAAAGACAATGACACAGTTATAAATTATGGAAAAAAATCTTAAAATAACAAGAATAATAATAAGAAAAATGTCTGACCTAATGTTTCTCAAATCTCAAAGCCCAAAAAAGCCAGTCTACAGGCAATTGGATGACTACTTCTAATTGCTGGATCTCCAGCACAGCCCCAAGCTGGTTTCAGTCTTTTTTTCATCTCAGTTCAAAGCTTCTCATCTCAAAGAACAAACATTTGATATGGAATGGCTCTATCCTAGGTCCACTACTTTTCAGTCTTTATATTACCATTGGGGGTCATCATCTGTGAGCATAGTATTGATTTCCACTGCTATATAGATGACACCAAATTCTATATAGCTGTTTATCCTGATGGCCTGAGCCCCTTTCACTCCGTACTTCATATTTGCCACCAACTGATGGATGACACAAAATGTACTACTCTTATCACATTTCACCTTAGGAAAGAAATGTGAGTGTTAACATAGACTCTGATCTAACCTTAATATTGACAAGGCCAGACCTTTTCTTTCTCACAGATATACAGAGAAGGTAGCACATGTTCCTATTAAAAGCAGGTTTGTCTAGTGAAATGCATTGTTTACATATTTTCCAAAAAAGTCTATACAGTTTCTAAAGAACACTGCTGCAACAAACTGGAAGAAAGAAAAGAGCTCACATCACTCCTGTTCGAATTGCTATTAATGGTATGGTTTAATCACATATTATCTCATACTATTGCTTCCTGGTTAAATTTATTCAGAGAAATTGCAGGATGAAAAACCATACAACTCATAGGGACTTTATATTCTAGTATTTTCTGCAAGACTTCACATACAATTTCCCAAAACACAGCTACTTTCTATCGTGTGGGAGCAATCAACAGTTGGTGTCATAGAAATATTAAGCTCTTTCTGCCGTTTATCTTCTATATATTTAGTTGAGTGTTTATCATTTATCGTCAATGTCAGTAGTTACTCTTAAAGTACAGCACCATGAGGTGCATTATGTGTATAAAAGATGCTATATGAATACTGTTTATTATTATTATTTCTATTATGACTCATTTATTCTCTTCCTTTTTTTATTCTTCTTGCCTTCTTTCGTACTCCTCATATCTCTTTCTTGCCAATGACAAATGTATCCTAACCCTGAGCTGCTAACCCATCCAATTAAATAAATGCTATAAAAACAGGGAAATAATGACATGATGAAATGCTGCTGAAAGCACAGTAAACCAGAGCATAGGAGTGTTATGAAAGTGGGAGGGGGAAGACTCTAAGTGGTCAAACAATATAACAAGCTGCTGTAAAATGAGGCCATTTAATATGAAGGTCAACCTCATGGACGGTCCATTATTCACTAAAACACAGCAAGAGAAGCAGTCACCAATCCCTTCTCAATTCCTCCCTTTCTTCCTTCCCACCCACACACTCAACTCACCCCCTTGTGGCCGCTGGCTTTGTTGATTGGTCCGACCACCTTCAGGTGAAAGGCAGGATTCAGATGGCCATTCTTCCCTTTCTCCGCCGATGCCTCCGTCCTAGCAGAGAAATGAGGACAGACAGAAAATAAACTAGAGTCTGACGCCTGAAAGCTGCCCTGCTTCATCACTCTTCTCAATCTGGCATTGATTTTATGGCCCCGGGTGGGAAAAGAGACAGTAGAGAAGTCAACATGAGGTTTCTCATCTAACATGATGTGAAAGGAAATGAGGAGGTGAAGGATAAACCAAATGTTTCAGCTCAGTGTCTTGGGGGCTGCTTTCTGATGAGGCTGTCAAGTTGAACTGAGTGGACTAGTCCCTCAGCAGCTTTTTACAGGGCATGCACATATCCACACACAGACACACGCATGCACACACGCGCACACGCACGCACACACACGCACACACACACACACACCTGCATAAACACATGTACCAAGATCAAGCCTAGTTTTATCTATGGTATCATACACTGGAATTCACATGACTGTATCAGCTAATAAATATTGGGTGATGTAATTATTTGTCAAAATGTGAAAATATTACATCTGTATAACTGAGACAAACTGTAACTGAAAAATTGTTTCCTTAAATGAAAGTTCAGCATTTTTGGAAATACACTTATTCACTTTCCTTCTGAGAGTTGAGATGAGTAGATGGAGATCAATCTCATGTGTGTGTTAAGCACAGACATGGAGTCAGGATGTCGCTAGCCTAGCTTAGCATAAAGCCTGGATGGAGGAAGAAAAAGCTTACCTGGCTCTGCCAAAACTGAAAAAAACACCGTGCAGCACATCTAAAGCTCACTAATTAACATGTATTTAAAAACATCTAGCTCTTCAGCTGCTAAATAATAAAATAGGTTTGTTCACTAGTTCCTAGTCGGTTTATCAGAGCTTTTTTGCTGAGAACAGCTGCCTGCTGCTGCTTGAAAAGAGGTTGATGAGAGTTTGTAGTCCAAAAAACCAAAACAATGAGCTCAAAGGGGCTAAAAAGCCTCACTGAGCTGCAGAGTTGGTGATAATTTTTTGAGTGTTTTTTAGTGTAAACAAGGTCCACACACTAACTTTTTCCAGAGCTTTCAACTACATTTCAAGGCCTTACTCAGTGAATGAAGGATTCACAGAAAGCTGATGTCCAGAGGCATCCAAGTGGGACTCTTAAGTGGCCGGACTGTCACAACATCTAACCAGAGTACTATTCAACACCTTAAGATTTATGCTGGTTCACCCTAAAGATGAGAAAACCCCTGACAGGAAAGCTGGAGTGGTGTATGACATCATCTTTTGTTTGCTAAAACCATTTTTTTTTTATTATCTTGAAGACTCAACTGTTTAAATCTCTGTTTGCTAGCAAGCAGCCTTCTTCTTCCCCGGACTTTTGCTAGTGCATTGTTAAGTTTCTTGGCACATTATCATCACCAAGTTTCAATCAGTAGAACAGCGTGAAAAGATCGTCAGGCATGTGTATCGTGTCACCCACATGTTCTTGTGTGTATATGCGTGTCTTTGTGTGTATGAGAGCAGAGCAGGAGATACAAACAAAACGGGGATCATTGCTCCATAGCACCACTAGTGGTCAAAATCTCCACAAGATACCTTTAAGTTGATATGTATATAGTCCATCCTCCTTACGTTTGCAGACACATGCAATCCATTACAACGACACAGCTAACTACAGTCTCCAAAATGAGTTAATTCAACTACTCTCTGGCATTATCAACAAAACCTGACTCTTCACAAAGAAAGGATTTATCACAGGGCTGTTGTATTGGATTGAATTAGACTTTAGAGGTGTACTTAAATAAACTGGTAACTCAGTGTATGTACATACTGCAGGCTCTTAGCTGATTAGAAGGCTCTTCATGCATACTGGATGTATATATGCTTGGAAAGGTATTTAATCAGCTGAAGCCACCCGCTGGCCCGCTGTTGAACTGTAAATGAACCCAAACTATTGGCCATGGAACAAAACCAAAGAAGCAGAGGGTTTTCATTGCAGCTGGTGCCGTTAAGAGTCTTTTTAATCATCGTAGTGGCTCAATTTCCCATATCGTTAGCCATTCATTCAGTTGTCTCCTCTCTGTCTCACTTTAGCAGCAGTTACCGTAAAATCCTGCGGAGGCCCAATATCACTAGTATTTAGCCTTTCTCTCTGTCTTCATTTGGAAGGTCAGGCTCCTTAAAAGGCTGGATTGTCTCCAGACACATTTCTCTTCTGTAAATCACTGTGGAAGACTTGAGTATTTTCAGAGGCACTTACTCAGCTAGTGTTATGACTAGGCTGTCTCTCTGGGTGAGGTATATGGAAGCGCTCATAAAGGAAGCTCTGGGGTTTATGAGGACATGGATTTTGTTTGGTTCTGATGGAGGTGAGCTGCAGCACAAAATGCTTCTATTTATGCTGATGTAGAGATGGAACGTTCCGGTATACACATCGATCTGCTTGGAGCGCTGGCAGACATGGCAATGCACACTTCCTTCCTTCTTTCCTTCCTGTAATTCAACACTTCCCTTCCTCCTTGTTGTCCTTCTTTTACTTTCTCATTTATTTCTTCCTACCTACATTTTACCTCTTCCTTCTTCTCCTTCCTTTCCTCTCACCTTCCTTTCCCAAATGATTATCATCCTTCCATGCATGATTCATTTCCTCCTTCCTTACTGCCTTCTTTCACTTTTTGTTTCCCTCTTTTCTCATGCAGACAGTGTGAAATGTGAAGGCTCCACTGCATAATAATACACTGCTATTTTTCAACAAATAAACCACTTCCAAGATAGAGAGTGGTCTGAGAGGAGAATCAAACAGTGGAAATATATGAAAGATTTTGTCTTATGTTGTGGACAGTAAATCTTTTGTGTAGGGTAGCCACTATCAATCAATTAATCTGCCCTTTATTTTCTTGACTAAACTGTTTGGTCTATTGCTAATAAAATTTCATAAAATAGAGAAAGTCTATACATATACATATATACATATATACATATATACAGACAGACAGACAGGACACAGTACTTGTTGTTCTTGTTCTTCTCTCTCTGGGCAAGCCACTTATGGAAGTAGGACGTCTTGATCCTGTAGCAGTAGAAGAGCAGCAGCACTGTAGGCAGGATCACCAGGAAGGCAAACAGAAGTCCCACTACAAGCCCAACCTGACCTGTGGAGGCGCACAAACAAACACACAAACACAGAGCAAGGTTACACATACACTAGAATCACTAGTCAGGTTTCTATCCAAATGTGACACAAATTTGAACTGTGTTTCCAGATAATCTGCAAAAGAAAATGCAAATGAATGTGTGTTTTCATCCACTACTGTTTTCTGAATATTAGGAGACAAACATTTTGTGGCGCTTTTTCTCCAATCCAGTGCCATTAAATCATTGCAGAAGAAGAGGACACAATGAGACAATGTAATTAAAAGACAGCCATTCTTGTGTCAAAGTCTGTTCCCCCTTCGCAGTGTGTCCCTCTAGTAAAAATGATGTTTCCAATAGCACTCCCCTCAGCAGTTGGGTTTAGGGCTAAGTTTAGGTTATGGTTAAGCCTAGCAGAGATAACTGGCTGGGTTTGTGATAAAGCTGGTAAGGGGAAACATATCAACAGGGAAACACCGGTCAAAGCTCAAACGACGGAAAATATGGAAAACGTGATGGAAATATGACATTTCTGTTTGTTCATGTATTAATTTGAGGAACGTTTACAGTCTCCTCATCGCTCCACACACCTCTGATGTTTTTGTCTTTTCAGTGGAGTGACGTTTAAGTCACATGCTTTAGGTATGACATCACTTATTCACTAAGTCTGTTTACATTGCACTTTGTTTCTATCAATACACCTACTTTTCCACCTAAGAAAAAACTTTTTATTTTTTATTTTCAAATTGAAAATACGAATGAAATGCTGTGGATACAAACATGTACATGCTTACCATCATCACTGATGAGGATGAAACTACTGTGGATTATGGCTGGCTGGATACTGCAGCATTTTAACTCTGTTGTGTGCATTGATTTAATAATCTTATCACTAGCAGTATAAGACATGCCTGTGAGGATGGACGGAATCTATTGGCCCATTTCCATGGCACACACATACAGGATCCTCTTTAGGAAGTCAAGAACCTTACCTGCATTTCAATCGGAGGAAATCAGGGTCTAAATTTAATTCCTAGTGCCAAAAAAGTCACTGCTCTGGGTGTAGAAGTTTGATTGGTCAAACACAACACTGCAGGTTGTGTACAGCTCCATTCAGACAGTAAGTAGCACTGCCTGCCACTAGAATCAATATTTGGATGAGAGACAGACATTGCTCATTATGTTTATTGCCATTAAAAACAAAGATAAGTGATCGACGTCCTGACTACTCTCAGAGGAGCACGATAAATAGAGAACAAGCAAGTGAAGAAGAGGAGCATGTCTCTTTTGTATCCATTCAAACAGCACAATGACTCTGTTGTTGTTTTCTCTTATGTAAAAACTGCATCTGAAACACAGTTGTCATGTTTTGGTTCCTAGTTTAGATCCTGAATTTAGCTCCTTTCTAATTTTTGGAACTATTTGGTTGAAAAGTGATTCTATTACTTCATCATATCCTTACCAGGATATGATGTTTAAAAACACATAAATGAGTTACTCCCAAAACCTCTAGGTGACTGACTGGGGTTATAGTGTGCAAAGGTAAAAGAACACGATTTGGTATTTCACTCACATAAAGTTGAGGACTTGCAAGATTAAAAAAAATCATAGCAGCAGAGTCCACATTGTAGAAGTCAAGCTCCAAAACACTGGATCCTACATTTCCCATAATGCAGTTAGAAAGGGTCTTTACATTAGACTCTCTCTTACTGGTTTCAAAATCCTCACCTTCAGTTTGGAACACAGGTTTTCTGTTATAAACTTGTACTTTTCATGTCCAAGCCAAGATAACCCTGATGACATCACAGTGACATCATCAGGGTAGTATTCTCCTCATGACTAGTGAACCAACTCTGACATGTACAGTTGGTGAAGTTCCACCTTAATACACCCACTGAGGTTACGTCCAGAATGAATGTGATACAGCATGTTGTTTTTCCTTATTCTTGGCCGTCCATCCACACTGAGAGGGTGTGGAATGTGTGTGTGCGTGTGTGTGTGCGTGAACTCACTGTCATACTGGATAGGCCCACTGTCCACGCTGCCTCCGAGTCCTGGCTTCTCACAGAAGGGTGGTGCCCAGCCTCGATTACAGTGGCAATTCCCATTACTGTTACACACCTATGCACACACACAGAAACACACACATGAGGCATTTGTTAATGTGATTTGCTTTTCGGTCTCAGTATAATCATGTGTGTGTGCGCCTGGAGGTGTAGTCAAATTAGAAGCACTAATTTCTTGTTTACTACAGACTGGCACTGTGTGTGTTTTAATGGGATTTTCCTTCTCTGTGGAATAATACTTACCTTAAGATATTCACCCTATAAATGGAACAAAGTGCAAAACACTGATATTATAAGCAATGCTATCTCACATTTGCAAAAAACTTTCCATTAGCTGTGTACAGTATTGTACATTTTTATCTATTTTAAATCTTTTTGGCTTACTTTATCATGTTTTAATTAGATTGTGTTTTTCATGTCATGATTTCTGTGTCCTCAGGTCTCACTTGAGTTCTGATTTTTGTGATACCACTTGTTTTAATCAATACTGCCAAAGTAGGCCATTGCCCCAGGTGAGCCAGACCCTCAAGGGGCTCTACAGGCCCCACATTCATTCAAGCACTTCTTACACTTAGATTACATACTCCTTAATCAAGTAAGGACAAACTAATTGAAAGAAAACAAACATGGGGCATGCAGTATTACAACATAGGAGTACTGATTGGTTTCTGTGGCTCAAGACAGGTTGAAGAATGACAGAATGCAAGAATTTTATATCTATATTTTATATGTTTTAAATCTGGCTCTAGTCTTAGCAAAGGATGAATAAAAATGAACACGGAAACACGGCTAACATGATCCAACTGCTGCAGCTCCTGCATTTTCAGACCTCCACTTCCTTTCCAAACTGCATCAGCATAGGTTGGGTGGTATGACTATATATATATATATAAATAAACACACCATGAGATCATGGAAAATTGTCTATTAGAGGTTTTGGTTTATATCGTGAAGCCCTCCCTTTAATATCTCTGCTGTATTAGGCCACTGTGGGCAATGTTTCAATTGACCTTTCACACTAGTTACTCTTACTATGCCTGTCAAGCTTTCTTGCTCCACACATACGTGCATTTTACAATGAATTCCAGGTAGTGAACCTGCCGCATTCTCATTGTATTTTTTGGAACAATGAGTCCTCGATTTCAAACATAGGTAGACAAAAGCAGCTGCTCATTTCTAGTCGGTTAATTTTTCTGGCTGAAATAACATCTACTGCTGACATATTTTATCTAGCTAGATCAGAGGTTCTGAAATACTGGGCCACAGACCGGTACCAGGAACTAGGAACATTTGCTACCGAGGCCATGAGAGAACCATATGATTCAGCAAAAAAAGCTTTTTTCATTTTAAGGCTATTTTAGCCCATAATATCTTGACCTTGTTGCAGTTTGTTCTGCATTTTTCCTCATCACTTCCTGTCATGCTTTTTATCGTCAACATAAAATCGCTCTGGAGATCGAGAAAGGTTGGGAATTCCTGAGCTATATACAGGGCTCCCAACTCTCACACACTGAGCGTGAAAGTCACACCATTGATACAGATTTCATGATCTCATGCTACACATGCCTTTTCTCAGGCTAACTTTTTGTCTTCACTTCCTCTGATGTAGCCAAGGAACAGCAGTTTGTTTTTTCTTTTTTCATGTTCAGACAGGCTGAGGTGCAGATCATGACAAGGCTGAGGCAGCACTTTTCGCGGATTGTCCATGAACGCATTGACAAATTATTGTGATGCGCGTTCTGGTGGAGCAGCTAATCACAATAATTTTGTGGTTGAGCAACTAACCTGCTGAGCATGAGTGGAGCAAGGCTGGAGAGTTAGCACTGTTTGCACTGTGCAGCTCACTACATCTGCATCGTAGATATACTAACGTAAGTCAACGATGGTTCAATATTCAGTGGGTAAGCACCAAACCCACTCATTACCTGTAGGTGGTGTAAGGGTTGAAATTATCAGTAGCAGTTACTCTCTCTGCCTGTAGGTTGCAACATCAACATCACTCAAAATAAAAAAAAGAAGTTTAGTATAGCACAGGTCATTAAGGTGTGTTTGGCCATATGCAGTGGACAACAATTCTGGGGTTTAAATCTACTACTGTCTTTACTTCTTGATGTACTTTTAGTTATTAATGGTACACAAATTGTAACAATTCCATCATATTATTTAGAGGTATTGGGGGGGAGGGTGATACAGCTTTTTATTAGTCAAGGGGAGGGTCCCACAAAAGACAATAAAATAAAACAAATATCGATGGGAAGTGAAACATGAAGTCCAGTCCCTAACCCAATAACTTCCATACAGTGCCTAAGAATAGAAAATGACTTCAAGCTATTTCACCCATAACAGACCTCTGAATAATGACCAGTAAGTGGCCACCTTTGGGACTAAAGAGTCCAAATGTGACATAAACAGGAAACAAATCCCTTTTCCTTCACTACATTTAGCAGCAAATTACCTAAGAGCTTTTAATTGACTTGTCTTAAAATGGTGAAAAAACCTTTATCTAGACTTGATTAATATCTCTAGACATCTTGTGTAATTCACCACCCCTAAATGAAGGAGAAAATACTCCCATGCTCCGATTACATCGAGATGTAATTATCCCATCAGTGATTAACATGCCTATTTACCCCATTAGCACTCGGTCGACATGAAGGGCGCAGAGTTGTTTGCTGATTCTTATCGTTCCTTTACTTCAGATTCAGGAGGCTTGGTGCGGTTCCTTTGTGAAAATGTTGTGTGCTGTTTTATAAGAGCATAATTTACAGGCAGTTCTACATCATATAAAAGATAAGAAGGTAAAAGGAAGAAGAAGAAATGAAATGCTTGACTTGTATTTAAACACACATTGCTGATATACAACATATCCCTCAGCCTGATAAAGTCACCAGGACCTATAATATGTTTCATGTGTCTCCAATGGCAATCTTCTGTATGTAAGTTTTTAAAAGATGGTGAGCAGTAGTGCTCTCAGAAGCGAGCAGCACTTCAACTGCTCATTATTCCTGTTTATTTGCATTAACATCCGGCACTCTCCAAAAGCCTGAGGATCAATATGAATCAAATGCTAATGCTAAATTAAAAAAAATACATCCTAACACAGGAGGAAGGGATGACTGTCTATTTAGAATAATCCTGACTCAAAGCTATTTCCATTATCCATCTACTGTTACAGTGACAGGAGTGAACAAAAATGGGACAAACAGCATAGAACAACAAAGTGAAGAGAGAAAGAAGGATTAAAGGAGGAGAGGACACGTCTCTTTCTTCTTGCTCATAATATTTCGAATCCTAATCAAATAACAATGCCTGGTGAATCATAAGCCCATTTATTATATAGTAGATGGGGTAAACAGAGACTTGAGTCTTGAGACTTCTGAGGTGTGAAATTTCAGTTGAGGCTGGTTTCGCTTGAAACGCTCAGGGTCAAAACAAGCAACAGACCATTTCAAAGCACAAACTAGGCCGTGCCAACTACACTGATAAACCAAACTGTTCTTTATTGAAAACTTTAATGTTTTAAAATGTCTTGGTTTTAAGGTCTGGTAACAAAAGAAAGTGTGACAACAGAGTTATCCACAGGTTGCTAAAAAGTTGTGATGTAGTGACTACTCAAACGGCCAGTTGGTGAATGACTGCAGCTGGCGAGCCAACCACTATGCTAGCCACCAGGGAACATGCTAGTGCTTGACAGTCATAATAGCTCTTTTAGCTAGCTGGCTTGGTTGCTAACCAATAGAACACAGTTTATTCTATTTTAAGAGCTGTTTTTGTACCATCTTCTCCTGTCTCCTGTCTCTAAATCATGCCTCATTTGTGGAACAGTTTATACTAGAGCAGAGCAGGTTTATACAACAGTAGACTTTTCGGCTCTGCAATAATCATTCAGAATTTCCCTCTGAAATAGCCAGACAACAGTCTGACACAACACAAAAAGACACATCAGGCATCTCCCTCCTATCTAACTTACTGTACTAAGTCTGGTGTCAGCATAAAAACGTATCTATCTGCAAACATTAACATTGGTCATTTTGGAAACTAAATGGCATGGACTTCATGTTATATTGGAATCATCGCAACTACGAGTTTAATGCTGCGGTGATTACTCAATTAATTAATTAGTTGTTAACTATTAAATTAATCGCCAACTATTTTGACAATCGATTAATCGATTGGAATCATTTTTTAAGACTGTTTAACTCTCAGATTCCAGTTTCTCAAATGTGAATATTTTAAGCTGAATTTTTTTTGGGGTTTTGGACTGTTGCTCAGGACAAAACAAAACATTTGAGGACGTCATCTTGGGCTTTGGGGAACAGTGATCGACATGTTTCACCATTTTCTGACATTTTATGGATCAAACAACTAATCGATTAACTGAGAAATGGCGTTCATGTCAACTTCCAAATTGTAATTACAACTGGGAAAGTGGCATTTTTATGAAAGCTCTGATATATCCGACCTGCCATTTAATAATAAGGAAGTGCCTGAAAACCACACAAACATGGATGTAAGATCTCACGTCAGCCAAAGTGTATTGTTCAATGTAATTAAACCCAAATTTAATGGATATAATGTAATTGTCAATGCACAGTATTTCAAACCCTCATACAATCAACTCAGTTATCACACAACCTTCCTGAGCTGTAAGATGTCCTTAACATGGGAATCCACCTGACATACCGTGAATGCAGCATTACAATATTCTTCTTCTATACTACTGCTAACAAAAAGCTGTGTGTCCTTGTCTGGAAAACTATAGTTACCAGCATAATGTCAGTGTCTCAGTTTCCCTGCTTGCTCAGCTGGCAATCAAACATATACACCATTCCACCCACTCAGAGGCTTGGTGAGTGAAGGAGCATTTCTGATATATAGTATATACCGTAGTATTAACAAAAGATTTGAAAATCACTATTTTTGACTGCAAAGAGAGATGACTTTTGAGCTTTCACTTGAGCTTTAAAACTACAGGCTATATTTTCCACTGATGACACAGTTGAATATCATTTTATCCAGCTGCCAAACTAATAAACTAGTAACTTAAGGTTTGAAGTTTATAATATTGCTGTGATACAGCATGACATTGGAATCCAACAGTTTCCATTTGTGTCTCACAATGGTTCAAACTTGAGTAAGCCAGGCCAGGAAACACAAGCCAGGGGACTGAGGGGAAAAGTGTCAATTCTTAAATCTTAAAAGGGAAAAAGAATGCAGGTCTAATCTTACAGTGGCTTACAAATATTACACGTCAGACAAAAATATCAGCTGTCAACATGTCAGCAGCTTCAGTCTGAAACCGCTCAGCTATCAAAAAGCCAGTGGTGGAACATTAATAGCCACTGACATATTGCATTACACTGCTGTATTCTTTCCTGAGCCCAGTGGAACCATATAGGCTTGTTTTTTACTCAGCCGTTCTGAAAGATATTAGTGTTTTCCAGACAGTCAGGCCTTTTCATTGTGCTTTCTGAGATCAAAATCAGATCATCAAATTACATATACAGTAACACCTGTGCTATTGTCAGGTGTAACTAATAAACTAGTAACTCAGTATACTGTATGTTTACAGTATCAAATTCAATCCATTTAACTAAGTATCTATTCAGCCTACACAGTTTATAACAGCTTTGTCATCTTCTGTTCTTAACTCTTGGGAGTAGATTTATTATGTTTATTGCAAATTACTGTGAGAGCAGAATATTTTCATTGCTGCATGCTTTAATTAAGATGGGTATTTACTAACACTAATGATGTAAATGAGCACAGCTGCAGTTCATTTGAATGTACTGCTGCTAATTAACACCTGATGCTGGGCTTAGACTGTCTTAACATTCAAGATCATCATGTGAATCTCTGAAAAAGCAATGCAGCACCTAAGAAAGTCTACATAAATATGAGCAACACTGTCTTAGTAAGATCTCAAAAAAGGTACCACAGGAGTAAGGGACTCACCCATCACCTTAGAAATTGGTGGTTCTACTCCTTGTAGTGGTATCCCCCACTAGGTTGTGACAAACAAGCACAGTGACTGTGTTTGGGTGGGAAGCCAGTTAGGGATCATGACCTGGTCACTGCACTAGTGATTCCTACTTGTTGGTTGGGGTGCACAGTGGGGAGTGGCACCGCCACACATTAGCAGTGACAAAGACTGCACTCCATGGGTACTATCAGATGTCCATCCTGTCTGCAGAGTCAGCACTGGTTAGTGCTTTTGCTATGGAGGGGTTCGTTTGTTTTTATCTTCATTTTGAATGAGTGGGTAGTGGATTAGTGGTTGCTCTCTGAGGACATGGAGATTCAGCTGAGACAAGCAAACCCAGGGCTTACAAGAGACTAACAAATGGTCTCATTCTCACAATTGGAGGCTACATTGAAGGAAAGTAAGTACATTTACTCAAGTACTGTACTTAAGTGTAATTTTGAGGTACTTGTACTTTACTTGATTATTTCCATTTGATGCTACTTTATACTTCCACTCCACTACATTTCAGAGGGAAATATTGTACTTTCTACTCCACTATATTTATTTGACAGCTTTAGTTATTTTTCAGATGCAGATTTGACACAATGGATAATATAACAAGCTTGAAAATACAACACATTGTTAAAGATGAAACCAGTGGTTTCCAACCTTTTTGGCTTTTGATGTCTTACAAACAGGGGCGGTTGTGGCTCAGGAGGTAGAGTGGGTCGTCCACTAATCGGAAGATCGGCGGTTCGATTCCCGGCTCCTCCAGTCCACATGCCGATGTGTCCTTGGGCAAGACACTTAACCCCAAATTGCTCCTGATGCCATCAGTGTATGAATGTGTGTGAATGGTTAGCTTCCTCTGATGGGCAGGTTGGGACCTTGCATGGTACCCATGTGAATGGGTGAATGTGATTTGTAGTGTGAAAAGCGCTTTGAGTGGTCGGAAGACTATAAAGGCGCTATACAAGTACAGTCCATTTACCATTTACAAAAAGCAGTGTGTAGTCGGGGTCACATTTCACATGTCTATTAGTTGTTAACAGCTCCACCAAATAGTGATTTTTCCCTCTAAACTTCTCACATGCTTTCATTTCAATAAATGTTCAAATGATCCAATATTTCACCAAAAATCAAAGATTAGAGAAAAAGTCTAAAAACTGAAAACAGATTTGTGTATCAGAACTTTGTTTTTTCTTCTTTCCTCTCCCATTAATCATCTCACGACCCCTCAGATTTATCTGCTGACCCTTTGGAGGGGCCCGACCCCTAGGTTGGGAACCACTGGACTAAACTAGCTAACTGTATATAAAGTAGTGTAAACTAGCTCCACCTCCAGCAGCTACAACAGTAACATGCTGCTCTAACACTGATGCTTCACTATTAATAATCTAATGATGTCATATATAATAATATATCAGTCAGAGGGACCAAACCACTACTTTTACTGCAATACTTTAACTACATCAAGCTCATAATACTTATGTACTTTTACTGTAGTAGGATTTTTCATGCAGGACTTTTACTTGGATTTTAATGGAGTATTTTTACATTGCTGTATTGGTACTTTTACTCAAGCAAAAGAATCTGAATACTTCTTCCACCACTGCCTGGCCTAATGTGGTTCTGGGCCGCTATCGTCTCCCTCATGTCTGTGTCTCTGAGTCCCTCACCAGCGATGGACGTCCTGTTTCTTGGCTGGGTCCTGCAGCTCGTCCCAACCCTTTGCTGTTTCTGTGGAAGTTTCTTTTAACATAATTTTAACACTGACCTAGCCAGCACTGGATTGTTGCTGACTCGCTTTACATGAATGTCAAAGTTGAAAACTGTAAAGGACAGGCAATAACTAGTTCTGTGTTCAGCTATGCTGGTGACAGCAGCAGTAGCAGCCAGCAGCCAGAGAGGAGGACCAGAGCAGCAGAGTCAATTCACCACAGCCCACTGAGTCCATTGAAAACACCAGTCAAGTTCTGAGTGTGAAGGCAGGCAGAAGACAACTGGGGTAATAGAATCTAGGTTTGGTTTACAGCATAATATTATTAAGCTGTTTTCAGCTCTGGTCATCAGAGTTTCAGTTATGATAACCAATTTTTTCTGACCTTTGAAAACCGAATACAAGAGGAATAGTGCCAATGAACATGTCATTCGCTAATATCATTATTATGTGGGGCAACAGATGTAACAAATGGAATCAGGACTGACACATCCACTGTGTGAGCCAAGTTGCAGCTTTATCAGAGTGTATTCTAGTGTAAGAGGCTCTGTCCTGCTGTTCTTTTTATACAGAGAAGCTTACACTTCGTCAATCAAGCGGATATTTATGACCTTTTAAAATGAGTCAGCTGAAAACATTAAGATGTCAGCTAGAGATGGGCTTCTCAGTTAAGTCACAGAGTTAATTAGCTAGCTAGCTACAGCTGATCCGATTTGCTAGAGACATTTCAGCCAACAAAATTCATAGTCACCGACTTTTGCTTATTAAAGTGTGAATTCAAAGACTCACTGTTTTAAACATTACTATGAATTTCGAGTAATAAATCCACCACTGTTTTCACAATAAATAACATATGTGCAGTGCTGTAAATGGAAAGGTTTACAGGCGTAGCAATATTTATTAAGTGGGGCATGACTTAGCAAACAGTCAGTTGACAGTGTTTGCAGGTGGGAAGCCAGTGAGGGATTGTCATCACCTGCCGTAGACTTGGCCTGCTGTGTTGATACCAGGGGATGTTGAGGTATGACAGAGGCCAAACATGTAACACACTGATGAGTGCAGCTCTGTATGCACTATTTCATTATTAATGTTGAGAGTAATTACTTCCTGTATGGAGATAAATTAGGTTGTTTTTACATAAAAGTCTTGCCTAGTGCAGCTTTAAAATCTGATAAAATTAACAAAAATCACTAATTCCATTTACATCTTTCAGGTTATGTTTTTTCAATTCCCTTTGAAAGATCTCTGAACAGCTGATAATATTGGTAGACTTAACACCGTATCACATGCCATCATCCAACAATGATCACAGAGGTCAACATTAGAGTTCCCTAATAAATAAACCCAATCTACCCCATCTTCTCTTTAGGTAACAAGTGTTTTAGTCCCAATGACTCCTCACCAGAGCTCAGATACTGATTCATAAACTATGTATGATTCCTCCTTATCTGCCTCAGGCTTGCTTGTACTGCTCCAATAAATAGTTCATCACTTCAGTTGCTGTTGTATTCCAGCCATCTATTTTTCTGCCTTTTACGACAGACTTGGTGACAGCGCTGCAAAGCACTACCTTTGCCCAAGGACACAGTGTGACAATAAGATTAGGGAGCCATGCCCGGCAGCTAAGTGAGTTGAATCTGTTGCACGACTCTGCGTGTACGTGTGAGTGTGTGTGCGCCTACCCCGTTGCGGTGACAGCGTGCGATGCAAGTCTCCAGCTCGGTAAAGGAGGCATTTTGGCATCGGCGGTCTCTGCACACCTGTGGCAACACAAGCAGAATGATCACATACTGTGTTAAAGATTACAGTGCACACTCACACACACACACACAAGCACACATGCAGACTTTGATCGGCCCTCTGCCAGTACCCTTGGGCTTTGGAACAACCTGCCTGCCTGAGGAGATTGGGCAAACAGCATCAGTATCCTGTTTTAAATCACCTCCAAAATCACTACTTTTATAGACTTGCTTTTAGAGCGTGTAATGATGTTTATTGAGCTGCTTTTACCAAACAGTTTTGTTCTCTACGGCTGCTCTAATACTCCTCTAATAACCATTTACATTAGCACCAGAGTGATGTTTTCTTTCATAAGGAGATTTGTGAGTCATGTAATTTATCTATCCTTATTGTGTTAGTACAGATGTTAGGACTATTAGCACTGAGAGAACAGGTAAGAGAAGTGTCAGGGGTGTGAAGTGCAATGATTATTTTCATTATTGATTAAAGGACGGATTCACTGTTTTCAAATTCTGTCTGACAACAGTCAAGAGCCCAAAAGAGCACTGAAACAAGATTTTCTTGCCATAATCATTCCTCCTGTTCATACTGACCATTAGAGGATTCCTTCATAATGCACTTACAGTCTAAGTGATGGGGGACAAAATTCGCAGTCCTCCTTCTGTGCAAAAATGTATTTAAAGTCTCTCTTTTTGTTACTATACTTCCACTGCAGCTCAACAGGGAAACACTGTCCAAGGAAACACAAAGAGGGAATTTGATGCTAAAAAGACTGTAAATGTGTCAGATATCCACTTGATATGACTAACTCAGACTGCGGAAGCCTCATACAAGCTTCACATCAACATTTTAATGACTGTGTGGACACACTGTGGATTTTGGCCTCCACCACTTACATTGAAAGCATATTTGATCTTTTAATATCCAGTATGAACAGAAGGAATGATTACAGCGAGGAAAACCTCTTTCACTGCTCATATGGACACCTGACTGTTGTTTTAAGACAGACCTGAAAAATTGTGAACCTATCCTTAATCTGCCAGTTACTTTCTCAATGAATCATTTTGAATCTCAGAAAAAAGTGAAAAATTCCCATTATAATTTCTTAGACCCCATTGTGACGTTCAAATGTCTTGTTTTGTCTGATCAGCAGTCCAAATCCCAAAGATATTCAGTTTACTATCATGTATTACACAGTAGAGTTTCAAATCCTCACATTTGAGGAGCTGGAACCTACAAATTTTTGCTTAAAAAATGACAGTTCCAATTATCAAAATAGTTTCAGATTAGTAATCAACTAATTAATTAATTGCTGCAGCTCTAGTATGAAGGATGAGTGACTGACACTGATCTGGGCTGGAGACTAATCAGGTGAAAAGGTGTTGAGACTCCTTTCTTTTTTGCTTTTCAGCTGTTTGAAGAGGAGACGATTATAAAGACAGATTATAAAGAGATTATAAAGATGAAGAAACATCTAAGGTCTTCTAACTCCACTTGAACAGCCAACGATACAAACAACCACGAGACCACCTAAATAAAACTTGCGTTGGTCAAGAGGACTCAAAACATTAAAGAAGAACAAAAAAATCCCAGTTAGTGTGGCAAATTTACAGAAATAATGAATGTCTTTATTTTTTTTCATAACATTTAAAAGAGATGTGATCAGGTGTGTGCTGTGATGTATTTTCTGAGCTGATAGTTTTTTTGCCGACGACAGCAGAATCTTTCCATCTAAATGTGATAATCTGAAGTCTGTGTCTGTGGGTCTGCACCGACAAGTGCATGTTTCCCAATCTGCTAATGTGATGTGATAGGCTACTGGGTTAGAGTCTGTTGTCAGGAAAATGAAGAGTTGATTTGATTGAGTTTTTAATCTTTGGCCTTAAGTAGGATATCAATTCATTCCAAGCCAAAAGGCTGAATTCCAAGTTCATTCATAAGTCACTGGTGTTGAAGTCAAAGAACAGTTGGAAGTCTCTTTTGATCTTCTCGAGTAAACTCTAAAGTAATCAAATTGGTCTCAAATGAAAGTCATGTGACTCAAGTCTATGGCTCTGCTTCAAAACATAAAGAACAGAACAGAGTTACAAAACCACACAAGTTTAAGAGGGATACTGGAGCTGAGAAACATACTTATAATTAATAAAAGGCTAATGCTACTGCTTTTTCACAGCAAAACTTTTTGACTTGTCAAAGTAGGAAAAACAAAGGTGAAAATATATCTTTATATCTTTTTTATAGGTCTGTTTCCTGACATTAACAATACTTGTTTGTGTGTGAAATCATTAATTTAACTCCAGTGTTTCAGTTAATCTGCAAATTTATCTGTCATGTCACACAAATAACAGAATACAAGTTTCAGTGGAGTAGTTATTGTATCACAAGGTTATATTTTGTCAGAGGGCTTCAATCCTACTGTAACAAATGTGTGTTTTTTTATGAGTGTGTTTGTGATGTTAGTGCAGATCGACTGCTTAATGAGTGAAAGTGAAAACATTTGCATCATTAGCTCCTCTCAGCTGTGAGTGACTGTGCTCTTTCAAGTTGAGGGAGGAAGAGTAAAACTGTTCTGCAGTAAATTACATTCTGTTAAATTTCACGCACTCATGGCTGTGTGTGTGTGTCCATAGATGAATCGTGATTGTCAGCAGTATCAATAGTGTTTATTATGTTATTCTGTATTCTTTGAAAGCCTTGTATCAGTCTAGCTCCCCTATGGTAACCTGAGTAGATGTTAGGCTCTAGTTAGATGAAGCTGATGGCGTAGTCGGACCGAAGTTTGCTTCCCATTCATGCGTATGTGGAATGAGGTGAGACGCATTTGCTTTTGGGCGTAAATGAACCTGCTTCCGTCACCTCTCGCAATCTGATTGAACTTTGACACGTTAAATCACAAAGCTCTCCAATGTCCAGCTGTTGTTTTTGTTGTTTTTTGACCTCTCATTCAGGAAATATTGTGAATGTTGAATGTTCATCTTATGGAAAATTGTACGGTTTAAACGTTGATTGTTATGTCTTGCAACTGTTTTACAAGGCTGTGCTACAGAGCATCTTGTCCTTCGGCCATGAAGACCTCATTCTGAGTAAGGCTGAGCGCATCCTCAATGACCCCTCTCTCCCTCCACACAACAGGTTCCAACTAAGCTATCAGGACAAAGAAAGGATTCTGCAAAGGAAAATAAGAACAACCAGGTTGAGCAAGTCTTTTGTTCTTTCAGCAATTAGACTGTTAAATGAGAGGGACAGTACAAACATAGGAATTGATGGTATTTTGGTCAGGGCTGTGTGCAATGGTAATCCTTGTGCAACACTTGGTATGGTGCAATGTATTTTATATTTTATTAGTTGATTCTAATGCGTATGCAGAGTTTGTTTTTCAGGGATCATTTAGTCCACTGTATGTGAGGTATTTATTTGTCTCTACATTAGTGTGTGTGTCAGCATATGCTGGAGCAAGGGTGCTTGGAAACGCTGTGTGTGTGTGTGCATGTGTGTGTGTGTTGTGGATGGGGGAGGTGACTGCATATTGTATAGTTGTATATACATCTGATTTTATGACTGTTCTGGGTACTTCTGCACCTTGACCCCCCAAACTTCCTTATCAGGGATAGTAAAGTTTACCTTGACCTTGTTGTTGTTAGCTTGCTAGCTCCTGCACTTTACAACCCTGTCTATGTTATTTCCTGTCCTGACCTGGTTTGGCCATACCAGACAGAATTTCACCTGTCAGATTTAAGTCTGATTGCAGCAGCAAAAGTGCGTAATGCATAAAAGTTAGTGCATTACACACTACAAGCCTTACGCAGCAGTAAAAATGTTTTTTTTAAAGTCTTTTTGGAGGCTTCTCTTGCAGACTGAAGACCGTAATTCATGACTTTCTTATGTCCCATTCCATCACTGAGTTGTATTAGTACCCATATTAGTATTTGCATTAGTCCTGTATCTTCTGCTCTGCCTATTGTTGTTCGTTTAGCATTGTTAGCAGGGGAAACAATTTAGTGTACTGTAGGTGAATGCGTGACTGTGTGATTTGAAGCAGTGGCTTTGTGCTACGTGTGCATTTATTGCTGAGAAAAGGCCGGTTCAATATGATGACTCAAAATTCATCATGCTGGATGCCAGACAATATTCTCTGCTGCCTATTTATAATATATTACTCATGCAGCAGTCCTTTCAGCGGGGCCCTGCACAATAGCTAGAATGGAATTCAAGTGGCTGGAATGTGAAGCAATATAAGCAATATAGACAGACAGAGAAATAGCATTTACTGATGGAATGGAGGAGGCTGCAGAAATGACTCTGTGTGTATTTTCATATATGTATTTCACATGCATAATTCAGAACTTCTTTTGCGTGTGTGTGTGTGTGTGTGTGTGTGTGTGTGTGTGGTGTGTGTGTTTAATAACAAAGATCTTTCAGAGAACAGACCTGCTGGGTCCCACTGACATTTACTTTTGTATGAGGTGGGCTGGTGCAAAGCTCTGATCATTTATTCAGATGTAGGATATTAGTGACTGATAGCGATGGGAATACCGACAAATGGCCATCTTTAGATGGAATGAAGAATCATTCAACAAACATTCATCCAGACAGAGAAAGTGATAAGTTCAAGTCTAAAAATTAGTACAGATTTTTTTCCCCAAATAAAGTTAAAAAAAAGGTACACTTGAGCCTACAAACCTTTGCACATGTAATATTTTGCGAGCTACTGGATCCAAATACTGGCGGTCACAATTCAGTAATATTATGTTGATACACTTAAAATGCTTTAATGATGTGTGTAAAAGCTGAAGTGGGAGATTCTGACTCCTGAAAGAGATTTGACATGATCATGATGAACTACCACTCTGCTAGTCTTGTTGAACTGCAAAAACACAGTCCCATTGTAGAGTCAAGTTTCTTTCTCTAAACCTGCATTCATTGAGTTCTGGCCACTTGGGAGCAACATACCAAGCTGAAAATTGTTATACCTAACATGTTAGTAAACAGATGCATATTTGCACATCCAGTTAACATTCATTTGAAGTCGTGTTTGTGTCCACCTGATGAATATAAGTCCAATAACTTAACTCCTTTTATCTCTGTTTTGTTCTCCACCAATTTCTGAGAGAAAAAATACCTGTCTCTGCTAAATGCTCCACTATGTTCACCAGCTAGTTGCTAACTGCATCTGTTTGCTGTTTGGTGCTGAGCAGGTAATGTACAGCAGGCCAAACAGTCTGCTGCCACTGCATCGTCTAATGAAAGCGGTGAGACTGAACCAAAACGGTAAAGTTGTGTTCAAAGACAATTCTGAGGGGAACTGCAGAGTCCAGTGAGTTGAATTCTCTATGGCTACCTACTGATAAGAGCAGCTTTAACTGATGTAACTAATTCATAACTAAAAATTGGTGTAGATCTGTTATCACCATATAGTATATTGATTAACTATTAAATTGATAAGCTTAAAATATTTTTAGGATATGTATAAGAGTTGAACTGCAGATTCCAACTGCTGAAACAACATGATGTTATTGCTTGACAAGAGAAGACTCATCACCATCTTTGACCTGTACAGACACCTGCTTGCAGAGAGCTGGACATGACCTGTAAAGTTTTACTTTAGCAAGTTAAGGCGATGACACACATGATGATTATACAGTTATGTTTGGGTGTGACAAGTGACTCAGTCCAATTTGAGTCAGTCAGTGTTAACAGTCTGCAGATCATTCTAAATTAATTCCTTCTCCCTTTTCATACAGACGAGCAGGATAAACTTTTTTTTAATGAATGTCAGTTTCTTTTGTGGTACACTTTTGTGTGTTCTCTTGGGATTTCAACATTTGCCCAGCAACACAATTGTAATCATAGCCTATCTATCAGGCAGTGTGTTGTCTCTGTATTTACTCACTAGTTCTGACCTCCACAACTACAAATCATCTCTTCAAGGGTTTAAGCTAATCTTCTGGTCCGTCTTAAGCTTTACTCATGGAGCAGCTAATACTGTCTGCTGCCGTAAGCATTTGTCAGCCTGGCAAAAGCGACAGTTAGCTCCTGCTGAAATTGAGAGGCCTGAAAGTTAACTACAGTGCTCTTTGCTAATAAAAAAGAGTAAGGAGAGATAAGAGATCTCATTAGAGATCAGTTAGTCTTGGAGCTGAGCAAATCCAGGAATTCTGCCAACCTGGAATTGCAGCCCCAGCTACAGTACACAAGACATTATGCAGCTACACATGTTTCATTACATGCACTGGTGCATGTAAACACACCTCAACAGGAACTCTTGTTTGATAGTCTCCTCACCCCTGAGCTACGGTGGTCTGTACAAACAGGAGGGGAGAATGGGGTAACATGAGCCACTTTTTACATTTGATGGTTTTACTGCAAAATTAAAGTGTATTTGTTTCAAATAATAGTTACTATATATACCTCAGGTTGTTGTGTATCCATGGAAATTAAAATAAGTTATCTAATTATTATGGTTTAGAACAATGAGCTATCAAAAAAGTTGGTCCTATGGCACAACTTACCCCCCAAGAAAGGGGTAAAATGAGCATGGGGATGGCGTAAATAGTGCTAACATTAAATACTGATATTAAAATTACACAAAATCAAACAAAATTAATTATAAAATTAAAAGATTTTTTGAACTTTATTTATGCCATCAATTTAACAAAGGTAAAAACTTGTACTTTAAGTAAAACCATATGTTTGTGTCTTGACAGAAAGAATGTGTGTGTAAATGTGCTTTTGTGTAAACAGACAGGTGACAAATTAAAGAAAAAACTGGTCCAGGTCTGAATGCTTGACCCTTACAGTGAGGGGGTCTGGGGGCTCTCTTATGCTGTGGGGGGTATTTTGCTGGCATGGTTTGGGTCCACTTGTCCCTTTAGAGGGAAGGGTCACTGCAAATCAATACAAAGTTGTTCTGAGTGATCACCTTTATCCTATGATGAAACATTTCTATCCTAGTGGGAGTGGTCTCTTCCAGGATGACAATGCCCCCATCCATAGGGCATGAGAGGTCACTGAATGGTTTGATGAGTATGAAAATGATGTGAATCATATACTATGGCCTTCACAGTCACCAGATCTCTACCCAAATTGAACACTTATGGGAGATTTTGGACTGTCGTGTTCGACAGCGCTCTCCACCACCATCATCAAAACACCAAATGAGGAAATATCTTTTTGAAGAATGATGTTCATCCCTCCAGAAGAGTCCAGAGACTGTAGAATCAATGCCAAGCCACATTGAAGCTGTGCTGGTGGCACATGGTGGCCAAATATCTTACTAAGACACTTTATGTTGGTTTTTCCTTTAATTTGCCACCCGTCTGTATGTACAGCATGTTTGTGTGTGGCTTAAACTTGGATTGAGTAATGTGAACTATACTTTCTTAATTTGTGGTCACATGATTACTTTTGTTTATGGTTACCTAGATAAAGGGGGTGGCTCATTTTACCCACTGGCTCTGTTTACCCCGTTCTCCCCTACCACAGCAAAAAAGGAGTAAGCCAACAAGCTGAAGCAGAGATCCCAGAGGAACACATAGTGTGGAGGCACTACATCAGTGTTCAGATAGTAGAGGGGAAACACTGCTTGGCATTTGGTTTTTTTTGGCTTGAGAACACAGCTTTAAATCCTTGGTGACTGAGATGTGCTGTTGTGATGCCAGCTGCCTTCTCTCTGCACCATCTTCTGTTGCGGGTCAGGTGAAAACACTAGGTAGGTGTTCTTGTTTTCGGCTGGTGGCCAGATACAGTAATTGTGGGGCAAAGTGCTGGTATTGATCAAAAATCCTGTTAACACTATGGTCATTCCACTCTGTGGAGCACAGAAAACCCTACACATTCTCTTAGAATAACAGACCTGTGTACTGCTATTCAATTAGATCATCTTTTAAAGACTTATAACATATCATAACAATCCTATAATTAAATAATATAAATTCATTGCAAGAACATTTGAGCCCCGCCCGTTGTGGACCAACCTTTCCCTCGCCACACTTGGTGCCGGTCATGACGAGGCCGGGGTCAGGCAGGTCACCCTGGCCATCCTGGGTGCTGTAGACATAGGTGCCTCGACACTTCACCTCGATGCCGTCCGTCTTGATGGTGGTGTCAATGGACACAGCGTTGGTGCCTTTGGGCTTCTTGGCAGCGCTGTGACACTGGATCTTACCACACTTGGCATCACTGGACAGAAATACAAGCAGACAAACCATTTAGCTTCTTTTTTGTCAAATCTGCTTTGCAGTCAAGCAGCTCGACCAAGCAGCTGCAGTGGAGAAGCTGGGATTAGAGACAAACTAGTTATCTGTTTACCAATATTTATCAGCCAAAGCTTGACTTCTGTCAGTTAATCAGTGCCGTGATTCACCAGATGACATCTCAAATATAAATGCAGATGATCCAGTATAAGCTGGCAGGTGTTTATGTTTGTGTTCATTTTCATCTTGTTTGCAGTATATTCAAAATCACATATGTGGACAATAAAAGTGCTGATTTTGATAGAATATAGATTATAATATTTATTAGGATGGAAAATTATTGCAGCATTTTAAGGATAAGGCTGGAAATATTCTTTTTTCTTGTTAACAAATCTCATGTGCAGACCCAAACCAACAATGAACTGATCTAATAACAAGTATTGTGTGTGTATGAAAGCCTGATATATCTTATTCCTCTCTGTCATAGAGCTCCATTATTGTCCAAAAACTATTAAAAACACATCAATGAGCCACACTGCTGCACTGGCTGACATGTTCTTTCATTACCATGAAATACTCACCAGAGCACCAAATGTGGATTAATCCACCACTGAAAACAGTCCCCAACTGATGCACTATTTCCTTCTGTTTGTTAAAGCCTACAGTGACTTGCTGTTTTAGAAAATGACTGAGCATGTTTTAAAATGAAACTATATATTTGTGAGCTGTTTTTAAAGATTTAGATCTTCAGTAAGAACCGATTGGCTTGGGGGCTGAGTGGAATTGGAAAGTCGTTGGTTTTGGTCTTTTCATGGGATTTGTTGACAATAAGAAAAATATCTGATATTGTGGTGTGTGCAGACTGAGCATTTTTGCAAGAGTTTGTAAGTGTTTACTGGCCACAAACAGCCAATAAAATAATCAAATTCAAAGATATTCAATTTGTGCATATGTGTCTTACCCTCAATTTGTAACACTCAGAATGAAACTGCATCCACTCAGGTTTTTGCATTGACTGTATATACAGTCCTGACACTTCTAATATGTGCTTTGTGTTGATTCTTAACATGTTTATACATAGTGCATTTTACTTTCATATACACACAAAGAATATATGTATGTAAATATATAAGATGAGAATGTATTTGTATATGAATGTAATATATGGTATGTACAGTGGTTTGCACAACCCCTTTACTGTCTCCAAAACACAGTTTTATCTGTTTTACAGAACAGACAATACAAGAGGATCTTAGGCTAGACAAATTGTTACAGTATTCAAGTTACTGTTATTTATATAATCATTTCTGGTCTATTACAGCAGAGGAAATTTTGTCATTTTAATTTGAGCAAGTAAAGTCTTGAAAGACCTATTATTCTTCATCCTATTGTCTTTATTAATAATTTCCCCTTCATGATGTACAGAATATAGTGAATTCCATGAAAACAGACAAGAAAAAGACAGAATGTACATCACCAGACATGTGAATTATTAAAAGTTTTCAATCTGAATATCCATATTGTAGTGATACTGTAAATCCATGCTTAGTTGGGAGATGTGAGGTTTTGGATAGGTGCCTCAACAACACTTATTGAGGGAGGACAGAATCTTACTTACATTTTTTTTTTTTTTTACCAACACCCACATCTTCCTCATTAATATAGAGATTCAAACAGGCTAATACACACACACACACACACACACACACACACACACACACGTTGCCTACTCTGAGAAAAACAAATGAGGAGGATTACAGAATGATGGGCAGATAACGGCTGTGCGTAGATATTTCACTTGTCTTAAAAAGAGACAGACAGTGCATTTACATATCATCTAATCAGCCCTTTGACTCACTGTGGCCAGAAAACACTGTAATGACTCCCGTGGGACTCCATAATGGATTTGGGCAGTGGTGGATCATACGAGGCAGCTGTCAACCACCTTAATCCACAGCCTCATTTACATAGCTAAGTCGCTAATTTGGCTCCATTAATTAGCTCTGGCACTGTGCCATTGAAACTGCTTCTCAGAGGTTTGTGTTGACAGTGTATAGAGGGCCTGGCTCTATGAGTGTGTGTGTGTGTGTGTGCTTGATAGTTCAGTTCAGCAGAAGAGCTTTGAATAGAACTAAATGTAATTTCTGTAGTGACAAGTGAACATATGATGATCAGTATAAAAGTTAACTGTGATAGTAAGAGAGGATTTTGTTAAAGCTGCACTAATTGATTTTGGAGCCTTAAAGGTGAAACAAGCTGAAAACACAGCACTGCTATATTATCACCATTTACATAAAGTTCTGTAGTGACATTATCAATCATTTGGAGTTGTGTTTGCGTCCACCTAATGAATGTAAATCCAATATTCACTCTCTTTTATCTCTGTCTTTGGTTTCCACCAACTCAGGAGAAAAATGTCTGACTCTTTAGTTGCTAAATGCTCCACTATGTTCACCAGCTAATCTCTAACTGTGTCTGTCTGCTGTTTGGTGCTGAGCAGGTGGTGTACAGTGGGATTATCAGAGCTTTTTTTCACTGAAAACATCTGTCATCTGCTGGAAATTAAGTAAGACTGACCAAAAACAGTAAAATTATGCACTGTAAAACCAAAACAGTGAGCTAAATGAGGCTAAAAAGCTACATAGCTGTGGGTTCATACAGTAACTCTACGCACCTATTCACAGCATACAGTCCATTTTCAATTTAAAATATATTGATTAGCGCAGCTTTAAAATAACATGGGATTAATATTGGCCACACAGTAAATGGAAAGTCCAGTCATCTTGGACTTGGAGACAACAAATTTATAACAGAGGCACTATTAAGTGTTACAAACATGAAGTGTATAAGACATGGGTGTTCCTTGATCATGGAGGGTCCAGCTAAGAGATGCTGTCAAATTGCATTATGGGAAATGTAAGATGAAGTTTGAAGTGATGAGTTTTTGGAGATTGATCCATTGATGCAACTGCATCAGTTTTGACCATTCTTTTTTAATCTGTGTGTCCCTTTAAAGCAGACAGAGATAAGCACCACATCTCATGTTAGTTTTCATATTAACTGTACAACTGCAAATAGTTCACTTGTTATCTGTCACAAGTGTTAAACATCACTTTCAACATGGCTGGAGTTTTCATTCATTGTGGTGTATTTTCTTGTTTTTTATCACAATCAAAGATTTGCTACCTTGGTGGGGTTTTATTTAGCAATAAATATCAAATATTACATAATATTCATTTTCTGAGTTAACAAAGCTTTATGTTTCAGACTACAGCTTGAACTCAGTGTGAAGATTGCCAGAGAGCGTGTCCTCACACAATGACATTATTGTATTGACTATTTTGGCTACTTGTTAAAATGTTTAGTTTGAGAAGGAAAATGCATAAATCAGAGTGTAAAAGTATTGTCTAATATTCAACGGAAGCCTACTTCTGTCAGGAAAAGAACAGTTTGATGAAATGTTGGGAAAGAAAAAAAAGAAATACTCTTTGCAAGTGAAAACTATGAGACAGCCCAAAATGTAAAACTTTAATCTTATTTTCCAGATTTTTAGGTCAAATTTAATACTTAGTACCTCATTTTTTGTGAGTATTTAATTATTTTTTTAAAATCATCAACATTTAATGTATTTTTTTATCTTGTTGCAGAAGAGGGCTTCCATATATATATATGTCTGATGTGAGACAGAAGTATGCCTCAGTTTTATTTATTTATTTAACTATGCTTATCATGTTCCTGTGGAGAGGTTTAGAATCTAACTAACTGCACTATTAGACAATTTTGGCTTCAAAATGTTCAAATTTAAAGGTACTCAGTTGTGACAGAAATCCAAAAAGAATATGTATCTTCCTATAAAAACCTTTATCATTGGAAGAGTAGCATATGTCTTAAACATGTGTAAAGCATTACCAGTATCTCTCACCTTTTCTCACACTTCATGTAGTTGCCATGCTCATCTTTCCCACAGTTTCCAAAAGCGTTCCCTGCTGCATTGACATCTTCAAAGCAGGCATCATGGGCCGGTCGGGCTCCTGGAAACACAACATATCCCATCAGCCCTCTGCACTCAGGCTGTTTACTTGAATTCACCGTTGCTAACCATTTTAGCAATGTTCCCCTCTTCAGACAACAAATGGCAACATGCTGACTCACAAAGCTCTTCATAACAGACAGACACAGCTGATGCTGGTCTCAGCCACCTGCTCACCTGGAGCGGAGATCATCTTGAAGATCAACTCACCATACAAACACTGGAAACCCTCTTACAGCTAAGAGACTCTAAGGGGTGTGTGGCAAATATCAGAATGTCAAACCCAGAGTCAGATGAAAAGATCAATATCAATTTCATCATGTTCTTGTAGAATAAAGAGTCAACTGGTTTGTGCTCACAGTGGGGTTTCAATAGTGCTCGAACCTGGAAACTCACCATGAGGACAAGACTGATGTGCGTGATCAGTCACTGCAGCCAGCTGTTTGTCAAGAACTGCTGGAAATTCTGACTGCTTTGAAAACCAAAAGGTCACCTTGTATTATTTCTATTTCTACATGAGATGAGCAACATACACTAGGTGAATAGGACAGGTTACCAGCCTTTTACTAAATGTCAAACTGTTTCTTGAAAGGACAAGGTTTCACAATTTAACAAAAGTGATAGTCCTCCTTCTGTGCAAAAATGTATTTAAAAGTCTTTTTAGTGTCAAAGGAAACACAAAGAGGGAATTTGATGCTAAAAAGACTGTAAATGTGTCAGATATCCACTTGATATGACTAACTCAGACTGCTGAAGCTGAATATAAGCTTCACACCAATTTTAAATACATTTTTGCATAAAATGACTGTGGGCACATTGTGGATTTTGGCCTCCACCATTTACATTGAAAGCACATTTGAAGGATCTTTTAATATCCAGTATGAACAGGAGGAATGATTACAGCGAGGAAAACATCTTTCACTGCTCATATGGACACTTGACTGCTTTTTAAGACAGACTTGAAAAATCATGAACCTATACTTTAAGGTCTACAAAAGAACTGGCTGTTCAATGATGTCACCTTGAGTGAATGTATACCAATCAGGCAGAATAGAGATAGACAGGTAGACTGTAGGATTGTTTTATTGTAAACAAAAACATGCAGAACAATAAAAATGAGATGATGCACATTAAAAGTCAACATTCTGCCTTTTATCTATTGTATTGATGAACAAAAGCTGTCATACTTCTGAATGCTGCTTTCACATCTGAGAGATGGAAGGAGCACTTCTAGCTCTGATGAGTGTTTATTTTGACAGACTACTTCCAGCTCATGTTATTTATTGTATTATCAACTCTAACATACAGTACAGTATGACTGCTGTCAGGTTTGTCAGCACTTACACTATTTTTAAAGCTGTTTTAAGCACCAACACTTGTTATCCCAGGTAGATATTGCTGTAATAATATGTGAGTGGGTGAAGTGTCTGGTCTACTATACTGTGACTTTTCATTACCGTAGCCCCAGAGCTGCAGGCACTGCTGTTCGTGGGTGAGGCACATGCCGTTGTAGCAGTAGGCCACTCCGGACTGGCAGGACGAGCCGTCCAGCAGGTAGACGTTGGAGGGACAGTAAGGAGAAGCCCCGGTGCAGTACTCTGGCAGGTCACATGCCCCCGCCGGGCCCCGGCACATGGTACCTGCCTGCTTTAACTAGTGGAGAGAGGACCAGCAGTGAGTGGGGAGGGGGAGACAACAAGACAACTGAAACAACATCAAGACCACATCTGATGTGATAAATCTCAGAGGGTGATGCATAGCAGGCCAGAGTCTAGCTGTGTAAAAATCTAGCTTTAAAACTTTCAGTTGATATTGTGTTTAAATGGTGAATATTCCCAATTAATTTACATAGCATTAAATAAATTGTCACAAACAAAGGATAGGAGAACTGGTTATAATCTTGTGCTTTAGACAAAACATAATTAAGTAACCATGTCTATTCTATACTAATGCAGAAAGAGTGGGAGGAAGGGGGTCAATAGGGTCCCATTAGCTAATTTTTTGCCCCAGATCCCCTTTTGCAGGTTAATCAGATCATGAGAGAGCAAAAGATGCTCAGTGTTCAACACAGCAAAGCAGTTTTGACACTAAAAATAAGGAGAAATATAATATATGGACCAAAGGAAGACAACAACACTCTACAAGCTTTATTCACGCCTGCAGAACTTCATCTTAATTTTCATATATTTCATTTTGATTAATTAAACCAAATTAAAGCTGCATTTATTGTTAAAGATCCCCTCCAGACATTGTTCTAAGAGATATAAATACTGTGCTTTGAATAATTATTTGTTTCTGATATGATTCTTCCACCAAAAAAGATCAATTATCTTGTTAAAATCCTTAAAATGACATTAACTCAATCTCCCTCATTCAAACATTTAACTTCTGGACACAAGATGTCTCCTACTATTGTAACGTCCATTCTCAGTGTTTGTGCACTGGAGGGTTCAAATTTCAACATCATACTTGTGTAAGTTGCATATTGGACCATGATTGGCTCCAAACTAGTTGTGATGTCACAAATCCTGCTCATAGGTTCACGTCTTCAACTGAGATTTAAGATGAGCTCAGAGAAACTTTCCTCCTTCAGCAGATGGATGTGACAATGGGTACACATACATCATTCTACACAGAGAAAGTACAAGAAGAAAAACATATTTTTGAGTGGAGAGGGACTGCAAACCAAAACAATGAGCTATAAAAGCTCTGTAGAACTGTGGGTTTGCCACTATGAATGAGACCTTTCAAGTTACACATAGTCATTTGACCCGTTGTTTATATAAAAAGTATTCATATGTGAAGCCTTAAGGGGAATTTTGTTAAGTATAATATATTGATGACAAAGCATGAAAAAGCAGCATATGTAAAACAGCTGCAGTAGGACTAAAAAAATAAGCCAAAATATGAAATATGTGTGACTGTGTAAAAAGTATAAAAGTATTAATATACTCAATTTATAAAATAAAGAGTAAAAATGTGAATATAAACATAAACAATATGAAGAATGATAGAACAGTGGTAGCTCTTAGTACTGTGTCACTTCTGTCTCAGTATTTGTCTCAGTAGAATTTGGCATCACAGTTCTCTGTATTACTATGGGATGTCAGGATGTGCATTTGAACACTGGGATCACGGCAGAGATGAAAAGCCTTGGTATGATGTGAAGACGACGACTCGTGCTGTGAAGGGAACTGACACATGCTGTGGGTACAGTATGTCAACACATGGACATGATGACTGACACTGAACTAATGATAAAACCACAGATATTACTGCGAACCAAGTGAGCTCCCACCTACGCCACTCTGCCTGCACTATGTGTGTGTGTGTGTGTCTTACTTTACAGCCTTCGCAGCACACTCCGTGGGCACACTGAGCCTCCTCCTTCAAGGTGCAATTATTGGCATTGCAGCAGTCATTGGTGCATTCCTGTAAACGGACACAGACACACACACACACACAAGTTATCACAACTAAGTCGACACAGATAAAACTGCTAAACTTACACACCCACACACCACCTTAGTCCACCTCTACTTCTTCATATACAGTTATTAGTATCACTTTCTAATAACTCATCCATTATAAAGGGTTTATAAGTTGTAACTCATGGCTTTATTAATGTTCATTAATCATTTACTGCTGCTTAATAGATCAGTTATAAGCCATTAATAAAGATATTGGGTTTCGGCTCGGGCAGCAACTGATGATTATTTTCATTATTGATTAAGCTGTCAAATATTTTCTCAATTAATCGATTAGTTGTTTGGTCAGAAAATGGTGAAAAATATACAGTTTATTGTCATAGAGAACCAAATAAACCAGAAAATATTCATATTTAAGAAACTGGAATCAGATCATTTGGGGGGAAAAAAAAAATCTAATGATCTAAATGACTCCAAACTATTGATCGATTATCAAAATAGTTGCTGATTAATTTAAAAGTTGACAACTAATTGATTAATCAACTAATTGTTGCAGCTCTAGTTTTGATTTGCAAAAATAATAAAGGGTAATAAAGTATCTGGTTAGCAAATTAAAGCCATCAAGTTAAAGGTTGTAAATGTTAGTAAGTTATTAATAAAAAGTAATAAACTGTCAGATTTAAATACAGATATCCCCATTAGGTTTTTGTGGCCCTGATGCAAATCCTTTAATACTGAGTTTCTGCTAATACGTCTAATATGTCCAATCCAATACAAGAGCAGAAGATGCAATGTTGATTTAAATTGCATCTGACATATTGAAATAACAGCTGCAGCCTTCTGACTTTGGAACATACTTTTGATGAGCTGCTTAATCCAAATACTGAAGGTCCTGCTTCAGAACGATGATATGAATGAAAGTTTAACTTGAGAGTGTGACTCTTGAAATTGATGTATCACTCTCACCAGAATCATTTGTCACAATCAACACAAATGTTCGCTCTGTTGTGACAGAGAGCAGCGCTGCAACACTACAGGCTGAAGTGAAGAAAACACAGCAGAGTCCAGTAAAACCAGTTCTTCCAAACACTGACCTGATACTTAGTTATATACTATAAGTTATTAGTAATATTAATAAATCATAAGTGAAGTCATTTGTCTTCCAAAGTGAGGGGGTAGTGGTGGACAATAAAAGGACAAAAAATTAAAAACAAAACAAATAAATATAATAATGGCTCAAAATGTTTTCAGTTTCTAATAAGTCATCAGGATAAATTGGTTTCAGTCATCTGCAATTATAAATGTTCATGAGTTATTAATAAAGAGTTATTACAATAATTCAAGTATGCAATTTTTAATGTTGTAGGTTGTAAATTCATTCTAGTCCAGATGCCCTGAATCACTTTTCCATGGAGGTCAGAGTGATGCTGGAAACGACAACCTGCCAACTCTAAAGTAGTTCTAATTAATGGCTTATAACTGATTGATAAAGTATTGATTAAGCCATCAGTAAGGTGACTTATTATAAAGTGGTAGCCATTAAGCACACACATTCAAACACAGTGATCAGACACTTCTCAGTAGCAGCTCTCAGGTAACAAGAGGATTGACAGCTGTGACTGACAAGTCACAATGTCAACAGATGTTGGCAGGAAGAAAGAAAAAAAAAATCCAGAGAAGTGACTTTGCTGCTGATCTTGTGTCATACTGCGCACACGCAGACAACATCTCCGGTTGCCATGGTGCCCTCCGCTGAGCCATGGTTACGCTCAAAACAAATGTGGGAGTTGACTCAAGCAAGAGGGAAAAAAAGCCAATTATACCAGCAGGAAAGAAGGGAGAGGGGATTATGGGTGAACACAACAACAACAAAAAGCACTGACTTCTTTGTATTGTGATGTTCGCTTCAACAACATGACAGAGACAATGTGATGGAGTTTGAATTCTAAACCTGAATGTCTCTCTGTGACCCCCCCCCCCCCCCCCCCCCCCACCCACACACACACACACACACACTTGCTGTACAAAGCTATCCAAGTAGATTTTCAAAATAACACAATTTCTGTAAATGTTGGTGGTGTTTTTGAATGCCCTTCCTGAAAAACAAGACAGAGATGACTGCATTTCCTTTACAGTTGGTAAACCATATGTTTGTCATGTGCATCATACATTTGTCTCTGCTGGGGGGAAATATCAAGGTGAGACCATTAAGCAGCATTCTGTAGCTCATCTCATTTGCAATGCTAAGAACAGGTGGCTTGTCAGCAGCCTGAGCTTGACTGTCAGCTGAGTGGGAGTCATAACAAACAGCCTCGCCAGCAGCGATGCTGCTGTCAGCCACCAATTTGCTTCTTCTGTTTTCAATTTGCTCTGCTGCTTGAACCAAAGACGTTTACTTAACCTCTAGGTTTATTGAGCGCAAACACTTCATCCCGATTTGGGGGAAACTTTCAGCAATCTTTCAGCTGTGTTGCACAAATGCAACGCAGAGCGCATTAATGATGAGGCTGGACTGATGCTGGGCTATGCAAGTTCAAACCTGAAGTAAAAGAGTAGAAACAGCTCTTTGTTTATCCAGTGGAATGTAATATTTACTTAATTTTATACTTAACATACTTTATTTTACACAAAAAAGACCCAGTGTGAAGAGACAGAGGAGCACAGAGAAGGACACCTGGTGAACACGCATACTGGTTACAACTGCAGCAGATCATCTCTGCACACACAGCTGGATGCTGTTGATATTGCAGGTTAGGCAATGTTACTGTATAAACCATTGGGTGGTTTAATTTATAACAATGTGTTATATGGGCGGCTGTGGCTCAGGAGGTAGAGCGGGTCGTCCACTAATCGGAAGATCGGTGGTTCGATTCCCGGCTCCTCATTCAGTCCACATTCCGATGTGTCCTTGGGCGAGACACTTAACCTCAAATTGCTCCTGATGGCTGTGCCATCAGTGTATGAATGTGTGTGAATGGTTAGCTTCCTCTGATGGGCAGGTTGAGACCTTGCATGGTACCCATTCAGCATATGAATGTGTGTGAATGGGTGAATGTGATTCGTAGTGTAAAAAGCGCTTTGAGTGGTCGGAAGACTAGAAAGGCGCTATACAAGTACAGTCCATTTATCATATTTCATAAACTCATCATAGGTTTTTCTATGCAAAATCTTAGTAAAAGTAACTTGTAAGTGCAGCTGTTAGATACATTTAGTGGAGTATAATGTAGCATCAAATGGAAGTTCTCACATAAAATACCTCAAAATTGTACTTAAGTACAGTTCTTGAGTAAATATGTTTATCCAACCTTCCAGGTAGCCATTGTTTTCAGTGTTTGTTTTCAAAGTCTCTGCAAGTTGATACCATCATGTCATATGGAAGTGAATGGAAAGGTTGTCTGATGTTCTAAAGGACCACAGCATGCTTTGGGAAACGGTTAGCTATAATTTTAAGCACATGTAATTGGGTGTAAGTTCAGATAAAATATCAAATGTACTCACATCAGGTTCCCCACAGTCACACTCTTCTCCATCCTCCACAAAGCCGTTGCCGCACTTCTTGCCCCCCACCAGGTCCTTCATGTTGGGCATGTTGTAGAGACACATGCCCCCTCCCTTCTGGAAGTAGTTGTCCAGGTCACGTTTGCTGCAGCGACTGAAGACTCGTGGAAATGGATGTCTGGGAGAAGGACATCAACACTCATTAACACTCTTTGACAATCATCAAAATTTGCAAAAAATATATCACATAGATATTCTAGTCTTGCTAACAATAGTTCCTTGTGTTTCTATCTTTTGCTTTGAGATATTGAAGGTCAACATACAAAGGCAAGGTAGGTGAGGTAAAGTGTTCTTTCATCCTGTTTTTTGTCTTTTGTTAAAACTAGTGTTAAAAACGCTGGAAATACAATATCAGTGAAACTTTTCATTAAACTTCAGTCATTAAACTTTTATGATGATCATTATAAAACAGCACAAAAGTTTGTGTTTTCATATCTGAGAGAAATCAAACATCTCCAGCGACAAGTCAAGCTCTTTAGGCAGCCACATTAATATGTAATTAATTTTTTTCTTTAGCTGATGAAATTGTTATTCATGTCAAGCTGTTAGCAACAACAACTCTGCCTGAGTGAGCCTGATGAAGCCTGTTGTGGTGTCTGAGGCTCACCCGGTTGCAGCAGCCATCACGCAGCCTCCCTCCTCGGCGGTGGCCTCCACACAGCAGCCGTCATGGTCGTGGCTCATACCGAAGTTGTGGCCGATCTCATGGGCCATGGTGGCTGCGGCTCCGATGGAGAGCTCAGAGTGGTCCTGTGGGTGATTCAGAGGGAATTCTCATTTATATGACTCAGAACTCTGATAACATCATGCTAGACTGAGAAGTCATGTGAGAGGAATGTATAAATGCAAACATCCTGTTAGGACTACATATGTGGAAAAAAAGTAGTCCAAAGCCCTTTGTGTCTCCAGAGGGAGCTGTGTGAAATCTGATAAATTGCCTCAAGTGATGTCACTTGAGTCAGCGTGGGTCGGGGCTGAAGACCATGAGTTTGAAAATGAAATCTGGGGGTGTGGAGTTAGAAAGAAGTGAGGTTACCAGACCTCTGTAGATCCTCATCTCTGCTGGAGTCTAGCAGCTCCAGGCTACATTGGCCGCTACCAGCATAACATACCACAATCTACGATCCAACTGATGGTGGTTGAGTTGCATTATGGGCAATGTAGGTGCCAGGTTTTAAGAAGGAAGAAGAATGCATGGAAAAAAGATTATATATGCTTCTGCTGCATCAATTTTTAACTTTTTCTTTAAAAAACTGCCCATCGTGAGTCTGATGATGTTATAAGACTGCAATGCTACATTGGTGGAGTACTCTTGTTACCCTCTAGGGGACCCCAAGGAAAAAAAAAGAGCTTTGGGCACCTTTTGACCCCCCTATTTGTTCTAGTCTCTCTGCATTGTGTATGAGTATTAGTTAATTATCAGTAACTGGTTTGTGGTAGCTCCATCAAGCATACATCTATTTAGGAATATGTACCATCTCATCATAATATAAAGTCAAGCAATAATACCATAAAACTAAAAGGGTCTCAACCTTATGTAAGAATGCTTCAGGCTCAATCATTTCAGTTTTTGTTTTTGATTTAGTGATGCATACAGTTTTACCAAACAAATTCATGCAATTATTCAAATTACCAGAATCATTGCCACATAGTGAACCTGGAGCCTCAGGGCTCACTTTTGTGAATCTGTTTCTTTATGTTTTTGTAAATGATTCTAATTTTCTCAATACACGTTAGTTGCCCTCTGGGATTATAATAAAGTCAAACCCAAACATATGTCCCAGATTCAGGCAGTGTATCTATGATGAAGTCACAGCTTGGGAGTCATTTCTTTTGCAAGGTGCACCCCACTTATTACAAATATATTTGAGGGGGAATCACGCAAATAGTAGGAGGTCACCTGTTAACACGTTTTGATTATTTGATTATATTCTGCTAATGATGATTTGCAGCAGTTAGTTTTGTATGGAGAATTCTAAATACCATTCTACCCCTCAATCTACAGAAATCTAAATGGCATCACATAGTATTAGTCGCAGCAGAAATATATCCAGAGAACTGCACTGTACCAGTTATGTAAAAATAAAGGAACTGCTAATAAGGTAAGCTTATCACTGAAAAATGATTCTCTTCATCAGTAAACTGACAAAGAGTCTAAAGCCATGCTAGCAGCTCTGTGATTTGAGCTCAATGCTAATGTAAGCATGCTAACATGCTCACATATTAGCATATGCTAGCATATGCATAATACTAGCTGATGCTTATCAGGTACAAATTACCCTGTTCACTGTCTTAGTTTTGCTAATTAGCACTAAACACAAAGCACAGCTGGGGCTGATGGGAATGTCACTAGTTTAGCTTGTATTTGGTCAAATTGAAATTTTGACCTGCAGATGGCGCTGGATGAAAAGTCAGAGGATGACCAAAATTATTACAAATCATCCGGAAGGGCTCATGAATGTCTGTACCACATTACATGGCAATCTATCCAATAGTTGTTGAGATATTTCCCATAAAATCATAAATGTCAACCTCATGGTGGTGCTAGAAGAAAAGAATTCATCATCTGGGGAACAGGAATAACTACAGAGTTACAAAGCAACCTGTCTGTTATTTGTCAAAATATTTAAGGACCAAAGTGGCAGACCAACTGACTTTGCCATCCGTAGAGTCAAGTGATTTAAAGTGGAAATGAAACTCCTGTAGGAAGGAAGGACAGCTACAGTGTCCTAGTTCCAAAGGTAAAAAAGTCAAACACACGAGAATAGAGCTGCATGAACACACGCTGACACACACACACACACACCAGTGACAGTATTCAGAAGTACTTAGCTCCTCTTTGATCCATTGAAAGCTGTCATTCACTCTTAGCTCTGCTTCTGAATTATGCATATTGTACTGTATAAAACAGGAATGTATTAACTGTCTGGAAATGCTGATGTTCTGCAGTGAAATCCTGAACACAGAAGTGAGGTGTGTGTGTGAAGTGTGTGTGAAGTGTGTGCTGGTTGGGCAGTGCTGAGAGGTGACTCCACTGCTTGGTCAGCCACAGGACATTTGGATTCTAGAGGCCACCTCTGCCCACAGGAGAGCTAACAGCCTATTAGAAGCTAATCAAGCTTGGAAAAGCTATTGATCTCTCCAGCCGCATCCATTCAGTCCAGGGCTGCACACACATATGGAGCCACACAGTTACACAGGCTGAATGATACTACATTGTGGATATTTTAAAGCTGCGGGCAACAAGGCAACACTTGAATCTAAATATCTGACAACAATAAAGTGGGCTGCAGCAGAGAACAGTGTCCCCTTTCTACAGGATTTTTCATTCTGAAAATTCTTAGTTTTAGCATTGTACTGTATGGCAATGTCCGTCTGTTGTCCTGTCCATCACTTTGGTCCAGATCCGGTATTCAATTTAGAGTGTTTTCAAATCTGCAGTTGGTGTGCTCGGGTCCAAATCAGTGGATGAGTTGGTAAACTTTGTGTGTTCTCCCCTTGGTTCGGTTTCTTTTCACACAGAGAAAAATCCAAGCGAACCAAAATGCATAACTACAAGTCATATGAGAACTTTCACTATGCTTATTAGTCAGATGTGTGTGGGGCCGGAACAAGAACATAATAACACAAGAAGAAAGTGTTGAAGAAGGTTGTCTGGCTGTTAGCAACTGTTAAATTTATTCATCTGCATCCCAGCATGCAAAGCACACCTGTCTACGGGACAGGAGTGTGCCCGAATACAAATACGTTATTCGGCAAAGCACAAATAGTGGGTTTTTTTATGAATGTTTTTTTCATACAAATATTTTAAAAATTATTTGTATTCGGGAAGAAAAAAAAACCCATGTCAAATACCAGCGCGCAGGTCAGTTACATCACTATCTCAGTCTCTCTCCTCTGCTCCACTGTTATGTCTATCAGCAGGTCTCAACGAGGGGAGTCACATCCACCTGCTACATGACGCACATTTCCTAATTTGGACATCACTCCTGGAGTCGGGGGTGTTCCCCAGAGATAAAGCTGAGCTACTGACACACACAAAGTGCTCACAAGGGACTCTCTATAACCTGTTGTTCCCCTTCTCCTTTCCACAAAGTTAGGTTGTAAAAAATAGGTAATAAATGAAAAGTGCAAAGCAATAATCACCTTTGAAGTACCTCCCTACACATTACATGCTGTGCTGTCTCTGTGTTATGGGTGTATAAATAGGTAGAGGTCTGTCTGCAATGAGGCGATGAGTAAAGTTTTAGCTCAGTAGTCAGCGCAGTCATCTATGATCTGGGAGACTCCAGTTCAAGACCCCGTATGGGGATCTCCTTCAAAAGGTAGTTTATTTATGAACACTTATTGTAACACTTTAATTTTCTAAAATTAAAAGTGTCAAAACAAAAACAGGATTTTAAAGCCTCTTTCCACTTTTATTCCAATACAAATACAAATAATTTTGCTGCCTCAACAAATACAGATACAAATACAAATACTGGGCCCTCTGCACATCCCTACTACGGGAGCCGTTTAGCTTAGACTTGCAGGGTACACCTTGTTGGAGGTCGGATCACGTTCCCACCACAAAGGAACAGCTCCAGAGTTTGTTTTGGTCCACACCTGAGAATGATTTATGTGTTCAGGCCTGCTCAAATGAATCGCACCAAGGGGAAAAAAACAACCACAGTCCGATTCAACTGGAGAAAAAAGCGCAGGTCTGAAAACACCCTTAGGATGTTGCTGTTGTTGACATTTTGAAGTTGTGTAGAATTTATTTGTATATTTTTCTAATTATTTAACTGTTTTTTGGGGGGGGTGAGAGGTGTGCACTGCTGTTGGCACAGTGCTGTCCTTTACACTCCTACCAGTTGGCATTTGGCAAAAAGTTCAGTTTTTCCAATGGAAAGACTCGTAAAAGGTTGCAACAATGGCTTTACTGAACTATGGCAGCCTAGATGTGCACAGTGGTAAATGTATAGTGTATAGTGTACATGTATATATAAAATGTGTCCTTTTCAAGATTGTCATTTTGTAGTGACCAACCACATTTTCACGTTTTTCAACTCCCTTTTTTGTCTCGTGGGTTCTAAAATGGGCCTTATTTGGATGAACTGACCACATACTGGGAATCTTAAATATTTTATTATGTATTATATATTGGGAATATTTAAACTTAATAAAGTGAAATATTAACAGTCCTACAGTGAAAATTACAACAGCTTAATCTCTATTGTTAGTGCGAATTGCATTCAGGCATACTAAGCTTCGGTGGCCTGTGGCTGGCCAATGGTGTAATTTCATCATTCAGTGAGTCAGTGACGGACAGACAGTCGTGGTTGTAGTGCTGGCCCCGCTGCTGCAGTCCAATTAGAAAGCTGTGCTTGTGTATTTGTATTGTTGAGTCTTGTGCAGTTTCATGTGTATTTTACTGTTGAGTTTTATGTATTTTAAAGGCCCATCTATGGATGGACATTGCAAATTAGCTTAGCACTGTGGTATATGGCATTAGTTCATGCTATATACTTGTCCCTACACAAATAAACATGAAATAAGAAAAAAAAAAAAAAAAAAAAAAAAGATAATAATAAATTTGAATAAATAAAAAATAGAAATTAGATTGATGAGAGCTGTGAGACTAAACAAAAACGGTAAAGTTGTGGGCCGGAAAATCAAAACAAAACAAGACAAAAGAGGCTAAAAAGCTGAAAGGAGATGAACAGAACTGTGCAGTTGGTGATAATTATCTGTGGGTTTATCACGAGGTTATGTTATTTGATCCATTGTTAATATAAAAATATTGATTCATCCAGCCTTAACATCACCACTGCTCAACCTGTTCAACTTTAGCCTCACATATATCTCATCAATCCATTTGAATCCTAACCCCAAAGTAAATATGGGAACAAAATGGACTGTAGAAGTGAATACTACCAAAAAGTCTTTACTTTGGAGGACACTGTGCACGCACAAAAGCATAGAAAATCAATAGAAGATGAATTCAAGCTGGGAGAAAAGATTGAGGGGAAAAAAGGAGGGAGTGAAAAGAAAACAGAGTGGGGAGCTGGGAGAAGAAATGACAGACAGTGGAAGTAAAGCAGAAAGAGGAGAAATGTATTCCCACGTACCACGTTGATGCCTCCAGAGTTTTCCAGGCTGCACATCCCCTCCAGCGGTGCCATCCCGATAGTCGTCCCCTTGAAAATCACACCGCTATCAGAGCCGCACACACACAAACACATACACACACACACACACATAACGGAAAATCACTTAACCTTAATCTCCTCCCTGTTCACTTACTAGCTTCACAGTGGATGCACATTGATTGCAGATGCAACAGCACTGCGTGGTGGCAGACATGATAAGCCTGTCAGATGTGGGAGACGGCGTGCAAAGCACCTCAATCCCTGATCTCCTGGCAGTTGTCATTTAGCATCCTAAAACAAAATCAAGCCCTGTCTGATGAATCAAAACAAAATAGGCCCTGTGGTATCAGCAGAACTAATTATGGAGCAAGAGGGGCCACCAATTTACTGCTTGTGAATGAATGGGGTGTGTGTGTGTGTGTGTGTGTGTGTGTGTGTGTGTGTCTACACCGGCAGTCAAGCTATGATGCTGCCACTGCTGGCATGCTGGGTTGTTTGGTCCAATTATGCCCGACTAAAGCGAAGATCTTTTGCTTAATAAAATCTCTGTTTAACTAATCATTTGTCAATTTATACACTAACAATGTCTGAAATGATCTGACCCAAAGGCTGGCAGTGTTTATGTCATTAAGGGCTCATCAGGAGATAGGAGGTGTATGTGGGAGGGTGTGGACTTAATCAGCTTTCTTATTACGGTAGTTGAAGCACAATGATGATTATGAACTCGTGTTTTCACATCAGTGGGGCAGAGAGTCTGCAGGTTTTCAGTCCAAACAAAAACTAAAGCAGGTAATTTCACTGATTACTTCCTCCTGAGCTGAATATTAAATAAAAGAACGATGGGTAAATACTGTTGTGCTGAGTTCTGGGGAATGTTGTTCCCAAACTGGTGGGGAAAGTGAGAACAGACATTACAGTTTCAGATGGATGGTGTGCTTAATGTTGCATGATCAATTAAGACACACAGCTGTTCATTTTCCCAGGTGATGTTATCATCTCTGTTCTATGGAGCGCTGCGCTGTTCGGATGCTGTTGATTGTTTTCTGTAGTGAATCTTTGGTTCTTGTTGGCGCCATAAGTCACCATCTAAAACATGCTTTAGTTGCCAAGTAAACCTCCATACTCTTTATCTGTCTTTGATATTTTTGGATGTTTTCACTGCAAATTTGGTAATCCTGACCTTGAAACTTGCTTTGCTCACATGTGTGGTATTTAAGTGCACAGCTGGAAGGAGAGGTACGAACACGTGGGAGGTTTATTCAAATGAAGCAGTGCAAAGTGAGTTGTTGTTACCTTGGTGTAAATTGGGTCTTGGACTTTGCACTGAGAATAGACAGCTCAGAACTACATCTGTTTCTGCTGTAACATCACTCTGCTGAAGATTTGGTGATATAATCAATAAGAGCAAACTTTACACTTACAGCAAATGTTCAGCAATAACACGTATAAATAAACCATTTTGATTAAACACTCTATTCAGTAGATGTGTTTAAACTGGCATTACAAAAACTGTTATAGGGTAGTGTCACAATTTTTCAAGTGTGTCTTAAAACAACAGTCAGGTTATGAGTGATTTACTGTGTTTACCTTTATTAAATCACCTGAAAATGACATCAGGCTGCTAGGCAGAATAACCACACACACCTCTACACACAGCACACAGCTCCATTACAATTTGCTATTGTGCCTGTTTATGTGGGAAATGTCGGATTAGCTGGCATCATTAATCCTGTGCATCATTCTTTGCTTTCTAATTGTTCTTTTCGGCAAGTGGTCTTTAATGTTCTGTTCTTGAAATAATTTTGTGCTATAAACACTCTTGTGTGACTTTAATTAGCGTATGATGTGAGTATTTACGATGTGAGATGAAGAAGAATTAAAAGTGAAATAGCATTGGATTGATCTGATTATACATTTTTTAAAAACGACTTATTGCCATCATCATTGTGCTATAAACAACTAAACTTCCTGAGAGTGTATTTAGCAGGTGGAGACGTCCCCACACAGTCCTACTTAAAGTATTGCAGTAAAAGTACATAAGTATTATGAGCTTGATGTAGTTAAAGTATTGCAGTAAAAGTACATAAGTATTATGAGCTTGATGTAGTTAAAGTATTGCAGTAAAAGTAGTGGTTTGGTCCCTCTGACTGATATATTATTATATATGACATCATTAGATTATTAATAGTGAAGCATCAGTGTTAGAGCAGCATGTTACTGTTGTAGCTACTGGAGGTGGAGCTAGTTTCAACTACTTTATATACAGTTAGCTAGTTTAGTCCAGTGGTTCCCAACCTAGGGGTCGGGCCCCTCCAAAGGGTCAGCAGATAAATTTGAGGGGTCGTGAGATGATTAATGGGAGAGGAAAGAAGAAAAAACAAAGTTCTGATACACAAATCTGTTTTCAGTTTTTGGACTTTTTCTCTAATCTTTAATTTTTGCTGAAATATTGGATCATTTGAACATTTATTGAAATGAAAGCATGTGAGAAGTTTAGAGGGAAAAATCACTATTTGGTGGAGCTGTTAACAACTCATAGACATGTGAAATGTGACCCCGACTACATACTGCTTTTTGTAAGACGTCAAAAGCCAAAAAGGTTGGAAACCACTGGTTTCATCTTTAACAATGTGTTGTATTTTAAAAGCTTGTTATATTATCCATTGTGTCAAATCTTCATCTGAAAAGTAAATAAAGCTGTCAAATAAATGTAGTGGAGTAGAGAGTACAATATTTCCCTCTGAAATGTAGTGGAGTGGAAGTATAAAGTAGCATCACATGGAAATACTCAAGTAAAGTACAAGTTCCTCAAAATTGTACTGAAGTACAGTACTTGAGTAAATGTACTTAGTTACTTTCCACCACTGAATATATGCATGGCAAGGTTGAACATGGAGCTGCTGCTGCTTGCTTATGTAGCAACATACAGTGTTTGCATATGGAAATAGAAGGTAGAGCTGCAACTATAAATTGGTTGGGACCAACATATTGCACATTATTACATGTGGCTTAACACAGATATATCATGTCAGTGTATGTCAGCCAATAAGAAACAAGAAATGGAGAAATTAGGTCACTTAAAGACAGTGTCCATGACATAGTTTGTCCACCAGAGAGTACTGACAAGTTTATTTTGACGCTTTAAAATGTTCTGCTCAGACATAGCTTGATCACAATTAAGGGGTCCTTATATTGTCAAGTCAAAAGACTTGAAGTGTGCAATTACACTTGGGGCTGCAGTTACGTATGTAAAGCATGAGTGAAACGTGAGGTGTTACTGTAGCCTGTATAGAGAGCAGTTGAAAAGCTGACTGTGGTGTGATTCATTTGTGGTGTGAGAGCAAAGCAGGTCAACCACAGGATTTACATATGCAATATATCAGGAATTCTGCTTAACAACTATTACAGTAAATCCATCTGCTAGAAGTGAACTGTCAAGGACGTAACCTGTATAAATAGGTAGGATCATTTTGTAACCATGGTAACATGTATCACCATGTGAGTGTGGGGACTTTCCCTGATTAATCAGAAAGTGAAAAGGAGTTACACAAGTGTGTGTTCTGTTTTTGTAATTACACTGTTTATTTCAGCTGTTCCTCATTAAAAGTGATTTAAACCTATCTCCCAAAAATACTGCTGAACAAGACACCTCTTTTTCATTCCGCTTTCTACTTGGTCATCATTTTTTATGATGCATGAGGTCCAGTTACAGCCTAGATTAACAATGCTGATCATCAGTTATTTCTTGCTGAGGTCTTTGTGACAACGGAGAAGAGAAATAAACTCATCAGGTTCAGAACTCTGTTCTCCATGGAGCACTGATGATGCACGATGACATCACCAAAGCTGTCCAATGAATGAGTTACCCACCAGATAACTTTGTCTTTACTTTTGGTTTGTTTGAAAGAGTCAGTGTGAACACAGAAGACAGCTAAAAGACAGTCATGGAGTTCTTCTCCTTTGGTCATATCCACTAAACCAAACTGCAGGTATGAAAGTGACTTAATCCTTCAGCTCTATTTTCTTTCAACCTACATGTGTAACCACAATGATTGTGTTTCAGGCTGTGAGTGCTGCCAAACTGCTTCTGAATACACAAAAGAGTGTTACTGTGGCTGAACAGATCCAGTGTAGACACTGACAGCGCTCATCAGTGCTGCTGGTGTAGATAAAGTATAATCATGCGTGTGTGTGTGTGTGTGTGTCTGTGGCTCACGTCAGCAGCTGAGCATTGTCATGTTTCTTGCGGGATTTCAGCTTCTGTCTCCACTGGAGGAAGGACCAGAGGGTGGCATTTGGCTCCTCTGTGACGATACATTGATCCCTTTCGGTCCACACCTCCAGACCAATCAGAGGCACACGGATGTTCAGAGCCCTATAGAACTGAACACACACACACACACGCAGAAAAAAACTAAAATGTGTGCCTACACACAACGGTTTGTCTATAATCTTGACATAAGCTTCCATTACGCAGTCTAGTCACACAAGGCAATTATTCTCTAATCTCCACTAAAGGGCTGTTGAAGGACACATTGATTCAGTTGTGAATTTTCCTCATACTACAGTATATATCGGTGTACACTAATCATTTATTTAGAACACTAAAGACAACACATTTCAATGTAGATTAGTAATGGATGACATCAAGATACAACAATATCTATAAGCTTGTTGAATGTCGTTGTTTGTTCTCTGGAGAGTTGCAGTGTGCAGCAGAGAACCCATCAGCCTTACCTTATCCACATAATTGGCAATTTCCATTATCCTTGCCTTGGTTTTCTCATAGTCCTTATTCTGTCGTTTAAACTGCAGGACAGGGAAGAAGGGGAAGTATTAGTAGCGTGAATGAGGTCAGCTGTCAGAAAAATAAATAAAATGTTGGAGACAATCCTTTCTAAAATTTCCTGCGGAGAGAAATGACTCATGAAAACATCACTTTAACCCAGTGAGGTCTGCTTTACCACTTCCACCCAGGTCCATCATCATAATTATACCAATTGCAGGAGGAGTGGACCAGAATCTTGTTATTGGTCACCATGACCTATTACCACAGCATTAATGTAGCAGACAGAACCCTTTTATGAAAATATAGCATCTCATCACTGGAGTTTAGTGTCCATTTAAAAGCCCTTCCACCTTTACATTCCATCTAAATACGCTCCGTCACAGACAAATCCTTCCAGCTCACTGCCACATGCTTTTGCCTCAACATGACTATTATGTGAGCTCAGAGCTCTCGGTACGAAAGAGCTCCATTAGCTGGAACGAGATAATTGTTTAAGATGTAGAATCTGTTTTTGCCTGTCTGCGCCTTTTGATGGTTGTCTGACGTCAGTGGACAAATGTGGTGCTGACGCTGATGGACGCAGGAATATTCTGCTGTGGAGTGAATGGGGCAGGTGGGAGTTACTGTCAGCTTACCAGTGTGTTGTCAGCCACGATGTACAGTTCCATGTACTTTGTGGTGCCCCAGGTGTTCCTTTTCACCTGGCATCAGGGAGGAAAGATGATCAGAAAATGGTTATGCATTAGTCTTATAGGTTTGGTATAAAGTATATGACACTATATTATACCATACTTACAATACCATATTGTACTATGCTATTCTATACTATATTATACTGTACTATATACTCTACTATGCTATTACTGCACTACACTGCTCTATACAATACTGCACTATACTATTCTACACTACACTATTCTATACTGTACAATACTGCGCTATACTATAGTATACTATACTGTGCTGTACTATACTATACTACGCTGTACTATACTATACTATACTATACTGTGCTGTACTGTACTATACTGAGCTATACTATACTGCACTATACTGAGCTATACTACACTATACTATACTGCGCTATTCTATACTATACTATACTGTGCTATACTATACTATACTGTGCTGCACTATACTATACTGTGCTATACTATAGTATACTATACTATACTATACTGAGCTATACTATACTGCGCTATACTATACTATACTGTGCTGTACTATACTATACGGCGCTATACTATAGTATACTATACTATACTATACTGTGCTGTACTATACTATACTATACTATCATATATTATACTATACTGAGCTATACTATACTGCGCTATACTGTACTATACTATACTATACTGTGCTGTACTATACTATACTGCGCTATACTATAGTATACTATACTATACTATACTGTACTATACTATACTATACTGCGCTATTCTATGCTATACTGTGCTGTACTGTACTATACTGAGCTATACTATACTATACTATACTGCGCTATTCTATACTAAAGTATACTATACTATACTATACTATACTATACTGTGCTGTACTATACTGAGCTATTCTATACTATGCTGCACTATTCTATACTATTCTATACTATACTATTCTATACTGTGCTTTACTATACAATATTACGCTATATTAAAATGTATTTAAATATTCATTTAAATTTTAAAACATCTATAAATGAGACACAAACAAAGTGTTTTGCATAAAATCTCTGAATGACAGAATAAAAACATTGAAGGATAACAAAAACTCATTCATTTTATTTAGAATTTTTTCAGAAAGAACACAAATACGAGAGGTCAATTTAGTTTTTTGTAGCTTACTTTTTAAGACTCAGTTACAATTTTATATGTATGTTTATATACATGTTTTTTATGTCAGCTAATTTTCTGTTGGAAGTTTTTTTTTTGTATAAAAATATATTAAATTTTAGTCACAGAAAATGGACGGATAAAAATTCAAGGGATCAAAATGCCCACAGTTTTTCTGGGAATGTTGTCGTTTTTATTCCTGTTATCATCCAGGTTTACAGTCAACAGTGTCCCATGGTCTTGATACTGCAGAGGTTGTTCCATACTGACAATAATACAATTCTGGGGGAAATTCGGAATAGAAAAATGTTGAATTTCAAAAACAGAAGCAGGTAGGTACTAGAGTCAGTATGGGACTGCAAAACTAAATGAAAAATGCCTCTACATCTCAGTAGAACCCTAGGCGTAAATGTGGAAACCAGACCTGATTATTCAACCTAAGAACCTGCACAGTCTGAAAGTGGTACATAAAAAGGTGAACAGTCTAGTGGCCTCTCAATCATCCATGCTGCTGTGTTTACAGAGCTTTACAACTCCGTATATCTCTCCATCATTAAGTTTCCACCTTCCTAATTCTTGATTACAGCCATTAGAGAAAGGCCCTGCTGTAATTAAAACTCATTGATTTGCGTGCAGGGGGACTGCTGCCTGGGCTCGGCCTGGACGTAACACCAATACTGTGGATTGGCGGGGAATCTGTTATGCTGTGATGGCAGCCTGTGGAGCCTAGCACACACACATATCCATAGTACTGCATTCACACATTGCATTGTTTATTTGAGAGGCAAATAGTGGCAAAAGCCTTGGGACTCAGTTTGGGGTCTGCTATGGCTGGCATTTCTGCATAACAACCCAGGATTAATGTGTAGCAGTGGAGGGAATTGGGAGAGCCAAGGGGTATGGTGCAGAAGGGAGGAAGATAAAGAAGTAGGGGAAAAGGATGATGCTGTGGTGGAGAGCTAAGAGGGCTTTCAGCATATGAGGAGGGGAGAAAGATGAGAACAGTTTAAAGTGATTGAGAATGTAAGTGGGAAAATGATAAATATGGGAATAAGAATGAGAAGAAAAACCAAAGGATGACTCTTTGTCCCAGCAGTCTAGACAGAGGAAGGCAGAAGGCCCCACAGAGGAGCCATTTTATCATCAATAACTGCAGCTAAGCAAACTAGACTTGTGTTTAGTCCTTCATTGCGAAGGCATAGAAAATAGCAACACAGCCACTGCGTAAACCGACCTAAAAAGCTCAGTCAAAGCCATAATTCCCTCCATTTCCAGGTGGGGCCGGAGTTATTTTGCGCTCTAAAATTGCACCGAGAGAAATTCAATATTGTGTTTGCATTTGATGAAAATCATTTCCCTGGCAGAGCCAAATGTAGTCATGAATGGATTGTGATTTAGTTATGTAATAAATCAAAGCAAAACGGATTTATGACTCAGTTTATCACATCAGAGGTAGTAAATAAATCACAACTGTTTTTGTGTCTTTTTACACATTCTCTAATAGCCCTTTGGTTCACTGTGAGAACACAACGCTCGAGTAGTCCCACTGTAAGGCTGTGATGACTTAATTGTGAAGATCCCAGACACACTGGGCTGATGGGTATTGTTAGACTGTATGTGGTGGACTGTATGTCATGGTTGGACTAAAGCAGATGAGGAAGGAACATTTCAAGCTACAATTTGTGACCCAAAAATGGTACTGAGCTTAATTAGAGGTATTTCAGTCAGACGAGTCATGTGGAGCGGTGTTATTGGCATGAATATAGAGTATGTGCCTGGTAGCGTTTGGTGACCTTCGTGACCTGCCAAGAACTCCTTGCAACTGAAGATGATGAACACATAACCCCATGTGTGTGTTGGAGAGTCGCCATGTGACTTTATTACCAACTTCAGTTGTCCTGAACTGACCTGCTCCATTTTGTTTGTAACCTTTGTTGTTTTGTACGGAGAAAGCAAGTAAAGTTCAAGGGGTTGTGTGATCTGGTTGGTTTAAAGCAAAAGCTACAATCTGCACAATCTCACAAAGTTATAGAGGGTCACTCTAGCAATTTTGGTAACACTTTCTCATGTCTAGATAGGTTCCTTTTTTAAAAAAACAAATTAATTCAGTCTAAAACAAAATATACAAATACAAAAACAGAGAAAATATTTCCTTTTAAGTAAAAACATGATTAACAAGACTAGGATAAAAATATAAAGAAAAACACTTAGAACTACGGTTGGGCTTCCATAGAATTTTATCAAATCCAAATCCATTATTGAATCACTTAAGCTGTTATGGAATTAAAGATAACTTAGCTGCAGCCTAAAAATACAATCAAAATGTTTTACCACATTTATCTTTGCTAACAAAAAAGTTTAAAAGTTTTGATATAGTATATGTTAGCACCTGAGTTTAGAGATTCTGGGTATTTTGCAAGATCCAAAATGTATGGCATTTGGAATACAACCCTACAAACAACACAGGTAATGTGGGTTGCTGCATATTAAAGGTTTTAATAGTAGGGCCTAACAACTGCATATGATAGGTTTCTGTGTGTGGTAAACATGGTAAGATCTGAGACTTCTGCACTAGGTTTTGCCAAACTGTCTAACTTGCCCACTTGTTCAAATGGCTTAAGGTTTTCATTCATTCATAGTATCCAAAAGTTTTCTGTGATTCAGTTCAGTGAACAGTTCTTTAATGTAGTTGAGACATCTTTTTGAAGCCTGTGTTCTACTGTTGGTTCCGTTGACGGATACGGATAAGAGTTGTCTTGAATGTCAAAAAATGGAGTTGATGTCATGGATTGTTTGCTGTAAGGAGTGGCTGTTTGGTGATGAATAAAGTATGATCCAGCTGAGTTTGCTTGAATTGCACATTTGATAATCCCATAGGTTGCGGAATTTTTAACTAGAACTTTGGATAGAAATTTGTTGGAAATGCTCTGCCTCCTAGCCTGGGCTCTAGTGTGAAACCATGAGATAAAGCATCGCTGTATCAGTACATGCATACAGTTTATAGGTTTCTGAAAGCTGATGTTATCTGAGCTGTAGACGTGTGACTTTATTTATTTTAATCCTCAAAAAATGTATCCATTTTTACATAGTGTTACCCCCAGTAGAAAAGCCACTGAAGCCTACCATCATGGGACAGATAATCTGCACTGAAAGCCAGACCAATAAAACTCTTAGACGAGTTAACAGCACATTTAAGGCAGAGTGAAGCAGGTTTCATTAGAGGTTTTTGCAAACTGACATCCCTGAAGATGTTTAGAACAATCCTTTCTGCTCAGGTGTCTGATGTGACAATACTCTGACTGACTGAAACATAATTACCAAATAAACCCTGGTCCACCAACAGTGGCACCAAGAGGCATATATTGATTTCCGTTGCATGTAAATGACATCAAACGCTCTGAGGAGCAAATGTTGCTACAAGGCTGTCTATTCCAAGTGTACTAAGACATTTTCTATCTGTGCTACTGCAGGAGCTATATTTTTTCACATGTTTCAGGAACAGACCAATATTTTGGAAAACACACTTGTTTGTCTTTGGACGCACAGAGATGAGAATTCATCTTTTAATCAATATCAGGGCAAGACAGCAAACAAGTGTAAAGAATTCATTTATCATCATCATTTATTGCCACATTACTTATGTGGAAAACAACCTAATATACTGCAGTCTGACCTTTTTTTTTAATCACAACAGTGGCATTGATGTCTGGGAGACTCACCCTTGAATGAAATGGCCTGAGCAGGTTGGAGATGTGGTGGAACTGTGTGCTGTGATGGCCGTGGCCACAGCTTCCACCTTTAACTGGCAGGTCCTCTGCATTCAGCAATGAATGGTGGAGAGGATCCACACTGCTGATTGGCTCCAGGTAGTAGGTGTCACTGGAATTCAAGGTTATCAGGCCTCTGTGTGAAGGAAAAAAGATTGGGAAAGGGTTGGGAAAAGAGGGTCAGAAACATTGAGCACCACTACATATTTTTATTGCTGCTGTTCATTGTTGTCTGAGAACACACAACTTTTAGAATCAATAATCTAATTTACCAGGATGTGACCTATCTATGGAGGTGCCGCGTGGTAGTATCAAGAATGACACTTTGGCAAACATGTATGTACCCCAATATAATCCCTACTGATCCAACCCTGCTGCTACAGCCTTACCTGGTCTGGTATGACCAGTAGCTTATGGTGGCTAATATAAGCAACCTTTAGCTACATATTGCTGTCTAACTGACATTACTAAGTCAGTCTTGTGACTTTACAACTCTTCTCTACTTTGCATTCAGTTGCAATCTCACTAAAGTTTAGCATTTACCATTATCCTGTAGCTATAACTTGTGGCCACAGTGGCCACTGTTCTGCAAAAATGACACATGCTTGGTTGGGAGGTCCAAGTAACCAGGATGTGACCTCATACTCAAAGTGCAAAAAAATCATACAGTTATGTTTTTGGGGCTTGAAGCCCTTATTAGAATGTCAAGATCACTGACTTTGATTGAGTTATTCGAGAGACCAAAACAGAGATAAAAGAAGACTGAATATTGAAATTACATTAATCAGATATACAAAAACACGACTCAAAATAAATGTCACTCTGTGTCTGCTGGGTGAAATAAACAACTGTTTCCTAACACAAGTTTGCCATAACAACCTTATAAAGTTAGAATATGTTGGATATTGTGTTTACAGCTTGTTCAGCTGCCCCAAAGTGGACAAAAAAATCAATTAATGCAGCTTAGGTACGGTACACTATTTACTGTGAACATTTTTTTAATCTCATGTGACTGAAATGTTTAAATGTTGTTCAACCAGTGGGTATTATAAATCCTAGCATGGAGAAACATTATTAAATAACCACTGTGTATAAGTTGAAAAAAAATGAAGCCAACAACTGCATTTCCTAGTCCAAAAGGTCTATAACTGCCACATTGTTTTGTGCTAAACAACACTAAAACAACTATTCTCTAGTCCTCACTTACATTCCCGGGTGTTCATATATCACACTGACCTCATGCCATCTATTCTGTATTTGTTTGGTTATCTGCTGTAGCTTCTCTTTCCCTCTTTAGGCACTGTTGGATTGGTTCATATATTTAAAGCTTCATATGAGTAAAGCCTCATTGCAGGGTGCAGCAGTGAATTTTCACCAACTAGCAGTTCATGATCAAAGGAGATGAAAAATATGGATCATCATTCTTCCAACAGATCCCAGCTCCCCACTGAACCCCTCAATGGCCTGTGGACCATTGACTGTGTGCTTTGCAATTCCCTGGTGTCACATAAAGCATAGCTTGGGTTCTGTTACATAGACTTATGGTAACCACTGTTGAAATACTTCTGTAATTTCATTGTAATTTTTTGTCCTTTTTCGGAACTCTAAGAACCAGTTTCAGTTTATGTCAGTTGTTTTTGGTACACTAGCTAAGCTGCTGTAGGCAAACAAACTTGATTACTGTTTTGACTGACATAAGACTGAGCTAGAGACAATTTTACATGCAGAAATCATCGCAACCACAATGAAAGCACAATGGTCAGACCACATCTATGTGGTTTGCCTCACGCTGTGATCAGATCACAGCCGTGTGTAAATGAGTTTGAGCACAGTTTTAACGGAACAAAGAATAAGGCCAAAGTGTTTGTTAGATCATCAAACAGTATCTGAAACCTCTGCTACTACATGTCGGAATTGGCGGAGAGGATTTTTGTAACTTTCCGAAAGCAACAATTCAATATTCAGGCCCACTTTATGCAGTGATTGGTGAGGTATTTGGTCAGGTTTCTTACCTGTAGTGGTGTGGGGTTTAAACTTCTCACTCAACTACCTCTGTCACGTTTTGTAACAATTAAACATGATGAAAGCTATCTAGGAGTAACCGTCTGAAAATGTGTCCTTATTCCCATTTCTACAATTCATCATGTCTCATCCCTCTCTATGATGCCGAGCTTTCCGCCCCACCTTTGAGTGTAGACATTTGCAAAAAGTCTGTCTCCGGCTGTTACATGAACCTTTCTTTGCACCTCATAGTGGTCCACACAATGCTTCCCCTGACCCGTGACCTGTGTTGACAAGTCTGACAGCTCCACCTACCCAATTTCCACAATGAGATCTGATCATAATGCAGGCAGAATCAAGTCAATAAGAACTCTTATTCATACCAGGTGTAAATGCAAAGGTCTCGAGGCCTGAAGTCAGATAAATATATCCAGATACAGACCATAATATGTTAATACCAAGTGGAGATGGGGACTTATTTATACGATTTGTTTTACATTTTTCTTCTTACTTGTAATGCTCAACACTGTGATGGATGGTGGCTGTTGTATTTCCCAGGGTGCAAGTTAGGGTGTGTTATTTTTAGTGCTCAGAAATCTCTATTTTGTTCTTTAGGAGAAAACATTTACTTTTTGTGTTTTTTGCATCTTTTAAAAGTTACATAGTTTCACTTTAAGACACGTAGTTGAAGTCTAGTCCTCTATGCATCCTAACAGAAAGGCCATAATGATGTACAGTGTGGCTGGAAGACTTGCTGTCCTTGGCAACGAGGGCAGTAAAAAACAGGCAATTTCAAGAGAAGGAGGCCATTCTGCAACAGCGACTGTCTGGGTGAACATCCAAATTATGTGTGTATGAGTGCGTGTGTGTGAGACTGAGGAAGAGACCTCTTGTTTCATCCAGACAGACTCTCAGACACATCCTCCACTGACTATGTTTCCTCACTAAACCCTCATCCACCAGACTGTCTCAATCCCACATGGAACTGCTGACATGTGACTTCTGACCCATAACCCTACCTTATCAGTCCTCTAAAGCACAAACTACTTACAGAAAGTGACTATTCTGACTTCTTAAAAGGGAGGGAGAAATATTTGGGTATGATCTGTGTCCTATCTCCCTATCTTTCATTTTGCTTTAGGGCTTTTTAAAAAGTTTAAGTCCAATTTAACCATAAACCATTAAGTCACAATCTTAAATTCTCTACCACAAATCTGTCTTTTGGGTATCAAACACACACTGTGGGCCTGTAAAAAGAGGGGCTGTAAAGAGTTCATGTTTCAAGGCTATCAGTGGATGTGGTTAGCTTAAATTATGTTTGTTACAATAGATTCCAACAGCGCGCATTTTGTTATGCAACATAATCAACTGTTTCTGTCAGAAAAAATATATAAATGGAAGATTAAATTAATATTTGTGAAGAATATGGGTTAGCATAGTTTACATGAACAACTCAGTCAATACATAAAGTCCTTGCATTGAGTTTTTATATATTTATTTGGGGGAATTGTTGGGTCTCTCTGTAAATTAAAGAGTATGGTCTAGACCTGCTCCATGTGAAAAGTGCCCTGAGATGACTTTTGTTGTGATTTGGTGCTATAACTCATAGTAAACCTGCCTACAATGGATTTGTACGTGTGTAATAACTTTGCTTTTTATTACACACTATAACATTCTAGTGAGCAATTATGAGGCTGTTATTTAGACAAAATTAAATACATTGTTACCGTACAGAAGCTAACAACAAGGTAACATACCATTCAATCATTTCTTATTTAGCAATTATAAGTTGTACATTAAAAATTATTACATGTCTATGACATGCTATAACACACTATAATGAAGAGCTGAGCAGTTATAAGGAAAGATATAAGGACATGCTTTTATGAGGCATCTGTAACTGGTTTCAAAAAATACCTTTAAACCCACCTGTGAATGACATGTACACACAGTGAATGAATGCCAGCAATTATAAGGATGTCTTCTTTAGTAGAATAAAATAGTGTTATGGTGGAGGTTAACAGATTCTAGTAAGTCCATATTCCTTTCCTGAATCTCCATCTCTGTCCTGACCTTGAACAATAATGACTCACACAGGCTCTGCATGCTGTGGTCCAATATGTGTCTGAAGTGTGTATGAAAACTATTTCACCTCATCTGTGAAGATTTTGTCCATTTATTTCACAATAGGCACAAAGGGAATCATGTTTTTTTTATGAAGAGTTATGCTGGCTATTGTGTTCATCCACACTGCCTGACTGTATGGGTACTACTGAGCTTGGAGCCATGCTTTTTGAAAAAATATAGTAGGCTTCTTCTTTTTTTCTTCAACAATTATGTGTCCAAGGCTGTTTTACAATTTCCCCTAAAACCATGTAATTCATCCTGAGTGAATACAAAACACCTCGTTATGACATGAAAGTTGCCGGCAGGGAAAATGAGCAGGGTACTGCAGGACACAAGTGGAAATGAAAACATACAGAACTGATGGAGAACTGCACATAAGAACAGAAAAGGTCAATGCTGAAACAAAAAGTTCTCATGCACAACTTTGTTATCCTGGCAGCGAGGTCTTCCAATAACTGGCAATTTTTGCAATCATGAAATTTTTTTCTTTTGCATAATCATCAGTTCCCTGTAAGTACTGCGGGGTCGTGCAGTCTGGCCATTCCAAAGAAAAGCCTCAAATCCACAGAGAAAATGACGAGGGGATTTCAGACAGCACTGCAGCTGGAGCGCAATAAATAGTCTCATCAAGGTACTTTTTAAACTGTTTTATCCTGTACAAATCCCACGTACAGACCAGGAAGAAAATCAGAAAATATTGTCATTTTCACAAAATGCTCATTAAAATCCAGGACGTCGTGATCTCAGTAATGAGAGCAATGTGTGAAATGGGGACGGACTGCTGAGTCATACTGTTGTTTTGTGAAAGACATCGTTGATTCATGGTTTATGATGGCACTGTTGCCAAGCAGAGGACATTTTCAAAGATGCCAGAGCATAAAAAGTGACCCCTGACAGAACGCTTTCATTATGACTTCCAGCAGAACACGCGTCACATTGCTCTTTTCCATACTGAATCACACCAAATCTATTTCAGATCTATTTGTATTTGTTGCCTGTCACGTATGTCTCTCTGACATTACCATTTTATGTTCAGGGTGTCATTATTCTGTCTCCTAAAATAACATTTACACTGTAGTGGTTTGGTTTAACCTTTAGTCTGCAATGATTTATAATGAGGTTAATAGCAGAGTAAGCTTTGATTATTATGATTATCTAGAATGCAAAGGTCAGTTCACGCTCTAAAATGACTGTTTTAATCAGTTATGAGTGAATATAAAGAACATAGACTGAGACGTGTGGGGAGATTGTTGTAAAGGAGGACACCATGACATCCTTCAGCACCTCCTGGTTGCACAGTTTTATTTAAAAGGAATCTATCCATATTATAATACAGCTGATAAACAGCACATGGGTATATGGGTGTAATGCAGTTCTTGATTAATTTGAAGTGACTGCAGCATAATTTACTTTCTGTTCGTGCAAACATGTACAGAAAGTTTATTACTAACCTTGGAAACACTGGTTTGACAAAATAATCTTAGCTCATGAGATGAGATTATTTTGTCAATACACAGAGTTGTTCTGACCACAAGAGGAGCCTGTTAACTGTCAACTGTGAACAGTGTTTCAGCAGCAAACAAGTTTTTTTTTTTGTTGCATGTGTGAAAATCAGTTTAAAGCAATATTCTTTTTGAAAATGGGATTTTTTAGATAAACATCCATCATTATTATTAACACCTCCTTCAGGTGCCTTTGCCTCATAGGATCATTTTGATAACCTTATTAATGTTATCAATACCCAGAGGGGAAACTACTTCACCTCATTAAATGCACTGTATGAATAACAACTGAGGCAGTATATGGAACCACAGTACTTTTTGACAACTGTCTGAATTGTGACAGTATGACCAAGTATTGAAACCTAGCAACTACTGAAAGTTGACTGCTTGGTCATATTCTTAGTCTAGTTTATTTGTTTTTGATTGGATATTTCCTGATTAAAAGCCTTTAGTGTGGAATATAAATGTTATAAAAACATCTTTCAAATGCTTCTGACGATTTTGCACAAAAATGTGACAATCCTGGTGAAAAATGGCAGTCTATGTTTTGATTTCAGTCCACTAACGTCAGTGTCCCTGACTGAGATCCAAAGGGAAGGATAGCAGCGTGCTTTTCTGTCTGCCACTATGTGTGACTTGATTCTACCGTTTGGGGGCGCCAAAGTCTGAAATTTTCAAATTCTATATTGTGACTTTAAAAAGGTTACTTAAAATACTCTGAGTAACCATTTGTGTCTGATATGTTTTTTCAAAAAAAGTCCAATTACCTCATTAAAATCCTCAAAATGACATCTCCTCCTTCTCCCTCGTAAAAAAACCCCAAAAATCTATGAATCTGCAAACATTAAATTTTCAAAGTTTAACTGTTGGACACAAGATGTTTCCTACTTTGCTGAAAAGTCAAATATCAGACAATAATAATTTTCTTTACACAACCCATAATACTTTTTTTTAAGGTTCCTTTAATCTTTTTTTTTTGACATTTGCAACCAAAGAAATGTACTGGGCAGGATATTTTACAGTTGAAAATTAAACTTGTCACCTCTTTCTGGTGGACGAACTATAAAATGGTGACACTGTTAGCATTTCTCTATTTCAATTTCTTGTCATTTATTGGCCAACATATACACCAATATCTAAATATCTGTAATAAGCTGGTATTGGCTGATATATTGGCCTGGCTCTAACTGTCATGTAACAAATCCTGCTCGTACAGTGAAGTTTAAACATCTGAATGAAGGAACAATGGGCAAAACAAATTATGGAGTGGAGGGGGACTTTAACATCAGTGATGTCACAGTGTACTGACACACCCTGGAGTACACTTCTACAGCAAGGTGAGAAGTTCAACCACCGGAGGTCAGCAAAAAGCAGATTTTCAGAGAGTTTTTAGTTGCTCTTTAAATATCTATATTTTTTTCATGCAAAGTTTGTGTCCAGCTGTTCTATGATAATATCAAACACTTATCTTGTTTATACTCTGCAGGATGTAGTTTACCCATCTGTTATTTTAGAAACTGAAAGTTCAGTTTGCTTTTCTGTCTAAGAACAAACTTGTGTCAGTCAGCTCACATTTGGACAGCTCTTTGAATGACTGGACATTTAGAGAGCATTTACATTCTGCTGGCTTACAGATCTCTGTCCCCCCCCCCACGTCCGCTCTGTTCCCATCAAAGCTGCTGTCAACAAGCAGCATCTGGCTACCTTCCCAGATCAGGACAGAGGGACTGAGAGTGCCGACGGACGTGTCAGCACTACACAACGCTCGTTCAGATTGAAAAATATAAGATTCATTCCAGAACTTCCTGAAACTCCTATCTGTTTAGATGTACTCAACTCGCTTTTGAATTAATTCCTACTTAAGCTCCACTGAGCTGTAACTTGATGTCTCTTTTATTGGATCAAATTCATAAATATGTATTTTGGGACACACATCCTCAGGACGTGCCAGGAAAAAGCTTCAATCTCAGTCTCAAATATGCAAGACATGCCACATTAAAATGTGTCTGCGGCTGTGATATTTAAGGCTTTTAAAACTGCTGCCTGGATCCCCAAAGAGGATCAAATTAGTCATTTTCATGACAATCTGAAAAAGAAGAAAAGTTGTAACAGTGCAAGTTGAACTTTCTCTGGTTGGACAAAACTTTATCCGAATGTTTTGTGGGCAAATTCCAGAATCAGTGGCAAACATTAAAGCTGCACAATGAGACTTTAACTGACATTACAATAAATAAGCAGCGTCCCTGTGTCTACTATTCTAATTCCTGGTGAGGGCTTGTGGCAGTTAGTAATGATTAAAGATCCTCTCGAGACATGTTTTAAGACATAAAAAATACTCTTCTTGGAACAATAATGTGTGGCTGTTATGGTTTTTCCACAACAAAATAATATAATTACCATGTTAAAATCTTTAATATGGCATCTACTCATTCTCCCTCATTAAAAATTCCAGAATCTGTAAATATGCAAATATATTTCATCTCAGAAGTTTAACTGCTGGACACAAGATGTCTCCTCTTTCACTGTAAAGTCCATTCTCAGTGTGCTGGAGGCCTCAAGTTTCCACACTTGTGTTGCATACTGGACAAAGATTGGCTTCCAAACTAGTTGTGATGTCACAAATCATGCTATTAGTCCCGCCACTTAAAATCGGAGCACAGAGAAACTTCCAGCAGACAAATGTGAAAACAAACTGTGCACATGCATCATTCTGCACAGTGAAGCTCAAACATTCAATTGTAGGAAGGAGGGAACACAACACAGACCTCCATCATATGTGATTTGGATGACATTGAATGGTTTATAAAAGTAGGTTTTCAAAATCACATTTATTTATTCAAGAGCACAGCCTTCAAAAAGTTTATCATCTCAAGTCCTGAATACTATTCATATAAAGGCTATGTTAACATATGATGTTTCTCTATCACTTAATATTGACTATAAATTAATTAATAGTAACATGTTTTCTGTTTTACTCAACAGTGAGTTTAAGGTATTTTCCTCACATGGTTTATGACCAATACCTGAATAACATTTCCATCAGCCTCACTTTGTGTTTACTGTTAATTAGCGAATGTTGGCATGCTAACATGCTAAACTAAGAAAATGGTAAACATTACATCTGCTTAACATAGCATGTTAGCAATGTCATCGTATGCTCCCATTTGCATTTTGCTCAAAGCAGCACTGTGCCTAAATACAACTTCACAGAGCTGCTAGCATGGCTACAGACTTTTAGTCTTGTCTTGTTTTGTATTTTGCCTTTATTTGATATTTAGCAGTAGAGAGGCCAAACCAGGGCAGCTCTGCTCAAATGAACAACATACAGTAAATAACAAACAGTATGTATGTTTAGCCGTTGACTGTACCTGACTCCTGAGCATGTGCTGAGAGCCACCCAGGACTCTGGATGTCCTCTTACATGGCCATGGTAGAAGCAGTGGTCCTGAAAGAGAAAAGAATTGGAATCAATAGTTCATATTTCATCGGGAGGAAAGCTTTGAAAAGCTGTGATAATGTTTATGCAGACATGCCTGCGGTGCAGCCAACAATGAATCGATCTGCTGGATTGATTTGATGGTGTAAGTGTTCCTAAAGCGGGCTGTGTGCTCCTGTTTCATGACTACAGCTGCCGGTAAAAACACTACATCTGAACAGCAGCTGCAATGAATCGATAAAGATATGCAAAGCTCCTTAGGCGTGACGGTGTTCATATAATGGTGGGAGTTTGGCCACTGAAACATCCCAATGAGGATTTGAAATGAGACTTGAAAGAAAAAGAGACAGAATCTGAGGAACTTTTTTAGACAATGCCTCCGCACTACCCTGATAAGTAAACAGTTGAATAAAATACCACATTATAACAAAAATAAAAATGCAATGGATATAGTACAATATAAAATACTGTAATTTGTAGTCTTTTATTGAACTCCCCACAAAGACTTCATGACCTGTAGGGGGTTGTAGACTGTTTACATTTATTTATCCCAAACTATTCAGTACAGGATGTTAAGTTTGGTACGCAACTTTCTACGGTTCAGAATGCCCGACGGAACAAAAAACTACACTATAGTACAATAATAATAATTTAGAGTATACACAGATAACTCTCGAACTAGCTTTGTATAATCTAAGTACGTTGATGTATTTGCATGTGCAGAGGATAACTTCTTTTTTATTTCAACAACTTTACTGATAGAATGACAGTTTAGAGAAGAACAATGGACTTGATAAAAACATTTTGAGCCCTAGCACAACAGCACAAAAGAAACAAAAGAAAACCCCAACCTGCCCATTATTCCTACAATAATAGCTAAGCCATGCTAGTCGAGTTAGCCCATGAATATGTAGTTTATATAGCGAGTGTTGTTGGCATGGTGAACGCAAATGAGAAATTTTAGCTACAAGAGCTTTTAATATCATTTAGATCTATTATTTGGAAGTGTTTACTGAGTGGATCTGACTAAAACTGTGTGCTGTTGAACTGAAGTTGGGTATATGTCAAACAAACAGAACAAAAAAACAATTAAACATGCTAAACCATTTGGGATGGCATTTACATATCTTTAACCCTGCTGTAATGTTCTGTAGTGGTACAGGAATTAGCCAGGTCCCCAGCTGTTACTGTCATTACAGATGGGTGGACCTCCAGGACTACATAGAGCTACTTTACATTTTACAACTTGACAACATACAGCGAGCACTGACTGAGTGTGAGCAGAGTGTTGACCTAAATGTCGAATTCTTAAAGTTGCACTCATCAATATTTTATATCAACAATGAATCAGACGACTATGTGAAACGTGGGAGGTTTTGCTTGTAGTGATGAACCAAGATAATTATCACCCAACCGTTTGGCTCAGTCTCAGTCACTCTGCTCTCATCAGGATTGTTTCCAGCAGCAGCAGCAGCAGGCAGCTGTTTTCAGTGATAAAACCACTGCACACCACCTGCTCAGCACCAAACAGCATACAGACACAGTTAGAAACTAGCTGGTGAACATAGTGGAGCATCTAGCAGCTGAAGAGCCAGATATTGTTCTCAGGAGTTGGTAGAGACCAAACCAGAGCTAAAAGAAGAGTTAATATTGGACTTTCATTCATCAAGTGGATACAAGCATGACTCCAAATGAATACTAATGTTGCCCTGTGTCTACTGGATGTGGAAATAGGCAACTGTTTGCTAACATGATGACTATATCAATTTTACAAGGTGATAATATGTCAATGTTGTCTTTACAGCTTGTTCCTAAAGTTGTAAAAAATAAAATAAAAATCATGCTGCTTTAAAATGCAGTGCTGGCTCTAATGGTCTGTTCAAATTAATTAAATATACTGCAGCTATCTTAATGGACATTTTTTTCATTTACTTAAAAGTCCAATAAATGACATTGAGCCTCACTAGATGTCAGCAAACAACTATTTGCTATGTAAATATATAGGGAAGTAATAGTGACTTGAGCAATGAATGACGTCACACTCTCTATGTGGGTGTTGTTATCTGAGCTTCTTTGTTCTTTGTTTTGGTAGCTGCACTGGCAACGCCTGTATCTTAGTGCATGTAAGTGTGCATGTTAGTGCATGTGAGTCCCTCCCTGTCCTCAACATCCATTTCCAAGATGGCAGCCACGTCACAAACTTTCTCAAACTACAGCTAAACAGTACACTAAAATATGTTTCTGAAAACATCTAAGGTGAGAAATAGGCAATGCAGAATCTTGATCCACATTTGATCAGCACTGCCTACTTTGACAGAGTTTCATGAGTTGTCAGCTCTCTTTTTTCCCCCAACTTTACTAAGTAAATGACATATTGCAACTTAATATTTGAGAATACACAGGTGGAGGAGCAAGCTGCTGGTAGGTAGGGAGGTGCATGTCCATTGATGGATTTGTATGTGAGTAGCAGGACTTTGTAGTCAACCCTGAAGGAGACAGGGAGCCAGTGCAATGAAAACAGAATTGGTATTATGTGTTTGTTTTCGCACTGTCATCAGGATCATAGCAACGCTTGTTCTGAATGTAATGTAGCTTCTGGATGCTCCTGCCAGGGATCCCTGTGAAGAGCGCATTGCAGTAGTCCAGTCTCAAGGAGATAAAGGCATGGACAGATTTCTCTGCATCTGACAGGGTTAGAGAGGGGCAGAGTTAAGAGATGTTTTTGAGATAGTAAAAAGAAGTTTTGTACGTCTTATATGGTCATCAAAAGTCAGCTGAGGGTCAAATCGAACACCCAGATTAGTGACTGAGGAGGAAAGGGGGATGTCCTGGTCATCACGGGTGAGATAAGGTATGGGGAATGACAGAATCTGGTGTGGAGTGCCAATAAAGAGAGCTTCAGTTTTGCTGCTGTTTAACTGGAGGAAATTTGTGGTCATCCAGGCCTTTATCTCCTTAAGATAGGTGCTCAGGCGTGACATCGCTGCAGAAGGGCTTAGGGCAGTTTTGATGTACAGCTGGGTATCATCAGCATAGCAATGGAGAGACATCTCATCTCTGCTGATGACATGTCCAAGGGTGAGCATGTAAGGGGGAGAATGGGGCCGAGAACCGATCCTTGAGGAACACCACAGGTGACAAGGAGCGATCCAGACGTGCATCCTCACAGTGAGACATACTCAGTCCTACCGGAAAAGTAGGACTGAAACCACTTAAGTGGAGAGTCTGAAAGCCCAATGGTGGTATGGAGGTGCTCTAAGAGGATAGTGTGATCCACATTGTCAAATGTAGTGCTCAGGTCAAGGAGAATCAGGATAGAAGGGGACCCTGCACCAGCTGCCATCAGCAGGTCATTCACAACCCTGAGAGGAGCTGTTTCGGTGTTGTGTGCTGAACGAAAACCTGACTGAAATTTTTCAAATAGATTGTTGTGTTTAAGGTGGTTCTGAAGCTCAGAAGCAACCACCTTCTCCAACACTTTGGACTGGAAAGGGAGGTTGGAGATATGTCTGTAGGTGGCAAGAACTTCTGGATGTAAGGTGGGCTTCTTAAGAAGGGGGCAGATGACTGCGACCTTGAGGGCAGATGGAACACTACCAGTCTGAAGAGAGAGGTTGACAATGTAGGTGATCAGGGGGCTGAGAACAGGAATGTATGATTTGAGCACATCTGTGGGAATGGGGCCCAGGGCACAAGTACAGGGTTTCATCTTTCTGAGGAGTTCCTAAATGTGGCTCTCACTGACGCCAGTAAAATGGCGGAGAGATGGCGAGCTCCCAGATAGAGGGTTGACAACAGTCATTAATTAGGTTTAGGTCCTTTGATGTTCATGGAAGCTCACAGTTTATTGACAGGGAGCCAAGAGCATCTGAAACATTGTTCTAAGTGTGAGAGATTTAAATAGTGGTTATCATTGATGTATTTCTTGTATATATATTATACATGTTAAAAATGGTGTTCTTAAACTAAGTGCTCAGTGTTAGTTTATAGTTACATCTGTTCCAAATACCTTTATGCTGTGTCTATTTTAAACTTAGCTCCTTGCTGTGTAAAATGAGACAGTCGATTGTTTAACAGTTATTTTATGTTGTCTGAGCCAGTAGGACAAACCATAGTTATATAGATTTCTATGTCTCTTTCATGTGTTGATCTGACAGGCCTTTAGAGGATAGTGTTGTTGTTCTTTAATTCAATGTGATAGCAATGCCATTTTGTAATGCTGTTTTGGTCCACACCTATGTGCTGTCATTCTGGGATATATGGTCATGAAGAAATACTATTCCTAACCTAGTTGAACTCTTGACCTTTGTTTCTATCTGAGGGTTGTTCACTAACCTGTAAGGTTAACTATAGACATTTTCAGATCCTGTACAAGGGTACTTAAGAAGTGGCTGAGTAACAACTTGGCAGAGAGAGAAAGGGTAACTAGGTGGTATGTATTCTCTGTCTCTCAGAAATATGATGCATTGTACTTCTGATTGCATGCTCTCTGTGTGTTTATTGAGTGATCAAGCAGTTCTCCTCCACACAGGACACGTCCACATACTGACATTTCTTGTTCTTCCTGACCATATGCCAGCACGCCCTAATTTTACTGCAAGAATTATATCATTTAATGTTTACATTTTTCAAAATAAGTGACATAATGGCACCTCTTACAATTTGTTACTGGAAACATACCAAAAAATGGATTTTGTGTACAGTTACACCCCTAATGAACTGTAAACTGAAGGGTGGTGCTAAATTTTAAAGTAAGAAGTTTCACTTTCCTGGGAAAAGTAAAGGCTAAGGAAAACTACCCTTAAATGAAAACCAGACAAGCTGCGAGAGCACCCGTCTCTCTTTGTTTACTAGTGAATTGTAATTCATAAAGAAAGGTTATAAAAAAGAATGAAAAAAAAGAGAAGAAATGAACACTTTCAAGTCAACCTTTTAAGTACAAAGGTATCACACTTTTCATGATATCAAAAGCAACTCTTTGAGCCTAAACACCTGCTGTTAATGTTGAAAATGGATTTATCACCACAAGGTTTAAATTATGCAGGCATGTCGATTTTTGACTATTCAAAATTCCCTGTCAGCTCATCAGAGCGTGAAATGAGCTCTTTCATTTGAACAGCAGCAACAGTAGCAGCAGCAGCAGAAGCGAGGAGTGCTTTGAAAGAGCCAACATACAAATCAATTGTCAGTGAGAACTCTCCCTGCCAACCTCCAGCAATTAGTCTGCTTACATGTACAGGATGTGATGTGGAGGCAGTCCAAGAGATTGGCCCCGTTAGGCTTTGTTTCAGGTGTGTGAGGAATAACCTGCCCTCTGATCATAAAACCACTGACATGTGCAGAGACAGGATCCCATCTGCAGTTCAAGCTGTGTGATACTTTAACTCGGCAGTGTGTGCACATATAGGTGCGTTTGCTTGACCAGGTTGTAAAAATAACTTTTGAACTCAAGTGGCACCCATTGCACATTAAACCTCTCTCAATCTGTGTTGTTGTCTGTACTTGTTCTTGTGAAATGTCATCAGTAACAGGTAAACTTTTTCTCCAATTTGGTCCACATCAAGCCAAGTATGGTTCAGCCTGGAAGTGTTCTTGCACTGCTGATTGAGGATACTTTGGGACTATCCCAGCATGCATTTCATATCAATAAACAGTGATGCTGGAGGATATGAGCCAGATTTACAACTGTTATAATTTTCATTCTGCAAATGTTTTGTGCCACCAAATTGAGTTTGAAAAATTTTTTGTTAGGTGAGAATTTTTTTTTTTTTTTTTTTTAATTTTTACCTTTATTTTACCAGGAAAACCTCATTGAGATTAAAAATCTCTTTTGCAAGAGTGTCCTGGCCAAGACAGGCAGCAACATAAAGTTTCAAACAAACAACATAAAAAACAGATCTATCACAACCTCGAAAATATTTAAATCATGAATACAATTACAATAAATGAGAACATAAAAATACAACCTTAAAACATGCTAGAATTGGAGAAGCAATTTGAAGCATTCAAAACCTCCTTGCAAGCACCCTGATATTGGCAGATAGATTATGAGCCAGAGATGACAGAGTTCCTGCAGCAAAGCTTTAAATCTGCCCAGATAGACTATTGACTGTAATTTTAACTCATTTAAATTAACCATTCAGATTTCAAAATTGTGGTCAATTTATCAAAAAATAATGCTTACTTGAAAATTTGTCCCAATGTTTTTAGAGATATGAGGGATTAGGAGTTCTGTATAAAGAGAAAGCTTTTGGATGTTTCCCATCCAACGAATTTATTTTGGCAGCCCAACCAGAATAGAAATAACCAAATGAGAAACTGTCATTTCAGGGCACTTTGCAGATGATGTCTGGTTTGATCAAGTTAAGATTATTCCATTGTACTGCAGCAGAATAAAGAAATGGGTTTTTCTTGTCACATTCTTAAAAAGAAACAGTATAACATGTGCTGGACTAGCCCTTGTGGAAAAGCTCACTTTCTCTCCCCACATTTTCTGTGTGCTGATGGACTATATACGAAAAACAAAGGGAACTTTTTCACTCTCTTTTCCCTAAATTAAAAATCTGCATACCTAACTGTATGGAACTCATTGGAATAATTGTTATGTAAGGTAACAAGAGGTCAGGGACTGCTATGGCACTAAAAACTGATTTGGTGGCATGCCATGACAGAATGAATGTTAACTGATAGCGGAAACAATGACTTTTATAAAGACACTGGCAAAAGACACTGTATTTAATGGCTGATACCCAATCCATTTAACAAGGTCAGTGTCAGTGCCAATAACAATCCACAATGTCAGATTGGTACATCCCATAATGCCAATTAAAGGCAAAATGCCCAAAACAATCTTTAAAAAAAATTCCATTACATAGATTGTCCACCAGAGACACTGACAGGTTGAATTACCAACTATAAAGTGTCCCTCACATTGTATATGTCCCCAGTTCATGTCCTGGTGACAATTCTTTTAGAAAAAAGAATAATGAAAAAATAGGGATCCTTTACCAAAAATGTTTGTTCATGTTGCAAAAACTATCAGTCTCTAGCTCCAGCTAGTTTTTTTCAAACAATTTAATCAAGGTCATAATAAAGTTGAACTTCTTCTCATTTACTAGCCATTTCAATCTCCTGAAATGGTCAAATTCAGCATAGGTACATGGATTAAAGTTTTAGTTACCCTTATTAATTACTTTTGTGCATTTTGCTACTTATTCTCTAAGAGGTTAGGTGGAAGCAGATTGAAGGTGACCTTGAACCAGAGCTCCAGCTAGAAAATGAAGAGCTAAATAATTTGAAAATGTGGCTTTCCTGTATCTAAAATATGCTAATCATTTTTATTTATCTTGAAACTCAGGTGTCTGTCTGAACTTCTTTTTCAGAACTAACAAGAATAGCTTCTGCCTTTCAGAAATGAATGGATTATAAAGTGTTCACATTCAGAACAGCCTCACAGAGAGACTGTATGTGTTTGACTACAGATTTGGCTTGCTGAGACACCAGTAAAGTCCAAGTACAGCAAGACTGTCTTCAAATCAATAACAAGCAATAAAAAGAAAAGAAAACCAGAAGCCCTGCCCTGCGGGACTCCGCACTCAGTAGTTCTTGATTCAGATAGCATTATGTTTTCAACAACTTGTGTGCAATTTGAGGGAAAGGATTGAACCTTTTTTAAACCTTCTCAGCTATGTCTCATAACTCTAAGTATCAAAAGCTTTTTTGTAAATCTAACACAATTATACATATACATACTATATTATTATATACATATAAAATAACTCGTAAAAACAAAGCCAGTAGCAAAAATCTCTGCTTTAGTTAAATCTGCAGTACTGGGACCTTATCATGTAGCCTCACTGATTTCTATGTGACACTCCAAACATTCAAACCTCAAATGGACCATTGGACAGATAGTATGGTGAAAGGCTGTTTGTTATTGAGAAGGCTATGATAGCCTGCATGCATGCTAACACTTCCACATGCACTATGTTCAGAGACAGAGCCTTTAGCATTATCACTAACATAATAATCTGTGATGTAGGAAAAAAACAAGATATATACACATTAAATGGCTTATTTAGACCTTGCAGGGAATATGTATACTACCCTGCTTCCAAAGCAAATAGAGGGGATACATACTGGGTGACTGCATACACCTGAAAATCATGGCATCTACTTGCATTATCTCAAGCAGCAGGTCTAAAACTAAACTAACCAATAATTTTAATCAACTTCTATTTGTTTGAAGTTACTTATCACTTAAAGCATATGCTTACATAATTTGAGCATGTAGCTCTGGTGCCAAAAGTCTACTAAGGACAAATGGATATTTTGGTTTCTGTGATATAGCACTTGAGAGCTAAGTTGATCAAAGGCCAATCAGGGCGCTCAACCACCTCTGATCATCAAAAACCCTTGAGATATGAGATGTCTGCAAGGATCTTGATAACATCAGTCTTTGTAGATTGAAATCAAGTGACTTCAATATGAGTTGCATTAAGAGGATTTTGATTGCTAAATACTGTTGATGAAAGATAAAATCACCAAAACATTACTTTTTCTTAATTTCATATCTCAGCATTAAAGACAATGACCTGTTTCCTCTCACAGATATTTGGGGATTAATGCTGATTTGAAGTTGAACTGCTCAGAAAATCACTGCAGTATGATGGATATCTTTGTATTGTAGCCTTTAAGAGTAACTTAATACCAGGCTTCAGACTCATGTGTCAAAACATTAGGGTCTATAGTGGACTTTGACATTGAGTTTTATATTATATCCATTATACAGTCCATTTTATGGTCTTGTCTTGTCATATTACTAGTGTACTAGTATAACTAGTATATCATTTTGCCTTTTTCACATACAGAAAATGCAAATGAAGCACTGATTATTCTTTAACACGATTAATTAAACAAGAAATGTAACTCTAAACTTTTTGGAGGAAAAATCAAAGTTGATCCATCTTTGAGGACTTCATATCTGTTTGCGGTTAAAGAACTGCAGCCTCTTTCTGTTCTGTACAGTAAAGCTCCCCTTGCTGCGTGAAGTTCATCCAGATGTGACCTCGTGGCAGTGCAAAGCACTACAGGCATTCTGAGGCTGCCAATATTCTCAATGACAGGCTTGTTTGTTAACATTACACATATTAGATTTAAGAATTCGATTTAGAAGATTTGAGAAGATTTTTTTAATACACTTTAATGTTACAATGTTGCTTGCACTATTACACAGCATAATGCTAAATGCCTCATACTGCATGCATTAAATGCTCCACTGAGGCAAAAATCTGTCCATAATTACAGAAAGACCATAGAGTGCATCCTGTTGTTCAGTGAAGCCATATGATGTGTGCAGATCAGCATTAACTGTGTGTGTACCGTGTATTCTGCATGTGTGAGTGGGTGTGTTGTTGTGTATGTCTGTGGCATAAAATGTACATATATGTGAACCAAGTCTGTGTGTGTGTGTGTGTATGTGCATGTTAATGTGTTGCAGTTTTAAGGATACAGTACATTTTTTAAAATTTATTAACGTGTGTGAAATTATAGTGTTTATACTATCGTGCATGTCCATCACAACAGTTTTACATGTTGTGTCTGTGTCTATGTGTAAGCGTGTCTGCGTGTTGTGCATGTCTGCCTGTCAAAGCTGTTTTTCATGCCATATGTTGATGTGTGTGTGTTTGTGTGTGTGTGTGTGTATGTGTGTGTGTACACAATGTTTTAGAGTTGAAAGCAATCACAATGATGCTGGTTTGGAAGTCTAGCAGCAGCTCTCAGGTCTTTTATACAGCTGCTGTTTCCTTTAACACACTCTCAACCAGGCTGACAACCACTGCTCCCCTAACTGCCACACAGCCTGTCTGACACACGGCCGACAGCGTTAATAAAGTACCTGATAATTTATGCATCACTTATGGTAGTGACCTCATGCCACTATGACACCTCCCGTGTGGTTGTATGAAATATGACTATAGTGTAGTCTTAGTTTCTTGAACTTCTAATTTACTCCTTGTGGTTCATTTGTAACAAATCAGTGTGAACACGAACCTGATCAAAAACTTTTTGTCTTCTTTGGTCTGGACCAACACTACAGATGTGAAAGTGACAAAGTAAAACATATTCCTCCGCCGATAAAATATCCATCACCTGCTGCTGGACTTGGCCTTTCCTTTCTATAGTCACAACATACACCATTGCTGATCTATTAATATTAAGTATTGTATGGCAAAGTTCCACTGGCCAACACTTTGTCACACTTACACTTAAACTAACTTTCATCAAAACCATGCTGTGTGGGTGCTGTGCCTTTATTTGTTATATGAAATACTGTATGCTACTGAAGATAAAGAGATGTCTATGTACTGTATAACTCATCACTACATTACATGCAAGAACACATAAAATAATGGGGAGCACTGGCGCTATAGTTTGGATCCTGAAGTAAAGATTTAGATTTTAACTGCAGGTTTCCCACACACAGTGGAGACTTTGTTAGAAACCTTTCCCCCCACTCACTCCTTTACCTTCTGTCACTAAGCAGTATCCTTTTCATCACTGCACTCTAATATGCCTATTTATCATTTTTCACTCAAACCCGCATCTTTCCCCTGAATATGCTCAAAAACCTGGATTGGCAAAGTGAACAACGACCAATGTAAGGGTATGGAAGCCTATGGCTGTCAATGTTAAAATGAAATTATTGAATCACATTGAAATTACATTTTCCATTTGTGTATGCATAATGTAGGAGAAAAATACCTTTTTTAAATCCAATTATCATTTTTGAAAATGCATAATTACTCATTTTCATTTTCAGTGTGATCCAAAGAATAACACCGCCATAAATATGATGTGCAACCTAAACTTGAGAATGAAACTGTAATTTTTACTTTTGCATTTGAATTTGAATTATGCTAATAATTGTTATATTATGCTAATTTCTAATGAAAACGTCCACATTTATAGTTTTTTTTTATAGTTGTCAATTTCATAATGGTTGACTGTAATAAGCTAAAATGAAGACATCAAGTTTAGAATGCACATTGTTTTCTAGTATGAAAATTAAAATGAAAAGTAAATTTCATATTCAGTTGCATTATCATAATGGCCTTGTTAAGTCATAATGACCATAATAAACTGAAAATTACAGTATATGTCAATGGAGTTTTCATTTTGGCAGTTATTCAATTTCAATCGAGACAATAAAAATGGAGATTAGATTTTAAAATAAGTTTAATTTGTCTATAATACACACACAAGTGGAAAATTAATTTGCCATTTGATTAAATGATTTAATTATAATATTGGCAGTCATAGACTTCCATACAGTTAAATAAATGTTGCATTTATTTCACGAGACAAAATCCAAAGTTAAAAAAAATAATGATTGTGGTAAAATGATAGTTGTATAAATCTCTGTAATAATGGAATCAGAGGGATTATTTAAAATATAAACCCTAACTGATGTGCAAACCTTCTGAAATATGTAATCGTTTTTAATGTCCTCCTTCAATTCCATGTGAAATTCAAAATTGCACACATACATACAGTACGTTTCCAGTCTGCAAGTTGATACTGAAATGTTACAAAAATGAATGGAAATCACTAGCTGCCTGAAGACAGAGTGGGTAGGAAAAGCTAAAAATGTAAAACAAATGTCTTAAGCCTTGGAAAAGAGCTGGCAGTTATGTGAAGTGAAACAGAAATAGCAGCAAACATGACAAAATACCAGTAAAGTCCCCCAAGGGTGGAGTTTAGGACTAGAAGCTGGAACTGGGTCAAAGATTAGAATTAAGGTCAGGTTTACGTTAAGGTATGGTAAAGGGTATTTTAGAATTGAATTAGAGTTAAGAAAGTCCTCATAAGAAAGACAGACCATAAGATGAAAACCCTTAACTAAGGAGTGTGGTAGTAGAAGGCAGCAGTTGACAGAGAGGGGGGGAAGACAGAAAAGTTAGACTCGCTCCATTTAGACCTTGGTCCATACTTACAGTGTAATTATGATTGGTCACAGTCACCAGCTGCCCATTGTCTGTGTAGTAGGTCTCTGTGAAGTCTGGACCTAAAAGCTCCCTGTGAAAGAAAAAGAGAAGAGGGGAGACAAAGGTGATGGGTGATTAGATAAGATTTAACTTTAATAATCCCAGTGGAATTTGGTAGCAGCAGGTAGAAATGGGACAGAGCAAAGAAAAACACTGTCAAAGACCATGATCACAACATCTTTAGCAATTTTAGGTGCCTATTTCTGATCATTTTTATTGACAAATTGTATTGCACAGTGCCTTTGTACTCTACCAAACTAGTGTTTATCCATCTGTGGCATCTTGCTTTTTTTGTTTGCTTTTGCTCTCCAGTTGGGTTAAAGTGCCATATGGCAGTGATTGTTTCTGCCCAGTCTTGTTCCGTCTACAGCTAATGTTATGATATAATAAACAGCACCAGGCTGGGAGTGCCATGGCTAAAAGGGTAGATTTTGTCTTCTTAGTTAGCTAATAAAATTAGCTGATGACATTAGCTAATGGCATTAGCTAGGCCAGTTAAGTGATTGACAGCAGCTGACTGTGAGGTTGCCTAGCAATGACAAAGGACGTTTCCTGAAATACTTCTTGTGCAGAACTCTAAGGGCAGAGCGGTTAACCTCAGATTTTCAAGGCTACAGTCATATGAGAACAGTAAATTAGGATAAAGCAAAATTGGAAAAACTGTAGGGCTGCCCCCGACCAAAGATTTTCCTCATTGACTAAATAATTAATTAATATCATAAATGTGGGACCACTAATTGACTAATGGCTTGAATTAATGAGTATTAAATATATGTATTTTTAGGGCATCACAAAACGGTTTGAGCTCCAGGGCTGAATAAGTAACATTGTTAACATTCTGCTACATTACAGAGAAATACAAAACCGAATGAAGCCAAATAGTGTAACTTCATTGGTTGCCTCGGTCGGGTGTCACCACGTGTCACCACTTCCTGTATCAGTTGTTTCAAATTAAAAGCCCTCTAGCGTTTCATACACGGTCCAGCCATATACTAGGTTTTGACCTAATTTTGGCAAGGCGCAGCTCCCGAATGGACTTTGAGGGGTTTCCTGTGACTAACCCACCAATGAAAACTTAGTTGACTAAGACTCTTCTCATTGACTATTAGGGGGAAATCCTAGAAAACTCAATGACTTAAGTTTTTGTTCTTACCTATATGTGTTACACTATCTTTCTTCAGAATAAATATTCTGAAAAGAAACACTTCTGGTGTAATTCAACAATCCATCAGGGCAGAAAAGTGCAGAAAACACCCCTTTATGTGGTGACACTTTTAAGTATGCTGCCTCTCTGGTCCTTCCCAATCAGGGATGTTACTGCAGGTGTTTTCCATTATCTGTCAATAACAAAACAACCATTTCAATGTCACTCAGTGGGGTTTGCCCAGAACTGTGACAAGACTTAAGTTCGAAATGTGCATAGTGCAACTATTAGAGTTTGGATTTCCTCTTTAAAGGGAAACCCCACCAAGTTTTTACACAGAAAGGTCAGTTTACTTATCAAGAAAGTCAAGTCAAGTACAACTTGAACTATGAGAAAATAAAGGCTGCATCAAACAGGCAGGGTGGGTCTAACAAAAAACTGCTATTAGTTGCATTATGGGAAATAAAGGATCCAGCAATTTTGGAGCTAGTCCCATTCTAGGGTCCTAAAGTCACAAAGTCTTAACTCTGTGGCTTCATTTAGACCATTCTTTTTTAAATCTGTCTGTCGTGAGTCCCCAACTTTGGAGGAGTACAATATTAAATTGCTGGAGTACCAGTTTAAAATGATATGAGGTATAAGGCCATTTAAGACCCAAACTGTCCAATATCAAGGATTAATCTTAGTTTAATTTTTCACACTCTAGCTGGCAGACATGGCTGAATAGTTGAAAAAAGAATTCAAACAGAATGTTGCACGCTACATTCAACCAATGGATTACATGGTTAAGGAAATTCTACAACCTCTTGGGCTCATCCTGATCCTGAGTACAATAAACAGACAACACCCAATTGTCATAAATATGTGTGACAGACACTGTGAGCTCCTTTACCATCACCATGCAAGCTGTGAGTGATGACAGTAATTGCCTGATGTATGAGAACTTGTTCTATCTCATAACCACTTTTGCCTCCTGAATCTCATCTCTGAAGAAAGTGCAAAGTCAGATAAAGCTTCAATAATATTCATAGCTTCTTTCTTTGTTGGTGAGCTTGATTGCAAAAAGCATTATCTCCTACAAATTAATTGTTGGATCAGCAGGACTGGAGTCTTTCATGTTGATGGAGTTGGGTATTGATAACAAAGAGAGACGGAGAAGGAAAAAATATCCAAATGTATCGTGATTGTATCAAATTTGACTCATCTTTTAGTTACTTTTCTCATGCAAATCCTTATCTCATGCAAACTTAATCTTAATCTTTTTCTTTATACGTACACTTTTGTTGCTGCTCTGCTAAAAGATGGCTTGCAGAGCGCTGCAAAAGATAAAGAAAAGAGATTACTGTTTGATGTCCCTGGAAAGAAGGTCACCTTACAACAAAAATGCACTGGCTCTATTTTAGCCAGCAGGAGAGAAAGGTGACATTTGTCATGTCTGGGGACATTAGAGTCGGTTGTCAAATGCCAAGACGTCCCTGGACTAACGCTTCAGTGTTACAGATGTATGGATCAGTGCTACCATGAAGACATCTGGCCTTATTCAGCCTCTGTGTGTGGCTGAATTACTGACCAGGCAGGAGACACACTCTGGCAGCAGATCCCTGAGCAGAAATGGGCAAATGGAAGACAGACATGAAAAGATGAGCCCAATCTCCATTTGGTCCCGGGGGCCCCATTGTATTATTCATTGAGGGGGATCGTAATGGAACATAATCCAGCTTTCTCACCCCTTTTACTGCAGACAATTTGCTCTGCTATATAAAAAGACTATCTTACGTGGCAGTCCTTGAAAGTTAATTCGATTGAAGCTGGAGTACAGACAGTACTGTGTGAAATTCAACTCCATCTTATTCAGGACAGTATTTACACAGCATTTTCATCAAAGGGAATGAGAAGAAAAAGCTGATTGCTTTTCATGGCAGGTCACCGTCTTTCAAGCTGCCAGGGTAGTGTAAAGACAAAGATCACAGTCAAATATCTCCAATGGTTTAATTAAAAACTGGCAAAGGGTGTGATTAGCACTGCGAAACCTTGAAACTCTGCAAACGCTGGACAAAATGTTCACCTACGACGACCACCTGCTGTATATGGTAACTGACCTTTGAGCTTGACTGAAGCAACACAACACACAGCATAGATCACTGTGTGTGATCAGTGTAGAAGTGTGTTGGATGTTAATACAAAGTTTACAATAAACTATTACTATTGCACTTCAGCAATTCAGCAATGCTGCGTCTTACACAGATGTGCAAAGGAACGACATGAAAGTACTAGCTAGAATGCAAACTGTGTTGAATGAGTTGAGTTCTATTTTTGTGGTTTCCCACCAATGGTTGTTTCAGTTACAGTATGATAACATTGTACTCATCAAAGAAATTGCATAGATCTGGAAAAATGGAAGTATCACTTAACATATTTCCAATGGGGCAACAAACGGGAGCAGTCAGACGATCAAACATGTCATAAATAGACTGACAGTTTAGTCATATTATCCAAACCACTTTATTTGAATCTCAGCAATGAAATTGATGAGTTCAATGCCAGCGATCCATCTTGACATGATGAATGGAACGGATGTAGGTAACAGTGCACGCTTTCGTACAGTCTTTTCTATAAAGCATTCATGGTGTTGCACTCAGTTGTTCACCACATAAAAAGTGACGGAGGTAGTTATATGAAAAATGAAAAAAGATAGTTTGAGAGTTCAAATCCTGTCTACTTTCACACAGTTGTTACTGTCTGTTGTGGCAATTTAGGAAAGTTGTTGAACAGAGTCCCCCCTAATTCCACCACCGGAAATGGGACTTGAGATGCAGTTAGATGATACAACAAGCTTTTTGTTTGAAATTTACTGAGGCTTTCACTGTAAAAGAAAGGGGATAACACTCTTTTAAAGCATGTCAGCGTAAGAAATAAGACAAAACAGTGTTGAGAGATTTTGTGTTTTTTAATGCCGCTATCCTAGTTTTTATAGTGTTACCAATATATTACTGTCTGTGTGTAGCTACATGTTTACAAGAGTGAGAGAATTTTGACACTGGGACCAGAATGAATCAGTGTTGATGGTCAATGTATGTGATTTGTGAGTTGTAGAGACTGTGTGTTTCTAGTCCTGCTGTTCAACTCCATTTCTGTACTTCATTTGTACCAAAACAAATGACCTTTAGTGGAAATGAGATGCACAGAATGAGAATGACAAAATTGAAATGCAAATGATGTTTTATATTGATAGAGGCTATTTTGGGGCGACATAAAAGACCATATCTCAGGTCCACTACGTTGTGTCACATTGCTCGAATTAAGCAAATGTTTCTGAGAAAAAACACTATAGTTCAGTGTTTCCCTTACAATTGTACAGGCCTGGTGGGCCACCGGGCCAACGAGAACCCCCACCAGGCCAAAGAATTGCCAAAAATATTTGAATGCCAAAAATAACACCAAATATCCATTCATTCAGAAATCAATAATTGCATGCATTTGGGAGCCTCTGTGCTGTTCCAAAATGTGAGTCAACCTCTATGTCTTTGCCTGGGAAACTCTTGATGTGATGCAAGTGCCACTGCTATCAGAGTCCCTTTTAAATGACTGCAGAGCGAGAGTGTATGGGATGCAGGTTAGCTAACGTGAGCATGGCACCGCCAAAAAAGAGAAAAAGCTCTAGCACGGTTAACAGACAAACAAATATATCAACGTTTTTCTCCAAAACTCTGGAGTTAAGCAAAAATACAGAAGTAGAAGAAGTGAGAGGGGCAGCTTATTTTTATGCAATTAATGCAGCTTATTATGTCATCCTCTTCTTGTGACCACTTTGTTTTAAGTCTTGAATATACAGAGCAAACAAAAATTTGAATGAAAATATAAACTGCAGACCACCTATTGTGCCACGTGACCGAAGCTGACCGCACAAATATGCCTTGTCCCTCTAGGGTTTTTTCTGTGCGTACCACCAGGCCTGAAAAAAATTCTAGGGGAAACACTGACTGCTGGTACAAAATTGAGTACCTACTCTCCAGAAAATGTGATGATTTGATGATTTAAATTAAGTTTTTCAACCTCATTGAATTATTCTTGTGGTTTATTCTTCTTCGTTTTCTCTTCTTGATGGATAGAAACCCCCAACTCTATGAGACAAGTAGTGTGCAGATCTCACTCTGCCAAACCCTATCGTCTACCATGAATGCTCATTAAAAAAGTGCCAGTGGATGTGGAACAACTCATCAGCAGCCCTGATACTGAATAATTACACAAACACACCCAGCTTTTTTCTCTCCCTTGGTGCATCAGCTGCAAAGCCACACAGTGTAGCTGGGGTCAAACCGCTGTGCTACTTCCAAGAATAAAAGTAATGGGTTCTTTTCGAGGGAGAAGGAAAGCAGACAGGCAGCCTGGCTTTGGTGTGCTGATATCATTTGCTCTAATGAGCAAGCCGAGAGGATAAAAAGCTGGACACAGCAGTAGTGTATGTGTGGATGTTCTGTGGAGGTGCTGTGTTTTTATACCCATGATCTTTCCTCCTTTTGGCTTCTGGTTGGTTAGTCAAGCTTCTGTATCATGGTTAAACAAGCTATAGGAGAAATCACAAGGGGAGGAGAGAAGAGGAGCAAATACAGTGGATAGAGGTCTGAGTAAGAGAAAGGATTGATGTTACTGTCAGAGGTAAATGGAAAATACAGTGAGGTAGTTCTCAGATCTCATGCTACAAAGATGTTGCTGCAAGGAAAATACTGATTTCCAATAAAGCAGCAACAAGAGCAAAAACTACAGGCACCTTTATGGTCAAGGTTTGGATGGGTTTTGATTAATTTCCAAGAGCGCAATTTCTTAAAATTGGTATTTTGGTAAATTGGTTTGGTATCTCCAATTAATAGCCCCAAAACCAAGGATATTCAATTTATGGTGACATAAAATAGAGAAAGGAGGGCAATCTCAAGCATTTGAGAAGCTGGAACCATTGAAAGTTTGGCTTTTTTCTGAAAACAAGGCTTAAAGCATACCGTGTAACTTCTGAAGGAAGAAACAACACAATCCTCTTACAAATAAAAAGACTGTACTGTATAAGCAATAAAACAAACCGCTTCTCAGTTCAATACGCTCAGGTTTTGCTGCTGCACCCTTACTTGGTCTGCTACGAACAGTAGCATATGGTGGCTGTTAGCCAGTTAATAATGAGCCAGTGAGTAGATTTTTAAGGTTGGTTCTTGTATCGGAGAAAAGTTTATAAAAGTCTGGTTATATCTTACTTGAGTCAATGACTGTAATACTTATTTCTTTAAGTGCAACAAAACCCACCAGTAAGGGTTGAGGAATTCATCAAAACACCTGTTTAAAAATCTTGATATGAATTTGCAGAAATGCAACATCTTTGACTGCTCTGCCCGCAACCAACTCCTGGTCCCATCTTCATCCACAGCTGATATGTTTTTCACAGCCATAGAGAGCTCATTAGGCTAATAGCAAAATTTTACAAATGAGCTAAAAATGAAAGCTAACTGTAGCTGTTTAGCTTAATTGCTGTGTATCCTAGAAATTTGGTGAGTTCTTGTAGACTTTGACGCCCTGTCTGACTTTACCAGTGGCACCTGCTAAGCAGTGAATGTCTTCACATTTGCATTTACAGTCAAAAGTTTGCACACCTTCTCATTCACTTGAATGAGAGAGTGTGTCCAAACGTTTTTGATAGAAGAAATCCAATCCTAACAAGTGATGAAGTCATAATGGACTATAATACATTTTACAATACTTGTAAAACAACAAGACTAAAATCCAGGTTGTTTAAAAAAAGATTATTTTTTCAGTACCAAGCTTTACTTGTTCTTTTAGGGTATTTTCACTTGGTGTGTTCTGGCAGAATTAGACATTTGAAAACAACAGGATGGGCGGAACACCACAAATATAAAAAGACAGACCCAAATGTCACTAGTCAACAACACACAGACCTCACCTCTGTCTGTAACGAAATGTGAGATAAAGAGGCTCTCTACCATCACCAGACTCCATGAGAAAACACAGCCAAATGCAACCAGTGTTACAGCTGTCTAAACACAAACACATTACATGAAAATAACTAACAGTTAATGGTTAAAATACTCTGCCGTCTGAGAAGGTCTTATTCAACAGACAGGCCAAAGGGCTGCCGGGACTAACAGGGAAACAGGGAATACCAGAGTCAGTGAACGGCTCCATTGAAGTGAAGCTCTTCATTATTGTACTGACCTTACTAAATGGAACTATCACATGCTGAATATTAAATACAGCAAGTGCTTGAGGTGTAGTTGCTCTCAAATGAAGCTCTCTGGAGGGTTTCTAACAACAGAATCATACAGTTTTTATGGCTGTGAGAAGAGCCTAAACTGTTCTTTGTCCAGGACAGAATATGTGCTGACTTTTGCCTCCTACTGCCAAAAACCAGAGAGACAGAACTTCTTGCTTCCTTATCTGTATGGTTGCACTCGGATGCTCTTTATAGCTCCATAGAGAATGGATTTTTAAGGATGGAGAAGGAGAATGTGTCTTTGATAGTATCCATGGTGATATCCTGGGGATCAGACAACATTTTCTGGTTCACTGATAAACCTACGTGAAGATCAGTTAAACATTCATGGCTGACAACGGAGATCAGAGTCTCCAGGGACCATTGATTATCACTGGTGTTGTGAGAAAACCTTGTTTTTCTTGACTGCTTTTCAGGAGTCATGAGTGGCTTTGTTTTCAGCTTGATGATGAAGTATTTTTAAATTTATATAAGGAGTTTGTTTAAGTACTTGAACAGAAGGGGCTGTAGAAAGGTCTAAATCATGTAATCCTGTGACCGAGGTAAAACATGATAAACTTATTAAAGTATTAGAACATGTTCGCAGACCTAGTCCGCCAGGTGGTGGATTAACCAGAACTGTCAAACCATAACCCTTGCCCTTACACAAGAAGTCAACATTGTAACACCCCATTAAATGAATAGTTTGACATTTTGGGAAACATGCTTATATTTGCTTTCTTGCTGAAACTTGGATAATAGATCTAAATGACCTGCCAGTATGTTAGCTTAGTTTAGCATAAAGACTGGAAACATGGGGAAACAGCTAGCCTGGTTCTGTACAAAGAAAATGAAATCCGTCTAGCAGCACCTCTAAAACTCACTAATGAACATGGTCTATCTTGTTTAATCTGCTCAAAAATTAAATGTAAAAACAACTATTTGTGTTTTTACAAGGGGTTATGTGCTGAATTATTTCTTGGCCAGGAATAGTGACTCCCTGGAGTCTCCTCTGTTTGTAATACAGTGACAACTAAACTCCGGGAAGTCACAGTGCCTAGCCAAGAAATATTCCCACACATAACCCCTCATAAAACCATGGACAGAGCCAGGCTAGCAGTTTCCCCTGTTTCCAGTCTTTATGCTACGCTAAGCTAACCAGCTGCCAGCCTCAGTTTCATATCGAACGGACAGATATGAGGAGTAGTATTGATCTTCTCGTCTAACTCTCTGCAAAAAAGTGCATAATCGTATTTCCCAAAATGTCGAACTATTCATTTAAACAAATACTGCCTCTAACAGGGTGCCAATCATTGTGAACTTAACCTTGTTAAAAATGCTGTTAACTCAAAATGCATCTGGGAAATTAACACAAAGAAAACTTGATGTAAATAGAGGAAAAGGATGTGAAACCGTAACATATACTTACAATTATACTTTAAACACAATGGGGTAAAAGCTACTGGGACTTAAATGAGGGAAATGATATGTGGAAACACATAAAATTAATTACTTTGTCATTCTCCAATATACCAGCAATATGACATCATAACTGACCAGTAAGAGAACTGACATTTGTTATAAAGTTAAGCTATATAAAGGAGCATCATGACAAATACCATGCACAAGACAGTACTGAAGCACCAATAAAGGGTAAAATGTGTGCTCAGTGTGGATTGTTTGCCACAAACACACTGAGAAAAGACAAACAATACAAAAACTATAAAAACATGCACACAAGAAGGCCAGACACTGGGCCAACCCCGTTAGCCTACAGGTAAGTAACAAAGCTTACAGACCTTTAATAAAAATAATCTCTCCAGCAGTACACTCATGATAGGTCAGGGTAAGGGATACAAGGAAAAATATGTAGGCATGACACCCATGACATTTAGAATATATTTTTGTTGACTGGAAGTGCTTGCTTTTGAATGTCAACATACAGAGAAACAAAGCAAGAAGGTGAAGCCCTAGATGCACAGGAGCCAAATAAAGAGTAGAGACCAAGCAGCTGCAACACCGGATGGACAAACGTGCTTTTGCTGTCCTTAATGTAGAGATCACATTACCTCAAAGTCTTTGCGTTCGGACAGAAGAAGCTGTCATGAAGTGAATGTGATCAAATTGCTGCTTTTCTGAGCTGACATGCATTGACACTGGGAAACATGACAGTGGCATATCTTGGCATGTTGTCAGTCCATAATGACACCACCTATGTGTGTACTTGCAAAAACAATGGATGGTGTGCATTGCCCTTTAAAGCCTTACCAGTAGTGGGGCTAATAATGTTAACATTGAATATGTTTACATGCACACAAATATTCCATTATTATGGAGCCCTGGAAGGGCCATAAAGAGAAAAAAAAAGAATAGGACAGAACTCCCCATGCACAGCCAGTATTTTCAGTCAGGTGCTGGTCGGTCGCAGGAACATATAAGGTGAAAATCAAAATTAACCATCGCATACTGTAATGACTTTACTGTGACTTTATTAACAGCGAACAACGCGTTTCGCCTGTAGCTTCTTCAGGTTCGCTCAAAAAAGTTATTTTGAGGTGTACTTAGATTTTTTAGTTTGGCTCATGTCCCATACACTAACATGGAGGGGGCAGGATTTATGACTTATACTGCAGCCAGCCACCAGGGGGCGATCCAGATGTTTTGGTTTCACTTTTGGGGAGCTGTCATGACTCCATATTTATATATATTCAATGCTCCTGACCCATAACACAACAGGCGCCCATTTTAATGTATAGGACAATATAAACAAGTTATTTTGGGAATTGTTTTGTTGCCTCTCATGGTCTTATAATGTATTTGCCACAATGGGTATGTTGTCTTTGTGAAAAAACGCAGAGAGATGATTTTAAAAATGAGTAATTGGTATTTTAATGTGACAGAGCACGATAGCAACTGGTGAACTGATCAAAGTCTTTGATCAGTTATTTGTAGTGTAGGGAGTAGGCTAAATACAGGAATCACAGAAACTGATAGCTACTTAGCAATATTTGTCATCCATGGCTGCTTGAAAAACAATATGATGGCCACCCTTTGTGGTTGCAGAAGACCTTATATCCGTTGGATGGTAGCAAAACAGGAATATGGATAGGAATATCTGTAGGGCGTAGCCATAGGACATACAGTATGTTGTGGCGACTTTTTACGTTACAGTAATTGCAGTATGCACAGTTGCATGTAAATGGGAATATTAGTGGAATATTCGTTTTCATTAGCCATGTAAACAGCTTAGTAGGAATATTGCCTTTTTTGGAATAAGGGCAAAAACTGGAACATTTTGTGCATGTAAACGTACTCATTGTCCTAAGATGTCAGAGGAAAAGCCATGGAGTTGTGAAAATCAAAGAGTTTTTGAGAACATCAATGACACCTGCAAATTCCCTTAGATGATGAGATATCCTTTGGGCTAAGCTGACATTTTGTCCTGTAAGAGGAAAACTCAAGAGATGTTTAAAATTGTATCTGAGACTTTGAAATAACACATATAAGCCTAAATTTGGAACACCTTATCTTTCATGAACTACTTGATCCAAGTACTGAGAGTCCTGGTTCAAAACTATACATTTGATTAGCTTAAATGATTGATCTGATATGAATGAAATTTGAATGTGACTCATGAAATTGATGTGAGAAATGTATCACTTTGTTGAATTTGTTGGAACGAACACTAGTAGTATCTTTTCTCATAAAAAAAAGATCTTTGGCTGAGTACAGCTGAGTTATACAGAGGATTGGAAAACAAGGTGCATTCCAGTCATGACACCATTTGACATTTGGTATAGGGATTTTTTTTTTACCATTTCACCAACAACATTTTCTAGCAAAACATTCATCATAAGATAGTGAGAAAAGTGAGTTTCATCCCAGATATGACACCAGAGGAGAATGGGCTGAAAAAAAATCTGAGACAGAGAGAAATGACAGTGGTCTGTGTGCATGTGTTGAATAGCTTATTACAAATCATTAGTTGGATGGAAAAACAACAAATAAGCCAGATGTGGCTTATTTGTCCCACAGCAGGTGCTCCAGCTGCAATGTGCAGGTGTTCATATTCAAGGGACGCTTTTCAACAACTCACAAACGATCCTATTCAGATCACAGTCAACTCCTATAGATGCTTTGATGCACACATCTAATACTTTTTGAAATTAAAGATCAGGTACAATGACTAACCTGCCCCTGCAAACCTTCCTGTAACATTATACTCCCAATCACACATACAGACAATTAAGGGTCCTCAATTCACCTTTGTGTGAAGACTTGAGAACATGTAAACTGCCAATACATCAACACCCACAGGTGGAGTGTGTCTGACTTTCAGCCCAGAAGGTAACAATACCAATGAGGAGGCAATAAAACCCCTAGTTTGACACAACTCCAAACCAACAAAGACATACCACTGACCACTTTGTAACCACCTGCTGAATGATCACATTTTAACTAAACCCCAATCTCCGGGTCATAAACACCCCAAACCAAACATGACACTTGATTTGACTAAGTAATTTCAGTTATACTGAAGAATTCTGTCATAAGGGCACAAAATCATAACAGAAGTCTGGAACAGGAACTGATACTGCCAGTAAATCATGAAACGATACTGCTAAGAAACAAAATTAGTGAGTGCTGAAAGCTAATGGGTGTTGTTCCCTTTTCTAGTCACAAACATCCTATTGTTGCCGTTGAGTTGCTGTTGTCTTTTGAATCTACTTTGATGCAGAGTAGCAGGAAGTGTGAAGGCGCTCTCCGCTATGTGTTAGAACAACATCCTAAATATCTCTGCTTTAGAGCGGCTTGGTGCCTGGCAGTGATATCTCACTTCTGTGAAATACTGCAGCTGTGTCAGTCTAGTTAAGGTGTGAAACTGGCATGCGGTTTACCACAAACCCTGACACAGTTTATGAAACCTGTAGTTAAAAAATATCCCTCCGCTTGTGATTGGCTGAGACACATCTGAAACTGTTGCACAGTAACTTTGACCTCTGATAATCTTATTTGCACAGCGCACATGGAAAATCACCGTTTACACCCCTATGAAGATGTCACTGATCAACCATGCAAAGTTGAAGGATTTCAATGTGAGATGAGAATATACATTAAATATAACATGAAGACTAATGGCTATAGAAGAAAGATATTTTGTGATTCTAACATTTCCTGAATGCAGCAACAGACTTGATTTTGGACCTTTTCAATGAGTTTTATCTGTACCACAATAATGTAAACCACATTCTCTCAAAGCTTAGTTAGAGCTAATTGTAGACTCCAATTTATCTAAGCAGATTCATCAAGTCCCACAACTCTTCTGTGATACATCATAATTTATTCCAGAGAAACCAGATCTAAAGAGTTCAGTGGTTTATTTAGTTCACAAAATGTGGATTTTGGAGGGATGTGTTTAGGCCAAATGTTGATTTACTTTAAATAAGTTTCGGCTTTCCACAAGTGTTAGGAAATGGAAGAGATTTTAGTACATTGTTAATCTCTTTTTGACAAGGATTCATTATTGCTGTGGCTGCAGTTCCATCCACCTGTGGTTATGTTCAGAAAGGTTGGTTTACTGATATAAAACAAAAAGTGCAATGGAAAAAGACAAATAAATCATGATGTATATAAAACCGGAGCTTACGCTCCAGTGAAGCAAAAGCAGCACATTAAAACATCAGATCTGAGCAATCAGACTGTAATGTTCACCAAATGATGACATGAAACAGACATTTCCATCATGTTTTCTACATTGTTTTCACCATTTGCTGTTTGGCTGCTGCTCTTTTAATGACGTCATCTTGTTGTGCCCTCTTCTTCTGCAATGGTTTAATGGCACCCAACTGGAAAATTCTTAATTACTAGTTACATTCTAAGTTTATTTCAACAAACCCACTTCTAAAATGTGCGTAACAGTAGCGTATAAATTACATTACCATGCATTAATTCTCATTTTCTTTTGCCAATTTTCTGGAAATTTGGTCAAAATCTGTGCTATATTTGAAACAATAAGATACCATCTGATGAAGGCATGATAGTTGAGGAATAAAGCAGGGTATACTGGAGAAGAATTATGTGACTTGTTTAATTTTAAAAGACACTAAATTGAGGTACTGCTGAGGATACTGAAGAAGAACTCAGTACAGTTCAAGCTACTACAAAAAAAAACAGTTGGCCTCCTTTCATTGTGTTTTTCATGACGGCTGTTCAATCACTTTGGTATTTTCTGCAGGACCGTGGGATTGTATTCAACCTTTTCATGTGTGTGCCTCAACACAACACAAACAGAATGCTTGCACAGCTAAGCCTGAAATTACTTTGAAATCCCTTAAAAGGAACTGACAATTAACCAGTAACTGCCCTCCAAAACAAGGGCAAGGCCAATCAATACTTGTATATAAAGAAAGCTCAAGAAAAACTGGATTAGAGACTAGATGCTTAGCATATTTTTCTTTTGAAGGCCACATTTACAATGATGACCATTATATAAGAAAATGTAGTAATGGCAACATTTCTTTGGGTATTAGTGTTTTCAGTGTGTCACTCAAGCTTGTCATAATAGATTCATTTTTTCTCTCTGTTTGAAACAGGAACAAAAACAGATCCTTGCTTAACCAACTGAATCATGTTTGAGGGGGGTGAAGGCAGATGGACAAGAGCTTCAGCAACAATGTAGTAATGTCTACTTCAACTCTTCCTGTTTAAGTCTATCCTTTAGTTGAGTTTTTTGTACTTTTTTATTCCTCCTTTTTGGAAGTGATCCTGTACTTTGCAGTGCAGCTGAGGTTTAGGAACACTTTAAGTCATGATGACGGCTGACAGGATTTTATGGTGTGCTTTGGAGCTGCAGATTACAGTTGTGGGGAGTTACAGTTTGTCTTTTCCTGCTGTGTCCTTTGTTTGGGCCTTAGGGATGATGGGGAAGGGAGAGATACAGCAATGGTTTTTCAAATGGGTTTAGAGGTACCCATATTTTCTAAATATTTTTTTCTTTATAACCCAAAACTAATTTTGAAACCCATTAGTTTGACCCATCAGACAGCATATTATTAAGCCTAGTTCACCCTGCAGCACTGTAGTAAGACTTCTGACAACACTGACATAGCTATTAGCTTCATATTGCTGTTTTGTCAGAATAACTTGGCTCAATTTTAATGTTCCTCTGGCAGTATACAATATTAAAGTATACTATGATGTTGTGGCTGTATGACAATAAAAATGGTAACAACAAGCAAAAAATAAATACATCAAAGTTTAATGAAAATTGGTGATGTAGACAGATGAAGATGTGACTTGGTGTGCAGACCTTGAGTCGAGCTTGTTTTAGCAACTGCTTTTATCAAAGGTCAAGCATGAACGGTCAAGCTGAAACAATTAGTCAATCGACAAGTTGACTGACAGAAAATTAATCAACATTTCTTTCCTAATTGAATAATCATTTTAGCCATTTTGTAACGCAAAAATACAAAATATTTGCTGATTTCAGGTTCTAAAATGTGGGAATTTAATCCTTGTCTTTATCAAACATGATAATAAACTGAATATATTTGAGTTTTGGACTGTGGGTTGAAAAAAACAAGACATATGAAGACATTTTCTTACTATTTTCTGACATTTCTGACATGACTAATCAAATATTTGAAAAAAATAATGGGCAGATAAATGAAGATAAACAAATAAGATGACAAAATAATTAGCTGTAGTCTGAAATTTGAATTTAATGAATTATTTTAGAATTTGGTGTGTTATATTTTTATTATTTCCATAGCAGGCATAAAAACATTATACATACAAGACAACAAGAATTATTAGGCAAACTGTGAGCCATTCTGCGTTGGATTCTGTGGGTCAGTACAAGCAAAACTTCTCCTTTGTTAAAACTCACTCATGTCAATAAGGAATTTTGCTAATCAAGCTCTCTGTTCAAAATTTGGTCAAATCGTAATTGGTTTTTGGTTTTAATTGCATTTTGTGAGTACCTTGGCAGTGTTCTTTGGGGGGGGGGGGGGGGGTATTGTGGCTGTGGCTGGTACAGATGGTTTAGGTAAGGATGGTTTGTGAGCCAGCTGTTGGAGAGGCACATTCCCTGGCTTCTGTTGTTTCCACTGGGAGTCTGGATCTCTTTGGGACAAATAGCTACACAGTTTCAGAGTTGTCTCTGAGGTACCTCTTCTTCTGCTGCTCTATAAACCATGTTTGGTACATTTCTGTTGACCATGGATGCTTCAATGAATGGGGGTGGAGGCTTTATGGGCTCCAAATTTCATTGTCATTTTATGTTATATAATTGTGAAAAAATAAATCTATGTGAATATCTGAATAGTAATTGGTAGGGTAAAACTATTTGAAGTGTTTTCTCATTTTATGGCTTAAAGATCCCCAATTCTATTTCAGGCCATGCAGAACTGCCCAGATGAGCTAAGCTAACAGTAAAATGAAAGCTGAGACCAGGATATTTATAACCACCATAACTTGTCTGAATTTATTGATAATCCACTGTCCTTGCTGTAATTCTCCAGCAAAGACAGATTCTGTTGCAGTCCTTGTGCTGTAGGTGACACTAAGACAAGGTTGCATACAGAGGACATTTTTTGCCCCCCTACAGTGAGCCCAGGTGATGCAGATGACTGCAGAGTTGTTGCTGCCAACTCATTAATATAAATGTTGATTAAGGATGGGCTCAGGCGGCATCCTTGCCTTGTACCTCTGTCCTGACTGAGGCATTTTGTTCTTTAATTATCAACTTAACACAGCATTTATTTTTGTCATATGCAACAGACAATATTTACCCTTGTTTGTTTCCTTAACATATTTTTGTAAGACGCTGTGGAGAGCATTCATATATTTGTTTTTCTGTATTTAGAGAACACACAGTTTGACTTGTATCTTTATTTAGATGGCTAACTAGTCTGGCATTTACAGTAGGATGCCAAAGAACACCTCGCCTAGTCTGCTTATGACTTTTACAGTTGTAGTTTACAGATATGTAATTGCTGGGGTTTTTATATATAGGCACTTTAATGCTTTAATTCCACATCACTGGAAAGTAGTCTATATTTGCATCATCTTTGTCATAGTGGTGTATTTCTTACATATTTACACAGCAGTATATTGTGTGATGTGCAGTAGATTCAGTAGTTGACTCTTATTTAAGCCATCTCTACTATGGCCTCTGCTGTATTTTATCACTATTGTTGGTTAAACACTATTTGTTCCCCTTGAATTTGGAGAACAGGAAGTTGTACATCATGTTGTCACTTTTAGGGTGTTATGAGCAGATTCATAATCTTTGTGGGGCTGTTTTCTGTCAACAAGCCTTCCAACGTAAACGATAAAGCAAGCAGTTTTGTTATTACCTACAAAAATGATCCATATGTGTTTTTCCTAATCTGGCATTCCAATCATTAGGACTAAATCTTCTGTTAGTACCTTAAAAACCCCAGGGGTGACTGTTACGAAAACATTTTTGACTTGCCACCAGTATGGTTGAGGTTTGGCTCAGTTCAGGGAACTACAACTACTTGATTATAGATAAGGAAGATTGTGGTGATGGTTAGAAGGAAATAATGTTCTGTTGTAGGAAACAGAACATGATCAGTGGCCTCCAGTGCACCCAATCATCCACTCTGACATCCACCTTAAGGTTTTGTAGCTTTATAACATTATCATGCTACTTCCATCTTTGTTTCTGAGGAACAACAATCAATATACCCACTGCCACTAGAGGTCACTTGTCAGAAAAATGTTTAAGTAAGTGCTTGACCAAATGACAAACGCTCTTGACTTCTTGTTTCTGTCCAGTTGTTTGAGGATGCAAGACACTAGAGTTGATCTTCTTTAGGTGGGTCCATTGTCCACTGTCTTTCTCTAAAAGACTGTTGCTGGACAGGAGCAGTTATGGAATGACCATAAAGGTATAATGGCATAGTCTACAACCCTGATATTGAATTGTAGGTAAAGAGAATTAGCAATAATGTGGTCATTTGCCATACACAGACCCCAACTTTTACACTGCAATGTTTCTCTCTGATTGCGCTCTGTAATGTCTTTTTGCTGTGTTGTAACAGAGTATTTATTGGCCAGCTGAAACAACACAAAAAGCCCGAGAGCCCAGCCAGCTGTTAGTTATGTCTACAAATGAACTACTGCCAAGAGCTGGCAGAGAGACATCGGTAGATAACAGGAAGGGGAGGGTGAGAGAGACAAAATGACCCATTGCCCTACTGACAGAAAAACTTGAGGAAACACACAAAAGGATGTGCACATACATTCTTTTCCTGCTAACACACTTCCTCAGACGTAAAGTATTGCCATCTGTTATGAATTATCTCTCTTGGTCTACTTTCTACCTACTCGCCTCCATGTGTTTACCATTCATTGCTTTCACATACCCAGACCAAACTAGTTTAAGCCCCCTCCTGCTGTCTGTATGCACACAGGACTCCTTCAGTCCACTTTACTGGCCACCAGCCCCTGCCCCAGGGAGCACTCACAACAACAGCAGTGTTGTGATGGGCTGATAAACATCTGACATGACGGGGAGGGAGGTGAACAGCTGCCCTCTCTTTGCTCCTCTCTTATTTACAGCAACCACTGGGGAGAGAAAACTCAAAACTAAATAAAATAACAGGCTCTTTTTCTTGTATTATCATATCATAATGGATTATACCAACACATGTCATACCTCCCATGACCTAAATTAAATTAAGGCCAACTGTAAATTATGTTTTTTTCTTCAGGGGGCTGAAAGGAATGGTATGCAAACACTCTTATCAAAAGAAAAATGGCTCAATGCCTAACGAGGCCAGAAGAGAACAGCAGAATAAGGTGGAATTGAAGATTTGTGCATTTCTGAATTGAGCATATTGTGCTGAGCCTCAAAGACACACAGGAGGGCTCAGAGAGGACATTCATCATGACGGTAGAAAGGGCTGAGTGCTGCTGTGAGCGGGAACAGTGGTGATAAGGCAGCACAGAAATAATAGCGGCCAGCTTTCAGGTGCTGTTTCCCATAGCTACATCAAAACATTGCTATCGCTTTTGTTGTGCAGTGTACGGCAGACATAAATACTTTATTCATAATTACAGTGTTCATGGGCCTGAGGTGGAGTTAAGCTAAGTTAATGGCCTCTGGAAAAAAAAGAAAAAAAATCAATGGCGGAGCTGCAATTAATGCAATTATGCAGCCCTCCCTGGTCCTCTAAGAGATGTCTGGAATAACAGAGCTAGCATCTGGGGCCCGATGAAGGGCCACAATTACACACTACAGCAGACAACCTAACTCACTCAAAAAAAATCACATGAATGTGTCTATACCAAACGACCACAGCTGTCGCCATCTTTGTCGTGTAAAGTTACCATGGTTACAGGTCCTGTCTTACTTGTCTGTTATGAGGTTAGTGGATAAATCACCATTTACTTGTACAAACAGATATGCAGCAATGCAACAGACTGACTCCTCATAAATCCACTTGTCATTTACAAACTCTGGCTGTTTCTAAATATTTCTGGCACTTTTCATGTGTGCAAACAGGTACAACACTATGATTGCCTTCTTAAAATGTGCATGTCTATATTGTATGAACTAGTTCTTTTCTACCTGTCCCTTACTGACTAGCTGGTGAAAATAAAAAAATTCGCAGCTGGATATTTTGAATGCTAATGTTGATCTGCTGAATATCTATATAGGCAATTCATGTTCATCATAACAACTTAAAAAGCTGACAGTATATCCGATGTTGCATTAGCTTGCGCTGCTGCCCCCAAGTGGCCAGGAAATAAATCAATTAATTCAGCTTCAATATCTTTTTTCTGTCTCCAATTTGACAGATATGATGTTTGATGTCGTGCAGCCGGCAACACAAAAACAGGCTCTTAAACAAAGGCAGTCAAACAAGCGTCAGGACTGACCTGACAAGCACACTTCACAGCTAACCTCAACCTGGCAACACATGATGGTCACATTCCTTAACTATGACAACCAGGAACCTCCGTGTTTGTCACATCGGCTCTAATTGGCCACAACGCCTGTTCATGGCCTGTCACCCATCTGTGAAGTGTGCTGTCAGCTCCCTCCGCCCCTGTCACAGGATCAAGGTTAATGGCTTCTGCTGAAAATAAAAGGAGGAATGATTGCTCAGGGCAACTAGATGTTGCTTCCACTAAAATGAGAGATTTTGTGACCCTTTTGTCCAAATGTGGATGTTGAATTTCACGATTTAAATACTTCATTTAAAAAAGAAAATGCCAAAACTTAACTGTTTGTCATCCAGTGATTGATCAGCTATGTGTATGCAGGGTACAGTCTTGACTCAGTGGTATCATACATAGTATTTGTTCTCTAAAAGTAATTGCCTGAGACAGGAAGAATGTTTCCTGAGTGGCCTTGTGCAGAGTGGAGCTGAGAACATGTTATGGGCAGCAAACACTGTACATGTATGTAGCATTGCATCAACTGACATACATCATTAAATGCTCGTAACAAACACTGGATGGGCCATACAGACTGAACAAGTAGTCAAGGTGAAGTGGTGGCGTTGTGGCAAAGGAGTAAATGTGATAAACCTGCTGCTCTTCTGCAGCATCAACAAGTGTCAACAGTTGGAAACAGGACAGTGGTTTATATCTTGATGCTGCAATGCATTTGTTGCTTCAGACTACGCTACCAGATGAACTTATAGAAAATCTATAAGCAGAACAAAACATTATCATCATATTATCATCAACACAGTCTACCAAATACTGGGGACACTGTGCAAAACATTATAGGAAACCTTTACTGTATTTATCCACTATTTTGAATTTTGTTGTCACTAAATGAACCTCTTGTGCAGTGTATGGTGCTGTGTTGTCACACATTGTAAACTACCTTTGTGTGCATTATTGATTTGTGATTGTATGTTCAGCTCTCAATCCTATATCATATCTGATGACATTTTTCCCCCCACAAACAGGCTAACGCCCCGCCTCTTTGCACATACTGACTAATGCCTTTGAAACTCTGACAGAGTGATCTCAATTGTTTTTCATTTCTTTAGACGTCCTTTGTGTGTTTTTGGGTTGCAGGTGTCAGATCACTCAGTGCGGTTTTGAAGCGTTGGGTGTGAGATCTGATGACTCTTATCTGCACAGTCCTCAACCTCAACACTCATCTCCCTCCACTGTAATGTACTTTCATCTCACTGCTCACAACAACATATTAATTGAACGTAGACATGATTGATGATCATATGACGCAGAGAGAAGTAGAGTGACATTGAATTAGGTTCTCAAACTTCTTCACCTTGATGCCAATGAACCTGAAACAGTTCTGCTAGCACTACGTTCAATAAAAACAAGAGTCTACAACCATGCTAGCAGCGCTGTCTTGGGCTTTATGAAACTGACAGACATTCTTCACTATTTTCTGGCATTTCACAGACCAAACAATTAATTGATTAATCAAGAGAATAATCAGCAGATTAATCAATAATAACATTTAGCAGCCCTAAAAACATTGACCATGTTCATCATTTTGTGTTAGCATGCAAACATTTGCTTATTAGCACAAAAAATGTGAATGTGAATGTTATTAGTTCTGCAGGTTTTTGGTCATAAACTTAAGTATTGGACAAATTAAAATTCTGGTATTTTAATTTGATGAAGGTACTAGATGGAGTCAGAGAATCACCAAAGTCATTAGAATTCATCCAGAGAGGAAATATCATGACCATCCATCTGATATTTGTCATTTCATTCAAAAACGAAACTTTCAAACTCATGTTTGTGGTGGCAGAGAATTGGGATTCATCCTCTGAGGACTACGAATGTCTGAAGAAATCTTTATTGCAATCCAACCCATATTTGTTGAGATATTTCAGTCTAGACCAAAGCAGTACATGAAGGGACATATATAGCCTAAATATATATATGACTAAAAACAGGAGGAAGTTGCAGCTGCATCTATACTTCCTGCCAGTATATCACTGTTGCACTTTAGTCTGACGGTTAGAGCTCCTCACTTCTAAAATGATTAAACTAATATAGCAAGAGCAGTTTCCTGACTTTCTTGCTTGTGCTGTTGTGTTGTGTTCTGTTCTGTCTGCTAAATGACCATTCTGTAGTGTTAACTGAATGATTACGATTAGCACTAAAATCTCAAAAATTGCACAGACTCTAACACAATCACATGTTAACACTAGAAAGGCCATTCCATTTGGGGAGTCCAAAAGAAGGCCAGCAGGCTGCCAGCTGAAATCTGCATGATTTTTCAAATCTAAAAGGGCAGGCTTGGAGAGAAATTGGATTTGGGAAATGCCATGCAGGGACATTTTGAAAGCCGAAATCTCAAATAAAAGAGACATCAATAGACTGTGGCTCAGCTTTTCAAGTCTCAGTGCACATTCAAATACATTCAAGGTCATTTTCATAGGAAACAATTTAATTGTTGGGAATGTATTAGCATGCTCCACCAAGTGCACGGAATAAACACAGAAAACTGATCTAAAAAAAAAACCTCACAGAGAAACACTTTGAAAGATAGAATAAATCACACTGCTGTATTTATGTGTGCTTTGTTATCATTCAAATCTTAAAGGTTTCAAATGAAAGTTTTGGATCTAAGAAGCTTCTCACTCTGTACTTGTGTGTTGTGGCCTGAAGAGGACGTGGAGAAGGTGTGTGAAGTGTGATTCGCTCTGGCCATCAGTCATCCTGGACTTAAGGCGTGAAACGAAATGAGAGATGGCAACAAAGCCCTGCAGGACTAAGCCTTGGTCGTGGTCTGTCTCAGACATTCACTTTCAGAAGGTCACATTTTGACAGATGAGGCTACGCTGGCTTTAGGGATACAAACACAATGGTGAACAAGACTGTACTGTACACGCATCAGTTGTCAAAGTGTGTGTGTGTGTGTGTATAGAAATGTGGAGCAAATAAATAATGTTTCAAGGCTGCACAGCTGCTCTAACTACATCCTCAGCACATGCCAAACAGGAAACATTACAGAGTCTGATCTGTCAAGCTGAGTCTGCCAGACCTGCTCATCACCCAAACTCCACCACCTGTTCTCCGTCTTTCTCCGAGTCGCTCTGTTTTACATCGACTTCCCCCTCCTCCAGATTCTTCTCCTTCCTTGACCTCCAGGACAAACTTTCACTGAAGGTTTATTCTGTTTCCTGTGAGTGTCTCTAACCCTCTGCAGCGTCTCCGTCTTTCCCACACTCTGATGAGCCTTTGAAGGACAATTCATTTCCTGGTACCGACTCACACGTCATCCCCCTTCTCTCCCTTCTTCCCTTCATCCCCTCATCCTGCCAGTTGAAGCGGCTCCAAATCGGACTGGTTTTTCTTCGGATTTTCCTTCTCTAAAATAAAAAGGAGGCGGGTGCGGCTGGCTCTGAGCTGCCAGTCATCGTCTCCTACTGACATCCCGAGCAGGATTAGAGCAGATTAACAGAACAAAGCTCATTATTGATTTTAATCACTATTAAAGTGGAGACACTGTGGGGCTGCAGCCAAGTTCAAATAAACTAGTTCCTCGGGAAAAATCGATGAAGGAACTGGGATAATAAAAGCTGTTGCCAGGAGAGTGCTTAAAACACGCCGTTCCTTCTAAAGTTGTCTTTGTAAAGTCAGACTCTCATAGGACCAGAGTCCTAATTAACACCTTGTCGGGTCCGCTGCCTGAAGTGCGGCAATACATTTAGCTCAACTCGACAGATTTGCAAGGGTCCTCCTCATCATTATGTACAATGGAAGCCCGTTTCATTACGTATCATCCCAGGGTGGCAGTGTAATCAAGGCTTTCATTAACATAAAGAGGGCTTACACTTCATCTAGTAACCCTCAACAGAAAATTTGCAATTAAAATTAAATGTGGTCTTTAAGTGCAATGCCAACATACTGAGCAGTGTGTGTGGGAGATACTGAGGCCAGTAGATAACGCTGCTGAGCACCTCCAGCCAGTGCAAACTAATTGAATGATATGGCCAATTGTTTTGATGCTATTAATATTTTATATATGATGATTAACCTGCTGACACTTTTTTTAATAACATACATACTGCTTCATTCTTTTTCAATGCTTGTACAAGTTCAATATGCACACACGAATTATGCACCTTTATAAACAGTCTCACCTGTAACATTACTGGAAATGATTTTCTTACTTTGTAATGTAAAAAAAAAGCTTTTCTTGATTTAAGAAATTGAAACTGTGACAGTTCAATTTTCTAAAAAGAATATTTTTCCTTTTATAATATATAGAGTATTTCTTTCCCTTGAAGGCAGTTTTCATTTTCTCTGTGTGGCAGTGACTTCTGCTGTTGAGATTGTTTCCTGCTGGATGAAGAAACTGTACTAATTTCCATAAAATAGTTACTGGTGGGAAAATATCTCTTGCATTTAAGGATAGGTTTACAATTTTTCCAAGTGTGTCAGGTGTCCATATGAACAGTGAAAGAGGTTTTCCTAACCATAACCCTAACCCAGGATGTGGAAGCAGAGGGAAACAGCCTGGCTCTGTCCTAAGTTTAAAAAATACACCAACCAACACTTCTGAAGCTCAATAATTAACATCTTGTTTTTAATCAATACACAAACGGAAATGCAAAAAAAAAAGAAAATTTTTTTAGGAGGGGTAATGCGCTATTTCTTGGTAAATAACAGTCAGGTGCTCTCTGATCACATCTTGCAACCCACAAGATATCGTTCCAGCACATAATTCCCCGTAAAACCACAAATTATCTTCTTTATGTTTCAGTGTTTCAAGTTGATTTGTAAGTCCCTTTTGATGCTGTCACTTTCATAACTTTTTGGATGCATTTTCATGCCAACCTAACTGTACTGCATACTAACTATCATGTATATACCGTATGTGTTTTTGCAGTTAAACATTGATTTCTGATATACTTCTTGCTTTGTTACAAACAGGAAATTATGCAACATGTGCGCAACAGATGTCAATCAAACAGAAAGCTGCTAACAATTAAACTGCACAGAGACACCTAATGTGGACCATTAACACTCATTGTTGACCTCTGGATCAGTGTGTGGCAAAACTTGACAAGCTTACAAACTTTTTCTGAACTTTCAACCACATCTCACAGCCTTCACCAGGAAATGGAACGGTTTACCATCTACCCCCATATAGGACTAACTGTTATCACATGAACATACCACTCTTAGATAAGGTAATGGCACCTGAGCTGGCTTCATTTGCTGATGATGACCATGGAAGGCAAATGAAAACTCTCCACAAATCTCACCAAAACGTCCATTTAGTAGCTTTCAATCATACAAAAGATGGAGATGGAAACATCTACAATCCCAAGCCAACTGTAGTTCAAATTTCCTTTTTTTTTCTGAGCACTTCAAGGACTTCTTGCCCATTTTAGTTAAATGGTTGCAGTTTAAAATTTTTCTTGGTCATGGAAATAGTGGAAAGAAAAATGTTTTTCTAAAGATTGAAGCCTTATTTAATACTTATTTTTTAGTATAGTATGGTATATATTTCACCATCTTTTATTTCCAGACATATTTTGTTATTATTCTCCAGCTGTATATTTGTCTCTATATATTTTGGGTAACTTTTATGTGGTCTATAAAATTCATATTATAATGTATGACTAACTTTACTGGCAATGTCACCTCCTGTGTGATTTGTGCTATTGGAGGCCCTGCTGAGGAGTGTGCCTGTCAATAGAGTGCTAAAACAGCCCAAAAACATTTAGTGTAGAACTTACTCTGTGTAAAGATGTAGAGGCACCAATCATACTGGTTTTATTCAATTTTATCCAGATATGCAAGCTCCCACTTTATTCTATTGTTATAAACATTGTTTTATGTTATTTTCACATTTTGTGCAGCACATTTTGTATTGTTATGTGTATGTTCATGTTCACTGTTGGAATTCAATTTCATTCATTATAAAATATGAAAATCGCAGCTGGTGGGTGGAAAATTGTCACTTTTAAGACATTGCTGATCAAAATGAGTCAATATTAAACTGTAACTGTACAATCAAGATGCAATTTATTTTATGTTAGGGATTTATTGAGATGTGAGAAAAGCAATGAATGTAATGGCACACAAGGCATGTGCTCAGTCAGTTGGCCAGATGTTCTGCTGAGGAGACGAGTGAGTGTTAAAGCCTGGTCCTTTGAAGTTGCTTTACTGATGTTATTTTATTTTATTCTGAGGTGAGAATAAAGCCCCAGCTCCTGTACATTATGTAGTAACTCTACTAGTGCACATACTTAGTAGGGATGTACATAGGGTCCAGTATTTGTATTTGTATCTGTATTTGTTAAGGCAGCAAAACTATTTGTATTTGTATTTGTATTTGAATAAAAGTGGAAAGAGGTTTAAAAATCCTGTTTTTGTTTTCATTACGCTTTTAATTTTAGAAAATTAAATAAGTGTTCATGAAGTTTTCTCTTGGAAGCACTTCACTTGTGTCTGTAGCTCAGCTTTATCTCTGGGGAACACCCTCAACTCCAGGAGTAATATCCAAATTAGGAAATGTGTGTCATGTAGCAGGTGGATGTGACTCCCCTCGTTGAGACCTGCTGATAGACGTAACAGCGGAGCAGAGGAGAGACACTGAGATAGTGATGTAACCGACGTGTGCACTGGTATTTAACATGGTTTTCTTCCTGAAAACAAATAATTTGTATGAAACAAATATTAGTAAAAAAACCCCACTATTTGTGCTTTGCTGAATAACGTATTTGTATTCGGGCACACCCCTTATACTTAGAACCTGCTTATAATGAATATGAAGTAAAGAGCTGGGACACAGTTAAGATATTTCCTGCATGCATGAATGTGATTTTTGTGGTGTCTTGCTCATTACACCAGTTGGAGTTCCGACACTTCAGTGACCTTATACCCTCATGTGGGTTTGAGTTGATAATAGCCAGACGTGGCTAACAGTGCTGTCAGATGCCCTGAGGCCCTGCTCTGCACACTCCAACAACACAAACAGACTAACAAACAAGTCAGCGTCATGATAAGCCAAACATGTGATTCACAATCTGCCAGCACACACTGCGTCATCTGTCTGTTGTGGGCTTTCCAGCCAGCACAGGCATGTCCAGCCTTATGTCAGCTGGCATTCCAGGACCCACCACACACACACACACACACACACACACACACACACGCACACACACACACACACACACACAAACAGCCTTCCTCACTCTCACTCTCAATCTATTCTCAGGATCTCTCTGTAGGTCAGCTCCCCTCGAGCATTCCCGACTCATTCTCATTCCATCCCTCTCTCTCTCTCCTCCTCACTCATGTCTGTTTAAACTGCTTCAAGTGGACGAGTCACAGTTTTAAAACCAGTCCGTCAGACTTCAGATATCAGCAAGTCACTTACATCCAGCTCCAGTATGTCTGCTGCTGCACCCCTAACCACAACAACACATAAACACACTCATTTCATTTCCTTTGCCTATTTTATTTCATAACTTCAAATAAAAATAAAGAGAGAAGAAGAGAGGAAGGTTGAGAGGTATCCGATAATTACTATCCAGTCAGTTTCACAGAACTAACACCTTCATCGTGTTTTAGAAAATGGAAAAGCACTTGATCGGAGCAAATTACAGGAGCACTACTCTTAACATTTCTCATTAGAATGAAAAGCCCTTCACATTATTAGAAAGCCAAAGATTTTTTGATATGTCATTATGACAGGATATTATTCCTCCTACTTAGATACTTTGTTGTGATAATGACCTACTTTTCTTTTTATATCAAGAATGTGATAAGATCATTTTACTACTACAACATGCTTTATCTTTATAACCACATATATAAGGTGATGTTTTGTTGCTATACATCATTATAATAACATACTTAACATAAAGAGATGCTTTGCGGTGAGAACTAGATCATTTTACTATTATAAACAAGATATTTGTTGCTTCTAACAAGATGATTTGTTGGTATAAAGAGTTATTTTTTATCATTATGAAAACATTTTTTCACAATAATTTTTTGGGATAATAATAATAATGATGTAATTATATAAAATAGTAATTTGTTGGATTTCTAGATACTTTTATAATCATAAGATGTTTTTTTTTCTCTGTACGAAAAACTCATTTTACCAAGACACTTGTGATAATGAGACACATTTATCATTATAAGTAGATTTTTTGCAGTCAATAAAAGGATGCTTTATTAGGTTAGAATCATCATAACAAGATATTTATTCTTTTGGTAATGTGGCAATAAAGAGATCATTATAATGAGATATTTTTCTCCTACTAATGACTTTATTCATTATAACAAGTTATATTTTCTACTTGTAATAAGATACTGTGTGGTAATAATTAGGTGTTTTTGTCATTATAAGAAGATATTTTCCCTCATACATGTATTAGTTGAGATAATGAGGTACAATAAAGAGATACTTTTATCATAATGACATATTTTTTCTCCTTGTAACAAGACATTATGTTTTAAGTAACATGATAGTTTTAATGACATAACAAAATGTTTTCATTGTAATGAGATTATGATAATAATGTTATTTTACTTTGTTATTCCTAGACATATTTATCATTATAACACAACATTTTTGCAGCTAATAAGAAGGTGCTTTGTTATTTTTACACTTACAACAAGATTTTTTTTCTCCTTGTAATTTTTCCTAATACTGAAGTGCTTTGTTGTTGATGCTGTATTCAATATAATGCGAGGTGTTCTTGTAACAAACTACAACAAACTGTTGTACTTATGTTATACTTTTATCATTATACAGATTTTTTTCACCCTGTACAGACATGCTTTGTTGTGATAATGAGAGACAAGATATATTTTCTCCTTCTTTCATAAGTCTAATAGTAATGATCCTGGCCTTCAAACCCCCTGCTTCTTCCTGGCCATCTTCCAGTCATGTCCCAGTGGATAGACGGAGACAGCCCAGTAGATAAAATAAACTCAGCTTCCAGTAATATTCCCAGTAACTCCTCCTTCGTTAGAGAGACTGCTTCCCCAGATTGTGTCCCTCTCTCTGACCTACATTCGCTGGTCCAGACCAAACTTCTGTGTTTCACTGGGACTCAACCATTAGTTTAAAATAAACACAGACTGTGCCAAGTGGCTGTCCTGTATTATACACTGTGACTGCCTGTCCCAGACTCAGTGTACCGTCACATGTCAGCTCTTAGCTCTTCTCTATCTCATTCATCACTGCCTGTTGGTTCCATACATGCCACCGACGTCTCAGGACTTTCTGTTTTTCTGCGTAAGCGTCTGTGTCAGTTCCTCCATTTGTCTCCTCTTTCTCCAAGTCATCAATCTGTTTCCAAGCAACCGAAATCCTGTGCATCCAGTATGTGTACACAGCCTTTGACTGAAATACCGAAATCCTCTATGAGCCACCCCATTGAAGCATCTTGTTCTCGCTCAGCTCTTTTGATGACACGCACCTGCGGCTCAACGCTTCCCACATTCCTTCACAACAAACCAACAATCATTGTGCCAAAACCGCAGTTCCTCTTTGAACGTGCCATGTGTTCGGTGTAACATTACACACATAGATTGTAGCAGACAGCGATGAGGTGTACGTGGCTCTTTGAAACGTACGTTAATACTGTGCATCCTGGTTCTTCAACTGGCAGCATGATCTCTTATATTCATAGTGTATTTATTTATTATTATCATATTTTTAGCAGCAGGCATACAAAATGAAAAAAACAAGAAACTACTTTACTACATCAGTTCCTTGTATACTGCAAAAAAAAAATCAGCATCTTATCAAGTGATTTGTGTCTATAATTATAAGCTTAAATCAATTTTTTTTTCTTAGATTATCCTAGATTAAGTTAGATGATCATAAATGTAGATTTATGATAATCTAAGTTTGTATTGCAGTGGCTAGTGACAGACAAAATCAAGCCATAAACCTTAAATTTAATTCAAGCTTGCAAAGTCATTTTTATATTTCAGACTTAGCCTTTATTAGATTTTCTAACATGTTTCAGAATCATCTAAAACAAGCTGAGCTTTACTTACTCAGTGGTTGCATCACAGCTGTGCAACTATTATATTTGGCCAATGTTAAGTTTGCTAAGAGGCTACGATGTTCTTCATCCATAATGCCTTAGAATAATTAGACAGAACTACAGCATCATGCAATAATATAGTATTTATGTGTGTTATTTTTATTATATTTTGAATTCTAGTGATGCAATCTAATGCAGAGACTTGAAAGTGATCGATTTTAAAAAGAAGGGTGAAAATTGAAGCAGCAGAGGCTAAGATATCCTGACTTTTAGTTCCTAGAATAGGTCGAGCCCCCAAAAACATTGGATCCCACGTTTCCCATAATGCAATAGCAATCAACAGAAACTTGGTTTAGACCCTACTTGCATTGTCAACACCCCCACTTTGTAAAACAGCCTTTCTGTTTAAACTTGTAGTCTCCAGGCCTGAGCTAAGATAAGCTTGATGACATCATCGGGGGTTATTTTCTTCCTGTGTATTCAGAGCTCAAGGCGCATTTCAGATGTGGCGCGATTACATACAAAGTCAAACAGGAAAAACAGGATTAAGATGCGAAGATGTCAGATGACTTGGGCGAAAAATTCGTAGCCCGGGGGCTTCATGAGTCTGCTTCATAAACGTACAGAGCTGAGAGGAAAATGAGACACTGGATGGAGATTACAAAAATAACTGGTGTTTCAGAGGCTGAGCTGACAAATCAGTGCGTCCGTTGCTAGCGACAGTAGGTATGTTGGCTGTTTGGGGCAAAAAAAAAAACACAGGATGTACAAAACTGTCAAATTTGCACAAATGACATGAGGTGAAAATTTGCAGGAGGAATGATTATGGCAAGAAAATCCTGTTTCAATGTCCATTAGGGCTCCTCACACTGTTGATTTGAAATATTGTAAAGCTGTCTTTTAAAGAGGGGTACATTCACGTCCCTTCAGGGGTCCTTTAGTGGTCTTTAGGAATCGTCTGATTGTTTTCTGCATATTTGTGTATAAAAATGCAGTTTTCTACTACTCTAGGGAGAGGGGAAAAGCAAAAAAAAAAATGAAAATAATAACCATTAAAGTCCTCTCAGCTCCATTTAATAAAATCCTCACGTCTGCAGTCTAATGAGGACCTATTTGTTAGGTTAGGAATCCCTGCTCTGATGAACAGTGGGGAGGTGTTCAGACATGTTCTCTCCACCTCCGAGCTTTACGAGCATGTTAAGTGGTGCACCTCGGGAGTCTCGGCACGTCTCAGGCTAACATCAGAGGGAGCTCCCCTTGATGTTATCACAGGAACATCATAACCTCTGCTGGCCTTGAACCCTGTTCCACGTGCCCTCTGTGGAGCTCGCTGCTCATTCTGATTAGCCTCGCTTCTCTTTGTTGCCCTGAGGTGTGTCACTTCCACATTCTCTGCTCCCCATTCAAAGCAGCAAATATCTAGCTGAAGCTATGATTCAAGAGCGCATGGTATATTCTCTTGAGGTAAATATGACAGGGTTGAAACCATGACCCCCGAACATTTGTCATGAAATTATGTAAGTAGCTTGTGAGTATGTGAGCCCGAACCTTGGAGCTTAAGCAGCAAATGCTGTTTGCACATCCATATCCTACACCCATCCCTTCAATCTTTTATAAGCTCTCAAACATTTAGTAACCTTGAGCTTCTGTGGTAAAGTAAAGACAGAGGTGAGAGAGAAGACACGCAGCTTTTTCCATACAGTTGTATGCAGTCTGGGCACCTCTTGATAAATAACATTTTGGTGATTTTTTTAATTGAAAAAGATGTAAACACAACCTCTCTAGGATATGGAACATTTTCAGTCACAATATTTTCAGCAAACATTAATGCATAGCTTCTTTATGTCATAAAAAATAAAAACATTCATTGTGGCATGTGCAAAAGTTGAGCACCCAAAGGGTTCTTGAGTCTCGGATTCTTTTAACAAGGTCTCAAACCTTAATCAGCTCATCTCTGGCTCAGGTAGAAGACAGAGAGCATATTAAAGTTGTGAAGGAAGTAGAGATGGAACAAGAGAAAGGAATACTCACTGATTACGTTCTACTTGTAGCACCAGTTGGAGGTCATTGGATGAGAGCACGATTTCCCCTCTGACTGGGTACTCGTCCTGTCGGATTAAGGGGAGAGATGGGGTCAGGTCATCACAGTAGAAGAACTCACCAGGGAGACTTTACTTAAAGTGCATTTTCAAAGCATCAAAGTGTATTTACAACACATTTAGACTGACTGTTCACCCAGCAGGTAACACAGACAGCAAGTTGCCGGAAGGCAGTTAATTTGAAGGTGAGTGGCCACTGAACCTGATTGGGGAATAAATATATTTGACATTTGATGTATTTCCTAAAAATCTATTTCAGAATACTTTTCTGAGACGGAAATACAATAAGGCATGGATTAGAAAGTCATGTTCAAACTGTACTCTGATTAGAGCTGCAATTAAGTAAAAATGTTACAAAATGCCATTACAATTTCTCAGAGTCTGTGTGTCTGAAATAGCTTGTTTTGTCCAACCAAAAGTACAAAAAAACCCAAAGATGTTCAATTTGATCAACCATATAAAATAGGGAAAAGCAGCAAATCCTCATTAAGAAGCCTGAGCCAGAGAATATTTGGCATTTTTACTTGAAAAATGACATTTTTTCAACAATAGTTACCAATGTATGTTCTGTTTATCGACTGATTGATTCATCAACAATTTGTCACAGCTAATTCTGATGAACTAAGCAATGCACATGTATTTTAAAGCACATAATGGCCAAAAATACAAATTTTAACTATATGCATGTTCCACGAAGGTAACAACAATGGTACAACTAGTGATAAGAAACAAAGAAAAAAGCCTTTATGAAGCATATTAGCCAGTCACTCTTTTCCCTTCTTTAATAACTGACAAAGAAATGGTTCAGTTCCCAATCTCCACTGAATGAATATGTCAAAACATTTTGGTTTAGCTGAACTTCATTCAGCAGTAAATCAACTTCACTGTCTGTGATGTTCGTCCTCTTTATCTTTTTCAAGTCGTCCTACATTAAGGCTACTAGGCGTTTTTAAAGGGTTGTTGTTGACCACAAAGAGTGTTTTGGGAGCGTCTCTTTATGGAAATGACCATGTTTGTGCACGAGCCAGGGTGATTTCACACCTCGCAATTTCTGTTCAAGAATACCCATGACTTAAGGGAAGCAATAGCTTGTACAAGACGAGGTCTTTAATGCCTTAGTATGCTTCAAACAAAGTGCTCATCGGATCGCCCAAAAGCCTCTGAATCCCCCTTTCCAACAGCAGGATCGACTAAATCCTGACAACCTTCGTAACTTTTCGGAGCAGACTGTCCAACAACCCACTTTACACAGCGATTGAGCAGGTATGTGACAGTGTCAAACTAGGCAGGGTAAGGACCAAAGAAAAAAACCTTTATGAAGCATATTAGACAGTCCCGATAGTGGCCCCTATTGACTATCCCCTGTCAAAGGTCTTGAACTTCTCCAGATTGACCGACCTCCATGTCTTGAAGTAATGATGGACTGTCATTTCTCTTTACTTGGTTGAGCGGTTGTTGCTATAATATGGATTACTACAGTAGTGGAAAAGGCCTATTTGCTGTATACCAACACTACTTCAGCACAACACAACTGGTGGTCTCAAGGTGAAGGCAAAAAATTCACTTTTGGTTTGTTTAACACTTTTTGTTTACTACATACTTCCATGTGTGTTATTTTATTGTTTTTATGTCTTCAGTATTGTTCTACAATGTAGAAAATTGACAAAAAATAAAGAAAAACTCTAGAATGAGTAGGTATGTCTCTTGACTGGTACTGTATCTGTGATTAGATAATATCAGTCAGGCTCAAGAAAACAACAGGGTAGAAATAAATCCATTCTAACATTCTAACCCTAATCAAGTCTGATGGAGTAGATTGTATTTTATATTAGAATGTTGCCAATAAACCAAACCACCATTTTTTTCCCCATGTTTTTTCTTTCTTTTTTTTAAAGGGGGGGGGCAGGTGATGCTTTGACTTGTGGTTTTTAAACACAAAGTTCTGCACTTGAGGTTAGTTAGTGACTGAGCAGCTGAATCTGTAGTTTGTTCTGAGGGTCCCACTAGGGGATTTAAGTGTCCCTTGGAGCCTTCAAATCATTGGGGTATATCCTCTGGGGTATATCAATGTGATATGCAAAATTTATGGCAGTCAGATTTGAATAGTTCTTGTGCAGAAGTATAAATGTTGACCTGATGGTGCAAAAGGAAACACCAGGGGGTCACCACCATTACACATCATCCTCTGGGGACCATGAATATCCTCAGCAGATTGGTAAACTGCCCAGCAGCTGTCAGGATGTCTTACTGTGGATCAAAGTGGACCATCTGACAGACAGTCCCAACTATTAACCAAGTTTATTCCGGTGTCAAACACACATTGACAAATTCATTTATGTGGCTTAAACTGTAGGACCACAAAAGAAACAAACTAGATGCACATTTTCGATTGTTTCATAATACATACGATGAAAAATGCAGATGGAAAACTAAATATTGATGTTTTGTTTTCTTCAGTTTCTAGATCTAGATTGACTGTTACCACATGTTTACAATATGGAGATACATTTAATTATAACTTGTCCATCTGGTTTTAGTAATGAGAAACACTTGAGCTCATTTCTTATTTCCAAAAATAAAACTCAAACTCATTTCTCTCACTATTGGCAAGAAAAAGTGCAGAGGAAACTCCCTCTTTGGAAACTGCATCAAGGGGAAAAACATTCAATCTTTTTCTTTCTACTACTGAGGACAAAACAGTTTACAGATGCAAAGAGAAGCATTTAGTGACTGAATGTTTAAATGTTGCCATCAATTCATTTTACCCCATAGGTGAGCTGTATACAGGAGCATATGGCAATGCAAGAACAGCCCAACCTTGACATCAGTTGAGAACATCAGAAATTTACATACAAGCTCATTTCTCATCCAGTGTGCACTTAACTGTGCAGCAGAAAATAACTCCTCCTGGCAAAGACACAATCTAGGTATTATCAATATTTGCATTCACACTCAATGCAGTTGTAACTGATATGATAGTAGCAGATAAAAACACAACACTCCTACCCGTGCCTATCAGACATAGTAATGGCTGTTATGTAATAGAGACAAGTACCATCGACTAGAGGAAATCATACTTGAACGATGAAATTCTACTGAATCCTGTGTTTTTTGTGCTGCTTGCTACAGATCCTACGAAAGTTGTGAAATCCCTCTAGCAAAAGAAAAACATCCTCTATAGATTCCACTTGTACATAAAGTAAGTAAAACATTTTGTGTCTATGCAAAGAAAAGAAATTGTGCACTTCAAACTATCGGCAAATAAATGATACATCCCCAGGTGAAACTAGTCCTGTGCAAATGGAGTGTAAGACTTGAACAAAATGATCTGTGTCGCATTCAGTGTTTCCACTGTCAGGGGTTTGCTTTAAGGAAGACTGCAGCACCACGGCAGACAAGAGTCTGAAAACACCATAAACTCTTTACAAGCACCCGTGAAATCATTACACTTGTCTCAACAGAGGAAATCCTCCGCCAAAAAAGAAGGAGAGTGCAACTGTGTGTCTGTCAGAATGATCTGAAGTGACACTGCACGCCTGCTAGTCCTACAACAGTATCAAAGAGACAGTTTCCTAAGCTGTATACTGTCATAACTTGCTAGCAGCTGGGAGTCAGGGTGGTGTGTTCAATGCCACTACTAGCATGTGGTTGCTGTCCCAGGGCAACAACCACTCTGTGTGTTCTGTCAGTCACTGTCTTGTCAGATTTAATTCCCGCCACAATACATACTTGACCTAACTAATGTTGCAAATTACATATAAAATAATGCAACATTTTCAGATGAGTTGCTTTTTAAATGCAATGTTCATGCCCTAATATTAAACGTCTCAATATATTGAGACAAGGAGACGACTTCTTTCAAAGTGACATTTTGTTCTTTTAAATTTACATTGACTTCCTGCTATTGTTCCATAATTCCTCTGCATTACAGAGCACCTGCTGCTCTATACAGCTCCTATACCGACACTATTTTCCCTTCTTGAATGAATGACAAAGAAGCTGTTCTGACAACAAAGAAACAGGAAAAACACAAAGAAATGGTTCTGTTCCCAATCTCCACTTATGAATATGTCAAAACATTTTGGTTTAGCTGAACTTCATTCAGCAGTAAATCTGGATATTGTCTGTGATGTTCGTCCTCTTTATCTTTTTCAAGTCGTCCTACATTAAGGCGTTTTTTAAAGAGATGTTGTTGACCACATAGAGTGTTTTGGGAGCGTCTCTTTATGGAAATGACCATGTTTGTGCACAAGTCAGGGCGATTTCACGCCTCACAATTTCTGACTAGTTCTATTCAAGAATAACCATGACTTAAAGGAAGCAATGGCTTGAACAAGGTCTTTAATGCTTCAAACAAAGTGCTCATCAGATCGCCTAAAAGCCTCTGAATCCCCCCTTTTCCAACAGCAGGATCGACTAAATCCTGACAATCTTCGTAACTTCTCGGAACAGACGGTCCAACAACCCACTTTACACAGCGATTGAGCAGATGTGTGACAGTGTGAAACTCGAAAGGGTTTTGAACTGCTCTCTCAAGCTCTCTTCAAACGACTAATTCTAACTTTTTGGAGCGTGTAAAGCCACGAACGCTTACGAGAAGAGACTGTCTGAAAGTGTGCACCTCATCTCCATTTGTACTAGTCGTTACGTCAAGACACACACAAGACAGAGAATTCTTGGAGAGGGATCAGAGAGGCAGTGGGATGCAGCCAGGAGACGGCTATGACTGCCTTTCAGATGTGTGACACCTTTGCTATGCTGTACGACCTAGTTTGTTTGAAGCATACTGAGGCCTTGAGGCAAAGGTTAGCCTGCTACGTAAATTCACTAAAGGGGTTAAAAGGGGTGGAAAAAAAAACAGCTTTTCATTGAATTCATCATCTGCATGATTTCCTACTAGTTCAAAACATCAAATGACTGGTTACTTTGCCTTGTGGAAAAGCATCTCCATTTCCCCTTTTCCACTTCACTGCCTCTCTTCATATCTTCAGGCTTACATCTCAGGGTCAATTCTTCAAAATGATTGGTTCGGAGGCTCTGCTTACTGAGTTTGTTGTGAGGTATCTGCGCATTTACTGATCAAACGGCTTCCGAATCCTCACGTTCCCTGAGCCGCATGTGTCGTTCTTTTCACAGCAGCCGCTGGTGTTTGTGCTCTAAGTGATTCCAGCTTCCACTTGTGATTTCTCAAGGTTACTGTTACACCTCTTTAATCTTCACCCTGCAAACCCCCACTGACTCGGAGAGCAAATAAATGTGTGGCATTAAGCTGAATCGGGTATACGCAAATTTAAACTGGTGACATGTTTGATTGTGTTTGGATGTCAGTCAATTTGGATTTTTGTTAGTATGCTGGCATCTTAAGAGGGAGAGAGAGAGAGGATGAAAAATGGGATGAGGCTATTAAGAGGGACAGAGAGTTTAAAAAGTTAGAAAAGTCCCGTAGAGGAGGCGCTTGATGAAAAGAGACAGTTGGAGAGATGCTAACAGGCAGTGAAAGAGAAACAGAAGGCGATACGACAAAGAAACAGGAAAAGACAAACCGATAGTGAGAAACAACAGTAAAGGGAAGAGAGGAAGCGAAGAAGACAATAGACAACACGAGAAAGAAGAAAGGTGGAGGACGTTTGTTGAATCGGTCGTGCCGCTGGCTGATGCTTATCTGGTCCTGGCTGTGTGGCTAGACATGGAGGGGGGGATGAAGAGAGCGAGGCAGCCTCTAAACATCAGATGGAGCTCTGAGCCTGGGTCCTCTCTGTGCTCTAGTGAAGCAGAGTTAATACTAACAGTATCCGTTAGCAGAGAGAACGTTTCTGCTCCGCGTGCACAAATGTGGTCCCGTGAACACTGGGTTGTGATGAGCGCACGCAAGTTGACTTTTGAGACTTTGGATGTGGGGATGAAATAGACTTCTCCTTTGATTGCTCACTTTGAATACTGACCATGACCTCTGATTGGCTGTTGCCTGAGAGAACAAAGGGAAACATAAATAATGATATTTAGCAGCTGATTCAGTTTTTTTTACCATTTACACTTATGTAAAAGTGTTGAGACATCATAGCAAAAACCTTGATGCTGTTTAAACCCACTTTCAGATTCACAGATACTGTTCCGTGCACTTACATCACGTGCACACGCCTGATTTTAATGTGTGTGGGTTTTGAGACTAATTAAACGCCATATAATACACACTGTGTCAGAGGAGAGCTTATTAGATGGATCAAAGCTTGTCTAATCTACATGCTAAGAATATGATGAGAGGACCCTGACAATCCCCCCCCCCACCCCGCCCCTCCCTTTTCCTCCTGAGAGGCAGTGATTATCATTCAGGGTTATGAACAGTAAACATACAAAGATGTGATGATGTATGCACTCTTCAGATCTTTGATGTGACTGGGTTGCCACAGTGACAATAACTATGCTCTATTAAGGCTCATCTCAACCATTACAAGATGCCAGACACCCCACATTTAGTGACAGTTAATGTGTGTTCATTTAATGTCACAAGATTGCACTTAAAAGCTGCAATTTTGCACAATGGCTGCCCTAAAGTGGGACCACGAGACCAGGGATAATTCTGGTTTATTACAACTTGGGTCTTATTTTCATAGCTTTGCCTGTCATTTCTATCTGTTATGATTGTGCTGACCAAAATAATTCCCTGACATCTGGGAACATGGTGACACTTGAGGTCAATGAAAAACGTTTTTTTTTGGAGGTCGAACGGAGAGTGAGCTCACCTGAAATATCGATAATAATTGCTCATCGCACAGGAAACGTGTGAATGATTGTTTTACTATTCACCATCATTTTCTCTTCCAAATAAGCTTCATATTAGCTTCAGATAAACTTTTAAATACATTTTTGCACAGAAGGAGGACTGTAAGTGCATTATGAAGGGATCTTCTAATGGTCAGTATGAACAGGAGGAATGATTACAGCAGGTTTCACTGTTCATTTGGGCTCCTGACTGTTGTTTTAAGACCCTCGTGAACCCCTTAATTGCTCCTAGCAACCGTTACCACAAAATAATAATACAATTTCAGTCTGACTATCGGTATGACACTTCACTATATTTCAGCCTTGCCTCCACATCTTTATTGCCAGGAGTAATAAAAGTCTGACAACGGTGTGTGGAAAACTCTCAGTCAATCAAGAGTATCCGAAATTTACTACACAGCGACATGATCATGTGGATATTAAAGACTGAAACTTTCCCATCTGCCTTTAAGGGGTGATATGGGGTCTTCCTCTATGAATAGATTCCACAATAAAAGCAGTTTCTATTAGTTTCATCATTTTCGTTTGCAAAGATTTTTCTCCACTGACAATACCTGGAACCAGAAGTGAATTTGGTTCATTTTCTATACCGTATTTTTTTTTTATCAAACCAACAAAAAATTCAGAGAATAGGCTATATTCAGTCCTAACCCTAACTCTGAAACACACTTGGGTGAGTTATTGTATTAACCTGTGTGTGGGAAAAGTTACATAAGTGCCATTTCTATTGAGAAAGCAAATGTTCAATCACATATCTGCAAACAAGTAAAACATATAGAGTAAATACATAAAAAAAAGGGTTCCAGGATGAAGCTTCCCAGTTGCAGTGATGACTAACTGACTGTGGACCATTCACTTCTTCCTTCCTTTTTTTGACTGTTTTTCTTATCGGAGTGAAACTAGGCCATGAAATCGTTGAAGGAGCCACAGTCGTCTCTGCTGCAATTTCTCCCGATCAGTCAAGCAGCGTGGAGAAGGGCCGGGAAAGGTGTGAGTGGATGGAGCTTTACAGGAAGAGGCAATCACGTCTGAGACCCGAGAGAGCTTGGAGAGAGAGAGGTCAGAGGAGGAACGGAGTGATGCTGAGGACGGCGGGAGAGGTTGTGAGTGGTGAGGTAGAGGACGACTGCTGCGGGTGGGTTGCTGAGGATGGAGTCGATTCGGCGCAGAGGAAAGGGTGCCCCGAATAACCGCTTCCTCTGGTACTGTGTGCGACTCGGCTAAATGATATGAAGAGCCCCTATAATTAATCTGTGTCAAATATGCGTCAAAGCTGCTAAAATTAAACAAGTCTTGTTCTGAGAGGCAAGAGGAGAGGAGCGTGGAGAGGTGGAGGCAGGGGGTGGATTGGGTACGGGCACATACAGCGAGGTACTTATTACTGTTCCTCTCAATCCCTCACTGAGCCAAAGTGGGGAGTCGACAGCTTCCAATGATCTGTACGGTTGATGGGAGAAAGGTATCAGTTTCTAACAGAATACCCATCACTGCCAATTTGGTGTCTTTGAATGTAACGTTGAATCATATTTAACTGACATTGAAAAACTGTGTATTGTATCATTACAAATTAATTTGCATAATTTTTGTATCAAATCTTGGCCCATATATACGTATCAAATCACCCGAGCCCGACCGATATATCAGTCAGCCCATATTGTCGGCCGATATTGGCCTATCACAGATATATATCAGTATCGGCAAATATGTTGTCTGATAAGTGCCGATATTTTTTTATTTTATTTTTTAAAGTTATAAAGGCAGAATTTTATGTATATTTGATCCTTTTCCTTAATTCAAATTTAATGTATACATATGTTTTTTTGTTTTATGTTTTTTTTATTTATAGTAATTTATAATCCAAGTGAAGTTTAATGTTTCAGTGCACTGATATCATTTTATACAATAAAGTTTATTGTTAAATTGTAAAATGTCATGCCTCCATTACATATCTTTGTCACAAGTGTTTGATAATCACATTTGAGGGATCATTGTGTGTTTATGTATATATTCTGTATATATAAGATAATCGGCTGATATATCAATATGGGAATTTTTACTCCCAAATATCAGTATCGGCCCAAAAAATCCAGTATTGGTCAGACTCCCATCATACCCATCTCTCTCCCATGTTTCCTGTCTGCCACTTCACTACCCGCTATCCACTAAAGGCAAAAATGTCACACAAAAATATCATGCTCTCCTTACTGTATTAACATCAATGTATCACATCAGATTTGCAAGTCATATTATAACGTTTAAAAAGGCTTCAAGTAGCATCCTCGGACAAAAGTAGAAGTTCCGCGTTTGAGCAAGAGCAAAACAACTCATATTGGCTTCATTATGCAGGAAACAGCCATCGGATATTAGTTTCTATTATGAATCAACAGCTGTGGTTGCTCTGATCGCAGCCTGCTTGGAAGTGTGTTGATGTTTGTCAGGATCTTCTGGCTGTGATGCTAGCTCATGCTGTGACAGACATGGTATCCAGGCTAATCACATGCATCACAGTACCCACATCCACTCTATGAATTCACATTGTAGAATTTCCCAAGAAACAAACAACAACAAAAACTAATGGCCTGCTTAATTGCTACCAAATACATCTTAAAAAAAAATAATTCAGAAATGCATGTTATTGTGATGGCACAGCTGGATATTTGTGTCTAGCAAAAAGGGCCAAAAAACCAAGTTTTCTTATTAAAGCACTGGCAATGCAGTTTTTTCAGAGGGCTTTTTGTTTAGTTCCAATGCCAACAAGCACTGTGATTTTTCTTTGCAATTATTCCCAGCAAAAACTTATCATTAGCATTTGGAATGAATATTAATTTGGCCCATGCTGTAAAACAAATGACATCCCGGGCATTGCTAGCGTGTGCCACTTTCTGTCACGTAGATGGCATCCATGCAGGGGACCGAAGAGAAGAAGAAGAAGCAGCCAGAATCAGTGAGTGAAGAAAGGAGAGTTCAGGGACACGTCCCTGCGAGCTGCTCTGAAAGAGAATTCATCACTGATTAAATCCTCACAAAGCTATGATGGAATGATGATTAGAATACATTCCAATAAGAAAAACTCCACGCTGTTTCTTTTCTTTTTACAAGTCTATTCTCTGCCTCTGCTCTGACCGTGACCGTACATAACTGAAGTCCAGTCCACGGAACAAAAATTGCAGCAGGACATGACTGGCAGTGAGATTGCATCTGCACTGCTGGATAGACTGACTTATCTGCAGTACCTTCACTGTTGGACTGAACAATTTACAATCAAAGGTAATTCTTTCAGTAAGATGTGAAAGAGCTTTTGTGATGCTGCTCTCCTACAGGACAGCAATACAAGCCACCTGGGGAGGATACACAGTCACTTCACAAGGTCGACAGTATATTACAGTGCAGATGAAAAGAAATTGGCAAGTCCTCACAGCCTATATGGCAGGATTGCGACACACACACACACACACACAAGAAAAACTTTCTTCAGTTGCTGCAGTGTTCTCAGGCACCCAGGAAGAACTCTCATTTACTTGAACATGCAAACTCTACACAGAAGCCCCCCAGCCAGCCAGTACCTGGGTGGAGGTATGACTGACTCATTAATCATGACTATACCTCTAAATGCACTGACTTGTTTAGGAACAAGATCAGAAAGCAGTTGCTCAGTATCTGGCAAATTTTTCCTGGTCGTACCTTTCTAGATCAGGGAATAAATACTCAATCACATTAAGTGTTTACAGAAACCTGCAGTTTTGAATAGTGGCCCATGAATAAATTACAAAGGAATAGCCCGAAATGTAGAGTTTGAATAGATACAAAATTAGCTGTTTGTTTGTTTTTCCATGTGGTAGAAGATTTGTAATAAAAGAGTTCACTCAGTTTAGAGGATCATCAAACAAGTTGGCACACATTCACCTCCTCACTCTTCCTCATCTGTTGCTAGAAAAATCTCACATTCAGGCAATAAACATATATCCATTTATGGTTTTTTGATGTTGGCGTTGTTGTAGAAACAGTAGCATTTTTATCCTTTATTGCAGAAACAACTCATTGTGTCACAGGTTTGGATGTCACCATTGGGATTATTTCCATCGTTGTTTCCTTCACCGCAAACTACCATCTTTCCACTATGGACAACCCAGTCTCTGGTACAATAAATACAGCATTTGCACCCAGCGCTGCATGTTCAACAACCTTTGGGAATACACCTAATTCGATTCTGAAAATAGCGTATCAATAGCTTTCCTTTTTGATATACTAATCTGCCATCAGACACACAACCCACTACAAATGCCATGGCATTTAAATGACATCAGACACAGCTGGCAGCTAAGTGCGGATTCCGTCAAATAAAGAGCTGTTTCATTCATCATCACAACTAGGTTGGAATATCTCAGGCTTTAGAAGTCTTCAGCAACAAATCATTAAAAGGAAAATAGAAGTTTCATTGTAAAGTCAGCTTATCTCAGCAGTGTTGCATTCAAGTTCAAGCCTCAATCGTCAAAACAACTTGGACTTCAAAAACAGGGGAGTCCAAAGTATAATTTTATACAAAATAATTTCCATATAAATCAAATCCATTGGAGACAAAAAAGGCATGCTTTTTCCTTGCCTCCTCCCTTGGATATTCCACTCCGCCTGTGGCTCAGCACATAATATTTCACTGGGCAACTTCACAGCATGATACCTCTTTTAAGGAAAATGAAAATCCCTTTTTACACTACTAATGGCTGTGAATGTTGTGAGGAAACCATCCCACCTCCAAAGAAGCAACAAATATACCCAGTTAGAGCTGAAAGAGCTGTCTAAGGACAAGGTAACCAGACAGTTTAAGCTTCTTGTCACCTACAACTTGTGACCAATCAGCAAACTGTTGTCACACAGTGTTTCAGGCCACAGAACTTCACACTTTCTGGAAGGACAAGATTGAGACACCGCCACTTGCAGAAGTGAACGGGAGTTGTGTATAATGTAGAAAAACATATATAAAAATCTGAGATAAATTGAATTATAATTGAAATTAATTCTGGCGAGACCACCTTCTCCTCTCTTCTATAAAGTGGCTTGTGTTTGTGTACTCAGCTACCTGAACGCCATGAAAAAAGAAGTTTCGATGCACTCCTTAAGGGTAATTTATCAGCTAAGAAGTGAGTTGCTCCCCACTCATAGTGCTTAGCATCTTGCCTCACTCTTCAGCAGCATGAAATGTTTTTGGAAATGGACGTGGGTGGCTGGATGAATGCTGATATGAAAAATGGAGAGCTTCTCGTTTGCAACTTTGGTATTTTATCTTCGCTGAAAAGCTCCTGTGTTTACCTATTTAATATTCACCTGGAGCCAGGCACCATAAACACCGCTCTTCCAAAGCCATTTAAAAATAAAGAGGCTGTTAGGAAAACCAAGTGTGAGCAATTGACAGAGCGTTCTGATTTCAGAATAATATGAAAATATCTCTTCTGTCCTTTGGCCTGTTTACTTAATCCTGCACTACGACGGATAACATTTCACTACTCTCGCCTTGAACACATCTACTGATCAATAATGTGGCCTACTTACAGTCAACTGCATTAGCAGCTGCTACCAAAGCCCCCAAATAGATATGATTTCCATTTACTTATCAGCACTGGTCTTAAGTGAACTAGCAGCGGGCTTAAGGCAGTTAGGTTGGAAGGCTGATGCTGGATCATCTTTTGCTTTAACTGACTTAGTACCAGCTACATTTGCTAATGGTTAGCTTAAAGTCATATTGCTTTTAATCAAAAGAACTCTACTGCAAAGAGAAAAACATATTGTTTAGTTAGAAAAGAACTACCAGTTTCAGGCATGTGATAATTGCAGTGGGGGGAAGGGAGGTCCAACCCAGTATTTTTCATTGACACGACATCAGATTCCCTCAAAAGCTGAAAGAAAGATATTTTGCTCCCCTCAACATTCAGTACGGATTTACAGAAAAACCTCCTGCGTCTTTGTTGTGTTCATGTCAACCAGCAACAGTGAACACGACAGCTGTGAGTGCGGCTCGTGAGCAGATGTGCCATTGTTTTGGGTCCGTTCTGTATTCTCCATGTGCCATGCATGGATACATGGATACATTAGGGTAAATCATTCAGGGCTTCAACCCTGAATATTTTGAGTCTAGCTCAGAATAATTTTGGTCCTCAAAAACTGATTTTAATGTAACAGAATGGAATTTATACTTGAGACGTCAGTGGGAGGGGGAGAAATACGCTGCAGCACATAATAGACGCATGCAGGCCATGGATGTATTAAGGATCCAGGCAGTAAAGTTGTTTTTACGATAGCGTTTCAGGCTTTTCTCCACATTTCAACACAGAGATTGGTCCATAATAAAAATTTCAGAGAGCACAAAAACCACAATTTGTGGGGATTGAGTTAGCTGAGATGCACACACACAGAGCTCTCCAAAACACAAATCAACTGTCAGTAGTTTGCCTCTTTTATTTCTCTCCATATTATGTACGTTATATTATATATGTCCATCAAAACAGGCATACAGCTAGGAATAAATGTGACTCAGGCATGTTAGATTAGTGTCTGAATCTTACCAATAATGTCATTCAGGTGTTACTGAGTGTATCCAGGATTTTGCAGAAACATCAGTATTCCTACTGATGTCTCTGATTGTCAGATTCTTTGAGTTTATTAAACACCTGCGGCATCACACAGCCCCTACTGGCACAGCAGCAACTTCATAAACACGCCAACAGGATCGCTCAGATAATAAATGTTCAGTGTTCTTCTACACGTCTGTCAGATCAGCGAGTCAGCTTTTACAAACAGATTCCAGGTTGATACAGTGGAATTGTTTGGCTTAAAGCAGCTCCTCTCAGGATGAATCTTCGCGGAGGTGAACTTTTTAGTTTCATATACAAGTGCCAAACCCCCTCTGAACAACATTAGCATTCTGCATTTTGAGTTGTGCCTTCTGACCTGATGAAAGTGGGTCTAATATTCACTCTCCTTCCGGCTCTGTTTTCGTCTCTACTAACTCGGGAGAAAAATATCTGGCTTTCACTTTAGCTGTTTACTTTGTCTGCATTTGGTAGTGGCCAGGTAAAGTGTACGGGTTGGTTTGCTGGATTTTTTTTTTCCTGAAACATCTTTCTGCTGCTGCTGGAAGAAGGTTTAGAGTGGTGAGAACATATAACCAAAACAAGGAGCTGAAAGAGGTTAAAAAGTGCAGTAGAGCAACAATCAGACCTAATCTGAACCAGGAAAGAGCCAAACAGAGAGAACAGCAACACTGGCAGCAACAGGATGTGCCACTAATTAATGAGTAATATATTTTTTTATCCCAATCAATGATGATGCACCATACGATCACAGCTGATAGCAAGTCTGTTACCCACAACAATACAACAGGACTCCTGACTCAGTTAGACTGGATATAACTTGGGCCTGACTCATGTCCTGGGTTGGATTATTGAGTTTGTCACTGAGTGTGTAATTCCATGTTAAAATGGAGGATAAAGGACACAAACTCTTAGATTTGATACCGTCTGGCGTAGCAAAAGGTGCTTTAGTGAGGCAAAAGGAAAACAATTGCTATCAATCACTGTGAGCATGTCCTTACACCCCAAGGTAAATTCTTCTTCCTTGAGAAGTCAGAATTTTATAGCACAATTTATCTGTGCTTTATAATACAGAGCTGACCTACAGGATGTGGACGTAGCTCCATCCCCATAGGGTCAAAGTTTCAAGATAAGAGCTGCCGTATGAAATTTTTAAACGCTCTGAGGTGCTCTCTGCTAGCACTGAATATACCAAAAGAAAAAAAAAAAAGCAGAGGTGGTGAATTTTAAAAAAGAAGAAAAAGATGAAAGGATACTGTGAGGGGGGGAAGCACATAAAACATTTTTAAAATGAGGGCTGGACGAGTGAAGATGGTATGGCTATCCATCCATTCCTTACACCTACTGTCCCTCCATCTTCAGTTCACAGGTGAGCCTTTCCACTTTCATTTCTAAATGAGTAGCCGGAGGGCTGTAAAGAGGGATTCGGAGGGGAGCTGAAGCCCATTGGGGATTTGATCTAGCATGAGGTAATGAGCACTGGCCGGTTAAGGAGTCAGCTGAGCCCTTATCGGAGAGTGGCAGGCTCAATTCCCAGATGCTGACATTGTGGCATGTAGAGACGAGGAACCCAGCTCGCAGATTGCTTTTGGGGCCACGAGGAAGTCCATCTCCACCTCCATCCCAGTCACTTTGTACCACGTCCAGATGGATGGCACACACAACCCTCAGCTCTCTAATTGTACTTGACGTTCCAACAGGCACTGACCAGCAATTATAGCCTCCTACTTGTAAAGCATACTGAATGCACCCGCAAAACACACGTGGTAGACATAGACGAAGAGAGGATGCAAATAGATTTAGTTTTCTCACTGTCTCGCTGTGTCCCCTGCTGTAGGCCTGGATTCATACGGCTTCTTTTGACCCAGTGGAGCTGGATTAGTGCTACTGAAGGATGTCCTGTAATGTCATTTTTTGGCAGTGTGTGTGTTATTCCAGAGAACCTTTGGTAAGGCTTAAAGGAGCTCTGCAACTTCTCTCCAATTATTGCTTGTAGCCTGGATGGAAAAGGTAATGATCAGCATTATAGGAATCTGCAAAGACTGATCTAATTCAAAGAGGATTAAAATTAGAAGGTCATGATACAACGATAAATTCATGGGTTGAATTTTCCGTAGGAGGTACTTCCTTCCAAAGGTACGTTTTGTAACACTGTAGGCCTATTTTTTTCCCCTCATGAGTGTGTGAACTTAAAAAAAACATTTCTATTGTTTTTTAAAGCATGTAATTTAAAACCAATCTGTGACTTTAAGCTTTGAGGCTGTTTGAGGAGGTTCACATCCATATTGGACACTGTATTAAACAGTGTAGGACAGGAAGGTCTTTCAGGACAATGAAGTGAGATGATACTAAACATACCCCTTGCCTTCTTTTTCTATACAACCAGTTTGCAATTTGTTTAAAACCAGTCTGTTCATCTAACGGATTCGTTGCCGGGATTTCTAGCACAACTTCTACTTCATAGGGAAATAGTCTTCAATGGTCTTGATTTGAAGCCATAACCCTTGCATTTCCTTCCCCATTGAATATATTTTTAGTTAGGCCAATTCTGAGAACTCAGTAGGTTGTAATAAACTGTAGTTCTCCTTTAAGGACTGAAGCATGTGTCTGGTTTTTTGCTATATGACCTCTCTTTCAGTCATACTGGGATCCATGGAGTACAATACACGCCTATGCCTTCATACTTTCTCTGTAATATGGGTCACTTTAAGTGTGTGTCTTCTCACAGACAAAATACAGTGAGCCACTGAGAGCGGTGCTTAAAAAGTTTACCTTGACACCCTGAAATTCAGTATGAATTCTGATTCTGAGAGGCCTTGCATGTAAACTCATCACGACTGGATACTGGAGGTCCCATCCAAGAATCGTTTTGCACAGAAGTAGCTGTCACTGCTCCATAAAAAGCCAGAGTTAAAGTCTTGGCTCTCTTTCATATCTGCACCCTCATCATTATTTTTGCCACAAATTCATTGGCAGGATTCATTGCACGTTAATGTGCAAATGAAACCATATGCACTGGTGTTTGTTAAATTATATCCTTTACTTAATTTTATTCTTCTGCATGAGCTTGCTGGGTATTTTTTTGTTCTTTTGAACATGTATGCACGTTCAGGAATGTGACCTGTTTCGACCAGCTTTGGCTAATAGCAAAATAATCTGATTTGCAATAATTTGGATCTAAGCATTAGTCTGCAGTGCGAATACACCCTAAAATGCTCAGAATACAGGACCTGATAAGAGCATATGAGCAGACAGAGTTGTTTTTCTTTCTGAAAATGCTCTGAATTGCAGAGAAATGTTATCAGCTTTCCTATAGCCTCAGCCATGCTTGTCATTCTGTTCTACACTTAGGCTTCTGTGTCCTCATGATATAATCTGATTTGCTGTGGCACCTGGCGCAGACAATGGTTATTAAAGCCAATGTGGGCTTGAGTTGACTCCACTTAGTGGTTTGAAAAGCAACGTTTGGTTATGAATGGCCCTGGGGTCAAAACTAGACTCCTAATTCACTGAACACATAATAGTCATTTTGTTAACAGAAGCATCTGGAGTGATTTGCATTGAATGTCAATGGCCTTCTTTTCCTTGACACTGCTGACTAGTCATCAGGAGTTGAGCAGTGTTGACAGAAAAGATTTCTGTTTATCTGTTCAACCAATTTCAAGAAATATGAGGATAACATTTGTCATTGAGTTCCAAACAATATCCAAAATATCAATGGAGTGAATGTACAACTGCTCCAACAACTCCAGTTCTGCTCGTCTACACTGGTTAGATATGTTAGCCAACCGAAAGTTTACGACCAACAAGATATTTCACTGTTTTCCAATTGTTTAGGCCTTTCTGTGTGGACAAAAATCTCAGAAAGCCAGACAATGGCTTTTTGAGACTTAGCAGACTAAGTGTGGACTACAGCTGAAGCTATTAAAATCAACAATTAGTTGACAGTAGAGCAATTATTATCGTCTTTTATCTGTCTTCTATTTTCTCAATTAATCAATCAGTTCTTTGGTCTATAAAACACCAGAAAATGGTTGAAAAATGTCGATCACTGTTTCCCAAACTCCTCAAATGTCTTCTTTTGTCCATAACCCAAAGATATTCAGTTTACTGTCATAGAACACTAAAGAAATCAGAAAATATTAACATTTGAGAAGCTGAAATCGGAGAATTTGGACATTTTCTTCTTAAAAAATGACTCAAAGCAATTAATCAATTATCAAAATAGCTGGCTATTACTTTAATAGTTGGCAACTAATCAAGTAAACGACTAATCGTTGCAGCTCTACTTGATAGTCAGAAAATTCATCTGCAGTAGTTTTGATGATGAATTAATCATTTAGGTGATTATCAGCAAGCTAGCAGTGGGGCTCTATGTATGGCAATGTGTGTCTATCGGTCCCAAACAGAAATATCTCAAGAACTCTTGGATGAATTGACAAGGAATTTAAAGTCATTCATGGTCCCCAGAGGAGGAATCCTGCTGACTTATGTGATTCTCTGATTTTTCATCCGGTGTCATCAGGACATTGACATTTTTGGTTTTGAGTAAAACTTCTCAACATCTGTTTGATTTGGACAATTTGGACAATTTGGACATTAATTGCTAAACATCAACATGTTAAAATTGTCATTGTGAGCATTAGTAGCCTCGAAGTGTCTGTAGACTCTTAGGTCATTTTATTCTGTAGCACAAAATAACACATTGTTTAATTTGTAACACGAATATATCAACTAAGACTCCCTCAAATAAGACTCCCTTCTATCATTAGACTACAAGAATAAGGATAGTGAAAAATTTCCCCAAAATGGAAGAAAACCTCAGGAAGAGCAACAGAGGAGGGATTGCTTCTTTTTTAAGTTAAAATGACAAAAAATTCATTGGTTCCAGCCTCTTAAATAAATTAATATTTTTTTGCTTTTCTTAGTCATCTATGATGGTCAACTGAATATCTTTGGGTTTTTCAAGGCACTTATAGACGCTCTTGGAAAATGTGACAGGCATTTTCCGCTATTTGCTGACATTTTCAAGCCACATGATTCCTTGAGATAATAATGGTGGATTCATCAATAATGAAAATAATCATTAGTTGTAGCCCTAGCGTGGACGTAGCCTTAGATTTGAAATGTTCATTACTCTTTGATGCCGAGCTCCTTCCTGCCTCCATCTCTGACCCTGACTGAGCACAAAGACTTATTCATCTCTAGGCAGAGAGACACATGAACACACACACACAGAGAGAGAGAGCGAGAAAGAGAGTGTGTGTGAGAGAGAGAGGCTGTCAGACAGCATAAACACTAACTTATGGATATCATCTCCAGATGCAATAGCTATGGTACATTAAACATTTCGCTATGGACACTGCCCCATCTCTGTTCTTTGTTAATATGGATCCTTACATCAGACTGCCATATGAGAGCCCATCCACCATCCATTTACATAATACTCAGAAACAAACGGACAAAGGAATGCCATGTTTTTCTGCTTTTGTTGCTCTTCCACCCACCCGGCTCTGTCTGTACGCTGCATGCATCATTCTCTAATGTTAATAGCCTGTTTGGGTATTCTCTGTCTGCCAGGGCCTTATAAGACTTCAAGCCGAGCCCAAGATTGTTATGGCCCTTTTTCTTTATTTGCCTTTGCTCTGTCTTGCTTTCTGCTCGTTACGTTATTATTCGGGCTTAGAGGCGGGGGACCACATTGTTGGCGCTTTCATTATTTTACTGTTTTGTATAGATTTTTTTTGCTATGGAGGCTGAAAAGAACTAGGTCAAGCAACTTTAATATTCATGTTAATAGTAAATCACATTTCGTGGCTGAGATGGCGAGCATTACATTAGGCAGCAGGTAAGAAGTTACAACCTCAATTTTGCAGAACAGACAAAAAAAACCAAAAACATGATGTATAGCAATCTTCAACAGCAGCAAAGAAAGGAATTTTTATTTATTAATTTCTTTTATTTCTGTGCTGACCTTGTTTTCTTCCTGGGCAGGCTGCAAACCTTTCCCTGCTGTAACTTTTATACATAAACACTGTGCCTCTTCAGCCAAGAAATAGAAAGAAAATAGAAATAGGAAGAGAAGAAAAATGGGAGGAGGAGGAGGAGAGAGTGGGGGGGGGGGGGGGGTGAAATCGGAGACATAAAGAAAAGAGAAAAGGGTGAGGACAAAGAGGGGGGGAAATACAAGAGGGAGAGGTGAGGGAAAGGCAGACCTATAGGGGGAAAAAGAGAGAAAGAGGACATTTCTTGGCTCGCACTCCCCCCCCCCCCACCACTCATGTGCAGGCCATCTTAATGAGAGCCACATTTAGGTCAGCCTTGGTTGGCTTTTTCCCCTCTTTCTCTCCTCCACTTCTGTTTCCCTACCCCCACTCTCCTAAGAGAACGATAAAAACCAGCACTGTGTGGTTTGGCTATGAAATTACAGTGATTCAACACAAGTTAAAGCAAAAAGAAGAAGCGGCATTTTGAGTGTGCACTTAAAGTAGGTTTGCTGGTGGTTAGTAGTGGTGGTGGTGGTGAGGGTGGGTGGGTGTGTGTGTATGTATGTGTGTGTGTGTGTGTGGTGGGGGTCAAAATCACTATCATTCCTCTCCACAGAAAGGACACTTGCGAACAAGACTCTTGAGTTTCCACTTGAGAAAATGCTCCTTTGCTCAGCCTATACTTAGAGAGCAAGCACACAAAGAAAGGCCACCGCCCAAAATACAAGAAACAAAATTGTCAGTCTCTATCATCACATTCTTCTTGTCTTTCCTCTCTTCCCGTTGGTGTGGATTGGTAAAGACAGCCGCGAGAAAACAACATATTCCTTTGTAGAGCTATATTTCACAAAAAAGGGAGGCTTTAATGTGTGGAAATGGGTATATTTGCCCATGAATGTTCCCTAGGAAGTTAGCCTGGGCAGAATGGGTACATCCATCCTGCAGCTTGCGGTTGATGTCGTACCAATAATAGATGAGCGTGGACGGGAAGGGAACATGTGGAGGGCTTCCTGATAGGAGGAAGTGTGCTGTGAAAGGTGATTTCTATTGCATGACTGAAAGAGAGAAAATGGAGAGTTGGGGTGTAAAACAGAGGGAGAAGTCAATGCAGGGCAGTAAGAAAAAGAGAAGTACAGTACAGTACTAGTGCTACATGTACACTAGTAGCCTTTTTGTCCATACAGCTCAGATACCCATGCTGTATGGAGACCCAAAGTGTTCAAGATTAAATACATTAATTAGACATTGTTAGACAAATAATCATAAGAATGCAAAACGTCTAATTTACCCATTTAATTGTGAAATAATTCATTTTCCAAACTCGGCTCATTATTATGAAATGCTACTGCACCCATCCTCTTCTCACAACAAGAGTTTAATGAAGATCATTTTATTTTACCCCAGCAGAAAATGTTCTTTTTGCCAAAGTCTGTTTTTATTTTACAACACCATTATCATGGCTAAGCTCCAAAAAACACTGGATCCTACACTTCCTGCCTGGCGTACACCCACGCCTTTCAAAATGCATGTAGCCATAAAATCATTTGTTTTCTCCAACCCCAGGCTGCTGCTGATGTCATCGATGATGTCATCATCATTATGATTACTTTCTCAGACTTGACAAAGCTTCTCCACAGCCAAAGAAGACATTATACAACTGCTGTCACAGGCTGAATAGAACTAACCATGAGTTTTCATGCTGAGTGTTAGACTTCTGATAGCCCCAATGATGCTGCACTAGTATCTGTATGGAGCTCTGTTGACAGCTGTCTGAAGCCTTCTGCCATGATATAAACAGTGTGAAATACATGGTCATTTTAGTGTAATTGCTGCAATCGGAGGAAGTAAATCCATGTGAATCTCTGTATCAGGTTCAACTTTGGTGACACATGAATTTGCACCTTTGACAGCAAACTGTCTTTGATAGTGACCATAGAGGGAACAGAGAGCTGTCCAAACCAAAGAAAGCTATGTTAGCCTGCTATATTAACTGTGTTATACCGTCCACTTTTATATAACAGTGTTTGTCAGTTAGCAAGCTAGCTGCTTTTCCACTTCAACAACTCTACATTGAAAGAAACGATGTACAATCCTATAAACTAAATGTTGCTGTGCTGTGATCCATCCAGTCCAATAACATTTGGAAAGTCTAGAGAAGACATGATGAAATGATTTTATCTCATTCATGTGTGGAGCCAACAGGAAGTCAGCCGGCTCGGCAAGTGGAGGTCTCTGATGATTGGTCGACTGAACGTGCCTGCTGCTCTGTCCCACCCACTGAACAGTCAGTCCAGAGAGCCACATTAGTGCTCATTCACTGAGAAATACTGACAATTCCCTTCAAAGAGAGTAGTTCAGGTCTGTCCAGAAAGTCGTAAAATATGTCGCTAGCTGCTTTTTAGAAAAAAAGTCGGTAAAGGGGTGTGAAAAGTCACTAAATCTAGCGACAAACTTGCTAAGTTGCTTACTGTAATCATGACTAATGACGGAATGTGCGGAATTCTCAGGCTAGTTTACCATAAAGCAAACTTTAAATGTTAACTATTTGTCAGTTTTGTCAATTTGAAGTATTGCATTTGCAAGTTCTCATTGTCAATACAGCCAGTCAAAGACAGAATCAGTCCAATGGCAACAAGAGGCGATGTAATAGCAGGCTGAGGCATGAAAAAATAGAAATGCGTGGAGAGGCAAAATTAAATGGGCGATAAAAGGAAAAAGAAAAAAAAGGAGACACTGAAAAGAGTGAAAAGACCTGATTAGGAGAGAAATAAACACAGCCGTACTGGAATAAATGCAGAACAACCCACACAAAGCTACGTGGGAATAACAGCGCACTAAAAACACAGACACCCAAGTGAAGAGCTTACCAGTAATGTGTGTGGATGTGATGTGGAGTCTAATTGCCCTGTAATGGAGGCAGGTGTTGTGTGCTAATTAAACACACATGACCGCCCCTCACACACTCTCACACACACTCACACTCACACTCACACAGGCCTGGCCTTTGTCGAGCAGCTAAATGAGGGAAACTCAAATCAGTGTTTGGCTGTGGTCGTGTCAAATAGCCCTCACTGTGTTAACACCAGGGTAAAAGGGATGAGTCATGACTGCGTGTGTGTGTGTGTTTGACGTACTATACTTGTAAGAACCTTCACAGACTACATCTTACTCCTGAAGGAGGGGTTCTTCCTCTTTTATTGGTATCATTTGGTATTCTGATGTCCACTATTAGCATGTGTGAGTTTTCCCGGTTAAAATCCATTAGGTATGGTTTTAATGATCCTCTTTCCAGTGCTGCTGTCCAAGTACAAATGAGCACACTGTTTCGGGTGTCATTTTACATTTGTAGCCTCTCCGCTAATGAACCCACTGTTCTGATAATCGGCCATACTGGCCCGGACTTGGACTGACATTAGAGCTAACTGCTCTACTACACAGAACAGTCCAGTTCACACACACACATACACACTGGGGGATGTAACGATGTAATAACACAATTCAATATTAACTTTTTGGTGATTCTGGTAACTGTTTGACCAGGCAGAACACACACCCATAGGTTTTACTCTAGATTTTAACTCTGCAAAATGGAAATGGTTTTTATTTATGATAAATGTAGTTCCTGTTAAATCCTGCCAAGAGTAAGTGTCAGTGTGTGTCCACTGTCTTCCAGGACTATCCTCTTGTTTACTTTGGAGAAGAAAGGATGTGGTTTCAACTATATCTCAACAGGATTTTTTAGGCTGATACAAATATTGATATTTGAGAGTTTAAAAAAATCCAATATCTGCCTGGCCAATGTGTCGGACCCAATTTTATTCCAAAGAAGAACATAAAAGGTGGTTAGAAGCCAAAAGAAGATGGTCAATGTAGGATGAGTAAGTTATGTCTTGGAATGTTGACCTTTTTAAAGGTTCATTACCAATGTTTTTAACATTGCTGATTAGCCTTCTCTACATTGAGTATCTTTTTATAAAACCAAACTGCTGCCAATGGCAAATCATCCACGGTGTCACCAAAATCATGAGGAGAACACTCTACAATGGACCATTACTGCAATTTAAAATTAAACCAAAATCCTAATCCTTTAGGATAGGAAAGGGGTTAACCCTCAGCCTGTCCTAAAACTAATCCTGATCCTAATGTTTATCTAAAACTAAAAGTCCCAATCCTAAACTAATTATGAGGAAGACATGTGGTATATATTGTAAAATATCCTTAATTCGCAGGATTTTCATCATACTTCTATCCTTATGGGGACATCTGGGCCTAGTGAGAGAAGTAATACAAGAACAGCCATACACAGAAACACACACACTCCTGAACCCTGAGCCCAGATCAGATGTATTGTATGAGTGAAGCCGACAGTGGATTATAACATAAAAGCCTGTGAAATGGAACAGAGAGTAAAGGAGTTTCTTCAGAAGTGGCTCTGGCTGCTCCCTGCGCTGACGGCGGGCGGAGAGCTGGTGAGGTGACAAATTAAAACATGTCCTCTGTGTGTTTCCTGCGGATTGCATGGTGATTTGTTATCTTGCTGCGAGCGCTGGGCTCCCAAAAAGCCACTAATCCCCAAAACAGACCTCCAGAGTTTGGATAGGAGCGTGGAGGGGCTGCAGTGTGGAGAGGACGAGGCCTGCAGCTATGGATAATGTAATAACAACCATATAATCTTACAACTTCTCAACATGTAATGCTCTGTCCCTCTATGTGGGTGAAAAGGTTAATCAAAACATGCTTATGCAATATTTTCCCACATAACATGATAAATACATTTACACTGTTACTGGATGTAATTAATTATAATTACTGATACAATAAGTTATCACATCGCTTCTGGAAAATCTTATTTCTCATTAACTTAAGGTCAAGGTCAACGTCACTTTTATTGTCTACATCAGGAGAAATTCATCTTGGACAAAAGGAATTGCTGCAACAACATCACAATAAGAACAATTTAAGAGAAAACACAATAATTATGAACATGTGCAGACACCGGCCTAAGATAATATATATATATATATATATATATATATATATACATACAGTACTGTGCAAAAGTTTTAGGCACCCTAGATGTTTAGATTCTTATCCATTATGCAATACCATCAGGGAGGTGTCTGATCGGTCCCAAATTTATTCATGACATGACAATGACCCCAAGCATACAGCTAGAGTCATAAAGAACTATTTTCAGCAACAAGAACTGCAACAGATGATATGGTATGGCCCCCACAGAGCCCTGATCTCAACATCATGGAGTCAGTCTGGGATTACGTGAAGAAGTACCTGAGATGGCCTAAATAATAAATCCACAGAAGAACATTCTTTCTCCAGGATGGTTACAACAACCTACTTGCAAGTTACCATGAAAAACTGTGTTAAAGTGAACCGAGGAGAACTGCTGCTGTTTTAAAGGCAAAGCTGCTCACAGCAAATTGATTTAATTTAAGTTTCTGCTGTTTACTCAACTGTATGAAGTTAATTGATAAATTAAAACAATTTATAGCAATATTTTTGTAAGCATTCTCACTTTACTTTTAGTGTCTAAAACTTTTGCACAGTACCGTATATCATCGAATTAGTAGAAAAAACATTCATTTAAAAAACTGGCGTCTAGGTCAAAAAACATATCTGGCATACATACCTTAGTAAGTAAATTACAAACAGACACAACTCACTTACATGCGTACAAATAAGCACAGAAATGACAGAGAGCAGCAGTTATCTGAGTGCCTCTCTGTCCTTCACAAGTTGTCTGTTAATAAGTTTAACCGATAAAGGCACAAAAGAATTTTTACAGCAATGCTCATGAACTCCTTCCGCAGTTCATGAGCACATACTCAGAGATCAACACATTAAGTTTAACTGATGCTGACAGTTGAACTGATCTTTATGAGCTCAAATGAAACACCAAAACAACAACATCATAATTTCTCTGCACTTTAAATGGCATGTTCACTCTATTAAATCCTTCAACAAGTCCTTCAGATATTATGCCTTCTAATTTCTAAATTCTAAAGGTGTTTTGTTTTTTGGTGTTGATCCCACTATTTTAACTATTGTTCTTGTATTAAACTGTAGTGCACTCACTTCTCAAGAGACCTCGCCTTGATCCCCTTGATTTTAAAAATCTTTTAGACCCATATGCAAATCACCATTTTTATCAAAAGTTTAGTAGAAAGTGGTTTCCTTAATCAGGTATCCATTCACTTCACAGTATTGACACCGGCCAAAGTAATCAATGATATTATACGCACAACTGATGTTGGTGTTTGGTCAAGTTTATTTCCACTTAACCTCAGCTCAGCATTTGATACAGTTGCTCATGCAATCTTGTTGGATTGCCTTGATAAATGTGTCAGCATTACAAATATGACCTAAGACTGGTTCAAACTTTTTCAGTAGTTGCTGATGATGCCTCATTTTCAATGGCACCTCTAACCTGTGGTGTTCCCCAAGACTCTATACTTGGCCCGCTTTTGTTCTCTGTATACATGTTTCCACTAAGACATATTATATGATATTATATTACACACACACACACACACACACACACATATCTATGTATGTCCCAACATTTTGTCTTGAAATTAAGTAAATCTGACCTCTCTAGAAAAAAAAAAAAGATCAGGGAAACATCTGTGATGTTACCTTTTACTCCAAACCCCTTGAGTACAAGGCAAGTTCATGGTCACTCTCTAATGGTCATCAAAAATTCATAGAATAATAGTTGCTTGTGTAACTCTCCTTAAGACTCCTTAAGACTCTCCTTAACAGATTGAGAGCTTGGGACTTATGGTAGTTGGGTTGCAGTAACAAGGGCTGGACGATATGGTCAAAAATGTTATCACGAAAGTTGAAGAAACCAGATGGTTAATTGTGGTTTTAAACTATTCTTTACTGTCAGAACATGACAAACACTTGCCAAATCAGAGCATTTCACAAATCTGTCTGAGGTAGAACATTTTAAAGCTGCCCTGTGATGTAATATGGCTCAGGCTGCAAATTTTGTGTTGTGTTTTTCGGTGTTTCAAAGGATAACGTCCATAAATAAAACAATAAATAGACAAAAAAAATCTTAACGCCAGTCAGCATGTCAAACTGTTTGTACAGATGGTTGAAACATTTTGTAAGTGTTTTTAGATATTTAGCCATTACCTTCCAAGTTAAGGGCAAGAAAGACAAGTCTGTCTACAGTTTCAGGTTTTAAAGCTGCCCTGTGACAGGTCTCAATATTTCCTCCTGTGCTAAAAATCCTCTCAGAGGGGGAGCTAGTGGCGGGGATACATAAGTAGTGCTTTGCTAGTTGGCTCACTCTTAAAAGGTTTCTTTCATGCATCTTCCACCAATCCAGGGGTTCCGTTTCACTGTCTGCATCTGGAGCCATGAGGTAGTTCTCCAGCTCCCCCTCCACTGACTGCATATCAGTGAGTCCTGTGTTGCTGTGGCATGTCTTCTTAAAAAAGCTGCCCAGTGACCTCTTCTGCTTCTTCTTGGCAGGTAGAGCTGTAGCAGCTCCTCCATTTCCCTTTTCTGTTGAAGCCTGTGAAGTGGATGGGCTTTGTTCTCCCTCCAGAATCTCAGACACCATTCTCATTTTGATGGCCTCAATCTTGACTGGCTTGATATATTGGGTCTTGAAGCGTGGATTGACCAAGGATGCCATATCAAGCAGGTCATGTGTTATCTGGGCATTGTACTTGTCATTGAGATATTCCATGACCATTGTCTATATGTCCTTTGTGAGTTGTGTGTCATCATCACAGGGTTTCAGGACCTCTGTTCTGAAGAGGTGCAGCACAGGCTTAAGGTACGACACATTCATGTATGATTCACAAGAGAGTGAATCCATGAATTCCAAAAGTGGCTCATTCGTAGACTCCAGTACATCCATGTCCTGCCAGGTGGGCACCATGTGCTGGGTTTTCTTGTCAGCAGAGAGTGGATGAGAGATGACCTTCTGCTGCTCCACCATCCTTCCCACCATCTTCTGACATGAGCCTCATCTGGTGGGTGACTCTGTCACCAGCTTGTGTGGGGGTAAGTTAAGCTCTTCCTGAACAGTTGCCACGTCTCTCTTCTTTTTCCAGTAGAAGGCTCCAACTACAAGCTGGTCAGCCACTGTGTAAGTATACCTCTATTCCTACGACATGATTGGCTGTTCTTGATTCTTCTTCTTCTTCTGTTTAATGGCGGGTAGCAACTAGCACATTATCACCACCCTCTTCTGGTGTACAGTTTGTATGGGTATATCAGTATATCAAACATTTATTGAACATTTTTTATATCTCTATCAAGGAAAATTATATTGAGATAATTGTTATCATTTTATCGCCCAGCACTGGTTACATGTCAGTTGAACACACGAAAAGCATTTAGCTGCCAGTGTACAGAGCTGTCTTAATTCAAACTGAGATGGAAAAACATAGTTGAAAAGCATTTGGTGCAGACAGTGGTTGCCAGGGGTTATTGCAAGGGTATTGGGGGGGAAGTGGCACTCTGGATTTGAATGCATTTTTTGAATAACAGAAAATTTTAATAATCGATAATTAACAATCATTAACAACAAGGGAGCCAGTTCAAAACTGTGAGCTTAATCAGCCTTCCTTTGTTTATTATGTCCCCATGCAGACGAACATTTCACCATGTTATTAGGGAAATAATGGGAAAGGGGAGGTACAATCACAAATTGCTTTTGTACATGGTGTGAGAAATTGTGCATACACACACAAAAAAATACTGTAAAAACAAGCATAATTCCCAAAAAGCAATAAATAACAGACTTGATTGGTAATGAGAGCAAAAGGCCCTGACAGCTCCAGATGCAGTGAAGGACACCTGGTTTTCAACAGTTGGCAACCAACAACCAGCCATCCAATAACACAAAAACACTCTGCAGAACTGACCAGCAGGAGGAGGGAGGGTTCCTTCCTGAGCATAAAAATCCCCCACGACTGCTAAAGTAGTAAAGATTGTAACTAACTTTTTTGATGAAGTCAACTTCCAGTTTCATACAATGACTGTTTTTTTTGACTCATCACCAAGGTTAACATGATGGTTAATACTCATAAATAATAGTTACATAATTATATAATTCAAATTATAATTAATACATTAAAATAACTACAAGAACAGGTTTTATTAAATGTGTATAGGCATATAATTGCAAATGTGGGTGGATGTAAAAAGGCAGTCGTCTATGCAATCTAAAATTTTTGATGGTTCATTTGTCATAGGCTTATTTCAACACCATTTCCCAACTCACTTGGGATTTGGTGATCCATTGTGCTTCCACACATGGCTAATCATGGTGGTTGTTAAATATGTAACACCTCATTAACCTTCAGCTGGGACATGGCTGACAATAACACAGCTAGGCAGTGGTGATTAGCACATAAGCACACTAATCATCTCTACAGTGCATTTATGAAGCAGCTTTGTACGTATTCTAGATTACTACTGTTTATTCTTTAATGCAGTTCATGCACTTGTTGCTTTGTAATGGAGAGCAGGCTGATAAAGCAGCCAGACTAGACCACATCTTTATTGCAGTAATGCACTGCATACATTTTTTTTAGTAGAGTTTTGACTTTACAAAACTGCAAGTTGCAAAGTGGAAGAAATTTAAATGAGTATTTGTATGTTTTCTTTTAAAGGGGACCTATTATGCTCATTTACAGCTCTATATTTTTATCTTTGGACTCTACTAGAGTAGCTTCACATGATTCACAGTTCAAAAAAATCCTTATTTATCTTATACTGGCCCTTTATGCTGCCCCTCGGTTCAGTCCCTGTCTGAAACAGGCCGTTTTAGCTGCTGTCTCTTCAAGGCCCCCCCTCCTAACATGCCCACTCTGTTCTGATTGGTTAGCTTCCAGAAGTTGCGTCACAGCTGACGTCCAGCCGCTCAGGAGGCTATATAAACAAACCATGAAACAAACTACAGTAGTAAGATTTCACGACTTTTTCTCATTCTTTACACAAAATGTCAACGTCTCAAATCCATCCATATATGTTTGAGCCAGAATCTAATCCGAAATATGCGAGTGAACAATCCAAACAACATATGGAAAAACATTAGCAACAACCTTAGTTAAGAACACTTAGGAATGGATGGCCATTTATCCTAAGTGGCAGAAAACATTTACTTCCAGAACCCTTTACACCCAAATTAACCCTTCTCACTTCACAACTCTAGTGGCTTCGAGATTTAAGTCTGGGAAATCTAAATTTCACCTTTTACATTACTGACACATTGTGTTCATATAGATATGCATCTAATCCAGATGCATAAAATTCAGTTCATGACTAAAACTGTATGTGCGCACAAAGACAGAAATATGCATATGCATTCTTTGTGTGTACGCATGGTTGTGTTTTATGAATCTCAGTCATTGAGGAACTGGGTGCACGAGCCTCATTTCCTCTCCAACAATTAGCCATAAATGGATGAAGACATGGGCTGAACCAGCCATTTTCATATCACCTCTCTGCCTGCTCCACCAGTCTGTTCACCTGTCAGTGAAACAAAGGAGAAAGAAGCAGTGCTGTTTCACTGATTGTGTTGCATCGGTTATATTTCATCTCCACCTCATCACCTCAACCTTGGATATCTTTAGAAAAACATGTGTACGTCTGGTCTAAAGAATGCTTGAGGTGTTCACATTTTCACCACACATTCTGTTTTATAAATACCACTTTATGTGCCGGAAATGGCGTATGCATGGTTTTTGTGCGTTTGCATCATTTATGCATCCGGCCCCTGGTGTCACTCAACTGGCTGTAATACATACTGGTTCCTGAATCCAACCTGATCCAAGGACCATTTGAAAAAAAAAAAGTTTGTTTAAAAGGATAAAATTATTCCGTCTTTTCACTCTCAAGTACAACCAGCCTTGAACCAAAGCCACACTCAACTGGCAGCACTGCTCATTAATTCATATGCTGGCTGAAGGGCAGTGTATTAGCAATAATTAGTTTGCCACTAAATGGAAAACAGGGTTCTAAAATTGCATGTTGTTGGGTAATCTTTACCGTCTATGAACCTTGTGCTGAGAGCATTCGTCATCAGCTTGAACTGAGTCATAGTTTTTATAGTTTGTTAGCACCAATTTAAGCTTTTGATAGCAGCCCTGCATCCACCTAGCCCCCCTTCAGGCACATTATGAGCTGTGGGAAAAGTTGTTTCTCCCACTCCAAAATACAGTTGTGCTGTTTTATTGCCATCCTAGGCAAAGTATTTACAAGCCTACCTTAGTCTGTGGCAGGGCATTAATCACAGACCAGCATTAGGCTGCTGGGGGCTGCAGAGGGGTTCATGAGATTCAGGTTTCACTGGTCCACATGGCGATGCAAACAATTGAGAGACTTAGTTTGGAGAAAGCAACTGCAGCTGCATCCATGTTTCAACCCAGACATAGCCCTACATGTCAGGAAATTCTCGGTGATTGTCTGTTTTATATTTTAAATTTTAAATTCCATCATAATTTATTTAATATGAACTAGTAAGCATTATATTAGGTAGCAATAAGGTACTGTAGGTAACTGAAAATACAAGTAAATGAGTCACTTCTGTTGCCTTTATGTGCCACCATTTTTGCACGTAAATATGCTGATTATTGTAGACATAAGTTCCTAATTTTATTCAGATCATCTATCGTATATGAGTCATCTGTGGTTTAACTATTAACTTTATATCTCATGTTGTTCACAACTTATTTTGATTATATATCCTGTCTGGCTTGGGGATGCCTTGTGATCGTCCAGGAAGAGCTGGAGGATGTAGCTATGGAGGACATGATGTCCCACATACAACGTACCAAAGTACAGAACATATCAATAAAATATTTTCATAGATCCTGATAAACACAAGCAACAGAGTTTTCTAAGCATCATCCCCTACCACTGGCTTTCATATCTGCATGGTTTGATACTAGAGGGGAGTAAGAAAAGGTTTTTTGAGTTTCGAGTGAACTGACCTTTTAAAATAACAGTTATAGAAAGCCGAGAAGCTCTGAAGCCTCTGGTGAACTTCTTATACTCTTGCTAGGCTATTATTCTATTGTTCATGGTGCAAAATTGGTAAAAAGAGATTTGATTGGCCACTGATGTCCTGGTGGATAATTTAAAAACTTAACCTATGGAGAACTGTCACCAGACTAGCCTTTTGACCAAACATTGGTTAATTGCTTTACAGAACATTCACATACAATCATCTGCAACATGTGAGCACATGGTAACAGAAGGGTATATTGGATATTAATTTCAGTCTTATGCTGGAATTATTCAATATTTTTGTTATTGTCAACAAATCTCATGAAAATACCACAACACTGGGCCTCAACAATGCTCATTCTATAGTGGCATGTACCAGTGATTTAAGATCATTTGTGGCATTCACCAATTTTCTTAGAATTTTCTCTTTGTACCCGACAGTGTAACATCACCTATAATATTCTCTCCTCTAATATCTCTGTGACTGTCACATTCCCTCTTTATTTCTGTCACAGCAAAGCGCTGCTCTGATGACACCACGTTGGCAGCTGGATTTTTATTTTATAATTGTTCCAGCTCCTCTAATACAACTACTGACACTGATAAATGAGTCTGCTGATTTCTGACAGCAGCGACCTCAAATTCTCTGTTTGACTCTATGGGAACATTTTTGTGAATGAAACTCACCTACAAATGGAGCGGAACAGAATATGGACATTTTAGGCGTGTTGATGATTATAATGATGAAATCTCAGGAACATTCACCTCTTCATGAACAGCTGACATTCATCAGGCTGATATGAGCGATTTACGACAAATCCGAGAAGTTAAGAGTTTGTTGACCCCCGATTTGGAACACTCGTACAAACAAACCTTGCAGAGAAAAGTCAGAGCAGGATACAAAAATGTTCTCGCGTGAGGCCGACTGTGTCAGCCTCTCGATACTTTCTGACTCCCCTTCTCTGTCTGTAGCACTCACTCACGCAAGCCCGAGTAAAAAAAAAGTAATCAGTAATCTCCTAAAACAGCTGGCAACTGTAGTTTTTAACAAACAAACAGGAGGAAATAGCTCATTTGTTGGGGACTATTTTCAGTGGTGGACTAATCCACATTTGGTGCTTTAGTGAATATTTCAAGCAGCAAGAGCGTGTATGTGCGACTGAGTCAAAATAAACCCGGCCTTCCTTTTACTGAGCTTTCCATCTGCACACAACACAAGTCATATGGAGATCATCATGCCTCGGTTCAGCTGAAATGATGGATATCTAGTGTGTCATTCTGCTTTTATTTGGATGAAAGGGATTATGCAGAGATGTAATCTATATAATGACTCTGAGAGTCAACTTGGATGGAACTGAGGCCATCTCGCAATCGGAAATCAATACATAACATTTACTCACACGCACGCACACAAAGTGATTTAGTATGGCACGCACATTAACAGTCTGAAAATAAATGTTTCCTTCACTTTCTTTTTATTCTGTGTCAATAATGAAATATAGAGTAATGTGCCTTTAACTGTGTAAAAGATGAAATGCGTGCATTATGGAGCACATATGGGCCAGAGGATGACCTACACTCAATAAGCTCCATCCTCCCCCCACCATCTCCACCCCACCGTGTGAACACAGAGAACGGTCCAACCCCCTCGTCCAACTTTCTGTCACTGACTCCGGCTTTGACAGAGTACCGTCCCAAAATTAAATACAGTGCTATTCGTTTCTGAGACTTCAAGCCAAATGTGCTGCTTCCATCTCTCTTCTCACTTCATTTCATCGGTGTGTGATAGATTCTTTCGCTGAGCTTCGATGTGAAACCATTTACTGATTCGCACACTTCCATATGCACACGCTCATACCACACATCATACACAAAATCACTTTCAAACAAACAAGAGCAAGAACCGGCACATACACACACATACATAAGCAAAGACTGTTGAAATGAAATTGAAATGAAAGCACTATTACAGTATCAATCCTTATCTAATCCATTCTGTGGAAAGAGAGGCCGATTGTAATTACCTCCAACTCAGTTTGCTCTAACGAGGGGCAGCATTCACATCACTCTTCCTTACCTTTCTTTCTTTTTTTATTTCCAATTTTGCATTCTGCTGTTGAATTCCAGCCATTCAATACCAAATGGCAATCAATTTCCTATCATACAAAGGACCTTTGAGGGCTCTCCATTTCATTTTCACACAATGCAGGCTGAGAATATGGCTTGAATTAAGATGTAGCACTGGACTGTCTGCTGTGCTCTGCAGAGAGGGAGGAGCATATCTGGACTACTTAGCAGTTTTCAATTCATAACAAGCTGCTAACAAGATGTTTGAAATGAGTCACAATCCTTTTTACATCTGTTGAGTGCTCATGCTGTCTGATCACTGCTTCCGGTTCTCACTGACGCACTGGGACGAAACCCAAGCCTGGTCAGTATAACGGAGTCCAAATGCGACATGACAGGATTATCAGGCCGGAGCCAGTGCAGGGCTATCTGCAAATTCAGTTTCTGCTGGCTGCATGTGCACTCCAAATGTTTCTCAATTTTCAGGAAAGTGACTAGAGAGCAGAATTTGGAAGCAGGAGAGACCCTGGTGTGACAGACTGAGTTCTCTGTGCAGTTGGCCTACTTCTTGGAAAAGGGATATGAGAGATCTCTGTTCTGTTCGACTCTTACTTTCAGTTACTTTCAGGTCCTGGGAACTCTCTCTTTGCCAAAGAGGTTTACTGCAGAAGTACCACATTCTCAGTTAGCACTGCGCCAACCCAACATGATACCCCCCTGGATGTATGTAACACCACCTGGTGTAACCCTGTCTCCTACAAAATATACTCATTTGCTTTGCCAAATACACAATGGAGAAAACATAAAGCTCCAACAATTCCATTCACTAGCAACACTTTTTCCAATCCAGGAGGTTCAATATTCTTAACACCACTGTCCGACTTCCAGGCATCGATATGCCTCAACTCTCCGGAAAAGCAGCGGTTTTATTACATGCACTCCCCCGATCACCCCATTATGGCTACTCTACCTCGACTACTGTCTGTGCAATACATCCAGCAAGTGCTTCAAATGGTATAACACTGTAACAATGACACACAGAAGTCATATGGTGGAGGTCAGGGTGAATGGATGGGAATATAGGTCTTCAAAGATTCACTTGGTTCCTTGTAACTGAAACCCAATCCAAAACCAGAGTTGGGCAAGGCCCAATTTATATATCTGGTATAGTAGAGTCCCACTATATTGCCATAGTCTTTGTGTCAATATGTTTAGTGTCTGACTGGATCTGACAGGCCTCACTGTCACCTCTGATCATGTGGTGATCACGTGGTGATCAGAGGTGACAAGATGATGCTGTCAGTGTTGGTGGTCTCTCTGCTTAGGTCCACCACATTTTGGATAAGGTCTAGTGATCTTCAGGTGTATTTGAATCACATCTTTTTTTTTTTTTTTAAATTAATCTATGCACTTTTGGTTCATTTCCACTGGTCATTTCAGATTGTGTCCAAAATTTTAGACCTGTGAAGACTTGAGACCAAAGACATAGGTTTGTGTGTCCCATGTGTTGTAGGTTTAGGCTACTAAAACATTTCAGTTGTTTGCCCTGCAGTATCCTCTCCTGGCAACTAAACCATGATTCACTTTTTTAAGGCCATGTTTAGGCAACTTAAAGCACTTGGTTAAGTTTAGGGAAAGTTTGTAGTTTCAGTTAAATATTGAAGAAGTAAAAACAAATACATAGTGAGTGCCTGGTGATACCAGCTTCATCCGAAGGCAGTGTGGACAGAGATGAATTGTTGGAGGAAACACAAGAAGGTTCTTTATAAGTTTGACTCTTGCTCATGCTGACAGTGTTTTAATGTGCTGCCTGTTTGCACCCTTATCTCTACAGACAAGATAGATAGTTTAGGACGCTTATCGTGAGGAAAAGGAATCTGATTTATGCTGGTTGAGCACGGTGAATGTAATAAAGAAGTGTTTTTTAACTGAATGTGTGTGTGTGTTTTGTGTGTTGGTATGCTAGTGTCACTCTCCATTTCTTTGTGTGTGTGTGTGTTTTTATGAGTCAGTTGGCATCTGTTTAAAGAAAAAAAAACGCACTGCTCACTATTCAAACAAAAAATTTCCTTTGAAAACAAGTCATATCCCATTTGTGCTCCTTGAAATATCCCTAAACCCCAGCAGACTGACATCTCCCTGCTCATTGTCGAAGATGTCTCTGTATTCTAAAGAGAGCCTGATCAAAGGAGCCTCCTATTGGAACAGCACAGCTGTAGACTCTCCCTCCATGCCGTTCAGAAAGCCGACCCCGCTGCGATCAAAACAAGACTCCCAATGGATCTATCCATGCTCTCTTTTTCTGCCTTGGTACATCTGTTAATGTCTCTCTCCCCCTACCTTTCTCCACCCAAAACACTTCATTATGTATAAACTGTAAATCTTTTTATCCTCTGAGCTGGCTTCAGTTTCTGATTTGAATGACATGAACATAAGCACTGGAAGAATAAATAGCTATGATTGCTTTTAAAAGCTTAGTTAAAGACCCTGAAGGCATTCTTTATGCTTTCGACACACTATATTTAGATGTACCTTACGCATCTTAGTTATTTATCAGGCAGACATGTTGCTGGATATATTTAGCTACGAGTTAAAGGCAGATAACAGCCAGTAATGCTGAGTAAGTTTGATCAGATCAGACTGAATTCATTGCATGGCGTCATCAGCAATTAGTACAAAGTAAAGAATCATGAAATAGTTTGACAAGGTTATCTCAAATGACGGTCCACTGAATACCTTGTTCTTAAGCTTTCAATTGTATCACCTGATCTTCATCGACAAATAGAGTTTTCTCAGTTGTCATGGAATTGTAGATGTTCAAACTTGTCGTCTTTGTGAGTACTTTAAAGACTTTCATTCGTGTTGGCCTACAAGTTGAGCTCAAAAGTTCACTCTTGACCTTGGAAATAGCGATTTGTACAGAACACTCAACTCAAAGTGCACTTACTAGCTTGTAAGATGAAGATCGCGTAACACAGTTGAAAGCTCCAGGACACTTTCTAAACGAAAGCACATCTTGAGTTTTCTACCACCAAGACACACCATTATTGGACCAGACTGGTACTGTTATGAAGACCCAATTGATTGATGGTGTCAACAGTAACTGTGACGTCTCCTCTTTCCAAGCTTTACCCAGTATGTCAAAGAAATGTAAAACTGTCTTGCTTGTAATATCATGTGATCTTTGAAGCTTCCCTGTGTTTAGTATGCAGTGGAAAAAGAACTGCCCAGAATTTTGAAAGTAAGAGGGACCCTATTGCTGATTTTTAAGAGCCTAATGGAATATGACAAGATGTGATGAAGCACTGCTCCCAGTAAAATAGTCTATTTATTTTGAAATGAGTGACTAGTATAGAGGAATATATAAATATTTAGAAGCAGTGAGTACAAAATATAAAATAATATGATTGACAGTTGAGGAAAAATAGAGACTTCAAAAATTCCTTAAGTGAGAAGACACACTAAGAGACAAGCAGCCAATTCGATTAGTCTTTCAGAAGGACAGGGAAGATTTTATTTGATCATTTGGACTCCATGTTCAGGGAGAGTACAACCTAGAGTATGATTACAATAGTCAATCTTTTACATTTTCTAACTGAGATCATTTCTAGAAAATTACAACTTAATGATACTATTCATCAGGTTGCTAGAGATCTCCTAAACGCTCCTCTGGATCCAATTTTGAGAATCACTGATCTCAAATTAAGCATCTCTGCTGAGAATCAAACCCACAAGCCCAACTTCCAGCAAAATCACAAACAAGGGATTCAGAAGATATGATCTTAATGTAAAAAAAAAAAAAAAAAAGACATAATTGGATGATTTTTGGATACTACACAGCCAGCTGTTGTTGACTGCCTGCAAGAAAACAGCTGTGTTGTTCCTAAGCTCATGACCAGACCATAGAATCTTTCTAATGCACTGATGGGAAATATGTACAAGATTTCATTGTTGGTTGATCTGATGACAAATGTTTCATACTGCATGACAGTGAAAACGATGTAAAAAACAAATATAATTTCTGAAATGCATCTGTTGCTGTCAGATTTACTGATGAGCACAGAGCATATGGGTGACTCTTTACTCAGTGCAAGGCCTATGTTCATTTTGCCAGAAACGGTTATAGATCTAGCATAGATAATGGTAATATCATGCTCATTATCAGCTAACCCATACAGGAAAACAACTCTAAATCATCAATATCTATATTTTTCAGAATAAACACAAGAGCCAGTAATATGTTTATTCCAACGGCTTAGTCAAGAGCGAAATATCTTGACAACTACTGTCCAGATTTCCATGAAATTTCATGTGGATATTCATGTTCTCCAGAGGATGATTACTAATGATTCTGATGATCCCCTTGACATTTAATCTAAAGCCACCAGTGGGCAAACATTTCCCCTTGAAAGCAGGAATCAGACGAGCAAGCCACAAACTCAAAGGTTCAGTTTGCTTAAAATTAACTTGTCCAACAACGTCTAAAAGTAAAAGTGTTAAAAGCTGTTCCAAAATGTCACACTTGAAGTATGGGCGAAAAGCTTGCTTTGATAGACAGTATTCATGGTTGAACACACAAAAAGTGACAGGATTAGTTGTGCCAAAAATGAAAAAAAAACAGAGCTAGAGAGAAGTGCAAATACTGCGTTCTCACATAATGGCATGACGTTAGTGTGCTTGGTGGACTGTTGGTTTCGCTAAGTTTCAAAAGATGTCAGACCAAGTCCAATCCCCAAAACCTCTGTGAAAAAACATTCAGACACTGTTAGATCCAACAAGAACAGCTACTGAGAAATACTATACTACTTACTATATTTTTATCTTGGTTTCTATACATTTTCCTTGATGAACGAGGAATACTTTGGTATTCCCAGAGAACTAATGGCCAGTTTTCATCTAACATCAACCAGTGAAAGTGTCACAGCTGAGCAGCAGAACATAGTCAGAGTTTGTGTGTCTGTATGGTAAGGTGCTCATTTGTGAGGGAAATACATGACTTGAATGATAATTAACAACGCCCCCTCAAATTTCACCTTATTGTGTAAGCTAAATAAGCCTGACAGCAGTCATATATATATGTTATCTATCTATCTATCTATCTATCTATATATATATATATATAGATATAGTAGTTGGTGACAGGCTATTGTAACTATGAAAAATTAATTTAGCCTAATTCCTATTATACTGTGTGATTAGTTTTTGCCTATAAAAAGGAGAAACCTTGCTTACTAGCCAATTAGAATTAACAAAAACAAAAATAATTCTAGTGAAGTTTACTGTTGTAGTTGCTGTTAGAGTTTTTGACTATGAAAAACATTTACAACTGCATAATGTGCAGGTCAGTACATATCTTGGTCAGAACTCTTCAATAACTAAATATAAGGAATCTTAAAAAATGAATATTGGCCGATACACCATTATTGGATTTTTAAACCCTCAAAAATGGCATTGGCCTTACAAATCCAGTATGGGTTTGGCTCTAGTCAGTATGTTATCCTTCAGTCAGTATGTGGGGTGTAATAATAAAATCATTGTAGCCAGTAGACCACTATCAGAGCTTTAGACTTGAGTTGAAAAGTAAATTGTCAGTTTTATTATCACCAACTCATTTGTGCATCTGGCCACTGATGTCATGTGTGCGTGTCCAGATGGAGTATTATTGGAGATGGTTTGCCAATTTATTGCTCAACAATGGTCACAAGAGGAAGGAACCAGATGTACACTGGGGATGAGCAGTTCCAGCATTGCTTAACATCTCATTGTCAATCAGGCAGGAAAACAAAAAGAGTTTCAGCACAGCTGTGTCTCCAGCAGTTAGCAAAGGGAAACAGCGAAGGGTCAATTTCATTTCAGTTCATTTAATGAAGTATGTCCATGCCGTACAAATTCCAGACTTTGTGGAGAAAAATGTGTAGGCTATTATAAACTACTGCAATCTTGTGACAAACAATGCTCTGTATTTAGACTGGGAATAGCAAGAAGAAACATTGCAGTAGGAAATGGTTAAAATAATCTATGGAATCTTGTTTTGGTTTCGTTAGGGGATGCATTTACATTGTCTTTTCCTTCCCCTAAATAGACCTTTCCAATGGTGGACATTTTGAGTAGACAAACACAGGAGTAACTAGTAATGTTAATGATTTCTGCATTACATTTAGGTGTGCCAGTGCTGATATCGCTTCCTGCCACATCTAAATAAAACAGAGTACTTTTCCAGCAAAGACAAATCAAAATATTTGCCACAAGAAAGGTATATATAGTTTTTCCTGGCTACAAATAAGGGAAAGGCGGTACCTCAACCGTGACATACTGAACTATGATTTAGCATTTTAGTTGGAAAGAAGATGTGCAATGACCTAAGCCAATGCGCGAGTGTGGGCTTCTAAACGTATCAGAAAAATTAATCAGAGCTCTAAAGCTTTTAACTAGGGCCCTATGATTTCCACATTGCAGAAAACACAGACAGAATTGCAGAATTTGATAATAAAAATAGAATCTGAACTGTAAAATGTGAAATATTGCGGAATTTGTCAAAATGTGGATGCAATTTATAAATATCAGGATTTTCCTTAAGTGGTTTTTCACAGCACCCTAGCCGAATGAATAGAAAAAAAACATGCTGAGTGTCATTTTACTGTTATGTTTCAGTGAACCAGGTGAAGTGAAAGATAAAGTTTTACTCGAGTTGACGACAACTACGCTCATTATTGAAAATGCAATAAAAGCTAACACCTGTTCAACAAGTATAAACATGTTGAAAAGTGATATTTCCACCTGCTTTGTCCGTAGTGAATTGTTATGAACAAGCTAAAATGAAAGCTGTCTGTATGTAGCCTAAGTGTTTAGCTTAGTTTTCCATGAGTCTTAAAATTTGGCAAATTCTTGTAAACTTCACTGCTGACTGAGACAAAGCAGCTCCTCCTCTCTACCAGCAGTACCTGCAGCAGTAAATCACATCAGCAGCAGGAGGAAAGACTACTGGTACTGGTAGTGACTGGTAGATGTCTATGTTCTTCATTCTTTCTAAACTTCACTCAGTATTTTCATGTCAGAAATATTATTTATTTTATTGACATTTTAGATTTGTTTCCAGTGAGATATTATTGAGTTTATATAGAAACTTTACTGTTGCTGCTCTAGAAACAACATTTAGTTATATTTAAAATATAAATCAATTCTAATCCTGTTCTGAATGTATTCTTTTTTAAAATTAATAATTCAAAACCCCTCAATTATTTAGTAATGAAAAGAACCAGTAAGAGTATGAACTGGACCAATAAGGGTATGGAGAAGATAGAGATAAAATCCCAATGATACAGTCTCTACAGCTGGTTAGTGGCTTCAGCCTGGCTTTGGGAGGCAAATCGTAGATCAAATCTCTTCCCTATAAGCCTCGTTTTGCCAATGTTATTTTGTGGTTATTATTTGTTACAGCACACAGCGCAATGACTCAAAAACATGCAGGATTACTTCAGGCCATAGTGCTTACATATCTGTTTCACTTCTTCATGCTAATGTCTGAGTGTACTGTATATTGAAGCACTTTCTCTGAAAAATAGTGCAATGTTGTGTTGCATCATTACAAATTCATTGAGGTATTCCATTTAATTCAACGTCTGATTACATTTTGAATACTTTCTCATTGAATTGTTGGAATTTTATTCATCCACCACATGATTAGACATTATTTACAATTTAAGCACATTTTGTCATCAGAAAGCACAAAATTCAGAAAGAATACAACAGACCATGTAGCAGTCCTATAATGCTGAATAAAAATGTTTAGCGAAAGATATTTGGTTTGAAACTATTCACATGAGGTGTTAGTTTAAAAACTGTTGTACACACTCTTGGAAACAATGCAGGAATTGCTGAAAGCTGAAGTAAGTGCCCCAGGTTATGAATATATATATATATATATACCCCAAAGTCAAGATGTGTCACTCAGTAATGTGGAAAAAACATGAAACTCACCTTCAGCCTGAATTTTAAATCGAGTAACGCAAGTGACTTGATATTTATTAAAGCCGCTACTATTATTTCCCTTTTATTGCAGAGCTGCGGATGCACACATTTTCATAATAATACAGTAATAAAATCTCAACATTTCCACAAACAATATTGGATACTTGCATACAGTGTGAACAGATATACAGTAATCAATTATCTGCTGTGTTATTCAACCAAAGCAGGAATCCACTCCATCAGGCTATGCAGTGAAGAGTTTAGTTTTAGAATTTCTCCTCTTCCATTGTTGTCGGAGAAAATGAAAATGTTAAGCCACCGAAAAAAATCAAACAACAGTCCACTCTCCCTGACATGAGCAGCAAATGAATTTAGATTTGTATAACACAATCTGCTGCTTTGAAGTGCTGCAGACTTTTTTTTTTCTAGAAATGTAATTCCTCCCCCTGAATATTTTCCAGTGCTCTTCCGCCCCCACACAGCCTACATTATTGTGCAGCAACATTTCAAATTAAGACTGACAGCTTGGATTTGCGTGCAAAAATGACTGTTTCAATTTTGTTTGCTTTTTACATTATAAAGGTTGGGATGATATCCAGATTTAGTGGGGGGAAAAAAGAAGCAAACACTATAGAGACACGTATCCTACTGCTTTCACATTCCTGACCCTGCAGCCTGACCTTGCATGATCCAGTAAGAGAGGAAAAGGGAGGTGGTAGAAAGTGATGAAAGCTTGGTGTTGACATTTCCACACTTCTGCTTTTGTCCTCACCTACCTTTACCCCCCCCCACCCATCCACCCACCCACCACCACATACACACACACACACCTGGCTGTCCTCACAGGGGTTGCTGTGCAGCCTTTCATCTTCTAAAATGTGTTTGAGATATTAGTTTAAATCAAATGTGTGTCCAGAAACACTAAGAGGTGCAGTGAATCATGCCTCATTATGGAGCCTCTTAATCCAAGGTTAATATGAGCCAAAAATACACCCAAACCTTACACCTCCGCTTTTATGGGGAAGAATTTCCAGCAGATGTTGGAACCTGGCTGCAGGGATTTGACACCAGAGACGGGGCTCGAAATTAACTTTTTTTTCCTTAGTGTCCCTCAACTGTCCCGAATTCTACTTTCAACTGTCCCAGACTGAACAACCATTGGCTCAAACTGAAGTTCTTTTTTTCATTCTACATGATAAATATAGTTTAATAACTTCATTGACTCATTCTGGTCCACCATGGAAGTTCTGAACACATCTCCTGGTGTCAAAGTTTTTTTTGTGTTATTATTCTTGAAGCCTCCACTGTGTTCCAGTATGATTTTTTTAATCACTTTTTATTTACACTCGAGTCTTTTCAGTTTCCAGAAGAATTTCCTTCCTAAAAAGGCTGGGGGTGGCTTTGAACCATGACCTCAGTCTTTCTAAAATCCTGGATACAGCCCTGGTCCAACGAGGGTCTTAAAAAAGCTTTTCCTTCATGACAAGAAAATATTATGGAAGAAATACTATTTTTACAAATGTTTGGCCCTGAAGTGTTTATATATAAAGATACTAAGATACAGAAATATCGGCACAAAATATCAATTCAGATGTATCACTCCCAGCTAAAACCCAAACCATGGCACACAGCAGTGGGAAGGTGGGTTTGGCAGGAATACAGATAGCAGCTTATTGCTGACTTCGCTCAATACACACAAAGCAGAAATGCAGGAGAGCGTACAAAAGCCAGATGTACACAAAGGAAGAGAGAGAGAAAAGGCGAACGTTGCAACAATGAACAGAATGTAGCGCAGCTCCTTCCTGTCAGTGACGGTCCAGGACAATGTGATGAACAGCATTCAGAACAAGCAAACATGTCATTTGGTTCTGTCTATACACTGATGTTCGCCTGCTTTTGTTTTCACTCCAGTATGTTTTCACGTTGGAAAGATAAAACCATTTCACAGGTGTGATTCTCACAAGCATGAACATCTGCCACAATTTACTCTGTAGCTTGAATGCCGACTATACGTTTCAGGTTTAATGGAAGAATCAGATGAAAGTGAACAAAAATATCTTTAGTCCAAAAAAAACTATTTAATGTCTTATAAGGTTGACTAAAAATACTATTAAAAAGGTGCTATTTTAAATCCACCAGAGATGTTTGATTCCAAGAAGGTATGAAAATATGTTTCAATGCTTTTAAGTTTTTGAAGAGCTAATCATTTGTCCTGTTGTCTGACAAAATCTCCCATAAACCTATAATCTCTGTCTTTCATCTCCGCTTCCACCTCACTAACATCTTGGTCAGTTCCTGTGCCAGTAATGACAGTCAGCCGGGTCAGTCTAGAATTACAGCAACAATAAGAGACATTTGTTATGTTTGTGTGTTAAAGGAAAGACAAAAAGTTGGGAGGCAAACTTAGTATGGTATGCAAGCCAACGGCAAACTATTGCATTCAGTCTTCCCAACAAGACGCTTTGATTAACTGTCGAATTAACAAAATAACAGATTTGCACAGACAAAGAGTCTGGCACTGAAATGTCTCAAAATCAGACAATGACTTGGCCTTTGTAGATATATTATAACTTTTCTATCATTTTCCTATTGTAGGTCAGACTAACATTAATGCCTCATGAAAAACCTCAGTCCCTACATTCATTTCAATGGGACCAGGGGCCCTTGTGCATGGGTCGTTGGCAAAAAACTCAGGGTCGTCCACAAAATACATTGAACCCGCTAATCGTTGAAATAAAGGATGAGACTACTGTGTAAAAACTTCCTCATAGCATTACAAACTGCTATACAGTGTTTTGTTGTCTTCAAACTCATAAATCGAAATATTACTCAAACTGGTAGTCTGCAGAAATTGGTTTGCACACCCAGAAAGAAAGAAAAGACGAGAATGGAAGATGACATGCAACAAAAGTCCTTGGCCAGATTCACACCTATGATGTTACAATAACATGGTATACCTTCTGCCAAACTGAGACAAAAAACATTGTGTAATGCTACTATGGAAAGTCGAGCTGCCGTGCTGCAATGCACCATTTACTTTGAAGACAAACTTAAAGAAGTTGAGAAATCTGCATAATCAATTTTGATCACTGTATATGGTGGATATGGCATCTGCAATAATGTAAGCGCTGTACCAGCTGAGCCTGGAGAGGAAGCTTTTACCAGTCGATCTAAATTCCAACCCTCACCTTTGGTCATGAACTTCACGTCATGACCAAAAGAATAAAATCATGGATACAAGTGGCCAAAATGAGACACTAAAGACTCTTTGCGGGTCTTTTGTGTCTGTGTTCACCCTTAGGGACAGGGTGAAGAGCTTAGACATCCAGAAAGCGCTTGGAGTAGTACCTCCGCCCGTGAGGTGGTTCCAGCAGAGGTTCAGGCATCTGATAAGGACATCTCCTGGACGCCTCCCTTTAGGGGTTTTCCAGGCAACTCCAATATGAAGGAGATCCCAGAACAAGCTGGTGGGATTACATCTCTTATCTGGCCTAGGAACATCTTGGTATTCTCCAGGAGGAGCTGGTACACATGGATGGGGAAAAGGATGGCTGGACTACTTTGGTTAGTCTGCTGTCACCGTGTCACTGACTGGGGGGAGGGGGGTCGTAAAAGTTTCTGACATGTCCATTACAGGAAAAAATATTTCAGTCAAAAAAGGCAACTCTAGATTCCATATCCATGACAAAAGGGTAAATAGCTTGACGCTGAGTCATGTTGAGAGGCTGCCAAGTGATACCACAAGTTATTCCATACTTATTTGGTCATGAAGAAAGTTTTAAGTGAATGGACGAATCAAAGCATTAACATACAGAGCAAAGGAACACATCTCTCAGTTGTAACAGATCTGGTTGAGTTTCTAACCAATTGTCTCTAAGCATTAATCATTGCAGGCAACTGGAGAAATGGGCTACTTCTATCGCAAGATATTTGGAAAAACAGCCATCCAGCCAAGATTATCAGGAAAGTTCTCTGAAATGCAATATACACCTGTTTAAGTGTACAGAATGTGTTGACAGAAATAATGATCTGATCCCATCCGCCGTGGAGGAACACCATTTTTAGTTGATCGGGTCAATCATATTGGACAAGTAAATTCCTAGAGGTAGTTTAACTGTAGCAAGGCGGAAAGTAAGGCTTTGCAGGGTTGTTGTGGTAGATGGGCGTGTAACATCCAAGTCCTGAGTTCCCATCACAACAATTAATATCGGACTGTCATGATCTTTCACTTACCTTAGTCAAATGTTTACTTCCCTAACTAAACCATACCTTATAATAATAAGCAAATTATCCATAGCCTATTTACTGAAATCACAATGTTTACTCAACCTGAACAATTAAAAATGTTGGCATCCAATTTACAGTTTGGTAGAATTATTAACCCTAACCCTAACCCCTAACCCTAATCCTAACCCATAATTATTGTGTCTGGATGAGGTTCAATGGAAGTGAGACTATACTGTACTACTATATTCTGTTTCATTTAAAAACATGCAAAGCAACTGAATGCATGCTTATGTCAGTTCTCAAAGAGGGGATGCTAAGGCCATGGTAGACACGATTATTTCTGAACTAATTTCTGAACTAATTTCTGTACGTCTGAACGTATTCTTATGCAGTAATGGGGATTACTGCATGTATGAGTGAGAGGATGAGCATATAAAATGTTTCTGCAGGAATGACCAAGATGACATACAGTATATTATATGCAGAATACATTGCCGAAATCATCAGCTTCACTTTAACTATTGTGAATGAATGTCTTAAAATGCATTTAATTCACAAAGCCTTTCCAGATTACAATTCAGAGGAAAAATCTATTTTGGCTTAACAGAAAAATGCACTGTGATGCAATGTTGTCAAAACTATAAACATTCAAAATGCATGTCTTTTCTCTAGAATTAATGTTTCATGTAGATCAGCTGACTTTCTGTAAGTGTATTTGGATTAAAAATCCAAATAAGAACACAGTGTCAAATATATGATTGCTGCTGAAACATGTTAAGTGTGCATAAATGTGTGTACTGTACACACACTATGGAAACTTTTCTCTTTAATTGGCCTTGAGTCTCTCAAATATGTCTTTGCTCTGAAGATTTATGAAAGCTATCCAGTTTTATTTGACAGCTCAAAGTGCCTTGAATCTTCCCTTACAAACACTTCAAGGGGAGAGATGGCGGGCCAAAATGTGAAAAAAGTTAAAGAAAAAAATTCCCTGAGGCATTTTGTAAAATCCTTTCAATAATAGGCTTTCAGTACACAAACAGTACTGTAAACAGTACCTGTATTGTCGTAACATCCAGGTCACACCAAACAGAGTAAATTGTAACATTACACACACACACAAAACATTTTAAACTTAACAGTTATTCATGAAATTACAGAATTCATTTAATCCTATGAAAGGACAAGAAAAAAAATTAAGACCTTTGTAAACAAAATTCAATACTTTTAAGGCCTTATTTTGAGAATATTAAATTCAATGCTTTTTTAATACCTTTAAAGACCCCAGGGGTACCCCGATTGATTCACAGACCCCTTGCACTTATACCACGGACTCCCAGTTCAGAAACAATGCTCTAATGCCTCTTTCTTGGTTTTTAATTTGTCACGTTTCACTGGACAAACCATATCAGCTAAATCCTAGTGGGTATCATCAGTGTGACTGTGTGATGTGCATGTAAAAGCTCCTGTGCATAAAGGCAACTGTAGACAGCCCCCCCCCCCCCCCCCCCCCCCCCCCTCCACACTGCGTCTACCGCCATGTGTGCACTACCTAATCTTGCCAGGGTGAATGTCATTGCCATCTCCAGCGTGCTCACGAGGTGAGAGATAATCTAATCACTAGGGAGACACAAAGTAGAGATGTGGGGTAGGTGGGAAGGTGCTGCAGAGCTCAGAGAGGACCGGGAGATAAAAAACGAGGCGGAGGAAGACAGAGGCCACAGTGAGTCTTTGAACTCCCCTGACAAATAATTGAAGGACATAAGACAGAGTATAGAAGCTACAACAACAAATGGTGATAGATGAAACCTTTGACGCTGAACAGCTTCTGCTGTGCATGAAAGAATGAAAGAAGTTCAAAGTATAAAAGAAGGCGGATGCTACCATAGCAGATGTCCACTTAATGACTGTCACACGTTTTAGATGATTTTCTTCCTGAATATGCAATTAGTAAGATTCACCCTCACCTGTAAGAGTAGGCTTCAATCCCCAATGTAGCCTTATCTGTATCCTTGACACTAAGAATCAGATATACTGCATAACACATGCAGTTCTGTTTATACTAGAGTGGGCGTGTTCTTAAGTGCAATCGCCACATACAATGACCAAAAAGACCTGCAGGGGCAGCACATGGACAGCTGAGGAAGTTGGCAGATGACAGCATTTAAGCTACACAATGACTCTTCGTAGTTATGTGGAGGCAAAAAGTATAATTTGTGTTTCATCAGGCATTTATGGACTGCACTGAAGTTTTTATGTAGTTGGACAACACATAGTAGGAACTATTTTGTTTCAAGCATACTGAACCCTTTAAACTCATTGCATTGAATGATCGTTTGAAAAACATTCTCATGTAAATGAGAGGTCTTAGGAATGTGTTGCTGACCACCTTTAGTCCTCAACCTTGCTTTCTCATTGCTTTCTAATCCTGTTGATCTCTCCTATACTGATTCTTACCCTCTTCATTTCCCTCTAATGCTGACACTGGCCAGTCAAGCATCAATATCTACTCGTTAGCATGCAGGTTAGCGAAAGGACTCTGGCATGTAGATGAATGCATGGGTCTGAATCATTCTGCGTGGTTATGTTTCTCAGCAGGGCTCCACTTTCCCATTATCGTAAGCATTAAAATGCACAAGAGGCAGTCAGACGCCTCCAGTGATCACCGTCAATTACACGGTGCCCATCGGAGAAGCTGGCCCGAGTCTGTCAGCCAATCACCACAGGAAGATGAGGATGAACTGACAAACACCTGACGTGCTGCTATAGTAAAAGGCTTTCAGGTTTGTGTTTCTGCCTAGAGATCCTAGTGTCTGCTGCAATTATGTTTTTGTTGTGTTTTATAAACTTGAGTCTTGCCATTTTGCCCTTTCACTTCGACTCACTTCATAGCTGGGTTTTGGGAAACAGCGACTCTGTCTCAGCAATGTTTGTAAAAAAAATATTCTCATGACTAATATGAATGGCACAAAACTATGAAAATAAGACCTAGGTCAAACATTAGGTAATATGAATAAACACAACCACAACAAAGTAGGTAATAAAGTTGATGCTCAACTTTGCACAATCAACTGTCTCAAAATATATTTAAGCATTTATTTGTCTTTATCTTGGTCATTATTCAATTTTGAAGGAAAGTCTTGGTAACTGAACTGAGTTTTGTTTTGTTTGTTGAACAGAGGCCCTGAATAAGAATGATGACTGCTCTGGGTGTCATGCCTCAAGCTTTGGCTACAGTCTCTATTTCCCCCACCCAAGCCAACCCCAACTTTTCCTTCCTTGCCAAGACAACCATCAAGCCAAACAGGACATCTGTACAGGAAGGCACTGAGCCATGTTTCCATGCTTAACTGGACATTTCAAGCCAGCTCTATGTCAACAATCAGAGATATCACTGACATAACAAGTTCCTAAGCCCTGGACATGAGTTGGTCAACCAGTTACTTATCGGTGTTTTAAGATTATGAGGGAGAAGTGTCCCCTGTTCCAAGAGGTCTCTGGACCAGCAAATCCATTCACCACCCACCCGCTCCGTAGCTACTGTGTTTTAGTCAGTGTAAAATGTTAAATATAGGCTAGCAATTGGCTAAGCTAGCTAGTAGAGCCCTGTTGGTGTACACAGCTGAATATACATTTGATGAGTTTTAGTTTAGAAACTGTAAATACATAGATTGTCTACCATGAAAAACAAGTTTATTTTTCAAATGTAAAAATCACCTACTCTTTGTCACAGTTCTTTAACAACCAAAGTTAAGGGATCTTTATCAAAAATGTTTGTTTATATTTTGATTTCATGTTAAAAACTGAATAATGACAATGAAACATCAGATTTTTAAAATTCTCAAATATTGATATTGCCCTAAAACATTCTGTATCGGTCAGCCTGTGCTAGTTAGTAGTTATGCTAGCGGGTTAGCCACAACATGGGCATTGTTTAGCTACAACACAGGCTCTACTAGCTTGTAGTTATCCTAGTGCTATTTAGCTACAACACGGACAAGTGTTACTCGAGTCAAATCAAGTCAAGTCCTGACTTAAGGACAGACACTAGTGCAGCAAACCAAGAAAGGACCAGTGTCTTTCAGGTTTGTCATAACCTGGAAGACACAGATTTGTACAGAGCTGCATCAAGCTAACAAAAACTATGCAGAACATGACCAGTAACTGAGCAAGTAAGCTTTAAAATAACCCCCTATAGTACCTAATAATTCTGTGGGCCTTTTAAATAATGTGAAAAAACTACACTGAAAGCAAGACTATAAGTACAATCCCTTCTTTCATTGGTCTTTGAAGTTTTGGTTAAAAATGAATTTAGCGACAAAAGTATATCTTTCTATTCAGAAAGTCTTTTTCATCTTAACTCTCATTACTATTTTCTTTCTGTTGTGTATTCTGTGTTATTAATACTGTAGAACTGTTTCAATTAAATTATTAATTATCATTATTATTATCATTATTATTGCATTGTAGTGTCCAATCTTCTGGTCTTTACATTTGAGCTAAGTAGTGCAGAACAACTCCTGGGAGAGAGATATTTTTGAGGGTTTACGACTTTTGTCTCTTGCTAATATCTGAGGTTTCCCTAATTTCAAGTTTGAATATTTCCAAAGTTAGTACAGATAAGAAATTGGCCGATATTATCTTATAACAGATACATTGGTGTCTGTGTATATGACGGCAGATAAGTGACAAGAAATTTTAGTATACAAATGCCAAAGATATGTTCAAATTTAGAAACAGTGTCACAGTTACACCATTTGTCCACCAGAGAGTTTATTTTTTACACTGCAGATATATTGTTACAGGATTTTTTAAACTCCCAAATATCATGTGATGTCACCAGAAATGTATTGTGCATCCAAATTTTGGGGTAAGTCCAATTTTGACCCTGGAAAACAGATTTGTTAAAACTGTCTGTTCTTTTGACTGCTGGCAAATTAGTAAAACAGGTGAAAAACTCCTTCCCTCTTCATCAAAGAGTCACATAGTCTTTAATGTGCTAGTCCTCCCACCTGTGCGTGTATGTTCAGTATGTGTGGGTGCGTGCACTTGCACGTGAGGAGGTTGTGAAGGATGAGGCGGTCCGTGGGTTGAAAATGAGGGCAGTAAAAAGCCTCCATATCAATAACCACACCACAGAGTCAAGCGTCCCCTCAGGATACAAGTACAGAAGAACACAAGGACAGATGCCCTTCATTCATCCATAAAACCAGACTGTGACAAAATTGAGTTTGAAAAAGCAGCTAAGGTCATCTGTAATTATTAATTATTAAATATTAAAGCCATAGAGGTTGTAAGAGATGTTGTAATTAGGAATTTGCTTCATCATGCACACCCTTCAGTGCATGGATGAACCCTTTTCATTTTTATGCCCCCATGGCCTTTCCTCATGCTCAAGACAAACTTTATGTCTCAGGTCCCACCACTGCTAAGGCTGTAGCAGTAGGAAAAATGTTTGTGTGTTCCTCAGTTTGTACAACACTTTAATCTTGTTAGGTGTAATAGGCACTGCAGGCTCTTGAGGCCACAAGCAGACTGTGGACTTTCACTCTTCTTAAAAAGTCATTGTTACCGGCCAGATATATTGTTCTAAACATAGACAGTTAAATTGATGGCTAAAGGCAAGATGTGGAGGGGTCAGCATTAGGTCAGAAAAAGGTCGACGTGTTATCTGACCTGTGTTGAGGTCTCGGCCTCCCTTGTGGTTCGGCCTTGAGAAAGCCACTGCGCCGTCACTGTCCTTCCTCTCCGCAGCCCTGGAGGACAAAAGAGCAAGAGGGAGGTGAATAAGATGTAGGAATGCTTACATTGACTGTAACATTACATGTGAGGCAGGTCGATGCAGATGGACAACACTTACAGGGAGGAGGTTAGAAATGCCAATAAAATAATCAGGGTCAACTCACTGCAAGATTACAGACCAAGTGCACTATAAACCATACTATTATGAAAACTAGTCTGATGTAGAAAGACTGGTAAACCAGGTGTTATATGGTAGCTGTTTGATTTCTCCAACAATACCCATAACCTCTTGGGGCCGTAAATAGATGCAGACACACCCTTAATCCCCTGTATGTATATCAATGCCTCTATGCTACACCAGACTATGGTGTATATATGTTCACCATATTGGTTTAGCTTGTTAGCATGCTAACATTTTCCAGTTAGAAGTAAACACAAAGCACAGCTGGGGTTGGTGGAAATGTCATTAGTTTTGCAGGTTTTTGGTCAAAAAGCCAAATGTTGGACAAAATGAAAATTTGACCAAAAATTTGGACCTCATGGTGGTGCTAGAGGAAAAGTCAGAGGATCACTAAAGTCCTTAGATACATTGTATGGGAACCACGAATATCTGAACCAACCTTTGGTGCCAATCCATTGAGTAGATGTTGAGACATATCACAGGAAAAGTTAAATATTTGACCTGCTGGTGGTACTAGAGGAAAAGCTCAGGGTCAGCAAAGTGATTAAAATCTATCCTCTAGGGACCTTGAATATCAGTTTTACATTTCATGGGAATCCATCCAATATTTGCTGGGGTATTTTGCTCTGAACCACAAATGTCAACCTCATGATGGCGCTAGAAGGAAAGTCAGGGTTCACCAGAGTGATTAGGATTCATCTTCTCAGGATCATGAATGTCTGTACAAAAAATCATGGCAACCCATCAAATTATCTACAACCTAAATTAACATTTTATTTTATTCTTCATCTCCACGTGATTACATCACCCTGGAAGTCAGCTCGTTATAGAAAATAATGTGCATGTGTACTACTGAAAAATGGCACATGCATGTTTTTGTACACACTCATGGCAACTGGTGATAGAGTCACTGTTGTGTCAACTGATCAGGTGCTGTGAGTGCAGAATATCATTAATTCAATCTCCATATAATAATAATTTTCTCATGCCTCCACTAATGATAATGGCCAATCACCACCGATCCATCTTCATAAAAGGTAATTAAAAGTTTTAAATAAATATGCCACAGTCATTGGAAAACTATTTCTCTTACTGGCTTCATCTGATTCAATGCAGCAGTGCAGTTCTGTGGAATAATGGCTCCCATTTTCACAGAGCAAGAATCTCAACAGGATGACTTTATTAGCCCAGATGAATCATGAGCTCACTTCAAATTAAAAAACACATTTCTCAGGACTTGGAATTTTTATTTATGACTAAAGTTTTCTATTATTTGTTAACTGTTTCCATAACATCACAACACAATGAATGAAAGAAAACAATACTTATAGCCAGAACAAGAGATTGACCAACAGTGAAAGAAAAATGATAAACATGACCAAAAAACCCCCCCAAAACAAAGTAAAATAAAAATATGAGAATAACAAATGAGGGGCAGGTGGAGTGCTCTGCTGTGTTGTTATTAATGTCATGTCTCCAGCAGTGGAGAGCAGCCTCTCTGATGTGCTGTTAGCTCCGGGGAGAGACATTGTTGTCCAAGATGCTGAGCGGCTGCAGGGTTTTTGAGATGAAACAGACTGAGCACCGAATTATTTTCTTCACCTCAGAGATGGTTTAAGTTGTTTAATGTTGCAGTGTGTGTTGGTCAGCTGGTCTCATTTGTTACTGCTGGAGTTTGCTGCTCTGCTCCGCTAACGTTAGTCTCTGGGTGATGGCGTAGAAAGTTCACAATATACTTCACGTTCATCTCGCAAAAGTAATTATTATTATAGGGTTAGGGTGCCTTATTGAACATCATGGCCCTTTAATGAAATTGATATATTTCTTGCATTTAGTGTGGTACAGGTCTGGCCAGTTTATGTCAACTCTTCATTGGCTGCCACTATACTTCACTGAGTGGACAATAACCTGGATGGAGGAAGATCCACTGATTCCCATTCCCTAATAAGGAGCTTTCGGACCAGTATGATGACTTGTCTGGGATTCAGGCATTGAGTCCCCCAATGCATATAGGCTAGGTAGAAATGGAATGTCCTGACCCATGATGAGGTTAATATTCTCATAAATTGCTGTCCACCATCTCTGAGCCTTGGGACAGGACCATAACAAATGAATAAAGGTGACCAGGGCCTCCCCACATCTCCAGCATGCTGGGTCCCCTCTAAACCCCCACCATATGCAGTTTTGCAGAGGTCCAATAAACCCTATTAGAATTATAAATTGTACTAATCTAGTCCAAATCTAGCGAGAGGATTTTTTGGGGTTTTGCAGAATGGCACTCCATTCCTCATCACTAAATGACTGATTGAGGTCTGCCTCCCATGTCTGTTTGAGGCCTCGGGATGTTGAATTTAAAGAGAGTGATTCATACACGTCGGCCCGGGCCGGCTGTACATTCTTTCACAGATAGCATTGGAACATCACCATTTCATTTTAGCAGGAAAGCAATGAACAGAACAGACAAAGGGGTTTTCACAACTTTCATTTCAACTCCGGGGAACATTTAGCTGATATCATCTGGAAGACAGAACAAGATGCAACATACTGCTGGAGTGTAATGGACTTATAAAGTCCTCAGTCTCTATTTTATCAAGCATCTGAATCTCTCTCTCTCACACAGACACACACACCAACAGTTGGCCACCCACAAAAGAAGAGAGCAAGACAACCTTTTGTAATGTATGTATTTCAAATACATAACAGAGATGGTTTTTAAACTCAGGGTAAAGAGAAAACTAAACCGTCAGAGTGTACTTTCTCAAAGCCACTCAGCCAGAAGCTACAAACATGTGTATTAACTCGTCAGCATGAGGACAGCAGCTGTGTGCATGTGTATTGTATGTCTTAATCATTCCTTCCTAGAGCACTGCAACTCTCATCTCCAACTTCCTGCTGCCACTTAAAACCCAATCAACCTGCCCAAAGCAACTAATAAGGAGCCAGACACAGAGACATGGAAGCCATCGCCACTCCGCATGACACTAATGGTAAAATCAACTCTGCAGCAAGTGTTAAGTCCAGGCTAACACCAAGAACATGATGGAAGAGGTAATGATGTAGGAGTATCCAAATGCACATTATTTTACAGAGAATGTATCAATCAGAGACAGATGTTAACTACTTTGAAACAAGGAATTGATCAAAACATTGAAACAGACAGTGTCCAATCACTCTTTTCACAATTGATTATGAAATTTTGGCCATGGATAACAGACTTTTTATTTAGCAGATTAAGTTTCATTTGATTTAGTGCATTCAAAGGCTTGTATTCTTCTATTTTTTTTAAAGCCTTCAATGCCATTGAACAAAGATTCTTTTATAATGTCTTAAGTTGTTCCGTTTTCATGAAACATTTTTAGATATTATTTACACATTTCATAAGGGAATCGATATTTCTGTTGTGCCAGTTGAAGTGGATCCACTTCCACATTGTTTTTTAAAAAAATGTGACATAAATGGTCAGGTATTTTAAGTTATAAAAGACTTTTATCCAACTCAAACAAACTACAGCAGGTATCTGACACACCTTAATGTGGCCTTTACTGGCAAAAATGTTTTCTGAAAACACAAAAACCAAAGCAAAAATATACTGTACATACATACACGTATATTGTGCTTGAAAAATAAAATCTGGGCTGCTTTATGCTTATTGGCTGAGTCAGAAATAGAGTATCGGTTGATGTTCACATTTGATGTAACTAAGAGGTAGGGATGTGCAGAGATCCCAGTATTTGTATTTGTATCTGTATTTGTTGAGGCAGCAAAATTATTTGTATCTGTATTTGTATTCGAATAAAAAAGTGGAAAGAGGCTTAAAAATCCTGTTTTTGTTTTTATTACACTTTCAATTTTAGAAAATTTAAGTGTTACAATAAGTGTTCATGAATAAACTACCTTATGAAGGAGGTCCCCACATCGGGTCTTGAACTGGAGTCTCCCAGATCATAGACGACTGCGCTGACTACTGAGCTAGAACTTTACTCATTGCCACATGCAGACAGACCTCCCACAGCATGTAATGTGTAGGGAAGAACTTCAAAGGTGATTATTGCTTTGCACTTTTCATTTATTGCCTATTTTTTACAACCTAACTTTGTGAAAAGGAGAAGGGGAACAATAGTTATGAAGAGTCCCTTGGGAGTACTTTGCTTGTGTCAGTAGCTCAGCTTTATCTCTGGGGAACACCCCCAACAAATAATTTTTAAAATATTTGTATGAAACAAATATTCGTATAAAACCCACTATTTGTGCTTTGCTGAATAATGTATTTGTATTCGGGCACACACCTACTAGGAGGCTCTTAGAGTCAATGGTGCCACACAACCGAACTTCCTACTGGGCAAGAGTGCTCGCTTGGCTATTTACCCTTTTAGCTAGCATCACACTGGTCTAAGAGCCCACTGAGAAAGTCCTTCACACTGCTTTAACAGTAGTGCCCAGCAAGGGAGCCTCACAAGTAACCACAGGTCTCTGCCATCATTTTTTTATATAAGCCTAAAAAGCATTAAATGCCCACAGGTGCCTGAAAGGCACTCGTCACTCACTCTGTTTGTACAGTAATCCATTAAGCTCTCTCATTGTCAAGTGTGCTTTCCTCATTGTACAATCTGCATAGCTAAATAACACCTCCACAAAGGCTCTGCACAGGAAATTCAGTAAGCCATAGAATCTGCTGTATGTGCTCAATATCAAGAAAGCAACCGAACGCTGATAGCCTTGTTTCTTCAGGTTAGGAAAGATCAAATGCTTTACCACCCAAAGAAAAGGTCACCATTAATCACTGATAACACTGAAAGGAATCCATAAAATGTCAGCAGCACTTGGCCTGGAATTGCTACAGACAGGGAGGGGAAAACATTTCTGTGACATTTGAGGATTTCAGAAAAAGGGGCAGGCAAAATAATGAGGTGAGCAGAGTGGAATGGAAAGGAGTGGATTTCTGTGGTTGCTTGAGATGTAGATCCTGTTTTCTCAATCTTTTTTCCCCCTCTGGCGTGGCATTGCAAACTTTGTCCATGGTGTGGCATGTTGTGCTCATTTGTATTTCCATTGCATCCCCACATCAGGAGGCAACCACACTGACCCGAGATAATAGCAGAGAGCAGGCCCGAACTGTGCTGGTAGCTGTGTCGACATTAGGATAAAGTGTCCAACTCAACATAGTGTGCAAGCAGTAATTTTCAACAGGCTAACTATGCGTTCAGTGGATTTGAACAGTCTCATAATGCCAGTGTAAAGCAGAAATCAAAATAGTCTGGAGTTCCGTTTTAGTTCCACCTTTCCTGTTCTTTCCTTTATTTCACAGATGGATGTGTCTCTGGTGCCTCACTCTCCTTTACTGTGCAGAGCTGTGATGAATCCTACTTCTACAGTAGCAGTAACTACTACAGTTAATGCAAACTCAACAGGTTCTACTACTGCTTCACAATATAATCATACCACTAGCAAACAACAGAAGGTTTATATCATGTAACAGCTACAGAAGGTGTTGACTTAGTCACAGAGATTAGCTGCCACTTGCCAACTGCTCATTCAATAAAAACTGTTCTATATCTAGATCTGGAGATTTTTTCTGTGCTTTTTTTTGTCAGCAAAGAAAAAACTGCACAGGAGGAACAGGAAATAAATAAGCAACCAATTCAATAGCTCTGTTTGTATCCACTTCACCACTTCTAATGCGGTGTTGAACAGGCTTGTTGTATTTTATCCTTTTTATTTCTTTTCTATTTCTGTTTATTTTAAGTGTTATTATCATTAAATATTGCACACAGCCTGGATTTGGATGACATGTCTATACATCTATACTGTATACTTTTTTAAGTATGAAGTATTGTGGCATTTAGGTTTGGTACTGATAGCCAGTTCAGTTTCAGGTTCTGGGTCCACATTGGTAAAATGCTCAAATTTTTTATGCTCTAAATCTCTCTAATGAATCTGCAGTCAAATCTAGAGCTGAAATAATTAGTCAATTAATTGATCAGTTGATTGAAAGAAATGAATCAGCAAGTATTTTGATAATCTATCAATCATATCATTGTCATATATCTATCAAAAACACCAACTATTCTCTGGTTGCAGTTTCTCCAATGTGAGGATTTGCTACTTTTCTGTTTCATATCACGCTAAACTGAATATCTTTGGGTTTTATACTGTAAGTCAAACAAAACAAGAGGAAAGGTATCACTCACCTTAGACAATTCCCTCTACTATTGTCTGAAATTGTATCGTTACTAATCAAATCAAATCTATATATTATTTTAGCAACTACAGTGAACTGTAGGTAGAAAGCATTCAAAGTTTGGTTGAACTTCAATTGCAAAAGCGTCCTCATGGTAAGCAACACCTTTTCCCATGTTGTTCCTGCCATAAGGGGCATCTCACAAGCTGTGATCATAGTTGCTCACAGTGCAGCACAACAGAGAGATTACAATGTGATTGAATTACAAAAAACAAAAAAAAAATTGTAAACATGCTTGAACTCTAGCAGAGCTGCACTCTCCTCCCACGACATAATCCCCCAAAAGACCCCACGTCTGCATACAGCTCAGAGAACAGGAATGCCCACTCATTCCACTCGACTTTAAACTGAAAATGACAGTTGTTGCAGTGGTCGCTTTGAGCCTTTAAAACTACTCTCACTGCAAAGACATGTTATTGATCTGAGACCAAAAAAAAGTTTTGTTCAGATACAGCAGTCTCTGCTAGTTTTAGACTGCTGCTTTAAAGCCCAGTTCAATCTCCCTAAGAGTTTGCAGATTTTTGGCACCTCAGATGTTTAGATTCTTATCCATAATGCAATACCAGAGAGGCGCCTGATTGGTCCCAAATTTATTCTGCAGCATGACAATGACCCCGAACATCCAGCCAGAGTCATAAAGAACTATCTTGAGCAACAAGAAGAACATGGAGTCCTGCAACAGATGGTTTGGCCCCCACAGAGCCCTGATCTCAATATCGTGGAGACAGTCTGGGATTAACATGAAGAGAAAGAAGCAGCTGAAGAACTGTGGCAACTTCTCCAAGATAAAGGAACGGCCGACCTGCCAAGTGCCTTGAAAAACTGTGTCAGTGTTTTATTCATTCTGAATTTAGGGGATAAATTATGAGCGCCATGGCTAAAATTTCACATGATCATTAATATCAGTGGGCTACTAATGATTTTCATGGAATTGTTTTGAGTCATCCTCTCTCTCTTCATTCTTCAAAGAACATCTATGTCAAAGGTACTGTTATAAGAGTAGCGTAGCTGCTTTAAGGAATAGGACAGTGCTCAATGTGTGTGCGTAGCAAGTGTGTGGTTGAGTGAGAGAGCAAGCGGCAGAAAAGTGATGGCTAATGTAAGCAGAGGAAAACGTTAGTAGTAAGTTATCAATCTGGTAGTAAATGTACAGTACAGACTATGGTGTGTCAGTTAATAAATGCTGCAGCTTCTGAAGACCAAGAAAAGTCTGTTGTTTCCCCAACTGCTAGAAAAGTGAAGGGGGTTAGCTCCAAAGTTAGCAACAATGGGTTAGCCTAACCTGACCAGGCTCACTTAAGGTGGACTGACCTTCAAGGTGGACCAGCTATTCTCATTTTAGTGTCAATCTCGGCCGATCTTAAACAGAGAATAGAGAAACGTCTGGCGGAGTCTCTTCCGAGTTTTTGTACCCCCTCTGTGCTCACACAAAGCTTGCTCGCTCCAAATATTGAATTTCTTCTGTTTACTCAACTTTGCATAAAATTTATCGATAAATAAAAACTATTCATGACATTATTTTTGAGAGCATCCTCATTTTACTTTTAATACCTAAAACTTCTGCACAGTACTGTATTTTCCAAGCTTTCCAAACTTCAGAACATTTCACATCTCAGCTGGTCTTTCGATCAGGTCAGGAGGGTGTGTTTGAGGTAGTGCCCAAGATGTGGCCCAGAAAACATGAACATCTGTATTCAATATTCATTCACGGCCAAAAATCAACAAATGACACATTGGTCTGGAGTCTCTGTCATTACAGCGTCCTCTCTGCAGAAAACATTAAGGCTGGCTAATAGCTTCAGCAGAGGCATTAGAGGTTGGAAGGGATGAGGCTCTCCATCACGCCGCTCCCCCCTAAATGATCGACTGCGGCTCGACGAGGCTTTGGGGCGCTTAATAAACACCAGGCAGATACGATACCCAACCTCAGAGTCAACAAATCACTGCTGTTCTTTGCTTCACTTCGCCTGGCTGCAACACTTCCACAGAGTCTCTGGTGAAGCTTTTCAATTACAAAACCACTTTGTGTGACAGTGTGTGTGTCTGTCTGGTGGTACATGGGGGTTGGGTAAGCCGATCTCCCCCATTCTGCAGGGGAAGAATAAAGCGTTGGATGGATGGATGGATGGACAGATGGATGGATGGATGGATGGAAGAGGATAAGGAAAGGCAAAAAGGATGAGAGGGGCCGCTCCTCTAACCAAGATCCTAAACCTCATTCCCCAGTTTAGCAGAGAGCTCATTGGATACACCGTCTTATCCGCCTGCTCAAACACCAACCTCGGGGCATCCGTTCACAGTCAGAGACAGAGATAGAGCTCTCTATGGTAAATGATCTTTTAAATGCTTCCTTTCATGTCGTGTTCCTCACCCTCCTCTCCCTCTCTTGTCTCTTATTACAGCTCTGTTAGTGCTGCTGGATACTTTTACGTCTGGTTGTGTGGAAAGCGGAGGCTGCAGAGCACTGAGCAGCTTCAAAGTTTCACAGCATTCAGACATCTACAATCACTCTGAGGCAGAAGAGGAATGATGAGTTGGACAAAGTTTGAGAGAGGCAGTTCAGCAAGTCTTCCAAAACGGCTGCCCCTGGGTCCAAAGAAAATCAATTTATGTTTAAGAAGGTGTTATACTCCATACACTGAGTTTTTTTCAGCTCCTCTACAAGTTGGTAGCTCCGTAAACTGAAAATCTCATGATAGAAAAGGGTTAAGAGGTGAAGCTCAGCATTTCAAAGCTCCCTAAAGAATAGCAACCCACTTTCCTAGATTTAAAATCCACATTGAAAGTGAAGTGCAGCTCTGAACATAGTTTTAAGTCAAAACACTGACAAAACCGGAGGGTTCTGTCAAAATGTACTACATGATGTAATCTGCCTTGGACGTTTGAGAAGTTATTAAGGAAAGTGTGCCACTGATGGGGGGTATCCCTTCGCTACGTTACACCCAGACTGAACCTCTGCTTTCAGGTTAAACTGAGAGGAAGTGAGTTACTGAGGCAGAAGTTGTCTCCATCATCAGTGGGTGTTTTTTAACTTTTCCATATGCTTCACCTTACTGCAAAGCATTCACTGTGGAGGAGTTTCTGCACTACGCTTCCCAGAGATCACCTATCCAACAAGCATGGCCAGGGACATATTCGTCCTTGGATTTTGTATGTTGTACGAGATTCTTTAAGAGCTGTACTTCTGTTTGTACAGCCATGGTGGCTATAAGTAATTCTAACTACTCACTCCTAGAGAAGTGAGGTACTGCACCAACATTACATGCCAAAGTGCATTTACTTGTCACGGAGTACAAGTCAGCCTGTTCTGTGGCTCCAGTGGAGCTTTGTCAAGTCAGAGAAAAATAACTTGCGCTTGGGGGGTGACAAATTTTGAACATAAAGCCTGCACTGAAAATTAGTTTACCAGACAGTAATTCTCCGAAAGGTCAGGGTATGCTTGAAACCAAGTAGTTGTTACGGCCAGTCATCTGACCAAGTCTGAAAGCATAATGTTTATTACTGTTCCAATTGGCTACATTCGAAGGCTGGGTGAAGAGCCCTCATAGAAAGGGGCGAGACATGATGATCAGTTGATAATCACATGGGGACGACGGCGCACAATTTCCTACAGTCACACTTCAGAGGAATTTATGGTGTTGAACCATAGACTGTATAAACATATGGATGTAGTTACCCGTTTCTGAAGAGCGGTTTTGAAGCTCAAAGTGAGCCGCTCCGGCCGTCGCCATCTTGGCAGTACCTGACGCTGCCTAACTCCCAGCCAATTAAAAATGGGGCAAAGAGGCGGGCCGAATGGCTGAAACAAGCCACCTAGCGGCTGGCGGACCTGTCACTCAAAGCAGCCATGTCCTTCATTATGCAGAACTTTACGGCTTAATAAAATTTAAACGGGTGAGTTATAAAAAAATTCACCCCCCGTACAGTTGTCATGAAAGGGGAAATTAGCTCTAGAGACCAAAACGATTTTTTGTACCAGGCTGTAAACATGTTTATTTCTGTTGTAAAGTTGCATTTTAACATGAGGATCTATGGGGATTGACTCGCTTTTGGAGCCTCACGTGGCCATTCAAGGAACTGCAGTTTTTGGCACTTCCGCATTGGCTTCATTTTTCAGCCCTGGAGGTTGCTGCTTGTGTTGAACTCACAAAAAGTGTGAAGAAAAGTAAAAAGAGAGAAGTTAAAATCCTGCATACCCTCAGAGTTTTGGGGGGGGAGGGGAATTCAGATGCTGTTCAGTGATCTGACAAGTACATCCGCTGATGTATACCGACCCCTTGATGGAAGACCATAGCAAGTTGTAGTGTGGGAAGTGTCAGATTTAATGTTTTTGAAGTTTGGGCTCATAGTAGGCTCTAAAAGTGAAGACACCTAGGTAAGAAGCTGACAGATATAGTATTTTCGCACAATGTTAGCTCATCGCATACTGCATATGTCGGCTGGTAAGTAACAAATAACTGCAGTACGGAAATGCCAAAGATATGTTAGAGTTCATCTGGAAACAGCAGTTTGGCAGTACAATTTCATTTTTTCCAATGGTAAAATGACCTGTTCAGTACAATTCCTAATAACATATTACATTCTTATCATAAATGTGTATCAATGTTATGCTGAAAAATATATCAGCCCAATAAATCCATTATCAGTAGGGCTCCAATCTCTGCCTCTTTTGAGCATTCTTTTTTAAAATCTGTCTCTCTAAAGTCCCCCTAAAGGCAAAATCAGTCAAGTTTTAAGACATCCTCTTAGACTCGGGTGCACATTTGTAAATGCAAAGTATCTTTTTAGCTTTCCCTGTGTCTCTAAGACAGTCTCCAAACTATTTAAAAAAGCCAATAGAATCTAAAAACAAAACAAAAAAAAAAAACGCTTTCTTCCTCTGCATCAGGTAATTTCTCCCTGCTGGGACAAAATTTACATCCATTAAGGATCACAAGCCAAATTATAATGAGATGATGAAAATTCAGTGAAAGCCTGTTATTTGAGATAATATGAAAACAGCGTGAGCTCTGTTCATTATGAGGAATTGACTTTCTGTAGGCTACTTTGATTCTATGCAATTACATGAAATGATTTTCGAATTGTTTTGGAACATTTTGGGAAAAACTTGACAATAATCCACAAAACGTGACATAACTTTAATGTGAAATCGAGGTTTGGTGCTTTTCATTTGCTTTTGAATAAACGCATCCATCTAAAATAATACAAATAATTAATCAGTTTTTTGTCTGATTAAGTAGATGCAAGGTGCTTACATTTTCTTCAATTCTACATAACGCATACACAGTCTTTCACTCCAAAAACAAAAAAAGGGAAGTTACTGTCATTTCGCTCAACTTCATCTGTAATGTTCCCCATGAGCAAAGTGGGTCATTGCAGCAGCAGAAAATAGCATATAACTCATGACTTATGGAGAAGTGATGATAAGTAATTACAACAGAACATATGAGAACACCAGTATAAACAAACTGAAGGGTAAGGACAGCAGAGAAATGAGCCATCATGCTGTAAAGCCAGTCACATCATACCTTTCTTTCATTCTTGATGCTTAATTGTGGAATCCACATTTAATTGCTTCAAGGGTTACGACTCATTTTCTCCACCTACGGTAGATTAAACACCTCGCTGGCCAATGAGAAAACTGTGAAACTCCTAATAACTCCAGTAGAGTGAAATGGTCTGAGAAAAAAGCCATTATTTCTATACTAATGCTTTCACATTGTCTCAAGCTGTTTTTTTTTTTCTTAACTGGCATTCTGCCTGCCATTTATTCTATGGGAATTGAGTCCATGTGATTATCCCTTATTCTAAGATGCTTAAGCACAAAATCGGTTGCATCCAGGCCTTCTATGTTAGCAGGAAACTTAATAGTGGCCAAAACTGAATTATAAAAAAACTCTCTCTCTCTCTGTCTAATTTATTCTCTCTCTGCTTTAATTTTGCAGTAAATAGGCTAATTACAGTTCAGTTATAGCCACATGTTAAACCTCGTGAATACTGGGAGGAACAAATGTACAAGTTGTGTTGTGGAACTGGACTACTAATCCAGGCTACAACAAATTCGATTTGGAAGCATCCACCAATAGCAGAGGTGTTCCCCTGCAGCACAAAACTTTGAAAGATAAGTCAAGAAAATGACCATAACATGCATAAATACAAGCACTTATTTTTTTCTGAGTTGTAATGAATTGCCTCCTCCAGAAAAAGAGACATCCTGAGCCAGATCCCTGAGGAAAACACTTGCCATCATTGCTTTGTGCTGACTGAATGGACCTGGACAGCGCTGATTGTAAAGTGTATGGTCTAGTTTTAGGAAGCATGAAATGGGCTGATAGAGCAGCTGCTGCAAGCTTGGAACTGGTGTTCTCTCACACGGCCTCACCACCAGATGTGACCGAGCAAAAACTAGTTCACATTAAACACTTCAACTTTTCTCTGACACTGAGTTCAACTGACAGTTTTATTTGTCCATGTTTTCCAATATCTGTCATTTAAAAAAAAAATCTTTTTCCAGATAAATTGTCCCAATTATGCTGGAAAGTCCACAGAAAACACTTTCAACACTTTTTTTCATGAATTACTTCTTCTGAGGAAAGCCGTTCCAATTTCTATTCAACTCCAGTGTATTGGGGTGGCAGCAGAAATCTCACAAATGGATATCTAAAGACCTACTTCTATTATTTGATACCATATGTAACTTGGGTGAAGTGACATTTTAATATTGGTCTTTTAGATTAATTCAATGTTACCCATTCACTGTTATCCATCTGTGACATTAGAGAGGTGTCTAAGAAGTGTAATTTATTGATTACATTTTCATTATAGATTTGATTCTATGCCATAGAATTCATCTATCTATCTATCTATCTTCAGTACTTTTTGAATACCAACTGAATTTTGTCCATTTACTTATTGTTACAAAAACCATTACCAATACGAAATATTATCTGTAAATGTTATAGTTTTCATGCTTCAACCCCCAATGACGCACAACAAAATTCCACCAATATGTGGGCTTAGATAGTAAACAACAATTGTGGGTGTTTTGACCCATATCAAACAGCAGTAGTGTGCTTCATCCTGTGGGGACCATGAATGTCTGTGCTAAGTTCCACAGCAAACCATCCAATAGTTGCTGAGAAATTTCAGTCAGGCCCATGGTGGTGGACCAACTGACCAATCCAGCCATCCATCTGACCACACTACTAGCATGGCTAAAAATGTATACGGATAAATATTATAGCATGAAATATAGCCTACTGGCAGGTGCAATGTAACATGTAACAGCATATGCAATATCAACCCTGAAAACCTATATTGTCTAAGGGCGTGTGTCCATATAGTGTTTTTCTCCTGCAGATGAAGCACTGTGCATGGGTTTTGTTTCTATGACAACGATATCTTGACAACATATTTCCACTCTTACCGCCATTGTATGATAGACTAGCATCGCCCCTTTGCTTATTATTTATTTGTTATCCTTAGGCTACTATTTATTTATTAGACATTGTTTTTTCACCATGAGCACCAACCACAGGACGCCCCATCTAATATATGACTGGTCGCCAGGAAAGGAGCGACGTTGACGACGTGCTCAGTGAGGCGGAGCACTCTGAAAAAAGAAAGACGCCGGGTGCAGGGCGTGTATACGCTCTCTCCTCATTGGGAACAACTCAAAAAAAAAAAAAAAAAAGAGACTGTCACTCAAAAAAAAAAAAAAAAAAGCTATATGAACACTCAGCTAGTCCTATATTTTACATTCCAGTCAGAGTACAATCAAGCTCCTCTCACTTTCAGACACATCCTGTCCAAACTGTCTGTCCTTGTTTTACACTCTCTCTTTGTTTAGTCATTCAAGGACTAACATCATGTGCTTCCTACAGACACACTCATACACACACACCTTTTACACTCATCTTATTTATTTTTTTATTTACTCTCTCTTTCCCTTCGCAGACCCTGAGGGACTCTCAGCCGGCATCAAGAGAGAGAGAGAGAGAAAGCCGGAGGATTCGCGCTCGCAAGGCTTCACACCTGGCACTCGCCCGGCAAGCTATCACTGCAGGTTGCTGAGGAAAAACAATGAGAGGCGTGATCTATATCTGACAGCTACTCCAGAGGCTGAAAGATACAGAGAGGAGGAAGAAGAGGGGTGGGCAGAGAGAGGGGAGGAATAATACACAGCAAATACTTTATCTTTCTGAGAAATGACTGTGTGGATTCACTTTGTAAAGGGAGTGGAGAAGGCTCTCTAAGGAGACAAAAAAAAGGGAAGCGATAAAGTGGGTAATTTCAATGGGGGGGGGGGGGGGGGGGGGGGGCAATCAGCTGGTTTATGTTATCGGATTCAAACCCACCTCTGTTTGGCCTATTACCATCTATCTCTGTGCTGTCTCTGCAGATGCCGCCTGTAATGACAACTGTGGCCTGTTTGAATTGCCACAGTTTTACTGTTTCATATCCTGCATGCCCAGTCCCACTCAAGCGCTCAATCCCTTCTTCTTCTTCTTCTCCATCTTCTCTCCCCAGGGGTTAATGCCCAGTGTGGAGCTACAGAGAACTGAGATGGCACAGCATATTCGCTTTTCCTGCCATCCAACACCAGACTGAATGTGAATGGATAATGCCTTTTTTTTTTTTTTTTGCCTTAACCCACTTTGGGGACTTTTTTTGTGAAACTGAGGATGGTGGTGGAAAGTTTGTAGGACAGCAACAAGGAGAGAAAGTTAAACAAAGCGACAGGGAGGGGGTGTCAGTTTTCTCAAACCCGTTCATATGTATTGTCTTCACAACTCCAACAGTACAAAGTACTAAAAGCTACCGGTAGTGCAGGATGTATGCTAGTAGAGCTGCTTCCTTTTCACTGGGCACTGAGGACACTTACTTCTAATGCAGCCAACAGCCTCATTAAAAGAAAAAAATCCTGCACAAAGTAGGAAGTCGTTTTTGTGATCTTTGTCTTGTGAAGCGTGAGCCAAGGGTGCTGGTAGAATGACAACAGTCGCAGCGAGGACCACTCATCTAACTCCCTTGTCCTATCCAATCAGCAACTGTCCCAGTCTTTCATAACAAGTCCTTGTTGTGTAACAGTCTGTGAGGGTGTCTTTATATTTGATGTTTGAAATAGATATTTAAATGAGTTTTCAAGTTTAACTTTGCTTTTAGTGGGTTCTGTTTTTACTGCCCAGCTGCTTCAGCATTTGAATCATCATCATCATGAATTATTCATCATCATTGTGCAGGAACTCTTATCTAAAAAGGCAAGATATTGAAAAGTAATAAACATGATGAGAGTCAGAAAACAGCAGGAATAATCAGGTCATGATTATAGGATGATGTGGCTTGATATTTGGATTAATAAAAGCACTCAGTGCTGCTCTCATTTATCCATCACTCCTCTCATTAACAAGGTCCTGAAACAGGACACGGGACGATGAAATGCCATGAATGACTTGCCTATTATAGTTGTCTATTTTTGATGAATAACTAGGAAAAATAATAATGTGAGCAGTGAGATTATGTTTTAAAAGCAGCAGATCAACCAACAATTAATTATTTTTTGCCTTGTAGATACAGACACAAGTGAAACTGTTAAAACTTCAGTGAAAAGAAAGCAACAAACTAGTAAATAACATCTGTAGTTGGGCCAACATTGTATCAAAGTACAAAACAGCTTTTTCTCTAGAAAAAAAATGTTTTTTCAGGGGCGGCGAGGCTGGAAATAGGACGGTGGCATGATGTGTCGCGGGGAGGCGTGTCAGCAAGTGCCGACAGGCGCCAAGCCACCTCCGTTGTGGGGGTTGTACATAGAAAATAATAGGGGTGGTTGTTTTGATGCGTGCCATTCATTGATGGTGTATTCTAGCCTTTATAAGACCATAGAGGAAAGAAAATTCATGTCCACACGTGACTTAGAGAAACATGTCCACACTTTCTATTCCAGCAGGCTACACTACTGGAACAAACTTTTCTCAGGTCTCCCCAAAAACCTCTGAGGCAATTTCAGTTTATTCACACTGCTACTGGATTCAATCCAGTTACATTCAATTCAATTCAATTCAGTTCAACAGGCTTTATTGGCGTGACATTTGACATGTGTTGCCAAAGTACAATTACAATCATGAAAGACAATGTTAAGGAATGAAATCAACATAAATAATGTGACTAACAATATTAGTAATATATTCATATAATCACGTAACAAGTAATATAATTCATATAATATAATCAAGTTAGTATTGATACAATTTAACAATGCAAGACAAACAAAAACAATGCGAGTGTTAATCTACTGATAATCAAATAAAGAGATGTTAGTAGGGATAATACAACCATTATTCTATTGATATCAAAAGAAAATCTATTGATAACACAATAAAATAGAGAGATATTAAAGTAAAATAAAGAGATGTTAATAGTAGATATAATACAAGACAGCTATTAGTCTATAAATAACAACAGGAGATGGTGGCGGTAAGTACAAGTATATTTATAAATGTCTCTCTATATGTCTGTCCTACTGGTTGTCTCTCTTGTTGTGGCAGGAAGTGACATATTTAGCAGCCAACACTGCACATTCTTTCTTTTCCCCAAGAATGAAGGCTCATTTCTCCCTTTCTGTCAGACTTCGGAATTCAGGGCAATTTTTTTTTCAAATTTTGGAAAGAATTCCTCCCTAATATTTCTGTAGTTCTGACATTCTGTTAGAAAGTGTAATTGTGTCTCTACAGAGCTCCCTCATCACAATGACAACACAGCCTGTCCTCTTCTGGGCAGCCAGGTCTGACCTTCTCTTTTGCCAGACTATGGTCACTCAGTCTGTTTGTCAATGTCTCTCTCAGGTTCTCATCAGTTACTGTGGTTAGGTAGTCTGCCATAGTATACTGTCTGTTTAGGGCCAAATTCTTCCAAACCTCTTTAGTTATAATTTGGTTAGGTTTAATCTTTTGAGTGATAGTATAACTGCTCCGAGGCTGGCTGGGGTTTGTGATGTCAGAAGATGAAAGGTCAGTCAGCCTCAGGACCAGTTGGCTGAAGGGACTCCTTTCTATGTTCAACTCTTGGCAGGGAAGGGCAGTCTCTGCACTAGCTTCCAGTGCATCATAGAAAAGAGTTTAAACTACTGCTGCTGGTCTAGAACTCTCTCAACAGCTGAAGACCAGAGTACATCTCTGACTGACCCTCTCGGCCTATCAGGTCATCTGATTCTGATCATCTGACAAACTCCAGAGGATACCACTTTTCCCAACTTTCACTACCTTTAAAGTCAGGTTAAAAATGTCAATGTTCTTCAGTGTTACATCTGACCTACATTTTTGTCTTCAACTTTCATTATTTTCACAAGCACTATATGGAGTAGGGTGGGACACATAGTCACAGTATATCTACCAATTACACTGCTTCAGCCCGCATCAAGCTGTAAAAGCTTTATACAAATCAATAGTTCCCCTTGAATACATCACTTACGCTATCAACATGTGTAAGTAATGCCTCCAGAATATGCTGCTGTACTGTCAGGTTATGGCTGTTTTCCCAAAGCGCTATTCTCATTTAAAAGCAAAATTACTGTTCAACTATTCCAAAAGAGCAACGCACTCACATTCACTTTGCTGGGCACCTCAGTATAAAGGCAGTCTTTCTCCGTCTGCGATTTCATAAAAAATTAATGATCTTAATCTTAATGATAAAGTCTACTGTATGTTGTTCACTTTGTGTCTGGGGTATCAGACAAATTACTAATGCAAAATGGATTTAAAGCAGTTTCAGTAAAAAAAAAAAAAAAAAAAAAAAAAGGAATTATACTTTCGCTGAGGAGTAATGTAGGCTTGTGTTGAAGGGAATTTCATACACATTTATAACTATAAAAAGAGGGAAGAGAGTTTTGGGAGGAAAAATGATGGTAAAACAAAAATTGGGAGGCATGTAGGGTGATGGGAGAGGATGTTGATGACTGATGGCTGACAAATTGAACCCAATTGAATGTTTAAATGCAGCCGAAATGTCTTAAATTGGAGTTTGATACTGAACAACCGATGGAAAAAGTAGGACTGAGAAATACAACGAAAATGTCATCTCTGGATTAAGATCTGTCACAAGGAAGATGGTAGGAAGATAGTAAATGTTGATAAGAATAGAGTCCTGCCAATTTTAAGGTTCTCCTCTGTTTCACTAGCCCATGCCTGCTACTGAGTTTTACTAATACTAGTGCAGTGCCCGTTCAAAATGTGCCTATGCGGAACAGGTTGATTACTTATTATTTCTCAAGAACCGCATATGTATGTATCAATTGACATACGTATCAATTAAAACGATAAGGAGTTAATAAATTAAATGGTTTAAATCTAGACAGAAAATTCACCAGAGAGACTAAACTAAGGTTGAACCATAGAAGCACTTTACGGCCTTCAGTTGGTTGATTCTGCTGCCAATCAAATGCGTCTGCACTCCTATTGGCTAGTTTTACTGCCTCCGCCTCTGTTTTTTCCTCCTGTGTATGCTCGTTCTTCGCTCTTGGGCAGTTTAACTGAGCGGGGTAATTTTAATAATGCAGATTCACTTGATTGTGTTGTTTTATTATGAACTTGAGATACCACCAGTCAATGTATAAGAGTGTAAAGCAACAAAGCCCAACTGAAATTCCAGATATTCTTCAAAAAAGAACACTGGTCACTATAGTTCAAGCATGTCAATCATTCTGTACTTTTGGGATTTTGGGGCACTGACTGACCTTCAACAGACAAAATCAAAGGAATATCGTTAGCCCAAATGACCCAAAGTACCACAGTCCTTCTTAAAGTTGGTCTATTGTGTTCTCCGCCTGATCTATTCCCATTACCATTACCATTATTACCCATTTTGGGTAATAAACCTCTGTTTAGTCCACACAGAGGAAGAAAATAAGTAAGGTCACCACTATTGCAACACAGTAGTTTGGTGGACAACTTACAACAGTAAGTGGTTCGATTCCCAGCTCCTCCAGTCCACATGCCGATGTATCCTTGGGCAAGATACTTAACCCCAAATTGCCCCTGGTGGCTGTGCCATCAGTGTATGAATGTGTGTGAATGGTTAGTTTCCTCTGATGGGCAGGTTGGGACCTTGCATGGTAGCTCCTGTACCCATTCAGCATATGAATGTGTGTGAATGGGTGAATGTGATTCGCAGTGTAAAAGCACTTTGAATGTTCGGAAGACTAGAAAGGCGCTATACAAGTACAGTCCATTTACCATTTACACCATAAGGCCACCTAGAGGATCAATGTAAAACCAGGTAAAAACCTGTAGATTCTTTGTACAATGTTTATCATTTGGTGCTGTTTAACCTTCAAACTGTCATCCACTGAAAAACTGATAAAGCAAAATCAACATTGTGTTCCCTGGACAAAGGGTCAGCTGATCACACCTACCAGGAGCCAATCATCAACAAGGAACTGCATGCTGATTGAAAACACTTGAGATTAAGCATAAATCCAAGTAAAGCCCCAAACATGTTCCATACAGGTATGCAAATGGAAACACCTGGCCCAGCCGGCACAAACATGCTACCCAGATGAACACAGTCAACATGTGCTCTTCATGGAGGTGATCAATCTCAGTCCTCAAGGAGGCTAGTTGAAGCTAATCATAGCATTTCCATTTCCCGACGGAATGATGTTACTGCCCAATGTGGCCAATGGGGGGGCAAACACCCACTGCAACTACAGTTGAGAACCACAGCTTCGTGGGTGTGTTTTTTCCCCCCGGGGCTACAAGGGTCAGTAATGAGACCAGTCGCACTAAAAAACAATCTTGGACAAACAACACAGGTGAGATTTATGCTTTATCTGTTTTCAAAAAGTGCTTCAGATTTACGAAAGAAAACAGCTCTAACACAGTGGAGGCAGTCCAAAACGGTAAAGTACAGCAAAGTAACACCTGCCAAGCTGATTTGGCCCAAACCAAGGGACAGAACATTTAAAAAAAAAAAAAAACTCCTAGGGCCCTGTGACAGATGCAGGCAGTTGGACCAGGCAGTGATGAACTAGTACTCTCTACATAAGTGTTGGAGTGCCATTGCAGCCCAATCCCATATAAACAGCTTACTCTTATATTTCCTATATCCGCAAATCCCCACAGACTTCATCTCTTCACCTCGCTCTTTATCACCCTCTCCCTCTCACTTCAAGTATTCCTAAGCTCGTCCTCATCTTAATGAGCCACTCAGCGAAGGACTTTGCTTCCCTTCCTTCCTTGCTTTTCCACAAATTCGTAGCGGAGGGACACATCAGTCAGAGTGCTTTCCGAGGGGAAAGTGGTTTCCTATCTCTACGCTGATGATTGTTAGAGGTGCCGTTCACCTTCTCTCACACCTAGCAGAATGAGTGAGACACCTTTAGAATGTGTGTGTGTGTGTGTGTGTGTGTGTGACAGAATAATAACCAGATCCAATGATACGCTGAATATTATTCCTACGATTCCTGAAAAGCTGTAACATTTACATATAAATAACTGTGGATTTTGCTCATCTTCATCGCCGAGTAACACGACACAGCAGTCATTCAAACGTGTTCGGAACACCTACGTTAGACTAGTAGTTTCCTAGTGTCATGAAAAACCGTTTTCAAGGAGGAAAACAACAAAAGCATTCATAGGGTTTGAGCGGTTTTTCTCTAACTTTTGATGTGGGAAAATTTTAAAATTTAATTTAAATTCATTTCACAAAACAACAAAAAATGTAAGCAGGTCACCATCAAATCCAATGTCCACTGATTCTACATAGAAGCTGTAAGGCTACACTGTACTTACCATTTATTAGAGTATGTCCCTTGATAATGATGTGATCTGGTGCACAGGAAGTGGTCACTTTTATATATTGAATTTACCTGCAGAACTGGACCGACTTTACTTAGTTAGTCAATAATATGGCTGGCACTTTTTATCTGAAATTCAAACTGTATGGTACTTTGGGGTGCGTTGATTGTGTTCAAAATAACACAAATGAATATATATATGAATATGTGTGAGTAGCCTGCTGTAGTAGCCACATAACAGCAGAGAACCTTGTTGCAAGTCATTCCATTTTTTTCCTGTCTAAAAATATAAAATGCCCAAAAAATTTTTTTTTAAACATAAATAAAAACTACTATATAGAGCGATAATTACTGAGATTAAGTGCATTGAATGGCTATTGCAGAAAAAATGCCAACCATTAACAGCAGCAAAGATGTAGATTGACTTCATAAAAATGTTAAAGACATGTTGTAAGATATATAAGAAATACTCTACTCGGAGTCATTTTTACATTTTATCTTTCTTTTAAGTTTTCACCTTAAAAAATTCCTCATTAAAAACCTAACAATTCCATCTATTTCTTCTCCCTCTTATAAAAATTCTGAATCTTTGAATAAACAAATGACTGAACACGAGATGTCTCCTGCTTCACTGTAAAGTCCATCCTCAGCGAGGCTTCATGTTCCCACATCACACTGGTTTAAGTAGAATGCTACTTGTAACTAACTAGTTGTGATGTCACACATCCGCTTCATAGACCCCCCGCCACTTAAAATCTGATTTTCACTCGAGTTTAGAGAAACTTTCCTCCTTCAGCAGAAGAACGTATAAACAGCTTCCGAGTGTCAAACTCTGCACGGTGAAGCCCAAACATCCAACGGAAGGAACAAGGAGAAAAACACATTTTTGAGTGAAGGGGGACTTAAAGGATTATCATTTTAAGTCATTAAGTGCGACACACATTGGCAGCTGCATGAAGCGTGATGCACGTCAGTTTACACCCATTTCACACTACGGGCATGTCAATACTCAAAGTGTTAATTACATGTTAAATACAAGAACATAGCTCACAGTGATTGTCACAAATAAAATAGTCTGAAGTCTCTCACACCATCACTCTAAATATACATGAAGTGCAATACAGACATGATCCTGTTATATCAGCTGATCCATCATGGTTAAGTATCAAGCCCTGATCCATTATTTTGAAAAATGTGGGTTTTAGTATTAAATTACTCTTTAAAAACAACAGAAAATAAACATTTAAAAAACTTTAATTACTTATTAAATTCATTGCAAAAAGATTGAGAAATGTATAATATAGAATATGCAGTAGTTTATAAAACTAAACAGTGGTGACATTCTCTGGAATCATTTATATAGCGTCTGACATTCTGCTCTCACAGAGGAGGCAGCCGAGTTAACTGTTGCTTAAGACGGGATCTTTTCTCAGTCCATCATAAAGCAGGTTACAAACTTCACATGTTGCTGTAGAAGTGAACTAGACTCCATCCTGGCACAGACACTGATAACATTAGACTGGAACAGGAAGCTCTCAGAAATAGAGCTCGCTCTGGCAGCCCCCTCACCTACACACCATGCACCCTCAGAGCATAAACATAACACTTGCAAAATGAATAATGACTAAACGAAGCCCACACAGCAGACCGGAGAGGACCTTGCGCACAGTGTTGCTGTGGGTGTTACAAATAACAACCACGCAATCTTGTTAGATATCAAACAAAATATTCTTGGAGGGTGCAACCTCTCCATCACGCCGGGCCTGGTGTTTGCAGTTGGAAAAAATGAGGCGGTGAGAAAAGGTGAGCTGGGCATTGTCGGGGAACGCGTCGCTAATGAAAGTTTGCCTGTTTAGAGGTCGAGGCACAAACAGTTTCTGCCGACTTGCGCTGTGAGTCTTTGCTTTGCCTCCCCCCCCCCCCCCCCCCCCCCGCGGAAATAACAGCCCACGCTTTTCAACAGCTCTCAAATCATCCCGTACGGATTCCTCTGGGTTTCCGAGAACAGGCCTTGCATTGCAAAAGCATGTGGAGCGCAGGCCCTCGGCAGGCTGCTCTCTGCGCCTGGTAAATGGGCCGTGTTGCAGGCAGATATTGTAGAGGAAAACTGCTGAGCAAGGAGTTTATCTCAATCCCAGCAGAGCAAAAGTGCATTAGGAGTTTGGAGGAGGTTTTTTTTAACCTTTTGATGACATGTCTGAGATTGAGTGAGTGTGAGAAAACTGACAATGAGAGTGATCGGGGAGGGTGCAGAGCATGGTGATGACAGTAGGCGGCATGAATGAGGTTACAATCCTCAACATCAGGTCATGATGTCACAACAGGATGTCAGCACTTTTAATCAACCATCTACTCTAAATGTTTCATGATGTTTGTGCAGGATGTCGCCGAGGTTGCAGAAATCCAAAAAAAAAATCCTTTCAAACACATCTGAGACAGACTGAGCACGCCACTCAAAAAGAACTCAAACACATCCAAACAGTGTAAACTGCACCCACACGTTTGTCTAACTGGGCCAAAATAAACACTCAGAGTGAATTAAAACTCTTGTCAGTTCTGTGAAGGCAAAAAAAACCAACAAAAAAACACGCTGCCCACTGAGATGTACTGTATCTACCTCCAGGCAAGAAACGCTCAAGATTTCAAAAGAATGCGTCAGTCAGTTAAATTTGTGGGTGAGGCTTAAGTAGTCGGCATGTACTTGACCAGAACACAACAAACACAAAGCAGCGGTTGTGTTGACAAAAGAAACAGAGAAGTGGGAATTCGTGTGAGCTCGGTTCTCTGTGAAGAGGGTTGCACAGATCTTGCTTGATAATACTAGAGAGAGAGAGGGAGATTTTAAAATGCATTAGCTGAGGGCTACGAGAGAGAGAGAGAGAGAGCGGAACAAAACCGAATTGTGATTTTTTTGTGAAGAGTCCTTGAGTCGATCCTCTCAGCTATCTGTGCAGACTGTCCATGTAAAGAGTACAAGAGTTCCAACTGACTGCTGGTCAGTCTCTCCTGCACAGTAAGGCTGCTCTATTATGGCAAAAATCATATTCACCATTACTCTGACCAATGTTGAGATCACTATTATTTAACACAATTACCTTGGAAGCATCATGCATTTATTGTACTTTAAAAAAAACAATTTTTATTAACAGTGGATTTCCTTGAACTTTAAATATAGTTCAACTGAAAATTTAAAAAAAAATAAATGAAATAAAATAATTATGTTCAAAACTTCATAACGAGTAAGCTTTGACAGTTGTGCTCTTTAATCTTTAATGTTGCTATGGTTACAGGTTGGGTAGCGGATGAATTTAGAACTGTGATTTAACTTGAGCTGTGTGCAATAAACACTTTTAACGCACACCTGCTGGCCAATCAGAAAAGAGTATTCACCCGGACCATGGTATAAATAAAAATAATAAATAAAAAAAATTAAACCAAAATAATTGAGATCATCTAACAGTGATTGTTAAGATGCATGTAGTGTGGAGAGCAATCAATACTAAAATGATTATTCATCATTTCCACAGGTAGGTTTGACTCTCTGGAGAACAATGATTTCTCATCAGATTTTTACAGTAAGCATGTGCACAATAACAGACCGCAGACAGAGAACGCACGGATCCGAGCAGCTGGATGAAAGGAACGAAGCATCCTGGTATCTGAAATGATAGAATCAGAGTCTGACTGAAACTAAAACAAAATAACCTGCAGATGTGTCAGTAAGTCAGTTTCCACTGCTGAACATTTGACTGTTTGTTAAATTCAGACACATTCACGCAGTAAGGAAGAGTTCTGCTCTCTGCTCTGCGTGTCTCATCCCTGAGAATGCTGCACGATACTCGTTTTATCTCAATTATCTTAATTGTTTGAAGCCAAAATTGTAATTGAAAATTAAATTGGATTAATCATCCTTTCCTACTGCAGTGATGCTGGACTTCATTTGTATTCAATCATGCTTATAGGTCTTTTACTTTTTATTTGCAAAGGGTTTCACAGAAATTTTCAAAATAAAATTTTTTTTTTTAAATATCAGCCTGTGGCGTGGCCAGCACAAAGTTATGGTTGCTAATGAAGGCCGAGTGGAAGACATTAGTTGGTTGCAATCTGAACTTAATTCATCAAGATGAATTGTTTTGGTCACCACTTATGTATCTCATCATGAGAGTGCAGATGGTGGTCATTCCATATTATTAATATTAGTGTAGGTGTATTACTTCTTACTGACCTTGCATTTCTGTTCTGATCTTTCTCTCAAAGTGTAAAAAAAATGATTGATGAAAATGACTTTTACAAGCTCAGATTATCTCTTTAGTTATTATTACAAAGAAAATAATGTTTATGTCAGAACTACATTGTGATTACATCATTGGCACAGGGTGGCAGGTTTAAAAATCTAAATATAGGCACCACTTGTTATCTCTACATGATATAATCATGTCATGATGGAGATAACGGGCCCTAAAAACATCCTCAGCCTCCACAGCTGATCCCGGCTTCTATATCCTGGCACGCACGGGAGCCCGAGAGTTACAGCGCGCCACGGTTAACAAGCTGCGAGAGATATGTGAGCATGATCGGGCGAGTCAAATCTCATAATGTAGACGAAAATGTTTTCATCTTGCGATACTGTGAACTATCATAACCTCTGCTGTTCATTAAATGGTTGTTTCTCAGGGGAGAGTACAGTAAGCTGTGCAACAACAGAAGAGGAATGATATCCAGAGAATAAGTTTTAAATGGATGATGAGCTCCACAAAAAACTGTTTCAGAGCGAGCCTTTCCTCTTATTATCATGTCTAGCAGATTAAACAGACAATATAGCTGCAGTTATTCAACATTATACTGACCGTCTACTTGATCAGTCTACAAAGATGTCTTTATGTCATTTTAATTATTTAACAAAAAAAAGTGTTATTTATTGGTGCATTCAGTTATAATACTGACTCATCTGATTGTCATTCTATTGCAGACTGTTAATGAGATGATAAATCATAGCAGAGTAACAACTATGAGGGTGTTTAACCTCAGTATTTCATCTGTCTATGACACCGAGTAAACTCATAGACTGTATATAAATATGGACGACGTGTCTCTGCTCCCTACCGCGATGGAAAAGTGAAGCCAAAATATCTCCTTTACCGGAGCGGCCATCTTGCTTGTGTGACGTCATTTGGAGACAGACTCTGCGCAGTAGAGTCGGGTGGCGGGATAACAGCCCGCGGAACAGCTGAGGGGGGCGTGTTCCGCGGGCTGACGGAGGTTTGAGAGCGGTTGTCACAGCTGTCAATCATGACGTTAGACCGCCTTTCTATATCGTCAAATAACTAATTAAAAACAAACTTATAAGAAAAATGAGCACTTGGACAAACATCAGCGTGATAAGAACTACCTGAAATGACAGAAACTATCTTTAGGAAAAATGTATTTGACATGTACTTTGATTTTTTCGTTTGGCTCATGTCCCATCCACTAACATGGAGGGGGCGGGACTTATGACCTATACTGCAGCCAGCCACCAGAGGGCGATCCAGATGTTTTAGCTTCTGGGGAGCTTTAATGACGTCCATCTTTATATACAGTCTATGATTCTGATTTGTCTTCTTAAGAGCTGCAGCGATTAGTCTATTGATCAATCAGTCAATCAACAGAAAATGAATCAGCAACTATTTTGATACTCAAATAAACAAAAAAAATACATTTACATTATATTACATACCTTACATTTGCCATTACCAGCTTCTCAAATGGGAGGTTTTTATGGCTTTCTTTGTCTTCTGTGATGGTAAATTCATTATCTTTAGGTTTTGGACTTTTGATCAGACAAAACAAAACATTTTAAGATACAGAGGGCCCGGTATTTGTATTTGTATCTGTATTTGTTGAGGCAGCAAAATTATTTGTATCTATAAAAGTTATTTGTATTCGAATAAAAGTGGAAATAAGCTTAAAAGTCCTGTTTTTGTTTTTATTACACTTTTAATTTTAGAAAATTAAAGTGCTCATGAACAAACTACCTTACAAAGAAGGTCCCCACACCAGGTCTTGAACTGGAGTCTCCCAGATCATAGACGACTGCGCTGACTACTGAGCTAAAACTTTACTCATCGCCTCATTGCAGACAGACCTCCACCTATACACCCATAACACAGAGACAGCACACCGTGTAACATATAGGGAAGAACTTCAAAGCCAATTATTGCTTTGCACTTTTCATTTATTGCCTATTTTTTACAACTTAACTTTCTTGAAAGGAGAAGGGGAAAAACAGGTTATGGAGAGTCCCTTGGAAGCACTTTGCATGTGTCAGTAGCTCAGCTTTATCTCTGGGGAACACCCCCAACAAATAACTTTTTAAATATTTGTATGAAACAAATATTAGTATAAAACCCACTATGTGTGCTTTGCAGAATAATGTATTTGTATTTGGGCACACCCCTAATCTATACATAGAGATAGAGAGACTAAATCAATGAATAAAAAATACAAATTAACTGATAATAAATGTTGAGTATTAACATGGGCATCAGCCTCAGCAGTCCAGTGTCAGTGGGGCTCTATACGACAGAGGTGAAGGTACCCTGACAGCACTAGCTAAGCTTTTCACTGTGCCACTTTATTGTGAACTGTTGGCAGATTGATGATGTGATGATGCGACTGTACTTCTGCTGACTGCAGCAAATCAGCTCACAGTTTTAATGGCAGACAATCACCACTTCCCTGATGTCCGTATTGTGTTTTTGGAGAGTATTCTTTGAGCAGGCGGTTGGAACAGAGGAACGGCCAATTATCACTGCTCTATTTAGAGCGGGGTTTTTTGGCCAGTTATGATCAGCAGCCAATTAAGTGGTGCATTACTAGTTGACACCATGCTGCAGAGGAACATGCTGATACAAAGTGATGGAGTGACAAAAAAAAAAAGAAGCGTGAACTGGTTGGGGAGCAGAGAGGAAAAAAAAGCACAATCCTCATCTGTTGGACTGGCTGCCCGTTTCCAGCAGTGGGACACAAGTGTGGGACATGTATATTATATATTAAATAAAACAATAGCACAAATAAACTGCTTAGTAGCCAGTATCTGTGCTGCTCTCTAGAGACAAACCAGCTTGGCAAAATGAAAAAGTGTTGCTGTCCAAATACTGAGGAACTGAACTTTCTATTTGCTGTTTTAGTCATCTTTGATAATAACATTTGGTCTGACCTGGTAAAAAAGACACAATGAGAAAGGGTGGGGTTACCGGAACTATAATACTTATTATGGTACAATGTACATTTCCACAGCGCTAATTCCACCAATACAACAACAGAGTCTGAGTCACCCATGTGCTGCTATTGTGTTCTCTTTTTAAACACAAATACTGTTTGCATTCACTGATTATTTCCAACTGTAGGGAACTCTAACCATAGTGGCTTGAAATGTGATAGGAGGCAGACTTAGAGACTTGTTAAAGGACTCATGAAGAAGTAGTAACAGTAATTTATACGCCGCATAACAAAAAGTACACATGTAAACAGCCGACTAAATCAAACTTAACTCACACACAACAGGTAACTCACAATGTATGTCAGTAACATTGTCCATACAAACACTATCATTCTCACCATCTGCCAAGAAAATTAAGTACAAATCAAACAAATACTACTCAAGAAAAACAACAACTAAATACAAACCCACCCCTCCCCCATTGGTTTAACCCATGACATCACTGATGTCAGCAAGAGCATTATCTCGGTTCAAGAAATTCAGAATTAAATAAACAGGAACTAAAATTAAATACTTGTTCATCTTGATTTAACACAGAAAGTGTTACTGTAGCCAATAAAAACATGATGATGATGCTAGCGTGCGCTAACAATGCTACAAATAAAGATGTGATACTGGTTAAACAAACAAATGACAAGCATGATGAGAGATATATAACGTAAATGAGACAAATGCTGTGTACCATCAATGACCCTCAAACACTTCCTGCATATATTTCACATTAAAGCTGAGAGGGAACAGGAGGGTTTAAGCCTTTTGAGCCACTGGAAGGCTTTTAATGTGAAAACATCTGAGCAGGAAGTGTTGAGTGCCCTTGATGATATCTTGACAATGAAAAAAAAAAAGAACTGCAAAGTGACAGGAATTGGCTCAGTAGTAGAAACACGGCATGACTGATGTACTGAGTTAATGTTGTAGAAATGTGTACTATACTGAATTTACCAAGAAAAAAATCAACATGGAAGAAGTGCTGAGTATACAGGAAGACTTTTACTAAAAACATGATCAAATATACGTATCAGAAAGAAAGAATTCTATAAAATAATCTGCTTCTTTCTGCAGTGTAGGTACATAAAGGCTCTGGCTAATTTTAATGTGAAAAAATTAGCATTGACTGTCATTTCAATATCAGGTTTTTATTCTAATTACCAGGATCAGCCTCAAAAAGCAAATATGGCTTAAGTCATAATAACAGATGTCTGTTATTGTTTCATCTTCTGACTCACTGGAACTGATGTTTTGGGGAAAGCAACACTGTAAAAAATGTCATTATTAATGTATCTGTTTTAGAGCTGCAATAATTAGTCAATTAGTTGCCAAAGATTAAATTAATCAGCAACTATTTTGATAGTTGATTAATTGTTTAGAGTCATTTTTAAGAAAAAAAAATTGGAGAAAATAATTGACAAATTAACGGATAATCAAAATAATCATTAGTTGAAGGCTAGTCTGTTTAAGTTTTTACTTTCATTTAGTCTATAAGATGTCAGAAAAGTGTGGAAAATGCCCTTCATCATTTTTGAAAGTTACTGTACACTGATAATAAAAAAAATACTGTAAAAAAAGGGCAAAATCCTCACATTTAAGAAGCTGGAATCGGTGCATGTTCCATATTTTTGCCTCATAAATGACTTAGTGATGATCATTTTCTGTCTATTGACTGATTGTTTATGCGGTGGAGGAAAGCATGTTATACATATGTCATGTCTTCAGTGTCTGGGAGCTGAAGATAAACTCTGCCCTCACTAAACAAGTCTGTTATAAATCTCACATTTTGTTTACTGCTTTGGCTGAACCATCTCTAATGAAGTCATTCCATTGGATTTCATCTGACGGCGCAAAGCTGAAAACAAACTGTGTGCTGAAGTTCATGCAGCAGCAGCAGCCGAGCACACACACACACACACACACACACACACACACACACACACACACACACACACACACACACGGCTTGTTAACTACATTAACTCGGAACATCTTTTTTTGAATAGGGGTTATTGTTTAAGTCCTACTTTGCCTTTGGGTATCTCAGTCCACATGACTGAACAGAGTGATCATCTTCATACCAGCCACTACCACACAAATTGACCTCTATGTGGCTTGCTGAGAGTGGGAAGGGGGCTCGATACGTTCAATACAACTTCTTAGAGTTCATTTTATGTCATTTCAAATATAACGCACAGCCTGGACAAGCGATACCCTGAGCAGAGACGAATGAAATCTAATACATTGTGGTGGTTTCACACAAAAACTACTTGACTTTCTGTGACATAATTGGCTGAAAACTAGGCTACTCAGCTGTACTCCAGCATTTCTCTAAACTGCCTTTTATGGACAACGCGGACAGAGCTGATTCTCTAGTTTGGCTGAAAAAAAAAACTATTTTCAACATCTATACAACATGTCAGATTGGTTGAGTTGAAACTTTTGATCTTCTACAATACAAAACTTCACAAACTTCTATAATAAATCTTTTATAAAGGATGTTGTTAACGGAAAGCCGCTCGCTTTGATGCGTGCCTTTGAGAACATTGAGACGCTCACCCGAAACACGTTAGACAATTCTTGTGATTTAACACTGCGTTGCACAAAAGCAAATGTTAACATGTTACAACACATGCTACTCTTTCTTCTTACAACAAGTCAAGTCTTCTGCTAATTTCGGCATGAAAGCCATAACCCTATACTGCAAACTTTGATGATTCTTTCACCTTGTTCCCCCCCTGGCACCCCACCTCCTCACAATTAGAGGAGGGGGCAGCTGAGGGAGAAACCACAGAAGCGTGATAGAAGTAGAAATGATATTATAAGGTTATTCATTGTGTTTCATATGGTATTTTGGGTGCAGCCTGTGACAGACTGTACAATGAATCACAGCTATTTAGTTAAGCTCTTGTAGGTTATGAGTGTCTTGCGCTTTCGCCTGATAAGCGACGCGGCATTAAATTGCCAGATTTTTAAATGAAATTTGGCTTACGCAGCCCTCTTCTTCACAAAACGACTAATTACTCCAAGAAAAGTTTCGGTGCTTTCACACCAAAACCTCTCCCGCCTCAATTACAACCCGTTCTATTGACTGACACACTTTAAACCCCTCATACATGTTTCCCTATGCCGCCACAACACGCAACTGGTAGATGCTAAAAGAAGTTTTACAGTGTGTCCGCGCTTTTCTGTACCTTGTCCTCCGGTGTCCCCGCTGGCTCTGTCCAGTGTGCCACTCAGCAACAGAAAAAGAACAAACACGAGCAAATGTCCCCATTTTGCCGGTGATATTTGGGCATTTTTCTGCCTGTGTTTACTGTACATCCCTATGACCCTCGGTACCGCCGACTGTCCTCCCTTTCCTCGCCGTTGTTCAACTCTGACTCCCTCTCTGACTCCTCCGAGCGTCAAACACGGCAGAGTAAAATACTACACTTCCTGTCTGAACCATCAAAATACAAGTCCCATGACCGTATCAACGCATACACTATTAAAGGACGTGTCCGCTATTTTTCAGGTGTGTCTTAAAACAACAGTCAGGTTGTTATCAACAGTGAAAGAGGTTTTCCTCACTGTAATCATTCTTCCTGTTCATAGTGGAAATAAAAGATCCCCTTCAAATGTGCTTTCAATGTAAGTGATGGAGGCCAAAATCCACAGTGTGGTCACGCAGTGATTTAGTGCAAAAATGCATTTAAAATTTAATCTGAGGTTCAGCAGTCTGAGTTAGTCATATCAAGTGGATATCTGCCACATTTACAGTCGTTTTAGCATCAAATTCCCTCTTTGTGTTTCCCTGTTGAGCTGCAGGTGGAAGTATAGTAACAAAAAGAGAGACTTTGGCACTAAAAAGACTAATGTTGAAAGATATCTACTTGATTTGACTCATTTGGACACTGAAGCTTCATATTAGCTTCAGATAAACTTTTAAATACATTTTTGCGCAGAAGGAGGACTGTGGATTTTATCCTCCATCACTTACATTGTAAGTGCATTATGAAGGGATCTACTAATGGTCAGTATGAACAGGAGGAATGATTATAGCAAGAAAAACATGTTTCAATGTTAATTTGAATGTTTAACCTGACTGCTGTTGTAAGAGAGACTTGTAAATTTGTTAACCACACACAGAGCACACATCAGCAATCAGGCAGTCAGCACTACCCACCACTCATCTTCTTTGCACAAAACATTTTAGAAACAAAAACTCTGAAAATACTAAAAAACAGAAGACAAAACCTAAAGGAAACATTAAATATCACACTTCCATGTAAAGTTTAAAAGACCTATCATAACCAAATTGAATTTGTGGTCAACCAGCCACTGGGGACAGTAGGTACCACATATCTGCCACTAACTAGTTTTTATCAGCCACAGTTTTAGGTCAAATAAGTTATAGATGCAAGTGTAGCCTTCAATTTTCATGCATAAATACGGTGGGCTACAGACCAGCTGTGCCCCAATTTCGCACTACATACCAATTCTGTGCAAACTGAGTATGTAAACCAAAAGACATGACCAGATGTACCTGTTTAGGTACAGCAGGGCAAAGAGTTGTTGTTGGGACGCTGACTGCTCCAGGAACACCTCAGAAAACAAAGAGCATCCATTATTATATACTTGGAAAAATATTTTACATCCTCTTTGTGAAGTTGTGTCACTTCCTGTTTGTACCATACAAAACTGAGTTATTTTGTGATGTTTTTTATACTTACTGCAAAAACAGTATACAATGGCAATGTATGCATTTATGAAGTGTTCTTGTGATATAACTTAACTATTGACCTGTCTGGGGTGATTCTCACCAAAAATGTTGTAGGATTAACATTTTTGTTTATTAATGTAGTTTATCGACGTAGCTGCTCAGAAGAAAACTACCAAAGCTCCGATATCACAGCTTGCAACCAACAAGTAAATACACCACATAAATGTACCACGAGCATGACCTTTAAACGGCCCTGCACAGTACACATCCATAGTACACCCACACAGTGGATTAGAGCTTTTCTTATAGCAGGCTGCAGAATCAGGAGTGTGTTGGAGTATGTATACTGTGTTCGACATCCTCCTCACTCTCCTGTTAGTTTTGTTGAACCTGCCAGGGTGGGACAAATGAACACTTTTATCATTCTTGGGCAAAGAGTACAATGACCTCACGTAACACACAGAATAGCTCAGCCTACCTTCAGCCTTTAAAAATCAATCTATGCTCTCTGTGAAGATACAATTTAAAAATGAACATTACGTTTGATTTGATGTTTAGGGTTTTTATAGCTTTTTGCTTGCCCTGATGAATGAACTGTATTTTCTCATAATAACTTAACAAGATCACATACATTTGAAGGACTCCAATATCATACAGGTATTCAAATGTAGTCCATTCATTTCCAGACAGATGAAATGTGACTCGGGGTGCTTTGAAAAGCTCAACTCTGTGTGGAATTCAGAAGAGTACAAAACACAGCCAAAACATGTTCAGTGGATGCTTACCCTTGAACAGAAACCTTGAATATCAAGTGCCAAATGATGGAGATTCTAAGATTACAATTTTTCTCTATTAAAAAGATTCAAATATCCATTTCAGACAGGACAAGCTGGGGCCAAAGGCTAGATACACACACGTTTCCTTATTCTTTCATCCAGCCAACAAGTTTCATGCGCACAAAATTAATGTTGAGCTCAAAAGTAAGCAGTTTCATTTTGCTATGCGTACTTTCTGTCATTTCAGTGTGTTTTCTTGTAACCTCACTGCGAAGCCGAACAGAGTAAACACCTGTTTCCTCGCCTATTTATCAGAAAGCTAATCAGCCTGATAACCTGCAGCTGTCATGCCTGCTGCCAATAGCTGCTGCCAACCACAGCTGCAGGTCTTCAGCTAAAGACACCAGAGGGCACTGAAATACCATCAGCTGTAATATTAAAGTGCTTTATTGTATAAGTAATAGTTAATGTTTCATTTAATTGATAATGGTGTTGCTGGGTGTGAACCTACTTAAACACAGTAGCTGTTTTTTGTAGTTATGGACATTAAAATATGTTTGTTTGTTTTTTGCATGCATGTGTGTGTGTGTGTGTGTGTGTGTGTGTGTGTGTGTATAGACGTCTGAAACTTTTATTTTGAAGTCAATATGAACTACCATCCGGTTACGTTGTGAATGTGTTTCACTTGACACCGCTTGGCGCTCCAGAAAACAAGGCGTGGATTTCATTAATGCCTTCACATGTCTTTGTTCAGCGGATGCAGTGTGACTCGTCTGAGAGTCATGTTCGTTTTGGTCGCAAATAACAACAAAACTCCATAAATTATTTTTTGGAAAAATAAAAGTTTCCTCATAAAAAAAATGCTTAAAAAACAAGAAATAAAAAATGTCATTATTAAATAAAATTTGTCTTAAAGCAGCACTCATTATACATAAAAGCATTCTTCCTTGAAACTTAAGCGAATTTAGTTTTCAAATACAGTGCTGTTACATTTAGAAAATATATTTATACATAGATATTTATATTTCACCTCATGTTTGCATAAAGAACGAGCATATCTATTGATGATGCTGTTATGCCACATTTATGTCATATCAGAGTTATGGTAACTATTAGATTCCGAGTTGTGAACAGCATTCACACCAACATCAAAAGTCCTAATTACAACTGGAAAACTCTGACTTTTCTGAAAGCTCAGATATCCAACTTGGCACTTCTTAATTGCCTGAAACTACTAGACATGAATACTAAGCACTGAATCTGTCACTGAATGTGCGGTACTTCCTGTGGAATAGGCAACACAGGGTCAAGGTGAATAACACCTCATCCTGCCCCCTGTCTGGAGGGCTCTAAAGAGCAAGCGGACAACACAGCCATTGTAGCTGTCATCTCAAATAACAATGAAGCAAACAATTCATCCAAAACTCACAAATTTATCTTTAACGTCAGCCACAAATCACACTTTAAAACCCCTTACAACCCCATCACTGCCTCATTCAAATTTCTTGGCACCCACATCTGCAATGCACTCAAATGGGACTTAATCAAAAAAGCCCAACAAAGACTTTTCTTTCTACGTCAGCTGAAGAAATTCAGAGTGAGACAACACCTCCTGCTCCACTTCTACACTGCCATAATTGAAAGTATCTTCACATCATCCAGAAGAGTCTGGTGCAACAGTTCAGACAGCCAAACTCACAAAAGACTCCAGCTGATTGTCAGCAAGTTATCTAAAATCATTGGCACCCCACTTCCATCCCTAAAATCCCCATACCAAAACCAAACATAAAATCATCTCAGACGCCACTCCTCCAGCTCACCTTCTGTTCCAGCTGTATAAATCACTGCCGTCCAGGGCAAACCGTTTTTTCCCAGCTGCAGTACGGACCTTGAACTCCTTGGCTCCTTAGTCAATGTGAACTGTGTTAACTGTGATTGTGGTTATATGATTCTTTTATGCGCAATGATGTGGATGGAACTGTTCTGTACTGGACTGTTCCAGAACCTAATTCTACTGTGAGGTCATTAAAGTGAATTGAATTGAATGTCTGAACATTAAAGGGGAGCTCTGATGATTTTTCCAGGTGTTATATGTGAAAAAAGTAGTATAAAGCCTTTTGTGTCTCCAGAGGGAGCTGTGTGAAATCCAAGCAGCAACCTCTGGGGCTGTAAAATAAAGCCAATGCAGAAGTGCCAAAAACTGCAGTTCCTTGAATGGCCACTCGAGGGTGGCTCAAAAAGTGAGTCAATCCCCATAGACCCTCATGTTAAAATGCCCAACTTTACAGCAGAAATAAACATGTTTACGGCCTGGTACAAAAAACAGTTTAGGTCTCTAAAGCTAATTTCCCCTTTCATGACAACTGTACGGGGGGGTGAATTTTTTTATAACTCACCCGTTTAAATTTTATTAAGCCGTAAAGTTATGCATAATGAAGGACATGGCAGCTTTGAGTGACAGGTCCACCAGCCGCTAGGTGGCTTGTTTCAGCCATTCGGCCCGCCTCTTTGCCTATTTTTGATTGGCTGGGAGTTAGGCAGCGTCATGCACTTCCAAGATGGCGATGGCCGGAGCGGCTCGCTTTGAGCTTCAAAACCGCTCCTCAGAAACCAACGGGTGACGTCACGGTAACAACGTCCATATTTTTATACAGTCTATGGCGAAATCTGATAACTTGCCTCAAATGATGTCACTTGAGTCAGCATCAATTGAGGCTGAAGACTACTACTACTAGTTTGAAAAAGTGGAGTTAGAAAGAAATGAGATTAGCAGACTTCGCAATCCTGTTGGCATCCTTCCCTTCACCTGGCTCTGTCCAAAGTTCATAAACAGCCAGGAGTAGTGACTGTGTACAGCTTCTCAGAGTCACATAGTCACAGTGAGGTTGCCAGGTTTGATACCATCATGCTTGTATAGATAAAAACACAACAAAACACAACCTGTGCTCACTGACTGTATCTGGCAAACTTATAGCCACTTCATAGAGGTACTAGAGGGATGGATGTCTGCAGCTTCAGCATAAAAATATCATTCTTATCATAGAGTCATTATTCAAAAACCTGAAAAAAACAAACAGCCAAATTGCCACATGAGCTTTTAATTTGTAGCTTGATGCACAGCAGCAGCTGGAGCTCTATTTGAATTCCAAATATGCAAATCTTTGTCTGGCGTATACCCTATCATCAGAACTCTGTTGGAAGATGTATTGTCTGGATTAAAGGGGGGAGATGGCGTGATGTGAGTGGTGGGTGGTCGGATGTCAAAAACAGCGCTGTCTCCCTCTGTTATAATGTGTATGAATTATTGCTTATCAATTTGCATGAAGTCAGTAATGAAAATCAGATGGAGGATGAATAATACATTGCAGGGCACCACTTGTGGTTTCATTTTCAATCTAGCTGCCATTTACCCACCTCCAAAGATCCCATTGAATATTTAGATTATTGGATTGAGACGACCATAACAGCCCTCAGAGTAAAGAATTTTCTAAATGAGTAATTCACAGAACCCCCGAAGTTCTGAAAAAAATATTTTTTTAAAATCTTATGTACCCAAGATAATATTGTGTGTGCACAAGATAACAACTTGTGTGAAAGGGATAAAAGCTTGAACAACATGGTACCTTGTGCACTCAAGATAACAACTTGTGCAAACAAGATAACGTGTGAGCACAAAATTGGAATGTCTGTGCACAAGATTACGTGCAAACAAGATAACAACTTGTTCAAACAAGATATCCGATACAAAAAAGATAACTTGTTCAAACAAGCTAATATCTCATATGAACAAGATAACTTGTGCAAACAAGATAACAACTTGTGCTAACTTGTATGAACAAAATAATCTGAGAACATAATAACTTGTACAAACAATATACTATCTTGTGCAAACAAGATAACATTTTGAACACTAAATATCAGACAATATCAGACAACTTGCACACACTACATAATAATTTGATAAAAGAATTATTTTCAGGACTTTGGGTGCTCTGTGTTAACTCCTTTGTTGCTTAAACATGTTATAGGGCCTCTTCTAACCTATTTTTACATTTTGGCTATTTATTTTTACAGGACCTATTCAATATTAATTCAAAGACTGAGCCTTGTGCCTGTAGCAACACTGAATGTAAACATTTTGTGCAACTCCAAATTTATCTTCCTTTCTTTCAGTGGTGTTTTTCCCCTCTACCTCCTCCTCCCAGCCTTATGCAAAATCAAACAATCTGAACAGCTTCAACTCTCACATCAGCTTACAGGCTGTACTGCCCTCTGCTCTGCCATATCTGGCCCAGGACAAAATGACATCCACAGCTTGGTCTAGTTCAGAAAAGCTATCAGTTTCCTCCAGAGGATTCAGATCATGTGCTGGCGAGCTGCTTACTCTATAATGTGTGTATGTGTAGCAGTCAGAGCATGATGGCAGACCAGGATGAAGCCCGGAGTCATTGTCTATCCATTCCCCTGCTACGGCAGCGTGGTGGTGTCATGCTCACTCTCTTTGACTCTGGAATTATGGCAAGGATTTAGACTTAGCTGGCAGGAGGGGGTGCTGGATAAGACGGATTTATTTCACCTCATCTGGAAAATGTCCCCTCTGCCATAAGACCACTTCAGTGACTCTTTATCCTGCCAGTGGGAGAGTGGACATTGCGCTCGTTCACTCAGCCGTGGCACAAATGGCTTGTTTTTTTGTTGTTGCTCAGCTCTGTTTGGGGGATATTGTCAGCACCACTTGTTACACTGAAAGGTCAAAAGCTTAGACCCAGACACGTCCAAATCCATCATCCCATTCACACGGCTCAGGGAGAGAAAAGCACTGTCAACCAAAGATATCAGAGAAGGTAGACGATAAGATTTACTTGGCCTTTAAGGGCCATAAACCTTTCAGAATAAACCTTTAGATGCCATGTGATTGTTTGTGTCTTATATATTATTGATTGAAAACAAATACACAGCAGGAAATAAAGTTTTCATTTTCAATTTTACTTGTTTTTTTTCTCTGATCCATTTACCCACTCCTGCACCATCCCTGACTCCCATGGTCAACATTGACAATCACAGTGCATAATATTCTGAATATTCAAAGAACATATTATTATTGTTTAACATAAATGTCAGATTAAGGAGGATTTACACATGAAAAATCATTAACATGCACACATCAGGAAAGTATGGAGCCCAGGAGGTGTCATGCAAGAAAAAAAAAATCACACTATATATTTTGCCTCCTCCGCTCATGTAGAGAGCAGCAAAGGCTGCTCATGGCACATTCAGTCAGGGTCTATCTGTATCAGAGTATATCTGCTGCTATATTTTGTTATTTACAGTAATGATTGAAGAGGTTGTGCCCAGTATATGGAAATACACAATAAAGCCACTATTGTACAACCCCTGTACTAATAATTTGACAGTAGAACATTACTATTTTGTCACTCCAGAATAAATGGAGTTGGACATTTATTTATCTTTAAATAAAAACATTCTGACGGAGCTCAGGACTCATCTTGAAAATTGCTGTTTTATTTTAGATTTGACTGGATAAACTTCTCTGATGTGAAGAAAAAACGCAATTACCATTCCTGACCATCCCTATTGCCACAATGGGATAATTAATAATAATAAATATTGAAGTTAGTGCTTCTGTGCCATGTGCGTAAAAATGTGCACAGCCCCATTTTTAATTTGGAGATGCTACAAGACTCCAAACTAACTTTTTGACATTGTACTCCCAACCTCAAAATTTTTGTGCCACTACCAAGTTATTCACTTAGATGAATGCATAATGAGGGGAAAATGACACCAAACATGATGTTTGAACTTCCAAATGTATTGTATGTCGTTATACAAATACACTGAAAGAAAAACTATATCAACATGCTGAGTCAACTCCTGTCTAGTACAGCTTCACTCAGGCTCTCTGTCCTTCCTGCATTGAAATACTGCACAATGGACAGAGTTGAGCACTTCATCTTGGATTTTGTACAAATGCATTAGTGTTCCAACTTTAGGTCAATCACAGCTCATATTTGGAAATATTATACACTGGGGACCAATAGTCTGAGACTGCATGGAAAATCTTTAATATTTTCATATAAACCTGGAAATAATCATAAAGTTTGAGGGTTCAGAAACATTTAAAAACACAGGAAGTTATGACATGTAAAATAAAGAAGAAATATTTAAGATTCTGCACTATTTCTAGGTCAGCAAAATTTTTTAAAGCTTTGTCTTTATTGTTTTCTTTTTAGAAGGGGCAAAAAAGGGAGAAAAGAAATAAAAAGGAAAGAAAATACAATAAAAGGGGAACAGAGTCTGTAGGGAGGAACAGGTCTACATTCTATTCAGACAATATTACTATTTATGCCCTTTTAATTTATATATTAACCATTTTCTCCAGCCTTTCGCAAAACAATCTTTCTTCATTTTTAACCTATATGTCAGATTCCTCATCACTAGGATATCATCTACAATGGTCAGCCATTGTTTGTAATTTGGTGCATCAGTCTTGAGCCAGTTCTTAGTAATAGCCTTCTTTATGGTAGCGAGGAGAATCCTGACTGCTATATGCACAGTTCCTTCCATATGTCCCGGGTATAAAACAAGACATGTTTGAGGGATTTTGTAAGCCACTACCTCACACAGAAGAGAATGTATACCATTCCAGAAAAGTTTTATTTTCATGCAATTTCAAAAAATGTGTGTGTGTTTGGTTCCATGTTATTACACAGTCTCCAGCCTGGTTGTTGAATATTTATTTGTTTACTTTTAATTCTGGGTGTGATGAAGTAATTAATGTGATTCTTCCATATAAATTCTCTCCAACTCTGTGATTGTGTTGTGGTCTGGTGTATTTTCCACATATCATACCACTTCTTTTCAGGGATCTTTTCATTCAGTTCTCTTTCCAATTCAGCCTTAATATATAATTTTGAATCCCTTCCAGATTCCATCAAACAAAAGTACAGGATTGACATGACTCTGGGAATAGCATTATGGTATGCTTGTACAAGTACCTTTATGATAGGATGTATTTTTATGATAGTCCTTCATTTTTAAATATTTACCCAAGTCCTGGTTTGTTAGGTCATTTTTTTTTTTTTAATTCGTCTTTTAATTCATTTCACCCTTTTGAGTAACCGTGTATATGGCTGTTATACCCATTCCCACCCACTGTTTAAATCTAAAGTCAGACCTTCCGCATTCAAATTCACAATCAAAAGCATGTCTAGAGTAAATAATGTTATTGGGTCTAGGTCTACCTCATCTTTTATAGGGTCAGGGATCTTTCTTTCCCCAATACTTGCTTGAATCAGGTATTTGGACGCAGGCTTTTCGATATCTTTCCATCAAGCTACATAATCTGCATTGCACCAGTAAATAAGTGGACACAATTGTGCTGCGTGAAAGTATTCTTTTAGAGTCGGGAGTGCCATTCCCCCTTTGTCTTTAGGTAGCTGAACAGTGATATAACCGACCCTAGGTCTTTCACCTTACCATTTAAGAAACTGGACTATAAACTGCTATATTCATGGGCAGAGATTAGAATAAATATAACAAACATGGTAGAATATTCATTTTCACCACACTTATCCTATAATTTAGCCCCATTGGGTAAGTGGAAAATCTTTCAATATCTTTCCTTATGTTTACATCGCTATGTTCATAGTTGCTTCAATATAGCCTTGATAGGTGTTTAGTTATGTTAATACCCAAGTATTTAAGTGATTTTGCTTCCCAATTTATTTTCAGTTCTTTAAGTTTTTGATCTGGTGAACAGATAAACATGAGAATTTGAGTTTTAAGTATGTTTAATTTGTAGTGAATATAAACCATATTGTTCCAAAATTTACGTAAGTTGCATAAAGGAGTTCACTGGGTCATTCAAGTACATCATAACATTGTCCGCAAAAAGACGTATGTTTTCGGTTGTTGATTTCTATTCCTGTTATTGAAGTGTCTTGTCTGATCAATTGGGCCAATGGTTCAATGTATAGAGCAAACAAGGTAGGACTGAGACAACAGCCCTGTCTAGTTCCTTTTGCTAATATTTCTAAGAGAGCCATTAACTTTTACTCTAGCTGTGGGTTTGTTTTAAATAGACTTAATGCATTGAATTGATTCTATATTAAATCCAAATTTCTCCAATGTTAGATATACATTAAAAATTCCCAATTGACCCTATCAAATGCCTTTTCTGCATCTAGGCTAATCACAGCTGTTGGTAAATTATTTCTATGTATTCTATGTATGATGTGCAACATTCTTCTAATATTGTCTTATGTTTGTCTAACTGTAACAAAGGCAGTTTGGTCTTCATCTATCAAGTCTGATACAAATGAGTGGAGCCTGTTTGATATAATAGAGGTGTAGAGCTTGTAATCAACATTTAAATTGATATTGGTCTATAGTTTTGGCAATATTCCTTATATTTTAGTGGTTTAGTGGGAGTACTGTGAATATTGCTTCCTTCCATGAGGGGGGATTAACATCTTTAGCCATGATCCAATTAAAGGTAGTGTGGAGCAGAGGGGACAGTTCTTTTTCAAGCTTCTTGTACCACTCAGATGAAAATTCTTCACTACCAAGTACCTTGTTTGTTTTTAGTTTTTCTATTGCTTTCTGGATTTCATCTGTAGTTGTCATTGTTGTTAAGTGTTCATTTTGCTTTTTACATAGAGCGAAGGTCCAAGGAGTCAAGGAATGTTTTAATATCATTTTGATTTGAGGCCAATGATTAAGTGTAGAGTTCTTTGTAGTAGTATTTCTTTTGGTTCATAATTAGGTTGATTTGTTTTTGGATCATTAAGTTTATAGACCATCATTTTTGCCTGTTGTTTCCATAATTGTCTCGCCAATAACTTGGCAGCTTAGAGGCCTGATTCATAGTAATTTTGTTTTAAATATCCTGCTTTTGTCTCTATTTAATTTTGGAGAGGATCATTCATCTTCTCTCTCACCTCTTTCATTTGTTGTTGTGTCTTTTGGTCAGTTTTTCCATTATGTTATTGTTCCAATTGTTTTAGTTTGGCTGAAGTATCTTGTATTGTTTTTCTTTTTTAAGGTTACTTGTAATCAGTTTTCCTCATATGACTGCTTTTAATGCATCCAATAGTATAGCTGTGTTGGTCTTGTCATTATTATTTTCCTCCAGATAAGTCTGAATGTCAGCTTTGATTTGCTCAACTATTGACTTATTGTTTAATATTCCCACATTCAATCTCCATATTGTATCTTTCTGTCTGCAGCTCAAATAAATCTTCGGGTAAATGGCGTTATGATCGGACACATCAGCCACTCCAATATGACATAATTGTATTCTATCCCTATTCTCTTTCTGCATGAAAAAATAATCAATTCTGGAGTAAATAGAGTGTGTTGCAGAGTAATGACTGAAGTCTCTCCGCAGAGGATGAATGTCCCTCCACACATCAAAAAAGCACATTTACTCCAATACATTTTTCACCAAATTTGTGATGGGTTTCTTATTTCTCTTGAAGCTAGTTGTGTCCATGTTGTAGTACATTATCAGATTGAGGTCTCCTCCACATATGTATAACCTCACTTTCTACAGCAATAGTATCGAATAGGAATTTAAAAAGTGCTTATCAGTCTCAGGTGGTGCCTATATGTTCACTTTCAAATTTCTTTTTGACACTCAAATTTGATTACATTAGATATTAGAATTGTTACTCCTCTTTTGCAGGTATTAGAGTGGGAACAATAAAAAGTATTTTTGAATCCAAATTAAATTTCTCTTCTATTTGTGACAGGTGAGTTTTTTTTTAGGAAGTTGATCTGCATCTTTTCCTTTTTAAGTTTGGTCATAATTTTGGCTCTTTTAACCATTAACATTTAAAGACATTAACTTGATCTCTTCTTGTTTGGTATTTATGGGCCATTTTAGGTCTATTAACACTGTAGTGACTCCCTCACAGGATATCAGTAAAATATTCATGAGCGATTAACAATATTTTAAACAACAAGCAAGAATATCTAAACTTAATTATATACAAAAAAAGGTTACCTCCAAAAAGAGGTGTCAACAACCCTCATTATATGTTGACTCTCTTTTTGTTTTAAGGGAAAAGCCTCCCATAAAGAAAGGGTCCCGAGCTAGTAATTGGATTCAACCCATTAGGGGTTAATCTGCCCATACTAGGGCTGTATTGTAGGTAGCTGTGTTTCAATCCCTCAAGCGAACAAACCAGTTATTTATAACTATATATATTTCAGGTCCGTTTTCACTTTGTTATGCAGGGCTTGAATTTGTTTGCTAATGTCATCCAAACTGGCTTAAAATGAAGCCATTGTGAGCTTCAGGTGTTAGCATGTTCTTTACCTTCTTTACCTTGACTGTCCAGGTTTTTTTTTTGTTTTTTGTTTTTGTTGAAGCTCCACTCATTATCAAAGGTCCTGGGTCCTCCTTAATTCTTGAGTTTTGGTGGAGTTTATTGTGTTGGTGTAAGGGAACTCACAGCTCAAGCATGCATGCTGCTCTACCATCCCAAAGGAAGTCCGGTCAGCAATAAAATTTAAGCAAATTTGTGGCATTAACCAACTTAACTCCTTTGTACAAAAGGTCAGATTTCCTTGACTTGTATCCCTTCCATTGAATGACACTAAGATGGATTTGATCTACTTATCAGAGGCTCATTTAAATAACTCAACTTGCAGCCAGTGTTCACCTGTTATAAATATGGCTGTGTGTCAAGTTTCCAGCAGATCATTGCTTACTAAGTAGCATTGTGATGGGAGGGAAACATGGTATCAGAACTAATTTAAAGTATCAGAAGTCAAATTGTTTTTCTAAGAAAGGGCCTTTCTCAGCGTCAAATCATGGCTAGACTAAATATTTCCGGTGTGGCACAACTGGTCTATGACTGGACAGGAGATGACAGAGGGAAGTGAGATAGGAGGAATGGAAGTAGGTGGTGGGAAGGATGCAGATTGGAATACAGTTCAGACAAGTAATAGTAGGTGAAAACGGAGACAGTAAAATGAGATCCCAAACCTAGAAGAAACTGACCATGAGCAAAGCATAAGAGCAACAGGAGGACAGCGTTAAGTGTCAGATTGAATAAGATAGATGATAAGAGAGTGCAAAGTTTATTCATTGAGGATAAAAAGATATTCCGAGAACTTATTTCAGGAATACATAATACATAATACAGTGTTATGCCACTGTCAGCTGCAATGACCAAAATAAATATTCTGCTTATCCTCAGTGAGACACTTGGGTTTGCTTCTAAGAAATAATAAGATCAAGTCATGGTGGGATGGATGAGAGGCTGACATGCAGAGCAGCATACAAAGTTGTTTTCAGTTTGTTCCTTGCCTTTGATTTTGTGACAGTCGCAATGGAAAACCTGACTCACATTAATAGGTGGTGGTGAGAGGCAACAGAAATTTGATTGCCAATTTTTGAGTGCTATTGACTGGCAACAAGTATCCAGAGAGAAGCAAGGTCAACTTGTGTGAGCTGAAGCTTCAGGCTGCTGTCTGCTGATAGTTCCATCAGTTCATTTTCCAACACAGTGGACAGAGCCATGTCCTCTGAGGCAAGATCTATAGAGAAAGGGTCCAAAATCCAAAGGTTATCATGTCATGGGTCACCTGGGAAGTAGTCTGCAAACATCTGGGTGCTGGGTTATAGCACTGGATACATTGACATGAGGAGAGGCTTCCAGAATTTCAATTAGGAGTGAAAACATGTCAAATTATCCCTCAAGTTTTTTCTTGAACCCTCAATTTTGTCTGAAACTAAAAACACGGTACTGTTTCTGCCTTGAATTGATATACTGAGTTGATTTAACTGGTCAAATATTTCTGATAAGTAAGCCAGTTTTGCACAAAAGTTACCATCAGTGTAATGCTCAGCAAGAGGGAGTGCTCCTCTTTAAGAAATGTGTGCAACTCTTTTCTCAGTTCAAAAAGGCGATTAAGCACATGTCCTCTTGAAAGCCACCTTACTTCACTGTGGTACTGCAAATGATTTTCATCAAGTCTTTCGCACAGAGCAGCAAAACACCTTGAGTTGAGTGCATTTTTCTTAAAATAGTTAACAGTTAACAGCCATGTTCATGACTGGATGCAGTTCTGCTTTGTTGCTATCCTTTCCCCATGTAAAAACAGTGCTCCCACTTGGATCTGTTTGACAACACCACTATGTTTTCCTGTCATTGATGCAGCGCTGTCTGTGCAAACACCTGTACAGTATTTCCAATCACTTTTTTTGGTGAAGTAAGTACAGTACACTATCTGGGCATCAGTCAAAAGAAAATGTGGTTGGGGCAAAGGTGACTGAGACAAAACATCTGAAAACAACAAGAAACGGAGAGAAAGGCAACAGCCTAGCCGTAATGATCACATGCGATGAGGATCCAAATTATATATTGTGTATATGACCTACAACGTTGGACCCAGGCCATGTCCCCCCGCCATTGAGATGTTTTAAATGCCAAAAGTATGGACACGTAGCGGCTGTATACAAAAGCAAACAAAGATGTGGAAGGTGTGCCAGTGAATATGAATATGGAAAGTGTAAAAGGGGAGCTAAGCTAAATTGATGTAACTGTGGGGGAGAGCATAGCTCTGTCTATCAGCAAGAGAGCAGCAGAGGTGCAAAAAGTGAAAATTTCTCAAAGGATTACATATGCCGAAGCAGCAAAGAGAGTATCTGCGCACCCAGAGAAGTCTAAGCAAATGATTATGAAGAGCAACAAAGTGAGAATATATGAGGGATGTAGCAAAGAAAAGAAAGATGCATTGATTGTGGCCAAAAATTATTTTGTACTGTTTATGGTAGATGTGATAAATTGGTCTGCACAGACAGACAAGAAAACTGAAAAGATCAAGATAATAGTAAAGTCTACAGAGAAATATCTTGGAGTCAAAAGTCTGGGTTGGGAAGCAGTTGAGGAAATGTTATGTGGGGGAACTTGTAGTTCACAATCATGGGGGGTGGTGGGTCAAATCTACAATATAAGCCTAATATAATATGTATACAAAAAACATGATTGAAACCACAGTGGGATTTTGTTATGAATGGCTATACTATACTATGTGCAGAATGGGATGAGGTATAGTCTGGTTAATACTGGAGAAGACCAAGAATCAATAACGGTCAAGATTTGGACAGGAGAGGACTATTCAACAATAATTAATTATTATAACCCATGTAATAGTCTGAACCTTGATACACTGAATACTGTTGCTGGGCAGCTACAAGATAAAATGGTATGGTATGGGGACTTAGATGCTCATAGTACACTGTGGGGGAGTAAACATACTGATGCAAATGGTTTCAGTATAGAGGAACTCATGGGTGAGAAAAGACTAGTATGTATTAATGATTTGAAAGGTATTAGATGTAACAGTACACAAAATACAGAAAGTGTGATAGATCTGACACTGACACCATAGGAAATTGCAGTTATCGCAACATGGGAGGTGTCCAATAAATCACCAACTGGCTGTGATCTCTATCCTAAAAGGATTAAGATTGGAACAGAAGTACATCAGAGTGGGGGGCTGAGGATACCAAAATGGAAACCTGAGAAAGGCGATTGGGACGCATTTCAAGCATTAAGCAATATTAGATGTGAAGAACTTCTTAGGGAGGATATGACAGATGTGGATGAACTCAACAAAAAGCTGGTCACAGCCATCATACAGACATCACACAAAACAATTCCAAAGGGTGCAGGAGGTAAAAGTAAGAACAGTGTACTATTGTGGGATGAAAACTACAGGAAAGCTGTGAAAAGCAGAAATAAAGCATTTAGACAATTAAAGGAAGATCATTCATTTGAAGCATTGATTCAGTACAAATTTGCGCAAGCAGTAGTCTGGTAAACTATAAGAACAACAAAACGCACAAACTGGAAGCAATATTGAAACAGCATAAGGAGAGAGACACAGCTATGAGATATATGGGGAATGATCAGGAGCATTAGGGAGCAAGCAGTGAGGGAATGAAAAAAACAGGAGTTGTAAATGAAAAACTGGGGTTTTATTTACCCAGAACTGATTCAATCAGTCATTTGTAAAAAGCTGTTAAAATATCTTTCCAAATGCTGGGGAGAAATCAACCCTGAGGGACCTCTCAATTTGAAGCAATATTGTTGGATTCAGAATGTTTAAAGTCCCCTCCACTAATAAATGTTTTGCTTATTTTTCCCTCAGTTGAATGTTGTTCTCTTCTCTGAGCAGAATTATGTATGTGCCGAATTTGTTTTCACATTCATATGCTGAAGGAGTAAAGTTTTTCTGAGCTCACCTTAAATCTTACAGCCAAAATACACTGGACACAGACGCCACGTGAGACGTCTGTCGCAGCATGGCCTCAGCGGAGCGCCTCCATTATAATCAACTGAAGCCGCTACACAGACCACGAAAGCCATCAGGAGGCACGTCTCTATTTGCTGGCCTATTTTTTTTCTCTATGCGTGGCTACAAAGCCATCCAACAGTTAAAAACTACATAGAACTGTGTAAAAATCGAGTACAATCTGTTTATGCATATTATTTTTATGCATGCAGTGACAGAGATGGAGTTAGTGTACCTCTACATGACGTGTGCCTGATGTATTTCAGCTAGTTAGTTAGTTAGTTAAACACGTTTATTTACAAGCATTATTTGTGACATCACAACTAGTCTGGAGCCAATTGTGGTGAGAATGGACTTTACAGTGAAATAGGAGACATCTTTTAATCTTTTCATTTTTAAAATATTTTTATTTTTCACTGAGGCAAAAGGAGTAGATTTCAGTTTAAGGATTTTAAGCAGATAACTGAACTTTTTTATGGAAAAATTATATGAGGCACAAATTATTTTTCAAAGCAGAGTATTTTTATGTGCTTAAAACATGTGGAGGGGATCTTTAACCATTACATGTTGTACCTTATCCTGCAGTACGTTTTTAATCCATAGCACCAGTCTTGTATTGAGTAGATGTCTCATTTTCAGTTTGCATATTAGACTGTTTCATAACTGGATTTAACATTTAGAAGTAGAAAGAAGTAGTTTTGTGGCCTCAGGGGTTTGGGGAAGACATCCATACCTGCTCCCGACACAAACCGAATCAGGTGTTGTGTGTTGGGTCCATATATATTCACTAGTGTAATGGACATATCCTCTACTATTATTACATACTCACCCTCTTTATCTGCAATGGGTAGTTTATGGATAAAAGGCGTACCCTTTTTGAATAATATAGCCACACCTTTTGATCTTACCACACACGTCGCATGATAAGTAAGACCAATCCATCTACATCTCAGCTTAATATGCTAATTTTTGTTCAGGTGGGTTTCTTGAAGCAAAATTACATCACAAGAAAGTGCCTTTAGGTCTTCCTGTACCTTGCCCCTTTTCATAGGATGATTCAGTCCTTTAATGTTCCATGTGACCATAGTGAGCTGTCTCCCCTCTTTATTTGTGTTACATTATCCTGCATAACTCAGGCTAACACAGAGAAAACCATAGTATCCCCCGTCAGTGTGATAGAAATAGTCATACATTGTATACATAAGTCCCAGCCCTGCCCTCCAAACAAAATACTCAATGCCTTGCCTATACTAAGAAAAACCTGTGAAGTAAGGTGCAACCCCGATAGAAAAATCAAACCTAAAAGCTACATAGTAAACACACTCAAACATAATCATATGCTAACTTCCCTTACCAAACACTTTGATCTGAAAGTTGAAAATAGCTCCATAGAAAACATATATTCTGATGACCCCAGGCTACCTCCAGGACATCGCCATCAGTTGTTCCAATAAAAGATCATGTTATCATTAGGTTATTTAGCCTAAACAAAAAATGAACAAATATGTAAACATTGAGTGGCCAAATGTGACGTTGTCCAGACCCTAGCCTACTTTACCACCAGATTGACTACTGTAATCATACAGTAGGTTTTACTCTCCCTGTGCATGGAGTCCAAATGATCAAATAAAATCTTCCCCGTCCTTCCTAAAACTAAATCGTATCAATTGGCTGCTTGTTTCTTAGTGTGTATCTGTTTGTTAGTGACATGAAAACATCTGAGAGTGCAACATATAATGTCATTCATGGGTCATTCTATCAGCTGCACTGCAAACTAGATTGTTTTGCAGTTACATTCTCCTCAATAAAGGTTCAGGTAGTTGGTAGCAACCTAAAGACTGGACACACACAAATATTCACATATAGCTTAAGTAATTAGGTGGTTCCAGGTCTCTTCTGATTTCCAATCACTCGCAGCACTTGCAGCATTGTCTGTCACGGGATCCTCTGCATCCTCTCTGCCTGTGCCAAAATGAAACTCAGTCCATACCAAACTCCTGGCTTGTCCTGAAGTTTCTCTCTGGCTCTGTTAAATACTGCTCCGCGTTTTGCGACCTTGGGAGTGAAGTCAAGGAAGTTACGGATCCTCTGCCCTTTGTAGAAGGGGTCCTTCAGGTTCACAGCTCTCTGGAGAATCACTGTCACGTTGTGAAAAGAGCGGAGTTGCACTACAAGTGACCAAGGAGGTTCTGTATCATCTGAGTGCAGGGTCCTGTGTGATGTTCAACAAGTGGCGCATCATCCAGAGATATCATGTCTTTTAGGAGCTGCGAGACAAATGTATTTATCTTCATACATTTCTCAGTCCCCTCCTTTAGCATTGTAATCTGCACATTTTGTTCTCTAGATGCCCCTCAAGATCCATGCACTTGTCTGTAAACTGATTCAGGTCTGTGCATAAAGGTTTCACCTGACTGTAGCTTCGTTATTGCATCTGATGAGTGTGTAGCTGTACGTTCAAGCTCCGTAATGCTGGAGCCATATTGGTGCTAGCCGTTTGCAAGGCCAGGATGGCACTCAGAGTTTCGGTCTTAAGAGCAGACAGTTCTCCTCTAATTGTGGTGGCAACCTCCTTGATTCAAGAGTTGATATCTGGTAGATTTCAACCTCGGTGGTTTGTAGATCAGTACATAGCAAGTTGATGGCCTCTAGGATAGCAGCATCAGCCATCTGGTGGCTAACGTTAGCTTCAGGAGAGTTGGGGGTGGCAGGGCTTGTCTCTTTATGCTTCTTGCCTTTGCAGGACTGCATCCTCAAACTTGCCTTCATCCTGTCCTAGCGCACATGAATGAAGTCTGGGTTGTTCTTTATCATCAGTATAGGGTTGACAAGTAGTGAGAATTGTCAAAATGTTAAATTTGTGCCAAATGTAGTTATAAATTTGCAGGAGCTACCAGGGAGTGTGATCTACTGCCTCATTGCTCACTAGCACCCCTGAATCTTGACCCTGGCTGTAAATTGTGAAGTTTCCATCTGAAGTCATCTGCGCTTAATCTTACCCAATCTTAATTAAGAGGCTATTTAGCTTGCACAGTGCTCTTTAAATGGGCTTGTTTTGGTCACAATTTGATTAGCATAAATCTGAACATGACTTGATGAATCGCAGAAAAATCATCAGATACCCTTACAGGTTGAATGTAGATCACAGGGTTTTGCTCAAGTACACTTGAGCAGAGCAGATCCTCTAATCACTTAGTTAACCAGTCACCTCTTTATTTTACAGGCCACAAGGTCCTCATTTGTTCAAAGTTCTGCTTTTCATTACTTTTGCTCTTTTCAGATGCTTTTCTGTACACTCTTGTTTTTCAATGGTTCTAAGTGGCTGGCTGCACTCTGCTGATAATTATCCCTGTAATAGTATGAAGCTCATTTAATTGATTGCTCACAGGGGGGTTGGTGGTGTATGAGAAGTTTCCCTCCACCGCTTTTCAAATGTTAATATAAAGGACATGTCATACCTGCTTCACCTGGCTTTCAGCTGCACAGGAGGTGAGAGTCAGAGGATTAAAAATAACCTCTGCTCCTGTAGTTTTGCATGTACTTGAGGACATCCTGGTGCTTGAAAGATCACGCCGAGCTTTTTGTGACTAAATTGCATTGCACTGATATTTATGTAATGGTTGAATATGTTCTACCACTTTATGCTCTGAAAGTCTGAAATTAAAATTCGCTTTTCATATTTCAGTTGCTCCTGGAAATAATAAAAAGGTACGTACTTCTTTTTACACTGCTATTGTCAAATTTGAACCATATAACTTCAATAAAGGAAGAATCAAATGACAGATTTCATCATTCAGTTATTGCCCTTTTTTTTTTTAACACAAATAATATAGATGTTTTAACAGTTTTCAGCTGATTGCTTAACTTGTACATGAAAGCTTATAGTTTAAGTAGGAAAATGTTTCTATAGGCCACTATTTGTACAGTGAAATAAACTAACAAACTAACAGAAAGTTTCTGCTTTATTTCTATGGTTAAGACATGCAAAGAGGTTAGATAGAAAAACGTGTGTAACAAAAGGCAGGATGCAGTAAGTTGCATTCAAAGCCATAAGGCATACAGTGCAGTCCAACCCTGATGAATCCATCTCAGTAGTGCATAGAGGAGTTTCCTTTTTATTTATTCTTCAGTGTAGTTGGTGAAGTTTATTAGCATGATTAAATTAATGTTTTCACAAAAATAAATTAATTAAAGCTTTACTTCTATACATTTCTCTAGGCAGGTCTTAGCTAAGAAAATTAAATTAAATTCCATTTAAAATTTACCGTACTTTTCCTTCGTAGTGAAACTCAAAGGGCTACAGTATTAATAACATAGAACACACAACATAAAGAAAATAACAAGAGTTAAGATGAAAAAGCCTTCCTGTATAGAAAGGTTTTTAGACCTTTTTTAAAAGAGTCTAGGGTCTGTGCTGCCCTCAGACAATTAGGAAGCTGTTTCATGAGCGTGGTACAGCAGAGCAGAAGGCTCAATCCCCCATAATGCAGAGCTTAGTGCTTGGGGCCCAGAGGAGCAAGCTGCTGGCAGATCTGAGGGTGCAGGTGGAGGTTTGTGGTATGATGATGAGGTAGGGAGGTGCATGTCCAATGATGGATTTGAATGTGAGTAGCACTGGCAGGCTCAGAGGGAGGTGGCACCCACCCCCCTGGTGCCCCAGAGGAAAAAAAAAAAAAAATACAGCGAAAGTGCCCTTTAAGGTGCCTCCACACTGTGGGGCCCGCAGTTGAGGAAACATGATAAAATTCCCTCTAAGGTGCCTGCACAAAGGAGAAAACATGCTAAAGTTCTGTAATGACTGTATAATTATTTATAATTGATTGATTTTGGTACAGTACTACTCACTAATTTGCTCAGTCACACCCCCTTTAGATTGTTAGGGTCAGTACAGTCTAAGCTCTTACCTTGATACTATGACGATTTGTGAGGTATAGGTCACATAGCAAGGTTTTTTTGCAATTAAAATAGGTGTATGGATTACATTTTATTAAGGATGCATTACTAATGTATGTAGACTGTATTTTCTAAGTTGATTTTATCTTTAGGCCTGCCCAAAGCTCTATAACATGCTAAACAATATGCTAGATGGATAGCAGCTAGCTAGCTAGATACATACTTAGCCACCTCTATACTAAATATTTGGTACAAACTGGAAAACAACCTTAAAAGGAAATCATTTGAGTATTCTTTATTCAAAATGTGTGTACAACCCTTTAGCTTGGATTAACTTGTACTTGTAGAGAGAGAGATTAGTACTGTGTTACCTTATGATTACAGAATGCCAAGAAGAGACAGAAAATTGACAACAATACAAAGGGATCTGCAAAATATAGCTAGAGGCAGCAAGGGAGGTGATGAGAGAGATAAAGGTACATTTACATCAGCCATTTGCAATTAGAGGGATGCCCAGTAGAACTTAAACCTCTGCCTTGGCATGTTAAAAAGTTTTAAAAATGTATCCTGCCATGAAATCTGGAAGGGAACCCTTTGAATAACCCTGCTAACAAACTGGAAACAAGTAACTGAAAAGGCATGACAAATGACAGATTTAGACTGTCTGACAGACTGTTTTAAATTTGCTTTATAAATAAATTTGATTTGATTTGACAGAGCTGCCCAATCTTTCAAGTTGCCAATGTTTGCCAATTCTGTGACACAGAGGAAGACATTTTTGTCAGTGCACTTAAGGTGTTCCACTCTTCCTGGCAATTTTCTCCCTAACAGCATTGTGCAAGCTATGCTTACGTGCCTTAAAGAAAATGATGCGGACACAGCCTTCCCAAAGCTGACAAAACTCCTCAAAATATATGCTACATTGCCAGTGACAACTACATCAGTCGAGTAATCATTCTCCAAACTGAAGCTGATCTAGACCCAGCTTAGAAAAAGACCCTCTCAGATCTTCTTCTGCTTTCCATTGAGAGAGATATCCGAATTGACCTTAATGAGGTCATTAACATTTATAAACTCATGGCCAAAAGAATTCTCCTTTTATTTCACCAATCTTGCCTTTCGCTTTTTTCGCCCCTGCCCCTCAGAAAGCCTGAGTCTGCCACTGGTGAATAGCAAGACTTTGAAGTCAATCTTGAAGGAGACAGGGAGCTAGTGCAATGAAAAGAGAATTAGTGTTATGTTTTTGTGTTTTAGCACCTTCATCAGGATCCTGGCAGCACTGTGCTGAATGTAATTGAGTTTCTGGATGCTCCTGCCAGGGATCCCTGTGAAGAGCACATTACAGTAGTCAAGTCTTGAGGAGATAAAGGCATGGACAGCTGGGTCAAACCTAACACCCAAGTTAGTGACTGAGGAGGAAAGGGGGATGTCCTGGCTGTCAAAGATGAGTGAGGTTTGGGGGATGACTGAACCTGATGTGGAGTGCCAGTAAGGAGAGCTTCAGTTTTGCTGCTGTTTAACTGGAGGAAATTTGTGCTCATGCAGACTTTTATTTCCAATGTGGTGAGATGTCCTGCCAGCAACAAGGCAAATTACCATCAAAATTCGAAGTGTATGAATGCAAGACGCAATGCCATGTATCCCAGCGGGGATGTTCGTAAAATATACTTAGATTTATTGCATGCTCTGTTGTCCTGTCTGTAAACTAGGCAATCGCTAATTTTGTTAACACAGTATCGAGGAGGCTAACAACCATCTAGTAATGTGAAGAAGTATTTTGGATTTGACACCATAGATGGAAAAATTGTGGGTAAAGGTGAGGGGGTTTGCTGACTTAATACAATTACCTTACAATAATGTTAGCTTGTCACTCAAAGAACTATCGGAGGCACCGCAAATCAATTCTATCACACAGTTTAGAACTGGGCTATGTGCATTGAATTCAAATTAATTTGAACAAATTCAGCTCTCATTCCTCCTAACTAAATCTAAATCTTAGACAAGGTAACAGGCTCTGAAAGTTGCTGTGCATATTCCCCAGAGGAAGAATTCTAACACCGACTCACTGATCTTTCTTCTGGCACCAACATCAGGAGAAGCTGTCTTTGCACAACAGCATACCATAATCTTCATATCAATAATAATAATCAAATCGACAGATTCTTGTAAAACACTGAGCTTATAAACTAATTCAGTTAGATGCTTCCATGCAGCTTTGTTTTTGAATCCTTGTTAGAAAAGTAAAATTACTATCGTCAAAGGAAGTTGCAACTGAAGTTTTTAGCATAATTATCCCATATGCTCCTTTTTCTCCCCCTATAGTTTCACAACTTTAAAGCCAAAGTCCATTTTGCTGAATTCTTTACTCTTGAAAAGAACAAACTGTAAAAGGAAAGCCTGAAGCTCTTCATCAAACAGAATATAACACAAGTAGTCCTCAGAAACAAAAAGAAACAATCACAACAACAAAAGACAAAGGCATTTGAAGAAAAATGGGGGCATGTTGTTCATTTGCTTATGAGATAGATGTGCATATATTTTAAAAAGGCAAAAGGCACTGGGATGGATGGAATACCGCCACTTTCATTCAGAGGGGTACATGGGGATGAGGATAAGGCTGTCAGGAGGACTGTTGGGTAAATAGACACCCTGTCATTACAGACGACACTGCTCTGAGCTGGTTTGTTTGTCACCAGATAAGTAGCGTCTGTTTCATTGGGAGTCCTCAAGCTGTTTACCAGGGAACTCTACTGAACTCTATTCATGCTCAGTTAGCAGATAGCTGGGGGTAAAAGAGGAAGCATGGGTGCTGATTTTACATACTAAGCTATTATGTCCAGTTCCCAAAGGACAAGACGACAAACCCAACTGGTTTGTTTATACCATAAACCAACCAACCAAAATTAAGCAGTTTGAGTAGGTTTAATTAGCATTCAATTGGGGCTGTTGGTGCCTTTCAGTTATTATCAAAGGAACTTAAGTGCAAGCTAGCTAAAGTTCATTTAATGATGCACTTCATAATTTTTTTTGTAGCACCTGATAGTAACCACACATCCACAAATTTCCTGCAACACTGTCAACAGTGAGCCGGAAGGAGCTTGGAATTGCCAATGGATAACAAAATTAGGGGGTGTACCACTGTTTTTAAGGTTCAAGTCAAGTCCTCAGTCAGTCAAGACATGTCCAAGTCAAGCAACAAGCCTCCGTAAGAAAGGTGCAAGTATCAATGCTGTATTAACAGTGTTTTTAACATAGCTGAGACCAAGTCCATTCATTATATAGACATAATAATAAAAAAAATCAAGGTTTTTTGTCACTTTTACCAGGTCAAAATGTGAGATGTGCTTTTGCTTTCAATTGAAGGCTAACAGCAGTGAAGTCCAAGTAATATCTCAAGTCCTCATTTTTGTGACTTAAAGGATAGGTTCACAATTTTCCAACAGTCAGGTGCCCATATGAACAGTGAAAGAGGTTTTCCTTGCTGTAATCATTCCTACTGTTCATAATGACTATTAAAAGATCCCCTTCAAATGTGCTTTCAATGTAAGTGATGGAGGCCAAAAGTGATTTTGCACAAAAATGCATTTAAAAGTTGATGTGAAGCTTATATGAGGCTTCAGCAGTCTGAGTTAGTCATATCAAGTGGATATCTGACACATTTACAGTCTTTTTAGCATCAAATTCCCGCTGTGTTTCCTCAGACAGTGTTTTCCTGTTGAGATTTGAAGTATAGTAACAAAAAGAGGGACTTTGACACTAAAAAGACTGTAACGTTGAAAGATATCTACTTGACTGGACTCATTTGGATGCTGAAGCTTCATATTAGCTTCAGATAAACTTTTAAATACACTTTTGCACAGAGGAAAACTGTGGATTCCCCCCCCCCCATCACTTCCTTTGTAAGTGCATTATGAAGGGATCTTGTAATGGTCAGTATGAACAGGAGGAATGATTACAGCAAGATCATGTTTCAGTGTTCATTTTGGACTGTTCTTTAAAACACACTTGAAAAATTGTGAACCCGTCCTTTAAGTATGCCTCGAGCCCAGGGTGTCAAGTATACGGTGCTGCCACCTGTTACATTAACTAAAATTGTTTCCACTGAGTTATTGGCTCGAGTTTAACATACTGTCTTATAAAATCGTCCCATAATGTACTGCTATGATTTTAATATGTATCTAATGTAAAAGATATGTTGCTCTGGTGTACCTCTGTTAAAAGTCTGTTTTGCTTATTGTTCCTTCATTTGGATGTTTTAGCTTCTCTGTGCAGAATGATGTATGTGCAGAGTTTTCTCATTCATCTGCTGAAAGTGGAAACCTCATGGTCCAGTATGTAACTTACACAAGCGTGACATGGAAACTTGAAGCTTCCAGTGCACAAACACTAAGAATAGACTTTACAGTGAGGTAGCAGGAGAGCATGTGTCCAACTGTTGAAATGAACAGTATTTACAGACTGGATTTTTGAAGGAGTCAGAAGAAGTAGATATAATTTTAAGAATTTTAACAAGGTAATTTTTGTGGAATGAGAAGAGCACTATTAATCTCATGTTTCTGCAGTAAGTACAAAGGACATGGTTAGACTAATTTAGCATAAAACCAAAAACAGCTAGCCTGGCTCGGTCCAAAACTTAAAAATACCAACACCTTTAACAATCACTACTGAAATTAACACATTGTATCTCTTTTGTTTAATCTATACACAAACAGATATGTAAAACACAAGAATTTGTGGATTTATCAGGAGGTATGTGCTGAAACTATTTCTATTATATATTAACTACTAGGGACCAACAGTGTATCCAGCCCAGTGCTTCTGTGCAGCATCTCCTGCTATCGTGCAGGTTGCCATATATGATAGGTGAGCACACATTTTGTTGCACATTATGATCTGTCATGGACTGCTTACAGGCACAATTTAGCAAACCTGCACCCAGCTGTTTGCCAAGAAATAATTCCAGCGTGCAACACCCCCTAAAACCACATCTTCTCGTTTTCACATTTTGTTCATGTACAGCATAAACCTGCAGTGTGGAACTTTTACATATAAATGAATATCCGTTACATTCAAGCCCTTGCCAAATGAGCTCACACAATGCTGATTAAGCCTATCACCGCCAGATAAATCTCTCTGTATTTCACAGTATACAGAGTTTTTAAATCTCATGTCAGGGGCAACATTCCTGCGCTGGCCATTTGTCATGTGGAGAGAAATGAGTCATTTTGTGAGGGTTGTGTGACACTCAAAACAATTTATCCACCGTTTTATAGCCGCAACATATCCGTTTTTAATGTCCTTCTCTATATGCCTGTCATTCGGGGTGTATATGAGAGTGTGCTGCATGCCTGTGTCAGGCAATCACAGCCGAGCACCCCCCCTATACTCTCACTGCCAGAAGGGGAAGACAAAAGTCCCGCACTCCAGCTTTAAATAAATGAGATACAACATGTTAATCATTGAGCTTTAGAGGTGTTGGTAGGGAGGATAGAGCCAGGCTAGCTGTTTTCCCCCTGCTTTCAGTCTTCATGCTAAGCTAGGCTAACCATGTGCTGACCCCAGCTCTGTACTTAACACACAGACATGAGATTGATTTCCATCTTCTCATCTCATTCTTGGAAAGAAAGTGAACAAGCATGTTTCCCAAAATGTTGAACTATTGCTTTAATAAAACAACAGTTTTGGGCCCATATGTTGGCAAACTCGCATCTTGTATTGGTATCAGTGAACCATAATGGTTGGGACAACATTTGTTTACAAGCATAGTGTTTCTCAGCTGTTGTTGCCAGCAGGAAGAAAACATCCTAACACTGGATAGAAGCTGTAAGCACCAACTCATCACAAGGTTGCCAGTTCAAAACTACTAAAACAAAGCTGTTAGCTGAATGTAGCCAGGAGAAAATACTCTCTCTCTGACAAATGACTTATTTATACATGCCATATGGTTTCACAGTGTTCTGTGTATTTGCTTTGTTGCCTCTGAAGGGGACTCAAATGTACGAGTGACATCCTGTGCGTGAAAGATAGAGTCAAACGTTTCCTTCCTCTCTGCTAATGTTATTAGCAGACCCGTCTGGGGAGCGTGACACACTTCTCACAACACAGGCCCAGTTTTATCAATCAGGGCTTAGTTGGATCCCCAAATGACAGAAAGTCTGCCTAAAGTTTACCCCTCCTCTTCTAAAACACAAGAACAAAGCTTTCATACTTGCTCTTTTCTGTGCTGCAGAGCACAAAAATGTAGAGTTATTCTAAGGTATCCTGGTGAGAGTGATGTTTATTTGGATTATCACATCTCAAGAGGAAGCATGCCTCCCTCAGCCAATTTAGAATTTGCCCTATAGGCCAGAAATCTTTTTCAGAGTGGATAAGTTAATTAAGAACAGTGAAGGGATGATAACAGCCTTGTATTCTGCTCCTGCTGTACAATAATTGCATTTCATACTCAGTATTTGTGGCAGGGGGTCATTGTGTATCGGAGGACCGCACTCCAAGAAGATAAAAACACCTCATTATTGTTAAAAACCAGAGTGGAACAGAGCCATTTGACTGACAAATCTCTGAAATGTCTGTCTCTGAAGTAGATGTTTATTAACTGTGACTATGATTTGCTTTGAAGGAAATAGCATAAGAAAAGCCTCTCTTTGCAGTGTAAAATCATAGCAGAGAGAGGCTTAAATTGGCTGACAAGTATAGCTACTTCATACATATGTTTGCTTCCTAGTTACATTTGCTTTTAAAGATTTAAGGAAAAATAGCATGGACACAACAGAAGCCGAGATATACAGATTTTTAGTCTATCTTTTGTCTTTGCAGTCAAAAGTAATGTAATTGTATTTTTGTGTATGTATTGTTCATAGTTTTCTTTCATTAAAAGGAAGAAAAAGGGTCTTTGGGGAAATATCAAAGATGCCCTTTTTGTCTCAGTTGGCTAGAGGGGTGTCGGTGTCTGTGTTTGATTGACAGCAGCTGACAGGCTGCCAGAGTGCCAGTACGGAAAAAGAGATAAAGTAAACAAACTTGTGCTATATCTACAAGTCATGGGCAGACAGGGTGTTGTTAGCAGTGGTATCGAAAAGTAAGAACCACACCAGCATAACCAGACCGAAGCGACATTTGAAGGTAAGTTTAAATGTTGTTTAATGTGCTGCAGCTGAGCAGCTAATTAGCTTGATAGGCTGCTAACTGAGCGGTGCACTTTTTTCCCCAGTGACTGTTTGTTTGTTGGCTTGCCTCATTCAACAAGCTAAGGTGCAGGACAAGACATGTGTTCATGTTTGTAAGTTAGATAAGAAGGAGACTTTAGTAGGAAAGCTAAAGTGGGTTGTTGTTCAGAGTCTGTGGCTCCAGCTACATAGACAAACAACTAACTGTCAATAATGAAATCAAAAAAAGCTGACCAAAAAAAAAAAAAAAATGCAGTCAGTTGGACTTTCACAGGCTGACTATTGAGGAGTTTTAGTCATCTTAGGAAGAGTTTACATTACACAATTACGCAAAAATTACTTGGTGGGTTTGGAAAGCTGATTTTGATATTTTTTCAGGCAAAAAGGTATTATTAAAACAAAAGACATGTTTTTTTTTAAATGTGAAAAAAAGAAAAAGAAAAGAAAATGATGCTTTTTTTGGTACCTAGTAATTTTTAGGGATGGTATGGTATGAAAATAAGGAAAATATCTGCAATTGTTTTTTTCATTTTATTTAACTTTGTTTGGGGATAAATTATACATACTTAACTAAGCCACATGTTTGCAAAAATAAAACAAAGGCTTGGTTGCTTTAACCAGCTAGTTCAAATGTAGCTTTAGAGCCCTGTGATGGTATCAATACTTCACAAGCTTCTACATACCGGCAGGAATGCACTTCATAGGGAAACACTAAATATCTGCTTTACTGATTTATTGATTTAGTCATGGCATTAATGCAAAGATGCATAGTACAAAATATTGGTTGACAAATCTTATTATGGAAATCAACATGTAGTAAGCCCTGAGCTTTCATCGGAATTGGCAGTACAAACACATATAGTACGGAGAGGAAGAGGACTCAAGCTATTCCGTCTTACTATCTGCTTCAGAAAAAACAACACTGGCTTTCTCTTCAATTACCTCTTCTAATGAATCCAATCTGATTGAAATTGACATAAAAGCTTGCTCCATATCTTCTCTCATGTAAATGTTTAGGAGTGAAGTGAGGCACTGCTTTGGTCTGACCAAACCAATCGATCTCAACTTGTGGGGGGTGGAGGGGCATAACAGCAGTGACTGGACTGGACAGCTAGTCATGCTTTTCAAGATTCACAGTAATAAAGACTGCAGCCGAAACATTGGAAAAAAAATCACTCATAAGCCACCACAGCAGTGTACATATCCACATATAGCTAAAAACAAAGATAGTGAAGTGGCACAGTGACACAATATAAAAATATTACAGGTTAAAGCTGCACTAATTAATATTTTAATATTAACAATGGATCAAATGACTATGTGTTATGTGAAAGGATTGGTTTTAGTGTTGAACCCACAGAGAATTATCACCAAATCTGCATTTTCCCTCAGCTCTACAGCTTTTTTTGGCCTCATTTAGCTTATTGTTTTCGTTTTACAGCCTACAATTTCTACTGTTTTGGTCTAGTCTCACAGTTCTTATCAGCCTAATTTCCAGCAGCAGCAGAAAGCTGTTGAGCTCAGATAAAAATTTATTGTACACTACCTGCTCAGCACCAGATTGCATATAAACAAAGTTAGCAACAAGCTGGTGAACATAGTTGAGCATATAGCAGCTAAAGAGACAGATGTTTTTCCCAGGGGTTGGTGGAGACCAAACCAGAGCTAAAAGGAGAGTGAAAATTGGACTTACATTCATCTGTTGGATACAAACACAACTCCAAATGTGGCACATATTATCTCAAATATGAAACCAAGTACTTGTCTATTAGATATTATTCCTTCACAGCTTTTTTCAGTACTGGATATCACTGGGCCTAGTGTATTGTCAATAATTGACAGCTCTCTGATCAATGGCCATGTCCCATCTTGCTTTAAACATGCAGTTATACACCCTCTGATAAAAAAGTCAAATCTGGATCCATCTATTCCTAATAATTACCGGCCAGTCTATCCCAACTCACCTCCAGTGTTGGCCAAGTTACAGAAAATCAGCGATTGTTTACAGTTACCAGTTACTTCTCTCAAAAAATGTAATTGAATTACTTTACCAATTACTGCATATACAAAGTAATTAGTTACTAGGGAACGTAACTTTTGCTTTACTTTTAACACAAAAGTGTAAGTTGTCCCAAAATCTCAATCCACTCAATAAAGGGTCCATTTTGTTTTCCCCACCACCCAAAATCAGTTCAGTTCAATCCAGTTTCACAAAAATAAAAGAAAGACAACTCAAAAGTCATCTCCAGGTTTTACCACAGAACTCAACCTCCAAAACTCAAACCAGGAATATCAGCGGCGGTTCGGTAACAGGTGTTACTTACAATATATAACATTATACCTCCAGAGACAAGGCTTATGTTATACCACAAGTTGGCTACAATGACGTGGACTTTACAACACAGCTCTAAGACACGGTAAGGTCAGATGATCTTATTTTTCTGGGGTCTATTGTGTGTGTATGCCATCCTCTGCAGTTGTCCACTATTTTCATGTAAGACAAAATTAACAAGTAATGGGTCCATTTAAATTTCAGGAATTGTAATTGTGTTATTTCATTTGAAAAAGTAGTAAGTAAGTAGTTACATTACTAGTAAAAGTAGTGGATTTACAGTAATGCGTTACTTTGTAACGCATCATTCCCAACACTGCTAACCTCCTTTTTGGACAATTCCAGCATTCTGGACAAATTACAGTCAGATTTTAGACTGCACCGTAGCACAGAGTCCATTCTCCTGAGGGTGACAAATGACTTGCTCCTGTCCTTAGACTCAGGAAGTCACACTATTTTAATTATTGTAGAGTGGTCACTCCATCCTCTTGAACCACCTTGAGCATGTTGTTGACATTCATGGGCAGGCCCTTCAGTGGTTTGCCTCCCACCCCCAGGACAGATCTGCATCTGTTAAAATTGATAATGTGTCCTTCTCCTCTGCATCCATCCCATGTGGAGTACCACAAGGTTCCATATTAGGCTCTATTTTATTTTCCATTTGCATGTTTCTCCTCAGGTCTATTTTTAGAAAATATCTCTTACCATAGCTATGCAGATGACACCCAGCTGTACGCCCCCTCAATCCTGATAATCCAAGCTGTTTTAACTTGCTGCTGTGCTGCATTGAGGATGTAAAATCCTGGATGGCAAATAGCTTTCTGCAGCTAAACCAGGATATAACTGAGGTTCTAATTTTTGGCCCCTTCAGACTTTTCCAAAACCACAGTAAATACTGTTGTGCCTCTAAAATTGAATGTTAACTCCCATGCAAGAAATCTCAGCATTATCTTTGATTCTGGTTTAAAATTTTATAAATCAACTCCATTGTCAGCACCATTCTTCTTCAATTTTAGATCATTTATAAAATTAAAATAATTTCTGTCTGTTAAGGATCTGGACACCATTGTACACGCTTTTTTTGGAATTAATCAGTCAGCTTTATCTCGCCTGCAGCTGGAGCTGCAACGAGACTGCTCACTGGTACCAAAAAGAGAGACTACAACACACCTGTTCTGGCCTCTCTTCACTGGTCACCAGTGAAATGCAAAATTGATTTTAAGGTTCTTTTATCTGTTTCTAAAGCACTGCATGGACTGGCACCAGCTTATGTTTTGGAACTCCTCATCCCCTGTTCAACCGCCAGATCCCTCAGACCCCCTCGTAATTTCGCACTTCCAGTTAAAATTCAGAGATCATTGGGCATTTATGATTGTTTGCCCTAAACTATGGAACAGTTTACCCAGTTTCTATTATTAACCCCCCCCCCCCAACTGATATTTTTAAAAAACTTAAGGTCTTAAGAGCCATCTCTTTTCTTCAACCCTTTAATCATCAAAAGGTGAATGGTCACACTCTGTTTTTATTTAATTTATTTATTTTCTCTCTATAGTAATTATTTGCTCTCTATACAGTGTTGTGTTTTTAGGACTTAAATCCCCTTAAAAATGATTCTACACTTTTATTAATTCTATTATTATTTATTAATTATTATAATTATTAATTATTTTCATTTGATTGTATTTCTCAGGCTCTGTAGAGCACTTTGGTCAACTTTTGTTGTTTTTAAATGTGCTCTAAAAATACATTGACTTGACTTGACAAAAAATGAATGATAATGTTCTGTGTCTGCTGGATGTGAATATAGGCAGCTGTTTGCTAAAACATTCACCCATAACACATTTTTGAGGTGATGTCAAATGTTATGTTTATAGCTTCTTCCGCTGTCCCCACGTGGCCAAAATAAACAATTAATTCAACATCAAAAATGAAAGTCCTCATTAGACTAATGTCCAGTGTTGGGTTTGTCCTAATCCCAATTCACAACATTTTTTTCCACATCTTTTTCTGTAGTTGGTCCATATATTCAGATAATTTGTGTACAGCCAATGATCTTTAAAAAAGTTTTTGTCTTCTGAACCCCTGGAGTCCTCCATGTAGATTTGGGTTAATAACCCAATTGCCATTTAATATATGCAATTAGCGATGTGCTAAAACACACAGAAAGTCAACTTGTTGCATGCTGGATGTAAAAGTCTACAAATGGCTGCATCTTTGTAGTAATTTGTCTCCATCTGTGATGGTGCCTGGTTGTTTTGTTGTTCCTACACTGCCCTTCACAGAGATCACTTGTTAATTGCTTAACAGAAAGCAGCAGATATTATATATATTTCCAGACGTTTTGTGCATTATTTTGTACGTTTCCACAAAATTCAACCTGATGTATTATGAACCTTTGGAAAATTTGGAAAATGGGTCTAAATTTGAAATTAAGTTTTGTGGGTTTGAAAACTGCATGTTCAGGTAGCCAGTCCTCCAAACTGTTTACAGCCTTTGAAAATTAGGCTCTAGGCGCCCTCTTGTGTCACTAAAAGGTTATTTTGTTAAGCCAGAGGATGGTATCCATTCACTCTTACAGTCTAGATATCCAGTATACAGAATGCACTCATATTTGATAACACCTTGATGTGAGCCCATTTCAACTATTGTGTTATGTTTGTAGTGTGTTATGTTAAAGCTGACAAAAAAATGTGAGCTCACTCTGAAAAACTGTTAATTGATGGGTTTTTTTTGTTTGTTTGTTTTTTCGTTTTGTTTTTTGATATTCAAATAACTCCAAATAATCACTACTGCTTCCCTTACAATTACTATCACAGCTACAATAATACTACTATTTGTGCTACTGGAACTACTTCTTCTAGTGAGTACTTCCGTTTCATCTATCTTATTTGCTAGGGACCTCACATTCCCCATAATGACTAAATCTCTGTTTCTTCACTTTCCATTTAACACCAGTCCTGCATCCCCACTGTCTCCTCCTTAGCTCCTCCGGAATTGAGGGCTTTTCTCCGGCAAGAGTCGGAACTTTTCATAGTCTAGTAGGCATGTTTTGGAAGAAAGAGGATCTTTGGCACTTTTTTGGCAAGAACACCACGATTGCTAATTAATTTCTTCGTGTGAAGAAAAAAATTGGCCTTCAAATAAAAGGGAGATAGTTTTATTCCTATCCTATCTAGGGAGAATATTTGAAGGCTACATACTTGCAATTGAATACTCACTCATTTCTATCTCAATATTGACATATCTTGAAAACCAGTGGGAAAACACATAAAACTGCATAATATTGATTAACCAAATAAATACAGAATATAATCCATAAATCATTTTCTGATCTGTAGCTAAGAGCTATGTAGCAGTGGAACACATCTAAGGGCTACATGATCCTAGCAATCAAACCATAGCTAAATAATACACTTGGTGGTTAATATCAACTAAATCAATGCAGTACTTCTGTATTACTTATATTCTTGTCTTAGAAACTCGTCTTAGGTGGCAATGCAGTACCATGTAAATTAACAGGGTTTAAGGCTGATTCAGAATTTCCTTTCATTTTAGAATAACAAAAGGGTTCTGAAACACAATAAAGGTTAACAGTGGTTAGACAAATCAAGATACATATATTTACACATTTTAGTAGGCATTTCTGAATATTTAGATACTCAATGTGAATAAAAATGAGAGGAAGAGAGAGAGAGACACTTAGAAAGGAATGTGGGTTTGTCTATAAATGTATGACTCTAGAGATAGTGTGAGCAAGTAGCTTTGTGCAGTCTGTCCATATCTGGAAGAAGACAAAACCGTTAATTCCAAAACTGCCCATTTCCTTTTGTGGCTGGTGGAAAAGGCTGCCTTTTTAGTTCTGTTCAATGTTTTTCCTGACATGCTTCATGCCCTGAGGCCAGAGGTCACTGCCTGTGTATGGAGTCAGATCAGTCTCAATATTAATGAATTGAAGGATTCACAAATGTATTTTGGAATTTTTATATAAATGACTCTCTCCACAAAAGTATTTTTCAATGCACACAAAAATATTTGTTGTTGTAAATAAATGTAAAAAAAAATCCACATATTAAAAAAATAAGGTTCATAAATGTATTTCAGATGTACACATACATATTTCTTGTTTTGAATATACGTAATAGAAATCCACAAATATATGTATTTATAAGTATTTGCAATTTTCATCAAAAACATATTTGGATCTTGTTGCATTTATGTACAAACTAAACTGATGAACCTGCATTTACAAACCAATTTGTGAACTACATTGCATTTATGAGTGGGTTTTTTGAGACTCCCCTGCTGTGGCTCAATTCACAAATGCATTTTTTTCAACAGGGAATTACCTGTATCCAATCAGATGTCTCCTTCCTGTTCAGTCAGTCACATGAGCATTTGAGGGTATGATTTAATGTGATCACATAGCGTTACATCTGCACAATCTGCACTATGAACAGGAGGATTGGTGGTCCGTTCATGAAGTATAAGTCATCTGCGGTTGTTTACGTAGAATGAAAAATCCCCGTTTTTGGAGTATTTCTTAATTTCATTGTCGTAAGATGTGCAATGCAATTAAGCGCGCTAAATTATCAGCTCATTCCATTATCCAACTTGTACAAAGAAAATTGAACAAAGAAGTCGAGAGCCACAGAGACAGCTCACTTTCAAAGTAAAAGTTGTGTGTTTTAAAGCATGTTGGCTGCAGAGGCCAATTTAAGGAGAGCTAAACTAAATAAATAAACAAATAGCCCAAATAATGAACATAGGTTATAACTTCTTTTACACACTTTGGAGATGAAACTATGTAAAAGGAAGCAGAGGAGTTGGAACCAGCCCTGGGGATTATCAAAGTAAATGCACAGACGCACTCAGCTGTTGCAGTCATTTAAGAAAGTCCGACTTTTATGTGTGTTTCTGCTCTTGTTGTATGCATGACTTTATTGAGTCAACCTCTCCAACCAAACACTGTTTAAATTGTTTGCCTGCCCACTAGTGTGGGCTTCAGAAGATTACAAAAGCTAGCAATGCTAGCTGTTGTAGCTAATGTTTACATTACTTGTTTGTTATTATTGTACCCCATTTGGATATTTGCTCATCTAAGTCTGTGTGAAATGTCTATATTTATGGTAGAAGTAAGTTAACTGGAACCTCTTCAGTCATATATGTTAGAATTAGGGATGTTTTGACATGAATATATATATATATATATTTTAAGCTCTAGTGTGTAATGTGTATACTACCAACGTGTTTGTGCATGCAGACAAGGGATGAGCATGTTTAATCGATGATCGATAATTGATCGTTAAGAATTTTTCGATCACGTGGAATTAAATCGATTTAACGTTCGTATCAAAGTATGTTATGTATGTATGTATGTGTCTTAAAGTTGCAATGAATTTCACTCGTGCTGCAACCAGCCGGGGGCGCAATTTAAATTCAAAAGAGAAAATGAATACTCAGTTGCCGGCGGGCTACCGTAGAAATTAGACGAAAGTGAACATGAAGGGGGCAAGGCGAAGTTCAGTGTGGGACCATTTCGAGCTAAAAAAAAAAAAACAACGACGCTCATTGTAAACATTGCAATGCCGTGTATACCTACAACACAACAACGAGCCCAATGATATACCACTTGAACAACATACACTCGACACTGGTTAATGAATCCTCCTCCTCCTCTCAACCTACCATCACCTCAGTGTTAGCACGGAGGAGCTGCGATGCACAGCGGGCAACACCTCTGCATCCCCGCAACGTTGGTCCCTTCGGAGCGGGTGTTTTCAGCCGCTAGACTAATTAACTGTCACCAGACTGCGTTCGCATCTCACTCCTGAGCACGTTGACATGCTCATCTTCCTCAACAAGAATCAGTAGGCTGTAGTAACTTTATTCTCTTGGCTGCGTGCCTTTTGGATTTATTCAAGTTACATTTGGGTAAAAATTGTCAGCACTTAATAATATTATATATTTTTATTTACATATTATCGTTTGATATTATTTATGATTTTTTTGGAATTGTGTCTAAGAACTGTGTTTACCACGAGCGCCGTAGCTTTGGCTTGTTAATTTGAGCGGTTTGACCCAGAGCCTCGGGCTCCGCTGCCTTTATGAGCGCGCCAAATATCCTTTTTGTTTTGTTTTCTGTTTAATAGCTTAACTGCCTTGTATAAGAGGACTGGTGTTGGTCTATAATTTCTTCTTGGAATAAAGACTTCATTGAGGAAAAACACGCTTTCTTTAGTATTTTCTGCAATTGGCATTTTTAATACATATTAAAAAAAAAAGATTAATCAATAATTGATCGTTAATTTTCCCGATGATCGATTAAGGAAATTTCTTCAAATGCCCATCCCTAATGCAGACTATAAAGTAAAGAAGTGCTCTAAACAATATAACAGATGTCATGTGTCCCTGTTTGACAGGTGTGGGTCCACCATGAGTAGGCTGATGCATAAACTCACCCTATGACTGCACCAGGATAACCTGGAGACAGCTAGAGAGAAACTAACAGCTGGTAACTACAGAGTAGAGTCATTTAGACAGTCACACATGTAGGTTGCTTTTGCGCCGGCACCTCTGATTTGAAATGAAACAATGACTAAAACGAAAGCGCTGACTTGGTTGTCAGTAGTTTTATTGTGTTCACATCCATACTGGGGTTACAGTGAAGCAACTGTAGCCCCCTTTTTTTAGTCTGCCAATTTTAGGATAACGCAGGAGGAGTACAATCCTAAATATACAGCAAATGCGTGCTTGCCCTGATGAAGGCCTTAATGGCTAAAACGCGTAGGCATGTTTTTAACTATGACTAAGTAGCCATTAAGTATTAAAGGCCTTTTAATTTTATTACTTTCTTGAGTGCCTCAGATCTTTTCAAAAACTCTACACAGCAAATGCAGCCAGGGAGTTTTTTTTATGACTCAGCAGTGGGATGTTCTCGACTGGCATTGTCATTCACCTGACCTCAGTCCAGCTGAGCAGGTGTGTCACTTACCGAAAATCAGACCGAAGGCAAACAGTCCAGTTTGCAGTTCAGGTCTGGCATAGAATCACCAGGGGAGATATAAGTGTCCTCTTGGATCACAGACTCCAGACAGTCAATTGGTTAAATGCTCTTTGGTCCTCTAAAGTTTGATATAAACATCACGGTGAAGAGGAAAGATTTACCTCATGGTCATTTCTTTATGCAGTCTTTATTTAAGACATCTGTTTTAAACTTAACAAAAGATTTTCTTTAATCAGAGTTTTCAAACGTCCAGAGTAGAGAGCTTGTAAGAAACAGCTAGAGGGATAACAGCTGTGGATGGCATGTCGCTCACCTTGGATGGTTTTGCTGGGTGTCACATGTCTGCCGTGCTATCTAATGCAATCCTATACAACAGCTGTGCCATACATTCTACTTTTATGAAGCCTATACATATTTCGTCCACCTCCTCAGGATGTACAAAATATCAGGGAACTCTTTTCAATATAATGCACTCCAGCGCACCACCTCCACCCACTACAACCTCAATAATAAGTAAGTAGAATTAAAACCTTTTTGACAGTGTCAACAAAAAGTGAAAATAACTGAATTGAAGCACTGTCTTTTCATTTCCTGGATGATTAGAAGTGATGGTTAACCTTTGCACAGTTGATGTACAAATGTATGTATTCTGCACTTAGGCTGATATTTGAATACGACCAGATTTCAGTGTCTGCAGGCATCAAAATTGATAAAGCGGTAATATGCAGAAAAGAAAGTGAAATCTAGTGAGCAAAAAAATGGTTTAACTCAATGTATTGTGTAAAATAGGTTAAATTACAAGTTGATGTCAGTGGTTGGGTAGGAAATTTAAAGTACTCCCCTTGGAGGGTCAGGTTCCCCCTTTTGGGGTTGAGGTTTTTTTTCTGGTCTTCAAGTTGCATCTGGCACGGATAAATCCATCGGTGGGATTACACCCTCAGGAAGACCTTCTGAGTAAGATGAAAAAGGCTTATTTCAGTGTAATTGAAATACTGTTGTGTGTGTCTATGTCCACAGGAAAAGGAGACTCTGAGATGTTTATAGCTTCAGAGACCTAGGCGCTGATATAGTGTATGTACACAGGTTCATTTCTTTTTGAATGAATAAATGGATGTCTCAAATTGCCGTCACTGACACAAATAAAAAAACAAAGCAGATTAGAGCGAGAGCTGGATGTTGCAACAAATTACATTAAAACTCCAAATTCAAAGCAAATGATCATCCTGCAAATAAGCCAGCAGAGACAGGGTCACACTATGATGCCCTGTTTTCCTCTTGAATGCCTGCAGGAATAGTAGGAAGGCAGAGACAGTGGGGTTATGTAATGCCTTTCACAGCGCTCGTGTGTGAGTGGTCTAACAGTCTGTGCCGTATGAAGGGTCGTTTAAGGAATAACTGCGATTGGCAAAGGAGATGACAGACCCCAACAGAGGAAATCCAGTCTGGGATTTCACATACATGAGGGAATGTGTGAGAGTGTGGAAAGAAATTGCTTTCATGTGTAGAGTGTGGCATGAGCGTGGGGATGAATGAAAAGCGCTGTGATGCTGTGGTGTCTGAAGAATTGAGAAATACCATAGAAAGATGTGCTAATTGTTTTTGCTGCATGTCACATTCCTCTGCTCAAAACTGCGTCACTCTAAGAATAATGTGGCAAGTGCCAAGGTGATGATGTATGGCTGGGCAAAACGCCAAGAAAATCACACACCCACCCCAGAAAAGATGCTAACACTATTAGACGTTGTTAATCTGTCGAATCCAAATCAGTCACTAGGAAGCAAAATGAGTATTGGAAGCGTTGAGGATAGCGAAAAAGGAAGTTGTCGACTAGCAATTGAAGAGATGAGGAAGGGTTAGAGAAAAGGCATACAGATGATGATTTATTGCTCTTCACAGCGGCTGCATTAGCACAGATGCTGGGGCAGAGATCAGCACAGAGCAGAGACGATGGTGCTTCTGGCTCCGATTCTAGACAGCAAGAGACACTCAAAAGGGAGGAGCCGGGAAACTTGGAGGAGGATGTCACTGCAGACGATCCCCCTACAGAGGAAGGGATTGAAGCAGTGGCCTAAAATAGACACAGAATCCTAGACAGATTAAGAAGAAAGGTAATTCAAGAATCAGTTTTTTAATAAAAGCTTTACATAAAACATTAGAAGCATTAAGACAAGGTGTAAACAATTAAAAACAATTAAAAAATATAATGTGGAAATATACAAATGCTATTTAAGAATTGGGGGGTGCAAAGAAGCAAATGTCCAGTCTAGTTTTATATAAATAATGTAATGTATTTAGACATTTTTTTGATTTAACATGATTGATGTGTCGTTTCCAACCAAATTTAATAGAAGACAATTACCTAACACTTAAACTTTTATTTTATCTTTATTTAATAGGGCATACTTGTTGAGATTAATCTTTTCCAAGAAGAGATCCGAGAACAAGAAACATTTATAAAACAAATCACAATCAGGCTCAGGGAGGCCATGGAGAGGCAGGATCAGAGCAGCAACCTAAATTACAAAGTAGCAATAATTTGGCTTTCTACTTGTCCCGCAGAGGATCCAACTATACCAGCTGAGGTTGATATTTTGGTTGATAGTGGATCGACCATTTCAGCAGTGAAAGCTAATGAACCAACTTCTAAATTTGTAACCACAGTAGGAGTTGCATTCCTATGGCAGAGCCCATGTCTAAAAATATTCTACTGTAACCGTTGAAGGTTCAGATATACAGCATTCCTCCCTAATCTCTGATAAAAGCCAAATTAATTTAACGGGGGCGCAATTTGTTATGCAAGCTGAATGCTATCATTCATTGTACTCCGGATGGAGTGTTTCCAACTATTCCTGATGAAAGAGCCCTGCAATCACTTCAATTCTTACAATCCACCATTGATTATTTGTATTGCTGGACTTTGCCAGATTTTGATATGCAACACATTTTCAAGGTGTCCTACATTCAAAAGATTGCTAGAACATCACCAGCATGTGCATCATTGAAGTCTGCTATGAGACCTGTCTTGCCTCCTTGTACAGCAGCATTTAACTCTACAGATGAGTACAAGCGATTGGCTGATTCATTTGGTCTCTATATCTAATTTCCCCTTTCATGACAACTGTACGGGGGGATGAATTTTTTTTATAACTCACTCGTTTAAATTTTATTAAGACTTTTTATTAAAGTTATGCATAATGAAGGACATGGCTGCTTTGAGTGACAGGTCCGCCAGCCGCTAGGTGGCTTGTTTCAGCCATTCGGCCCGCCTCTTTGCCCATTTCTGATTGGCTGGGAGTTAGGCAGCGTCACGCACTGCCGAGATGGCAACGGCCAGAGCGGCTCACTTTGAGCGTCAAAACCGCTCTTAAGAAACCAAAGGGTGACGTCACGGTAACTACGTCTGTATTTTTATGCAGTCTATGATTCAGCCCTCTCGCATGGCCAGGTCGTATCTTCCTGCCTGTCTGATCTGTCTCGTGTTTTTCGTCTTTTCTCTCATCCCCGTGTCCACAGGCTGCACAATCAACCACCGCACATACATCCCCTCATCCTTTCTTCTTCCCTTCCTTCAGCTGCAGCTACCTCTACGCTTTCAGCTCCACCCGCTCCAGCAGCTCCTTCTTTTATGTTTCTTCCCTCAGCCACCTCCGGTCCTGCCGTTACCACAGCAACTGTTGCATCGAGCCACGGTGCTCCCTCTGTTGGACCCATTCAATTTCCTACTGTTCTATCCCTGTTGCCCTCCCTTCCCCAACACCCAAATGTTTTTTCTGCATCTTCAGCACCCCCTGTCGCTGATGCCCTCGCTCCAGCTGTCGTTAACACTGTGCCCGCAAGCACTTTCACTCTGGCCTCCGCCACTCCGCCCCTCCACGGCCTACAAAGCCAGGCTTTCCAGTTCTGCACAGCCACCAGTTCCACCACCGCTCCAGCCGACCACTCGATTGCAGGTCCCCTACCCAACGCCCCCCACACTGGCACATCGATGATTCCATCCTGCTGCCACTACGGTGCGGCAATAGACTGCTTCAGCCCTAGCTAGGGCCAGGTCGTATTTCCCCATGTGCCTGCTCCCTACGTCTTAATTGCCTCGTGTTTTTGTTTCATCCCTGCGTCTATGAGCTGCACATCTTACCACTTCACACGCTTCCCTTCATCCCTCACCCCTCGACTCTCATCCCTTCATCCCTCGACCCTCAACCCTTATCCCTTCATCCCTCGACCCTTATACCTTCACCCCTCACCCTTTCATCCCTCACCCCTCGACCCTCATCCCTTCATCCCTTGACCCTTATCCCTTCATCCCTCGACCCTCACATATAAATTATGATAATTATCTAGATTATTTGTTTATTTATTTAGTTTAGCTCTCCTTAAATTGACCGCTGCAGCCAACACGCTTCAAAACATGCAACTTTTACTTTGAAGGTGAGCTGTCTCTGTTTCCGGCTCTTGACTTCCTGTTTCAACTTTCATTGTACAAGTAAAATAATGGAACAAGCTGATGTTTGCATTACACATCTTAGGACAATGAAATTAGGAAATACCCCATAAAATGGGATTTTTCATTATACAACCTGAGCAACTGCAGATGACTTATATTTCATGCACAGTCCATTAATGCTCCTGCTCATAGCATGCATATGTAACGCTATGTGATCACATTAAAATCATACCCTTGAATTTACACTCATGTGCTTGGCTGAAAGAAAGGTGACATCTGATTAGCTACAGATAGATCCCAGTTGAAAAAATCCATTTATGAATCAAGCCACGGCAGGGGAGACTCAAGAACCCACACACAAATGCAGTGAAGTAAATGCAGGTTCAACAGTCTGTATATAAATGTAACAATATCCAAATATGTTTTTAATGAAAATACTTTTAAATACATACAGTATATTTGTGGATTTCTATTACATATATTTAAAACAAAAAATGTTTGCGTGTGCATCACAATTACATTTGTGAACCTTATTTTTTTATGTGGATTTTTATTACATTATATATAACGACAAATATTTGTGTGCATTGCAAAATATTTGGAGAGAGTAATTTATATACAAATCCCAAAATACATTATTACTGCATTCATTAATATTGAGACTGATCTGATTCCATATATGTGTGCTCCCGCGCACACACAGATCGACTGCCAGACCAAAACACCAATGTTTCCAAAAGCAACTTCTTCCTGTGCTCATGGGTTCGTCTGCTACATAATGCAGTCTATTAAAACAGCACCACACTGTGAAACCTTCAGTCAACTTTCCTCTGATACAGTATTAAACCTGCAGTGCGGAACTTTTACACATAAATGAACGTCCGTTACATTCAAGCCCTTGCCAAATGAATTCACACAATGCTGATTAAGCAGTGGCGGTGATAAGCTTAATCAGCATTGTGTGAACTCGTTTGGCAACGGCTTGAATGTAACAGACGTTCATTTGTATGTAAAAGTTCCGCACTGCAGGTTTAAGGTTAATCGTGAAGGTTAACATTCTGCATCAGCGCTGTGAGCAGCACGTGCAGCATTTCAAGTGATTTTCTCTCAATACATATCTAACTCAATTCAGTTTGAAAGAATGTGGAATGTAGAAGAATGTGGAAAACGGAGTATCTGAACCTATTCTGTATTATGTAAAGGTGTCCTTAAAGGTTTTCTTGTAAACAAAATTTCTGTTTACATTTAGTGTTTCTCACCAAAACATTTTGTGTGTATCCTTGAGGTTTCATGTTGAATGCATTTCTTTCCTTTATAACAGCAGATTTTTCATAAAAGTATGAAGCCTGCATTGTTTCTATCCATGTTTACAATCTACCGGTCTTCCTTCCTGCCTTTTCTGGTGAGTTGCTGGGTTTCTTGGTGCTTTACCACCACCTGTAGATCAGTGGATTGTGTGAGACCATTGACAGGAATGTGTATCATGTCACCTTCCTCGTGCATACAACAAATGAATAAACAAAACAGGGACCAATACTAAATTTAGGTCAAGGTATTGTGCCATATCTCCAACAGTTGTCAGAGGTTAGCTTCAAAGGATAATCAGAATCAGGTTTATTGCCAAGTAGGTTTGCACATACAAAGACTTTGCCTTGTTATTGTTGTGGTGCATATACACAAAATATACACAAAATTAAGTAATCCTAAATAATATAAAAGAAAGAATTTACAATAGAGGAAAAATGTAACATATTCTAAGTAAGAGGAGCAGCTACAGGTTTAAATTTTAAGTATTAAATAAACAAGTCTGATGATATTCATAGACTGCATATAAAGATGGATGTAGCGAGGTGTGACGTCATCCATTGTTTTGCATTGGAGCCAGTTTGAAGCTTATGGTCAGTGCCATCTTTTCCGTTTGGAGTCAGGATGTTCCATATAAGGCATGCAGGGTGTTGCCTTTCACGGTCTGGAAACACACCCCGCTACCTCAGACCCAAGCTAACGCTAGCTTACTGGGAACGCCAAGCGCTGCACACTTGGGCTAACATTAGCTACTTTAGCATAATTGTGCTAACAGAGGAGGTATCATAATCAAGGAAGATTAAACTTCCTGAAACATTTCAACCATAGTCCGACTCATTGCAAGTCCCCGAGCCGGGGAGAGCAGCAGATGAGCCAACTGTCAATCACAACTGTCAATCAATGCCCACACGTCTGCCGTGTGGGCTAGCTAAAAACATTATTTTTAGCTAGCTACTACGATTTCAGCATGTCAAAGGATTATTTTAGCACCCTATGTCTACCAGAGAGGAAAAGGTAGTTTATAGCATATGCTGAAACCCGTTACAGTGCATATGCTAAGATGCAATACACGAATGCAAGGGCTGACATCACATCTAAAGTAAAGATAGCACAACTGTATAGCAAACTCCGCTACATAACAGGCTGGCATGACACTTCTCACAGCTGATAGGGCGACTAGAGTTTGTAGACATAGGTGGGAAATTACACACACAGACATGCAATCATTTCCAATATAGGCTATTTTTACAGTAAGCGTATCAGCTGAATGCAGGTTAGTTATTCTGTGATTTAAACATGCATTACAAACACTACATTCCTTTCAATTAAACAGCTGCTGTTTTTACTTCCAACCTGCATGATCTCTGTGACTAGCAGTGTATCCAGGTATATGTGTCATTTTTATGGAGGGTTTTTGAGCTGCAGGCTGTCTGTGCAGCTCAGGTGGGGTCTGTCTCTTCCATCGCACAGCACACAGCCCTGTAATGTTATCCACTTTTATCTTCTTAAAGGCTCATTTTTTCGGTTAAGCAGCTTGTAAAAATTTACTCTCTGGGTTCTTTACCCTGTTGGTAGTGCATTCCACCACACAGCAGCTTTTATTTCTCTGTTGTCTGCTAACAGACAGTAGTGACAAGGAGGTACCTAAACACAACACAAAGTCAATGGGGAGCGATGAATTGCTTTTTCCCTCTCGGATGGGCAGGACTCAACTGTGCTCTAAGCTACTAACTCTTAAAATCTCATTAAGGGAGCAATAACTTGACCACTAGCACACTTATTAGAGGGCCTGCATTTAAAGATTGAGACCATAATGACTCATTGAAAAAACATTACTGATTTAGTATTTCCAGAGAAGTTGACGCTATTTGAATGGGAGGCCATTGGAGCCAACATTAGCATTGCATCTTAAGGTACTTCTGCATTGGCCTCGGCCTCAAGTCATGGTAGTTGCCGCTTAAGGATATATTTTTCTTATTGTCAACAAATCTCAAGTGCAGAGTGAAACCAACAATAAATATCTCCTACTTATGAACTTACTAAGAATTGTTTGTGTATCTAAGTCTGATATATCTTATTCCTCTGTGCAGTAGAGCTTAAAAACACATCAATGAGTCAACTGGGTTACATGTTCCATCAACACACACAACCACACACCGTCCTGCTGCCAGAAATACTCAGTAGAGCACCAAATGTGAATCTGCCACTGAAAATAGTCCCCGACAAATGCACTATTGCCTCCTGTTTGACTGACATTTGTTAAAAAACTTCAGTAACCAGATGTTTTTGGAAATTACAGAGCCTTTTCTTAACAATGAAACTATATATTTGTCAGCTGCTTTCAAATGTTAAGTCCTCAGAAGGAACCAATGTCCAAATACAATCTTCCTTCTTATCAGAAGAGTGCAATAAATACATTCACATCACAGTAAATCCAGATCTTTCTCAGCGATGTCTTCTCTCCATCTCACTTGATCCTCCTCCTCCTCCTCCACTGCTGGCTGCCTTTTTCACCTGAGGCGAATAACTCTTAGAGTGTCAACATAATCACAACTCAAACACCACGTGTCACTTTCTGCTGCACAGTGGAAATCATCACTGCTTCCCCCACAGTGAACACTGCTGCTGGCATTTTAACATTACAGTCACATTAGGCCGTGTACTATTGGTTTAGTACATCAAAGCTAATTCACTTTTACACAGTGGTTCTATAAGCAGATTTACTGTAACTTTACATGAGTATTGCATCAGCCTTCTTTGTTGGACTGCTTTAGATGCTGTTAACACATACTTCATACTTTCATGATATACCGCATATCATAATGTTTTATTGCGTTTTCAAGGGACACATACAAATTTAACCAAAACTACAAATCTAAATACAATTGTAATTTCTTAAAGAACATAACAAATTGGTTGTAATAGCTACTAGAGGAGGTAAAGAAAAAAGGATTGGACAGTAACAATTGAAATAAAATGTAAACTATAAGACTGGTGAGATGTGCTTGTTAATGTTTAGTTCGGTCAGAAACACATCAAGAATTCAACCATTTATAGCAAATAGTTACACAGTTATATTTGGCTGAAAAGGCTCTGCTGTTTGAGGGAGATCTCAAAGAATCAGAGCACTGACAAGGATTCTGCTTGGAGCTAATCCCCCCAAAATAAAATGATGTTTGCTCTCTGCTTTATAAGAATTAGCAGTAAAACCCCCAAAACAACAGTGATTCACCATCCTGAATCTATGCAACATGTCGCAATTTACTCTGAATGTTAGCAAAGCCCCTCTCATCTCTGATGTCACTCAATAACATTGATTACTCTCAGACAAACATTCAACAAGATACATCTAGTATCTTGATGCAAGGGAAATATTATACAACTAAATAGACTATGTGGAGAAACACATGTTTCTCTTGTGCGAGCAAGGCATCCTCTTTTCTCAAAGCTAGCCAAATTAGCAAGGAGTTTAGCAATAGATTCCATTATGATACGAACAGCTATAAACCAAGTTGAGTAAAGTATTCTCTAGCGGTCAGCTCAGCACACATGAGCTAATAGAAACCCCTGAAACAATGTCAAACCACCAGGGGAAATAAGCCTGAAGCCCATACAGGGGGATACGAATTATCATTTGGCAGCAAGGTTAGCACACATGCCAGACAACATCACATGAAATAAGCTCAACTGCTACGTGAACTTTTGATTGAACTTCTGAATTTTTTTTATTCATATTGTAAATGAATACACAGAGGTTCTGCAGTACTGAGCAGCCAGCAGCACAACCCTTGCAAGCATGTGGCAGCTATAAGTGCCAATAATTCATCTCCAGCACTAATTGAATGTAGCAGCGTAGCTAAACTGAGCACATAACCAACAACAAAGCATCATAGCTAGTCACAGCCATGTCATAGGTATGATGACAGTGAGGAGTGCCAAACCAAACACTGTCGTTGAAGTCCACAAGTTAACAACATACAGTTAAGAAAATAAACTAAGAACTAAACAACAGAAAATTGAAGGTTTGAGTTTGATTTCTGGTTGTTTTAGTTTGGCATTTCTGTCTGTCTGTGTGTGTTAGGCCTAAACACATGGTCATAGGTGCTATTTTTTATTTTTCTTTATCACTTCAGCTTCACTCATAGCAGTGCAACATTTAATGCTCCACCCACTGTTTATCTCTTTTATCCATGTCCTCCTGATTGATTGTTTCTCAGATGTTCATTTTTATAGATAACTGTTATCAAGCTCTGGATTACAGAGCTTTAGCTTTCATTTTTGGTTTCTAAGCCCAACTTGAAAAAGGCTGCATCTTTGCAATTTTAATAAAGATTAAAAGCAGGGAATTTAATTTTTATAAATTGTATAATATATGTTAATGTGTTATGTTGTTATGTATGATATTAATATATTACTATATGTTGCATTAGTTTTTTATTATTAATAGAACAACATGTACAATACCAGTCAAAAGTTTGGACACATCTTCCCATTCACTTGAATGAGAAAGTGAAGTGTGTCCAAACTTTTGACTGGTACTGTACATGCAACATATTTCCAACTAAAACTGAGCGATATAATCAGAGAATAGAAAAAGATGGAAAAAATAAATAAATAAGATCAAACTAGGTTAAACTAAAATAGTATCTAATGTGCATATACCATATTTAACAAAAGCAATATAGATTTACATTACCTTCTTGTTTTTAACATACTGAGGTGCCATATTCAAGTAGTACTTTGCAAAATTCTATTTATTTTTCCATATGTTGAATTTCTCCATTAATAAAAAAACAAATCAAAACCAAGAAAAGTGTATTTTTACTTTAGTTGAATCACTGGGTCAGTTTTTCTCCTTATAAAAGGCTCCATCCAGACTGTTTTGTGTGAATACAAGGAAAGAACAGATGGTAAGCAGGTTTTTTTCTCTAATCCACAGAAACAACAAAGACATTCACTGTCCAGTCAAAATCACTCCAACACATGTTTCTCTGGATAAACACTATGCAGTTCAAAATTCCTAGACACATATTATTACTTACTTTATTGCCAAGATATGTTATTTATTACCTTATCTCATGTCATTTCAATTCTCCATAAAAGTATGCCCGAAACCATTTCCCTGGGGGAAGAGATATATATCATATTTCTGATACATGAATGATTTTTATTTCTGTGTCACACCACTTAAATGGTCCGTCTCACATGGGATTAGAAGGCACATAGTAATAGGCCTACCAGATGCAGACTTAAGACACCACACCTCAGACAGAGACCCTTACCTTTTGAGCAGACTGAACTTCCAATAATTTTGTCTTTCAGTGTCTGGGTTTTAGAACATGGTTGTCATTGATTGTCATTAATTAACTTTCATAACTTGAATAAATTTTCCCCTTCGTTCTCTTAAATTGTCTTATAAATGTAAGTCTTAACCTTTTAAATGCTTATCTTGCTTTCTCCTCTTTGTCTACATGTTATCCGGTTGTGTCTGTAGTTTAGATAATTCATTCATTCAAATTCATTCTTATCTTTTTTGTCATCATTTCAAGTATTTTTTTTATTTTTATTTAATTTTTTGTTTTTTGATTTAGCTTTTTTTTAAAAATATGAATTCCAACTTAATTCATTGAGATTTGTTTTAATAAAGTATTATTATGTGGTATCAGTATGATGTATTATCATCACCATTCAATTTCATTCACTAATGATAGGTTCAAAGTTCACAATGAATGTGAAAGTGCGCATGCGTATATTATCATGGTGGCACTGGCTGTACCAGCTGGGGAAGTTGTGAAATTTAACATAGTAAAGTTTTAATAATAGACATGGGTTGTTAACCCTGGAATTTATATAGGTGTTAAACTCTCCACAGAGAAACAGGAGGGAGATCATGACCGCTAACGAGGATCAAGAGGTATGAATGAATGATGATGCAGTAGGAGGCTAGCTGCTGTTAGCTGCTAACTAGCGTGACTGCTGTAACTCTGCTGAGCTCAGCTGACGGCTTTCCTGTCCGTTACACAGCAAAACAAGTCAACATGGCAGCTTTTATTCAGTGTGCAAGAGGTCTGTCTAGCTAATAAAGCACTCAGACCAGAGTGTCAAACGTATTTCTAGCTGCTGTTAAACCCTAAAACGTGCCGTTCATTACGGAGTAAACGTCACGCCAAACTCCGTTCAAAAGTCAACCAAATGAATGTGTTTTTTACTTATATAGAGGGATGGGGCCGCATAAACCGTAACTCAAGACATTATCGGAATACGAGACGTCCATTAATTAATTCGGTGTATAAGTGAACATCGATTGGCAACGATTCAGTCAATAATATCGTTATTTTTCCTCGTAGTCATCCACTAAGATTAGACTCACGTTAGTCAGTCGTATCAAGCGGCTTTAGCAAGTTGAGTTAAATTTAGTATAGGTCAAGGCTGCCCCGTGGATTATATGTATGCCGAATTTAAGAACTACTCAAAAGTCCTCACTTTCCAGAAATGGTTCTGACTCATGTCTCTTAATTACCTAACATTTCCAAGTTTAATGTGCCTTATTTGTGAATGACGTTTGGCGACCGGAAGGTGTCAGGACATGCTGCTTGTATCTCACTAACCTCCAGTCACTGCTGATCCTCTGCTGTCATGTTTATCAGATGGAGTTGGAGGCTCTGCGTTCCATCTACGAGGGCGATGAGTGTTTCAAAGAACTCAGTCCAGTTTCATTTCAGTTTCGGGTTAGTACTGGAAAGGAAAGGGAGATGCTGTTTCACTTATACTTTAAGACCTTGATCAAACTGGTAGGTTTGGTGTGAGGAACTTGTCTTAACTTCTTCTTGAATATTAAACAACAGATAGGAGACCTGGAGGACTCCAAAGCGTTCATCCTGGATGTCTCGTGGCCAGAGACTTACCCCGAGACAGCCCCACAAGTCACCCTTGATGCCTTTTTTAACAACAGGATGTAAGTTGCAATCACAGTGCTATACTCCAGATAATAACCACCTTGTGTTAATTTACATTTGAAGCACTGATGGTAGATTAGAAGATGACTGCTCAATCTGGAAACACTTCTAAACTGTACTGTACAACTATAAAAAAGAGTAATATAGTAAAGATATAGTTTTAAGCAGTGTCAATACTGTCATCTGCTGTCACGCCAATGCATTCAAATGTAGGAAATGTGGTTTAAAGCCACTATGTGTGGATATTTATATGTGAGTATATCTTTTTTCTTTCAAAATATTTTGATAGGCTACGTTTTAGTTTGTTGAAAAAATTAGGCAATCAAGGTGAAAATGAATGATTTGAGAAATTCATTCATTCATTAGTCCCCCAAAACAAGCTCCACCCCCTTAGAAACGTTTGACCAGACACCAAAAAGAAGGTTTTTAGAATATGTTTGACTATTTAGATATTGTATTTAACTGTTTATTTAGATTTCTGTGAACTGTATTTCTCAACATGAAATTCTGGGGAAAAATTAACTGAATTCTGAACTTATCTATGGGTGAAAAAGCTATCAAATTGAAATATAAAGAGTCTTTAAATACTTGACGCAGCCTCTAAAATACCCACCACATGTATGTTCTCAAATTGTAAAAAATAATTGCTGTCTGCCTGTCTCTTTTTTGACCACTTGGAATTTTTTCTCAAATTATAGACTTTAGCCTGAATGTCTACAAATCTTTTCCTTGAGTGTGTGAGCACAGTATGATACAGTTGTTGTATTTATTTTTCTTTCTGTTATGTTAATTTAATGGCAGCTCTTCAGAGACCAAGCAGCTGATCCTGTCTAAGCTGGAGGAGCAGGTGGAGGCTAACCTAGGCACAGCGATGATGTACACCCTGTTTGAGTGGGCAAAAGAGAACCAGGAAACCCTGATGGAGAACCACAAGCCTGTAGTGACAGCTGTGGTCAGTACATTTCACCACTCTGACTGTTTTTTTTATACCATTTTTGGTATGAAGCACTGACTGCTGTGGTGTTTCTTTACTATAACATCCTCTCCTGACCCATGGTGCTCTTTATAATCTTAATGATCAACTCAAAAGCTTGAGGCGAGGCTAAGGGCAGAACTTGTTATGTAGACCTTGTCATGGTTATTTCTTGCTGTTGCAGACTTTGACATCCAACAGTGAGGTCATGACCACTCCCTCTACAGCCAAGAAGAAGGAGAAGAAGGAGCAGCTGACTAAAGCTCAGAAGAGGAGGATCATCAACAGAACAGGTATGGCTGTCCATTCTAGTGAAAGTGCCGTGAGGAGTCATTAAACCCAGCAGGAATTACTCGCCAGCTTCTGATTTAAATCCTCAAACTCCACAATTTATGTCATCATAAAAAATTAAGAATTTCATAAATATCAGAAGCACATGATACTTCTGTGTACTTCTAAGTGGAATTTTGGCCAGGCATTGCTAGGTAACACTAATACCACGTTAGGAAGAGATAACATTGTGTGGGGTGGTGGCTCACCGTCAGCCTGGTGTGGGCAGATCACTGGGTTTTAGCGGTCCCTGGTCGGCCCTCTGCCAATATGCTGCTCAGAATGTGATAGAAACATGAGGATATAAAAGAGATTTATGAAAGTCAAATAGATTTCATGGAGCAGAGGCTTGTAGCTGTCACTTTTTTCCTGTGTTTTCCAAAGTATCAGTTTGTTCTTGGAGCAGCTGATAACATAATCAAGATATGTTAATGACTGTGAAGTTCGGTTTTCATACTCATAATCTGAAAAACGCAGCAGTAAAGTAGACGGTATTTGTAGTTAAAAGGCTGAAATAAGCAAAGCCAGTGTATGAAAATTTTGGATCCAATCCAAAACTTGCATCGACCAGAAAGGGACCCATGAATGATTAGATCTGATTCATGATGAATCACCAATTAACAAGCAGCTGAGGTTTTGCTGCACTTCACAGTTCACACTGTCCTTTTGAAGATGATGATGCACCATGTGATCAGAGTGAGGGCCAGATTTACTAAGAAAATAATGTTGCGCATATGTGCACAACGGTTTTCATTGAAGATGTGTCTGCAATCTGTGTGTTCAGCAGATTAGTAAAGCTGAATTCAAGATGAATAAAAACACACTAAGACAGCAGCTCATTACACAGTCTGCCCTCCAGGGGTGGGGGGAAAAAAATTGATTCTTAGATGCATCGTGATGCAGACGTGGACAATTCTGCATCGATTCTAAATGGTAGTTTATAATGTGATGTTGATGGAACGAAAAAGTGGAACTCAACTGTGAAGGCATTGCAGCACCCAGACAGTCTACAAGAGCGCACACGCTAGAGTTCATCTTCACAAACAGCAGCAGTTGCAAGCATGTTTTGATATAATAACCAAATAATTATCTTGGCGAGACAAATGTGAAGTATGTAGTATTGTGAACTTTCTACGCCGTCACTCAGAGACTAAAGCAACTTCCGCAGTAACAAAAGAGACCAGCTGACCAACACAAACTGCAACATTAAACAACTCAAACCATCTCTGAGGTGAAGAAAATAACTGAGTGCTCAGTCTGTTTCATCTCAAAAACCCTGCAGCCACTCAGCATCTTGGACAACAATGTCTCTCCCCGGAGCTAATAGCACATCAGAGAGGCTGCTCTCCACTGCTGGAGACATGACGTTAATAACAACACAGCAGAGCACTCCACCTGCCCCTCACATACAGGCAGGAGACTGGAAGATACTTTCAAGTTAATACATTAATTAATTAATGCAGCTAACTTTTTATAATAAAAAGGCTGCGGACCATTTATCTTATCTGCCAGTTATGTTTCACATTGTATTTCAGTGGACTAAGGACATCACTCTGTCACCACCTCTGTCATATTTACACCAGTTTAAATTAGAGCTGTGACAATTTTTTGACTAATTGATAAACAGGTAATGAATCAGCAACTATTTTGATAATCAATTAATCAGTTTTCAAGCAAAAATGCCAAAAATTCACAGGTTCCAGCTTCTTAAACGTGAAGATCTGCTGATTTACTTTGACAAATATGACCGTAAACTCCATGTCTTTGGGTTTTTGGATGGTTGATCGGACAAAACAAGACATTTGAATACATTTCATTGAACTGTGGGATGTGGGAAAATGTTAGCATTTTTCATTATTTTCATTATTTTCATTTTTCATTATTTTCTGACAATTCATAGAATAAATGATTAATCTAGAAAATAATAGACTGATTAATCAATTATAAAAAATAATCATTAAACACATTACATTAAATCCATCCATTTAAACTATAACAATGTTTGTGTCCCAATTTATAGGTTACAACCTAATATAGTTTTTAGGTTTGTCTTAAGATGAAATTATATGTTGCATTAAAATTTACCATAAAGTCTGAAGTTAAGTTTAGTTATGATCGCAGATTAGCTTCAACGTCAGTAGTGATTCTATGATGTGGACAGATGACAGAATGATTTCTGCTTACAGATCACAAAGGGGAACTGCCAAGAGGTTGGAACTGGGTTGACGTTATCAAAGTAGGTGCATTTTACCTTTCCTCCACAAGATGGTGCACCTAATCATCTTTTAAACGATGAGGCAGCAGTGATGTTCATCATTAACCTTTCCATGTTCTTTTCTTTTCTCTCCCTCGTCATCGCTGTGTGATGTGACCATCTAGCATGTAAGTGAAAACCACCTAAATCAAACTTGATACAAAACCTTTAACATATAACCACCTGTAATTGTTTCCTGCTGTTTTTCTGTTGCAGCTCAGTAAAACAGGAGGAAAAGATGACGACTAGGCCTGTGGGCAGCGACCTTGTGCTACTTTCTACAAGAACATGCAGTGACGCGTGAACTAACTGCAGCCTGTTGATGCTGCTGCTCCTGTCCTGATGCCTTCACATCCAACCTCACCAACATGTCACACTCAGTATGGCTGCTTCTACCTAGACAATCAAAGCAGGCCGCTGGGTAATAGTGGAGTTCAGGACACACACACACACTTCCAGCTAAACTGTGTTTTTGAGCTGGGAATCCACAAGAATTGAGTGTTTTTTCTGTATGTGTTTGTGATGTTTGTGGAAAGCAGCAAGGTGAACACAGCCTCCAGGTTCTGTTCATCGTACAAAGTCAGCACTCAGATATTCTGCTCCATCCTCCACCAGGGAGGACGTACCTGCTGTCACTGCCACGTTTTGAGTCTCTGAGATTAGGCCCAGCTGCCAGGCGCTGGAGACATAAATGTTGGATTGTGGTTATAAATGGATGTGTCAAATAAGCATCCTGCTGTTACTCGCAGGTATCATGTGACTTTGTGAAAATAGAGAAATTTTAATAACACAAAATGTTACTCCATTCACCAATTTCTTATTTTGACAAGTTTTTTTTCTTCCCTATGAACTGAGAAACGTAAAAATTTTATATTTAAATAAAACCATATTTGGTCTATTGCTGGTCTAAGAATGTGATTTACCGTGCATTTGATCAACTGTGTGAGTTCAGTCTAACAGAGTGCTTGATGGCAGTTTACTGTGTGGACATAATCAGACATTGGACCAAAAAATGACCCAATATCCCCCTACTAACTTTTTCTACAGTTGTCAACCAAATCTTGCAGTCTTCTTCAGCTACCTCAATGACAACAGAGAAAACCCCACTCACCGAGGAAGACTGCAAGATTTGATTGAAATCTGTGGAAAAGCTAGTAAGAGAACTTTGAGACTTTTTTGTGTCACTTGACTGTTTCATGCTCAAGCACTGAAGTGTGTAATCAGTTCCTTTATTTATATATAGTAGTTTTTCTAGGCCACATTAAGGTACAGCCTACTGGTTCTGCTCCAACTTTCAAGTTACCAGAATGTACCTGAGTCAGGGAGGAAGTCAGGATACTTTGCCTTAAAAAATAAAACTCCAACACTTGATACTTTGGCAAAGTGTGCAAACTCAAAACAATTAAACTTCATGTGGTTTATCTCTGAGGCTTCACAACAGATCCAACAACAACCTTTCAGATGAAATGGTGGCTTTCACAGTGGATGTTTACACCTTAACATGGTACCAGAGATTGTTACAATATGACTGCAGTGTTAAAATTCGGGTAGCTCACATGAAGTCAGAATTACTCAAATGTTCTCATTGTGGAATATATAGCTTATTGAAAAAAAACTACTGTTGCCTACAGTTAAAATGTAATGGCTTTACTAGTTGTGTTTCCGTACTGACCATGTCTAAATAATTTAATTTAAAGAGATATTCTGGTGATTTAGTATTGCACTTCCATAAATATCAAGGAACAATGGTCAAAAGTGAAGGAGCAGATGCTGAGATTTCTGTCCTTTAAGCCCTAACTGAGACATCCCTGATGACATCATCAGGGTAATTTTGTCAGACATGACGAACCTCCTCCGTAACCACAGAAGACATTATACAACTGTTTTCACAGGCTGAGTAGTACTAGATATAAAAAGTACACTGACTTTGATGTTTAAAGTGCCTTTTAAATTCTGCCCAATTCCAATTGGACAAGCTAAATACTGAATGTGAACAATAATACTAGATGATAGGGCATTCCTGGAATAGGCTACCTACTGTATATATTGATAACCTTCATATGATACTTCATCAGGTGTGAGAAGGTAAGGCTGATATGCTAACATATGCTATAAAATTGATGTCAGTTCCATTTTAATTATTCCTTATAGATTTTTTCATCCTGTTATTGGTTTATTTTGAAAAGCGCGACCGGAAGTAGAGTATTTCACCCCCTGTAGCTTGACAGGTGGATGCTGGTCGGTCGGTGTGACAGAATGTGGACCTACTACAGAAACGGGCTTTTCCCTAAAAAGAAGAAGAAAGTAAGTGTTGCAAAAGACATATTGTATAATTTTAATTGTCAGTGATGACTACCACTGACTTGTTATTCGTTTAAAAACATTTTTTTAATCATGAGTCTGTTGTTAGACACTCCATTATTTTAGAATATTGATAATAATTCTAGTGATCTCAGTCAGTGTAGGCTGGTGGAGAAAATCTTTCAGCATAATACGCTCATATGTACTGTTGTAGCTTTTTATCAGTCCTCATACAAATATTTGGGTTTTATATTTGTATTTCTCTACACACACTAGTGCCACATTAGTCATGACCATGCAATGTTCAGTCAATGGCAGAGTCCAGTTTGTACTTAATAGATATTGTATAATATTTTAACTTCATGTCTTGCAGGAGGGCAAAGAGGTCTTAACACTTCCAGCCATAAACAACGGGGCAACTTCACTATGTCAGGTGATCTATGTACAAACATTACAGTTATTGTTTTTACTGTAGGAGCTTTGACTGTAGGAAACAAAGAGTTCTTGAGAGAGAGAGAGCAGAATGGCTCCATACCTCAACAATTTAGTTTTATAAATACTGCACAGCCTCTACAAACTCAACCTGCCAACATCTAATATATTCTGTATTCTCCCTCAGGGTTAAATATTTAAGGAGTTACTGTACAGTCAATAATCCTGACATATTGTTTGAAGGATCTGGTCCCTGAATAGCACTGTAGTATGGCAACATTAGTCAGTCTGTCCATCTGTCCATTTCAAAACTGCTGGCCAGATTGCCATTAAATTAACTACATGGATCCAAAAGAATGCACCTTTATTATACAAGAAACATAAATATAAATGGGGATATCTCCATAGAATTTTTTTTTTTTTTTACCATATTCATACTCCCTTCAGGATGTACCATTTCCTTTTTGGACACAATGTAAGCTGTCTAGTTTCTTCTTTTTCTTTCTTGCGCAACCTTCAGGACAAAATGTCAGCACATAACATCAAAGACAAATGGGCAGATTTATACTAAATTTACTATGGATATTCATGATCCTAAGTTGTTCTATTTTTTTAGCCATGCTAGCAGGCTGGCAATGTCAGCTGGTTGTTTGATTGGTGGATCACCAATTTGGTCCAGATTGAAATATCTGGACCTGGAAAATTCGTTGATCTCTTGGTTTTACGTTTTGCCCCCAAGAGATTGACATTTTTGGTACTGTGTCAAAATATCCCATAATATGCTTACTGCTGGGTAGCCATGATATTTAGTCCTGACATTCATGGTCAGGAATGTATAAACTGCAACATCTCTGGTTCAAATCTGTCCGGGTACTTTTGTTGTTATTCCCCATTTGTCTTCCCTGTCGTCTCTATACTGTTGCCTAACTAATAAACACATAAAATGCCTTCCCCAAAAATCTGAAAACTTGAAGTCATTGTGAGTATTCCATCTGAATTTATTTCACCGCTGTGACACATCCACTGATCATGGTGATTCTATTCCAATGAAATAAATTTCACTATCATAAATACTAGTGTCACTGGGCAAAATCTTTGTTGTTTGTTCTGACCAACAGTTTCTTATTGTAAGGCGATGTACATTGCATGTAAAGTTGAACAGTTTTAAATGCAGGTGTCACTGGGCCTTTAGTCTTGTTATTAATTATTAGGTGTTATTACTATGAATGTTACAGATTGAGGTGTGAAAATGCACATTAGCACCTGAAATAAATGAATAAATGTTTTTTTTCCCCTGATGATTTTATTCTGTAGACAAACAAGAAGGGTTATGACAGCAAAGTGAATGAGAAGGCAGAGTCCAATATTACAGATCCCCTCAGAGTAAGTGCTACAGACAACGCTGAGCACCAAATGTTTGCAAATTTACTTTACTATTCATTTATTACTGAAACAATCCCAAATTTGATTTTTACCACTGGATGATCCCATATGTCTTTCAGTATATGGTACAGCTGCATCAAACATGCAAAACCCCAGATAACCCATTCTTAGAGGACAGAACAACGAAGATACTGCGCTATGGCCATTGTTTCAAGGTATTTTGAAGTATAAAGATATAACTTTGTCATTTAAACGGCATAATGCTTTACTTAAATTACCTGCCAAATATTCATTTTGCTAACAGGTCAAGACTGTCAAGGTCTTACTAGATCTACATGAATATGGGAGAAAAACTGAGGACTCGCCAAAGTTACTAAGGAGCATGGAGGCACTTGTGGGAGGAGATGAGGAAGAAGAAAGCAAGGGAAAGGACAATGATTGTATTAATAAGGAGGACAGAGAGACAGATAGTGGGTTAGCTAACTCAAACAAGGATGATTTAGACAAAACAAGTGAGGACAACAAACTACCAATCCCATACATGTTGTGTGATCCAATGACCAGTGAGGTTCAAAGAAAGGAGGAGCCTCCATTTCCTCTCAAAGAGAAGAGATTCATGGTCTACATATGTGGTGGATACAAAGGTAAGAATTGAAAATCTGATCATTCATGTTTAGTCCATGGAAAATACTGTACTTATTTTTGATTGACTGGCCATTGTTCGAGTCACCTCAAATTTGGTTCCATTCAACATTTTAACCACAGTTTGCAAATTAGATTACACTGCAGGTAGTCATAGCAACAATACTAATGGAGGACCAATACCATAGAGGAAGAACTTTGATGAATTTGTTGTAGTGCCATTGAGAGGCAAACACTTGGAAAACATTGATGTCATTAGTATGTTGTTGGTTTGACACTTTCATACTGTTGTGTGCGCTTTGGTCCAGACTGAAATTTCTGGACAACTACTGGATGTGTTACCATGAAATTATTTACAGAAATTCATGGTTCCCAGAGGAAGAAGGCTTTTGGTGATCCCCTGCTTCTTCCTGTAGCACCTCCAGCAGGTTGAAATTTTTTGGATCACAATGAAATGCCTCAACAACCATTTGATGGAGTGCCATGAAATTCAGTACAGATATTCATGTTCCCCTCAGGATGAAATAACTTTGGGAATCCCCTGACTTTTCATTTGGCACCATCATCAAAACAAAATGTCAATTTGTTCAATACATTGGCTTATGACCAATCAACAATGACCAATGACATTCCCATCAGCCTCAGTTGTACTTTGTGTTCCATATTAATTAGCACATTCGCATGCTAACACTAAGATGGCTAAGGTGCAGCAATGGTAAACATTACTTGCCTAACATCAGCATGTTTTCACTATGAGCATGTTAACATGCTGACATTAGTATATTGGTGAATGCACTGCTGTGTCTACACACAGCCTCATAGAGCTGCAAATGTTGCTGTTAACTCTTGAATTAGTCTATCAATTTTTTACAGAGCAAAATTATTCACTCTTGATATAGAAGGAAGCCGTAACATTTTTGTACGTTGTGTATGTGTGTGATTCAGACACAGTTGCAGAGAGAAGTGCACTCATGGATAATGTGTATCCCAAGCTGTATCTCTACTGTAAGCAGAGAGGCTATGACTTCAGGATGGTTGACCTCCGCAGGGGTGTTGAAAACCCTGTCGCTGAACACCACGACACTGTAGAGCTGCATGTGGAGAATCTGAAGCAATGTCAGGGAACCCAGGGTCCAAACTTTGTTGTAAGATGTCATCCTATTGTATTATTCAACAGTATAATGGTGCAGAGTCACAACAATCAGCATATTTGTATATGTAGGATGATGAATTCATGTGTGATTTGCTGTTTTGTTGGTCAGTTGTTTGTAGGACAGAAATACGAGGTCCGAAGCCTTCCCCCCACCATTACCAGGGAGGCCTTTGAAGCCTTAGTGAGAGTTGTGGAAGAAGACAGACAGCAGATGTCCAAGAACAAACCAGTGGAAGACTTTCTTGCCTCAGGCTCCCAGTCCAGCATCACTACAGACAGCAGCACTGGCAGTTTTATCCAGGAATCCATTTACAGGACTTATTTGAATTTTGGAGAACAGGCAACAAATTCAGGACTGCTGAGCCAGAGTTCCCACAACTCGTTTTCAGACTTAGAGGAGGCCAGACTCAGCCCTGTCGCAGCAAGGAGCCTGGGGGATTTGGACAAAGACCTGACATTACTCGAAATGTGGTACAAGCTTGATGAGAATTGTCTTCCTCCGGTCTACCGCTTACTTCCCATCAGGTAAAAACAAACTCTCTGGTCACACATGAAATTATGACATGAGATCATTTTAGCAATTAAAATTGTGGAAATAAAATAGATGTATTGGACAAATTGAAATTTTTATCTGATAATGATGCTAAATGAAAAGCCAAAAGATCGCCAAAGTTATTACTACTACTGTTTGGAACAAAGTGGTCGACCAACTGAATGACCAACCCGCCGACAGACAGAAATTGCCATTCCTAGAACAATGCTGTTAGCATGGCTAAAACTACGAACAAGATTGAAAGCAGCTACATGTAGCAACCCTTTGAAGCTGTGCTATTCCCTGCACACTAAAATATGAAAGTGTCAAACCAACAACATACTTGTGATTTTGGTGTCCCCCTTACCTCTAAATGGCTCTACAGAACAGGTCAAGGGATCACTAAATTCACCAAAGTTCTTCCTTTGGGAATTGTTAATGTGCACAACAAATGTCATGGCAGCCTTTTACATCCTGTATGTATAATATCCTGTATGTTAGGGTTTGGTGCAAGGATAGAGGAAAGGTGATGGGATCACCAATATCAAAAAGGTTCATCCTCTGAGGATCATGAATAATCAGAGAAAATTTCCAAGCCATCCATCCATAAGCTTTATTTTATATAAAGCTCATACAGGTGGTGCTAGAGGAAAGCTCAGGTACTGTGTTGAATGAATGGACGCATGAACAGAGGTCAAGGGGTCACAACGATTTAATAGGGTTCAACCTCTGGAAAATGTGTCTAACAGCCCCATTCATTATCTTTGGTGACTTTTACAGCACTCACCATCCCAACATATTGAGCATGGACCGACAGCACAGGAGGCAGGCTATGAAGGACTGGAGCACTACCTGCCAGAGACTGTGGGGAGTTCTGCAACGCTGCGTGGTCAAGGCACTGGGGCAAGAAGAGGCCTCACTTTTACTCAGGACAGGTAAGGTTGGGAAACATTCTGTTTTTTATTCTTGTCCTCTGTTTTATGTATGTTGGCAAGGTGGTTCTATCTAGGGATCACAGGAAAATTCCCTGATTTAATTGGCTTTGCTCAAGCCTGCATTGTTTAGCTTATTTGAATGGGTTGGTTTTCCTCCTTCATAAGATTCATTTGGGCAGATTTGTACACAATCATACTCTAGAATGGACCAAAACAACCACACCAAAACCCAACAGTTAAAGGTCTCAGTATGCTTCAAACAGAGGTTGTACAAAATGGGCACAAAACAATAACTGCCAGTATTATCTTTTTTTCTTAGTTCTTGACTGGGAGGTAGAGACAGCTCTGCAGTATGTAAATGAGGCTCCACCAGAGGAACATTGCCACTGCTATAAGAGAGTCATCCCAGATCTTCACTACAACCTAAAGAACCAACATGCCACTCTGTACGCCGATCTCCTGAAGGGAGGAGCTCAACTCGATCCAGTACTCAGCACAGCCCACCAGTCTTTCATGGACCGCCTCCATGAAAAGGTATATTCAGTGTAAGGAAAACCAAAAATATACTCCCTAATGTGGAACTCTGGGTGTATTCAGTTTTAAAACGATATACACAAGACAACATACAAATATTTGCACACATTCAGGCTAAGTGCTAGTGATTTTAATGGAGAGCAAGTCTTAAAAACAGAATTACATACAGTATAGTAATTGAAATGCTGTTGAAACAGATTATTTGTAACTGAGACATCAAACAAAGGGTTCGCTTTATTTATTACCTCAGTTAGTGCTTGCTGGGACTGGACGAATACAGGCTTTTTGTTGAAACTGGTTATTGGCCATACGAAGATATGCAACTTTGATGGAATGTTACTATTAAAGGGTGTCAGTCTGTAATAACTATGATGAAACTAAAGAGCTGCTATTTAATGTGTGTGCTTTTAAGTCAGACTGTAATCATAATTACTTTTCCCTTTTTGCAGTCAAGGATCATGTCAAAGTGATTTTTAAATGTTTATTTATTATTGAAAAGAAGGAAGTATCTTGTCTAATGTATCTTTGGAGACACGTCAGAAATGCTCTTATGTCCAAGGCTCTAAGGGTGTGTGCCAGAATAGGGGTTTGATTGACAGCTGAGTCAGCAGGGGCATAGACACACATTGTAAACAAACTTGTGCTGCTGACTGAAGCTTACATATCAAGGACAGACGGTGTTTTGTTAGCAGTGGTGTTGAAAGAGAAGAAAAAAAGGACCCCCTCAATTAAGCATCTAAATGGACCATTCATGACATTTGCAAAAACATTTTTATGCTCTTCAATGTGCTACAGCTGACTAGCTAATTAGGTCTCTAGCCTGCAAACTGAGCTTAGCAGTGCACTTTTCCCCTGGTGGATGTTTGTTTGGCAGCTTGTTAAGCAAACCAACAGAGCACCAGGTGTGCTTTTGTAGATTTACTCCTCTTGTCTCTTAGTTCCAAGCTTATGTACTGTACATTTTATTCATTTATGTATACATCATCAAGCTGCGCCACACCAACATCTATGAGCGTAATGTAGGCTGGGGACGGAAAGGTCTGAACCCCAAACACAACCGATCTCACCAGTTCTACACAGAGCGCATCTCCTCTCATGTTCAACGGACCGTCATCAACTCCCTCAAAAAGTACAACACACACACTTACAGAAACACTTTATAAAGGATTAAACATCTCTGCCCTGTATGAGTTGACTACAGCTGCTGTTCATGCCTTGTCTATTCCAGAGTCATGAAGGTCACCAAAGCCCCAGGCCCTTTTAACATGGTGAGGAAAGAAGCTGCCAGAGTGCAGATACAGGAGGAGATACAGCGTCATGTTAACTATGGACGCCACCTGTGAGTCCTTTCCCATTACCATCACGGTGACAACCTCATCTAGGTAGACAAGAATGCTGTCTTTTTACATCAAAATATTTCCTAGTGTAGCTTGAAGTAGTTACATATAGCTCTTTTGAAGCCACAATGTGTAGAATTGTTATGTGACTTAATTTTTTGTTTGTGGAAAAATGACACAGTGCTGGCATAAGGAATGAAAACAGGAGGCATTTTTGTCACTAACAATGGAGGATGCCCAAGTCAGAAATTTTAAAATGAAGTAAATTTACTGAGCCTCTTTTAACAGAATATTATTAATGCCTGGTAACAGCAGAAAGTAGCACAACAAAGTTCATCCACAAAACAGTTGGTTTAAGAAGCTTTCTAACGTAGCGACTACTCATCGAAGTACTGTGACCCAAGAACATGCTAACTCTAGTCAGCCCCTGTCCTGGATAGTTGGCGTAATAACTGTCAGCTAGCAAGCTAGATAGCTTAGATGCTAACAAGACAATAAGTTGACACAGTTATGTATTTGTCATGTTTATGTAACTGTCAGGGAAAACCATGTCTGTTTGGTGCAGTAGTTTATACTCCAGCAGAGCATGGTTATATAAAAATGGAAGGTGCACCACACCTGAGGCTATGATAGCTTCCATGCTAGGTCAGTTGTGCAAATTTCAGGTCAAAGCAAAAACTTTGCACTGATTTACTTTGTCCATTCCATTAAAATGAAGTTGAATGAAAGTTTGCTGTATTATATGTTAGTGTGCCCAGGCTTTTAGTATTCTTGTCAAAAGAATGAGAGGACAGAGAGTAAACTTACAGAGTAAACTACAACTATTTGAATGTAGTTCTTACATGCCAAAGTTCCAGTGAGATTTCCCTCCATCCCTCAGAGGGAAGGGCTGTACTTTGAGGCAGTTTTTCCTAGCTGATGTGAAGAGGGCAGTGGAGCAGTCAGCAACCAGATGCATCCTCCTGCTGGGACCACCAGGCTGGGGAAAGAGTACCACCATGGCTGCAGTAGCACAGCTAGCACCCTCCTGGCTACCTGGGTGAGACGCTGGCAGAGGAAAGGATTAGGTGGTAGCATAAAAATATTATTATTTTGGTTTTTGGTGTTCAACATACACATTTTCAAACATGGATTGATAGAAATTAAATGTACAGATATAGATAACATATATTAAAGTGCAAACAAACTAAGATATATTCAAACTTGGTTGAACCTCAGTTTTTTTTTTTATGTCTCATTGGTTCAGATCAGTGAATGTGTTGGTGCGTTTCATTGGCCTCACCGGAGAGAGCAGGAACATTCGTCTTGTCCTGCAGAGTCTCTGTGTTCAGCTGGCTGAAGCCTATTGTCCCCACACACAGCTGTCAGAGGTACTGGACCATCTCTAGTATCCACAGCTTCATCACACCTTACAGGTTGTGCTGATTGTTAATGTTGCTGTCATCCATGTGCCCACATTACTGTACACCATTTAACATTCCATTTTTCATGTACACAGTTGAAATGACACTTGACATTGTGATGCATTTCCAGTGTGCATATACTGCACCTACATTACTCTAAACATGTGAAAACTAGCTGGAAGCGAGTTTTAAGCTTCACATCTGTTTTGCCTGTGATACTGTAATATACTACCAAGTAATATGCTAAGCTAATGAAATTAATCAAAAAATTAATTCATTCATTTGCTGTAGTGCCATAGTACCCATACTGCATTTTGATTTTATTCTTCAGGGTGTCCCTCAGATGATCAATGAGTTCCACTCTTTGTTGAGCCTGGTGGGAGCAGAGAGACCCCTGGTGGTCCTGCTGGACGGGTTAGATGAGCTGTCAGAGGAGTGTGGTCCAGACCTCTCCTGGATCTCAACCCCTCTACCTCCAAATGTCCACTTCATCCTTTCTGCAACCACTGACTCCCCCTGCTCTCACACTCTGCAGGTCAGTGGAGCTGAGTTAAACTTGATGACATTTTATGTTGAGAATTGAGAAGCTATGGTAACTCAGCCACTGTTATCATTGTAAACTGCACCTGCCGTGCTAGAATGTAAAGTTGTCGAGGGGAGCGAGACTAAGTGAAGACTCAATTAATTATGTGATCTACTTTTTTCTCTCACCCTCCCCAGCAGTCAACCCGTACCATCGTCCTGTCCCTTCCTCCACTCAGTCTTGATGATATCATGCCAGCATTAGAGGCCAAACTGCGGGCTGACCAGCGGCGTCTGCAGGAACAGCAGTGTCAGCTGCTGGTCCAGGCCTGTCTCTCCTGTCCCTGCCCTCTGTACCTGGAAGCAGCGTACTCTGAGAGCCTGCTCTGGACCTCCTTCTCCCCTCAGGTCAACCTCAGCCTTCCAGCCAGCCTGAAGGGCCTCTACCTTGGCCTCCTGGCTCGCCTGGAGAGAAACCTGGGGAGGCAACTGGTGAGACGGGCTGCATCTCTGATCTCCATTTCACGTTGGGGTGTCACTCAAGAGGTGGGGAAAACTACATTTAATTACAATCTGCACCTGATCTTTTTCCAAAGTTTACAATATTACAGTGCATCAGTGCTGGATTACACTCAACAGAGCAATATGTGCCTGATCATCAGTCCTATTAATATGCAGTGTGCCACAAGGCTCAATTCTTGGTCCAATCTTGTTTTCTATGTGCCCCTTGGCCACATTATATCTCTTATCTTCGTTATGCTGATGACACACAGCTCTATCTCTCCTCTAATTATAATAACTCTATTAAGCTAGACAGTTTAAAACTGCCTCAGTGCTATATAAGAACAGAAATTATTTTTATTGATCCAGATACTGTTCAGTTCCTCAGATTTAATTGTGCCACTTACCCAGAATGTCAATCCTATATATGTTCTATATAAGTTCTATATATAAAGTTTGCTTGCTTGATAATACACTATATCTAATCTACTTTAATCTACTTTTTTGCATTACATTGACAGTTTTTTAAAAGTGATGTCTAATATTCATTCAACAGTATTTGAAAAAATAGAAGGATGGCATTTTAAAGGGTAATTCAGATTTTTTACAACTTGGGTCTTCTTCTTCTTCTTTTTTAGTTTTGTCACACGATCAGACAGTTTGTGAACAAAGGTTAGTCAAACTAGAAAATGAAGGTAAAATTATTACCCAAACTTTTCATGGTAATCATCCATCACAGTGTACGGACTACTGGTAGTTATGCACACACTTTTCCTGTGCAATGAGGGATTAAGATACAATCAGACTAATCCCCAGAGAGGAAATTCGCATGTTACAGCAGTGCAAGAAACAGTCTAGTGAGGCAGGAAACAAATAATAACTAATAAATACAACAAAATAAGAAGTCAAGTAAATGATATTCAATCTACATACATTATAAACATTACAATACTTAGGCTATATACATGACCTGACTTGTGCTTTGTAAAAAGATGTGCAAAATATGTGCAGAAGTATTACTCACATTTGACATTAACTGATTTCGATAGTCTGTTAATTATATGTAGAAAATATGTTGTCTTGTTCACACTGCTTGTGTTTCTTGCCCTGCTGGACTTTATTATGGCGATCTAACTCTCACCAAGTGTATTGTTCATATAACTGATGGAAATTGTTGACAAAACTATAAAAATATGAGCCACACTTTAATAAACTCGAATCATCCTTCAAGCAACAATCCTGCTTTTTCAGTTACGGTATTTGGTCACTATCAATTTAATGCAAGTTGTCATTTTATCCAAGGCAGTCACACCAATGTGCAACTAGCTTCTAACTTAGACTTCTATGTGAAAAGGATCAATTTGATATTCTTATTCAATCCACGTTTATGTCCGTCATCAGGAATTACTCAACCTACTGGCCAAAGATGGGAAGGTGCTCCAGGAAGTGACCTCAACTCACCCCTCCTCCTCCTCCAGCCAACCCAGGGTTCCTTATGTCTTGTGGGCTCGACTGAAACGTGACCTTGGCCATCACCTAACTGAGGTCAGGACAGATGGAACGTGGGTGTACCGCTGGACGCATTCTGAGCTGAGCCGTGTGTGCATAGATCTTTATTTAAATACAAGTGACTCTCGCGTGGCAGTGCACGCCGACTATGCTGACTACTACCGGGAAAAGTCACAGTACGCACACATATTTCAGCCACTGGCATGGACACTGGATGATGAAGAGGACGGAGGACAAAAGGCTAAAAGTTACAGATTCAATTTGAGGAAACTCAATGGGTTACCTTACCACCTGGTCCACTCAGGCCAAATCTTGCCCTTCCTGTCTGAGTGCATTTTCAACTATGAGTTCCTGCTACATAAGGCCTGGGGTTTGTCTATCCTGGACATAGAGGAGGACCTGAAGAAGGCTGTGCTGCCAGACAAGTAGGGACTATCAGAAGAAAAACAGAGTGCTTTCCTGTTGTCTTACACTGCATGTAATATTCATGATATATGATAACCTGTAGGTTTTCATAGTAGACAACAACGATGAAGAAGTGGATAAAAAAGAGCTTTCTTGTTCTTGCAGGGTAGCACAGTTGTCTCAGAGCAAGAAGATGTTGGCTTTGAATTTTGGCTTTGGTTCTATTTAATGTTCTTGAGTGCAAAAGTTTACCCAGCGCTTTCCAGTTTCCACAGTCCAAGCACAAGTGAAGTGAGGGGTTAGGGTTCAAAGAACTAACATCCCAGGGTGCATCAGACAAAATATGTCCTTTGTCTTTTCCTAACCGCGTTTCTTTGACCTTGATGGAAAATATAATGGAGTCAAGGAAAGATTTAAGAGAACTGAAAAGATGTTTAGAGATTTAGAGATGGGATACGCCTTCCCACCAATGGTTGCACACTATTCCACTGACCGATAATTGGTAATGCACAAAGAGACAGCAAATCAAAACATCAGCTTTTCATATATTTTATGAGAAATGAAATGCATCCAAGACGTTTGTTAGACCTCAATGACATACACATTGAGCCTCTTGCAGGACAAATTTTCTATCTTTATCCTAAACCTCACTTACTTTTTTCATATGGTTTGCTCATACTAGTTTTTCAAGTTGCATTCAGAAAACCCTCTGAACTGCACAAACTTGTGTTAAATTACTTAATTCAACTTGATAAATGTTATCTGTTCATGGGTAACTATGCATAAAATGAGATTATTGATGCAACTTAGCTTAAAAAAACTTTTAAATCACTAATACATGCCACCTAAGAACAAATCTGCAAGTCTTACTGGTGATTCTTGCATAAGGCCCAAAAATGTTTTGGTCACAAACACTAGATGTGAAAATAAGTGCGTTTGCTTACAGAAAATCTCATCAAGGTACTTTTTAACATCAGCATGACTTGCTGGTTCTCACTGATTCTTCATTAAGTTATAAGTCATGAAAATAAAAAAACAGGCAGTTGACCTTTGCAATCCTGCATTGCTGAGCAGAATGACTTTACTGGTGTAGTTCTCGTTCTGACCTCTACTTCAGATCAGGACTCTTTGCATCAGTCTTACTTCTCTCCTTCTGCATCTTGTCAACCTTCAGCTAGTCTATCTTTGCAAATAAATGAAATAAAAGTAAATAAATCTTCACTCCCTAGGGTGCTGGTGGATGTGGAAGTGCTGTCGGGGGCTCTGGAAATGTCCCAAGCAGTGCTGCAGGAGGATCCCTGTCAGCTGGCCTCCCAGCTCATGGGTCGATTGGGACAAATGGTTATTGAGGACCATCCTGTTGCTAAAGGTATCGTTTGACAGTCCAACTTTGATCAAATTATGGATAGTCTACTTCACAGCAACTTTTTTCCTAAGGTTTTTGTATCAGCCTACGGTAACTCTGGAGTGTGTATAGTTCTAAATTATTTCAAAATATTTGCTGCATCATCTGCTAATCTCTAAGCTGTGTGTCTGACCTAGGTGACCCGCTTAAGTTTAGCTACCTCCATGCTCTACTGGCTCAGTGTGCCCAGTCCTCCCTGCCTGTGCTGCTGCCCTCCTCCACCTGCCTGCTGCCCCCAGGAGGCCTCCAACACACCATGCTGGCAGGTAACCCATCAAACATATATGGCTTCACAGAGTTGAATGAATACACTTAAAGTATGTGTATGTTAGTGTTAATGTGACTGCGTGCTATGACTGTATATAATGAAATAATCAAATTGAAAAACGGTGTATTTAACTAGGTCACCTGACCAGTGTGACTGCCCTGGGAGGGGGCCAGAGAGGACCCTTGGGTGTCACCAGTGAATCAGATGGAAGCCTGAGGTTTTGGGAACTGGAGCAGAGACGTATCATCAGGACTCTGGATGCGGTGGGGGGAGTTGTGGGAGATTCCCTCACCCTCGGGCTGGATGATAGGATGCTTATAATCCGCATGGGACCAAGTCTGCAGGTTGGACTTCAGCAAAATTTTATTTTACTTCATGGTTTACTTTAAGAGGAACTATTTCTCTGCCTTATCTAAATGTAGCTTGGAAGTAAGTGTTATATGTATATAAGTGTAAAAAATGTAAAAATCACAATTATTTGGATATACTGTACATCACTCTGGGAGTGGTCAAAAAAAAAGAAAAAAAGTTTTTTTGGGGGGAACTGTCAGGTTAAAGTCTAAAGGCCCATTAAAACAACGTAACTCCAAGAGCTGTTTCACACTACTGAAAGACCCATTCATTCAGTATATCAAAGATATATGTTTTTCAGGTGAGAGAGGTGGAATCTGGCCAAGTTGTGTATTCAGAGAGTGACTCAGTTGACGTTCCCATTTTTACGACAACTTGTGAAGGACAGCTGTTGGTGGTGTTCTACGATGGAGTTCATCTTGTCAAGGTACTGATAAAAGTTGCACTCATCACTATTTTTCTATTAACAATGGATCATATGGCTATGTGAAATAAGAAAGGAGTTGCTTATAGTTATGACCTTGCAGGAAATTAGCACCAAATCAGCAGTTCCTTGTTTTGAACAGCAGGCAACTGTTTTCAATATAAAAGCTCTGATAAATCTACTGTACACTACCTGCCCACCACCAAACTGCAGACAGACAAAGTTAGAAACTAGCAGCGGGGTTGGACTTGAAGTAGATTCATCAGGTGGCCAGAAACATGACCCTTTAATGAATGCTAATATTGCTGTGACTGCTGGATCGAGTAAATAGACTATTTTTTGTTGAGCTTGTTCAAATTATGCAGGTATGCAGAGTCCTGCATTCAGAATTCTACTTTAAGTATTAGCAGTAGCACCTTAAACCCCCAGTACTAAACATTATTTCCATTTTCAGAAATACACACAATACCTGCCCAGCAAACAGCAGACTAAGTTAGCTACTAGCTAGCTTTTGAACATCTCAGGAGTTGAAACACGAAGGCTAATGTTGTTCTGTGTCTGCTGGAAGTGTGAATAAGCAACTGTTTGCTAGCACAGTCACAATAATGTTTCTCTTTTGTTTATATAGACTATTTTATTTGTCTTGGGTTCCTTTAATCACTGCTAATGAATTGCAATACACTTATTAGACTATTTTACTTAACCTTTGTATTAAATCTATGCACTATAATCTACCTGATAAGTTAGACTAATGCAATGAAATAGGTGTATCGCTCCTTTAAACAAACTGTCACTAATATCCAGTGTTAAATACTTCTAGTGAAAGAAATAACCAAACATCACACTGGAAGTAGTTGTCAAAATAATGAACTTCTCTTATTTACTTTGGCAAATTTCCCATATAAACAATGACATAATAGTCTCTTTCAATTACTGGAGTTATGGCAATAACTCTCTCCAAATGTAAACAATATACTCAAAGTGAAATTAAGATTTCCTCTGATTTAAATTTATATCAAAATTTGTAGGCCCACATTCACCAAGCACACACGCACACAAGCCGGCAGGTATTTAAAATAAAATAAAACCTGAACGGAGAACTATTTGGCCACTCACTCAAAGAGCAACAAAATAAAATGTGGTACCTTGGTCATGAAGTCTGACTCCAATCAGCAGTTTACACCAGCCCTCGGTCTCCGGGAAGGAACAGAATACACGCTGAAGTCTAAAGATGGCGGGTCCGGCCCATGTAGTGAAAAGTCTGTCTGAGCGTTGACTTAGTAGCTCATGGCACTGTCCGATAAATCCTCAGGGCTTCCACGTCGGAAACGATGAACTAAAGCCTTTAGCATAAACTGAGTTAGCTACACAGTGGCTACAAGTCCATTCACTGTGCAAATGAATGCTAATAAATCACTCGTGTGTTAGTTATAGTGGCTATGAGTCCATTCACTTTGCTAATGAATGCTAACAAACACACGTTCGGCTAATGAGCTAATAAACAAACAAACTTGAACAACTGTACAACAAACTTCGAGTAGAAGTGTCTCCACCTGCTCGCAGAAAATATGTAGCATGAGTATCCTAGCATAGACTGTCGGGTAGATAATCTCAGACACCAGCTACACATTTGTTTGTAAACACTGCGCATACATCGCTACTCAGTCCGACAAGTTACATGATTTCACTCACACTCTACTTCCTCTCTCTTCTCATACACCTGTGTGATCCATAGATGTATTATAAGAGCTGGATACCGGACTAAAAATGGCGCCCATGCAGTCCTATAGGAGTTGCTCGCCTGGCGCATACGCCAAAAAAGTTTCTAGCTTCCAGGTTTGCTTCCGCGTTGTGCGGCCCACTGAATATGCGCAGTAGTGTTTCCCCCGCTGGCCCCGCCCGCGAGCTTCCGCTCGGCCCATAGACTTTACGTTGTGATGACGTCACGGATTTTGAAATCGCTTTTCTCGGCTCGAGGAAAGTTTAACATAAAACCTCCATGGATCAAAAGTTCATAATAGAAAGAGTCATAATTGAGTTCAAGGCGTCCTGTCAATAGTTTTACAGGCGTCTCTTTTACAATGGTGGTCTATGGGGAAAATCCTTTTTGGGCCGCAGGGGGATTTTTCGCTGCAATACCGCGAGTGGCCACAGGGAAAAATTGGCTGCAAGGCTGAGCAGCGGCGCCCTATCCAGCTCTTCTTATACATCCATGGTGTGATCCCACCCACTTCAACCAATGAATGACCAGCATTAAACTCACTCTGGAATACTACTTCCTTTTACTACCATGAACTCTTCAAAATAAAATGAATATTTATAACAATACATCTGCATATTTTTAAACTTATTGATTCCACTGAACCTTTTAATCTTTTAGGAAATTGCTTTTTTTTTTTAAACCATATTTATGATGTCTCTTTTAACCTTAATTAACTTTCTCTTAACATAAACTTTATTACAATATATGGTATTTTTTAAACTGGCTACATTTAGAAAGAGTCTTGGTTGAAAAGTTACAACTCAATTTGACCATTGACCATGCTCATTAAAGTTATTAAAAGCTGTCTCTTGTGTATATAGGTTTTTGACCTGACCACTTCCTGCTCTCTGCTGCACTGTGTTAACATTTCCTTGGAGCGTGAGGCGATCCACAAAGACCGCTCCATTCTCCTATCCAACACCTCCATCAAAGACTATGTCCTCTTCGCCTACAGGTTGATATATTTGTTCATCACTGACAGTATGTGAATTTGACAATAGTGTTTTTTCTTTCTCTAACTTTTAATTAGAAACTACTGACATAAAATAAATTAAGGATGACATAGCACAACAGTGTTTCATTTGTTGAACTCAGTTGAAATAGTCAATACTAAAACTGTATACTAATGTCATTTTCTAAACGGGCTCCTGATCCAGTCCATTAAAAGATATAGCTTTTTCTTATTGTCAATAAATCTCATGTGCACAGCCAAACCAACAATTAACTCATCCTACTTACAAGTATAGTATTAAGTGTGCATCCAAAGCCTGATAGGTCTTATTCCACTGTGCTGTACTGCACCATTAGAAGTTAATTAGTGGAATCTCTTGCCTTCTTAATGCGTTTGAGACCACCAGTTATGCTGAGGTAATGTTGGTACATAGCAAATAGCCCTATTCCACTATTATAGTAATCCATATTATGGCAACAACCGCTAAGCTAACTAAAGAGAAACAACAATCCATCATTACTTTAAGACATGAAAATCAGTCAGTTTGGAAAATTTCAAGAACTTTGAAAGTTTCTTCAAGTGCAGTCGCAAAAACCATCAAATGCTTTGATGAAACTGGCTCTCATGAGGACCACCCCAGGAAAGGAAGACCAAGAGTTACCTCTGCTGCAGAGGAGAAGTTCATTAGAGTTACAAGCCTCACAAATCACCAATTAAGGCACCTCAGATTAGAGCCCACATCAATGCATCCCAGAGTTCCAGTAGCAGACACATCTTAACATTATTTGTTCAGAGGACACCGCGTGAATCAGACCTTCATGCTTGAATTGCTGCAAAGAAACCACTACTGAGGGAGACCAATAAGAAGAAGAGAATTGCTTGGGCCAAAGAACACAAGGAATGGACATTAGACCAGACCCAAATCTTTACTTTTGTCTGATGAGTCCAAATTTGCAATTTTTGGTTCCAACCACTGTGTCTTTGTGAGACGTAATGGAATGCTGCATCAGATGACCTGGCCTCCACAATCACCCAACATAAACCCAGTTGAAATGGTTTGGGATGAGCTGGACTGCAGAGTTAAGGAAAAGCAGCCAACTGTGCTCAGCATATATGTGGGAACTCCTTCAAGACTGTTGGAAAAGCATTCCAGGTGACTACCTCATGAAGCTGGCTGAGAGAATGCCAAGAGTGTGCAAAGCTGCAATCAAAGCAAACAATGGCTACTTCAAGGAATCTAAAATATGAAATATAATACATTTTGGTTTAACACTTTTTTGTTTACTACATGATTCCATATATGTTATTTCATAGTTTTGATGTCTTCAGTATTGTTCTAAAATGTAGAAAATAGTAGAAATACAGAAAAACCCTTGAATGAGTAGGAATGTCCAAGCTTCTGACTGGTACTGTACATGAGGGGGGGGAATTTTTAGTAACACTTTTCAATATAATACACTACAGTACACCATCAGTCATACAACCTCAATAATAAACATAAAGTAGAATTATCACCTTTCTGACAACTGTCAACAAAAACTGAAAATATATAAACTTTGTAAAAGTAGAATTTATGGCAAAGCTGTTGTCTTGGATTGCATTAGATTATACAGGTGTTCCTAATAAGGTGCTCGCTGAGTGTATATAAGTCTTACTGGATCCCTCTTTACACAGCCAGCATGTTCAGATTTCAGTTGGTCACCATGAATGTCGAATGATGGTGATCTCAGCAGCATCACATTCATAATGCATGAGCCACAAGTGTCACTGCGAGTGACCTTGTTCTTAAATAATATCACATATCCCTTTGATAACAAGCTGTGAAACCAGGCTTGTTAACAAAGGGTATCCAGACAAATTTCACCACTGGCTTTGAACAGTTGTGAATTATTAAGACTGGCTACCTCTCATGTGCCTCGCCAGTGTAATGTAGTACAGAGGTGATTCCTTCATGCCTTACCTCCTGTCACATAATGAAATAATAAAGGATACTGAAGCTGATGCTCCAGGGATGTCAGCAAGATGATAAAAGCTTTTTTCTTTATTCTGTCACCATCTAATTAAAGCCAAATAGAAAACAGTGATGCGATGCTTTCAGAGTAATTAACACAGTCATACCTTCACACCTGACAGGTGGAGGTATCAGATAAACAACAAAGTAGGTCACAGGTGGTTGCTCGTAATATGAGATGGCAGGCATGGGAATAATATAGTAAGCCTCAAGAGCATTAACTAATTTACAGTTCGCTCAGTTAAAAGTGTCAAATGAAAGTCCTTATAAGCGTGATAAAGCCTTCATCTTCAAACTTACAGGCAGAGAAAGTGCTTTGTAGCAAATGTTCCTTTCTGAGGTGACTTGAAGGAAAATTCTAGTATTTTTCAACCTGGGTCTTGTTGTCATAATTGTAGCTGTTCTGACTATGTGTCATGTTAACTTAGCTTTAACCACCTCCATTGTAGAGAATCAGCAAACACAGTTTGGTTTAAAAAAGCCGCTTAAAAAGTATTATCCTGTATTAGCATTTGTTGCTAACTGCATGGGTAACTTTCCTTGTTGCATAGAATAGAGTAATTCAAACCCTTTTTTAAGAATCTTCGGCATTTGTACTTGTAAACAACAAAATGAAATATACCTAAAAGGACATTTGTGATCCAAATGTCAACACATGGGTCAACCAACTACCAAAGTTTAGAAGCACAGTATTGGAGCCTGCTAAGACCCAGAACTAAGTGACAGTTATTTTAAAGCCACACTTAAACTTTTTAAAGAATAAATAACATAATCTTCCTTTAACAAATGAAAATTTTAGTTAATAACATTACTGCTTAGTAATTTAATTTTTCACACATTTTTCTATAACTTGGCTAATGTTAGCTAATGATAGCAAACTTTAAATGAGATATTCTTGTGCAACATTACTGATCACTTTGCTGCCTTTACTTACTCTTCAGCTTAAGTTACAGCACATAGAGTCAGTAGACTTTTAAAATTTGTTTACATGTATAAACAACAGTGAACCAGGCCTATATTTAAGAAACACAAAATGCAGATTTTTTTCATCAGCAATAAGATAATAAATTGTTGGAAAAATACTTTTGTCAAATGTTTTTTAAGTTATTTTGTCTGTTTAAAGTTGTATCATTTCCTATGAGGGCAAAACAGTTAAGTATTTATTTCTCGTATACAACCTGCCAGCATTAGTGCATAGTGTAAGCTTTATAGTATATAAAATGGAATTGGGACACAGCTTTTGAACTGGATCTATAAATATTCAATTTAACAAGACTGCTAAATGCTAAAGCTAAGTTACCTCTTGTTTTAGCTAATTGTTACATGTTCCTCTTTGTATTTGAGGTCTGGTGGTGAGGCGGCAGTATTCAGTGCTAGAGAGGGCATTGTGCTGTGTGTCCTGTCTGCTCAGCATGGTGCTGCCTCTATCCAAGCTGTGGAGATGACTGAAGACTACCTGCTGCTTTTCTGCAGGTATGGTGACAATGGAGAAAGTACTGCAGAGTGGATACGGACAACACTAATGAATCTATAAAGATTAGCCACTTTCTGCAAACTGAAAAACAATTTAAAGGGTCATCTCGCTCAAATTATTAAGAGAGAATAAAACATATTTTCTCATTTACCCCTAGTTGTATCTAGTTAGTTATAGTTTGGGTTTTATTTTGGTTTTGAGAAACAGTCAAGGTGAATGGAATACAATTTTCCTTTTAATATGCCTGGAGATCTCTGCACTCATTCTCCTCTTACCACCCACTTACTTTGTATTTTCTCTGTGCCAGGTATCCGTACAAGAGAGGCAGTGAAATCATCCACATCGAGCTCTTCAGCACTGTCTCCTTCCAGTACCTGCGGTCTATACTTGGCTGCACCCAAGACTGTATTTCCCAGGTCACTGTCAACCGGGGGGGAACTCACATCATAGCCTTTTGTCCCTCCACTCACACCGGCATCACTGAGTTGGTCACCTGGAACCTGGAGACAGAGGACCACAAACACATCACACGCTTCCCCGCAGTGCTGACCAAAGGTTTCTCTTATGCAATAACAAACATTGCTGAACTCAACTCATTATACCAGTGTTTTCTTGAATTTTGAAATTCAGGTTGAGAATTGTGAATGAGACAAAATCCCTTCTTTTTATGACATGTTCCTCTGCCTTCAGGCCTGTGTTTTGACCTGCGCTTTTGCCTGGGGATCTGCAGCGGAGAGAAATACCTTCACCTGTGGGATCTGACTTCCAGAATCAATGACCAGAGTCTTACCTATAACATCCACAAACCCAGGAGTGATGGCACACAGGAGGTCATCCCTATGGGGAAAACCATGCGGTAGGTACTGACAGGTGACTGTGACAGTAGAGGCTTTGTGTTTTCATCTCATAACACTAGTAGTTTCATGTTGCATGTTGATGGATGTGATCTACTTGCAATGAATTTGGAATAACCATTAGACTGATATATCACTCACAATAATCTGGCCTTGTTCATGTATCAGTCCATAAACTGAACTGATTCCACACAGTTTGATCAGACAGTACACACACACTGTATATGCATGATGATGATGGTTGTTATTATAATTATCATTATTAATGGAATGTCTTAGATGGAAGAGTTTACTGTCCAGCGTTTATAACCCAGACCCACATTTTAATTTATTGGTGACAGAATTGACCAGGTTAATAATAAGATGATAGTTGATTATATACAAATTAACACAGCATTTCTAATTCTTAGTTTCTTGATATATCAGTCATCATGTTATTAACATTATCTCAGTATTTTGTTCAGGACCCCATGCTACATAGTTTCTTTATATCTGCTCCAAAATCTGCCATGAAAGTAGTCATATTTGGAAATGTGAAGTAATGGTATCAGGATCATCATTATCCATCAAAACCCAGACAGTCTGAGCTACCATACAGTCCAGGTTTGTATTGCGGTATAGTCATCCTTTGATGGAGACTGGCTCCCTCTGCTGGCAGGTATGCTGTGTGCCGCTCCATCAGAGCCGGGACTGTCTCTGTGTGGAACTTGGCCAGACGGCGTTTCATCGGCCGACCGGTCCGAGTGGAGCACGGCCTCTACAGCAGCACTGATGTGGTGCTAGCTCATGACTTCAAACTGTACATCTTTACAGACAGAAGCTCAGCCAGTTCCACTGACAACCCTTCATGTCAATTTCAGGTCAGACACTCCTACAGTAGCTGTTGATTTTTTAATATTCATCCAGTTAATTTGTGTACATGTGCATAGTGAGTTTGATTGTTTTTGGTTTTTAATTTACCCTCATGTACATCTTAACATTAAGAGACAGAATTTGTGTTTTACAAATAACCCACAACTTCCCTCTCATTCTTGACCTTGCAAAAAATTCTTAACTAACTTTTTCAAGAGCTTTCTATCGCATCTGAGTTATAATGGCAATAGATCAGTTATGGTCACAAGAGCTAAGTGTGGAACTTCCAAAACCCCTAAGGAAGCCCAAAACATTATTTCAGCTTTATTAAAGTTGCACTGCTAAATGTAGGTTATAGTAGCCCCTTCTGGCTCTTCAAAATAAAAAGTGACAGAGTGCACCAGATCTTTTACATGTAGCACCTTTAACAATTTCGGTTTTCTTAAAAAATCTCTATTAATAAATACTGACATTTTAAAATATCACTGTAAAAACAGAATATTGGTGACCACTGTTATCTTAAACAAAGTCCAACTTTATTTGCCAAGATGTGGAATTTAGAGACAAATTTCCTAGGTCAAGGCTGGATCACATAGAGAGCAAAGCAACCAAGTGCCCAAGGATCCCCAGGCCCCCCAGGAGCCCAGGCCCTTCAAAAGTCCCTGATTCCATGTCAGTTGGTTTGTAGTCATTTAATGTAGTGTTAGTTAAAAACAGATTTTTGTTGTTAATACTGAGCTTACATACTGCATTTACAGAAAAAACAGACATGTTTTATCACTGCATCTCTACACAAAATATAATGATTTCTTGTGTTGTGTGCAACACCAATCACCACCCACACCCTGCAAATGTACAGTTCAGTGCTCACAAGTCAAATAAGCTATTTCTTTAGTTCCTTAGCAAATTAATGGAAGGTATTAAGTTCTGTAATATATGCTGGAAGAGAGATTTTCTTATGTGGCTTGAAAAGCAAGGCAAAAAAAAAGATTGAACAAACATTCCTTATGATGCTGCAAGTTGTCAAATTTGCATTTTTGAAAATAAAAACAAAAATTAAAATAAAACTTTACAATGAGTATGTGCCAATTTTTGTTCAAATTTTGTGAATAGTCTGGATCATCCTTAACCATCAAATTTCTTTTAGACTTTTCAGTTTCCTAGTTTTTATACACATTTAAAAGCTACCCTATTCAATATTTTTATACTGAAAATAGATCAAATGACCATGTAATGTGAAAGGTGTCACTGTCAGCAATAAAACCACAGAGAATTACCTCCTCTGAGTTTTTAGCTTCTTTCAGCTCATTGTTTTGGTTTTCCAGCCCACAGCTTTACTGTTTTGTTTCAGTCTCACGGCTCTCATCAACATCTTTTCCAGCAGCAGCTGTTTTCAGTGAAAAGGCTTTGATAAAATTAACAAAAAGGAGAGTAAATATTGGACTTGGCTGGACACCATCACAATTCCAAATGAGTGTTAATGCTCTTGTCTGTTGGATGTGTAAAAAAAAAACTCTTTGTTGCCATATCAACTTTATAAGGAGATAATATGTCAGATGTTGTGTTTACAGCTTGTTCCACTGCCATAAAGTCATTGCAAGTTAATATATTCTCTTGGCTTAGTTATGAATCATTTGAAGTTACCATACTGCCCCGTCATTACTCTTGTGTCCGACCTCACAGACTCTTCTGGTGTATGATTTGATTAAGCGGAGCTACGTGAGAAGACAGACTGGGATCACAGTCATTTCCTGTCCTCAGCATGAGTACCGTCTTCTGCAGGATGGACGGACCCTACTGGGCCTGTCAGAGAGAAGGTGAGAACTAATGTGTGAAATACAGGGAGTGTGCAAAGTCTGCAATGATAGGAATAGAAAATGACTGCACTTATTGAGCCAAACTCTGGTTATCTAACTATATGTTGTGTTTGAAGAATTGTTTTATGATTTTTGATGTTCACAAAAACTGTTTTGGATGAATGTTACAAAGGTGTCTTGTTGGACCTGGACTGCAGTTAGAAGTATAGTTTGTCATCAAATATTAGATGAATGTGCAGTACATTTAAAAAAATCATTAATGAACTACTTTGGAAATGGATGGCAATTCTATTACAGAAATACAGCATCAGGAACATCAATAACATATTGCTTAGACCCACGCAGAAAAAGGGGAAAATCAAGATGAAAAGATGTTTTCTGGTCTCCAAAGGGTACATGAGTTCAAATTGCACTCATGACATAAATTATAATAAATAATATGTTTAATTTGTACCACACCTTTCATTCATAGTGAAACACAAAAGCCATCATGCCATTTCCTACTCCTTTTTAGTTTGAGGTTCCATAGATTTCAGACCCCCTGCCTATACCACTGTAATGCCATTTGTTTCTCATGCAGAGTTCATTTATATTCATGCTCACATAAACTCCATTTAAAAAAATGAACGTGTCAAAGATGTTAACAATGTTAATCTTACTCTGTATTGATCATATCGTCCTTCAAAGAGCCATCTCAGCAGATCCCTGGTTGGATTTCTTTCTATTGGATGTTGTTGCAGAGATCATCTGATTCTGTGGGATTTGGATTGTGGTTCCATCAAACATCAGATCAAACTGTCCAGCAGAGAGTCACTCCTGTGCAGCAGCACTATCCAACCCCAGCAGCCTCATGTGACACCAAGCAGAGAGACAAGATGTGAGCTGCCTGATCCCAACTGCATTTAGTTATCATCATGCTTTTCCATATTCACTACCAGATTCTTCAACATTAACATTTTACTGTAGGTGTTTAGCTGCAGCACTTATCCAATCCAGAGTGCAATATTAGAATTAGATCACATTCATAGCAAGTAACTACTGTCTTAATAGTATTCCTACCATTAGTGATCACATAAGATTGAGCCAAAGAAACACAAAACTGCATAGGAGACAAACTTTTTGGAGAGGGTGTTTTTCTAGCAAAATACTTATTTACATGATGCTCAGTGGTAAAAAAAAAAAAAAAAAACATTTTATTTTTTGCCCCTTTAAACTTTACACTTACATAATACCATTTTTACTATTACCTGTAAATCAAAATTCTATCATCTATTGTCCTTAAAACCACTTTGTGTAGATTTATTTGTTAGTATAGCATCTTTCAAATTATCTATCTATCTATCTATCTATGTATCTATCTATCTATCTATCTATCTATCTATCTATGTATCTATCTATCTAAATTCCCAGAGATATTAGGACATGACAGCGTGATGAGCTGTCTACTTGAGTGTCTTACTTGATATACCACTGGGTAATTTTCAAATACTAAACACATTGGCTTTAAAGAGGTGCAAAATGTTCTCACTTTGGAGGGGTTTCTTCATATTTACTTAAAGTCTACTTAAAGTGTCATATGTCTGGCTAGATTATAACACCTGTCTGGAAAGGTCATACTATATCACCTTGTAGTTCTAAGTAACTTGGAGATGTCTTGCCTTGTCACAGTGATGCCGTGGGATATTCGAACAGAGAGCCAGTCTGCAAAGAAGAGGAGGCTGGAGAGAGAGGCACAGAAGGAGAAAGAGGAGAAGATGAGGCTGGACAGAGAGAAAAACAACTCTATAGACCAGTACCTCCTCAGTGAAGATGAACAGGTACACAGCAAAAAAGCAATTCACCAACAGGACAGAATATGGAGTATAAGCAGGGATGTAATGTAGAAACCAATCTAAATCCTGCAGAACATACATTACCATGATTTTAGGCTGAACATTGAACACACAAAACATGCTCAAATATTTTTCAATATGAAATTATCAGCTGTGTACTGTATACTGTAAGTATTTTTTTCTTGATGCATTATTGGCTTCTTTTACACTAAGTTTTATGACATTACCAGTAATTGTCTTACTGACTTTCAAATACATTCCACACCTTTATTTTTTAGGTGGTGGTGTGCTCCTATTTTGCCCACCACCTCAATGTGTTCAGCATGGTGTCCCAGGAACATCTTCACACTCTTGAGGATAACATGTCACTGCTGAGCCTCCACACTGCAGCTCTTACTCATACCGGCAGTCACCTGGTACTGAATAGCTACAACCAAGACCAGCACACCTCCTACATCACTCTGTGGGACCTGCACAAAGGAACGGTGGGTAGTAATCCTTTGTTCCAATTTACTTGAACTAGAACTGTGCTCTTCAAATTGTTCAAGTTTGTTTATTGGATTCTTTAAAATAATTATTCCTTGCATTTGTCAGTTTTTTATCATCAAGATAGGAAATCTGCAATTTATCTATAGATGATTTCTGATGTAATATTAAACTAAGTTTTATCTGAATTCTTGTAGGTGAAGAAGAGACTGAGGAATGAGCCTGGTGTTTGCTGCGTAGCTATCACAGACAACGCCAGCAGGGTTGTTTTTGGGGTCACAGGAAGCAACACGTAAATTATTTCGCCTAGTTTTCACATGATCAGTATTAAAGACTTTAAAAGAATAGTTTGACTTTTTGGGAAATACACTAATTCACTTTTTTGCAAATATAGCAACGTGAAGATAGATACCACCCTAACAACAAATCTAATAAATTGCAGTAGCAACAGCATTATATAGATAAGTTGGAAAAGTGCTTACCCATGCAATATTACAATATGTTACATATGGATAATAAATTAAACTATAATATAATGTTAAGAAACATGTATTTCATACATACCTCTAATTTTTCTCAGAATCCCAAGAGATTTGATGACCTTATTGCAGACAAAACCTACCGGTGCTCTCCAAGGGAGTTTATCATCAGTCAGGATACCAAAAACACATGTTGAACAGCAGCAGAACAGTGTGAAGCACCAGTTCCATGTGCTTTTGGTCAAGTTTCAGTTTTTCCTCAGCGTTAGACCACTTCTCATGGTCAGTCTCCGGAATTCCTTCAAAGATCAAACTGATACGCCGAGACTGATTCTCCAAGTAATCAACTTTACCATTCATGTTGTTATGACTTGAGCTGACTGTTGTGATGTCATTGTTCAGCTCTTTACACAGAATTGACAAGTTGTCAGAAAGTGATTATACGTCTGGGGGTATGTAGACTTGATTTGAGGTCACAAAGCTCCTTTAATATTCCATCTAGTCTTTTGTTGAAGGAGTCCATAAGCATCTGGACAAAGTCTTTGTAGGTACTCTCCTGTTGTTTGAGTAAGTGCTTGTAAGAGAACTTCTGTTTTTCTAGGTCATGTACCTGTGCAGTGGTGATTAAGTCCTCATCACTTTTTTGAAGTTAAAGTTAAAGTTTATTTATTTAAAGTGCAAAATCACAAAAAAGCCTTTAATGACATGACTTCACTCTTGCTATGAGAGGAAGTAGTCCTTATAAAGCAGAAGCTGGGATTTAGCCTTGGTATTTAGACTGATCCAGTAGTTACGAATCCAACATCTTTGGAATAGGATTTACACACAATAGGATCAAATATATTGTTGTTACCCCAGATTATCAGTCTAGGGAAGATATTACAGATAATTTCGTTGATTTCAGGTGGATTGTCTCAAACCCAAACTCTCAGGAAAGCATGGTGGCAGCCATCTTGGATGGAATCACTCAGGTTGCAGTGCTTAACACGCTGTATTCCATTTGTTTAATCCATACACTAAAGGAACTACATTTCTTGGCAAACAGCGGCCATGCACACTGACTTTCAGGAGTATCTGCTTGTTGCCTCCCCATCAAACTACAATTTGTTTTTACATTTCTGTTTGACACTGATCAAACTTGGCAAGTAAGCAAATATATGTATTTCCCAATATGTCAAACCTTTCTCCATCAAACCATTCATTTTCACTTTTATAAAGTACAAAAAGACATACACCCAATACAACCACCCAAGCACTGTCCTGTTTGCTGCTGTAGGCACTCTTTTATTGTGACACTTTGCAAGCTCTGTTGCATGAAATAGCAAATAAAACACAACTGAAATATGGAAAACACTATTTAAAGGACCAGTGTGTAGAATTTAGTGGCATCTAGTGGAACGGACTTGACAGAAATGGAGTATAATATTCGCAAGTATCACCACACATATAATCTCATTTGATATATGCTATACTATGTATAACATGTTTGAATGTTAAAATGCTTCTTACATTTATAATGATTAGTGTTGTCCATGTTTGCTCTGACAGCATGAAAGTGTGGGACGCCTTCAAGAGAAACTATAAGAGCATCTGTGGCTATGGGAACCTGACAATAGACATCTCCAGTAAGCTGTACATGACAGAGGGAGGAACCAAAGCCATTCTATTGTCAGGTAGGAGCCAGATTGGAAGTTATTTAAAGCTCCTAAACAGGCATTGAAGAATTTATTAGGGTTTCACATGTATTCACACTCTGGTGCAGAAAACGATTCTTTGACATTCAGGTGACATATTACAGCATGTTTGTCACTTTCAAATAAGTGTAATCAATGCAGTCCCAGATGGAGTTTGATTAAATGAGGCTGATACCCACAGCTATTTTTAAGGAAGCTTCCACCAGCACATTTATGTTCTGAGATTAATATTTGACCACATTAAAGAGTTAGTTCACTCAAATAAAAGAAAATCTACAAAGCTGAAGTTATCCTGGGTTCTGTTTGTAATTCAGGTGAATTGACCCTTTAATGCAAAAAAATACCAATAAATATTCTGTGTTTTCTCTGTGATTCAATGTACTGTATGTTTATTTTGTTACTGGCCGAGTCTGCCTCTTCCACAGGGGATTCAAATTGCAATCATTTGTGTTTGGGGTTTTTTTTGTTTTGTTTTTTTAACCAATATTGCAATTGAGATTGAAATTGCTATCACGTCTATCCAATCCCAGGCCTTTATTTGTAGTCTACATAGTGTTAAATTAGATGCATTTGTACCAAGCATAATCACAAATTTTCTTGTTTCTAAATTAATAGAATCTGATAGAAAAAAATACAGTTGATTGTTGTTTCCCAGAGTTCAAATCCACTGTACTATATGTCATTCAAAAGTAGCCTTATATTTATTAGTAACAGCGAGCATAACACACGGAGCTCAGAAATTTTAGTGTGAAACAATTATATGATTTGATTAAAAGCTTAAAAGGAGATTCCAACAACTCTGTGCCAGCTGTCTGTTGTTTACACTTGACAACTACCAGGCTGTTGCTGCTAGAAACATGGCTAAAATTAACATTTTTACATCACCCAGATCATTTATCTACAGCAAAACCCATCACTCAGTTATTGTTTTTGAAAAGCAAAAAGACACAGTCCACAATGTATTTTTTCAAAAGTCAGTTATTTTGAGCAGTGTCTCATCTTTGAACACATAAATACCACAGACACTAGCATGCTGAGAGCATTATTGATGCTGTGTTCATATTGAATGGATGGCAGAGATGGGAAAGATTCTCATGTTAATGACTTGTGAGCGTTCACATCATTAAGATGGTTGTATGATAACTGGTTTAGTCATGTGAGGATTAAAATACTGTACATTGACAATATACCATTATATTCATTAAATTTGGGTTTAATCACATTGAACTTCGGACTTTGGCTGATGTGAGGTGTACATGTTTGTTTGGTTTCAGGCATTTATGTATTATTAGGCACCAAATCTTATATATCAGAGCTTTCAGAAAAATCTGGGTTTCCCAGTCATAATTATGACTTGGATATTGACGTATTTACATGTTAGAAACACATAATTACGATAACTCCGATATGACAAGACCATGGGATGACCAGATACCAGCCAGGAGTAATGCGTTTGTCCCTTCACCAACTCACAGAGTTGTCAGTTATCTACAGCAGATTAGATCTGCCAACAACATGTCATTAAAGCTGTGAAATCAAAGATTGGTGAAGAAAAACCTTTCTTCTCCTACAGCTTGTTAAGACACTGTTATTTATATCAGTTAAAATCAGGGGTCATGTGATTTGAAAATCACTCTTTCAAATTGCAATTGCAATGTAAAATCTTTCAGCCATACTCAGTGTATAATCGGTGTAACTCCTATTGACTAACCACTGACTCCCAGAACAATGAAGGACTCTTTTAAACTTTTACTTTTTATTTGACCTAATGGCTCAAATTGTGATATTATAAGCATCATTTCAGATTGTTTGTGACACCAAAAAATAAATTACTTGTGGTTTTACAGCAGTTTCTGCTGTAATGATGGTTATTTGGGGGGGGGTCCTTTTGGGCCAGTGTATGTAATGTGACCTGCAATTCCATCTGTGGCCACTGCACAAAAATCACCTCACAGCCCAGCACTATTCCTTGGGTCTTGCAAAGAAGCCAGTCAAGTGGTGTTTGCTGCCTCCAGTGGTCAATACAAGTGTCATTTCAAATGTAACTCTCAGTAATCATAGTTGTTGTCAATTCAACCAGGACTGAGATCTTAAAAACTATAGATCTATGTATAAAGACTATGTGTCTTAAAGACGTACCACCCCAAAAATGTGTTTACTAGCAAATCAAACTAAGGTGCATCTATCCAGTACAAAACTATTTATGTTACTACTTTAGGAAATATACAGTATTTTTTTTCACCATTGTAATATCTGGCAGAGCAGTATCTCTCCATGTGAAACAATGATTTTCTTATGTTGCTATAATCATGCAGGACAGTTAAGCCTTTGGGACCTGGAGGCATGCAGTGTCCTGTCTGTTCTTTCCCTGGATGCACACGTCTGCTGCATGAAGCTGCTTCGTGGGTGCAAGGTTTCCGTTCTGCTTGGCCTCAGCCACAGTCACGCCCTCGTCACCGTCAGGGCAACATCCAAAACTGTCACCACAGCAACTCCAGTGTCCACAGAGGGAGACTTGTTTGGAGAGTCCAGCAGCAGCGAGGAAGAAGAGGAGGACTCATAGGGCGCATGCTGCACCTCCTGGTCATATTATGAACAGACATCAGAGAATGTAGAGCATGCTACATGATAGAACATAAACTAAAACCTAAACATCCCCGAGTAATATTGCAGTGCATGTTGGGTGTAATTATTACATTTACATATATTTCTTTTTCATATATTTTGGATACAAACTGTAAACTGCTAACAGAGTTGTGCAGGCATTTCTTCCAGGTTACTGCCAGGTTACTTTCTGGCAACCACACCAGAAAGAGAAAATGTTTAAATGGACAGCTGGATAGTACAATTTAGACTGGGGAAGACCAAATCCACCCTCACTCTTACCTTTACTTAAATACTACCTAGAAATTCTAGGTACTTTACCAGACCAAATGAGAGATGACACAACAGAGTCTAGCTTCTTGAAGTAAGACTGAGGGATGCTCACTGGAACTGACTGAAAAATGTATAAAAACATAGACCCTTGGCAATGCTACCATTTTGATGGCATTAATGTGTCCCACCATTAAGATAGGCAAGGTGTTCCAAAAAATGTATATTGTTCTCCAATTGTTTCATTTTCTTATCCCAATAGCTGGCCCAGTTTTCTTGTAGCTATAATACCCAAACTTGTGAATTTATCTAAGACAATCTTAAATGGGATTGTCTTCAGGAATGCCTTGTCTACCAGTCATGATAAAGGCATTAGTTCACCCTTTATCCAATTTATCCTAAACCCTGAGAATGAGTCAAATTGTTTATAGATATAGCTTTAGGATCCAAAATTAATAAAATTACATCATAGGCATAGACTGAGATCTTATGTGAAGTACCCTGATGTGTTATTAGATGTAACTCAGGACTTAAGTGTATATGTGAAGCCAGGCGTTCTAGCACTCAAGCAAAGATAAACGGTGAAATCAATTTCTATAAACAGCTATCTGCATATGAATGCAGAATCTTTAGGCAACAGGACAAGATTTTGGTCCCAGAAGCGTTCTGGTTTCCGTTTGTAGTCCAAGTAGTATTGACCAGTCACATTTGAGCAGGCTTTGGTTGCATGCAGGTAAACAGTCCGTGTGGAGAGCAAAAGAGGACAGAATGCATTGGCCAAAGTGTAGTCTCAGAACCCATCGACTATTGTCTGACGAAGATTTGGCTTTTTATTAGCTTTTTTCTTAATTTATCTGCATTCATATGCATATATCTGTTTATAGAGATTAGCCGAAATGATGTCTGGACCGTCTCAAGTTGCTAATCAGACTGTAAACAACAACCTGGCACACAGAAGGGGAAGTCTTGGCCCATATATCCGTTATCCGGATATCCACTTGCTACACGGAACCCCCGAAATACTGAGCCTTGCCACCAGAGGCTAAATCATCAGCTGGATAGCCGATGGGCGTGTACCTCTATATATTCAAAAGGGATTTGATATATTTTGGTTTGCAACAACAGAAGCTGTGGGGCACTTTATAAATAAACCTTATCCAATTAATAAGTGATTAACTGAAACCAAATTTAGCTAAGACGGACAGCATAAAAGGCGGTTCAATTTGGTCAAAAGCCTTTTCGGTATCAGGGGAAATTACAACTGAGTCTTCCATGCTATAGGCATGACTGTACATAATATTGAACAGTCTTCTCATGTTGAAATATATATGTTGATTGAGAACAAACCCAGTCTGATCTGGGTGTATAATTTTAGAAATGTGACTTTTGAGACGGTTTTGTTGAGTAATTTTGTTTCAACTGGAAGGAGAGAGACATGTCTATACATACATGAATTTTAATAAATGTCAACAGATGGTTTCTTCACTGTGCCGATAGTGTGCAGACACCAATTTAACTGGATCTGAGGGAACAATACTTAGTCATATACAGCAATAAATTTTGTTGTAGGCCATTTAGGAAGTTAGCTACTCCATGATTCACTGGCTACAGCACAAAGACATATTTTTTTATATCAGTAGAGTGAATATTGAATCACCTTCCAGTATAATGCAGTACAGTTCAACAGAACAATAAATTAAGGATCGGCCTAGCAAACAACCTGATAGACCATAAAGTTGAGTCAACAGCATAGTTTTATCAAAAGCAAAACATTATAACCTTCATGAGGGTAGGATTTATTGCAGTTGTTGCAACAAACAAGTAAATGTACATGGGAAATGGTTAAACTCAAAGCATTACTTGGAGGCAACTTAGAGACTTTTGGACAATGTAATGTCAAGCCTACTGCAATTCAGTTTCTTAGGCTCATAGCCAATATGCACTTACGAAGCTCCAAAATTCATGAATGACATGCTTAATCATTTCTGTATAATCACCTCTCAAGCCTAAAAACTCAAATGCTTATGGAATTAATAGAAACCTAGCTGGGGAACTTATTGGTTGACATTGGTGAGAACAACTATTGTCTACTTGAGTTTAAATCATTACTATGTACATTACTAGGGGTTCATTGGAGTGCCCTATGGGATTTAATGCTGGTAAGAGCTGTGCTAACAGGAATGAAATTGTGGGGAGTGAAAGTATCCTTGGCCTACTGTATTCTTTCATGCTAAAAAACAAAATTGGTGGATGCATGAAAGATGAAGAGAAAGCTCCTTACTAGGCATAAACGGTAAAGTTTGTTCTATTGGTGGTGTCATGCAGAAGAAATGTTCATATTGTTACCTAAATCAAAGTAGTCAGTAGCCAGTTAAGGACGGTTCAGACTGTCGCTCTACATTGACTCTATGTGACTAAATTAATCAGTCTAAGCTGTATGATGATTGAGCTAACATTAGCATGCTAACATTCACATTTGCCTCCTGGTAACTGAAGGACTAAACAATAACATGCTAACTGGTGTAACATTGTGTGAACCGTATAACATTTAACAGGGTAATATGCTAATGTTAGCATGACAATATGACTATTAGTGTTTACATCACATTAGCATTAATATTTTAGTACAGCTGATGGGAATTCAGTCATTAGTGTCCTGTCCTGTCATAAACCGAAGTGGTGGACAAGTGGAACCTTTGACTTGATAAATATATTATGGTGGTGGAATGTAACAAAGTATGTTCACTCTAGTACTGTTCTTTTACAATACAATTTTGAGGTAGCCTTGTTGTACTTTGAGTATTTCTATTTGATGCTACTTTATACTTCTATTCCACTCCATTTATTTGACAGCTTTAATAACTAGTTACTTTTCAGGTTAAAATTTTAAATAAAATAAGTTTATAAATTATACTGCATCGTTAAGATTAAACCAGTAATTCCCAACCTTTTTGTTTTGTGAGCTCTTCTATGAAATCAGTGTTCATGTTTCAGATGTCTGAGTTGTTAGCATTTCCACCAAAGACACATATTGCCTCTAAGTGTCTCACATGGTGTACTTTATTAAACATATTTAATATATCAGTCACGGTTGTAGAATTTCTACAAAACCAGTACTTTTACTTTCAATATTTTAAGTTAATCTAGCTGATAATACTTCTGTGCTTTAACAAGGTTTTTAAATGCAGGACTTTTACTTGTATTGGCGTATTTTTACATTGTGGTATTGCTACTTTTACTTAAGTATGGGACCTGACTACTTCTTCCACCACTGTACATTACACAGTACCAGTCAAAAGTTTAGACACACCTTCCCATTCACTTCAAAGTGTGTCTCAAGTATGTATGTTAAGTCTGAATCACCAAATCCCTCGTATAGGGACTGAGAATGTCTGTGACACCTTCATGGCGATCTATCAAAACATTATGGAGATATTTCATTCTGGACTGAAAGTATTAAACCAACATTTTAGCAGAGCTAAAAAAAGAACACTGATGTTTGTTGGTAAAGAATCTTTGCTAATATTTATTAATTGGCTAATGAATTAATTAGGTTGTATGGTTTGTTGGCTAAATCTTGGCTAATGGCAGACTTGAATAGAAACTTTGTTGTAGCAAGAGTCACAGGCCTTCAGAGCTTAAAACAGTTGAGAGTGAAGAAGAGAAAACCGAATAGTAACTGAGTGACTATACTTTGTTTTAATGAATATAAAAAGAAATATACACAATAGTGAACCAGTGAAAACATTAAGTCCACAAACACAAAGTCCAGTGCCCCATCAATAATCATCTCCTCAATTAAATATCAATCTCTTACAAACATTGTACATGTGAACGGATATTCTCTACAAGCCATTATTGTATAGAGACAGACACTGATTTCAAATAATTCAGAACAATTCAGAAGTTTGAAAATGAAATGAAGGAAAAACGGCTTGTTTTGGCCAAAACAAGAAAATAATGACCATTAGCAGGAATACCTTATTCTTTTAATAGGGCCTTGTCCAGAATGAAAAGTGACAGTAAACCAAAAGATGCTTTCATTTGTTGTCATAAGTCAAAAAGAAAAATCTCACAAAAAGCAAATAACTTCATGAGGATGGCAGCTTCAGGCTGATGATTCTTGCAGCAGCTGGACTCCCTAGAGACTACAGTACAGTTATAGCCAGTGGGAACAATCAGTGATGTAACAGCACAAGTTCAATCACAACTTGTCCTTGATTAATAATAAACGCTGCTACTAATGTTCGATTGTGCTCTTACAACATCACGTGTACTGTTATCATCTACATCTTATAGTCTTAACCCTCAGGCTGAATGAATACATCTTCCAGATGAGCAAGGGGTGACTGAAGACAGGTCACTACCTGGACCGGCGGTCTTTTCTGTTCTTGTCTAGGCTTTTGTCCATGGTCTTTTCATTGTCCCCTCTGCATTTGGGGCAGTACCACTTGCCCTTGGGCTTGTAGGTCAGCCCCACACAGGAAAAGTGGAACCACTCGATGGGGCACTGGTCATTGTCGCAGCCGATCATCTCACCATAAGACACTTGCTCGCAGAGACAGTAGGTGGGCTCATTGGGGTCGATTGCAAAGTCGACTGGTGAGGCGTCTCGTTCCTGTTTGGCCTTGCGCTTCTTCTTCTTCGCAGATTTGGATTTCTTCTCTCGGGGCGGAGGTAGGGAGAGTTCCTCCACAGGGTCGTCTACTAGAGAGCCGTTGGCTGATGGGTGGCTGGAGTCACGACTCTCGCTGTTGCGTTGGCGTCGTGGGCGGCGGGCTGAGGTGCGTTCAGGAGCTGGGGACTCTTGGACGTTGGAGCGCCGCTCTGTAGTGAGCCGCTCAGACTCGCCGGGTTCCTGGAGGCACAGGGAGTGGGAGTCCATTTGGCGGGAGCGATTCTCCACCAGCTCCGTCATCTGGGTCACCACGTGGATCTTCTCGTCGCCCAGCTCCTGGCTGATAATGAGTGCCCGCTGCAGCTGGATCTGCAGGCGCTTTCTCTGAGCTGCATCTTGCTCACCTTTGTACTTCTCAAATACTTCATCCACCTCCTTCAGCACCTCTGCAAGTAGGATACAAAGACAAGGAGAGGTTTCCACAAATTAATGAAAGTGCGGTGGATGATTGGAGGTTTTTTTTGTTTGTTTTGTTTTATTCATTTGATTTAAACCTGGAGTGTGGAACTTCTGTCTCCCTCTTCTGGCAGTGAGAGTAAATAGTTAAATAGTCAAGTTAGCAAAGGGCTAAATCGGAAGTTAGCTAGCTCAGCCAGCAGAGGAATGTAACGGACATTCATTTATATGTAAAAGTCCCGCACTCCAGCTTTAAGGCTTGTACGTTGATCATGAGTTTATATCACAAGTTTACCAGGGTCAAAGATAGCCAGTGGGCAATTAAAAGCTAACAGAATACAACATATTAAAACAAAGGGAGACTGTATGGTTTGTTGGTTGTGTCAACAGCTTTGGTGTCGCTTTTAAAGTAATAGCTCAACATTTTTGAAAACCTGCTTATTCACTTTTTTTCTGAGAATGAGATGAGCTGCAATCCAGATGTGGTTAGCCTAGCTTAGCATAAAGACCAAGCAGGAAGCTCTGGGTTTGAAAAGCGAAGCCAATGCAGAAGTGACTTAAACCTTCATTCCAGCAGAGGGCGACTCTTTTGGTTCCAAAAAGAAGTCCAATTGTATGAAAGTCTATGAGAAAATGACCCTACTGCTCACTTGATTTATCACCCCAGTAAACACTTTCCTAATGAGTTTATGGTCTCAATCACTTGTTTCAAGTTTTCGTTAATAAAGCATGATGTTCATTTTGTAAATGATAAAAACTGGAAGCAGGGGGAAACCGCTAGCCAGGCTCTGTCCAAAGTTCAAAAATACACCTACCAACACCTCTAAAGCTCATTAACACATTGTGCCATTTTTGCTTAATTTCTACACAAACAGAAATGTAAAAATGACAGTTTTGTTTTAGGAGGTTTACACTCTGGAACTATTTTTTGGTGAATAGCCAAAGCACTATGAGGCGCTGCACAGACGTAGTGGGCGTATAGATACACTGTTGTATGTCAAATAATTCCATCGCGCAACCCCCCTGCTTCTACTCTTTATGCTAAGCTAGGCCTAACCATGTTCATCTTCTTAACACACAGACACAGGAGTGGTATCAATCCTCTCATCTCATTCTCCGAAAGAAAGCAAATAAACTCATTTTTCAAAAAGGTGAACTACTCATTGAATGCGTTTATTCATGTGAACGCTGCTTAAGGTAATAACAGCAACATAAGACTAGTTCAGCTGTTGAAATAGTTGTTGAACATAACAGCCATAGATGTATTCTAATTTTATTTTGAACATTAAATTGTAATAATCATTCAACCAAACTGCTGATACTGAATCTTTTAAACAGCATGGTCGTGATAAGAATGAATATATTTAACAGCTTAATCCTTAACAGGCCAAACCAAAGACAGACTATATTCCAAAGTTTTTATGAATATGCCTTAAATTTGGTTCACAGTTATTTACAACCACCACATGCATCTGATCAAAGATGACGGAAACACTTATAGTCTGTTCATATCTTTAATTCTGATCACTGGAACCAAGTGTGGTCTTGATTAAAGTAAGATTTTAAATGAGAAATAAGATTCCTATTGGTAATTCTTGTAAAACTAAAAAAAAATGAATGAAAGTCTTGTAAGATGTTTGAAATATATATAAGATCCAATAGAAAAAACAGATTTCCATTAGGACTGAGAAAATCCTACAAGAACCAAACTTTTTTTTCTAATAAAAGGGGATAAAAAGTCTTATAGGATGTTTAGAATGTATAGGAATCCTAAGGGATTTTATTGGATCTAGCAGAAAAAAAACAGATTTCCAATAGGACTGAGAAAATCCTAAAAACTTTTTCCTATGGAATTCCTATAGGATTTTTAAAAAATTGTGGGTATCCTTAAGGATTCTATTGGAAAAGATGAAAGTCTTGTAGGACTTTTTGACTAGGGATTATATTCATACTTTTATTTAAAAGCCGGGTTGAATTCCATTTAAATCTTCCCTCAAGTCAAGTGTAGACAACTTCAACTGAAGTGAAACTGAAGTTGGACATGTTGTTTGCAGCAGTTACAGCCTGGAGGAGGAGGGCTGAACCGCAGTGAGTTCCTGCCTCCAGGAAATGACGGCAGTAATATTGAAGGGGGTTGCCTAGAAGAGGAGCTCTCCGGCTCTGCAGTTCACACTCGAGGAGAACAGTGGTTAAGCAGTCGTACAATCTCGCTTAAAAACAATTTAAGGCGAAAACGTCGTTAACTCTGTCAGTGTGTGTCACATTATCTGTCGACGGTGTCGTTGAACGTATTGGTAACGAAGGCTGGTTTAGCCGCTGCTCACCCTGCGTCAACATAAAGCAACAATGAGGATTGTTTTCCTGTACTGTGGGCTTTTGTTAACAAACGCCAGCATGCTCAAGTGTCATTAATAATGGGGATATCAGCAACATATTGCATCTATCTGTTTCACAAACAAGGCGAAAATGAACTGTTAACCAGCATTCTTTCGTATGCAGAATGAAACACCAGCTTTCATTGAAAAAACGACGGTGTGTAGTAACCATAGTCTTCAGGCAAACGTTCACACCTCAATCAACACGATTTATGATATTTACAAATATTTATGCTGCGTTCTTGCGTTCGGCATCCATTCAATACAACAAGCAGTGTTTATTTTAAATACATTTCTGAGTTTGTTCATTGTTTTTCCTGGTTTTCCCATAATAATAAGCCGCGGAAACACCGTGGTGGGCGGCAGCATGTACCAATTGAAAAAGTTGAGATTTTATTATTACACAGTGCTATTTTTTGCATTACATTAATGCCGAATTTGCCATTGGACACAGCGTATTCAGAGCATATCTTGGACAAAGTTATTCAGTATATGTGCGTGTGCCGAGAGAAAGAAATATCAAATTTCAAGATTTTCGAGTTGAGTTTGGTGCCACACACAAAACAGGACGGAGTGTGTCCGGGTTATGCTAACTGACGGACGGCTGACTTGTTTATTGAACACATGGCTCATCAGTGTAATTATCCACATTTCAGCGGGTCACATTACTGTTTATCGAAGTAGATACGAGCAAGGGGCGCTCGGTTTTTATAAAATGGGAAGACAAGGCTGGCGCCTGCTCCACCATTTCAGCACGCCCTCTCAGACACCGCTAATGTTTGCCACATTACAACACACAGATGGAATTAAAGATTAAAAAGATGTAAATACAATACCTTGATACTTTGCATCAATTTCCCGAAGCAAAGAAACATTTCTTTGTATGTCCAAAGGCAGGGACTCCACACATTCCAGATAATCCTCCACATAGTTGACCAGTTGTTGCGACTTGTCGGCATTTGGATAGTGATGGCCTAACATCGTCTCTACGATGCATAGAGGCACTAAAACAACACGGAGGAAATGTGAGAAATATACTGTTAAAATCAATTGCTTAGCGACTTTGCAGCTTGTAGGGCAGTTCACTTCAAACAAAACTCAATCTACTGCGCATGCGGGAGTATTTTCCTTTTATGGTATTGTACAGTTTCCTCTCGTTCGTCGTCATCGAGGGCGGGGCCAGTTGGTTTTTGAGCATCAGGATTGGCAGAGAGTTACCTCATTATCATAACATTTTCCCGGGAAATTAAACCGATGGGGAAACCGAAAACACAGTGCTGCCATAGTTTAGACGGAGACCATTTGACCTTGTTTTTATTAAATATTAGAGCAGTGCATCAGCAAAACTTAAAAACTTCAAAAGTTGTCTTTTTTTTTTTACCATACTAACTTGAGGTTATTCACATAGTTTAAGAAATGATATAAATCTTTATAATCTATAAAAATGTTTGTGTTTCATAATCAGACTTTAAAATCTAAACCTGTTTTACAGCAATGTTTACATATATTATTACTGTAAGGCAAAGAAAGTTTATTTGTATAGCACATTTCAACAACAAGGTAATTCAAAGTGCTTTACATAAAACATAAAAGGCATCAAGACAAAATGTAAAAGCAACACAAGACAACATAAAAAGACATTGAAATACAATTAAAAATGGTTAAAAAAAAAAAAAAAACTAGACAGAATAAGAGATAAAACAGGAGAATGAAAATTACAGTGCAGTGTAAGATATTAATCAAAAGCCTCAACTTTGATTCAATAAAAGACAGCAGCGAACAGTAAAGTCTTCAGCTTTGATGCATAAACTCTTCACATCAATACATAATAACTGTTCCAATTCTCTATTTTAAAGTGTTGGCTGCCATCATGATTATGTTTTGAACACAGACTGAACCTTGAAATAAAAATATGATAATAAGAACGTCCCCATTTGTCTTAAGCAGGCTTTTGGATATAAATTTCTCTAAACTCAAATTAAGACAACCCTGTGACATCATCTGGTTAGTTTATCAGACTTAACAAAGCTGCCAGCTTCACAGGCTGAGTAGTACTCTACGACAGCTTGCATTAGATGCACACTATGCGGGTTTACTGTGGTTGCTGAGGTGAATATGGTAACTTACTTCTATTAATAAATCAAATTAATGTAAAACATTGTTAGTTTTCATTGTTCCAATTAGTCCTCAAAATGTTTAAATATATATATGTTATGGATATCATAGTGACATTTGAAATTTGGATTTAATGGATCTGCAGTAAATACTGCAACAACTAAACCACAAGACAAAAGAAAGCAACGAAGAATGAAACTAAAAGGACACGTATTTGACTAAATTCAAAGAACTCCTAAAGCAGCTGCTGTACATTTGGTCACGAGGTTTAGGTGAGAACACGCCTGACTGTGTGATAGTCAGTTTCCTTCTTTAGGTCACATATAGTCATAAAACATGAAGTCTGCCAATATAGTCAGTATTCTGGTTATTGATTAATTCTTTTCTGTGTACTGTTACTAACATAACACCACTGTTATCAGAAATATTATTACTGCTACAACTCTGACTATTGCTGTAACTATTACTGATGCTACAACTACTGCAAAATCTACCACTATTACTACTACTAAGCCTACTATTACCAGTACAGTGGTACTATTACTACTATGACTATAACTACTACTACCACTGCTATAACCACTAATACTACTACTAAGCTAACTACCACTAGTACTATAGTACTATTACTATTATGACTGTACTACTACCACTACTGCTATAACTACTACTACTATCACAACTACCACTACCATTACTAATACTGTTACAACTACTAAAATCACTAATACTACCACTATTACTACAATCAAAATTACAATTAGGCTACTACTACTCCCTCTAGGCCTATTAGTACTGTTTCTATTAGTATTCTAATGCCTCATGAGAGTTAACTAAGACAGAATTATGCTGTGTCAGTGAGCCGGCTTTCTTTATTGCATTTTGTTAAAAGTCTGTGTTCTTATGCAATATAGAGAGGAGCTAGAGGTTACTGTCCTCAGTAAAAATGTAAGTTGAGATAGTTGAGGTTTGAACATAATGTAGTACTAAATCACAGAGAATCACAGAGAATCGAATGTATGAACGGGTACAGTTCAGACCGCGTGAATCCAGCTTGGTACAGGTTTCGTTTCAATATGGTGGAAAATAGCATTGAACCTTTTGTCCAGTTTTAGGCAGATCGTTGCTTCACATCGGTTTCGTTTCCGTAGCAATGATACCAATCAGTAAAGTCAATAGAATCGCTTGCACTATCAACACTAGCGCTTCCGGTTACTGCTTTCAAAATATAATTACAATTGAAAAGTGCTGCTGTGTCCCTTAGAATGACATGACTGTTTATTTCAGTTTATATTAATGCTTTTTTACTCTCATGCACCACATCGGTTACCTTCAATGTAGTCTGTTCTCATCCTCCTACTCGTCTAACGCTGCTCATAAGTTAAAATTCCCATTTGGCCATAAAATCTAAAAGTCACGTTTGAAATAGAAAGATGTGAAATCCAAATGTTTTTGATGACCATATGAGCCAGCGCTGACCATGGTCAAAATTTCAAATTTTACATAAGAAAGATGATATCAAAATGAATACAAATCATGCTCCTTAAAGGATTAATGCCTACCTTATCAAACACTCAATGATCTGTACTCCATAACAAAGTGGGCCTGTCCTTTGCATTGCTTGAGTGAAGTCATATTGACGATAAAATGACTGAATCTGTCAGTTGCATACATTTTTTTTGTCAAATATGATAGTATTTTGCATCTAATACATTAAGTCTCAACATAATTTTTCAATAAAGCATTATTTGTTCTTTACACTCCAGTTATGTTGAAAAAAAAATCCATTATGTTATGTTTCAAACTGACTCACACTGTTTGAATACCCTCACAAACAGGCAAATAATCAATTGACATCAATAAAAATGTCATTATAGTTTGTCAAATGATACAAAAAAAAGAAATCATTCGATGTATACATTATTTTTTAACAACTATTACTTTTTCCTTTCATACAAACACATTACATTCTCACAATTCTTATACTGACATGTCACAGGGGTGCTCACTTTCTTTATTAGTCCCATATTTTCTTATATTTTGTAAAGGCAAGTCCACTCACACTCACTATAGATATGATGTCATCATGTTTATCAATCCCCTCACTTTTTTTTTATCATCCTCCACATGATGAGCACAATCTAAATGTTTGCTAACTGTACATGTATTTCCTGCTCTGTACACACATGCTGCTGATTTCACTGTCTTGTTGAGTAATTATGCTCCTGCAGAGATACAAGTTATATGTCTATGCAAATCTAAAAACAGCAGGGTGTTATGGGTAACTATAGGTCACAGAGGCTAACAGAGGAGCCGATACACACACCTCCCTACACTCGACAGCAGGTTATGCCGACCTGAGTGTCAACCAATCTGATTGGTTGAGCCAACCAGTCAACAGAATAAAACCAACAATATACATCAAAGACACATTTTTATTTTGTGTCTGTGCAACTATTTACCTACATGAAAGCCTCCGGATCAAATTGACCCGCAGACACAAATTCAGTAAAGAAAGAAATAAAAAAAGAAATTAAAAAAAAAAAAAAAAAAGAAATGAGGAAAAGTCAAAGAATTTCAGGCAGGAAAAGAATCAGTAACCACTATTTCAGACAACTCAAGAGTAAAAATGGGTCAGATTGATTCTCAACATAATAGGTGGGTTAATATGCTAATTTGCTATTGTTGTATTATTGTTTGTTGTATTGTTGTACTGGTACTTGTGGCAGTTGTGTTTTTGAAAATTAGTGATACTTTTCTTTTTTTTTTAAATGAAACTCTGATAACTTCCGGTCACTTTCTCTGTACCTTCAGCAGCTTGACGTAGCAGTTTGTTTATCAGCGGAGACTCAGCGCGTTCGATGCACAATTGAGCGTCACTGCAGAGAAGTGCAGCTGTGAACCAGTAACCGTCAGTCAGTCAACACCTGTCACCATGAACAAGGCTGTTGTGTTCATTTTCATGGCCTGCTGTGCTGTCTCAGGTAAGTCGCTTTCAATTTCGACGACTCTGTAAAAACAAAAACAAGCTGTGAGGTGTTTTTAGCAAGTTAGCGAAGGACTTTGTCCAGCTTTGCTCCAGTACATTACTAATTGTTTTATAACACAACGGAGTGTTGTCGCTTGTGTTGCTTCACGTTGTGACATATGTCAAAACTACAGTGTTATAGCTTATTTTATGCAGCCTTTATGTTAGATTATTGCTGCCTTACTTGGGTTATGGAGCGAATTTTGCATGTTTTTTTGTGCAGTGAAAATTAACAGATGTTTTATACGACCTCTCTGTGACTTCCTGGATTGTTTAGGGAACAGAAATTTCCGCAGTCTTTCGATAGTGTTGCACTTGAGTCACATGTCTGCTGGGGAGGGATGTTTTTTAGAGGACAGGATGAATCTGCAACTTGTGTTCAACTCCAAATCTCGGTGTTGAAATCAGCAGTGGATATTCGACATTTTCTGACATTTATACGCCAATTAAGCAAGTTTTCTTGTCTTTATTGGGATGTACAATCAAGTTTTCAAAGAATATTTAAGTGCAATTAGGTATTACTAATTACTCTAAATTAGATGTTAAATCACATTGTCTTTAAAAAAAATATATTACACATTTCTGTTCACTCTGGCAGTTGTTTACCTAATGCTGACCACTGAGTGGAGGTCATAGGTTGTATTTACTCATTTATCACTGCTTAAAATCACTTGTCCATTTGTCAAGCTCAAGCTGAGCACAATCAGTAACACAAAAGTGCTAACGCAACACTTTTCAAGTCCACCATCTGTGTTTAAAACCCAGTCACCTTTTCTATCTGAATCCTAAATTAGGACATTTCAGTAACCACTGCCTGGACCTGCAGATAAACTGTGCACTGAACACACATCACAAGCATCATAAATGTGCTGTGGACTCTGTGCTTCAATAAATATGATGACATCAGTTGGCATGCAAAGCAGTCAGGCTAAGTCTAACAGCTAATTTTAATTTTTGATTAATGGTCTAAAGCTGCTAGACAACCAACATTAAAGCTGCACTAATCAGTATTTTTTATATTAGCAGTGGATCAAATGACTATGTATAATGTGATAGAGGTCAATTATGGTGATGAACCCCCAGATAATTATTACCAAATCTGCTGTTCCCCACAGTTCTACAGAGCTTTTTAGCTTCTTTTAGCTCATTGTTTTGGTTTCAGCTCTTATCAACTTAATTTCCAGCAGCAGCAGACAGATGTTTTAAGTGAAAAAGCTCTGATAAACCCACTGTACACTACCCATCCAGCACCAAACAGCAGACAGACACAGTTAGCAAATAGCTGGTGAACATAGTGAAGCATTTAGCAGCTAAAGAGAAAGATATTTCCTCGTGAGTTAATGGAGACTAAGACAGAACTAAAAGGAGAGTGAATATTGGACTTAAATTCACCAGGTGGACACAAAAAAATGAATGCTAATGTTGCTTCGTGACTGCTAGAAGACAACTGTTTTTTGACTTCATAAGGTGATGATATATGTTGTGTCTTCAGCTTGTTCAGCTGCCCCCAAGTGGCCAAAAATAACAAGTCAATGCAGCTTTAAGTAGAATATTCTTGAGTTGGGAAGTGGTATATGTATGAATATTCAAATGGCTTTGTTTCTCCTTCTCTGTCTTGTTAACTGAAGCGCTATCATTGGCTGAAAATGAAAAGAGGTCCAAACCCTCTGCAACCATGTCCGCTCCGGGTGAGTTTGTGAACAGTCCTCCAGCTTCCACTCCTGGTGCTACAACTACCCAGACAAACACCTCCACCCCCACCCCCAAGCCTACAACTACCACAGCCAAGTCTACAACTCCCACCCCCAAGCCTACAACTACCACCCCCAAGCCTAAAACTACCACCGCCAAGCCTACAACTACCACCCCCAAGCCTACAACTACCACCGCCAAGCCTAAAACTACCACCGCCAAGCCTACAACTTCCACCACCAAGCCTACAACTACCACCCCCAAGCCTACTACAACCCCTACACCTACTCCTCCTGCCAACTTGACTGAAGGAAAGTACAACCTGACAAAAGACAAGAAAGTTTGCCTGATGGCTCAGATGGCAGTGCAGATTCGGCTGGCAACACCAAAGGTACACTTCATTAGTCACAATAGACACAACAAGAGCCCCTACAAAGATAGATCATCAGATTCTAATCTTAAAAACTGCATTTATGGATTTATAAGGACAATTCAAGGCTATCATCTCTCTGGCCAATTTTTTTTCATATATGAATCACAGAATATGTCAGCATGTATAGAACTTTCAGCACAAGCCCCTGGCTCAGCTTTTGGCAATGCGATCGTCAGCAATCTGTTTTCAGGAATTGAGAAAAAAGTTTTCATGCAAGTTTTTATTTCCTCAATGCAGTGTGTCTAATGACTGCAGTAGGTTAAATGTGTGTCATCTTTGTGTCATGAGACAATTGCTAATCCTGCATGACAGAGCAATATTGTTTCTCTTAAGAAACAATGTGGCTGCCATGGTATCTACTGGATCATTCTGATACAAGGTGGCCATCTAATTGCCTGTTTTCTCTCTGTTCATCTTTCAGGCCAATGGAACCTTCATTGTTCAGCCAGCGTTGACCAAAGCAGACGGATCTTGTGGAGAAAAAAAGGCCAACCTTACCCTCGTCTTCAAGGAAGGCCATATCACCTTCATGTTCAACAAGGTACTTTTGTTTCCCTAGATTTGTCTCAAATATGGCATTGTAATGATGAGTGCATGTGGTGATAAAGAAAGTAAGGACAGGACATGCATCTTTGACCTGCTCACACTGATTTGGAATTTTGCTCAAATTCTTGAGTAACCATTTTTAGTTCTGTGACATTAACACAATTGTCCCAGTCAGTCTCTTGATGAATAACAAATTGTTTGACTGGTAACTTCATATAGGAAGTGGAATCAGTGAAGAATTGTTAAAAAAGGGAAGTATGGTTAGTTGACAAGCCTGGCCATACAGCATGTGACAGACAAAACTGTATCACACTGCCTCACTGCACAATGCTTGTGTGATTCAGTTATTGTTAGATTTGTAAGGGACACTCCCGAACAGAGAGAGAATTGAGAATTCGAGAATTTTCAAGGAAGCATAACATCAATGTATCATTGTCAACAACAAAACCTAGTTACAGATACAGTTAACTAACAAGAACATGTGCCTTATCTTTATCTAACACTGTATTTTAGCAAATGCAACACAAATCTCCCAACAACAACAGGTGGTGAAGTCATGGAGATCTTTTAAAGAAACATTTCTGAAATAGGGTTAGGACTGTATTACTTCACATGAAGTAAGATAAGGCCTAAAAAGTAAAAACATTATCTGCTAATATAGTAATGTAAAAAAATAATTAAAAATAATTTCTTAATCTTACTGACTCTGAATAAAGCTTTGGTGTGGTGTTGCGTGCGCCTTCTATTGGCTGGCCGCTATTGGTTGAAATATTTAAGAACCATTTTAGCAAACAGGATACCTGAAAAATATTGTTGTACATTGTGTGTTGATCCATTTAGTTATTTTACAAGTAGAAGTAGTAGTAAAGTCTGGTAAAATGAAAGTCCTTTAAATCTAGTTTAATAATACAATGAAAACGACTGTTTCCTCATAGGTTGAAAAGCATAAACTCAGTTTACCTGAACAATCACTTGGTTCTTGACTTTGTCAGCTAACTAACTTGCTAGCAAGATAATTTAGCAAAGCAAGTAATGGAAATGCTTACATGTAACTACTAGCCAGTATCTGTTGTTCTGTATTTTAGCCTCTGCTTGTGAGCTAGGAATCAATAACAATACAGTAAAGGTTAGTTCTCCAGACAGACCGACTGGATCTATACTGGTAAGCAACCTCAGATTTGATCTGTATTGAGAGCTAAAGTCTTGACATCCTGTCCGGGTTGGCACTGTTCCATTAGCTTCTGTAAAGCCAACGCAATATGATTGATAGTTCGTTTTTTTCATTTTTTGGGAATTGAAACGTGTTTTTTGGGTATTCTATCAATATTCTAAGACAAATGAGCATCTACTACATCACTGGCTATTAGCATGAAACATTTGGGATTTTAACACAGTTAAACAACAATTAAATTGTAAAAAAAACCCAAAAACTACAGCTCCCATTAAGTTCTACCAGTGCTGCAGTACACATAATAGCTCATCATAAATGTTGGTTTGGCTTGAGCTTGTGGGGAATTGTGTTTGTTAAAGGACACTAAAATCATGAATATTAAATAAAAAAACCTATAAATTAAAAAAAAATTCCATACTTATAAAGATGTTTGGAGTGAATTGCTCAACATACTGGTGAGAAAGATTTTGCTCTAAGGTTACAACCTTATAGTTGAAAAGTGAAAATCAATTTGACATTTGGAGAACTAATAAATGCTGCGCTGCTTTATAGCTAACTAAAGGAGTTTAACAAAACTAACATATCAACTTGAAACCAGCTATCGAAACCCTAGTGTGAACAAATAATGTCAAACTATATGAAAACCATTTTAGAAACACGAAAGAGCTGTGAGTGGTAAAGGGTTAATACTATAATAAAACGGTTGGTTGACCAGACAGACAAGTTCTGTCTGTTTTTAGCTGTAGACGTGCTGAAACAACAGCTGCCTAAAACAATCTCTGTTTGTGATGAAAAGGATTCCAGTAAATTCCCCATCACATTATTCCATGGACAATGAATTAAGAACAGTAACTCACATTTAATTACACTACTGTGTCTAGTGACGTTAAAATGCTGAATCGTCACCTTGAATTACTCAATTCCATTGGATGACTACCTTAGTGAAAGCCTGTCCTATTTTACTTTATTTCCTCAGAGTACTGCTGAAAACACGGCCTACGTTGATGATTTGTCTTTCACCCTGTATTTTACTTTATTTCCTCAGAGTACTGCTGAAAATACGGCCTACGTTGATGATTTGTCTTTTACCCTGTATTTTACTTTATTTCCTCAGAGTGCTTCTGAAAATACGGCCTACGTTGATGAGTTGTCTTTCACCCTGTCCTACCCCTTAAGCAAAGACCGTAAGTCAGAAATACTTACTTACTTTTATTCTTGTCTCTACATATATCGTGTACTACTATTTTATTGATTAAACAGTAACACTTTAATTTTATCTACCCCTTTTTGGCATTTATAAGCAGTATATCAACAGTTAATACATGTTTCATTACACACCACAATGTAGTACTGTAATAAGCAGATGTAACTGTTTGTTAGTGTATTGGTCAATAGCTATAACTCCTCCTGTGGGCACACATAATCAGATATTGAATAACAATATAGTAAAACACAGTTGAAATAATATGAAATATGTCTCCATAGGAGACAAATACTGCACATTAATAAACACTTAAAATGTCTTTATATCTTACTTATAACTACATTATAGTGTTAAAAAACATTTATTAAATGGTTACATACTGCTTTTAAACGCTAAATATGGGGACTCAAAGTAAGGTGTTACTGATTAAACTTTAGACTCTTCTTATTGGGTCACTGCATTGGCACTGATATTTCAGCTGCAGTGGGTGTTGCACAAGACTGGCAAATATTAACATAGACAAGGAGCATTTTAGAGTCAACTTCCTTGTTTGTGTGTTCAACTATGTATAGACACAATCTGTGGAATTACTGTTAAGCATGTGTTGCCAGTAATATCCAGCCTATTTCAGTGCTATTCAGTTTAACAAGTTTTGTTCCATATCTGACAATCTACATTTGTTTTTATGGGAATTGTCATTATGTTCTAAGCAGACTTGAGCTTTGCTTTGCTTCTCTGTTGCAGTTAAGGAGTACAATGCCAAAAACTCGTCAGTGCATCTCTTCGCTGCAAAGGTCGGACGCTCCTACTCCTGCAGGGCTGAATCCATTTACATGGGCAATGGACTGTACCTGGATGTCAACCAAGACAGGATGCAGGCCTTCAATCTGACCAATAATGATTTTGGCAATCGTAAGTGTCCTCAAATGGCATTTATTTATTCTGAAGAAAAATCAATCAGGGAGCATTTTTGGCTTTGTGAGAGCTTCTCATTAAAACATGTATGTGCTTTCTATTAAAAATATATTTAAGCAAAAGTACAGAGGTATTATCAGCTAAATGTATTTAAAGTACGTGTCATGGAGAATGGCCCCTTGCAATGCATCATATTTTATAAACCAATCATATGTTTTGTATGTAAAACCCTAACATAGCTCTCAAATAAATGTAGTGGAGTAAGAAGTACAATATATATATATATATATTTTTAAAGTATAATGAATGTAGTGGAGTAGAAATATAAAGTAGCATAAAATAAAAAGACTTAAGTAGAGTACGAGTGCCTAAGAATTGTACACAAGTACAGTACTCGAATAAGGTTCAAGGTTCAAATCCCTAAGCTACCTCTACCACTTGAATATCATCATATTGGTTATGATTTTATAAATGGCCAATGTTTAATATGAACAATTGTCAGCTGGTTTTCGCATGAGCAGCAATAGCAGAAGAAAGCAGCATCATGTTCAGAACTGGACATATTATATGACTTATATATACCTAATAAGTGTGAAACCATCAGAACAGTCAACACTAATAATAACAATAATAATAATAATGATAATAATAATAGCTTTATTTATATAGCACTTTTACACGCAAAAGTGCTTAAAGAGGACCTATTATGCTATTGTCCAGCTCTAAATTTTTATTTTTGGACTCCACTAGAGTAGCTTTGCGTGATTCACAGTTCAAAAAACTCAGTTCAGTCTCTTTCTCTAACAGGCAGTCTTAACTCGTGTCTCTTTAAAGCCCGCCTCCCAATGAGCCCACTCTGTTCTGATTGGCCAGCTTTCTGGAAGCTGCTGAGGGGCAGCACATATCAGATTTTTTGAAAATGCATAATTTCTGCGAAAAATGAAAACATAACTTTTTTCATTGTACTGCCATGATGATAATGACATTGTATGTAAAATGGACTTTTCATTCTCATATGGGATATTGAATATTGGACTTGAACTTGATTTTAGTTTATTTTTAACCAAAAAGATATTTTTTAGATGGAATTAATTTCATTTCAGTTTTCATTTAGTAATAATTATGCATTTTCAAACATGAAAATGAAAATTGAGTTATGTAAATTATTATTATTATTATTAGTAGTAGTAGTAGTAGTAGTAGTAGTAGTATTTGAATATATATTATTTATAGTTATGTAAACTTTTGTCATACATCATACAAGCACAGATAGAAAATGAAGATTCAGCTTGAATAAATTATTTCATTTTTAATATTGGCAACCATAGACTTCCATACTTGGTAAATAAACCCTTCCTAAGTCAGCTTTCAAGTGAAGCTAGTGGTTGATGATTCCATTGATTTTACTGACGTTTGCACTTCTTAATTTGAACATCTTATTAATTATTAAAAAATAAATGAATTTCTGAAGATATGAATATCTTAAATTTTGTATTGTGTTGTTTTTGTGTAGTAGTAATTTGTTACATAGGGTTTACTGAATAGAGGTCCATGATTCACCTGGTTGTCAGAAGTAAATCTGATATGTGTGTATCGTATGTTTTTCCAGCTGACCACTGTGCTGCTGACCGACCAGATTACCGCGTTGCCATTGCAGTGGGAGTGACGTTGCTGGTGCTCATTGTCATTGTGGTGGTGGCCTACCTGCTGGGCCGCAGGAAGAGGGCTGATGGCTACCAGTCTCTGTAAAGTCACCCAGAGGTCACTGTTATTATATGCCAAAATCAGTGAGGCTGTGATTTTTCTCAGGGGTTAAAGGGCACTTCCACTGAAGCCTAACCTGCCATTTTTCTGTCCTTTTATGTCTTGGTTTACCAATCTTACTAATATTGATAGTATTTTAACCAGAGGTTTCTATATATGGAGGCTACAGTGTGCCATTGGAATAATTGTAGGCTTTTACAATGTTTTATTATAATGAACTAGTAAATTTATCATTTTAAAAAGCACAAAATTAGCCCCTAAGTGAAAAAAATATAATCAAAAGACCATTTAGTTTGCAGATTAATCCTTTTATTGTGTATTTACATTCTGAATTAATATTTACATTTTAAAATGAATTCCAAAAAATTATTTTTAAAAGGCATTTAAATGTTACTTTTTTAAATCTCATTTACATATGCTTACCTTTTTTATTCAGTCTCACAATTAATTGGTTTCCTGCTTGAACATTTGCAGTTGTGATCATTTGAATTTAACAACACTTCTCTCTGTAATTTGTAAAGACATCAAAGCAGTTTGCCACCTAAAAGTTAAACCCTAAATCCAGCCCACAGACCAGATGGCAGATCACTGATTGGCCAGCTATTATGTGTCGGCAATTGTCTGGCCAATCATAATTGGATTACACTTTACTCTTTTACTTTGAGTTTATCAATTTATAATAGATTATGTATAATTCTTCCAGTGGCACACTGCAGTCTCCATACATAGAGGTTTTTTAAATGTATCATGCCAATAGCCATTGTTTTATGCTGACATTTAGTCTTTCAATGTCCATTTTCATGCTAAAGAATTACACATTTCAAGCATTTGCCCACCAGAATGTTATTCTTACCACGGTGGACAAGCCTCTGAAACAGTATTTCTATATTTGCACCTGAAAAAAATGACAATACTAGTAATGACACATCATACAGGCTGACATCTTAATGTAATACTTACATATAAACTGACCAAAATGTCTCATTAGAATCAGTTTGCATTATTCTTCCCCCAAATATTGGCTTCAAATATCTGTCTAACCCCACATAAAACGTTTTAAGTAAAATAAATAGCAGTCAGATTTTACTATATCTTCTATCAAAACTATACGCAGCTTGTTTCTACAAATATATTCATTTTAATTTTGCTTCATTGTTTAAGCATGATGTTTTTAATATTTTGTCATTCTTTTGTTTTTTAAAGAATCCAATCATCTTTTGTATTCTGTCAGATTGAGGATTTATTTTTACTGTTTCCGATGCAGACAAGGGAAGTAATCCAATCACTAACTTTACAAGTAATTATACAGAGTGTACAAATTTAAAAAGGGAAATTAGGAGGATGTTTTTAAGGGATCATAGTTCTACCTGGTCAACATTAATTGCACTGATTGCTTTTTTTCATGCTATATGTAGCTGATGCTTTGTATTCATAGATGGGACATACTGTTCATGTGAGCCGGCTATGAGTGTAGTCTCAACCTGATTTGATTTCTAATGGGTTATACATTCATTACATCTCATGAGTCTATCTCTCCACCACCAAGTCTACCCTAACACACTGTAATACCTTATATCTCTATATGCTGAACTGACAATGACAGAGTGAGAATAATAAATAAACAGAATGCTGTTGAGTAAACAATCTCACGTCAAGGTTTTTTCCTATCTTTATTCAAGAGCGTGGTCCTTCAATTTGAAAGAATAATTTATTGATTTCACGGTTCAGATTTTGTAATTCTTTCCCTCAAAACTCTGCCCTTGCACTCAACTAGCCCCTACTTGCAGTTAGATTTGCCCTGCTTCTGCTCAAACTGTGTGCTTGCACTCAGATTTATTGTTGCTTGCACAGATTTCCTGCTCCAGCTTCAGCTTCAGCCCTTCTCCTCGCACTCAGGCTGCTGAAACGTCTGCTCTCAGATTTCTGCTCTGCTCTCAGATTTTTTGTGCAACAACCCTAAATCCCCCAACCAATCGAAGGCCAGGTGTAGTGTTGACCAATGACATGATCCCTGCCTCCTGGCCTTCTATTGGTTGGGGAATTTTAACAGGGTTGTTGCACAAAATATCCGAGAAAAGTACAGAAATCTGATAGTAGATGTTTCATGAGTCAGAGTGCGAGGAGAAGGGCTAAAGCGGGGTAAAGGGATAAAGTGGGGAATCTGTGCAAGCAACAATAAATCTGAGTGCAAGCATACAGTTTGCAATAGAAGCAGAGCGATTCTAAGCAAAGCAGGGGCTATTAAGTGCGAGGGCAGGGTTTTAAGAGAAAGAATTACAAAATCTGAACGTGAAATCAGTAAATCATGCTCTCAAATTGAAAGACTACGCTCTTTAATAAAGATAGGAAAAGGCCCATAGATTACTCAGTAATTCACAGACTCAGCTACCAACAGTTTTCATAGGGACTATTTCTTCTGTAGAAAGTAGTTCCGATAAAACCGTTTGGTAGATTATCCAGAGTAACCAGGACATTGTTTCTGGAAAGACAAGCTGTTGTCCAATGAGTCTTTAAAATGTCATTTTTCAGTGATGTGAGCGTCACAAACTGAATTTCATTCACCTCCATTGTATTGAGATAGCAGCAGAAATCTCAGAGACGGATATCTCAAAACCTGGACAAATAAACCTAAAACTATCTGCATGAAGAGATACCACAAGAGGGAAGTTTAATGTGTGTGAACTGGCCCTTAAAGTTTTCTGAAAAGTAGGCCAAACTTAGCTTTAATAATAGTCAGTATGGCATGGCAGGGGGTTGGCTGTCTGGATGCGATGTTATGAGTAAAACGTAGGTCACTGATTGATTGATTCCAACCCATCTCAGTGTAAATGTTCCTGAATAACTGTTCTGTAGTAGTTAGAGAACTGTGCAGTTAAAGACTCATTGAATTCATCAAGGATCAGACCTGCTGCTCACAGCTGTAGTTCCACATCGTGTCCACCAGGTGATGCTGTGAAGTCTGGCAAGTGGATAGAAATGAAGGACCTCACTGTATGTACAGTTATCCACAGTGTGTGAGCACTTATACCTGTTGTTAACCTCTTGTGCCAATAAAGACCGATATATTTCTAAATGTCTGTCTCTTTGATCGGCAGCCTCCACAGCAGTGTGATTTATCTTTAGCTGTCAATATTAAGATCATGAAATATGTGACTCAAGTACTGTACTTAAAGTCCCCCTCCAGTCAAATTTTTTTTTTCTCCTCGTTCCTTCCATTGAATGAGCTTCACTGTGCACAATGATGTATGTGCAGAATTTGACATTAGAAAGCGGTTTTCACATTCATCTGCTGAAAGAAGAACGTTTAAATGTGAGTTTAAGGCGTGTACTTGATTGATTTGTGACATCACAACTAGTTTAGAAGCCAATCGTGGTGCAATATTCAACTTACACAAGTGTGATGTGGAATCTTGAATCCTCCAGTACACAAACACTAAGAATGGACTTTACAGTAGTAGGAGACATCTTGTGTCCAGCAGGAAAACTTCTGAAATGAACAACATTTGCATATTCATACATTGTGGATTTTAATGAGGGAGCAGGAAGAGATGCCATTTTAAGAATTTTTAATCAAGTAATTGAAATTTTCTGTGAAAAAATATCAGACACAAATCATTCGTCAAAGCAGAGTATTTTTGGAGGGTTCTTTAAGTAAAGGTTTAAGGTAATTATATCTCAGTGATGTCAGTGTTTCCATTTTACTCTACTTCATTCTTCCACTCAGCTACATTTCAGAGGCAAATTTGACACTTTATACGTAAATAAGGGAATGTGTGAGTAAGTGGAACACAAAGTACAATTTCCCTATTTGTCATGCTTTATAAAGTAAGTTCTTGTCTTCACTGGAGTCACATTTGCCCTTGTACTTGTGGAAATTTTAACAATTGTATTACTCCTTGGTTGTTACTTGATGTTACAAAATTTTATATACCTGCAAGTGTCTACTACCATGGAAGGATTGGGAACATATTCCTGAGCTGCTGAGCGTTTCCGGCCGGCCGGCGGCCATCTTGGTTTTGAGAAATTTATGTTGCACTTACAAAGGCTGGCCAGTGGATGGCAGCGTATGGGATGACACACTAGCGTTCACTGTGGTGGCTGATGTGCAACTATACCATTAAAACCCCATGCATATCTAAGAAAACGGCTTTTAAATAGCTGTCCACTGTAGTGACCACTATGTGTGAAAGGGTTAATATAGAAGCTCTAGTAAATAAATGATTTGTTACACTGGCAGCACTTTACCTGTGTTTAGCATTTTTAAGCAGTATATTAACATTTAATAAATGGTTTATAACACCCTATAAAGTCATTATAAGCAGATAAAAAATACATATTTAAGTGTGTATTAATGTACAGTATATGTCAACACTTCTATGAAGACATATTTTGTATTATCACAACTGTGTTTTACTATATTGTCATTCATTATCTGTTTATACAAACTTACATCTGCTGACAACTACATGATTGTGTGTTGTAAACCATTTATTAACTCTTTATATACTGTTTATTAATGTTAAACAGGGGGATCTAAAGTAAGTGTAACTGTTGTGCCCTTTTGCGTGGTTTAAACTGTAATTAATAATTTGTCAATGTGAATAAAAAACATTAAAAACATATGTAGAGTTCATTAAATCACCTCAGATGGATGTATATTGTCCTACTATGATACTAACATGAATTTAAAACACTACTTAACTCCTTACATCACTCTAAATAAGTTTCACATCGCTGGAGATTATTACAAGGCAGTATGTGTGTCATCTTTATCAAGTTGAACAAATGACAACATCTTGTCACATAAGTGATCTCTACCAGCTGTTTTAGTGATGATAGCAGATTTTGGTGGTTCATTAGGTGCCACTCAGCCAATCATACTGTCTGTTATAAACAGCTGATGTGGTTCCTGAGAGGAGCTGTGCAGCAGGAGTCATGTTGCACTGACAGACGGCGGGGTGGGACACGACCACCAACACCCACGAAGTTTCTGCTAAACTTTCTGATCTGACCTACAGCCTGGAATCACCAGATACGTAACAAGGTTCCTCCGACAAGTCATGGCGGACACCGTGATCACGGCAGGTAAAAAGACGCTCTGTTAACACACCATCTCAGAGTTTTTAGTGAGGAAACTGCGTATGAAGATCCATGTTGTTTGTCCAGATTGATGGAATCCAGATGTTGTGTTCCGCTTGTGATACTGAAGCTGACTTCCGCTGGCTGCACAATGCATAGTCTTTTCTTTTCCACCGTGTGTTTCCGCTAAATAACAACACACTGTATATAATAGACATTAAGAGGAGCTGATGGTGTGTGTTTCAGATGAAGCAGCTGTTGTGGAGGCAGGTTCAGTTGAGAACCCTCTGGTAGCAGTCACTTTCCAGAGAAACGTCCACAGGAAGGAGAAGTATCTGGAGGCTGAACCCAAAGCTCTGGGGGTACAGTGTGTGTGTGTGTGTGTGTGTGTGTGTGTGTGTGTGTGTGCGTGTGTGTGTGTGTGTGTGTGTGTCAGTGGTGGAAGAACTACTCAGATCCCTTACTTAAGTAAAAGTACCAATACAGCAATGTACAAGTACTCCATTACAAGTAAAAGTCCTGCATGAAAAATCCTACTACCATAAAAGTACATCAACATGTTAACATGTAGCTGCTGGGGGTGGAGCTAGTTTACAGTTACAGTACCGTTAATGGGAGAGGACAAAAGAAAAAAACAAAGTTCTGATACACAAATCTATTTTCAGTTTTTGGACTTTTTCTCTAATCTTTGATTTTGGTGAAATATTGGATCATTTGAACATTTATTGAAATGAAAGCATGTGAGAAGTTTAGAGGGAAAAATCACTATTTGGTGGAGCTGTTAACAACTCACAGACATGTGAAATGTGACCCCGACTACACACTGCTTTTTGTAAGACGTCAAAAGACAAAAAGGTTGGAAACCACTGGTTTCATCTTTAACAATGTGTTGTATTTTAAAAGCTTGTTATATTATCCATTGTGTCAAATCTTCATCTGAAAAGTAACTAAAGCTGTCAAATAAATGTAGTGGAGTAGAAGTATAAAGTAGCATCAAATGGAAATACTCAAGTAAAGTACAAGTACCTCAAAATTGTAATAAAGAACAGCACTTGAGTGAATGTTACTTTTCACCACTGGGGTGTGTGTGTGTGTGTGTGTGTGTGTGTGTGTGTGTGTGTGTGTGTGTGTGTGTGTGTGTGTGTGTGTGTGTGTGTGAAGCTGACGTATTCTCTTTGCTGTTGTGTGTTCCAGATCACTCAGATTGGCCTGAGTGTGTTTCAGGTCAATTGTGTGATTGTGTTCCTGGCTAAAGGCCTGAGTGTCATGGAGAATGACATACCTTTCCTCATTGCATCTCTGCTGGTAAGCACATGGATAACTCAAACAGTATGTTGTCACATCATCAGTAGAGGTGGACAACAATGAAATAAATATACGATATTTATTTTATTATAAGTGTTGTGAATGTTTATTCTGTTCTACTTTATGGCGGTACTTATTTTTTTAATGTTTGATGTGTGTGATGACGTACTTTGATTTTTCTTTGTGGTACTTTAATTTGCAGGGGCACTCCAGTGATTGAGGGACTTACTTAACACAGATGAATGGTATAATGGAAGCAGCAGAGGCTGACATATCCTGACTTTTAGTCTGTAGTATGGATAAAACTCCATAAATTCTCAGTCCTACATTTCCCATAATGCAATATTTAAAGTCAGACCATGCATGCAAATCTTTCACTCATAGATTTGTATCCTCCAAGCCCTGACTGGGCTGAGATGACATCATTGTGACATCATCAGGTGTTATTTTAGACTTGACAAAGCTCCTCCAGAGCCACAGATGATAGTATAAAGCTAGTACTGTCCTTGACAAGTAAACTGAACCTAATATATAAAATTGATGGACTGCCCCTTTAACTTACACTTTATTAATATCCTGAAGGAAATTTATTTTGCAGCCAGGAATTAAACACACAGGTCATAACACACTGATCACAGTAAGCCAAAGATAAAAACACCTCTATCATACTTTATAAAAGAGAGCCAAATCAAGTGCAGCTCAAGTTCCATTACAGCGCAGGTGTCTCTGTATAACTCAGCAAGAAAAGAGGGGAGTCTGGGAAAATCTGGGACTTGTAAAAGTAGGCTGAATCTCACTTTTCAGACTGTATGTGGAAATATGTGCGTTAGAGTTGTGTAGAAGGCAAAGAGAATGAGGCTTTCAATTGCTCTGGGAATATAAGACAGGTCAAACTCCTTATGAAGTGTTTGATCAGCACAGTTAAAAAGCTGAGCCTTGTCCCAACCATTAAGATGTGGCTGAATGACTTAATTAACACCTTACATTTAGAAAAGAGTCGATATGCTTTAAAAAAACAAACTTTCAATTTGATAGAATTTGGAAACCCCTCATTAAACACTTTGCAGCTTAAAATAGAAGACAAACTATATTTTCCATCTATAAGATTTCAGTGTCACTGTGGTGAGTTAGGATGATGGGATGGGATCATCTACTCTTTATTGCCTTTTCTCTTTTCTTCCTCTCTTATTTCCTTCTCAGTTTAACTGTCTGTCATTACTGTTCCACTTTTTCCTTTTTCTTTTCTTTAGTCAGTTTTTACTACTGACTGAATGTCAAGTTGATACTTGCAACGCATCTTTTGGCCTAATTGTCAAACTGAGCAATAACTGACTCATTGTCATTTATATCTGAACCAGAATCCTCAACGAATATCAGAATCCTCACTAATCTTTGATAAAAAGTTGAGCCTTACTGAAAAGTTTTTGTCTTTTGTCTATTTTTACTCGCAAAGGCAACCGAGCCACAATACATTAGGAATAGAGCATTGCAACCAGCTATTACACAGCTCCACTCCCTACAAACACTGTTGTCCCTTTAAACTTTTATACCTCCTTCCAAACAGATCTCTTTTTTCATGTAAAAAAAACATAATGATACTTTTGTTCATACTGAATTTATTCTATATATTGGTATATTTTGGTATAATACATATTCTGTATCCTCATAATGTTTTTCATACTTTTGAATTCATTATTTTACATGTCAGAAATTGTCAGTTGTTTGTAATTTATTTGACTCACCAATGATAATTGCTCTCTTAATTCTATTCAGGTTCCCTTATTTATCCGTGTGTGATTTCCTGCTGGAATCCACTCTACAGAGGACATTTTTCAGCTGTCTGTGACTCTTTGTGGTGATTGTGTGATATTTGCTCTCTTCACAGGTGGTAATAGCAGGCAGTGTGGCTATAGCAGCACAGAACCTCCACCTGCCCACGGTGAGTTACAGTACAGGGCTGCAGAGGAGGAGTAGTCTATGTACAGCAGCAGGCAGACAAAATAACACAAGCATCAAACAATATATAATAATACCAACCAGCAAATATAAATCCAGGCTATGGACTGCTTTCAGAACAAGAAACATGAACTGTAACATGCAGCTGCATTGCTCCATTAACTGGCAGGATTAGCAGTAAGAGGGGACAGTGAGGAGGCAAACACACACATGGCAACTGAGTGATGTATGACATGAGTGCATGTGCTCAGGATGGAGACAATGTAGGACTGACATGAGGCAAGAGACAAACGTAATACACTAAACATACAAGTGTTGATGACTTGAGGGGCTACATATGATGGTTGATGCTGGAAAGAGACAACTGCTGGACTGTGAGACACTCTGGATGTTGGACCAAAGAGTCATAAAACTCATCTGTTTTTTTAAAGAAGTATAATTTATCACATCTTTATTTTTGTAGTTTTAACCATCGGTGTTATCAGATACTAACTAACTAACTAACTAATGCAAAGATACTTGTGTCCAGTTAGTGATGTGAAGATAAAAAAGGTAAAAATAAAGTAACAATATAGAGAAATATAACCTAATAAAACGTTGAAGTTTTGGTTCATAAAAGAGAAATTGAGCGAGCAAATGTTCAGCTCTCATCTTTGTGGATTAGGAAATGGAAGGGTTAAATATTTTTGTCATTATGCAGCAGATAGATTATGTTCTCATCTAGATAGTAGATAGGAAATATCCTCAGAACAGTGGCAGTTATTGAGAAAAATGTTTTTTCTCTTAAAGATGTATTTCCTGTTCTGTCTGTGTCTCAGCTGCAGGGCTGTTTGGGGATGCAGGTTGTGGCTTGTGGCGCCTCCGTCTTCAACATCCTCTTTAATCTGGTGAAAGTGGATAGTGTGCCTCCTTCCTGCTGGCATTATTACTACGAAAACACCTCATTTACTAATGCTGAGATTTGCCATGTTATTCAGGTGAGTTGTAACAGTGTCACCCTTATGTCGTGATGGGTTATAAAGCAAAGTATCATACATACGGAACATTCAAAGATACCTTTTTAAAAGGTTACCTTTTCTTTCTTTTGTCCACACATAATCTCTATAAATCTTATCCAATTTACAGGGCACCCAGGCCCACTTTTATGCTGAAGGTGCGGTCATCCAGGCGACTCTGTTGGCCATCTCAGCTGCTCTGGCTGCCTATTGCTGCAAGGTGGTCAACTGCTGCTCGCCAGCTCCCAAAATGGTGAGTAGATGTCGATGGTGGCTGTGGTAATACAGCTGCAGAGGCTTTCCAGTTGTGTCACAAATCGTCCTCTGTACAACAGGGTTCCCTAAAATGTATAAATAAACCAGCCATGCTAGAAAAAGAGAGATGATCATTTTTGGGAGCAGAATTTCATTAAGCCCCACAAAGGCAAGGATCTTAACAAAGTAAATATTATACTTCACCATTTCATTGCAGCATCAACCATTCACTGGCTTACATTTGTCCTCTACCTTCTTTTCTGTCCCTTTCAGCCGGTGATCACAGTACAAACCCCCCCTGTCCAGCAGTGAGGAGACAAACTGGACCAGCGCAGAAGACACATGTACAACCACATACAAACGTAACACAAAGTTAAAGCTGCACTCATTCATATTTTTATGTTAATGAATGCTTGTTGTCATGAACCATATATTTTTTTACACTAGATAACATGTTTTTATATGTACTAACTCTCTGTTCATGTGAACTTTTATCAAAGTATGTCAAAAAGTAAAGTCAAATAGTAAAGTCAAGACAGCAATCTGATGAAATTGGACCCATTAAAGGTGCAGTGTGTAGAATTTAGTGGCATCTAGCAGAACAGACTTGGCAGAAACAGAATATAATATTCATAAGTATGTTTTAATTAGTGTATAATCACCTGAAAATAAGAACTGTTGTGTTTTTGTTACCTTAGAATGAGCCCTTTATATCTACATAGGGAGCAGTCTGCCATGTTGCACCACCATATTTCTACAGTAGCCCAGAATGGACAAACCAAACACTGGCTCTAGAGAGAGCCTTTTACATTTTTCACGAGTTTCGTGGCCACTAAATCCTACACACTGGTCTTTTAAAATGTCTCTATAGTTTGTAACTTGCTCAACTGTGGCAATTACATGAAAATGATAAATGCATAAACATTGCATAACAGCAGTATAAGTAGAGAAGAGTCATAAAGTCAGTGAACTGGCTCAGTAATGTCATATCTGTAGTTTGCTAACATTAGCTAACATAACTACCATCAGCTACCAGTCATACCAGACCTAAGGTTGTAACAACAAAAGGTAAATGGACTGCACTTATATAGCACCTTTCTAGTCTTCCAACCACTCATTCATTCACATTCACTTATTCACACACATAGTCTGCAAGGTGCCAACCTGCTCATCAGGAGGATCTCATCATTCACACACTGATGGCACAGCCATCCGGAACGATTTTGGGGTTCAGTATCTTACCAAGGACACTTTGACATGTGGACTGAAGGAGCAGGGAATCAAACTGCTGATCTTCTGATTAGTGGAAAAGCCACTCTACCTCCTGAGCCACAGCTGCCCCCTGGTGTGTTGCACTGAATTCAACATTTCATTTTTAAATAGTCTAACTTGAACATGTAATTAACATCACTGAAACTAACTGTGTAGAGGAACATTTATACACCACTAAAATCACAAATTAATACACTGCTTTTCTAAAATGTGTTTGTTCAGATTGCTGGTTAGTTTATGATGATCACTACCTTGTTTTATTTGTCTCTATTGCTAACAACTATGGATAACATAAAGACAGATCTAAATATGTTTCACAATAGTTTGTTTTTCTTTTTGAAAGAGATGTTGTTCTGGTGTTAAACCATCATATCTGTTGATAGAATTCACTGAAAACATAACTGAACAGTAACATTAATGAATGAAATAAGAAAAAATAATAATGAAATTTCACAGACCAGTTAGTAGTTAGTTAATCCCAATCCCGTCCAGTCTAAAGTGGGGAATTGCATTTGGGGAATTTTGACTCATGACCTCAGGTTTTCTAAAATTCTGCATATTGCTCTGAAACTGTTCATGAGCTTTCCGAACTATCTGCACCAAGTTTCCCAAAGGTTGCCGATCAGTGGAAGGAATCAACAATATTACAGAGGCAAAAGGGAGACAAAGATTTTTATGGGTATGTTTGATATTGTAACACTTGTTATATACTAATACTATACACATACTATACACACTAATACACATACTAATAAACTCATAAGATCATTCATACTCCATTTACCTCCCAACAAGGCCTGCAATTAATGATTATTTTACTGATTCATCTTTGATTTTTTGATTTAGTTTATGAAACATTTGAAAATTATATAATAGCATCCTGTCATAAAATTAGTTTTTATTTGCAAGCTTTCTGTGTGACCAGCAAAAAGCATTCATTTTAGTGATATAAATTATCTGCTAAATTGGAACATTTGTTACATTATATCCAGCTAATGTACTTTCACAGCAACTTTTTAACTAGTCATAGCAGGATAAACACAGGTGCAACTAATAACACGAATGATGAATCAGTATTTACCCAAATTACATAACTTATACATCATTTTTACATTCAGTGTATGAAATGGCACACAGTTCATAACTTTTCAATGGACCTGACCTTGTTTCAACCATCAGTGCTGTACAGTATCACCTTAACAGAAAAATACACTTCAAACACAGTACAAAACATTCTTGTTTTATTTGTCACAAACTGCATTAAAAAATGTTTTTTCCCACAAATATTCAATACATTAAACACGTATACATATGGTTAAAAAAAGATACTTCATGATCAGATGATAATGATAATGATCAGATAAAAATGGAACATAGCCAGTGGTTACAGTGGATCCTGAGAGATGTTGGACCTGTACAGATATATTATATACACAGACAGCTTACTGTTCAGTTTGAAAAGGAATTACACATAATCTAAATAATTCTCTATGACAGCGTCATGTGGCTCCACAGTTCATTAAGAAGGAAATAATAAGTTCACTCCCTCACATCTGCAGTTCATCTGCCCAGTGGCTCTGTGGGAGAAAATAGGACAAATTAGTAAAGCATAAACTTGTTATACATATGAAATCTCTTGCTGTCACAACCTCTAGCTTAATCAATTATTAAAATAAATAGTTTGAATATGAACTTTTGTACAGGAAAATGTCAAATGTTTCCTGCAGTTGTATGACATTTGCATATTTAATGCTCCGTTCTTAAAAAAAACATTTGTAATGACACTCTTGGTGCACATCTTCTTACAGTGACAATTTATAGATTTCAAATTTTGAATTTTTTTTGTAGATAACTGGTACGAGTTATTAAAAATCAATTCCCTTCTGATGACATGTACAGCTTGTGAGTTATTATAACTGATACAATGCATTAAAGTGTATGGAGGCCCATTCAGTTCCAGTGTATTTATAACTAAGTATTTGTCTATTGCACACAGTGATCATCACCTGTACTTAAAGGATAGGTTCATCATTTTTCAAGTATGTCTTAAAACATCACTCATCTTTCTATAAAATGAGTTGGGAAGCCGACAACAAGTCTAACTTTACTTTAACATGATCCCCCTCATCCTAGTAGCATCTTTATACTCCCTCATGCTACAATGCGTCTCGCTGATGGTCTCATTTGCTTATGCAAGTCATATAGAAGCATCATGAGACTGTTTCATAACCAGGTAAAAATTCCTTGTAGTAACTTTAAATTTGTTTCAATTAAATTTATTTTGGAGGAAAAAATAACAGTGTATTTTAACTGGATTTGCTGATCAGAAAGGATGAGTTTAGATCAAACCAATATTCATTTTCATTTGTTTTATATAGCTTTCCTCTGAACATCACATAACATTCAAAAACATCAACTCTGCCATTGAAGATAGCCAATGACAACTATTCTGTTAAATAATCATAAATTTATTATAATAGATTTCATTTTGGGCATATGTGTATGGCTGTGAGTATAAGTCCTATAATATACAGTACATGAGTTGTGCATCATCTTTGTCTTCACCATCAGTTCGTGTACAAACATTCCTGTTTAGCTTTATGCTTTTAACTCACACTGATATTTGGTCGTTTAAAATGTCGACTGGTGCAGCGAACACTTTCACTTATCATTGCAGAAAAAGCACAGGTGTAATTAATAACATTAACGATGGCTCTGATCTATTTATGTTCTCAGTGAGCCAGCAAGCACGATAGCAGAGCCCTGAAGCTGCCGGGCACTCACTCAGTCATTAACTACACCTGTGAGTTTCCTGACATCATTGACATGATGCAATCAGAAGTATCATTTCATACAAATCTGAAACACATAATAGTATAAAAGTGGAATTTCAGTCAGTAAATGTGACACTAGCACCAAGCTAACAGAGAAAACGTCCATCACAATTTCCTGAAACCCAAGGTAACAACTTCAAATTGTTTCTTTTGTTTCACCAACAGTCCAAAACCTAAAGATATTCAGTTTACTATCACACAAGACAAACATAGAACTGATTCAGCTGGATTTCCTGGACAGATTTCTTTCTTAAATTGCCCAAAAAGTGACATTTTTTACATACATTACAGTGATATGCAGATTTAGAGGTGAGATGCCACCACTACCTGTCTACTTCCCTAATCAGATTTCTCTATAGCTGAGGCTGCTTTAATCACTGTTCATTTCCATGCCTGAGCCATACAGCACTGACACACTGAACCCTTTTCAGACATGTATTATGTAACATTGCTGTCTGGCTTTTTGTCATATAGAGTGCTGGTCTGATTATTATTGTGAATGATTTGTACAGCTTTTAAGTGTTACAGAAATGTTACAGCTTTGACTCAGTAAGATTTTTGTCATGACTTTTGCTAAAAATGTCTCAGGTGTTTATTCAAATGTGCATGTCTGAAAGAAGCTTTATACTCACTCCTCATATTTATTTGAATTAGTGTCTTCAAGATATAGTGATACACTGTATGTAAGTGAAACTGCATCATGTCCATATCATGAGGTAAACAAAAATGAAGTGGGACATGGCAATATCCAATAAGAACAGTAACTATTAGATCTGTCTGTCCTCCACACACACACACGCACACACACACACACACACAAAGCTAACTCTCCTGTAACTTACTTGAGATGCAGACGGTGTGAACTCCTCCAGGTCTCCAAAACAGCCGTGTTTCTGACGGATGAGACTCCCCCACAGCACTGAGCGACGACAGGCTGGACACTGGCCCTCCACAGGCAGGAGGTGGGATGGCTCTGACTTCAGGAAATGCTTAGATAGGCAGATCACATGACTGCTCATCCCACAGGACGGGTGGAAACAGCTCAGCTTCTCCGACACCTGAGGAAAACAAGGATTTGAGTTGTAAATGCCAAAAACCTGTGATAACAAACCCAGATACAGATCACATGTTAACACCGGGTGCTTATACTGTATATGTAAAGAGATTTTACCTTGACCAGACCTCTGCAGAGGAAGCACCTGGATGTCTCCTCCTCCTCCCCAGAAGACTGCAACGGCAGCTTCTTCTTGGCTCTCACGCTCCCAAATGCGATGGGGATGTGCAGAGGAGGCTGCAGACTGGGCTCGAAGTCCATCCTGTATTCCTGCTTGAGCCAGCGGGCCGTCAGCGGCAGCCTGTTCCACGGCGCCGCCCGCAGCATGTTGGATACGACGCGCCAGTGGAACTGCAGGCTCGACTCCTTTCTGGAGCGCCGAGAGACGTGGGAGAGACGCTTGGAGGAGTGAGGATGCTGCCACGCCCACTCAAACTGACAGAGAAATACAATGACAGAATTATTCATGGCTTAAAGCAAAGTCATGTACTGGGATTGGATTTAAGAGCAATTTATAATGAAAATAATGGAATGAATTGCCCAGTTTTCATGGAGCAAATGAATATTTAAGGAATATCTGACTAAAAACTGACATAACTAATGACATAAAACATACAGTACAACTACACCTGCTTGGCATTAGACATTTGATAGGTTTCTTTAACACTCTTACTTTTTTATTTTAAAGGGGACGTATTTTGAACATTTCCAGGTCAATATTTGAAATGATGGAGAGAACTGCAACGCATAGAGCTAATCAATTGGTTGCCAACTATTGAACTGTCAACTATTTTTTTTTTTATCATTAATTAATTGTTTGGTGTCATTTTTTTAAAGAAAAAATGTCCAATTTATCTGATTCCAGCTTCTTAAATGTGAAGATTTTCTGGTTTCTTTAGTCCTCTGTGACAGTAAAGTGAATATCTTTGGGTTGTGGACTGTTGGTCAGGACAAAACAAGACATCTAAGGTTGCATGTTGGGCTTGAGGAAACAGTGATTGACATTTTTCACCATTTTATGACATTTTATAGAACAAATAACTAATCGATTAATCGAGAAAATAATCGACAGATTATTTGATGATGAAAATAATTGTTAGTTAAAGCCCTATTATAAATATAGATAATGAGTCCAAATGATGACTATGACACAGTACAGTTTACTGTTATATATCTTTAAACATGATTAGAATATATTGACATTCAATATTAGTCATATCAAAATCTTACTTACCCTCAGGGCAGCAATATCAGAGGGAAAGCCGTGTATAATGAGGACCATCTCCCTGAACAAGACAAAGGAATATAATCAGAATATCACTATGTGATTACACAGATGTAGTAGATCATGTAGTACAGAATGATCATGTAGTACAATGCAGTATTCATACCAGATTACACAGATGTAGGACAGTATAAATCATGTAATACAGAGTGATCATGTAGTACAGTATAGTATAGATCATGTAGTGCAGTATAGATATGTAGTACAGTGCAGTATGATCATGTGGTACAGTGGATATAGATATGTAGTGTAGTGCAGTATGAGTATGTAGTACAGTGCAGTGCCGATATATAGTGTAGTGCAATATGATCATGTAGTACAGTGAAGTATAGATATGTAGTACAGTGCAGTGTGATCATATAGTACAGTGCAGTATAGAAATGTAGTTCAGTGCAGTATAGATATGTAGTATAGTGCAGTATGTATATGTAGTTCAGTGCAGTATGATCATATAGTACAGTGCAGTATGATCATGTGATCATGTAGTACAGTGCAGTATAGATATGTAGTACAGTGCAGTATGATCATATAGTACAATGCAGTATGATCATGTAGTACAGTGCAGTATAGACATGTAGTACAGTGCAGTACCTATATATATGTTTTACAGTGCAGTATGATCATGTGATCATGTAGTACAGTGCAGTATAGATATGTAGTACAGTGCAGGATAGATATGCAGTACAGTGCAGTATAGATATGTAGTTCAGTGCAGTATTCATACCACGGTCCTCTGCCGCTGGTCCTCTTGGCTCCTCCGCGGTGCCGTCCGGCGTTGTGCTGTCCGATCCTGCGCTCGGGGTTCACAGTGAAGCCAATGTAGATGCAGCCTTTGAATTTCGGGTTGATGCAGTACAGCATGTACACACCAAAGAAGCTCTCCACCTCTACTACCATTGTAGAGGAAACTAACAGCAGGTTTACTGTTAAGCTGATTTTCGAACGGCCGCTAAAAGCACAAACTGTAAAATATCAGATAACTAGCGTGTGTGCGGAATAAACAAAAAGTATTGAATCAAAGTAACATATCCGACAATTAAATTGCGGTAATATTGCCATTCTCGTGGCTATATCACCATTTAATGTAATTACGTTTTACAGTCGCGGACTTTCGAGTTACTACAAATGTTATGTTTAATTTTATTCATGTTAAGCGTACAAACAATCTGTATTAGTAGTTCACCAAGTTGCCTGATTACAAATAATGTTCAAAAGACGCACTGTGTCTCGCAGGGCTGCTAATAAAAACTAACTACATGAATAGCAAACGTTTGACAGCACCGTATCTTAAACTGAGAGTTGAAAAATAAATATACTTTTGTTTCATTAATCACTATAAACATTTAGTTCGTCTTTCGGTGAGAACCCCTAATATTATGATTCGCTACTTCAAAAAATATACCCCGCCCATCGTTTCTACTCACTGGATCTGATTGGCCATAGCTTTCAGTACCGCTATGTGATTGGATATTTATTCGGCCGAGGACCACTTCACACACGGTGACTGAATTCAGTAAGAACGCTGTTCAAACATTACTTCTATGTTCACTTTGTAGTAATAATATATTTCTAAATTAAAACAGCGGCTCACAGCTGTGCTGCAGCTGTGTATTGGATGAAAATTAATATTTAAACTTGAATGCAGAATAGATTACTTCCGGTGTCAGTCTGTCTGAGCAGACACATGAAGATATAACGTTATATGACAATTGAACTTTAATCTCTCTAACAGCCTGATTTATTAGCTTAATCATTGTTCATACAGACATGGCTATAACAGCTGATCACATCCGGGATAAACTTGTCAAGGAGCTCGCGGCAGTGCACGTGGTAGGTTTCTGGTTGTTATTTGCATATGTTCTCCTAACCCAGCAGACACATGCGCTAAACCCCATTCAAAAACCCAGTTTTTATCATTACATCACGTATCTGCTAAAGTACGAACATAGTTCATCACAACTTAGAGATGATATCATTATTTCATATTTATAACAATTCGGCACACACGTAATTCACTAAGAAATGATTTAACTTTCGCTCCCGCCTCCACGGTGCAACCCCTGTGTTAGCTACAGTGGTGCGTTAGAAGAGTCTGGTTATAAATGTTAATATATAAAAGTACAATTCCTATTTGTGTTTGTGCAGTTTCATGACGTGTAAGCAGAACTGATGTTGGATGTGCTGTTTGTCAATATAGTAGTTCTACGGCTGATAATTAACGCAGCACTAAAAATAACATTTTTTCATTGAAGTCTGGTTTAGCTCTGAGAAAGCAGGCCCCCAGCTAATCAAACAAGGCAGAACATTGCTTCTATAACAATGTAGGTGACAATAATGATTGACTGTTAGTTAGAAGGTTCACTCAGGCAGGAACAAGATAGAGTACATCATCACATACGATTCAGAACCAGCAGAATGTGAATGAGTTGTGTATCTCTTGGATTTTTGCTGATTAACCTTTGACGCTGGATGGTACCAACCTTTATCTTGCCTTCTCCAGGAAGTGGAGGATACATCACCCAACAGATGTGCTGCTAGCTACAAAGTCCTGGTGGTATCACCCCAGTTTGAGGGCAAACCACTGTTACAGAGACACAGGTATTACTGTCAGATAATGCATGTTTACAGTGTGGTTTGTACTCAGGTCTTTGGTTCCAATTTAGTTCAAAGTACAGGGCCAACATTACCACCACTATAAAAATGTAATGTTTTGATTTTTCACCATACCTGAAGCCCATTTATCTCTGTGGTGATGGACAGAAGTGAAGTTGTTGTGACTGACAAAATATACACCAGTCAGCCAATTCTTCCTTTTTCAAGCACACTTAACATTGTTTGATTGACAGGTGAGGTGTCGAGTACCTCAGCTAAGCTCCTTTCAGACATTCACTTCATTTTGTAAATGTGACAGCAATTTTACATGTTGGTTTCATGTCTGAATAAGTGCCTCAGTCACTTTTATGTGAAAGTCAAGAAAGCAATCTGATGAAATTGGACCCATTAAAGGTGCAGTGTGTAGGATTTAGTGGCATCTAGCGGAACGGACTTGGCAGAAATGGAATTTAATATTCATAAGTATGTTTTAATTAGTGTATAATCACCTGAAAATAAGAACCAGGTAGCCCTTTATATCTACATAGGGAGTGGGTCCTTTTCCACGCAGCCTATCATGTTTCTACAGTAGCCCAGAACGGACAAACCAAACACTGACTCTAGAGAGGGCCTTTTGTGTTTTTTGAGTTTCATGGACACCATAGGTTCTCCTACATACTTGGAGGTGGAGGGGGAGGGGTATTCAGTTGGTTGCAATCTGCAATCTCACTGCTAGGTGCCACTAAAAATCTTACACACTGGCCCTTTAACATTTCTGCAACACTTTAAACTAGCAGGGTTTTAGAGACACTGAGGTCAGGAAGTCTTACAATTCCCCTAGCAGAACCCCAACCAAGCCACCAACCAAACTTTATGAAATTTTCTGTATATTAAAAAAAAACAAAAAAAAACCTACATTTCACATTGTATTTATTCATGTAAATGTTCAATTATATTTTCTGTATAGTTCATTTCACAACACTATGGTCTAAATGTTGTTTTTTCTACCCATGGCATATGTAGATAAACAACATTTAACATTTAAATCCCATTTATTTTAAAATGTGTCAAACGTAAAATTAAAAAAATATTCAGTCTAAAAATGATCTGAATCAGTCTTAAAAACCCCAACATGTTATATGCTTGTAATCGTTGAATAACCACCAAATTCCCTGAAATATTATCAAGGACCTGACGTCACTGTCCTCAGTGGTAGCTTGAGCCCCGTCAGCTTGGTCTAAGTCTTCTTGTTAAATACACAGAGATAATAAATGTTGTTTTCTTCTTCTCAGATTAATGTAATACATGTTTCACTTAAATTTCATTGAAAATAAGTTTAATAAAGTACATGAGCATCCTGTTTGCATATTATCCCTCCTCTCTGTTTCCTAATTTCTCTACTGTTTGGTATCAAAATAAAGGTAAAAATAATTTTTTTAAAAACCTGAAACAAAACCAAAACAATGAACCAGGTGCATGTCCATCCATGCATTCATTCAAAATGTCTTTTGTCTATTTTCTGGAAATACTGTTCAAATGTGCATATAATTGGATGGAAACTCAGCTAACCTGAAGTCTAAGTAACATTTGTTGTGTGGTTTTCCTGGCTGCAAATGAACAAAAAAAAGAATTTTTCATAAATTGCTCATCAAATGTAAAACATGGCTTTGACTACTGTACATGTATAAACTCCTAACCTGTGTGTTGTGTTTTGTCAGGATGGTGAATTCGTGCTTAGCCGAGGAGCTGAAACAGATCCATGCGTTTGAACAGAAGACCCTCACACCAGAACAGTGGGAGAAACAGAAGTCACAGTGACACACACACATCACCCTCACATCAGTGTAGAATTTCTGCTATAAAACAAGCCTTACACTTCTCTGATATGTAGACCGCAGACACATGCATGTGTTTCATTTCTGTAATATGGATATAAATGCAATGGAATGTTCCGGTGGCAATAAAACACATTGATGCTATATTTTGTCTTTATTGGTTGTTTCCTGTAAAGTAATAATCTATCAACTAGCCCAAGTCTTTGAAAAAACATTGTTTTAGCTTGTCCTGATTTAGACCATTATTATTTTCATTGCTTTTCTTAATTTTACTTTTTTTTCTTGTAAAATACTGGATAATCCAGGCTTCTTAATGTCCTTCAAATTAGTGTTCAGTAATATGAATAACATTTTCAATCACAGTATGTGTAATGTTATATTGTGATATTGATGTTACATAGTACATTTTTCTGGAAAAATCCATTTATAAACTTTATGGATAGAATAATCAGATTGAATGCCTAGTTGGGATCATTCAGCAAATTAAGTATATCATCACACTGATGCAAGAATCATAAAAATCCAATATTAAACAGTCCTGCTCATAGATTTACAACACTGCCTACTGCCTGACACACTCACACATATTAAAGGATTAGATACCACTATATCAACAGCATGCTGAAATATCTGACGATTTAAACATTTATATTGTCTGTTGATTTATATTGACATATTGCCCGACCCTTCTTGAAATCAACAGGGAACAAGGAAAAACCACTTGGAATGCTCTCAACTTATTTCCACCTGTGATAGGCGGTCACAAGTACACATTACCCCATTTGAAGGGGTCACAAGCCAAAAAGGTTGGGAACCACTGATTTAGACCATTATAGGCACTAAATTTCTGAGATGACATCACCAGTGCTATCACCACTTTTACAACAAAACAAACAAAAAAGTCAAGCCAAAACACAGAGGAAACACTAGAGGAAAAGTCAGAGTGTCACCAAAATGGTTGGAATGTATCCTCTGGACTATCTGTTGTCAGTTTCATGGCAAACCATGTAATAGTTCACTCAGAGCCACAAACCTCAACCTCACTGTGGCACTGGAGGAAAAGTCAGGATCACCAAAGTCAGCAGGATTCATCCTCTGCGGAACATCAGTGTCTGTACAAAATGTCATAGCAACAAACAGCTAGTAGTTGTTGAGATATTTCAGTCTGAACCAAAGTGGTGGACAAACTGACTGACATCATCATCTGTAAAGCCATGCAGCTAGCATTGCTAAAAAAAAATTCTCCTTAACCAACACTTTGGTCCATGATGACCGGTCATAAAACTGATTGGTCAGGTTTCCATGAAATTTGCTGAGCACAGTCAGCTCCAACAGGATGAACTGTTTTGATGACCTGATGTACATTTTATCTCCACTGCTAGTAAGGCTGTGGCAGTGACGTATACTGGGCTCAGATTTTTTTGTTTGGATGCAGCCATACACTGTAGATGTTTCATGTTTTGTTTTGTCAGTTTTCTCCTCTGGTTCTAAACCAACAATATTTCATGTGAACTTTATTTTTTACAGCCAAAATGACAAATGAACTTGAACTTAAACTAAGCATCTATAGTCATGAACACTGCAGCCTCTTGGGGTTGTAAAAGGTCAATATAGTGTATCTGGTGCACATGTATATTGTGTGTGTGTGTGTTAACAGAGGTCTCCATAAGACATTCAGAGCAGGCAGACCTCCTGCCTGTGTGCTTTGATCAGTCTGCAGCTCTTTTTAGGGCTCCGCCACCTGAGACACTGCTGATATCAGACCTGCCTCCACTTACTGGTCATTCTCTGAGTCTTAGCTGTACAGAATTATGTGTATATTTATCAGTGTTTTTAGAGTAGAGGATTTCAAAAGTAAATTAATATTGACAGGTAAGTTCAGCAATATGATAGTCAGGTCCTACATCAGTGGACATTTTATAGGCTGATCACAGTATTTAGAGTTATTACATTTAAATTCAACTACTTTTAGGTCAACACATAGCAGCAGTTCATCCTTCATGTTTGGAGGTAACATTTACAGACTGCAGAATATTATTGAACCAAGGTTGGGTGATAAATATGCCATGTATGCCATATGCTGTAAATTTGAGATTTTTCTTTACTGTTTATATTGTAATAACAATCGCTTCACATTTTCTGTTGTATTGCAGGAAATGTTGCTGCTTTTTAAAAATATATTAGATGGAATCCAATAAATTGGACTTTGCGTTTTTGCAATTTAATGAAGAACTTTATTTGTCAGGTATTCCATTTATATCAGCCAAAAATAGACATTCTCTTCTGATTATTTTATATGTAAAAAAAAAAAAAAGGTGTCATTCTGCACAGTCAAGTAACAATAAATAAAACACATTTTTTGAGTGGAGGGGGACTTTCATTTTTTTATTATAATTTTACAAGTATAAGTGGAAGTAGGATGTTTTACATAACTACATATAACCATAATGTACAAATATGGTTATTTTGTTTTGAAAACATACAATATACACATTTTTAAAATTACAGTACATAATGACATGAAAAATGACTAGATTTAATAGTCTCAATAGTCACTATAATCCTTAAAATCCTTCAGAAGTCGTTCAATATACTGAACATGATCGTGTGTGTGTGTGTGTGTGTCAGAGAGTCAATAATTCCTTGTGTTTTCATGGCATCTGCATTTTACAGAGCATTAAGCTTGCAGCTGAGCATGACTGTGTTTCCAGTGTGTTTTCCAGCTGAAATCCATTTGACTTGTATTTGTGCAACTAAACCATTAATAAACATATATTCCAGTCTAAATGGACTATGGAACTGGAAACCTTTCAGATTGATTTTCCCTCTGACTGTTTACATCTTTTAACATTTCACTGGTTTTCCGTTGATTGAGGCCATTTAACGCAGATACTGATATTCTTGACCCGAAGCTATCAGCAGTCCATCGTTTTTACTAATAGTATTTTGTAATGATTCAATTTAATGGTAAATAATAAAAATGATTCTTCACCAAGAAGAGGAGACCTGTCAGTGTTAATGAAACTGATGTAGAGACAGACATGTATAAATATCTGGGTGACCACTTCCATAAAACACTGGACACCAAAACTGACACTATATACAGGAATTATTCTGAGGTTAAAAACTTTTTTAAACTGGATTTTACTTCTGTTTTATAAAAGTGTTGTGTTTTTATGCTCTTTATGCTGGAGTATAACAATAATATATTGTACAGTAAGTGTTCAGGAGCTCATTGTAGCAGTTATCTGGAGTCTGAGCAGGTGGTAAGGTTCCTCATGGAATCTTTAAGGTACTTATGTCTGTTCAGACCCACTTTGACAAGGAGCCAATAAAATCACTGCACACTTTCAAACTCAAAATATCCTATAATGTAAAGGCAGCATCCACCCAATATAGAGCCTGTGTGACAATATCACAGTCTTGGAGCAAACCACAATAAGATCTATCTGAAATAATACAATTATGATCACAAAAAACTGAATTAAAAAACAAGCAGCTCTGACTCAGGTTATAACCACCATGCCACCAAGACACCCCAAAACAGCTTCTTGTTTTACTGAGATAAGTCAGTATGTCATGAAAATTAGCTTTTAGCTAACTGTGTAAGCTACAATACATGGAGTACATGGCCCGTAACAAATAAAATAAGTAGCATTAAATCAAATAAATTAAAATGAGAATATTTCTTTATTAAATGATGAGAAAAGAGTCTTGTTTAAACAGTAATGGTATGAAATATATCAAATGTCATATGTTGAAACATGAAAAATATCACATTCTTGTTATATCAAGAGACTTTTGTCATGTTATGGTGCTGTAGTGGAGAACTTTACTGTCCACTGTTGCTCTAAATGCTTTTCGGAGGATTTTACAGCAGCTTTTACCAAACTCTGAGAGAAACTTAATGTTTGGCATTTTTAAAATGATCAACTTTGTATTCATGTGCTGTGTGTTGTTATTTCTCACTCATCAAATTGCACAGTGTTGGGAACAGCACTGAATAGTAATAAGAAAACAAGACAAGAACTAATGCAGAACACCTAAAAGTGTGTAGGATTTAGTGGCATCTAGTGGTGAGATTGCAGATTGCAATCAAATGAATACCCTTTCCCCTCACCTTCCAAGTGTGTTGGATAACCTATGGTGGCTGCAAAACTTGCAAAAAATGCGAAAGGCCCTCTCTAGAGCTAGTGTTTGGTTTGTCCATTCTGGGCTACTGTAGAAACATGGCGGTGCAGCATGGCGGGCTCCGTGGAAGAGAACCCGTTCCCTATGCAGATATAAAGGGCTCATTCTAAGGTAACAAATACACAACAATTCTTATTTTTAGGTGATTATACACTAATTAAAATATACTTATGAATATTATATTACATTTCTGCCAAGTCTGTTCCTCCAGATGCCACTAAATTCTACACAATGCACCTTTAAATAAATTCAATCAACAATTACAACACCAGATTGTTTTACTTTAAAAGGATAAAAGTTTAAACTCAATTAAATTTTTGTCTCATAACAGAATTAGGTCAAACATTTTACACACAAATGTTGTTGTGTTCACAAAAAGTGAACACAACAAACAACAGTTTGTCAGTGAAATTTCAGTAAACAAAGAAGCGTAGGACAGTTGTCAAGTATTTAACTGAGCACTAGAATTGTTAAATATAACAACTGAGATTAAAAAGATATTTTCATGAAAAGGATGAAAGAAATATATCACATTTGATGAAACTGGGATGACGATTTTGGTCCAAATGTAGAAGAAAACATGTTTCACTTGATTTACCTTTACCTTACAGTCAGTCATGTACATAAAGCATCATTGTGGTGAGTTAGATTTCAACATATCATTTACATGCCCAGATATACAACGTGAAAATAAAAATCTGCTTTTGAACAGAGGTGGCTGAATGCTCATTTGATTTTCTCCCTCAGTGAACAGGTGACAGAAACAGTGTCGAGTGTGTGGGGATTATTTCCACCACTTACCCTCCCAAAGCCTGCTAATGGTAGAGCCGACATGGGGGAGAGTGTGTGTCTTGTCTACATAGCTGTTTGTGTGTTTGTGTTGAGTTTAGAGCAGTGCACTTCTGTTTTCAGGGCTGGAGCTTATGAGTATATGACATCAACCTTGTTATTTATACCACAGTGGTTTCCCCATGAGAGCTGTGAGTAACAAAAGAAGACACGAAAAACAATCATGGAAACTTATTCAAGGTTCTCTACTCTGTTTAGCTTTCACATCAGGATACAAACTTTTCAAATGTCAGTTTTTAAATTCTTATTTTAGAGAACACATGTGATAGTCTTCATAATGCCACGTTCAATGTGATATCCTTTTTTTCAGTCATATTGTGACCAAAATCTTGCAAGTGGAGCTTAAAAGAGGGCGACAGAGCAACTTAGAAACAGTCTATTTAGCCATATTTTGGCAAAAATAAGACATATTCTATTACAATTTAAAACACTCCATCTGCTGATGAAGACTGTGCTATGCAGTCAGTTGGGAGGGCTGTGTTCAACAGCTTCTGTAACTCTCCAAAACCGACAGTCCACCAGTGATTGGCCAGGTGTGTGGAGGTGTGAAAGTAAAAGGGTTTAAACTTGTCTCTCAAGCTCTCGTTTTTTTATTTCTCACACAACTACTTCTGTCACTTATTGTGTGTACAATGTATGAATGCCTTTGACGGTGTGACTCATTTTCCCTATTTGTACAATTTGTCACACTGAGACTACAAAGACAAACAAAAGCTACACAGTTCTTGGAAAAAGACATAGGAAGCAGTGTGATGCAGTCTGGAGGAAGCTATGATGGCAGAAAGACTGACTCTAACTTTGTGTGAAAAACTGCAGATCCCTCATTCATTTGAACCACAGCGCAGCAAGGGTGCCAACATAGAGGAATCCAGCAAAAAAACGCATGGTCGTCCAGCAAAAAGGTTAAGTCTGGCTCCACTTTTGCCAAAACCAAGCGGCAACTACCATGGCTTGTAGCTAAAGTTGATGAGGAAGTACATTAAAGTGCCACTGACGGCTACTATATGCTCCAACTGACTCCCATTCAAAAAACATCAACTTCTCTCTAGAAATATGAAGTCAATCATTTTTTCAATGAGTCATTATGGTCTCAATCGCTAAATTCAGGCTCTCTTATAACTGTGCTGGTGGTCTTTTTGGAAATGATTGCTCTATTAATAAGATTTGAAGACTTATAGTAGCTTTCCCCAGCTCCGGGATTCACACTGAGTCGGACTGTTCTCACAATATTTTACTAAGTTTAACGTTACTTGTTAACGATACCTGCCTCATACTTAGCATAGTTTAACTAAGGTAGCTAATGTTAGCCCAAGTGTGCAGTGCTTGGTGGTCCCAGTAAGCTACTGTTAGCTTAGGTTTGAGGGCGTGTTTCCAGACCATGAAGGGCAACACCCTGCACTCCTTATTCAGAACGTCCTGGCTCCAAACGGAAAAGATGGTGCCAACCAATGGATATATGATAAGAGCTGGGCACCACACTAAAAATGGCGCCTGTTCAGTCCTATAAGAATTGCTGGCACATACGCCAAAAAAAGTTTCTAGCTAACGTGTTTGCTTCCGCGTTGTGTGGCCCACGAATATGTGAAGTAGTGTTTCTCCCATTGGCCCCACCTGCAAGTTCCCACTTGGCCTGCTTGTGATGACGTCACAGATTTTTTAAATCGCTTTTCTTGGCTCAAGGAATGTTTTACAAATACGAGTCCCAATATATCAGTACACACATACAATCATTACACTTTGTACCCCACCTTTCAATTTTTTTTATTTTTTTTTTACAGAACAATGGAATGCTTTTGATGTTGATTTTTTTTTATTCAGCAGAGGACTTGTTAAACCAAACAATTCCTTACTGAACAATCCATACATAACATTAGAAGCTTAGGAGTATTTTTGACCCCTTGCCTATTTCCCAAGAAATTAAATTGCATTCTATTTTGAATCTCCATAACCTCAATAAATAATTTCTTTTGCGCATTTATATGAAGATTATCCAGGTCTGGAGACAAAACATGGTCAGACTTAAGGGAGTCATTCTTAAATCCACGGGAGCAGAACCCCCCTGCTGGATTAGAAATTAGAAGGCAATAAATCAATTAACAAGCCTTGTGTGATCTGGATGACTGAGAATCTTCACAGACAAGCCTTGTGTGGTATCGGAGATGTTAAATTAGACCGCTTGAGCTGACTATTCCAGTCCCCCACACACAGCCTACTTCACATACTGAATGTAGTGAAGTGAAAGGCAGAAAGAGTTCAGTGAGCAAGAGTGAATACATCAATTAGGTTCCATTTGTCCAGTCACCAGCTGATCTCTGTTAAAACACCTCCTGGCAGGGATTCTCTTATAAGCTAGATCCCTGTCTTAACATAAGATCTTTTACCATCCTATCCACTGAGCTTCTCTCTGAAAGGAATTATTTGGATCTTTTTTCAGCTGAAAGTCAATAGTGTGCCACATATTCACAGTGGGAGCTTCTAGTACAACCACTGGACAGTGATCTGTTGTTCTTAGCTGCCAGACCGCCTCCAAATGTGGTCTGGTTGAATTGTGATCAGGTCTCAACCAGGTATAAATGCAAAATGTACAACATGACCACATTCACGAGATATAAAAATCAGCCCAGCGAGATGAAACATCACCTAGCTCCACCTCTTCCTGCTAGCTTAAGCCAGTGCAGGAAAAGCTACAAGTAGTAGCTAGCGGTAGCGAGCCAGTCTTCCCTTGCAAAAAATGAAAGACGTCCGTTCCTGGCATTGCTTCCCTTGACCTGGGACACGTCATTTCTATTGATTAGTGCACCAGCCATGCCTAGCTAATTTCAAACTAACACTATAGTTTGATTTGTAATGTAGTCCTGTCTACATGGCTTGTAGTAAATGGCCTATCACAAGAAAACAGACAGCCAACAATTATGGTTAATTTTTTTTACAAAACGTCAATATCATATGTATATTATATTGACAATCCAACCCATCAGTCTCACGTATGCACAGAGGAATAAATTACATAAATGACTTTGCTGTGAGTTTTATTGTTTGACAGTCACAACAAGTTAAAGTGCTACATGTCACCTTTTAAGACTCAGAACTGACATTAGCAGAGAGATAGCAGAGATCCATAAGTCATTTTTAAAAATGTAAAAGGGTCCCATATCAAAAAGTCTCTTTGCTCCTTTTTGCCAGTGTGTGTTGAGGTCGTTAGTTGTCAGACTCGGGGAAGCAGGAGTGGACCCAAACGCAGAGGCCAGAATGCAGATATGATGAAAAACTCCTTTAATTGTGGATGGTCATGGACAGGCAAACAGAGCTGAACAGAACTAGCAGAAGAAACAACATAAAACGATCCAACAAGGACTGAACAGAAAACCAGAACTTAAAGAAACTGAACTAACAAGGAGATGAGGTGCAGGTGGGGAGATGGGTGGAGAACTCGAGAGGGGAATGAACATACAGGGAGCTGATAGGCTGAGGACACACAGGGAGCGGGGCAGGGCTGACGAGGCTAACACAGGGCAGGTGTGGGGAAGACAGCAGGGCAGGGCTAACGAGTCCAAATGCAGGGCAGGTGTGGAGGAGTACATGAACACACAAGGGAAACAGAACAAAAACCCAGAAAACAAACTCAATGCCATCTACACTAACCCATCCAAAACCAACCACAAAAACACAAACCCAAGCACACAACCAAACAAACCAGTGCCGCAGTCCTCTAAAACCCACCACCCAAATCACACAAGAAAACCCTTATGAACCGAGGGACTGAACAGACGTGCAAAACCAGGAGACCCCACGGAACACAACATAAGACCAAAAAACCCAAAGTCCAGGCAAGATGTGACAGTTAGTGGCTCTTATTACTGATGTCCAACATGGCATGCAGCTCCCTGGGCTCATATCCCAGCAGGCCTTGCAGGTTGCAGACAAAACGGTAGACGTAGCGTTTGCCAGCTGTCTTGCGGATGATGTTCTTGTCGTAGTAGTAGCGCAGACCGCGGCTCAGCTTCTCATAGTTCATCTTGGGTTTGTTCTTTCTCTGACCCCACAGCAGGGCTACCTGGAGACAAAGCTACACCTTAACTCCAGAGGACAGTAGCGTTGGATCATTGCTTGACTGGGTGTCTTTTGAATTGGTTTTGATTTGATATTATAAATAATTAATCTTCAGCTATTTTCCTACTTAATTCAGTGTTTCACTTATTTTTCAAGCAAAAGTGCCAAATACTCTCTGGTTTCAGTTTCTTAAATGTGATGATTTTCTGCTTTTATTTGTCATATTCAATATAAATTGGGTATCTTTAGTTTTTGAACAGTTAGTCAGACAAAAAAAAGCAAATTTCACATTTAACATTTCATAGACTAAGTGATTAATTGAGAAAATTATCAGCATATTAATCTCTAGTGGAAATAATCATTGCAGTCCTTGTCATTTTAACATCATTATTATTATTAATATTATTATTAGTGGTAGGGCTGGGTGATAAGGTTGAAATCATGTTAATATCACAATATTAATAGGGATATTTTCCTATATTGATATATACTATATCACAATATAGAAAATGTCTGCAACTCATATAAAAAGTAATCAAAATTATGTTCAAAGCAATGAGCTGTGTTCCACTGTTGTGTATTACATCAGACCAAACTTTTCACGTGAAAACAACTTATTTTGCTGTTACATATTTTTTTCTATCTTATTTTTTTTATTATTATTAATTATAAGTTTGGTTTTAATAATTAATTTGGACTCTGGACATAATTTGGATCATCATATCATCATGATTCCACAATATTCACTCTCCTTTTCGCTCTGTTTTGGTCTCCACCAACTCCTGAGAATGTATTAATGTAAAGTATTAATCAAATAATTTGGGATTTTGTTGGATGTGACACATGCTGGTAGGCCAGGTACATGTGAACAAAGACTGAAAACAGAGGAAAATGTTAGCCTAGCTTAAAAGATACATAGCCTACATCTTCTAACAACGCCAACGCAGGTTCACTCATGTTTTTTCTTGCTAGCTAGCAGTGTTCAAACCTGACAACCTCACTACGAGGACAGGACTTTTGCGATGTAGTCAGTGTCCAGCAGTTGTTGAAGAAATAGCTAACTTCTGTCGCTAAACCAGCAGTTAATATTTTCATATGTTAAATAAACTAAATATAATGAACAAAACAAAAAACAAAACTTTGGCATTAAAGGAATTGAGCTAAAAGTTATGTTAATTTCTCCAGCAGTGCTAAGCTAGGCTAAATAAGGCCTACAGCTATCTGAAAGTGATCTTGTCTGTGAGTGCAATGGACAACAAATATATTTCCCAAAATGTATTTTACATCCCATATTGCTCAAACCAACAGGCATCTGATTTACCTCATCAGGGTCCGTCAGCTTGAACTCCCACCCATCTCCTGTCCAGCTTATAAATGACTGACAGCTGCGATCTGTCAGGAGCTCCAGTAGAAACTGCCACAGCTGAATGGGACCACTTCCTATTGAAACATGATGAGAAGAATCAGCTTGAACACCTGCTGGATTCATCTTAAGCTGACACGAAACCATGTGCGATGTAAAAACTCACCAGTGTAACCGGCGAGGATGGCTGCTGGTATCACAGCTCTGCTTAGGTCTGTCTTGTTTCCTACATATTCTTTGAAGCTTCTGTGTGGTTGTGGTAAAGTGAAAACATCCAGTGACATGGTCTCTTCCATCACTGGCTCTATATGATGGAGTGGACCAGTCCACGATTTAGAGCTCACAATGTCGGAATCGTCACTGTGAGACATCTCCACTTCTGAGTCTGTCTCTGGAAGTACAGAACAGTAGAGACACGGGAATAAGGCAGGTGTACTTATTTATTTATTTATTTATTGGGGGCTAGCTATGGTAAATATGTTAGCACTGTTGCCTATATTTACATCCAGCAAACACAGAGCAGCTTTAGTATTTAGCAATATTCACTCTTCTTTTCACAATGTTTTGGTCTCCACCAACTCCCAAGAATTATATCTGTCTTAAGCTGCTAAATGCTCCACTATGTACACCAGCTAGTTGCAAGCTATGTCTGTCTGCCTTTTGTTGCTGAGCAGGTTATTAGAGCTTTTTCACTGAAAACAGCTAAAAAAGAGACCAATAAAACATGGCTTTGAGGGTCGTAAAACCAAAACAATTAGCTAAAGAGGCAAAACTAATTCTGTGAGTTTGTCACTACAAGCTATTTCTTTGTAGTCCCAATGAAAACTGTTGAGGACATTGTTTCTGGAACAAAATACCGCTATTCTGTTTTCAGATCTAATTTTACTTTAAAAAAATTCCACTCACTTCCATTGAATTGATGTGGTGGCAGAAATGTCATTTATCTCCTGAAACATGACTCACACCAAACAGTAACAAGTTCTAGACCAAAGCAGAATGATGCCTTCAGTCACCACAGTAATGTGTCTTGTGTGTAACTTTAACATGTATAAACTCTGTTTTGAGCATAATCCTCTCACCTCCATTTCCTCCTGCTTCCTGCAGCAGAGGGACGGAGGCCATGTTCCTGCTGGGGTCTTCTGTTTTGACTAGATAGTAGTCTTGATGTTGTAGAGTCACAGGTTCCAGAGTATGGAGGTCTGTCCTCTCAGTGGGATGATACTGAACATGGTAGCCATGCTTGACTGAATGCTCCTGAACATAGTCTGAGTGGTTCTCTGGGGGAACATAGACAATAGAACTGTTAACTTTATGAGGATAATATTATAACAACAGACAATGTGGTCATTTACATGAGAAAGTGGTAGGCTGGAGAAGAAACAGACATTATTACCTTTGTTGATTAGAGGCTGGCAGTAAGATGGTACTGTGGGCAATGCAGAACTGCAGTCATATTCATTGTCTGGAGAATCAAATTCAAATGACAAGAAGTTTGACAAAAATGAAAGACACAAACATCTCTCCAAGGCAGACCAGCAGAGATGTAGCGGAGCAGCTAAACTCAGTGATGCACATTAAAATGAATTGATCAAATTACCAGCATAAATGTACTCTTACCACAGTTTTTAATAATAGTCTGAATATCACTGTAATTTTACAGATGTATCAATAGATATTTTTATTGTTACATTTATGGTTATAGATATGGCAATATATTCAGATGTAGTTTTTGAATTATATCATTCAGTTCTATGTGTATGTTCATGTTGATGTGAGTTGAATGTTAAAAGAAAATGACTTTTTAAAAAAAAGATTTCCTTCATACATAGTCTATAAATACCACTCAGTCTGTAAAAACACTAGTGCAATATCTTCTGTGACTCTGGAGCAGGTTTGAAAAAAATAACCCTAGTGATGTCATCAAGGTGATCTCAGCTTTCAAATTTATGACAGAAAGCCTGTGTTACTGGAGGTGTGGAGTTTGAAAGATGTGCGCATTTACCAGGTAGGGAGGGTCTAATAAAAATATGCAACTGAGTTGCATTATGGGGATTGTAGGATCTGGTAGTTTTTGAGTTTAACCCATAATGGGAAAAAAGTCAGGATGTCTCAGCCTCAGCTCTTCAATTTTGACCACTCTTTTAAAAATCTGTCAAATCTCCCCACACTATGGAAGTAAATTTATGAACATCATTTGTATATGGCTACTGTATTTTATGTAATTTTTAGAAAATTGTGATATTAGGCTTTGATGACCTAAAGACTCATATTGAAAAAAACAGTTGTAAATTATAATTCATGCAAAAATCTGGTATTGAAAGAGTGAGTTTGTGGTGCCTCAGGGCTTTTATTTCTTACTTTACCTCTTCTCATGATCTCCAGATGTTCCCACAGGATCTCTCCAGCAGTGCAGTCAGACATCAGGCCCAGGAAAGCCTCTCGGTTCAGGCCACACAGCTCACTACCCTGCAGGCCCTTCAGGTCTGAACCCAGGCAGTGAAGACCAAACTCAGTCTGACACCATTCCAGCCAGTGGTTCACCTCCCACTCAGACCACAAGGTAGGATCTAGATATGCAAATATGCATCAGTCTACAACTCTTAATGTACCAAGCACTCTCAATCTCTCTTAATAGAAGCTTTCACTTCTTTATTGAAGACTAAAGTATTCTGCAGGTGGCTCAGGTTGTACCTTGTGGAAAGTGCTGACTGACCCTCTCCTGTGTGAAGCCAGAGAAACTGGCCCTCACCGCCTGGCTGAGGACCTCCTTACTAGTTGGGGTGAGAGGAGGAACCTCCAAGGTGTCCAGCTCTGTGACAGCTATAAATATCAATCAAATATGTGATAATTCATTTAAACTTGCACTGTATCATAAATCTTTAGATTATATAGAAAATCATTACAAACATTTCCTGTTTAGCATTTAAAACTGCAAATTAAAAACAGATATATTGGCATTTTTAAGTGTTTATTTATGCAGTTGTTGACTTCCTGTGAAGACTAATGTATAAACAGATGATGGATAACTGACAGTATAATATAACAGTTGTAATCATATATGTCTAACATATGAAGCATTCTTTAATGTGATTGGTGTGTAGCAGCACTTCTGTATGTTTTTTGCTCACTTGTAACTCATCTCATCTTTTATCTGACACACATTGTTCATATATATACATATGTAGTTTCCTGCAATTTTATAAAATTTGCGTACATTTGCATATCGCTCTGTTCTTTAAAACAAAAACAAAAACAAAAAAAACAGTATTTGTAAAGACATTCGTGGTGCACATCTCTTGTTACAGTTTTAATATTACCGAGACAATTAATATTTCAAATTGTGCATATTTTTTGTAGATAGGTACTATGAGATTTCTTATTGATAACTGCTATACTTTATAGTAAATAGTATCACAGTGAGGATTTGTTAAAATGTGTAATATGATTACAGCTTTATTATACTGTTATGAATCATTAATACTAGTGAATTGTCCTTATATCTGCTTATAACTAATACTAACTAACACACTAAGAGTCGTCTTACCGTAAGTACTGCAGTCCATCCCAGTGTGTGAGTAAGGTCTTGGCGGATCAGGTGGAGGAAACTGAGACCACTAAAGGGTGAATTTGGCTTTTAATATGATAGATGGGAGGGGAGGAGTGGACGGGTTCTGACGGACATCTGTCAATCATGTGGGAGTGGGAGGGGCAGGGGGAACACGTTTGAGGCTCAGCATGGAATCATTGAATTACCAGATCATGTTAGACTTGACTTTACAAACAGTGTGTACATGAGCAAAAGAATATACTGTACAATTCACATTTGATTTATGTGCATTATTTATTTCCATATATAAGGAACTTCTGCAATGATAATTTCTCAAGTAAGAATTTATTTATTTATCAGATCAGACATATTCTATCATTTGAAAGAGCTGAGAAATTAATTCATGCTTTTGTGTTTATTTCCTGCAAGGCTGGATTAGTGAGCAGGCACAGCGGGCAACTCCAGACCCTCAGGGGCCCCAAATGCCCCAGGTTTGTAATAATTGACTGATTTTGTGGGGCAATCTGCACCACTAAAGCACAATATCAACTAAACTGATAATGATGCTGTATTAATGCCTAACTGGATCATATATCAATGTTTTTGAAATTTGATAAATACAGTTTTTTGAGCTTTCGGTCGCTGAATAAATTCCATCTATGATTGAATTTATTCAGTTGGTAATGCAGATGGTTTAGTTGTTATCATGTGACCTAAGTATGGAATATGGAATCCACACTAACTTGATATTGTGCTCACATGATGCATATTATTCAACACATTTGTGTTTAATTTAGAGATGCACCGATACGGTTATAGATATCGGTCCGATACTGACTCAAATAGCTGGATCGGTGAACAGTGACAATGGGCCAGACTGGTAAAGGATACCATTATTTTAATAAATAGCAGTTCAGTAAATTTATATCTATGTATTTATTTGTTACATTTGTTTTACAAAGTTAGGAAAGCAATGTTTAAGTCAAGCCTGATTTTGCCTCACACATAAAAGAATGATCCCAGTCTCTCTAATTAAACACTGGTATCTGGCATACTGGGATTACTGCAGTTCTTATACTCTTTTTCAAGTACTGTCTAACATAGACAAAGTGCTGGGAGCACATTATTGGACTTTCCTGGACTCTCCATTGTCTAACAGTGAATTTAGAATTAACCTGAATATAAAGTTTCACTTACTACCTATCAGGTACTACATGATGAAGAACCTTGATATATTTTTGAGCTATTGTGTTCATTTGATATCTTAAAGTCTCTCAGGAGGGCTAACTGTGTCTACTGGATGCTGCCTTTGCACCTACATTTTGCAGTAGTTCACATCTCAAGATGAGATCATCCAATTCAATTGAATTGAAAGAAAACTCAGTTATGTTCCCTCAATTTGCTTAAATCATGTTCTTCATCTTCTTGTGCCTCCAGCCATATGTAAATAAACTTCATGTGGACCTTCATTCATTTACTTTGTAATATGAAGAACTATGTTGGTGTAAGCATGACTGGTTCCGGTTTTCATCATCAAGTGTTATTCATTATATCATATGATGCATTTCCATGTAAAGCAGTAAGACTCTTATCACCCTCTACTGGCAGCCAAAAGAAAGTGGCTCATGCACACTCAGGCACTTTCAGGCACACCCTTTAATTAAATAAGTTGTGTATTTGTTCCTCCACTGCTCTCAGCGTTCTTGTCCTGGACGATACCATACCTACTACTGTATGTGTTCATGTATCAGTCTCAGTATCATCATCATATCTCTTGCTGTCTGCTCTGGTGGAGAGTGTTAAGACATTATTACAATGGGGCTAAAACCAAGCACTGATTAAAAAAAAAAGACACGTTATTTACCCAACAACAGCTATATTTGATCTCTTTATCTAATGTTTAATCTGTTCTTGACTGGAAGATAAGAGTATGTGACGTATTCTTCTAGAAAACTGTTCATGTGATCAAAGCAGTGGTGTAGGTTAGTACTCAGTTACTTTTCTGCAACAGAGAGGCTTTGGAGAGGTGCTCAGATGCATCACACTGAAGAGACTGTTGCTGTAAAGATCCCACAACACAGCTGCAATTACTTTATGAGGTTAATCAGTGTTAGGTTATGTAAACCCTGTGACCTCACAGAGAGATCATAGACAATGGTAGACTCAGGCTGTCTGAGGGGCAGGGATGAAAAAATATAAAGGTCACCTGATACATTCAACAGAGAACAATGATGCATGTTTAGTAAGAAGGCTACATCCCCGAATAAGATGAACATTTTATAGCATTTTATAACATCTCTGTAATAAAATACAGGGAATGTTTATCTCTCAAACACATCTGTAGTAAAAAGATGGAACTATTAATATTTTGAGATTTAGCTGTTTTGAGCAGTCTTGTTAAGGAAGCGAAAAGCAAGATTGGTGAAATAAAAGGAGAATTCTTTTAGCCAGGAGTTTGTAAATGTTAATAACCTTAGTAACCTAACTGTTACCTCACAAACCCCATTACAACATATATACATCCTCTTCATTTAAAGGGCACATCATGTTTGTTTTTTTCATTTTTGGGGGTTCTTTACTACTGCTATCATACTTTCTTCTACTGAAAGGGCACCAGTGAGGGCACTTCATTCCAGATTGTCACCCTCTATAGGTCATTTCACCCTGATTTATTCATTACAGAACTTTATGTTCTCTCCTTCGTGCAGGCACCGTAGAGGGCACTTCTAAATCTGATTTTGTTGAAAACTAAATTCACATTTGTTTTTTTGACTTTTAAATAAGGCAAATCACTAATATACTGTATTAATATTGTGTATTTGTGATGTGTGTTCTATATACCCATCATGTCAGGAGTTATTAATTAAATGTTATACATCTTTATATATTTTGTAGGAAATCATCTCCATTTTTTCATCTCAACTTAATTTTCACTTTAGAATTTATTGTGGTACAACAACATCATGCTCAATACATGGATCAGTCCTTTTTTACCTTCTCTGATGTATCTTTATGAAGTTCATTAAGGTTGAGTGTGTAGATGCCCTCCTCTGCCCTGAGAATAAAGTACTGGTCACTGGTTTACTGCACCAGAACGCAAGGAGGACTCTGACACCCACAAATTTGCAGCCACATTGATTACTAAAAGTATTTCTGAATTTTCTGTTGATTCACTGACTCAAGTAATGTGTATGTTGCTGCTTCAGCAAAAGTGAAGTTATATGTGTCGACTGTTGATGTATTTTTGTCATTTATTGAATAAAAAGGAAAAGCACTGATTGACAGTGAAAATGTTAGGGTTAGTGTTGTATACGGTTCCTTCCGCAGCACCACAGCAGTCAGACAGTCATATGCAGTAGCTGAAGCAGGACAGTATGGTGTTACAACACTTCATCAAGCTGATATCCACAGTGTCATGGACTCAATGTTAAACACACAACTACACCACAGAATACACACATCTTTAGTCACTTAGGTTTTAGGCAGAGAAGGCTTTCTTATATTCTAACACAGATCACTTCGAGGAACAGTACAGCAATATGAGACAGACACAAACATGCTGAGGAGATCACAGTAAACTGACAGGTCAATACAGCTGCATTGCAGGGCTCCCCGGACCATTAATGATAATACACACACAGATACATTCAGCAAACACCATCAAACATTGACAGCAGTCAGACACTTTTAATATGAAATATTAATATTAAGTGGCAATCTGCTGTGATTATGGAGACATGGCTTCCTTCCAACACCATCCGCTCACAGTGCTGATGAGGCTGTGGTGCACATTAACCTCTTTGTGTCCCTTCTCTCTTCCGTGGAAGACCTGGGTTGGTTTGGTACCATAACAGTGCTGAGGTTTCTGGCATTTTTGCTGCGTTCTCAGAGCCATTAGGGCTCAGAAGGAGAAGGGGAATGTAGTTAGAAATATAGTTTAAGTCACTATCGTGTGAAAACTGTATGGAATCCATCTGATTATCTGACTGAATAATATCAAAAAATCATCCTCTTCGAGGTAAAATCCAAGCAGTTCCTAAACTCCTGTAAGGCTGACATAGATACAAGGTTTTCACCCAACAGTGAGAACAGAAAATGCATTGCTGGTGCACAGAGGGAAAAGAAATACAGATTGTGAATAAGCCCACTTCAATAATTGTTAATGCAAGATGAACTGGAAGTGACAGAGGTTGTATAGGGATCAATCATCTAAGGAAATAATGCCACAGTACACAGTGAAAAGCTACAGGGGTTTATCTTTTGTGGCTGAACCACATGGTGAGCTACATTAAAGTGCAGGAGGCAGATGCGGTTTAGCGGGGATCATCAGGAGCAGCAATCTTCTCCAGACTGGGCTCCATCCCCCAGATCTCCCTGGCATACTGGGCAATGGTGCGGTCACTGGAGAATTTACCACAGCCGGCAATGTTATGGATCACCATCTTGGTCCACTCTTTAGGGTTCTGTTAATACAGAGACATGAAGGGGAAGGGGGGCACATTGGGTTGTTGCAATACACATGAATATAGTACAAAGTAGTACAGTATAGTATTACACATTGTACAGTACCATGGTATAGCATAGTATAGTACAGTATAGTATAGGGCAGTACCATAAAGTATAATATAATATAGCACAGCATAGTATGATAATAGAAGAACTATAATATAAGAATACTATTAGTATAGTATGGTATTGTATACTGCAGTACAATAAAGTACAGTATAGGTAATATAATACTCTACATCACAATATAATAGCACTAATACCATACTATTAGTATAGTGTAGTGCAGTATAGCACAGTCCAGTACAATTTAGTATTATAGAGTACAGTACCGGATAGTATAATATAGCATAGTATAGTCTGGTACAGTATCATGTGATACTGTATAATATAGTAGACGTAGAGTACAGTAATGTATATATAAAATTATGATAAAATGTAATGTACAGTTTACAAAGCTAGTTATTTTTATATCTAAATGTGCTCAAGAATTCACATATATATAATAAATATATATAATAAAAAACATCAAATTAAAAAGCATAATTTCAATGACCAGTTATGTTTTAATATCACCACGCCAATCACGACACATCATCAGGTAGAGATGAATGTGATTTGCCACTTAGCTAGCTAACTAGCTTTCTCTGTTGATCTTGCCTCAGAAAACATGGCTCTGTCCACTGTGTTGGAAAATGAACTGATGGAACTATCAGCAGACAGCAGCCTGAAGCTTCAGCTCACACAAGTTGACCCTGCTTCACTCCGGATACTGACTGCCAGTCAATAGTCCTCTATGTCAAAACAGGCAATCAAATTTCTGTTGCCTTTCACCACCACCTATCTACATGTGTCAGGTTTTCCATTGTGACTGTCACAAAATCAAAGGCGAGGAACAAACTGAAAACAACTTGGAATGCTACTCTGCATGTCAGCCTCTCATCCATCCCACCACAACTTGATTTCATTATTTCCCGGAGGCAAACCCAAGTGTCTCATTGAGGGTAAGCAGAATATTTATTCATTACAGCTGACAGTGGCATAACACATATTTACAGGACGGTTTTTTTTGGTCATGTTATGCTTTTTTACTGCATGAAGGTGGTCCTGCAGTATAGCATATCATAGTTTAGGACAGTGCAGTACAATATAGCATAGTCCATCTAACATATAATATGGAAGCAAAAGAGTAAAGAAGAACTTTGACAGACTTCCATGCATATTTTATGTACAGAGAGCTGCGTGACTACAAATACTGAGGTAAAAATAAAGAATTCAGGTAGTCATCACACTGTATTAGAATGCCTGACATATTAAAGGTGAGTTTAGCTCTCTGGATTTTCTGTTGCTGACATACTAACCTTATAGAGTGCGCTGACTTTGTCTTGACATTTGATGTAGGCTTCATAGTCTGCAAACACCTTGAACCTGCAGCACAGACATACAGTTAATATTCTGATACTGATAAAAAAAAAATCACTACTACATTCATTCAAGACAATACTATGATCCAAATAAAAATTACTCAGTGCCACCAGGTTGAATTTATGATGATAATAAGTCTGTTTACAGCAGAAACATTACATTTACTGACAGTAATGAATTGATGACACTGCATGGCTATGGAAATAAAAGTAGGTTATGTGTCAGCACAGCAGAGCGCTGAGTCCTCAGAGTCAGCAGAAGTGTGCTCCAACCTGTCGTGGTGCATCAGCATGTTGACGAGGTCTTTGAAGAGTTCGGGCTGGCTGGGGCTGAAGAATCCTCCAGATATCTGATCTATTGCCTGCTTCAGCTCAGGGATACGGTTGTAGTATGGCACAGCGTCATAGCTTAGGAAAACAGAATTTATCAAACACTGGGTTAGTTATTACATTACAAAGTGTATGTTACTGTTGTCATGAGACCACTACTATTCTCCAATTGAGCTTAAATCATCACAGTTATTGAAACAGATACCCATAAGGAGATTTTGTCTTTTGTTTCTAGTAGTAAACAGAACAGAAAAAAAATAGTTAACAGAAATAATATGCTCATATATCAGATATAAACAACATTGATTTTTATCTTTAATTTTAGAGCAATTGTATATAATTTTTCAAAGACAGAATAACATAATAATTTGTTACACTATGTTTTAGCCTTTAAAATAACCTATAATTGCCACAGCAAAAGTTACATAGTTGTATGTACTAGCCTTTTAGCCATTACTTCAGGACATGTTTAAGCTCACCCCTTCTTGTCCAGAGCCTCCACGTCAGGCACCCTCATGCCGAAGATGAAAAGGTTCTCCTCTCCGGCCTCCTCTGCCATCTCAACGTTGGCTCCATCCATGGTGCCGATGGTGAGGGCCCCGTTCAGCATGAACTTCATGTTCCCGGTACCAGAGGCCTCAGTGCCTGCTGTGGAGATCTGCTCCGACAGGTCCGCTGCAGGGATGACTGCAGACAGGAGACAGCAGGAAAGATCCAGTATATCAAAATAACCACAGAACATTAACATTCAAAAGCTGAATGTCTCAAAACAAGCAGCCAGACCAAAATTTTGCATAAAGAAAATGGTGTCCAATGGACAAAATCTTGGTTTAATCATGAGCTATGATCAAGAATAAGCAAACACAATTATGAATCTAACTAGATATTTGATGCCAACTTTCAGGGCATGTCAAAAAATGAAATGTGGTGCAACAAAGACATTTCGGTCAGTACCAAAAAAGTATTGAGGTTCCACAGCAGGCCCTATGACTGACTGCACACTCCTCAACAATAAGGATTGCACTAGGCAATTGTGAACTCTTGAAATCCTGCACATAAATGACCACTTAGTGAATAAGATTAACCGTATCCATTACCTTTCTCAGCCAGAGTGACGCGATAGTTCTCAAGAAAGATGACCTTGAGGCGATCTCCCACCACGGGGTCATTGTTGACAATGTCTCCAATTGATGTGATCAGCTTGATGATCATCTTGGCAGTGTGGTAACCTGGAGCTGCCTGGAGACAATGGAGACCAGCATGTTGAGCAACACTAAATAAAAACCAAGCTAACTTGAGTACACCTTGTTCTTACTGTATTTAACTCTCTTTTAATAAAATATATTGCCAAACAAACTATGATATTATCTGTATATAGTGTAAAAATATGTGTAGGCTGTACTAATATGATAATGTGTCAGTAAGATTTGGTGGAAGGTGTATTTGATGGTGCTAAGCTAACAGCTAACAGTTTCCCCCTGCTTCCAGTCTTTGAGCTAAGCTAGGCTAATGTTCTGGACCCACAGTATGTATGTACTTACACACATATGAAAACTGATATCCATCTGAAATATCTGACTCACAAATGTAATTTAATGCCTTAAATGCCATTCACCTTTCCTCCAATCATGATTGTCCTGGGGGTCCATGCCTTGTTGGGCTCCTTCTTAATGCCTGATAAAGAAACAAATGGAAAGGTTTTTCTTCTCTCTGAGTCCATACTTGTTTGCTGAAAGCTTGTTAGTAAAAGAAGCAGCACCCACGGTTGTACAGCGTGATGATGTGCAGGCAGTTGAGCAGCTGCCTCTTGTACTCGTGGATCCTCTTCACATGGACATCAAACATGGAGCTGACGTTGATCTTTACCTTGTAGTGCTCTTCAAGATGGGCGGCAAACTTCATCTTGTTTTCCTTAAAGTGGTGATCACACAGAGAAATGTGATTAGGAACAAACAAAAGCAGAAGAAGAAAATTCTTCTTCTAATCTTCTTCTTTAAGAAATTTCAGCTCTTACTTGTTTGACTTTGGCAACATCCCTAATGAAGGCATCATCATCCACAAAGTCCAGAAGCTTCTTCAGCTGGTCCAGGTCACGCATGTAGTCCTCACCAATCCTCTGCAAATAAAACATGTCAGAGAAGCTGATTCTCTTATTCTAATTACCAAATCAAAAATATGCTATTTGAAAGTGTGTATCTGTCATACATACATAAAAAATGTGCATGTTTTATGAATTCAGAAAAAGGATTTGCAGCAGAGTTGCTAAGTGGGCGGAGCCACTGCTTCTGGAAGTACATCTCTCCACTGTAAATTCCTATTTCAAGTGTTGTTTTAAGGATATCCTCAATATATCCCAATATACAAACAAAAAAGTCTCCTTGATAATTTAACAATACTGTAGATTTATATTATGGTAATCAGTTTCAATTACTTCAACTGTGTTTCTGAGGAATCGTATTCTTTTTCCATCAGTTCACCATGGCAGATGGCTGTAAATACTACAATACCCATGAGCCTCAGCCATAGATGCTATTGTATGGAGAAAAAGCCCATCAGAGGTGCAAAATCTGAGCTGTAGCAAAATTCAGAGCACTAAATACTAAATTATCTTTTAATTAAAACCTGATTTAAACTGCTGATTTTTTTTAACTGGATTCCACAAAGTGTAAGCTTCAGTTTCTACTCAGTGTGTGCTGTACGCAACAGAATTTTAAAGCCATCACAAGGAGGAAAGTCTTGTATTCACTCTCCTTTTAGCTCTGTTTGGGTCTCCACCAACTCCTGAGAAAAATATCTGTTTCTTTAGCTCCTAAATGTTCCGCTATGTTCATCAACTGTGTCTGTCTGCTGTTTGGTGCTGAGCAAGTGTGCAGTGGGTTTATCGGAGCCTCTTCATTGAAAACAGCTCTAAGGTTGAAGGGAGCTGAGAGAATGAACCAAAACAGTAAAGTTACGGGCTGTAAAACCAAAACAAGGAGCTGAAAGACAATAAAAAGCTCAGCAGAGCTAAGTTCATCACTATGAGAACCATTTTATACATTGTTAATATACAAATATTAGAGTTGTCTTTCTCCATGAACCCAGCCTTATACCTTTGAACCAGATATTCTGTAACACCAGGAGTGTTTCATTTCCACTCAAGCTTTGGAAGTGCTCCTATGCAGAAAATGAATGGAACTTTAACCTGCTGAACCCTAGACTCTAGAAATAACTCCTCTCAACTCTGTTTTAACAACAGCAACAACAAACACACCTCTGCGATGACCTCAGCCAGGCCAGGGTTGCACATGACCAGCCAGCGCCTGGGTGTGATGCCGTTGGTCTTGTTCTGAAACTTCTCAGGGTCTACCTCATAGAAGTCCTTGAACCTGGCGGAGGATTTAATATTTGACTACAAAGTACTCTACAACATTTAATCCAATGTGAATTGATTAAAATTGTGTCATAGCTAAACGTCTTTGCTCTTAAAAAGATGACAACAGTTCAGCGTCAACAATATAAAATATCAGTCTGGCCCCATGCTGCGTTACAGTTATGTTATACTGGCACACACAAGCAGGAGAGGAAATGAGGGTGAACTCGTTTCCTTACACTGTGTCTTTGATGATTTCAGAGTGGATGCGAGCCACTCCGTTGACAGCATGAGACCCCACAATGCACAGGTGAGCCATGTTGATTTTCTTGGCATCGCCCTCTTCAATCAGGGACATTCGGCGCAAGCGGTCATGATCTCCAGGGTAAAGCTTAGCGATGCGCTGGAGAGAGGAAGGACAGAGACATGAGTGGATCTCAGGGCTCTTAGTTTTACAGGAATGCCTGATAGACAGAGATGTAGTGGAGGACAAACCCACCAAACCTCACTTTACCCTTGCAGAAACATACAACTTCAATTAATTCATAAATATATCTAATTCTACAATTAAAAAAAAATCTATGCACAGCAAGGCACTGATACATAATTTGGCTAAACAATGTTATATCTCTCATTCAAGCTAATATTGCTTTTCCTTTTCTGACATCGACTCTTGGCCACATGATCTTTAAAGTCTGTATAGAGAAGGCTCAGAGCTAAATGCTCAAGTCTACATTTAAAAAGTCTTCTTGTACCTCCAGGTGCCTCCTGTTGATCTCATAGATGATCTCCAGGTGACGAGGCAGCAGGTTTTGGAAGAGATCGATGGGCCAGCGCTCCAGGGCTTCAGGCAGGACAGTGTGGTTGGTGTAGGCACAGGTACGCACCACGATGTCCCAGGCCTGGACACAGTGAGGGCAGAGACAGAGGGGTTAGAGATATCTGATATGTTTCTCACATTCACTACACTAGCAAACAACTGTAAAGTACTGAAAGTCAGACTGAAATGAAAACTTTACTCCTGCCTCTTGGGGGAGTAGTGCTACTGTCAAGTAGACAGTGGTTAATATAATCAGGGGGTTACTTGACACAGGTGTTGCTGTATTGGGAGAAGTAAACAGTTTTGGACCATGTGGTAATGAGTGTAAATGAATCTTACGTTTTCTTTTATCTATGTTAGGGAAATGGACTTATTACAGGGAAAGTAGATGTACTCTATTATTATTTTGGAAAACCTACAGACTGTAAGTAATAAATCGCCTTTGTATTGGAAACAGTGGACATCTCATCACTACAGCTTATCTTCTCTACAACTCATCAAAAATGTGAGCCCTACTTTTTTATTTTTTTTAACATTTGAAAATGTTGATCCCATTTTAGCAAGCAAGTTCTATGCTCACATCTGTCATGGTGTATGAGTTCAACTTTGATGTGTCATTCTGCTGTGTCACTGTTACCACAGTGTAACAGGATGCAAAGAGACAGAATTGCAAGTGACCACAGGACACTCCAGTTAAAATGCAGTAATTTTTGTGTAGGAGTGTGCAATCAGCACCAAGTATTTAATAACAGCACTGTCACTCAGTTTTTGGTCAGTCTTTCTGTTTCATCATTTACAGAGCGAGATATAGCTTTAAATATTGCCATAAAAAGTGGATGTTTTGTTGACCTACTGGCAGACTTTTCTCTGCACTATGTTGAATTATTTTCAAATGAACAAATTGTACCTGCTACATGCATGTTAGCATTGTCATTTTGAGCATGCTGACATTAGCATTAGGTCAAAGCACCACTGTGCCCATGTACAGCCTGACAGAGCTGCTAGCATGACTGTAGACTCTTTTTGTATAACTTTGAAAATTGAATTAAGAGAATTATAAAACCTATCTATTTGTAGATGAATTATTTTGCTAACATAACAGACTTGATAGAAAACAGTGTAAAGCTACCTCACCTCATTCCAACCCTGAATCACATTTCTGATATGTTTGAAGTGTAAACATGATGTGGCTGTTGCTACAGACTTGACACCAGACAACAGAATTAAAAAGACAGGTTGACAATTTCTCAAGTGTCTTAAAACAACAGTCAGGAGCTAAAATGAATTTTGAAACATGTTTTTCTTGCTGTAATCATTCCTCCTGTTCATACTGACCATTAGAAGATCGTTTCATAATGCACTTACAATGTAAATGATAGGGGACAAAATCCACAGTCCTCCTTCTGTGCAAACATATATTTAAAAGTTTGTCTGAATGCATTTTTGCACTAAATGACTGTGTGGACACACTGTGGATTGTATTACTGCATTGTCTATTTCTTGCCTCCAATGTTTTCAGAAACATATTTTAGTGTACTGTTTAGCTGTAATTTGAGAAAGTTTGTGATGTGACTGCCATGTTGGAAATGGACGCAGAAGACACAGAGGGACTCACATGCACCAACATGCACGCGCCGCCGGAGCGGCTACCAAAACAAAGAACAGAGAGGCTTGGATTACAACATACACAGAGGGAGCGTAGCTTAATTCTCTGCCCAGGTCGCCATAACTTCACTGTATCTTTACATAGCAAATAGTTATTTGCTGACATGTAGTGGGACTGAATGTCATTTATTGCAACTTTGAGGCTCAGTGATTGGACATTTCTTATCACAATGCTCTCTGGTACTGGTAGTTAATTACTCTCCTCAACTTATCATGTATGCAATCTTCTACCTTAAACATTAGTTTTCAGTGAACCTCTTTTTTTTTCTTTTTTAAAGCAGCTGCTAATTGTGTGGACTGATGATTAAACCATGTGTGCCCATCCAAATGATGGAAATACTCCAAGTCACTGAACCACTGAAAATTGTGTTTTAGAATGGGGAAAAAAAAGGGCGCTTGAGAGAGGAGTTCAGCCCCTGCAGACCTCCACACACATGACCAATCTCTACATAAAGTGAGCCTGATAGTCAGAATTCTCAGTTTCAGAAAGTTACGCCCTGGTTCCACCTTCGGAAAGTAGATTTCTGACACTCTGAGACAATCAAACAGGCACTTTGTTTTAAGCATAATAGGCCAGTGTGTGATTACTCCTGGAGGGACATATACCTCCTCCCAAGTTAGCTTCTCAGTGTCCACCAGGATCCTCATGAGCTCAGGGATGGCCATAGCAGGGTGGGTGTCATTCAGCTGGATGGCCACCTGTAGACCACACACAGACAAAGATAAAATGTAACAAATGGATAAGGATAGTAAAAATGATTGAGCACAAAATAATCAAATGTCAATGAGGGGTTGATATAATGTAATTTATAACATATTTTATGATGGATATCTCACCTTGTCTGGCAGTGTTGAAAGGTCCAACCGCACAAACTCTGTGGAGCCAAACTTGGAGGCTTTGAATCGACGGATGATGTCTTGAAGAGTGGCTGCTACAACAAAGTACTCCTGCTTCAGACGCAGCTCCTTCCCTTCAAAGAACTGAAGTCCAGAGACAATATAGAAAACTGTTCAAGCTTTCATTTCATTCTTCTAATATAATTAAGTTGATGCACATTTAGATTAAAACTGTAGAAACACCCTTGCAGGCAGAGCTGCCCTGGAGGTCATGTTGTTGGTTGGTTCTGAGTTTAAGTTGGATTCATTGATTTTTTTGGTTTCACAACAAACAAGCTAGCAAACAGTTGCCGATTTCCACACCCATCTCCATCTCCCATTTAGCTCTGGTTTGGTCTCCACCAACTTCTAAGAGATATGCCCCATTATGTTCACCTGCTAGTTGCTACATTTGTCTGTGTGCCAGTCTGATGCTGCTGAAAACAAGGTTGATGAGAGCTTGAGTTTGCCAAAACAATATCTAAAAGAGGCTAAAAAGCTTTGTAGAGCTGAGGGGAACAGCAGAGTTGGCGATAATTCTCTGCGGGTTTGTCATTAATAATCATTTATAATCTATTTTCAATATAGAAATTGCTATTAGTGCAGCTTTAAAACAGTGGGCAAAGCCAAAACACATTTTTTCTGACCAGGTTACGACAGACTTCGGTCATGTTTTTCAGTATTCTAGTTACTGTAGGCTCCATCTATTCATCAGGATGGGTCTCATGTGGAAGTTCTTAAAGTCAGACTCAATTTTGAAGCTTACTTTTTCACTCATCATTTGTGTTGTATCAAAGAAAAAACTATGCTTTCTAAATGTTTTTTTTGGTAAATCCTCTTAATGTTTGAAAGACATGTTTGACTGTGAAACACGGGCCTGTTTGCTAGCTAGTTCCTTAGCAATGCAATTTTACTTTCAAGCTTTCATTTAACTTAAGCTAGCTAACGTTCCACAATGAAACTAGCTATACTGCCATCTCAGTAAGCTAGCTGCCATGCTAACTTTTCATGAGTATGAATAAATTAAAAAATAAGTCATTTACATTTATATACAGTATATGTAGTATATAGTATGGCCACAGTCACTTCTTTGACATTCATGTTTGCTCTCTAACTTGCACTAAGGAAATGTTGTTCTTAAACTGAGGTTTTCTGCCTCCAGAACATCTCTGTCTGCAACAAATGGTTGTGGATTCCAATCTACTGACATTTCATAACATTTCATATGATGACTCAGCAGATGTTAAACTGAAGGAATAGCATCTGTCTTTATCAGAAGTGATCATTCCAGTTTGTTACGATTTATTTTTACAGTTTGTGCTGTCATTCTTATCAGTAAAGGTCGATTGGGGTGATCATTTTCAGTGGGTTCATCATTATTCAAGTTTATTTCAACTATTTTTTGCTGTTTTTGCTGACATTGTTATTCTCATTTTGGTAATAACAAGAGCTATACTGGAGCTATAACAGGAGCTAAAGGGGAGCTGATGGGAAAAGATTTATAGAATTATCTGTGGGTTCATTAAATAATTTTTGCAGTTTTTCCCATCATTCCTATTGGCAATAAAACATTGTGCTTGTTTTTATTGCCAAATATAGTGCTGTGTTTCTTGCCACTTTGACTAGTGATGTCATTGAGTTCCCAGATCTCCTGCTATTAACTTGAATACAATTTCATCATAAACAGTTGAAATGATGACGAGAACAATGCCCAACAAAACCCTAGATGTAAAACCTGGAATTGTCCTTCAAGTAAAATTTAGACAAATGATGATGGGTTGTTATATATATTATACATGCACAGCAGTAAATCCCAGTTCTACTCACGTTGTCGTTGGGGTAGAGAACCCTGGAGATGTTTTCAGCCAGGTTTCTATCCAGCACAGCTTGGATGTAGCCACCAACATTAACTGCATGACAACAGTTGACAGTTTGAGCAACACACACACTTGTCTATCTCTGATTTTTAATGGCCTTTGTTATTATTAGATTAGTTACCTACTCCCATCACAATACTCACAGTCTTTGAGGTTAAATTCACAGGGTGCCTTAGCAGACCACAGTCTCATGGTGTTGACAATGTTGTTTCTGTAGCCGGGGACTGGGGTGTCATAGGGAAGAGCCAGAACCACCTGGATCAAAACAAAAAGAATTGTATCAGATCTTTATTAAACCATTATTCTCTGAGTAATGTGCTAATGAAGTCTCATCTGTGAGATTAGCCTGGTAAGAGCTTTTTAACATTGAAGCAGATTGTGATGACAATGGATTTTTGTACAGATCTCATTATCTTCAAATGTAACAATTTACCTGTGTGTCGACCCATTTCACTCCTTCATCTGTGTGCTCCACTCGTCCGTAGAAGTGGACTGGACGCATGTACTCAGGGCGAGCCTTCTCCCAGGGGTTACCATAACGCAGCCAGTCATCAGCCTCTTCTACCTGTGGAACATGCCACCTGGTTTAAGCATTTTCACATTAAGGCACTCCAAATGTTCAGCATTTCATTCAAAATGTTATTGTTGTGAGGGAGGAAAAACCTCTGAAACAGCATTTAGATCATCATGGAACACAAACTGTCCAATAAAAGCTGAACTAGTGAGATTTTAGGGATAGCAGCTCCTTAAAAAAAGGTACAGCTCAAATATTATGAATTTCTTTACTAGTAAGGTATTAATTATGTTTGTGGTCTTACCATAAGCTCTTACAAATGTCATCGATTGCGGTTACTTGTTTCTATGTTGTTTCTTAAATTATATTTTATCATCTTTATTTTCTGGTTCAGACACTACCAGTTGGGCAGTGTTGCATTACACGGTACAAAAAGGTCCACACCTTTAAACATGGTCTCACCTAGCCGACTCCTTTGCTGTGTGATTGACAGTAATTAGTCTAATTAGTGTTGTAGAAAGGAGAAACAACAAACTGATTTTCCACCACAAAAATGTCAATTAACTTGTTTCTAGTGACAAAGAAAGAGGATTTATCTGCGCAGAGTGAATTCCAGCAGAACTGGATCAACAGTTTAATTGAGGAGGGGGTGTAGTGGCTCTGTTGTGGGGGTAGGTAAAGTTTGGCAACAGGTAAGATTTTTCAAAACACTACATCAATGTTCAGCACAAACAGACTTTTAATTTTCTTGTTGGGTTGAACTCAGTGAAGCTTCTAAGTAGTATTACATCTCAGTCAAACACACACTTCACACTGTATCATGTTTGTTTGTTGCTATAGGAACCTACACCACATGACTTTGTCGTCTTGAATTTATTTATTTTTTATTTTATTTTATTTGTAGTATTCAGCCCTAACCAACGATGACTCAAGTGACATCACCTGAGGCAGTTTATCAGATTGCTCACAGCTCCCTCTGGAGACACAAAATGCTTTATACTACTTTTTACACACACACTGTACGCAGTAGTACTCCCTACTACCTGGAAACACACACTCATGTTGAAAAAAGGTGGAGTTCCCCTTTAAAGCCTTAGAAATACTTTTAAAACTTGTGGTTTTTCCAAGAAAAATTGTATATATCTGCATTTCTTTGTAGTTATTTCCTCCATGCAAGCTGGCCAGATACTGAAACACTGAAAATGCTAAACCACCATAGACTAATAAGGTACACTAATTAAAGTAAATGGTGTATCAAATATTCTTTACTGTGAAAGAACCAGTCACTTGTATTCACATTTTGTGCATGTGAACAACCGTGCACAGCCATTTAGCAGAACTCATAACTCCAACCCATCATCACCAGCACCTGTCTATTAAATTAAGCCCAACTATCTCTAGCACTGCATCCTCAAAGCTGGAGGGACGTGCACTTGCCTTGGGCTACTTAACTCATTTGTAGAGTCATACTGTCACTGCAAGGACACAGTCAGCTCAGATTTCAGGGAAATACAGAGGACTACTTCTTCTGTTGAATGTGAAGCTGGCATCCTGATTAAAAAGCTCTGCTCAGAAAACTGCAAAGTCATGGTCATGCCTCAGAGACGCATTAACCATTTAGGTAGGGTGAGGCATTCCATAAGCAGTAGGGAAACTAAGGGATACATTAGACTTGTTTTCTTTAAGTAATAATATAAAGTGCCCTACATCAAATCAGGCAGAAATAAGGACATAAACCACCAGGTCAATATACCTGCCAGCCGTTGACAATTTTCTGATTGAAGATGCCAAACTCGTAACGGATGCCATATCCGTAAGCAGCCAGACCCAGAGAGGCCATGGAGTCCAAGAAACAAGCTGAGGAAACAAAAGGGTTGGGAGGGAGAGACTGGTTGAGACAAGACTGTCCAGAGCACTAAACATCACTGTCTGAGAGCAGCCAATCAGGAAGAGGCAGGAGCTCACCAGCCAGACGACCCAGCCCGCCGTTGCCTAGACCGGCATCTTCCTCGATGTCCTGCAGTTCCTCCATGTCCAAGCCCAGCTGAGAGACACATCAACATATTATTACAATGAAATGAGTCAGCATATTTTACTGGTGTGACTGATGAAGCTTCCACTAGAGCTGAGCTGTAAAAACATGCTTCAATAATTAGCTACACAGAATCATACAGCAGCACAGGGCTTTAAACCTAAGCAGAATCACCTTTTTAAGATTCTTTTTTGGGGCATTTTTTTGCCTTTATTCAACAGATGAAAATACATAGAGACAGGAAACATGAGTTGAGAGAGGGGTATGAGATGCGGTTACACAGAATGCATATTAACTTGTAGGCTATCGGGGTTACCTCTAAATGCTGTCCTTTTTTGCAGTCAAAAATTATTGCAAAAAATTACATTCACATTCTTTATTAGAGTGTCTCAGCATGACTGGATCGACCTGTTCAGGGGTTCTGAGGAAATGTTGCTTTTGTATTCCCCAAATAGATTTTTCCAGTCAACAAATGACCTTGTATGGCCCCAGGACAGTTTGCCTGGTTGTTTATCCAGACTTTGTCTCAGGCTGCTGTCTGGCTGTAAGTCTCATGTGTCAGCCAATAATAGAACAATGATGTCACTGGTTTATGCAAATAAAATGTTAAATTAATCAACTAATAGACGATATACAAATGTCTATGTAGACAGAGAACCAACAGCAGTCTGACTGGTTAATGTTAATCCTAAAAAATATTAAATATACCGTAAATGTCTTCTTTTTGGGTAAACATCTTTTCTCCAAAGAGAGCACAGGACATACTGTACTGTATCTTTGGTCGCAAAACTCAACCATGAAATTTAATTTCAATTGGACTTTAAAAAGGTATACTATGCAAGATTTTCCGTAAAATCAATCAATAGACTCATCCAAAAATAATCCTTCTCAATCATCACTTATGACCCACTAGAAGTGTGTGAGGTCGGGACTTGTAGCGTAGCGACCAGGTTACAAGGTCCTTATCTGTTTGTTACTAGGTCTCCGTCTCTCTCCTCTGCTCCGCTCTGCTCTCGTTCTCTGTGTCATGGATGTATAAAGAGCTGCAGGTCTGTGTGTTTGTTTGACCGAGGGTGGGGCTGAGCTACACACACACACAGAGCAGAGAGGCCACAGCGGACAGGATGAAGCTCTGCATTCACACAAAATCCAGCAATGCGACAACTTCCAGCAGGGTTGTGGAGCGGTGTGGGCGTGAAACAATCAGAATCTGATTTATGTCTTTGCTCTTGCCAGCGCTGTCCGCTCTCTTCATTTACTCTAGCTTGCTCAACCACTGCTTTTCTCTCTCTCTCTCTCTTTGTCTCTCTCTCTCTCTCTGAGTCAGGGAGGGGGGGCCCAAGCTTGAATGCTGTGTGTTTATGAACACCAACCAACAAATCCTGCATAGTAAACCTTTAAAGCCCCTATATGTAAGATTTGAGTATTTCTAACATCAGTGCCCCCCTGTGGTAGCATCCAAAAAAAACCCCCACATTGTTCCAGACAGCAATGCTCGCCACATTAGGTGCTCTCATCGTTCAGCCGTTATAATGTCACTCTTCAGCAGCAGTACTTTGTTGCTGTGTCCTGCTCCTTTCCCATAATCCTTTGCCTCACCTGGTACGTGGCTTCATCGCAGGCATTCTCTAAAGCCAGGTTAACCATGGTGTTCTGCAGAGTGCGACCCATGTAAAACTCCAGGGAGAGGTAGTAGACACGCTGCAGGAGGAAAAAACAACCTGTGAGTAATAGATAAATCAATACAAAATATGCCAAAACTGACTAATTTAATCCCCAGTTTGATTCTTATCTGGATGAAAAATATTTTATATTTTTTATATTTAATATTTTACTATCAAGTGCAGTAAAACTCTCCACAAAGACTAATAATAAAAGCATACTGTACATGCACCATTTGGTGTCTTAAAGGCCCTGCAACATTATCTCTGGTAGGAAACAGCAGCTGTTGTCAGAGACAACAGCAGAGCTATTACTGGCAGCTCCACCAACAACACGCCACAGAGAATTCACATCTAACCACAAGACTTCACTAACACAGCATACAGTTCCACCACAGCTCTATCAGCGTGTGAAAGGTAACACATATTTCTGAAATGAACATACACAGTGATGAGTGGCGTTAATGCTGCAAACTGAGAAATGTGAAACTAAGACTCTGTGTCTGACATGTTGGCAGCCTCTTTAAGGTGACCCCCCTGCCATGTGACATTTCTGATCATGCAGCTGACTGATGGCAGGGGTCGTATAAAGGAAGCACACGGAAAAAACGTACGTGCCAAAGTGACAAAGGCACGCAGCGGTCAGTATAAATAGGAGAGGAGGGTCTGTGTTACTTTTCCAAAGGTTACACTGAGTCCACTTCACAGAAAGCTCTAGGGATGTAGGTTTATTAGTAATTAGTAATAAATCATAAAGTTTTTGATTCCAGTTTGAGGTATAATTATTGATGTCATTAATAAAGTACGCACCTCTTAAAGAAAACACTGCGTCAAACAGCTTACATTCACTGACACGCAGAAAATACTTGTCCAAATTCCAAATCAAATGGAAACAGTACCTCAGTCTGGTCTGCTGCAAAAAGCTACAACTTCCACTGGTGTAAGCAGAGATGTTTAAAGTACACGTTCATAGTTTTTCAAAGAGGTTTTCCTCACTGTAATCATTCCTCCTGTTCATACTGGAACTAAAAGATCCTCTTCAAATGTGCTTTTTGAAAGATATCTACTTGATTTGACTCATTTGGACGACTGAAGCTTCAGATTAGTTTCAGATAAACTTTTAAATACATTTTTGCACAGAAGGAGGACTGTGGATTTTGTCCTCCATCACTTACATTGTAAATGCATTATGAAGGGATCTTCTAATGGTCAGTGTAGTAATATCAAACGAGAAAAACATGTTTCAATGTTCATTTGGACTCTTGACTTTTGCTTTAAGGCACACTTGAAAAACTGTGAACCTGTCCTTTAACTCAAGGTCCACCTATGAGCTTTCAACCACATCTCAGGGTCTTCATCGGCAAATAAAACTTACTCCAGTGTAATTGTGTGACCCAAATATAGAATATCTTCTATTGTGGAATGAATATTATTGCAGATCAGCATCATTTCCACTGGGTTGAACAGTGAAGATTAGGCCAGACACTCCCCCCCCCCCCCCCCCCCCCCCCCCCCCCCCCCTCCCCTCGGGATCACAGACTGTCTGTCATTACACAGTGCAGCAGACTGTGCAGGACCAAGTGCAACCTTACACACTGCATATGTATAATTTATGATACTGCTGATGGCCCTTTAAATGATCCCTTCACCCCCCCCCCGTTTCACTACCACAAGGCAGCAGAGTGCTGAATTGTTTAATTATTTTAAAAGTATGCAGTGCAGCTTAATCTGATTTTTTTTTTTTTTTTTAAAGTGTGTGGCCATTTTGTGATGCACAGAGAGTGTGCATGGGGAAGGATGAAGGGCACGACATACTGTTACGTAATCCGCATTTCAACAACCACTTGAGTCTCATAATGCAGCAGCACAGTGCCAGTGCTATGCCAGTGCCAGTGGACACATTTGACGCACTGAGGCCGTGCATCGTCCTTGCCGCGCAGACTGGATCAGATCATGGTTGCAGATTATGTGGCTTGACAGACAGCTGTGGTGTAGAGGAAACATCGGCTGTGACACGAAGAGGAAACATCAGTGTGAACAGTCTGCTGCTCACACTCTTTAACTCTAGTTCAATGCACAATATGCGTCAAGGCACACAGAGCACTTCTATAAATGGATATGAAAAGCAAAGCGCGCGCACACATACACACCCATTAGTTATGATACTGCATCAGAGTCCACCACCCCCCTCCACCCCCCCACCCCCCTGTGCGGAACTGCGGCCGCTTACTTTCGGGTCTTTCTCATAGTAATGCTGCTGCGTCCGGATCCAGCGGCCCACCAGATGGTCCCGGACTGTATTGGCCAGAGCGAAGTAGTAGTCCCGCTTGGTGGCCACATTCCTGTCCTTCACCAGGGTGAAATGGAGATGCCGGTTGAAATTAGTTTTCAGGTCCGCAACATTTTCCACCCCGGCCAGTCCCCGGACTGAGATCTGCTTCCTCTTGTCCTGGTCTGTGAGCGGCTTGGCCATGCTGAGCTGGCTGACGATGCACGGCTGAGTTTTCAACTGAACGTCGCGATGAGTGTCACCTGTGGCCGGGCCGTCCTCCTCTTTCTCTCCAGCTGACACACACAGCCAGGATGTGACGGCCAGCCTCTTTATGTCACGTACTCACCGTCAATTTACAACAAAGAAAACAAGTGCTTCCGGTTTACAGTTTCAAAATAAAACTCGAATTGGTGTCAGCTAATGAACTGGATTTGAAAGTGCGTCACACGGTTCACCGTCACCGAGTACTCTCATGAACGGCACAGGAATGAGCGTCGGTAAGTTGAGGTGAAGCTGTAGCCACTTTATCTTAAAACACGCTGAAAAGCTGTTAAGTGTTAAGTGAAAAGCGGGAAACGGCCATGTATTGCTTTTATTTTGACGATACTATCACCTCACTTCCGGGCTCATTCCGCTCTTTTTGACCTGAATCTGCATTCCTAAAACATCCTGCAGAGAAAAATTACAGACACCACAAACACTAAAGTGTTCTTTATAAACTATAAAAGTGTTCTTTATAAACTATAAACCCTGAGTTCAAAAATAGTTTTTTCCATTTAAGGATTCTTGATGTACGGAGCAGTGATAGCAGAAAGGAGTGACAGGAAAAGCTGAGGGGAAATGTTGAGCAAGTTAAAAGAACAAAAAAAAACTCCCAACTATCAAGCATGAAAGTTCACTCTTGATTTTGGAAAATTAAGTTTTACAAAGAAAACAATGATCTAAGGTCAGCTTACTGGATTTTTCTGCTGAGCTTTAAACCACATCTCATGGTGTTTGCTCAGTTGTCATCAAGTGACTTAAATATAGAACATGTTTAAGATGAAGTGGGAACAGCTGGGAAAACATACACCTTCCAAAACAACAGAGTGAACTCCATTTACTAAGGAAGACCATGAGATGTAGTGGAAAGCTCTGGGAAGTGGTCCTGCAGTTCACCACCATCACTGTTTTCTTCAGGAATTTCAAAATAAAACCTAGACTTTGCTAATGATCATGATAAAATTCTGCTGTGAATGTTAGTGGAGGAAATGAGCAGAAATCCCACACAAAATGTTTTAAACTACACGTCTCTCCGTGTGCAGGCTTCCTGGAGTGTCTGTGAGCCGGAGGTCACCCTTGACAAAACTATGTTATGTAACACATTTGAATGAGGCAGCCAACAGGGCTCTGCCATGGAAAAAAAACAACTACTCTTGGCAAGCCTTGTGACTCAACAAAGGGTCCTACATCCATGAAAGGAGAAATCAGTCTGCACTCAACAACATAAAGGTGAAATAGATCAGTTTAATGCTAACTAAGCAAGATTTTAACAGCTATTCATTCAAGCTAGCGCTGTAACACAACAGACCAACAACTGCAGAAACAGAGGAAAACTAACATTTTTCTTCTTTAGTAACTGGAGGGACAAATCTGATATTTTTGTCCTTGCAGAAGCAACACAAACACTGCACACGGCGTCTTAGAGCAGAGAGATGCAGAAAAACAAGGATAATTCAGATTCTCAGCATTCAAGTAGTCCAGAGGTTCAGAAGCTGGCAGATCGCAGCACCAATTCCCCTCTTTTCAAACTCAATTTCACAACTGAGATGCATGCAAGTAACAAAAAGAAAAATAATCAAAACCCCTGGGAATTTCTGGAAAACAATGATACAGTACTACAAAAAGGTTTGACATAAGATACACTTCACATCTCATTATTACAAAAATATTAATCTTATTCAACTGAAAGCCAACACAGGAAGCATAACAGGAGTAGAAATTTGTCACTTGAAACAGAATGTGGTGTTTAAAGTGGATCATGCAAGTTGAGCTGTAATATATTAATCCAATCAAAGTTAAGAGTTCAGGTTTGAATTGAACATTTGAAGCGATGAGACTGTTCAGCACAAATTAAACTTACAGCTGCCGATTGGAGCAGTTTATTTGGTATACAAATAATATGACAGACTACAGTAGCACTGCAGAACATATGCCCGAAAGCAAGTGTTTGTATGCACACAAGGAGCTTTGTATTAATACAGACTTTAAAAACAGGAAAATAACTCATTAATTTACGCAACTTTACAAATTGAACCGACACAGCCTTTCATTGTTTGAGAGATGTCTTCACAATATCAAGGATCAATAAAAAATAAAGCACTGGTTATATTTTTTTCTGTGAGCAGACAGACGCTCTGTATATAACATCAGTCTATTGGTATCTGGTGAACAATGTGCTGCAGGGTGGAAACTCTTGTGGGAGGACGATTCTTCTGTGGGAGGGTTAATTCTGGGGTGGAGGAGGTGGTGGGGCAGGAGGCATGCCGAAGGGGGGCATGCCTGGCACACCCATCCCCATCATGGTGACGAAGTTGGAAGGGTCCATTGGTGGCGGGGGCGGTGGTGGGGCGTACATCATGCCGGTTGAGCCTGGAGGTGGTGGAGGGGGAGGAGGAGGGGCACCGGGGGGCAATGGGGGCTGGACTCCGGGGGGAGGCGGCACCATGGATGGGGTACCCATGGGTGGTGGGGGCTGGGCTCCGGAGGCTGCAGGCTGCTGGGGCTGCTGCCATGGAGGCAGGGTGGCAGTGCCAGGGCTGGATGTGGTGGTGGTATCTGCGGGAGGGATAGCTGAAGGTTAATTCTTTACCATCATCATCATCATCAAGTTCACACGGTGATGATCATGTCTGCCAATAGAATTGTGAAGTGGGAGGGGCTGCTGGTGCTACACATGTTTTTCCCCCCCATTCTGTATTCCCATTTCAAATGTTTCTTAAATGATCTCTTCAATGTTACTGAACACAGAAACTCAGGACTCTCCTGCTTAATGTAACGACCCAGAAAATGTAGAGGTTTACTAAAGCACCACCAGTTTAAATTATTTCAACTTCGTTTCTGAGAAATCATCAATCATTCTGAGAACACTACAATACCCATGAGCCTCGAGCACTGTTGTTATGGAGAAGCTGCAATGGGCACAAATCAGAGCATAATGAATACTGATCCACTCTGTAGATTGTAAAATCTGTTTTCTCAACATCGTTATCTTAAACTTCAGCTCGCTGCTAGCGGTGCACATGACTGAATTTTAAGCTCAGTGATTGGCTGTTTCTTGCTGAAATGCACCCTGGGAGTCGTAGTTAACGTCTACCCTGAAATTTTTATGTCCACAGTCTTGTACCTTATACTTTTTACTAAAGAACCTAATATTTTCTAATACAGTTGTTCATGTTTGTACTGATAATATAACAGAGTTTCATGTTGATCCAGGCTGTAGAGGTGCTCAAACTGTGAATAATGTAACATTGACTATGGGAAAAATTAATGGAATTTTTTTACTTCCAGAGCCAGGACTGCCTGAAATAGCTCCTCCACTTCGCAACTCTATACTCCACATTCATGTATCCATAGAAACAGTGGGACTATTCTTGTCTTATAATAAAACCATTTGCCTACATGATCATAAATAATTGTAGGACTCCACAGAGTTTGAACTATTTGAAGATCTGATCTCTCATTTTGTGATGTCAACTTATTTGAGCAGAGGATTATGTCTAATTAATTTCTGTGATAATCCAGTTGCAGTTTGACAAAAAACTACTGATAAAAAACAGGCGATTATTCTTCAGAAAGAAACACTTTGGTATTTGGGTCACTCAAGCTGTCAGTGCTTAATATTCCAGGCAGCACTTTATACGACTGACATGGTTCCTTCAGTATGTAGTAGAACTGTTAGAATGTTTAGTAAAAACAATGATCCCATAGAGCAGACTCAGTATCACATAATGCAATGTGAAAAGTAAAACGTGAGCAGGGTACTGTCTGGACACACTGAGTCCTCTATATTCAAAGTGAATGACTGAATGGTTTCGGATGTAGCTCTTGTGCGTTCTCACTCTGTTGCCAGGGCAGCGGTGTGCTGGTTGCCATGCTGCTGGTTGGCGGGGGAGGTGGAGCCTGCTGCTGCCACGGTGGCAGGGGTCCAGAAGGGGGAGGTGGTGGCTGACTGCTGGGGGGAGGGGGTGGAGGTGGCATCATGCCCATTGGAGGTGGCAGCAGACCTACGAGGAAGCCAAAATTCAAATGAACACAGAACCTGTTTTGTCTATGAAGGTATGTTTTACAGAAATGTATGAAATTCAGATCCTTGTTGTCAGTCCTTACCCATGGGATGTCCGTGAGGTCCTGGACCCTGGCCCATGGGGGGAGGAGGGGGCTGCATCCAGGGGGGAGGCAGGCCATTGGGGTTGGGGGGCATAGGAGGGCCTCCCATGTTGGGCATGGGGGGAGGGAAGTTGTGAGGTCCTCCATGGCCGCCGGGCCCTCCATGCATGCCATGGAAGTTCCTATTTTCAGTTGGACCAGAGCTCATCCAAGGAGGCCGGTTCTGCTGCACACACACACACAGTCATCTGTCATTTAAGAAACCTTATACACCAGCAGGAGTTTGGAATAATGTCTCACCAACTTACCGGTGGTGGCTGGTTACTATTGGGTCCAGAGGCCCGAGGAGCTCCTCCCTGGGTGCTGGAGTGTCCTCCACCTGATGAAGGGACCGGAGCCTCCCCCAGCTCAGCCATGAGGGACAGATACTCCTTGTCCATACGAGCCTTGTCCTGGGCCGACTGAGGAGGCTCACCACCAGTTGCTCTGTGGGCAGCGAATGAGCTACACAAAGCAAAATGTAAAAAATAAGTTCTGTTATACACTACATAACTAATAATTAGGCTTAAATTGAGTGACTTGATCAACTGATCAGCACCTTGTGTACTTGCAGTCAGAGGAGATGTGGCCTGCTCCACCACATTTGGTACAGAGGGTGGTGTTGGTGATGCTGCGGGGCTCAGAGTTCTGCCAAGGACGAAGGATCCTACAGAAACAAAGACAAAGCACATTCTTTTATTACTGGAACTTAAACTGAGTACATGATCATAAACTGGACTCGCTCTAAAATTTCTCTTCCTGAAGTTCATATTTCTGAGCACAATTAAAGAAATCAAAAGGGTCTGAATGTGTGCAGCACCCAGCTCAACTAAATCAAGAGAGTCTCCAAATAATCGCTTTGAACAAATTACCAGTGACCACCGTCAGATTTTTACACTGACCTGTTGTCATCTTCTCTCAGTGTACCATTGAGTCTGGCCAGCTCCCTCAGCTGCATCTTGCGTAGGTCATTCTGATCCTCAGGCGTCTCAATGCCTTGTTTAAGGATGTTGCGAATCTGTGGATACACATTTCTCATCATGAATATACTGTCCATGATGTACATTCACATTAGGTACATTGCATACATGACTTCCTATTGCGATAAGGAGATGTCAGCAGGGTCAAGAGCTGCACAGATGGGGAACATCATGAGTATAATCCCGGGGGGGGGTTGACCTAACCTGCTCCACAGCTTTCTTGACATTCTCCATTGTGTTGGCAGTGACCAGGGCGTGCAGAGGCTCGTCCTCGCCTGGCAGCATTTGTCCATCTTTTCGGCCAACCTTCCCCTCCTTCACAGATCCTTTACCACGGATCATGATCTTGGCGCAGCATTCCTTCTCAATGTTCTTCAGGGTATTACCACTGGAAAAAAAGACATAACAAAAAAGGGAAAATCATTAACAGATGTTTGACTGCGCTGGCTATTAACTCACTATGTAAAACATGCCAACATGATATTAAATGTAACTTACCGTGGTCCAATAAGCAGACCAACAAAGTTGATCTCGGGGTATTCATCTTGGGGAATCATGACTTTGTCATTGACTCTAGTGGCCGGAGGTCTGCACAATACAAGACACACATTCACTTGGATCAATTAACAGTTTCCCCATATTCATAGAAGCCAGTGTGAATACATATTATTACACCACATAGACATTTCTATTAACATGTATTACACCTTTTTTACTGCAGGAATAAATGATACATGACGTAGGTTGTCCCAAATTGTACTTTTAAAAACCTTTAGAAGCCTTGCTACAAGGTTCTTAATGTGTCTTACAAACTGTGATGTTGCATAGTTGGTCTAGCAGTCATCTTTTTCATGACTGCTGGACCATTTAATGTGTGGTTTGGTGGGCGAGGAAGTTGGACTAGTGGGATTGATGATTTCTTTCATGTTTGTTGTATTTGTCCATATTAAGATGTAACGTCATGTCTACAAAGCTAGCAACCCCTGAAAGTATGTGAACTTTCAGTTAGTATCACATTCTGTACAGTGACCACATTTAGTTCAAGACAGTCTTCTATAAAGTGGATGGAGAACAGTGCTAACAAAAAGCAAAACATGTAACAATCACTGCAAGTAGCATTTTGCTAAGTTCCTTGAAAAAGCCTAGAATTGGGTAGATTTCTATTAAAATCATTTTTAGTCAAGTATTCACACTGTAGAGCCAACAAACAAATAAAATCATACTTATAGTCTGCAGGAGGTTTGAAGTCAGGGTTGAGGCCGACCATTTCAGTGATGAGCGAGTGACGTTCCTCTTCAATCTTCTTCCGCGTGCGATACTCGCGAGTGTTCAACCTCTTGCCCTCACTGTTGTAGATGGGCTCAGGAGAGGGAGACCTGAAAATGGTGGCAGACAAAAGACAAGAAAGACATCATCAATACCTTTCTTGAAGTGGAGATCTGCCATCAGCAATCACACAGGCTCCCTACGGCTAACCAAAGCATTTAAAGAATCTCAATTCTTCAGAAGAAATTTTTTTTTAATTAATAATTACTGACATGTCTCACAGGAAAGAATTTCAAAAAAATTCTCGAAATTTGGATCAGCTGAGAGAAACAAATCCTTATTCTCAGACTGACTATGTGACTTACGGCCAGTGCAAGAGCAAACTCAAAAAGAACAGAAAATTTGATAGAAACTCTGCACTGACTTCTCAAAGGCTAGAGTCCATTATCTCATTCAATTCAGGGTAAAAAGGGGGCAACCAAAGCTGTATGGTGGTAATTAACCCAGTACACTGGAGGGGCATCAACGGCAAAGGGAAAAAAAACCAAAACAAAAACAAAACAAAAACCCAAATACATGGCCATCACTAAACCTGCATACAGGATTTTGGCCTACAAGAAAGGAAAGTTGGAGGTAAGAAAAAGAAACCAAAGCAAAATTCGCAATCCTAAGCAGAAAACGCTGGCTTTGAGAGTTGCTTGGTGTTGACGTGGCGGAAGAGGTCCGTACCTCCCCTTGGATGCTGAAAACCTGTGTTGCTGCGTTAAGGAGGCTCTGTGCTTGAAAAAGGGTTAGGTTGACGTGGGGTAATTTGGGTTAGAGAAAAGGAATTAAGATTAGATATCCACCTTTTCCTATGCTCTCCCATAAGAGAGTCACATTTGTGTCCATGTGATGTGAAGAGTAAGAAAAAAAAAATATTGGGTTTTCCTTTTACGCTTGAAACTTCCAACGGTGACAACCTGAAACATCCCCAGTTGGTTCTTTCACATTAGATTGGGGAGTGGTTTATAAGAGTGCTGCAGCTGCAATCAACTTTTTTTGGTTGCTGTGGAAATGTCTGATTATGATGAGAAACTCATGTACAGACGACAGGGACTCTAGCTAGCAGAGGTCAACTTCACACACTCTTAAGAACAAGCCACTTCCCGCAGGAACACATCCTTATGGAAACTATGTTATAAGCTGGCCATTGCTTTTTTCCAGAAGACATAATTCTGGCAGTTTTCTTCCAGACCTCAAGAGTCCAGTGGGAAACTGGAACATGCCCCCCTTCCCCCTGGGTGGAAATGTTTAAAGCCACATTACGGGAAAACCAGAGATGACCAGCAACAATTCATTAGGTTAGGTCTAAGACAAAGCCTATTAACCACTGGTGTGTTACGATGTAGCCTCAATGCCATGTTCTCAATCATCATTGGCAAAAACGTTATCTAATATCCACCAAGTAAAAAGAGTCAGGCCAGGCATTATCAATTTATGGGACTGTCAATCTTTGGTTACAGATTACATTTTTTCCGAAAGAGCCAATTTATCTCAACTATTTTAAACTTTAAAGCTAACAAGTTGTTAAATAAAAAAACATTTTACATAAGAGTGACGTGTATTGACCCAAACCTGTTTCAGAGAAAAATCTGTGTACATTATGCATCGTATATGTATTCATATATTCACACAGCACTCTACATCAGACACATGAAACAAGCAGTGGGTGAAACCATGATGCATAAATACTAGTAAGCTAAATTTAAAAGCAAAGACTCCACCTAACTGTCAAGTAAAATGAGAAAGAATCCGATAAAAAAAAAAGTGCAAATATTCAAAAACAGTTATCTTGGTTCTGGTAGTAGATTTTCAAGTGACATGCTAAATTGTCTCAGCTGAAATACATCTAATCTTAATTTATGTTGACTTATATACAGTGGGTTGCCCAAGCATTCATACCTGCCTGCTGCCTTCCACTTTGGACACCGTCTCTTACAAGAACAATTTCATGAAATTAGTTGGTTTTTTTTACCCAAGATTGAAACTGTTTTCCGCTACATCATAATGAATCCGATTTAAAAATTTTTTTTAAAAAATAGAAAAAGCAAAACAAAAACACTCAACTCAAAGTCTACTTGTTAGCTTTTTTGAAGCTTTCAACTGCATTTCTCAATTGGCCTCAGCAGATGGTAGCTGCTCAGCTCTGAGCAAACTTCCTCCCTTGAGGAAGATGCAACTGAAAGCTCCCAAAAAAGGCAAGAAAGTGGGCCTTGAGTTCAGCTTTTTTTTGGTTAAACTACTGTTTCTACAGTCAAGAACAAATTTTCACTGACAACCATTTGTTCAAAATGTTGTTTATATAACTTTGCATTTCTGCCAATCATAGAATGTAACTGCAAACACTGTCTCATTGTCTTGGATAAAAAAAAATGTATATATCCAATTTTCAAAAACTAGTGTACTAGTGATGATTTAAAAATGGTGCACTCCACTGTACAGTTCATAATTAATTATCAAGTCCAAATCTAAGTCTATCCTATTTTCACAAAGATGTAATGAATGTTAAGTCAAATAATTTACCATTAAATTCAAAACAAGCTAAGTATTAATATAATATCTGTTAAAGCTACCAGCACCAGTAAATGTACAGTTATGTACCCTTACTGGTGATGGAATGATGAGCAGCCAGATAGCTCAATAAATATATGAATGTAGATCTATTCTCCTCTAACAGTAGGCATTAACAATGTGAGAAAACATTTTTAAAATTAGGAGATAGCTAACTAAACTCTACATTTGCCAGCTAATACTACTATGCAGTCTGAGATTTAGGCTAACAACCACATGTACTGAAAATCAACATTTTTCTTCCAAAAAGTCAAGAAGGTAGAGAAAATGTTACTGTTCGTGGGTTTAATCTTTTTCCGACCTGTCCTCAGGGTTAACAGGGATTCCCAGGTCTCCTGTACGCAGTTTACGAGTCAGGTCTTCAATCTGCAGTTGGACTGGAAGAATTCAGGTTAGGAAAGAAAAACAAGGATGGAGAGAAATGTGGTTACCACAACAACATCAGAGAGACAACGCTCTGCACATTAGAGCACGTCTCATTCATTACTGAGGTAAAGACACATGGTGAGTCTGTTAAATAAAAAACAAAAAGGGAGATCAAATGAACATCTGATAAGACTGAAAAGCATGAAACATCTACTCATTTCTGAGGACATCAAAAGAACACATTACCCAGTATGAATATGTTCTAGAGTCAGTTACATTAGCATAAACAGGACTAACTTTTTCTCAGACAATGATTAAACATGACAGCATGTCAGTAAATGACTAGACCATGATTCCTAAAAATGCCCGCCAATCCGTTCATATTTCAAACCTGTGCAGAGGTTTTCTTCGAAGAAGACAGGGCAACACATATTGCAACATGTTGGGTTTAAAGGCTTCGGCATTTTAAGGACACATCAGGTCTAAAAAAATCACGGATTGGTCTATTATTCAATAACAAAATGGGTGATCAGTCACTCTTTGGACTCCGCAGATCTAACACTGTGGGGCTGCAGTGACTAAGAAACAACTCTTACATTTAGAAGGCAATGACAAAAATAAATAAATTAGTCATCCCATGCACATTAGGAAAGTTGTAATGAAACCCCCCCCCCCCCCCCCGCCCCAAACACAGAGATTCACTGGTCACTGAAACAATTACTCTGGATTATAGAGATGAATACAAGGCCCTGTGAATTGTGTTTCACAGCGATTTCGTCTTAAAACGCTTCCCTTGAATTGTTTTAGGGGATCTACTGAATGAGCAAAGGAAACGAGAAGTGTGACAACGGAAGGTGGGCACAAATGAATGTTTACATACCAAGGAAGAACAACCATTACCAATGAGTGAACATCAATAACAATGTCAGTTATTGACAAAAAGGACTTATATCTGCTTCAGAACACCCTGTTGAGGGCCTGTGAAGGCAGTTTGTTGGTGCTACACTGCTGCTGGAAGGCATTTGTGGTTAAAAACAACTTGGTTCATATGATGACTTTTTTTTGTTTGTTTTTTAAAAAACACAGCCCAAACTAAGAACAGCAATAAGTGATCAAGTGTTTCCCAATTTGTGATGCCCACAACAACTTAAGCTTTTACCAAATGAATAAGTAATTTTAAAATATGCTGGATGGATTTGCCATTGAAGCAGCATTGCTCACACTTAGATCAATAGAAACAGAAGCATACTTTAGCATGTTAGCACAACGCCTCCATGCACAGGAACAATACTGATGATGTGTTGGGGATCAGGCAAGACAGTGAGCAGTGACCTGCAGCTGGGGACAGATATCAGCAAGCAGTAGTGTTTAATCATCTATCTGAAACTCCTCTTGCTAATGGGTGCCCAGTGGTATGCAAACCGTAAGACCACAGAAACACTAGCCACAGCAGAACCACTTTACCCCCATTAAAGAGAAATTACCTTAATTAACACTTTGCATCAACAAGTTATACTCATCAGAGGTGATTGCTTTGTCTCAACAGTTGGAGCAAAATTAGACATTGCTCATGTGGTGTAACACAGTAATGTTACTGTCAAATACATTGGAAATGTGACTGAAAGTTTTTAGTTCATGACATCTTATGGGTGTCTTTAGAGAACTCCAACTGTTGGGAATTGAGCAAAAAGGACATAGGTGTAACATTAATACTGGTATGTGCCATTTAGGAAAACTACAATCTCCAACAGATATAATTAATGAGACATTATAAAACAAAACTGCATTCATATTTTACATGACAACTTGATTAACACAAAATAATCATTAAAAATTTACCTATATAGGCTCTCTCTTGATCCCGGGTTAGTCCAGGGGGAATGACAGTGGGCATGCCCGGTATGACTGTCTTCTGATCAGGCGTCTCGCTGCTCCAACGACTTTTCTTTCTGTGTTTCTTCTGACCAAAATCTACTGAGAGAAACGTGGGATGTTACCCATGATGGCTGTAGCTTCAATGCCTAATGTTACAGGATGACGGCCAGTTCAAGGGAAATGCTTAAAAATGACCCCAAAGTAGCCACAAAAAGTTGAACTGAGTGTATGAGCTTTTAGATTAGGTACACTTAACCAGACAAGGGGCACCTGTGGCAACATGTCTGGTTTCATGGGTACTTCGTCTGCCTCCAATTTGTCACTTATTATTAACATGGTTACCATGTGAAAGCAATTATGTCATGTCATTAGCAAACCATAACACGGCAAACCAAGCTAACTTTATACTGGTTTGATGCCTACATATAATTGTCAACCTCAGACTCTCTAATGTCAGCCCATCCATATACAAGTATACATTTAGGATGAAATACCGTTTCCCAGGAGCCTATGGTGCAACAGTTAAACAGGTAGCCAATGCAAGACATAAAATACACGACACAAAACGTAAGGACATACACGGAACAATCTGTGTATAAAATAATAGTCTAAGAGCCAAAGACTAGCGCAAAAACAATGTAAACTGTAAAACAAGAACCCTATCCTAAGTTTATAGGCAGTTCAACAGTATGTTAAAATTCTAACACTAGAAGAGGATAACATTAGCCTCGTTAAATGGAAAACTTAGTGAACTGACTACTCAGTAGCACTCGTTTGCTAGCTAACGTTAGCGGGGCTGTCTCCATTTTCCTGCAAGGCCAGGGTTTGATGTGGGCCTTTGATCACGACGCTGAAGTTAGCTTCTGGTTCGAGGTTAAGGGAAACTAGTGATACTTGGCGGCTGAGTCTCCGTTTTTTCCGCACTCACATGTGAAAAAGTCAAGACATCGTAACAAAAAGCCTGAACCTACTTCCTGATTTGTGAAACCTTTCTTTTGTTTTCGAAAACAGAAAAAGGGAGATTTCACTGTTTTTTCCCATCCAGACCATCTTAGACCAGGCCCAGATCAAAAACATTAGAGACTTATCTAATCTGGACTTAATTCCAGTTTCAGATATGTGAAACATTTATTCTATCTGTGAAAACTGTAAAATGACGTTTTCAAATGGTATTTGTCCATAGAGAAAAGAAAGCAGAGAAATCGAAAAGTGTTTTTAATAAGCAAAATACAGGTTTCACAAATCGAAAAGTGGGTTTCAAAACCTGTTCGCTGTTTAACACCTTTTCACGAGTGAGAAGTTGTTATAAAATGAAGAACCAACCGTTAAATATCATTATTTATGTTTCCCTTGACTTGCCCCTTAACTCCGAATCAGAAGCTAACTTCAGCGCCGTCCTTTAATCCATGTCACTTAGCTCGCCACGTTAGCCTGCCAGCGTTAATGCGGGTCCTTGTAACGTTAACGTTAGCGGACTAACCTGGTTTGGCCAGTCCGGCCGCCACCGCTGGTTGTTGTTGAGCCTGGGCCGCAAAACCCGCCACTGCATTGAACTGATGTGACTGCGGAAAAGCTGTGTTTGGCATCGAGGGCTGGAAACCTTGTAGCGACGGGAAGGCTGCAGGCGGCCCCGGCGTCGGCATCAACCCGTTGCCTGCACCAGGCCCAGCGTCAAATCCTCGTTTAGCGCCGATGCTGGGGTGCAACTTCCCTAAAGGAGTTGCATTTGCTCCCGTGGCCATTTTCGCTATACGGAAATGTCTTAGTCTCTTTCTTAAGGTCAGTCGAATCAGGTACAAATGTGTTGAAATTGGAAAAATATCTGGCAAAGTATTGTCTGGAACCCCCTCCTTAATACTATAATCAAAATGGCGCTCAACAGAACACCACAAAAGATGATCCCATGAACGTGGGATCAGCCGCTGTAGTATAAAGCATTCTTATTGGTCAAACCGAGCTCCTCCCCCTATGTCGTATTCTATTGGTCAGTTACGCAGCTATCCTCATTCTGGAATCTGATTGGCTCATATGACTATCAATCCCGTTACATTATGTTATATTAAAAAACTGAATACCCTCATACCTCTTGAACACTTAGTAGCACTTAATAGCCACATAATACCTGCCTGTAACTGCTGTAACTGATTTTGTTTGTATTTCCCATGGTTTAATCTCGGCGTCATTGTAAATGAAGGTCACCTTCGATTCCGTCAATCTTAAATAAAGGTCGAATGTATGGATGAATATTTCTAAACATCTCACGTTAATGAAATTGTACTACAAATTAATAAATTTTCTTACGAACGCACTCACGTGAAAATATTTTATCTGCCTGTGTAGATTAAATTTCATAGCACTTAATTATATGCAATCAGTGCTAGTAATATAGCCTACAACAGAAGAATAATTTTATTTAGTAGCACAGTCGGCATGCATTTAATTGAGCTGACAAAGTATCAATGTCTGATCAACGAAACTTGTGTGGAGTGGCAAAGCATCAACATCATCATCCCTGACTGAGTATCTTGGTTGGAAACCTCCCAATTGTCACTTACCCCTAAAATTTTAACTGTGAATTATGAATATATTGGCCAACTTGAATATTGAAATGGCAATAGCCTAATGCAGCTAGTGATGAAGAAATGAGCAAGATATGTACATGCCAATATTCATTTTACCTGTGTAGTGATCCACAATCATGCATGTGCCATCTCATTGTATGAAGTCAGTATGTGCTTACACTTCAGTTGCTATGGTTCATGAAGTCATAAAAACAAATGGCATTTACCTGGGATCACGCTTTTTTTTTCTTTTTTGGAAAATGAAGGGATCCATGTAGTATAATGTTCTTTTATTTTGATTGACTGTTGCAATTTACAATTTGAAAAAATACAAGTTGACTCAGCACAATACACACACACACACACACACGCACACACAGTCTTCTGACTTTAGACAAATTTTAATTTTAACCTAAGTTACAAATCAAGACAGACAGCATAGGAAATTGATAATGAAACTACAAAATATGTTCAAGATGTAAAGCCTCATATTTATTACCGCAAGAAAAATCTAATTCATGTAAGTATTGCCTCTACTGAAAAAGAAAATAAGGATCACAATGCAGCTTGATTAAGAGTTTCTTCAACTAATTTCACAACAGGTCTGATAACCCAAATTAAAAAAAGTCTAACCGTTTCTTTACTCTGTGTGGGTCGATATTTGGAACAGTCCACAGGTAAAACAATGCAATTGATACAGTATTTAAATTTAAGTAAGTAACATTGTGATCATACACAGTAACATTGTGAACGTACACAAATACACTAAAATGCACATTGTAATACATTAAATGCTGCTGAAAAGAATTTATTAAATTTCATGAATGGAACCATAAGACTCACCTTTAAAACATGCACCATGCACTAATTTAATACTTTTCTATTGAGTGAATCTAAACAGTATATGAACAATAGAGATACTTTCAGAGGGGAAAAAAATTATGTTCTTACAGTATCATGAAGGGACTGTCAACCGGGTTGCAGATAAACCCAGTACCTGCACTTCCACACTTGGGATGAGCCATCTCAGAGCTGCACCAATACCACAACATGTAAATAGGACAATGAAAGGAGGTCAACTGAGCATTAGTTGTACTGCTGCACTTTGAAGTATAAACTGGAATGAGATCAAAGCATAATGTGAATGCATTCAACCACTCATTGAAACCTACTCACTGGGTATTAAGATGGACAAGCTTGAATGGGGCCTTACTACCCACACGCCTCACACAGACAGAGGGCGGACTTTTGCCTCTGGTATTATCAATAAGATATACAGTTTGAAGTTTAATTTTCAGTGATTCCAATGGCACTTAGGCTATCCTACACGCTTAATGTCAGTCAGCTCTCACCTAGCTGTTTGGGACAAGGGTCAGTATGTATATCGTGCCCGCTCAGCGCCGGGATCCCGCGGATGGTCATAAGTAGAGCTTCTTGGGATGGTGGGCACCGGGGAAAGGCGCGAACGCTCATATGTGTATCCATCTGCCTCGGCAGGGACTCTCCGAATCGGACTCCGGTCACGTGCGTAGTATGAGGAGACTGGGGCTGGTGGAGGAGGGAGGGGAGGGCACTCGTACGGGTCAAGGCTAGAGGGGGGCAGACGTTCCCTCATTATAGCTGTGGAGGAAGATGTTGATGGAGCAGGCAAGGGGACGGCGCGCCGTTCCTCGAAATAACTGCCTCCGTACGAATTGGCCCTGTACTTCTCATAGTAGTCCACGACCCCGTACGGATCTCTTTCCTCGTAAGGCGACCGTCGCATCGGGTAGGCTGGTACCGCGCCATAGAGTGAGCCGTTGCTCCTGTATGCCGCCTCGCTGCCGTACATCCGAGCCATGCTATGTTCAGCCACAGCGCTTATGCCGTAACCGGGGTGCGGCCCGTATCTCATTGCACTCTCGTAGCCCGCACCCCTTCTGTACCCCACCACACTGCTGCTGTGACCAGAACCCCGGGAAAAACCATGTACAGGAGCATAGTCGCCACCATAATCCGGATCGCCACTGAAGCCCGGATGATAACCCCTGTTGCGACCTCGCCCGCCAAATCTCAAGGCATCGTATCCATCAGACTGTGGCTCTGAGCCGTTTCTGTGGTAGCCGTTTTGGTCTAGAGGGCATTCTTTGGACCAGTGGCCTTCCTGCCCGCAACGATAACAACCCGATCTGTCTCCCATTCCCGGCGCAGTACGCAGGCGGCTAGTCGAAAGCTTCACGCTCATCAGTTTGCCTTAAAAAGAAAAAACTCAATAAGGACTTGTGCCTACATTCATTCTAAATATGAAATTTGACATTTCCTGCCTGGCATAAAAGAGTCTCCCAATCCATCAGTTTGTTAAAAAGAAGCATTACACTCCAAAAATAACAATAAGACATGGCTTATGATTTAAGCATTAAAAAAAAACACGTTATTAAAGCTGAAATCCGTAACTTTCCGCACATTTTATCTTCTGCAGCAACACGTATTTCAAATGATGTTAACGCTACCACAAAAATCTTAAGATTGTTTAGAAGGCTGCTTCTAAACTTGCGATCAGAATCAGCCGGTATTAAACTTGAAGCAAGTTAACAAAAGTGTGACACTAAAATACTTTAATTACACCTTTACATCACGAGGGTTCATTGGATGTAAATTTTTGTCATCTGAGCATATTGTCAAGTGGCCACACAGACTGTCTGTGCAGTCTAAAATTTATGACCATGCCGACAAACGTATGAACAAGCACATCTGTGTGCAGGAACCACATAAAGTATAAGACCCGCTTGCACGTCCGTTTTGGTGTATATGCGGCCTATGCAGTTGAGTTTATTTGGTTAAAATATAGATAACGATCTGTTATTCATTACTTCCTCTTACAGACAGACTCTTCCTGCATTATTAACTAGAACAGGTGTGACCTGACAAGTCGATCATAAATTGCAGTAGGTGCCCATTTGTGTTTTCCAACAGTCCATCATACAGACGGATATAACCAATGACATTACGGATAACAGCTTTAAAATAAGTATTCAGGGTTGCCTTACTCTCTTAAGCTTACTGTTATCCCTTCATCTTTCTTTATACTTACCTGCGGTGCATCCATAACTTACCTACTAATTCACAAGAAGAGAATTAAATATTCTTGATACTGCATGTTAATAAGGTACACTCCCCATTAAGCCCAGCCTGAGATTTCACCTTTAAATGCTGTGTTGTCTAACTGATTAATGGCCTCCATGGCATCCTCCATTCGCTCCATGTGAACAAAGGCGTAGTTTTTTACTATGTCACACTCCACCACAGAGCCAAACTCTTCAAACTTGGCCCTCAGCTCCTGGTTGGTGCAGGCAATGTTGCCAACATGTAGTTTGGTGGATCCTCTTGACTTGCCACGGCTCAACTCTACATTCATGGGCTGGCCATTCAGCTCATAATGGTGGAGGTTGCGAATGGCTTCTTCTGCCTCTGATTTGTCATCCATGTGCACAAAGCCAAAGTTCTTGACAATAGTGCATTCTGCAATCTTGCCATATTGGGAGAAGAGAGAGCGAAGTTCGTCGGATGTAGTGTCTGGTGACAGGTTCCCAATGAATATTTTCACCATTGTGGAGCTTCCGCTTCACTAAGGGAAGAGAAGGAATTAAGATTATTAGCACCATAATTCTACTGACTCAATGAAAAGCTTGACCAGTTACCCAAATTACCATTATTTTCATTTCAGAAACTTGACCCTTAATTTGCATACATTCACAAGGCTTCCTGAATGGAGATAATGACATCCATAATCTTTGATATGATGAAATGTGCTAACAATGAAGGATCAAGGGATGAGCACTAGAGAGAGTCTGTGTCCAGAGTATTTCTGATTCACCATACTAGAATTTTTTTGCAGTTGTTCAACACAACTCTGACATAAAACAAAATCGCACCAAAATTGTCACTCTACTAAACTGAATAACAGACAATTCAACTGAAGAATTTGAGTAGTTGTGTCCTACAATAGCACTAAGCCAATCAAAAGCCCAATTTAACCACAGGTGTGCATTGTGGCTATCATATGCAGCTCACTATGGGTTTTTTTAAATCATCATGTGGTTTTGGATTCTGTACCAATTCATAGCTCTGGAACCACAGAGAACAAACATAAAATCTCATTGTGTTCACATGGACAGCTGCCACAGATTTAAGGCCATATTTTCTGATAGGTCTAACATGTTGTTTTTCTTATTCAAATTTTATTCAATCAGTGTTTAAATCTTTTTTTTTTCAACCTAAAAAACTTTTCTCATCAAGAAATCGTTTAACAGGTGGCTCCTACTTCAAAAGATCCCTTTCTCTGTTTTAATAGAAAAACACATCCATAAACATTTTCCCACATTGGCATTACTTGGTATCAAAGAGGAGCCCATAGCCCATACCTTTTTTTTTTTAAAAACTGAACACCATCAAATTACAAACTCAATAAGAACCCATAGCTTGTACCTGTGAATCAAACTTTTCTTCAAACTTAAAGACTTTGGCAGGACAGTGTCATCACCAGTCTCCAAAAACACATCCAAACTATCAATACGAGGAATATTAGTGTAGATATGGCTAAACATCAGCAATAGAGCTGACCGGACAAATGACTGTAATCATCTAACTAACCTGAGGTTGTAACACTGCACCCCGACAGGTTCCTATCAATTTACTCGTGCAAGTATACATTTTGCTAGAGTTCATCGATTTTTACTTTCGCATCATCACTTAAATTACTGTGACAGGCTCGTGATAGCAGAATCTTCGTCTTAATGCAAAAGACGGTACGGTGCTGGTTATATGATATAGTATATAGGCCTATAGCTAGTATCGTGTGCAGAACAGCCCTGATTTGCATTGTTTTTTAGCTAACTTGGTAGCAAAACAGAGGGCCCGCGTTACCGAAACCCATGCAAACATCGCTTCTTATATTTTCTCCCTTCACAACCACACATCATAGCTGAGTAGCAAGCCCCAGACTTCACAAAAATAACGTTAGCCAAGCAAGGTACCATTTGTATAGTGTCTTAATTGGTAAGAGTTTTGTTCCTGCACGCGTTTTTAGCAATAGCCGTGACAAAACACATAGCCCTGTGCATCCGTAAAACTATTAGCTATAGGTTACACTGCTGAGTGGAGTGCTGGCTAATTTTGTTTGTCAGGATACAGTTCTGTTTCTTTTCCTTTAGTGGTATTGGAGTCCATACCTCTTTAAGCTGCAATTTGCGTCTTGACCATGGAGTCTCGGAGAATGAAATGGCGACTGCCGCTTTCTCGCTTGCTGTACTACGTGACCAGCTTGTGACTAACGCAAGACATAACGTTACAGCTAACTGCTAACACACGAAGCTGCGCACAGTGCTGCACCATCATGGTCCAATGAAAAACACAACAACGGAAACAAGAGAGAGAAATACGCAACCATGCAATAAAAGGCTAGGTCATCCCTTATTAGGAATATTATCTTAAAGGACGTGTTCACTATTTTTAAGTTAACAAAAGTCAGGTGCCCACATGAACATTGATACATGTTTTTCTTGTAATCATCCATCCTGTTCATACTGACCATTAGAAGATTCCTTCATAATGCACTTACAATGAAAACGATGGGGGACAAAATCCACAGTCCTCCTGTGCAAAAATATATTTAAGTTTATCTGAAGCTAATATGAAGTTTCAGCTGTCCAAATGAGTCAATCAAGTAGATATCTTTCAGGATCTTACATCATGGCCCAAACACAAGACTTTGCTGTTAAACCCCTATTGACAGACCACCCCAATCCGTAACTGCTGCCTTCAGTGCATTGTGTATGCTCACACACAGGAGGCTGTCTGATTAATGTTGATTTATACACTTCATTTGGGAATATGCACCATGTAGGCACAATTTAATTCTTTAAACTAATTTGATACAGATCTCAACAAGACGCAGCCACAAATTGAGCTAATGGTGTAAATTCCTAGACACAAAGGTGTTACTGTTCCAGAGTATTTTTCTAAAATGTCTTTGTTTTCAAAAGACAATAGTAGGTAGGTAGGTTTGCATATCCTGTTGGATAAATTGGTGGTCAACAATACCGTTAACCCGATGTCAATAAAACTGACAAGAAATGTTAAGACACAAAGGTTGTGCCATATATAGTCAGTAAGACAGTACACTATTAATTCTTGTACCATCAGAGATTTTGCCACACTTCATCCCATTGTCTGACAGTAATAACCCAAATGGTGACTTAAAACAGACCATTGTGGTCAGTGTTGTAAATCAGTACAGACTGTGGCATCATTGTGAGGAAGTATGTGGTCTTTCTTCTGAGTTCTGTCTAGTTATTTTATCCATAAACACTCTCAACATACTGATAATTATGTTTAATTCCTTTGAAATTATGCAGTTTTAAAACCATGATCTTCATGCTCAAAAGCAAATGATTTTTAAAATTTCCACCACTACACCTACAGCAAAAGTTAGACACTGTAAAAACAGCTTCAAACAAAAAAACTGAAAAATGTCAAGTGTCACCAAAATCATTTTGGCTTTATTAAAAATCATATTCATTTTAGATGTGTAATGTATGCTGGTACTTTTACAGTATGAAAAATACAAACTTGAAATCCAACTTCTATATGCAAAACAAACAAAGGCACCTTCAACAAAACACAAGTGCCTTTGACATCCAGCCCAAGCCCTGAGTCCTTGCCTCACATTTCTGTATCTGCTTATGCTGTTATATGTATGTATATAGTTTCACAATCAACATCCACCCAAGACAAAAAGTCAAAAAAAGACATGACAGGAGATTTTTCTGTTGTCAGCTGAAGGCAAAGTCTGCAACGACGTTGGCATGGAGAGAACATAGTCATGGTGTTACTTAATTGCACGACGTATGTCAGCCGACATTCCTGTTTCGGTGTCACTCAAAGACACTTAATTCAAGAATTTTGACTTCGGATCAGCAAACACCTCAACAAGTGTTATAAAATTCAGCAATTCAATGTTTTGTAGACTTACATTCAAATTAGAAAAATGAGAGGCTGGAATGTTTGAGAGATTTTTTTTTTCTTAACTTATATTCCAACGCAAAGTGTGATTCTATAGCCTAGCTAAAGTCTCAGCCAAGTAAGTTGCATGGGTATGGATTCAGTGGGTAGTTTCTTTCCCACCCGACGATACACAACTTTTGTTTTTTTTTCTGCTTTGTTTTCATCAAATCTTTAACCACATCCATATAACAGACCTAGAACATGTCAGATGTGTGTCCAAGAGCAGGATAAGATTCTACTGCACTAGGAAACTGATAGTTAACTGTATGGATTAACCCTCCACCATTCAACAAAAGGTACATAAATGTTCATATTGATGAAACAAGAACATTTCTTTTAAATGACATTAACAGAAGCCAAACAATTAACTTTTGCTAAATTTAACGATTTGCTTAATGTGAGGAAGAAACACAGGTAAGAAAAGAGGACATGTTTAAAACTGAGCTGAAAACATGCAGAGCAAGTGAGTTAAGTTTTATACATCGTAAATGTCAAACAGTGCAGTTTGCAAATCCTCCTTATTGAAAACAGATTATGTGAGTGTTACTGTAAGGACGATTCATCTGCAGGCCACTGGCACCTTAACATGCCAATGTGATTTCCAACCAGTATTTCCGCATCTCATACATTTTGTTTTGCTGTACATCACGCAGACTGATGGAATCATGAAGCTTGAAGAAATGACGGCAAGGGAAAAGTCCTGCAGTTCACAAACAGACCTAGAAAGAGAGCAAAACATTTCCTTTTAGGAAACAGGGTTTAGCCCGCCCATTGTCCGCAAGTTACAACGGATAAAAAGATCCAAGTGCCCACTGACCAGTTAAAATAAACTGTCATACTTGTTTACTGTGTTGCTCACCTTGGCACCATGGCTTTAGTAAGGCGTATAGCGTGGCGCGTAATGATCCTTGGGTCGTGGAGCAGGATAGGAGCTCCTGGAGGAAGACACTGGTGACAGCCGTGTTCGCTCATAGGTGTAGCCCGCTGAGGAGACTGGTACTCGTCTGATCGGGCTGCGGTCCCGTGCATAGTATGCGGCGGCTGCAGCAGCCGATGACGGTGGAGGCAGTGGCCGACGGTCATATGGATCTATACTGGAGGAGAGCTTTGAGAGGGAGGAAGAGGGAGGTGGGGGAGGGGGGAGATAGGACATGCGACGATCCTCGAAATAGCTTGAGCCATAAGGGCGAGCTCTGTATTTCTCATAATAGTCAACACTGCTATAGAGACGGTCACGGTCATAAACTGATGACCTCTCAGCATAGGAGCTTGCTGCTCGGCTGCCGTACCGATCCCCCAGCTCAGAGCCGTAACCGCTAAGCCTACGAGGGGGAGGCGGCAACCCACCTAAGTAACTAGCCCGACTATACGCAGAGCCACCCATGTAATCAGATGATGGAGGACTGGCCATCCGGTAGCTGCCCCTGCCATAACCCGGGGGACCGCGTGGGGGGACCCGGCCGCTGCGACCTCTCGTGTCATCACTGTGGCTACCGTTCCGACCGACTGGACAGTCTTTCGACCAATGACCATGTTTCCCGCAGACATAGCAGCCAGTATGATCTCCCATTCCTGGGGCAGTGCGAAGCCGACTGGTGGACAGCTGTACACTCATCAGCTTGCCTTGTAAGGAGAGAGAAGACACGCATGAGAACGTGGGGTTCTGACACGAAAAGGCTCTTGCCGACTAAAAAAAAAAAAAAAAAAAAAAAAAAAAAAAACACGTTAAATGCACTTGACCGACAATCACTGAGCGAAGCGTAATAACCTGCAGCGCCAGGTGCAGGGGATTTTATGCCAGTGCCTATTCACCGGGTACACTGCAACTGGTTTTACAAGAGACACTGCCAAACTTACAAGTGATTACTTTCAGTCCATCTGGTCAATTAAGGCTTAGGTTAGCCATTCTTTTTCTCTTTATGTGGAAAAATATCAGCTAGTGGCTGTTATTTGTCAGGAGAGCTCTACGGCGACAGAATAGAATCCAAATTCGTATCTATGGACAGCAAAGACAACTAGCTCTCCCCCGCCCAAGAGTTCACCTTTGAAGGCTGTGTTGTCCAGCTTATTGATGGCGTCCATGGCGTCCTCCATTCGTTCCATGTGAACAAAGGCGAAGTCCTTCACTATATCGCACTCCACCACCGTGCCGAACTCCTCAAACTTGCCCCGCAGAACTTCACTGGTGACCCCTTCACCTAAGTTGCTGACATGCAGCTTAGTGGTGGACTTGGGTCTCCCTTTGCTCATCTCCACGTTCATGCGCCAGCCGTGCAACTGGTGCTGGTGGAGATTTTTAATGGCCTCCTCTGCTTCAGATATGTTGTTCATGTGCACAAAACCATAGTTTTTGACAATGTCACACTCTGAGACTTTACCATACTTTTCGAAGAGTTCACGCAGCTCCTCAGGTGTGGTGTTGCAGGCAAGGTTGCCAATAAAAATTTTCACCATGATGAAGCTCTGTGTATCCTAGAAGATTCAGAAAAACATGTCAATTACAACTGTATAACCACAACCGCTATTTAATGATTATTTAAAAATGAGACAATCACCCACTACTGTCTGCCAGTGAACAATGAAATGGTGCAATTCATAAATACACTAGGAGGATAGAAACATTTAGAACCTGCCTTAAGACAGCACACAGGTCACAAAGGATCAACTGTTCAGTTTTTTCTGAACGTGTTGTTCTATTCTCCAAATAAGAAAATGAATTGTCCAACAGCTTTTATTTCTCATTATTGATTATGGTGATATCATACACCAGAACACCTCTGAATCCCATCTTCTGCCTTTAAATGTAGTCTACAGTAATATTTGTAGTCCTGAGGTGTCCTTTGATGTACAACACACTGAACTGGCTACCACTGGCTGTCACTCTAGGAGATGTTTTCATCGGTTGCTCTTTCTTTTCAAATGCATTTGCAAATGCAATCTGTTAACTATCCTTTATACTTAAAATATCTTTTGGTTGTATTTGGTTGGTTGTATGTGCTTTTAGGTTTAAAACACATTCAGTAACTCACTCAGATCAATTACTTCTTTCCATAACTTCAAAACTTCTTTGCTTGTTTACCTTAAATCTATTTGTTCTTGTTTTTTATTGTATGTACTTTCATTTTTGTTCATAAGTAGACTCTGTACTTTGACATAATGTTATTTGATGTATTCATTTATTTTATTTCATTCTTTGTGCAGATGATTTGTGTAACAGATGTAGCAAGTGGGGTTTGGGAGGGTGGGAGAGCCCTTATGTGTATGTCCATGTTGACGTTACTATTGTTTATTGTATCATTTAATGTATTATCATTATTGTTACTAATGTATTTTGTTTTGTTTAAATGTTGTAGCATCTAGAGGGGTTTATCCTCTATTTAAATTCTGAAATAAACACAGGTGTTAATGAAACTTTATGGTCATTTTGGAGGTGGTCTTTTGTGGTGGTGTTGAATTGTGATGCATTATTTTACTTTTTTCCATCCCCATTTACGCTGTGAAGGTAGATAAAAGTTGTATATAAAGACTGGACTTAATTACATAATTTGTGAAGTTGAATCGATGCCCAATAAATAAAAACTGTACACTCAAACATTCATGAAGACAGAATTTGTTGCAAGTCTATTAGACTGTTTAAGAGTGTATGAGACTTTTAAGGGGATTTGATTCAGACCACAACTATTTGATGTGGTAGATGTATGTCATTTGGAGGTACACAGACTTACCTTACAATGTGTCACTCATTAGTGCACACACACACACCAAGCAGTACTTAATGTTCAAAACTAGAAAAGGTGCTACTAAACTGAGAAACACTTATGTATGAAAGGGTCAAACACAGGTAAAACGAGCTGTTCCTTCTGTATAGATGAGCTAAACATTCTAAAGCGAGAGCCTCATCTGTAATAAATAAGTAAATAATACCTTTAATTTGTACAGCACTTTTCATTTGTAGTGAAACTCAAAGTGCTACAGCATTAAAAACATACAACACACAAAGAAAATTATAAGAATTAAGACAGCCTTCCTGAATAGAAAGGAATGCGACCAGGCTAACTACTACCTATTTGTCTGTAACTTAACACTGACAATTTACCTGCTCTGAAATTCCGTTTAACATTTAATATGTGCTTAAAAGAATAACTTCTGTAAACTTATGCGCACTGTTTGTTTTTACAGCACTTTGTATACAGAACTCGAGACTGCAGTCACAAACACGACAGGGGGACAAAAGGTTGCAATACAAAAAATAAAAAGTTAAATAAATATCTTGTTAAGTTCACAGTGATTATACTATTTAACAGCTTTTTTTGTTTGTACATTCAGATATTGAAGGAATATATTGTTTGACATGGACAGTCAGCTCTGAAAAGTTTGGCTGTTTGCCAAAGAATTTGGGTTTGTCAATATAAAGTTTGGTCAAAATAATAAACAAACTAATCAGATAGAAGTGCGAACAGCGATTCCTGTCCTATTCAGAGGATGCAAACGATACATTTTTCCAAAGTAATCCAAAGTGAAGGGGGATTGATCAACATAAACCGTCAGTATTTACACCTCAGTTGTTTTGCACGAGACGTTGGTTTGGATTCTGACGTCAGCAACGTAGATAAGCAAACAGAAACCTAACACAAGCGAACAAGTTCTTCTAGCTAGCTAACGCTAACAGTTCAAGTCGTGTCATTATTATGATACATTAATTACAAGCTGACTAGCTTGACGCCAATGTTAACTCAATCTGAAATGATAAACTTTGGTAGATAGTGTAGTGTGCGCAATACTGCTACGTTCGTCCATAGTTTAGTGTAATGGCGTTCTAATGTAACATCTCACTAGCTAACGTCCGCCCGCTAATTCAGCCCACGTCGTTCCATTATGGCATATTTAACAAAACTACGAGGACAGTTATGCTTCACCAACTTCCTAAAATGTATTTCACCGCCTGTTTTGAACTTATTTTATCTAACTCACCTACGAAATGATGTAGGCCTCGACGCCAATGAATGAAAAGTGAAATGGCGGTACTGCTGCACCCGTGATGCTTCTTCTTCCTTCTTGTTCTTAAATGGCTCCTGTTTCATTACCGCCACCAGCTGGGTGGAATAATGTATTGTAAACACTACATACCTGTGTTGGATCTTTTAAAAACTGAGTTATAACATCTTTGAAAACTTGATTCTTTTTTGGAATTGTGATTCATTAAACTCAAACATTAGGTTGGCGCTGCATTCAAGTTGAATGTCAAACAGTGTATAATTTATAAGGTTGCGTTTGTGCCATTTTCAAATCATCCATTAACCAACTTAATTGATAATTCTTGAATCAACATCAGGGTTGATTAATCACAAGACTGATAATTATATATTAGTTTATTCAACAAAAATAAATTGATGAAATAATATGTCAGCAACAGCAATGTCATCTGGAAGAACCTCAACTACATTTAATGTGAAAATGAATCATAATGATTGTACATACATATAACTGTTGCTTCGTTGGACCTTGAAAAGTTTCCAGTTCTGTGCTAATATGAGTCTGCAGAAATGTAAGGGACAGTGAAGGACTCAGGCTGTGTGAGGGGCAGGGGCAAAAAAATATAAAGGGCACCCAATCCATTCAGTGGGTCCCTATCAACAGAGAACAATGATACATGTTTGGTAATAAGGCTACATCCCCAATTAAGATGAACATTTTATAGGGTGATTCGGACATCTCTCTCAATGGACAGCAGAAGAAGATCTGAGATTGTCTTTTTCTAAGCTGGGTCTTGATCAGCTTCAGTTTGGAGAACGATTGCTCGACTGATGCAGTTGTCACTGTTAGCTTAGACTGCACTGACGCAAAGACAATAAAACAATCTGAAGGGGTGTGACTGAGCAAACTAGTGAGTAATACTGTGCCAAAATCACCTGAATGGTATAATGTCAGCTACAACAACTAAAAAATGTTTTTAAGGGTGCTTTATTTTCTTAATGTTCAGTGACATAAAGAAGGATACATTAATTTCTACCATAATTGCCAGTTTACTCCATCCAACCTCCAGCTCACCCCATTACAATGGCAACTCATAGGACACTGCATCACATCTTGTGGGGGTTCTATACAGGGCACTATAACATTTTCCTCCACTGAAAGGGCAATCATGAGGGCCATATATCCTGATTTACCCATAACTAGACAGTCATTACAGAATTTTGGTATTTTTTCTCCTTTGTGTGGGCACCCTGTGTGCCCCACTTCACCATCCCTGAGTCCGCCAGTGGTAACACAAAAGTATCTTCTGAAAATACAACAGATTTTTGTTTGTGTTGGTGGCCTTATATACTCTTGATGACTGCTTTATTTTGTAAGTATGTACTTGACAACAAAGCATATAATAAGGTAAATATAATTTTAAAAATGGACTGAGAAAACACATTTTAATCATCATATTGTCAAGTGAAATGAAACCTCCTTAGAGCTAACTCTTGTCAAAGAGCCAAAAACATCACATCATCCATATAATCACAGATTGTTGATTTCTCTCTTCCGGAATGGAAAATAAAGTTTATTTTGGTTTATCTGAGAACACATGTACTATAACCTGTTTACGGACCATCAGTAGTCACCCCAGTCAAAGTGACCACAAACATAGACTGTATGACTGTTTCTGGCATCTCACCAAGTCTCTGTTGAGGCTAGAAGTGAATCTTTGTAGTTATAGCAATGAAATATATCTAAATCCGTTGCATATTACAACCCCCACACTGTAAGAGCATACTGAATAGTTATATACACCAAATGTATAAACAATAACAATTAAAAAAAAATCTTAAAAACAAAAAGCTATATGCATATTATGTTCTTCAAGTATCTCTCTGGTATGGGTGTTTACTTATATAGTTCCCTTTCCATAAATAACATAAATATCATTACACAAAAAAACTTTAATGTAGTGGCATTTACATTTTAGTCAAACAGACAATTTAATTACAATTTAATAGCATTTCTATGGCACTTAATATAATCAAATGTACATTGTTTCTATGTGTAAGTTGAATTATCAATAAAGGAGATGGAGAGGAGACATATAGAGTCACAGGTTAAAGCTGTGTTTGGCTATTGTGCATGTTGTCTGTTGAAAATGGCACCCAGGGGGAACTTGAACAGTATCTCAGCCCTGAGATACTCGCACATGTAAATGCTACTAAGCTAGCACATTCATAGTCTTCAAAATACCTTTAAATGTGTTTTTCACAAATTAGGCCTATACGATCTTGGTTAAATATACATTTGAAAAGGTAACTGAAATCTGCCCACTCTTTGTAACATTCAAACTAACATTCTTAATATCATTGACCTGTTTCATGGACAACAATATTTAGAGCCAAAGTCCTGATGCCAAGCCCCAACAAAATAGTGCATTTCCTTATAGAGGATTTCTTTCTAAAAACCTGAAACATAAGTCTATACTGGGTGTTTCTTTCCATATTTTAGGATAAATGAGTATCCAGTACTATACTGGCTAATAATTTAAACACCAGTTAGCATACAGCAACACACAGTATCCCAGTAAAAACCTCATGCTAACTGTTGAATTTTCATGGACTAAAGCTGCTGTTCTCTCTGTAGCAAACTACAAACTAAACTTTGATCAATTATTCCTTTAATCATTACAGCAAGAGGTGTTAGTTTAAGTTATTATCCTTCAGATTTTAATTAAATCAAACCCAATTTATGATACTATTTAGTCTGCATTTCTTTCTTCAATAACTTTTCAATGGATTTACAATGTTTAATTACTCCTCTACATAGTCATTTTCATTGTTAGTGGCGTAGTCCGCCATTCCTACATGGGATTCAAAATGCCTAACCATGCTCGACCAACTCCTTTTACTGTGTCCTGCTGTTGGGTGGATAACTACTCACACTTTGTGTAGACTGAAATCAGATTTTGGTTCCAATTATTATTGACTGACTTCTCAATTAAAACAACGTGTTTGTTTTTTCTGCTTTGTAAACAGATACACCATTTGTTCCTCAGTTGTTTTTCTGACAAAGTAGGTGCTCAATGACTGTTTGCTGCCCCCAGAATTCTGGGACCTGTAGTAGGCTATTAAACCACACTTGCTGCTACCACCAGTAACCACAGATGTCACCAAATCAACCAGGATGGATATCTTAAGGATTATAACTTTAAGTCCAACAACATTGTCATAATCGCTGTTTTTTGAGAGTTAGGAAGAACCTATAAGGGATATCTATTGGTGCTTTTCCATGTTTGGTTTGGTGACTAAAGGTTTCAGCGTGCTTCAAACAAAGTCTTTGTCAGATCACTTGGTTGCATCTGAAACCTGCTCTCTGACAGCTGAATTGATGTACGGCAGAGGTCAACAGGTTCTGTAACTTTTCCAAACAGACAACAATCATCCCCTTCTTTCATTTTTCACACAACTACTTCTGTAACTTTTCAACTGAGTGATACACCATGAATGCCTTTGAGGAGAGACTGTCAGAAATGTGCACTGTTATCCTAATTTGTCTTTACTCTATGATAGCAGGGTTCTCACCCCGCCTTTGAGTGTGGCCATTTAGAACAGGTTAAAGAGTTTGGCCTTTAGAAGTGGTTAGAAACACGTCTTAACATCAAGTTCACTTGAAGCATACTGAGACCTTTACTGTTTTAAGATTTTCTATCAATGTACTAAACCCAAAGACCGAGTAGGGCCCAAATGCGTTAAGCTGCATCCAGATGAAAGCTTCAACACATCCCTTGAGAAACTTATGAGTGATGTCACAGATGTTATGTTCATGTCTTTCTACAGTCAGTGGTCCATAGTGACAGTAGAATCTAATCTGGGCAATGAGGGTACATCATTTCAGTCAGCATGAATGGAACTGTATTGTCTGTTGCAGTCACACTGATTTAAGCTGGTAAGAGCAGTTGTTTTTACATGAAAATTATTGCAGCTTTAAGTAACACACCCAAGAATTAGAAACTCACTTAGCCTTTATCAAGTCTCTCTTGTACATGCGTTGCCCAATAGACCCTTTACACAGCAAACCTTTTGACTAGTCAAAGGAGGAAAAGCACAGATGAAATTAATAACATTAACAATGGCTGCATTGCATTTAAGTGAGCCAGTTCCAGCTCTCGTAATGTGTCAGTGAGTGGTATGCCCACTGACATGACTTAATGGGACATTTAAAGAAATGGAGCCATCATTACTATTAGTGTTATTATTTACACCTGTGTTTTTCCTTACTTGACAAGTCAAAAGGTTTGCCGTGAAAAAGGTCTACTGAATATAGTTTAGCAACTGAATCCCATGACGACATTTCTTTTTCACAGCATATAGTTGGTGGGAGTTGTTGGTGGCAGTTGGTGCTGGTGTCAGTTACAGCTTCAGTCATTTCCACACAGCGTTATAGAACAAATCTGTAATCCCCTCCAATGGGATTTTGAAGATCTGCAACATCCGACCTCTACTACAAGCTGACCCATTTCTCTCAATAGCTGCTTTCATGTCCAGTCAGAATGTACACATTGCTCAGTGCGGAGGGGTCATCTGTTGGTGTGCTCTGAAGGATGATGTCCCTGTAGGAAGTCAAGAAAAAAAGGGGCAAAAAACGTCACGCTTACTTCTATCACCAACAGCTATACTACTACTACTATTAATAATACTATTTTTTCACCAGTGAACGATTGATTTTGGAAGACAAATGCCAACATACCTGTTTGTTCCTAAAACTCTGAATACTCGACTCTCATCTGTAATTTCTTGTGTTACCTGCAAATACAATTCACCTTTTCATTGACATCATGCAACTATTAACTTGAATGAATGAAAAACCCATGCCAAAAACACCTCAGTTCCAGCCTGACATCAATCTTGTAACATAATCACCTCATTCGAATGAAAACTCTTCCCTTTAAGGCCATGCTTCCAGAAAGCCAGCACACTATCCTGTAAGCAAACTGTGAGAACATGTCATGTCATTCAGCTGTCAGCAAGAACATCAAGTCTGATTCACTGCATTCAAATACATTTTTGAGGTGATTGTTTTTACCTAGAGTTTCAATGGGGAAGTCAAAGGCCATCTCGGCAGCCAGCTCTTTGGATGGAAGCCCTTGTAGGTTCACAACCTTAACAGTTTCTGTTGAGTTCAAATCATGAGAGTATATTATCAGTTTGAAAGATGGCTGGCAGATTTGTAATATTTCTTGAGATGGAAGTGACTTACGTTCTAATGCAATGAGAACAGTGTCCCTGTCCAACTGGGTTACCTGTACTGCCCTGAGTGCTCCACTTTCTGCATTGAGACATTGAAACATTGAGAGATTAAGAACAGACATTTATTTATACTCCACTTGTTTGTTTGTTTGTTTTCTTGTTTATTATAAATTCAAATTAAGTCAAGTCAAACTAACATTTATCAGTGGCTCAAGACATGACAAAATAAAAACTAACCAAACACAAGACAATCATCACGGTTTAAAAATGAGTGGTAGTATGACAAAGATGTGGTTGGGTTTAAATTACGAGACGGGGAAGAAGTTGATTATTTTTAAATTCTACACATGGTGGCTTTAAGCTCTATTAACAGCCAGTGGAGAAACACAGCAGTCCATCCTACCTGGTACTGAAATAGGTGTGCCGTTCAGCTCTATAATATCAAACTTGAGCTGTTGGCTGGTTGAGGGTTTCCCATTACTACAGTCTTTCACCCCAACACACAGCTGGGGGAACTCATCCGTCACCAACACCAGCAGCTCAAATATTGGCAGGGAGTCCGGTAGCCTTAACGTTATGTGCTACAAGCAAAACAGATGGTGACAGAAAGAGGAAGAGTCAGATTACATTATAATAAGCATGTCATCAGTTTGAGGGTTTCAAGGAAGATACTAGCATTTTAGATGAACCCCGACAAGGATAGGGCTAATATTCAATGTTTCACATTTTAGCTTTTGTCCTTAGATTAATCCACAACCAACCAACCATTTAAAATCTAACATCTCTTTACAAACCTTTAGATGCATGAACTTCTGGAGGGGCTCATACCACAATAGTAGAACCAGGCCAGATGGAACTGCCCCACACAGAAATGTACTGTCTGTGTATGGGTTTCTTGCTGAGAGAAAGAAGTAAGGTTGAGTGACTGTTGTTATTACTGAACAGACATGCAGTAGAGTAAATTCTGCATCACTTACCTACACTACATCTCCTACAGCCTTTAGTGTCAGGAATCTTCACAGATACGGCAAACTTTCTGTGGAGAGAATGAGAGAATACACAGTTCATTAAGAACATCTTTGACAAAGACAAACAACTATAGCTGCCACTTAAGGCAGCAGTATACTCCATCAGAACTGCTTGTCAGTTGGACAAACACCGTCCTGTCTTACCTTGGGTTGATCCTTTCAGTGAAGCGGCTGGTGCTGAGTGACAGACTGCTGTGTTTCTTCTGCACATTTTCTTTCTGAATTTTCTGTTCAAACAGAGCTGTCAGACTGTGGGAGTAAAGCTGGGAAGACTTCCCTGCAAGATAGATACATGTTTAGACAACATGTTAACAACCTAAAGCAGCAGATGAGGTACAGCACATATGAATGGATTTGTTACCTGAAACAGACATCAGTACGTTGTTCATTACATACAGCCACGTACATCGCTGAGGGATCAACTGTGGAAAGAGGGAAAAGAAAATCAACACAGGACAATCCGCTAAGATTTACCATGTGCTGTGTGCTGTGTGATATTATATACTACACACATCTGCATAGTTTAACTGCTCTTAGGTTCACCTCATATCTCCAGTTTGGTGATTTAGTGATTTAGTTTAGTTCTGACCCCTTCAAAACCATTTCAAAAGCCAAGCAAATAGCCAAGATGTCATTTTTCCTAGCCATTTTTTCAGCTCTTCCTGAGGGATCCTTTGGTGTTCCTAGGCCGATGGGATACGCAGTCCCTCTGTTGTGTTCAAGGTCTGAACCAGTGTCTCTTCCCAGCTGGATATGCCAGGAATACTTCCACAGGGAAGCGTCCAGGAGACATCTTGATCAGAGACCCAAACCACCTCAACTGGCTCCTTTCAGTGCTGCCCTTCTAGATCTCTAGCCTTCCCAATCTTTCCCTTAGTGTGAGCCCAGACAGACTGTGAGGGGAACTTTTTTCTGATACTTGTATCCCTAATTCTATTCTTTCGGTCACTACCAAGAGCTCAAGTAAGGGTTGGTTGTCTTGTAAATCAAGAGCTGCGCCTTTAGACTGAGCTACCTCTTCACCTCAAAAGTCCTGTACAATGCCTGCATCACAGGCATTGTACAGAGACCCAGCAATTCCCCCATGAGCAGCACTTGGCAACAGCAGCAAGGAGAAACTCCCCTTTAATGGGAAGAAACCTCAAGTAGAACCAGGCTCTAGGTGGGCGGCAATCTGCCTTGACTGGCATTCAATCATCAACAGAATCAAAGACAAAGGACAGCATTGGCAGATCCCAACACCTACATAGAACAATTCCCTAAATCCTTAAGGAAACCTTGCAGACCTCGGGGAACTGATCTACTGTTCCTCAACCAGCACATTATCTACATTACTCATCCTGAATATGAAGATCCCCAATTGGCAAATGCCTCCATTCTGATCATTGGTCTTTGAACTAAGGTGTACACAGATGAGCCATATTTTGCTGCAATATGGTGTCCAATTACAAAGCACTACTTATGTTTAGATCAGTCAGGTTTTTCCTCTCAATCATCCTCCTCTAGGTTTTGTCAGTCAGTGCCCAACTGAGAGTTCTCTCAGCAGAACTATGTATATATTTTTATACAATGCATATTTTAATTATGTGGTCTTTGTTTTTCTGGTGTTATTCTGTAATTCATGAAAAGTACACATTTTCCAATCATATTCTTTCCATTTTTAATCCACTTTTTGTAAAAGAGCAATCTAAGTTTCACTGTTTCACTTATATTGAATACTTTGATCAATTGTTTTCTTACCTTCTCTAGTGTATCCTCATGAAGTTCATTAAGGTTGAGTGTGTAGATGCCCTCTTCTGCCCCAAGAATAAGGTACTGGTCTAAGTAGGAAAAATGTTTGTAGAGGAACAAAGAGTAGGATTTTTATTGCACAAATGAGACCATAATACACATGTAAGGGTTGGCCATCAAAGTTCCCTTTACTCTGTTTTGAAACAAAAACTCCATCAATTGACTGATCAGTCTTCTCACCTCTTGTCTTGGGGAAAATCCAGGTGACAGCACAGTGGATTTTAAGGGGACAGCCATTGAAGACTTTGGAGAAGCAGGCTCCCATCTACAGAAGCCAGCAGAGTAAGTAAATCACTAATGATTGTTGGACATGATTGTAGCAATCCTTCATTGCTGGCATGATACCCATTCCAACAAAGCAGAGCCAGCATCATTATTACAATAATTACATTCTGTATTGTATTTAAAGTTGCACTAGGTTACTTTGCACATTGGTGGCTGCAATTACCAGCAAGTGCTACCAGGATGTTCTTGTTAAACAACCTGGTTTCTTAATTTGGTTAAAGCACCCAGTAGTTTCCCATACAGTTTGGAAACTCTGTGAATTGTGTAAAGTTTAACCTCTGAAATCCCACTGACATTACAAACTCATGAGGTGCCACCAAACATTGTTCAAATCCTAATTCTAATTTTCAAGCTCAGTTTTTGGGAAATGTGCTTTTTCATTCCAAATTTCCATTTGGTGGAATGGTACAGCCATAAATCTGGATTTTTACATAAAAACTGTTCCTAGTGCAGCTTTTAGCATGTCATGTGAGGAAGCTCATCTTGTTAGTCATGAGAGCAATGCCACTGGTCAACTTTTATTATAGGTTGCATGCTGTTAGATTTCACACTTACATGGACTTGAGGGGTAGGAGGCAGTCCATGACAATCAGCCCTCTAGAAATTTCAAAGGTTACACATAACAAAACAAAGGGGATGATAAAAACTGTACATCAGATGCATTACTAATCAGAATGTTGTTTGGTTGCATGATTTGTCATCTTACAGACAGACAGACTTTTAAAGGATCAAATCAAAATCATTAGGAAGTTATTATGTTAGCGGATCACACAAACGTATTGATATGAAGATACAGAAGTTTGGCTTGAACTCACAGAATCCTCTGTCTTTTTCCTCAGTGTGCTCCATTCAGGTGATAGTGGTGTCTCTCTTTTTGGAGAGGAAACAGTGGTAACCTTCCTCTTCTCTGCTGTTACAGCGTCCCCCACAGGTAGACAAGGATCACTACAGCGCTGTCTGATGTCCTGTGTGGCTGAGCACCTGGCCAAACCCGCTAAATAACACAGCAGAGAGGGAGAAGAATTGTTTTTGTCCATCTTGACTTCATTCTGAGCCGGTTTGATCACAGTTAAGACCTCAGAGTTTACTGTGATCAGTCATGGTCATCTAGCTGACCACAAAGCTGACACATTGAAGATCCAACATGAGATACAACAAGCTCTAATGGAGTAGTTGGTGTGATGTGTGGTACCTGTATTGGAGGTAGAGTCAGCAGTGATGGCGGTGTCAGGGCCCAGTGTACAGCTCGGTCTCAGCGTCAAGTCTTTGTCCTCTGTGTTGGGAGTTAAACATCTGAAGGCTGGCAGGGAGGCTGTAGATGGGCTGAACAAACCGCTCTTCCTACCTCCCTAAAACACATGACGTCACAATACATGAGGAAAGACATTACTTACTCTGAAGATGTAATATTTGAACATGTGATCTAAGCATGGATCCCAATTGCATACTATATACTAATGCTATAAAATATATACCATGTTCTAATGATGATATGCATTTCTGTTGATTTTCAATAAATAGCTCTACCATTGATTCTGTCTGCCTGCTGTCTCCTGCGTTTGGGTCTACCTGCTCTGCTCTTTCTCTGTGACAGTAAGCCAGTTGGTCTGTTGGTCCAACGGTTTTGTGCAGAGAGAATTAACAGCTACTGAATAGACTTCTATGAAATTAGTAAGAGACATTCATGGTCTCTGGAGGACAGATACAATGACCTCTGTCTTTTCAACTAGTGCCATCAACAAGTAACTCGTCTAAAACAAATTTCCATCGGTCTCAAGTGTATTCTGAACTTATTGCTCACATAGCTTGCTAACATGCTAAACATTACACTAACGTGCAAAATATAAGTGTGTTGGATTGCTAACAAGCCAACATATTAAACATTATGGTAACATTTTTAGGGGTTTTCCTATAAATTTCTGGACAATTTACAGTGAAGAACTATATACCAATTAAAAGGACAGTGGAAACAAAGTCTCCTTGAAAGAACAATTAATTTAAATGAATAATGAATTATAGTTTAATATACACTATACTGAATGAATATACTGTATATTAAATAAACATTTCACAGCAAAAGAGTTTTTTATTTTTATGTATTCTTGTTTGGTTCACTTCATGGATTATCCCTTTAAGCACTTAAGATACAATTTGTTACCGTATGTGTTAACATGTTGATATGTAGAAAAACTTGCACCTACATTACAATCAATCAATCAATCAATCAATTTTTATTTATATAGCGCCATATCACAACAGAAGTCATCTCAAGGCACTTTTCACATAGAGCAGGTCAAGACCGTACTCTTTAATTTACAGAGACCCAACAATTCCCCCATGAGCAAGCACTTGGCAACAGCGGTAAGGAAAAACTCCCCTTTAACGGGTAGAAACCTCAAGCAGACCCCGGCTCTTGGTGGGCGGCCATCTGCTTTGACCGGTTGGGTTGGGTACAATGATTCCTGGTATCACAGGCCATATATACAGAAAAATATATTAGTGGTTCACCTTGCTTTTCTAAAAGTTGAAAAAAAACTTGTGAATTTTGTTTTTAAAGTGTTCATTGACTTGTTGTTGATTGTAGTCTTCCTTTCTTTTGTCAGTTTAGAATGACCAAAATGAGATCTAGTGTCAATTTAGAGTCTCCAATCAACCTAACCTGCATGTTTTTGGAACTGGGACCTAGAGTAAACCGACGCAGACACGTCAGTTTACATGTGATAGGGTAGGCATGTGATGGTGACATCACCTCTATCCCTCTATATTTCCTGAGTGAAAACCATCAAGCAAGGTGTTGTGCTAAAAACTTTCACAGAGCAATTCAGCCCTTGTCATTGTCAACTCTGATGCAACAGCAGAACGTTCTCTTCATCCAGGAACAGAAGCGCTTGAAGCAGTTCTTCTTCTTCTGTTCAAGTGCTGCATCATCTGAAAATCAAAAGCATGTTAAATCTTCACCCGTTCTCGCTAGAATGAATAACAATGTGAAAGGTCTTATCAATTCAGACACAACTGGAGGTGACCATTTGCTACCAGATATGATGGCAGTGGGCTCCGTGTTGTCCTGTTGTCCCGTGTTGTACATGTTACAGTCCTCAGGTACATAGAGTGGGGGAGGGGGCTTACATTCAACCCTCCTGGAGGACTCCACTGGAGTATTTTTAGAAAGGTAATCCAATGGGCTAAATACACACACACAGTTAATATGTTATTCCTGATATGTCATGATGTACACATGGTCTCTAATCTGCTTTAATGATGGCCTAAGTTATCCATCTGTCTCTTCTGATGACTGACAAATCTGAGGAAATTATCTCACCAAGCCTCACTCTGCTGACCACTGTCCTCATCCCATTTGGGTGGTGCAGGCCGAACCAAGATAACACCTGGAGGTATTGTTGGTGAAACTGATCCATCGGATCCACTCGTGCTGTGGAATTATAACACATGAATCAATCCATGGTACAACAGACAGCTGTCTAGGAACTCATCTGTCTATTATTTTCCATAGAAAAGTGATAAATGAAAAACTGCTTTGTGTCAGATTTTGTTAATGATAATAATCCTGGACATGACCAGAGAAAATAGTCTTACCAAGTTTCATACTCCCATTCCTTTTCCTCATCCCAAGACAAACTGTAAGAAGTTCGGAATGGAGATGATGATCCTGGGTTTTCACTTATGCTGTTGAATGAAGACAGGTTCAGCTACTTTATGGTGCAATTGAAGCAAATTAAAGGCTAATGACCATAAACCCAACCACTACAACCGTTGTCGAATTTTGTTGATGATAATATTTAATTTAAAAAACTGACATGACCAGAAAAAATAGTCTTACCAGGTTTCATACTTCCATTCCCCTTCCTCTTCCCATGACAGGCCGCAAGCAGTTGGTGGAGGTTGAACAAAGATAATACCCGGTGGTAATGTTGTTATTCCAAGGGTTCCATCTACACTGCTGAATTAAGATGGGCACAATTGAATTCTAATTGCTTAAATTACATCACTGTTTAAACCCAGTCAATAGCACAGATTCACGCCAAATTTTGTAAATCGTGCCCCAACACTACGGCATCTGATCTTGTCCTGCTAAGATGAAATGAGGGTTTTAATCTAATGACATAGCAGCTGTAGAGAGAAATTGATGAGTCAAAACCTACCTCTCATCAACCTTGCTCTCCTTGGTCTTATTAAGCAGGCTGGTTCCTGGTTCAGCTGCCCAGCTGGTTCCTGATTCAGCTGCCTGGCTGGTTCGTGGTTCAGTTCCCTGACTTGCTCCTGGTTCAGCTGCCTGGCTGTTTTCTGGTTCAGCTGCCTGGCTGGTTCCTGGTTCAGTTCCCTGGATTGTGCCTGGCTCAGCTGCCTGGCTGGTTCCTGGTTCAGTTCCCTGGCTTGTTCCTGGTTCAGCTGCCTGGCTGATTCCTGATTCAGTTCCCTGGCTTATTCCTAGTTCAGCTGCCTGGCTGTTTTCTGGTTCAGCTGCCTGGCTTGTTCCTGGTTCAGTTCCCTGGCTTATTCCTGGTTCAGCTGCCTGGCTGGTTCCTGGTTCAGCTGCCTGGCTGTTTCCTGGTTCAGCTGCCTGGCTGGTTCCTGGATCAGCTCCCTGGCTGGTTCCTGGATCAGCTGCCTGGCTGGTACTGGACTCCAAAGTTTCATGGCTGTCAACGGAAAAGTCACACTGTTATATTCAGAAATAATCATCACCAACTGAAACTGATAAATACCCTCACCTTTGATGTCAGTATTAGCCTTAAATTCGACCACTACTCATTTATCTTCACCCCTATCGCCCTGTACGTAACATGGTCTGTCTTTGACTTTGAATCCTGATATATGAACGCTCATTCATACACTGATTCTTCAAGTCCCTCTTAGTCTTCCTCATTGCAATGATTATTCTAGTCACGGCAAACAACCAAATAAGTCCCCTAATAGAAAACAAGCAGACAGCCCTGACCCTCTGATTATGCCTAGGCGCCCTAGTAAACCCTCTTTACTACTACCTGTTCCATTACAATAGACTGTATATAAAGATGGACGTAGCAACGTGTGATGTCATCCATTGATTTGCATTGGAGCCGGTTTGAAGCCCAGAGTTCCAGCTTACAGTCGGCACCATCTTTCCCATTTTGAGCCAGGACCTTCCCAATAAGGAGTCTGGAAACACACCCTGCTAACGTGGACTGAAGCTAACGCTTACTTACCTGGAACACTGAGTGATGCAGACTTGTTAGCTAACTAACACGGCAGGTATTGTTATCAATTAACATTAAACTTACTGAAATACTGCAACAATAGTCTGGCTCAGTGCGAGTCCCAGAGCTGGGGAGAGCAGCAGTTGAGCTAACTGTCAATCATAGCTGTCAATCAAAACCCACACAGCAAACATCAAAGCTACTATTTGTCTTTATATCTTACTAACAGAGGTAATAATTTCCAAAATGACCACCGGCACACTTATTAGTGGGCCAGAATTTAGTGATTGAGACCATAATAACTTGTTGAAAAAAATTATTGACTAGTATTTCTAGAGAGAAGTTGATGCTTTTTGAATGGGAATGTATGCAAAGCAGTAATATAAAGCCTTGACTTGCAAACACAAACACTTACTCTGAGCTATGCTTTAGGGTGCCCCTTGTGATGAACGGATGAGCAAGGACTTCACTGGGAGTTATCCTCTCGTTACTATCTAGTCGAAGCATTGCCTTCAGCAGATCGATGCACTCCTTCCTTTCATCAGCCTCCACCATTTTCAGGTTCACCAGGGGCAACTAATGTTGGGAACAAAGGGCAAATTCAACAGCAGTCAAGTCAGCTTTGCTATCAATCAAAGTCTCTCTTCAGCAGCTACAGTACCATCTACTTAAACACCTACTGTTTCCACATCGTCCAGGTTGCGAAAATGGTAGGCCCTGTAGGCACCGGGAGGTGTGTATTTGCCCCAGTACTCCTGAGGTCTCTGAAAGAAGGTGAAGTGGTTTTCAGACACTTCTTAATTACTTAATCAGGTTGACTTCTGGGAAATGTTGGAAACTATAAATATATAATCTTAATTAGAGAAGAGAATGTTAAGGATGAGATGACTTTGTGGTCTGAATGTGTGAAAACATTTTGTATTAATACATTCAAATGTGTGAATGTGTAAAAATGTTTGATCAAATTAATTCAAATGTTTGAATGTGTAAAAAATATCTTCACAAATAGATTTAATTTTTGAATCCATGAGGAGATCTGTAGCTGTGCATGACATTTTGTGAACAAATGAAAAAGATTTGCAAAAATGATTTCCGATGTGTGAGTACATAACGAAGATTTGCAAAGGTTTGCAGTTACAAAAAAGGTTTGCAGTTACACATCTATCTGTTTGTGGGTGGAAAAAGTTCACACAGAACTCAATTGCATGTGTGAATCCAAAGTTTACAGCTACGAGTCAAATCTACGAGAACAAATCAAACCTACAAATACAAATACTTTCATCCCACATTTGACACTTCCTCCTGAGTAGCCAATGAGGATGCTCTGAAATGCTGGGGGTGTGTCCGCTGAAGGCGCTGAAAGCATGCCACAACTGAACACCCTATGAGCCTCTGAACTTAACAACGCTCATGCCCAACTCCCATATAAATATACACAATTTAAAATAGGCCTTTTTTGTAGGTGTAAAACAAGCAACATAGATGATATTTTAAAAATAAAGTAACATTAGGAGCCATTGTTTAAATCAGCACTCAGTTTGTAGGTAAATGTGGACTTATATCAGGAAAAATGTTTTTACAAATTCGAATGTATTCATACAAAATGTTTTGACACATTCAGATATGGTGATACACAGCTACAATGCATATGACCCTAATTTTATTCCATACCTTCAGTCTCCAGTGACCTGTAGACCTTTTGACAAAATAGTCCGTTGAATACATCCCAGCACACAGAAGATGGTCTGGGGGAACACCAAGGAGCTCAACTATGCATCGCATCTGGAGACAAAACACAGCATCACATCAAGATATGCAGCAGGATGCAGTCAAAATAATATTAATTATAAACTAGTATAGCTCATTTCAAGGTGCAAGTTACTTTAAAGCTGTCAGAGATGCTTCTAAAACATAGACAGCACCCCAAATATACTGCTTCATGTAATATAGGATTACGTAAAAGTTTGTGATTGCTTTATTGGTTAGATTTACTGTTTTCCAGGAAGTCAGAGTTTTGTGACAGTGTCAGTGTCCTGATGTTTTTAAAGGTACACTGTGGAGTTTTGGCCACTACTAGCTAGGGCTGGGTATTAAACCTAAATGACTTACTGTATCATATTCACTGTTCCCCGGGAAGAGCGCGTCACCGAGCACCATGAACCCCATCACAACACCCAGAGACCACATGTCAATGGCCTCTGAAAATGGGAGTCCTATAATAATTTCTGGAGCCCTGAATACGAAACAAATGTATAATACAGGATGAGAAACACTGCCATATTTTAGCAAATGGCAGAAATATCTTACAAACTGGTAGAATAATGATTCATAATGATGCTCACCTATACTGTGTTGCTTGGTGAGTGCCCCCCTGCTTGGCTATAGAAGTGCGAAAAGCTAATCCAAAGTCAATGAGCTTCACCGTGAGGGGCTGTGCTTCTCGATCCACCAGCATAATATTGTCCAACTTTATGTCTGAATGGATCACTTTAAGAGTCTTCAGTGCATGTAATGCTGTGGCCATCTGCAAGTTCAAAGATCAGTGATGAAATTCACAGAATGCACCAACACTGACAGCTCTTTGTGTTGTGTGTTCTGATGGTACTGTATCCATACCTGTTGGACTACACTCCTGACTTCATGTAAATACAAAGGGATAAAGTCCCTCTGGTAGAATAAGAAGTCCCTTAAGGTCATATCCAGCATCTCGAACACCAGAGCACATCTGTTGTCTCTTAGCAGGAACGAATCAATAAACCTGACAATGTTGCACTCGTCCAGGTTCTTCCACTTGAAGTAGTTCAATAGACTCAACTGTAGATAATGACCACGACAAATTTGATGTTTAGTTGGTATATACACATACACACAAACACACATTACATCATCTCAGACTGATTAACTTAATAAAGTGGCATACTTCATTGCTTAAGCTGCAGCCGTGTTGTGGGATCTTTACAGCAACAGTCTCTTTAGTGTCCTGTTTAATGCATTTCAGCACCTCTCCAAAGCCTCCCTGTCCCAGAAAAGTCAACAGCTTATAGTTGCTGGGTAATGGGTAGAGAGTGCTCATGATGTTGCGTTTGTATTTGTTCCTTTTCATGATGAACTGATTGTCTTGATTGCTAAAAACAAAATGTGACAAAAGAGACGAACAGATTACTTTCATTTGTTATCATCTCATGATAAACACCTCAGTGTTAAAATATCTGTCTGGGGTCTAATCCAAACTAAATACATCCCCACTAGCAGCCGGAACTTCATATTCAATATCAAGCTTTTTATTTTACACAAAAATTAAGAGACAGCAGTGAAAGTATTAACCTACACTTTGTACTGACTGATTGAACTGTAGAATACATCCTCTCTTACTTTCAATATGAGTTCAAAATAAAAGTAGTAGCCGCACATGGTTAGTGTTAATGTAAACAGATCTTAATGTTGTATATTTCAGTCATCTTTCCTCTTCTGATTCTAAGTTCTCAAACATCTTTCCACATCAAAGAGAAAGAAACAATTGCGTACCTGTATCACGTAAGATTCTCAATCAGTTGAGTTTTTTGGATTCGTCCAGAGGTTGATTTTGTTTGCGTTTCAACTCTTCATGTTGGTCCAAAGTAAAATGTAAACTTGAACACAGAAAATCCTCATATGGGACATGAGTTCTAGAATCTCACTATGGTGTAATATTCTAGAGCTGTGTCATACAACATGGTTCCAAAATATGCAAATGGGCACCAAAAGAACTAAAACCAAATGAACACAGATATACTGTATACAAATAACATATGATCACACTACTCATGTACAATTTTATTTATTGTATTATTTTATCTGTTAACTCAGCCTTGGTTTTAGACCTGTCACAAACCACTTTTGGTTTGGCCCTGATGTTTGAGAATTTTTTCATCCAGCATGTAATGCTTCAAGTGATATACCCCCAGAATGGAGATATAATTTTTTTTACCAGACAGCGACTAAATATTATGTGTGTTAGCAGGTAAAAACTTAACCAAAACTAAAACCTGAAAATATTAACAACATTAACACATTTGAAGTATAAACTGTTGCTACATGAAAGCACTGTTCACATATGAAGAACTAACTGACAGCAGAACAAAGCTTGCTAGCTAGCTAGCTAAAGGTCCAATGCGTAAGATTTAGTGGCATCTAGCAGTGAGGTTGCAGATTGCAACAAGCGTAATACCCCTCCCCCTCCCCTTCCAAGTTGGTAGGAGAACCTATGGTGGCTGTTAAACTCGCGAAAATACGTCAAAGGTCCTGTCTAGAGCCAGTGTTTGGTTTGGTGATGGGGGACAAAATCCACAGTCCTCCTGTGCAAAAATGCATTTAAAAGTTTATCTGACACTAAAATTAAGCTTCAGTCGTCCAAATGAGTCAAATCAAGTAGATATCTTTCAACATTAGTCTTTTTAGTGCCAAAGTCTCTCTTTTTGTTACTTTACTTCCACCGCAGCTCAACAGGGAAACACTGTCTGAGGAAACACAAAGAGGGAATTTGATGCTACAAAGACTGTAAATGTGTCAGATATCTACTTGATATGACTAACTCAGACTGCAGAAGCCTCATATAAGCTTCACATCTACTTTTAAATACAGTTTTGCACTAAATGACTGTCTGGACACACTGTGGATTTTGGCCTCCATCACTTACATTGAAAGCACATTTGAAGGGGATCTTTTAACAGCCAATATGAACAGGAAGAATGATTACAGTGAGGAAAACCTCTTTCACGGTTGATAACAACCTGACTGTTGAAATAAATTGTTAACTTATCCTTTAGAGACCAATAAAACAATCTGATGCTGCACCATACAGTTTTGCGAAAGGATTGTTCAAAGATTGCTCATATAAGGTCTTTACCCATCAAGTAAGCGAACGGTCTGGTTGTTTAACAACAACAGTGTATATGATGAGAAATGTTCTTCACTAAACTCACATAAAGATCCCCTCCAGACATGTTTTAAGACATAATCTTCTTTGAATAATAACTTGTGTCTAATGTCGTTTTATTTGCAGAAAAGTTCACTTACCTTGTTAAAACTCTTAAAATGACAAATTACTCCTTCTCCCTCATTGAAAATCCAAAATCTATGAATATACAAATATTCTTCATTTCAAGTGTTTAACTCACAAGATCTCCTACTTCAATTCTCATGAGCATGTAATATGATATTTTGAGCACAGGAAAAAGATTTTTTGGAAGCACATTCATTATACTTCATATAGAAATATTATTTTCTAGTATTCGATGCAAAACTGGACAGTGTACAGAGATTAAGAGAGGGCAAATTAGTAAAACTGAGTGAGAGTGTGCTTCTACGGCAAAAACACAAATACATTTATTGAGCACTAATTTTTTTGTTTGCTCAAATGAAATAGTTATTTGTTCTTTGTTGTATTGTTTCTGTGGCTCAGGAGGTAGAGCAAGTTGTCCACTAGTCAGAAGATCGGCGGTTCGATTCCCAACTCCTCCAGTCTGCATGCCAAAGTGTCCTTGGGCAAGATACTGAACCCCATATTTGCTCCTGATGACTGTGCCATCAGTGTGTGAATGGTTAGTTTCCTCTGATGGGCAGGTTGGGACCTTGCATGGTATCCCCTGTACCCATTCAGCGTATGAATGGGTGAATGTGACTCATAGTGTAAAAGCGCTTTGAATGGTCAGGAGTCTAGAAAGGTGCTATATAAGCACAGTCCATTTACCATTTAATAATTTCTCTACAAAATATCATTTGTGCAGAAAATATTTTCCTCTTGTAGCTCAGAATTGAGACAAACATAATGCCATACAACCCTAGTTGGTTTTGTATTGAGTCTCTCACTGAATATTATTGGCTGGAAACCTTTTCAATCTGTGACAAAACTTCACAAAATTCACCACTGATCAGAACCATGTGTTTGAAACATATGATAAATATTTAAAAGTTATGGTGACAGCAGGGAATCTGTGAGCAGTTGTTGACGGTATTTTAAGGAGTATATGAAAATATCACAAACACAGTAAACACTCTTGTTGAATTTATGGGTAAAATAAATCTATTTGATCTATTCTGTTAAGTTGTGTTGTTGGCATTTTTAAGTATAATTCATTTTTCTATTTTGCAGGCATATACTCATTCAAACCCAGGTTAGAACTAGTATATAGTATGCAATTGGAGAACAGCTTTGGTGTTTGGCTATATAGTTCCTACTCACATCAGTAGATGGCGCCCTCCTGATGGTTAAACTCCTGAAAGACAGAGGAGAAAATGTCCTGATCAGCCTCTGACTAGACAGTTTTGCAAAGAATCAAGCCATCCGATGAGATCCAAATCAAGCAACGTTGTCAAGACAAAAAGCTGGACAACAAAAGGCAGATGCTGAAAATGCTGTGGGCAGCACAAAAACAAAAACCACACACCAAAAAAGCAGACATAAAAAGCACAAAAAGCTTAGAACCAGTGGGTTTGTGGTGAATCACATCCAGATCATGAAAAGTACAGCAGGACTTTTTGCAGGTTTGGGGATGAGATTAAAGAAGAGGAGAGTGATCACAAACCCACTGATTATGTCAAAGATGTTTAGCTGACATTTACAAAATAATATAACAAGCACAGGTTTTATTTCAGATGAATTCATGTGGAATGGGGAGGGGGGAGGACACTGCTGTTAGGAGAGGCTGGAGTTGATGGACGTGGCCTACCTCAGCTGCAGAGCTTGCTCCACACATTCCAACAGGCTCCTGCAACAGGAAGACCTGGTGTTTATCTGACTATGGGCCTGAATGGCCGATAACAATGGCAGGGAAGGAACCGGGAGTTGACTTGTATTGGTTTCTGAAGTCCAATAATGATGCTGATATTTGAAATGAGGCTATGGATTGCTGATATATTGTGCCAATATTTAAGAATAATTCCAGTTTATTCCTCTCTCAGGTCTCATAGTCTTATCCATCATTTCTATCAGTAATAATAACACTGAACTCATCAAGTTGATAGTGAAATGTATTATACACGGTTAAATTTACTCTGTTTATCAAACATGGCACCTGTGACCGTTTTCTTTCCATCTCACCAAAAAAATAAGGTCATATACACCACAGGAAATCAAATAAAAGATGATGTAGTCATTAAACATTATATTAACTGTTACTGCTATTAATATCCCTAATTAGTAATAATGCAACAAACACTCTCTCTGTAACTACTACTAGCAATAATGATTACATAACTTGTTGGCCCATTATAGCAGTCTAACTTCAAAAGGATCCATCATGTAAATCAAACAGCTTTAATATTCACATTCTCATTTCTGGGTTGTGCGTTAGTGCAACAAATCCTCAAATTTCCTCTCAGCTCACTGTTGACTTATTGTAGAACTCAACACATTTCACAGTTGACTTTCATTTATCAGATTTTTTTTCTGTACAACTCAACAGTGATAAGCTTTTCAATTTTCCATACAAAATGAAGTGAAGAGGAAAACAGGAAGTCTTACGGTGAGTTGTCTTCATCTCCAGACAGACTCCAGTCGTCATCATAAGAGCCCTGCTGAAAGAGGAGCCAAAACACAACATCTGGTCATATTCACGTATACTCATGTATGTCACAAATACTCATGTATGCCACAAATATACATGACAGTCACAAAAATATCAGTGCATTACCATATCAGGATAAGGTTCTGTGACTTTCCTCATCGGGGGCCCAAACTTCACTTGGTCAACTGAAAAGAAAACGTAATCAAAGTGAAATGACTGCTTTATTCACACAGAACAGAGTGTTTTATTAGAGTAAGTCACCAAAGAGCAGGCCAATGTCCTCCCAGACTATTGATTAGCACTCACTCTCAAGTGCATTGATTAGCATTAGCTGTGGCTAGCCACAGGATGCACTCTGCAGCCACACATCACCTATCGTGTCAATAATGAGCTGGCACTATGTTAGACTGGCACACAGCTACAGAGCTCCACACGGTGTAGCTTCTTTAGCTATTTCAAGGTGTGATGGTAATGTGATTATAATGATGCAGCTTTTGTTATTGTTTCATGCACAATAACAAAATGAGGGTTGTCTATAATCCAGATCCAGAATGCAATATTTTTCAATATTAAAGACAAAAGGTTAAAAACTAATTCACATACAATCTGACTTTAACGCCTTAAAGCGACACTATATAAATACACACTACAGCACTTCATTACAATAAAGGACAGTTATTGCTCATTTCTGGTATCCCCTAACTGTTTTACATCACTGTTAATTTCTTCTTAGTGTTTAAATAACATGATAAGACATTTAAAGTCTACCTCCACTCAAAAATGTGTTTTGCTTTTTTGTTACTACAGTTAGATGTTTGAGCTTCTCTGTGTGGAATGATGTATGTACAGAGTTTGTTTCCACCTCCATCTGCTGAAGGAGGAAAGTTTCTCTCAGCTCACTTTACATTTCAGTTGAGCACGTGAACCTACGAGCATGATTTGTGACATCACAACTAGTTTGGAGCCAATCATGGTCCAATGTTCAACTTACACTAGTGTGATGTGAAAACACAAACACTGTGAATGGACTTTACAGTGAAGTAGGAGATATCTTGTGTCCAGCAGGAAAACTTTTAAAATGAAAAATATTTGCATATTCGTAGATTCTGGAATTTTTAATAAGGGAGAGGAAGTAGATGTCACTTTAAGGTTTTTAACAAGATAAATTGAACTTTTCTTGTGGAAAAAAAACATATTTGACACAAATTATTATTCAAAGTAGAGTATTGTAATATATATCCTGCTTTGGTTTCACTGATAACTTGATGTTGATGTGATTAACAGGAGGAAGTGGGTCCTCCTGTAACTATGATAAACTTACGCTATTGGTTAAAAGTTTGACTTTGAAGCACCAGATGAGGAAATTATTCAACCAGAAAGCAGAAGTTGCTGTATCGACTCGGCTCAGTCAGTTCTCATGGTTTTGCTGAATGACTGCATCAATAGATGAAATGTCTTTCCAAATTTTTAAGTTCTGACAAGTTTCTGCAGTTGTTTTCTGTACAGTTTAGCAATGAATGGGAATAAACGAGTCTGATGTTTTAAGAAAATTGTTTTGTCCACCTTCCCAAAAGCCCAAAATAGTATGAAAACTTGAAGAGACTTTTCAATTATTCGATTACAATGATCTCTTGTTGAGTGGTAAAGCAGTTGAGAGCTGATTTGAAAGCTCCGCGCTGTGTTAAAATCTAACTGAAGCCAACAACTTCCCCAACCTCTTCTGTAGTGCTGTTTTTTCAGCATGATGCCATGCTGTTGCATTACTATTTATATTTCCTGTTGCCCTCCACAAACTACTAGCTGTCTTACCTCCCCTGATATTCAATGTGTTTATTGCATTATTTTGTTCTCCACTTTATCTTTAAGGGATACTTCCACAATTTTTCAAGTGTGTCTTAAAACAACAGTCAGGTGTCCATATGAACAGTGAAAGAGGTTTTCCTTGCTGTAATCATTCCTCCTGTTCATACTGGATATTAAAAGATCCCCTTCAAATGTGTTTTCAATGTAAGTGATGGAGGCCAAAATCCACAGTGCGTCCACACAGTCATTTAGTACAAAAATGTATTTAAAAGTTGATGTGAAGCTTGTATGAGTCTTCAGCAGTCTGAGTTAGTCATATCAAGTGGATATCTGACACATTTACAGTCTTTTTAGCATCAAATTCCCTCTTTGTGTGAAGTATAGTAACAAGAAGAGGTACTTTGGCACTAAAAAGACTGTAATGTTGAAAGATATGTACTTGATTTGACTCATTTGGACGCTGAAGCTTCATATTAGCTTCAGATAAACTTTTATATACATTTTTGCACAGAAGGAGGACTGTGGATTTTGTCCCCCATCACTTCCATTGTAAGTGGATTATGAAGGGATCTTCTAATGGTCAGTATGAACAGGAAGAATGATTACAGCAAGAAAAACATGTTTCATTGAAATTGTTTGATACTAGTGCCAATGCAGTACCTGAGCTGCTGTACCAAATACTAAACCATCTTTGTAAAATTGTCTGGAATTGGTCAAACTTTGATATTTTGATTTAAATCTGAAACAGTTTGATAAAAGGGTAAGTGAACAAGATCTGGTTGCACATTTGATGCCAAATTTCAGTAATTCACATTTTCTGATACAGGCACATTTTGGCCAGTACTGAGGTTCACTACTCAGCCTTATTTAGTGGTTATATCAGCCTCCTGAACGTGTTAGCAGTAGTTACAGCAGTAGCAGTAGTAGTGTTAACCTTCAGCCCATATTTGTCAGACTGACAGGTGTTATGTGTGCTTGTGGCTTGTCTATGAATAGTGCACTATATGTGTGGGAAGTTGAGGTCAACACCAGACTCATTTATGATATGGTACTGGGCAGAGTGTGAAGACAGACAATCACACCAGAAACACTTGCACTACAAGAGGCCGACAGGCAGTGCAGCGATATGAAGTCACTCAGGCCAGAGAGCACATAGAACTACCACTGTCTGTCACACACCAATGGCATGTTCTCAGTGCCATCCTCTGACGCAGCCTCCGTCCCACATGTATGGACGGGTTATAGGACGAGGGCAGCCATCAGCAGGCTGACTGAGAGGCTTTTGTCCTCAGTCGTATTATGGAGATTACAGCACTGAATACTGGGGGTTACAGTGGACAATGAAGCCACTCTTCAGCAAGTACAACCAACATACAGTATATTTAGACATGTGTGCATACAGTCACAAGCACTGCCATCACTGTACTTTCACATACAGTGTTTACACATGTCAGAAACAAACTACAATCCTGATTAATATTTAAGACAAAAGAATACACAAAAATATGAAGAAGATGGAGGACGGAGTTAAAGAAATAGTTCAACATTTTGGGAGATAAGTAGATTGACTATATTTCAGAGAGTTAGATGAAAAGATGTATTTCAATCTCATGTTGGTGTGTTACGAACAAAGCCGGAGGCAGTTAGCCTAGCTTAGCATAAAGACTGGAAGTAGGGGGAAACAGCTAGCCTGGCTCTGTCCAAAGCCGCCACATTAGCAGCTCTGTGAGGCTATACAGTGGTGGTTTGAGCTAACTGCAAACGTCAGCATGCCAACATGCTCACAATGATATTGTTCACATGCTGATATTTAGCAGCTGGACTGTTTACCAAATTCACCATTTAGGGTGCTAGCATGCTAACATTTTCTGCTTTGCACTAAACACAAAGAACAGCTAAGGCTGACATTAATTTGATGTGTATTTGACTTGATGGAGGTACTAGATGAAAAGTCAGGGAATCACCAGAGTTATTACATTTAATCCTGGGGGTGCATCAATGTGTGTATCAAATTTCATGGCAATCCATCCAAAAACAATGGTTCAGACATTTATCTCAAAATCACTAGAGGAAAAGTCAGAGGATCAGTCAGTAGGATTCATCGTCTGGGGAACATGAATGTCTGCACAAAATGTCAAGGCAATCCTTCCGATAGATGTTTCATATATTTCAGTCTGAACCAAAGGGATGAACCAACCAGCTGACAGATTGACATCTATGGAGCCATGCTGTTGGCCTTACTAAAAATACACCTATCAACACCACCACTGTCTTGCATTTGTTTAATCCATACACAAACAAAAATGTTGAGATTAACATGATGGATCTATTTCCTGACAGGTCATCCATCCGCCCAGCACATCTGTGACGCATCTCCAGCTATGGGGTTGCCAGATTCAGTGGGTGGTCACATGTTTTGGCTTTGGTCGCTGTACAGGCACGGTGGTAACCAACCTGCCAACCTCACTGTGAAGCCAAGGCTCCAAGAAGCTAACCCTAACTCCCCCTGAAACCATAAACTCATTCTTACATTTCTGTTTGTTTGGGGCATAAGTGTATTTCCCAATTGTTGAACAATTCTTTTAAATGGAATACATCAAACTTTGGGATGTATGTTCATCAATATCGGTATCATTTTTGTGCATCAAATACTCAGATTGGTCTAGGACATGTTTAGCAAAAAAACTGGAAACATCTGCCTTCCAACAAATCTAAAGATCATCAGACTGACATTTGATTCAAAATGTCATCCTTTAAATCTGTTGTGCATGTGTGTATGTGTGTGTATGGGTGTGTCCTCACATTGTTCCTCAGACAGGGTTCTCTCCACAGGCAGGTGTTTCCCTGCTGACTGAATCTTGTCAGGAGCCACTTCCCCAACCTGTCAACACAACACTTTTATATAACACACCAGCAAAAACCCTGAATCAGACTTTTTCTATCCACCAGCTCTGACTTTACAGAACACATAAATATCTGATAGCCAGTCTGTCCACTTGTCCCTGCCCTGGTATCAGTTCTGTTTCGGTCCTTGCAGCACTAACCTCCAGTTCGTTGTCATCTATGCTGTGTGTGGGGCTGTTGTGGAGCTCAGGGTTGTTGGCCATGTCCAGCAGCTCAATGACCAGGTTACGGGTCAACAGCTGTGTCACAAACGGATGCTGGAGGATGAAGCCACAGACTGATCATGACTTTGAACACTGATCAGGAAACTACGTTGATGTCAGAAAATAACCCAAAATGGTGTCAAAGAAAACCTCACAATACATATTAACTAGCCTTTTATCAATGTTCAAAATTTCACTCTATGGAAGGACATTGCTATACTGGTTACAGATCTCTATATCACCACTAACATATCTGCTTTGTTCAGCAATTTAAAAAATGTCGACAAGCGTGGTTGAGATGGATGCAATAACAATTCTTAAGTCAACATATTTCTTCAGTCGTTGTGAAAAACTTTAAGGTAACTGCTTCTAGCAACTGCTGCTGTAGCTTGAAAATGATGCCAGCAGGACGGATACATCACTGTGATTGGTTAGGGCAAACAAAACAACAGAAATCAGTTAACATGAACATGATGGCAGGCTAAATGAATCGTGTAAAACTAAATGGCCTGATGAGTCTGATTATCAGGCTCGGACATTGATGCTATGCTGGTTGGTTTCAATGAAACTGAAAGGAGGACTGCATGTTTGCATTATCTGTAGGATGCAACATGTTGCCTGTCTTCCACAGAATTAATAATTCATGCTCTTGATTTCTGTCTCTCGCACTCACGCCACCAAAACACATCTCAAATAGGATGAAGCTACACAGCCAGTCTATAATGATATATATACAGCAGCTTGTATGAGTTTACTACAGTGAGAGGAAGAGGCAGAGCTTGAAAGCTTTTGTCTATTAAATTGAGACCACATATTGCTAATTTGTGTGCATAAATTATCGAATCATAAATCATACTTTTTTTCTCTGTGACACCTTCTGGGATTTGTATGAAATAAGACAACTATTGACAAAAACCTGCCATAACAGCTTATTGGGTCATATTACATATTGAAAGTCAATCAATCAAATTGGAAGTTGTGCATGCAATAGGAGGAGGTCCAAATGAAAATGAAATTAAAAACTGCACAACAAAACTGAGCAAATCTGCATCATGAGAGCATGAGTTATGCTGCATTAGCTACTAGCAATTCCTGATCACACTATACAGACAGCAATTACCCGGATTACACTTGATACTATAGAAAGCCTGATAATCATGAGATGTTATAAGGAGTGGCTTTTTTTATATCATATCTAAACGTATTAATGGATAAAAAGAAAGAGTTCAGCTGACTCTGGCAGTGTGTGTTATTGCCTGTGTCTTGTGATTTGCAGAATTGATGTGTGGCATTTGTGAAAAATTGTTGGGTCATGGGGGGATAACAAATATTACATCACAAATTCAAATGCTGTTCATATCTGCATTATGTATTCCATTTAGTTACATGCCTATTGTTCTGGGTAGCTTCCACTGTGACCATATGGAATTGGGTATCTTGGGAATATGGGTATGAATGTGAGGCATTAATTTCCATGCTCTCTATGAAAAGAGAATGACCTTTTCTGGAAAAGGTTAAAAATAGAAGTCTTCTTCTATTTATGAGTAGTGCATATATGATAGCGCCTAAATGAAGACAGATGGTTTGCTAACTGCTTTTCATTAATGACAAGCTGTAGAGAACAAGCTAACCTGCAGCAGTGTCTCAGCTGACGGCCTTTTACGAGGGTTTTTAATGAGCGACATCTTTACAAAGCTTTGGAAACCTGTAGTCCTGCACAGACAAGGGGCGAGAGAAAGCAACAAAGTCAATTAATTGTTAAAAAAAGGAATATTGATAAGATTAAAAAGTAAAAAACAGGAATATCACTTCATGTGCTGTGTGACTTCAAAGGAAATAGTTTCAAAGAGAGAGAGAGAAAAAAATGCAGTACGGACAGTTAAACTCACCACTTGGTTTTATCCTTTAGTCTTGGAGGCTGGAAGTTGCTCTTGGACATCAACATCAGCGCTCTGAAACATTTTTTTAAATGTCACGGGCTGGAAAATGTCTTAATTGTTTACGTGCAGTGGCCGCTCACCGATAAAATGTAAACCAGGCAGCCAAAATCTTACATAACACATATCTGTACTGTTTATATCTCTGCTTTGACACCATGCAGAGTTCATTATTTCTGTGTCTCCAGTCGTCGGTGCTGTGCTGACTCACCTCATTGGGTGGAGGTCAAACATGGGGGGCTGGAGCTCAGCCAGCTCGATAGCAGTGATGCCCACAGCCCAGATATCACACAGGTGGTTGTACCCACCCTTCTTCTCCACTGCTGCCACCTCTGGAGCCATCCTGGACAGATTACACCAAGGAGGAGGAGGGAAATGTCAGTTTTAACACTCCTGAATAGGAAATATACACAATGTGAAGCAGACACTGGCCTTTTATTAATGCTTTGGTATCAATTAGTCATTGTAGTCCACCTGATATGACAGGGTTTGACTGGTTAAAGGATTTTTTTTAAAAAGGCTCAGTAATTTCCTGAAAGAGTTGGGCTCTGCAGTATTTTATTAATGCTACTCAAACAGTAGGAAATAGTGCATTTGTTGAGGACTATTTTCAGCAGTTGAGTATCGAGTATTTTTTGCAGCAGGACAGTGTGTGTGTAGGATTGAGAAAATAAACACAAGTGTGTGTGTTCAGTGTAACGGCGTGGCATATTGATGTGTTTTTAATAGTTTTTGGACAACAATGGAGATCTATGACACAGAGGAATAAGATATATCAGACTTTGGATACACAATACAATTACTAGGAAACATTCATTCTTGGTTTGGGTCATTTCATTAGATTTGTTGACAATAGAAGGAAATTGAAGCTAAATGTCCATCCTATTACCAGGTAGAGAGGCATTAAAGAAGTAGATCAAGCATTCAGTCACACTTGATGTACTTTGAAACATAAATCTTTGACAACAGTGTCTGGGAAATGTTGGCTTGCTCAGAAGCCCTTCTTTGCTTGCTGAAACAAAGTACACCCCAGGAGGCTTAGGACTGAGCCTTATCTAAAGAGCAGCTGGCTGGAGGAGATGGAGTACACGTCCCACAACAATCCCTGAAACATGTTTGTGGTACTGGCAACTTTTAGTGGGTGTGATTTGATTAAGATGGTGATTGACCCTGATCAATTCATGTCATATAAAATTTACCAGTTTCCAACTTTTCAACTGGATACTGTCCAAGTCACATTGATAATTACGACAGAGAATGTTCTGATCTGTACAGCACTCAATAATACAGAAGAGTCTCCACACTAAAGTTAAAGTGGCACCTGCAGTTGTTTGATGGCATTAAAATTTGCAAGGTGTGACCATGAAGGAGTCAAAACTCCAGCAAGACTGGAAGAACAACTTTATTATGAGTCCAACACATTTTGGCTCGAGGCCTTCATCAGAGTCAAGGTGTGACCACGGAAATCTTTCTCATCGCTAAAGCCGTGTTCAAACTGACATTAGCCCTGCACCAAAAAACGCAGCCCTCTCATTCATTTGAATGGGGGCAGTGGGAGTGCCAAAGCAGAAGGCTTCAGCAAAACAACGCAGGGTTGACCAGCAGAAAAAGTCGATTAGGCTTAATGAAACATAACGTGACGTCATCTGGACAATCACACACACATAAAGGTGGAGTTGTAAAAACCTGTCTTTGAGTATTATATACCTCTTTTGGTGTCTGCGAATCTTCAAACTCATAGATCTGTTACTCAAAGTGTTGTTTGAATGCATTCCTGTTTTCGGTTTGAATGCCATACCAAGTTCCATACCACATGATGTGACTGTGGCATAAGGCAAGGACACTATCAATTGTGGGTAGTGCAGTAGCCACGGTTTCTGGAGAACTAGGAGTAGTCGTAAAAAAAAAGTAAATATCTCTGTTTCCATCTTTTGCATGAATTTTGATCTTTTTTTGTCTAAGGTTTTGTTGTTGTGTCGTGTGGAAAACTCTGTATAATTATCATTTTTCTGGCTGTAGAAATGGCCAAATATAAAGACAAAATATTGCCTGTGATACTAAAGGCTGTGTGTTCAATAAGGGCAGGTGAGTGCAGCTGCATTCATCTTACCAGTAGGGAGTTCCTATGAAAGACTTCCTTTTGGCCACAGAGGCACTGATCTCTGCTGCCACTCCGAAATCAGCTGGACACAGAAGAGACAGACAAGAGTCAAAGCTGACAGCAGGTGAAATCCAATATAGACAGTCTAATTAAGCCTACTTAATGAGTGTGAGTAGTGTAATGGGTATTGCAGATGTGCACGTGTGTCTAGATCACCACTGACCCAGTTTCACGTCTCCTCGTTCTGTCAGAAGGATGTTGGCTCCCTGCAGAGACAGCATACACTGATGTTCACGCATGACAAAACACATCATCGTAATGTATGATGAAAATAATGTGACAACTTAACAAAGCTTAGAAAACTGTTGTACCTTTATGTCTCTGTGCATTTTGCCTGTTTCGTGCAGGTGATACAAACCCTGGAAAAAACACAGAATGTTAATGAGCAGAGCTTCCTGTTTCACCATGCTGATTTAATGGTTGTCAACCATCACATAGGCCTTAGCCTGTTGGGTGGGGTGGTGGGGGGATTCCAACACTCAGAAACATTACTCCTAGAATAGTACTTGGCTCCAGGTTTTCTGTGCGTCAGCTAATTCCAGGCAGTTTGATTAAATACAACGTTAGTTAAAAGGGACGTGTTCTGCACATTTCCAGGTCTATATTTTTAATCTGGGGCTCTACTGGAATATGTTTGCACGATTTACAGTTCAAAATACTGCTTATTTATCTTATACTGGCTCTTTATGCAGCCCCTCAGTTTAGCCTCTGTGTCAAACAGGCTGTTTTAGCTCCTGTCTCTTTAAGAACCCTTTCCCGAGGAGCCCACTCTGTTCTGATTGGTTAACTTCTGAAAGCTGCGTCACCCGCCGTCTTCCGCCAGCTCCACAGACTACGTCAACAAATTAAATGAAACATAGTAGTAGGATTTCACTACTTTTTTTTGTGCTTTGCTCAAAATGTCAACTCCTCAAATACATCCCTTGACACCCCTACTCCGACCGCAATTTTGGAGGATCAAATGAGGACTCAGCGACCAAAGCTGTTTTTCTGCAGCTGAAAAAGAGAGAGCTACTGCGAGTGAGCTGCGAGCATGACCGAGCTAGAGAGAGACGGTGTGGCAGTGATCCAGCAAGGAGAGGGAGCAGCGATAGAGAGGATGAGAGAAATAAAACATTATTTTCTGATTGTTTCATGGCGGTTATGATATAAAGCAGAAATAAATAACCATCAAACACTCAACAGATGATTTACTCCTCTGCATTTCTCTCTGTGTTGGTTCTGTGGTGTTGGCATTTCAAATCTGATGTCTGCAGTGCGCAATAGGAGGATCAATTGGTGCATGTCAAATGAGAGGCGTCAATTATCGCTTTCGGTGCATTTGGGCCTTAAGAATCATGTGTAGTATATCTTTAGGTTTTGGTGAGCTGAAGACAATTTTTCACCCTGGTGGACAATAAAGATATATTCTATTCTATTCTATATAAATAACAGAAAATCACAAAAAAGTATAATATCTCCCCTTTAAGAATATCAATATTAATTCTAGTTGGGAACCTTTGTTGCATGTCATTCCCCTCTCTCTTTCTGAATTGCCTGTCTGTATCTCTATTGCTACAAAAAAAACCCAAAAAACTACTCTAGGCAGCTAGTTAAAACATGGGTATAACATAAAGACACCTATTAACAAATTAATACAAGGAGATAAATAGTATAATAGTAACAGAATAAACAGTAGCAACATTTAAAGTAGTAGTAGTGGAGGTAGTGCTACTTGTAGTAATACCATTAGCACAGAGTACATCATGATGACAACAATGACAAAATTACAGAACTAGTTGCACCAACAACTATAATATATAAAACCCTAGACTAGTTTACTGTTCTTATTCTATTTATTTGTGTATTTCAGATGTAAGTGAAGTAACCCATCATGTCTTCTGCAGTAGTAGTACTGATTCCATATGTGAACGCCACAATCATGGTTTAAATTAATCTATATGGGTGCAAACACACTAAAAAAACAGATTTGAGAAAAATAAAAAAAATAAAAATTGGATTATGAAAAGGAAAGCTTAAAAAGAAACCAAGAAAGATGGAAGAGAATTTGCAAAGCAGGGCAAAAGGTACACAAAAATGTTTGTATATAAAGTTGGACTGCAAAGGATGAATTCAAAGGCAGTGGACTTGGGAACAATTTAACTCTAATCACTCATAATCATTCTGTTTATTTAGATATGGTGCAAATGTCACCAAAATACGGATCAACTAAGAAAAGTGCATAATTATTTCCCGCTTACCATTGTTAATTTTTTCAAAACAAAGGCAGACAAGACTTTTGTTGCATTAGTTGTTTGCAGGGCTTCCCTCCTTATTTATTCAGTGCCAGACTCTCCTGTGGTCTACCATCCTGATTATCCAATAAAACCTTGCAGTGAAGATATGACCACTCAATAACAGAATAGAGACTGCCTGGTATGTTTTGCTCTGGACTCTGTTATGCTGCAGCAGCATTTACCTCTACAGTATAGTTAGTGGTCTGGCAAGGTTAAATACTATTTAGCTCTTCTGTGGCTGGGAAAAACATATGACTCATTCTCTCAGCAGTGTATCTTTAGAGATTCCACAATGCAACAGCAACAAGCTGCCTCTCAGACAAAGAGTCTTACCTGGAGAGTTTCTCTGCAGACATACGCTATCTGTTTCTCCTTTAATGGGCCCGTCACTGTGAAGAACAGTTTGATTAATAGCTCATACACTCAAGAAGAAGGGGGGAAAAGAATGAACCTGCAGGTGTATTTCCAAAAATAGAGAACTGGCTCTTAAAAGTTCATTGTGCCGACTCTTATATCTGTTTTACAGTAATTAAACAAATGTTTCCAAATGAACGTGGTGATTATGTCTGCTGTCTTACCCAGAGTCAGATCAGTTTCATACCTATGCGTCTAGAAATAGGTCCAGAATATATTTAGTCTAGCTTAGCATAAAGATTGGAATCAGCGCTAGCATATCTCTGTCAAAACAACTCAAAATCTGTTTTTTTACATGCTGGATCTTGTTCATCTTGTTAGAAGTTGTGCAATCTAATAAGACAACTGTCCAGTGTTTGGAAGAGGGATTTTATTTTTGACAAAACTAGGCTAGCTGCTTCCCCCTGCTTCCAGTGTTTGTGCTAAGCTACGCTAAACACATTCATTTATCATTTATTCAATTATGAAAAGCAGTGTAGGAAAAACTATAAATGTCAGCTTTATTGATATAATTTTAACTATGAGTCACATATATCAGAACTCTCTGACAGCTAAAATATCTCCCACAGAGAACTACAGAAGTGTCAACAAACTGCTGGTAAAATGGCGACAAACCCACCATCACTCTCAGTAACATGTTAAGAAAGTACTGTATTACAGTACTAAATCAGCCAGGTAACATGAAAAAAATTGCTAATTAAGGCTTAATTTCCATTTTTGATGTGACTGAAAGGCTAAGGGAAAACATCTTTGAATAATCTGTGAACAACAGGGGGTTCTTCCATTGTTCCCATTCTGCCAACAAGGCATGAATGCAGTATTATATCTGTACTGGAAACATGAAATTGATAATCTTTTTCATCTGCTCTGGGTAAGAAACAAAACAAAAACAACAATTTTTAGCTGCTACTTTAAAATTATACTTTAGCACATTTTGAAATGCAGATAATACAAAAATTTGCTTATGTGGTACATTCAGAATCTTATTTTTTTTGTATTTGTACCATGGTAAATATCCTGAAGTGACCCTCCACCGCAGTACTCCATGCAGATCCACAGCTTGGTGTTTCTGGAGAGAGACATAACTTTTATCTTGCTGTTCGACATGTGTTCTGTTTGCAGGGATTGTGTAGAACAACACTGTAGCACACAGTATCACTAGAAAATACCTAAAAGTTGACACTCCCTAATGTTATGAAGCTAATGCATTTACACCCACTAACACATACTTCATCATTCATAACCTGCTGCACCAACAATCTAACTAAGCACTAGAAAGAGTGGGAGAGGAATCCAGCAGCAGTGTGGGGAAATAAAAGTCAAATTCCACATATTTAAGTCCACCAACAATCCCAGGAATTTCCACACATCTGAAGAGGACAGGCTGACAACAGCAAGCACCTGTGGTAGCTGCCGAAGTAGGCCACAATGTTTTTGTGCTTGCACTCCTTCATCATCGTGATCTCCTGCTGGATGGAAGTGATGTCATCACCTGAACAGACATACGGTTTAGTCAGTGTTTTCTTACAACAGTCTGGTGTCAGACAGTGCAGAGTTCATACAGCTGCAGTGAAATTATAGAGCAGTAAACCATAGGGTTAGACCTGTTACTGGTATATGAGGCTGATGTTTATTGGATGTTTATTTAACAGTAAGTCCGTTGGCATGCTATTGATCTAGCATGACACATTGCTGGTAGTCAGCATTAAGCTTTAAAAACAGTACATGTCGTCTATGAAACTACCATGGAATTCACTGGTCACCCTTTTAAGGTTAAAGCTGAAAAATGCAACTTTATTCAGTCTCACTGCTACCTCATCCAACAGTGCGAGATGACTCAAATGGTGTAAGAACTGCAGTAAAATATCAGAGTTGTTGGAATGTTGAATGGAAGCCTGAAGGTCAGGCTACAACTGGAAAAAGTACCAGTATACACCAGTACCACTATTATACTACAGATTTTGAAGTGTGAAAAAACCCAAACATGGTGTAAAATGTAATAGGCTGTTTTTTCCTCCAACATGTAAATGGATATGTTAATAATTTATTACTTTAAAAAATGGAAACTTTAACTTTAATGGTGCCATCCATTGCTTGTTTGCTGTCTTACCCAAATGCCACTTCACACTGAGCGTTAACAGCATTGTTACAGTTTCATTTTCATGTCACCCTTTGCGAGATGGGTATGGCTATGAAGTACATAAATAAACATGACACAGCTCTAACCGCCTGCCACAGTGAGACTGTTTTGGACTGACGACCAAGGATTTCACCATATTTCTCTTATGGTTGTTAAATTTACTCTGGAACATTCCTAATTCACACAGCGTGTCTGGGCCTTAAAGACAGTGAAAAATACATTTTCCAAGCTCTAACCTTGTCTCCCTGTGTTAATTATGAATGTATCCCTAATACATGCTAAATATGTGTCAAACTTTTTTTGAGTATTTCTACATCAAAATCCCTCTTTTCTTTTCCTATAAAACCTGAAACTATTTTTGATGACTCATCTTGAATTTGGGGGCAGTAACATCAATGTATCCAATCAAAACCACACTGATCATATAAAAACACACTTGTTAGCTAATAGGTAGCTACCAGAGCAATATCTGAGTAGGAAGTATGTGTGGATTTCAGATGGCAAAAATTTAATTTAAATTTCCAAAGAATGTGGTTAAGGGTCTAATTTATGATTTTACCCTCATCATCCACCTCCCAATCAATGTTCCAATGTTCAATCTGTAGCTAGCCTAAGCGGTCATGTACAGCTCAGTACAAAACTAGCCTATACAAGTACTGCACATAAGTTTAATAGTTCAGCACTCTATTATTTACAACAAAATTATGAAATTATAATTGTTTCTGTAGGTCTTTTAATATGCTTTAATGAGTAGTGAGGAGTACTGCTGTTAAAAGCTACTGATTCAGTCAGTGACAATGTTTACTCAGTAAAGTCAGTTCACTTCACAAGATTTGCTGATAAAGATTTGTGCAAACATGTACTAAACACCTCTACTGAACACAAAGACACTCTGATTTCACTGTGACTTTAACATAACATCACTGATAGATCCAGGATATGTTAGCTTAAATCATCTTAGCAAAAAGACTGGAAACGAGAGAAAACAGCTAACTGTTCTGTCCAAAGTTATCTAATGAAATTGATATTGATCTTCTCTTCTGACACATGTATAGTTCCCAAAATATCAAACTGTCCCATTCAAAATCCACTTCAAAGCCAAATTATTAAGATAAAGAAAACATAAATCAACCTGTAGCAGCTGTTTTGCAAAGAAGCAGTTATGAGCATGTTGTTTCAAGTTTGGACTGTTGACATACCAGGGTCGAGCTTGACAATCTTGATAGCTGCCAGTTCAGACGTCCTGATGTTACGAGCCTGGATGGAGATGAAAAAATACAACTGATTATGTAATATGTTAATACAACCATATATATTATATTCTACTTTTTCTGTGAGGCCATTGATTATGTATAGTTAGTACAGGAAGAAGGGATATTGTATATCTCCAACCTTTAGGCTCATGTAACCTGATTTGAAGTTGTTCTTGTAAATGTAGTTTGATATTTACATGCAAGTAAATGTAAAGTCAAGCTTGAGTAACACATGAAGCATACTTTATATATCATCTCCATCATTTTGGCTTTTGTGTGCCATGAATGTATTAAGGAGAACAATTTTTCTCCCTATAAACATTATTAATAAAACTGCACTTATGAAATGTTGCACCAGCCAGTGTGTTCTGCATCATTTCATGTCATATTCTGAATGGTTGGTTTGTAAAGATGGGTCATAACAACAGTCACATTGTGAGAATTTGGTCTTCAATTTCTGACACTGTCAGATTTTTGCCTCAGGCTGTCTTTGGTCACCAAATTGGTCATCATTTGATGTGTCTCACAGTGAGATCTAGGACACTGTTTTGGATTGACGACCAAAGATTTTACCATGTTTCTCTCACAATATTGTCAACTTTTGTCTCAGACAGCCCAAAATCACACAGTGTGAAGGAGAATTCACATTTGGACTAAGATAATCTTAGCCTTAAGAGGCTTTTGGGAAATGGGGTCTAAATCAAGTGTTTCCAATCTTCTTCTGGAAGACTGGAAACTTGTTAGTCCTGTGCTCCCCTTGGCGCTATTGGACTGACCCTCAGATACATTACATTACCTTATGCCAGCTTTACACCAAACGACTTTTAAGCGATTTCACTGTTGCAGGGAGTTTTTCTAGTTGTGGCGTACTCGCATCATCTTGATCGTTTGGTGTAAGATGGTCATAAAACCTAGTACGAACAGTCTTAAGACAGTCTTTTTCACATCTTGATGTTCCAATAAAATCAAACATGTTTAATATTATCTGAAGTTTTAAGCCTTGGATCATGCAAATAGTGACGTTCAATGACGTGAACATTGTCAAGAACCAATACAACAACCTTCCTGTTTGGTGCTCTCTCTTTGCAAAATTATGATACATTGTCCTTAGATGTGAGAGGGTGTCAGACTTTACTTTTTTAACAGTTTTTTCAAAGTCTTCTAGTGCATGGCAGGCATTACACTGCCGCGGAGCAAAAAAAGAGACATTTCATTGCACAGCCTGACTTCAATATAGTAGGAGCAATACACCATACATACAATATGTATATTACACACTTTTTCTTAGTATTTCGGTGCATTGTTTGCCTTTGTTTGATAGCAACATTGTAGAGGTGGCAGGAAATGAGGGAAGAGACAGGAGGGATGACATCCAGCAAAGGTCCATGGTCTGACTCCAACTGGGAAAATTGCAATCACATGGTCAGTGTGTGAAATCCCAAGGCCACTAGAACACCCTGACATACATGCATTTAAGCACCTTCACCAGACCCATTCAACTTCCTAAATCGCACAAGCAGTATCACTTTAACCCAGCCCAACTTATGTAAGATTCATAACACTACCTGCTAAATATTGCTCGGTGCCAGGGGAACACACCTCTCCTTTGTTCTGCAAAACAATGTGGTTGGGAGTCATCTATGGCAAGGTGCTCATGCAGATGGGTGTCTTGCTGATGCGTGTCTTTGGCAAATATTATTCTTAGCCATGCAAAATGATATGTAATTGATCTAAAATGTACCTCTTTCTCAAGGAGATTGAGGTTATGCTTTAGTTTCTTGGCTCATGACACCTCCAGTCAACCCACAGAGCAGACGGGGGTGCTCATGTAACAGACATATATGTACCCATGCTGTGGTAGAATGTATTATTGTGGTTTTGAAAGCCAGACTGATGTGCCTTCACACAGCTGGTAGCAAGCCGCTCCATGCCCTAGAGAAAGCACGCCAAATTATATAAGGATATTGTGTTTTGCACAACATTGCAATAAAAAATGGTTTTGCGTTACTGAAGGCAGCACCCACACAGGACATGCTCACTGATCCCTAACAAGGAAGAGCCTCTAAGATCCATGAATCATTGGGCAACAACTCATTGCACAAGTTTAATCCAGGCTGTGAATACCAAATTTATTCGGAATGATTAAGTTCAGAGTTTATACATTTTATCGGCATGAGGATATTGGGCATCAGTTAGTAGGTTAGTTGGTAGCCAAACTGTCAGAAATTTCTTTTAGTGTGGCACACGTTCTGCACACACTTCAAGATGTCCTCCTTGTTTTACAGGACTGCATTGCAGATCACTTCAGGCTCCAGCAGGACTTCAGTATCCATACTTGTCAAACTTTTCTTTTTACTCTTGGGTGCTGCATTTCTGAATTACACATGACCACAAATGGAATGGAAAACATAGCCTTACATGACAACTCTCACAAATGCATAGTTACTAACTCACCAACACACAACAAAATGCACACTTTTAAACACACTTGCTCACGAACAAGAACTTATAATTTCAGTTTTTGTTTTATTTCTGTGCAATGACAAACATCTGGCCCTTGCCCCATGGGATTACAAGACACCGCTATTTTACAAAACATGCATCTTCTCATGAATGCGCATTTGATCATTAACGTGCACTTACTCACAAACATGCATTTATTCAGAAACACACATTTATCCACAAATGCTCACAAACGTGCATTTACAAAGATGTACTTACAAACACACGCTTACTCACAAACTTTCTCATGAGCTTGCACTCACTCACAAATGTGCACTTACTCATGAACATGCACTTATCACAGATGCACATTTACAAAGATACTCTTACTCACAAAAACGTGCTTAATCACAAATGTGCACTTACAAACACACATTTACTAGTGACAGTGCACTTACAAACATGTACTTCATTACGTTAAGGTGGCTTTTATGAAGATGAAACAAGCAAGGAAACCAATGTGTGTGTCAAAGTAAAGATGTTTTGCAAATCAGATGTGACACACTTGTGCAAGCAACTTTCTCAAAAAAGGAGACGTTTCAGAATATACATATATTCTTGCATGAGGACCGTTGTTGTTTGATCTATCACCCACTAAATTTTCCTAACATAGTGTCTGAAGACATTAAACAGTGTTTCCCCTAGGATGACTGCTTACAGGATAAAGTGAACTCAGCAGCCACACATTTCTCCGTTTAGCATCTTCAGATTATGCTAACCCATTGTTGCTAACTTTGGAGCTAACTCCCTTTACTTTTCCAGCAGTTGGGGAAACAACAGATGAGTTTTCTTGGTATTGAGAAGCTGCATTATTTATTAACTGAAACACTGTAGTCTATATTGTACATTTGCTGCCAGATTGACAACTTACTGCTAACCTTTTCCTCTGCTCCGCTCGCATTCACCATCATTTTTCTACCACTCGCTCTCTCACTCAACCACTCACTCGCTACGCAAACACATTACACACTGCCCTATTCCTTAAAAGGAGCTGCGGTACAAAGAGTTTCCCAGGCAACGACACAGAGGTTAACTCACGATACAGCGCTGCACAGACTCCCAAACACTACTGATTTAATGAATGGGTATTTGGCGTTATTTTTGGCATTAAAAAAATATTTTTCTTGGCCTGGCGGGGGTTCTCGTTGGCCTGGCAGCCCGCCAGGACTGTACAATTATAGGGAAGACACTCTTAAGACTTGGTTGGAGCTTTGCCACTTGCCTGATTCATCAAGATAACAATACCTGGGCAAATATCCAACAGCTCAGTATGCTATCTTGATGATGAAAGATGTATAATTAGTTTAGCCTGCTATCTCACCTTGGCTTTAACCTCATATTGATTCCACTGCATGGGCAGTATCGGCAAAGAGAGTTCTCTCCTACTGGCTGTCCCAGACAAGCCCCAGGTGGGTCAAAGTCAGATAGACTGACTGCAGTATCACTGCACTATGGAATTTTCCTTTGACTGTGCGAGTAAGACTAGCTCACTGCAAGGGTAAAAAGGTCAGAGTTCACCAAACACATTAGAATTCATTATCTAAGATCCATGAAGATTCACAGAATTTCTTTTAAAAAAAGATCTAAAACGTACCTCTTTCTCAAGGAGATTGAGGTTATGCTTTAGTTTCTTGGCTCATGACACCTCCAGTCAACCCACAGAGCAGACAGGAGTGCTCATGTAACAAACATCATATATGCACCCATGCCGTGGTAGAGTGTACTATTGTGGTTTTGAAAGCTAGATTGATGTGCCTTCACACAGCTGATAGTAAGCTGCTCTATGCCACAGAGAAGGTACACCAAATTATATAAGCATATTGTGTTTTGCACAACATTACAATAAGAAACGGTTTTGCATTACTGAACGCAGCACCCACACAGGACATGCTCACTGATGCCTAACAAGGACCAGCCTCTAAGATGCATGAATGATTGGGCACATAGCAAAAATTTAAGACAAGATAGAAAGAGAGAGAGATAGACAGAGAGAGAGAGAGATGTACTGTAGTGATTAGTGCTGGGAAGTTCAAGTTTTTGAGTTGTCTCAGTACACTCAAGTCCGAACTTCTAAATGTATTGAGTATTTCCAGTTTTCTGGTACTGGATGTTGCGCACCTCTCAGGCCACTATAATAAAGGACACTCAAGTTTATGGGTTTATATGTACTAAACGGCCATAGCGCAGCAGTGAGGCAAGTGCATACAGCTATGGTAATACCCGAGGGTCAAACATGTGTCAGTTAGTCACATCCTGCACTGCTTAAAGCAGCTAAATGTCGTCACATAGCACTCAAGTTTATAACCACAGCTTAAGGTTGTAATGCTTCTATTTTTTTTATCATTGGCAGCTTGTCTGGTAAAATAAAACAAAACATCATATTTGTTAGTGTCAGACTTTAGAGTGCGGGTATATGGCTACTTCCTGGAGACAGTACATATCAGTACAGACCTGATATGTATCAAACCCACATGGCACTTTAGATTCATTCGTTCATTTTGATAAACAATTTCTTTTCTATGAAATATCCAACTAGCTTATCATGTAAACATACCGAAAACCAGCAAACAAGCTCCTAAAAATACAATAACAATGTTCCATAATGGATATTAACCTCACAATTTTTTAAGTATTGAATATTTCAGTCAAAACACAAGTGATAGTAAAACTAGTCCAGGTGCAATCCTAACCAGTTCAGGATAAAACTGTGACCAAAGTTTTCTCACAATAACAGGGAAAAAGTGATGCTGGATGTTGTTTCAAGGCAGTCATACTATGTTTTTAACTTCCCCAATTCTTCCTGGGAACATCAGTCATGCCATTCACTGACTGCACTGACGTCAGACGGACTGCTTTTTCAGTCTGGGCATCCACAACAAATGAAACAGCCACCGATGGGATAAGCAGGTCGCCTCAACACAACCTGTGGCTTAGCTGTGTTCACTTCCTGTTTTCTTTCCTGTTCTACCACAGGGCTTCCTGTGACTACAGTGATAGTAACGTCTGAGATGGTTTTTACACAGCAAAGGCTGAAATAACAGCCTGTCAGTGTTACGTACAGTGTGGCGGGTGGGAAGTAAAAGGTGGCTTCACAGGACTTTGATCAGACACCCAAATGGCCTCTGAGTCAGAAATGCTGTACAGTCTCAGGCTAAACTATTAACGACCCCATTTCCTTCTGAATGCAGATAAAAAGCATGGCGTGTGCTCTACATAGATTTAAACCAAGCAGACAAATTTTAAATCAGCCATAATTGATTTCTTGACTACTAGAACAAGCTGTAAACACAGCTTTGGCATATTATCATCTCATAAAGTTGTTATGGAGAATGTGTTAGCCAACAGTTTTATTTACATATCCAGCAGAAATGGAGCAGCAGCATTCATTTGGTGTCATGTTTCTGGATTTAAATCCAACATTCACTCTCACTTTACTCAGTCATTTGATCCATTGTTGATGCAAAATTTTGGATCAGAGCAGCTTTAAGGTCTGAGACAAAAGCCCAGTGCTGTACTACATACTGGAGCTGTAAAGCATACACTATGTACTAATACTGGAGGTGCACTGTTTGACTGTTTGTTCTCTAAGATGTTCCTATAGCTAAAACTCTACCCACAGTTTCTTCTAGATATGATCAGCTCCTTTATTTCTGTTAGTGATAGTGATAGACAACAGTGTTCAGTAACACCACTCTCAAAAATGAAGCAATCTCTGTCGCAATGCTGGTATTTATTACGGCATTTACCAATTTGCCAGTGTGCACTATGTTCTCACAACATGATTAGAACTAGTATCGTATGCATGCTGGACAAAGTGCAAATCAAATATGTGGTCAATCGGGAGATCAGTAAACCATTCTCACTACTTTAAAAGTGCAACATTGAACAGAACTTCACTAAAATCACACAAGCAGCCTCATCAGCTTCATTAAAATCTTTATCAGGACACTTCAAACATAGTTCTGGTCAATACTTTAGTTACTATTCTAAATGACTGCACATGGTATAACCAACTACTGATGCCTCATGCTGTCACATATGAGATGCCACATTACCACTGGTGAAACTAACCTAACCATGGGTTAAACTCACTGCAAACATAACCAACGCCTGTTTACACACATTCGGCCTTTTTAGTCATGCGGAACTGCACAGACTTGCCAAATGTGGCCAATCACTTGCATGGAGACATTTGTGTCATTCACATTATCATTCACATATCTATGTATCACTTGGGCTGGGTAATATGGCAAATATTTATAATATATTTGAGAAAGTTTTGTGGAGAAGAAAGCAGCAAAATTGAATGTGCATGTATTTGGATTTTTATTTACATGTCATTTTATACACAACACTGCGTACTACCTAGAAATGATAAGTGCAGGTTTAACTAACAGCAGCTTTATAATTGTATAATAAAATGGAATCACGAAATGTTGCTTTCCATTTCACAGTTTTAACAAAAACAAGCACACTATGCTAACATGATGACAGATAAATACGAGCAACACAGGAAATGGAATTCCACTACATGGTGCTGTGTGTGTGTGTGTGTGTGTGTGTGTGTGTGTGTGTGTGTGTGTGGGCAGACTGTTCATAACGTTGCAGTGATTTGTAGCTTCTTCCTCATAGCTGCAATCAGTTTTCATAAAATTTGGCATTGGAAACTTCTGTTAAAATTTAAATTAATATTGTTTCATGAAAGAATGTTTGATCTGTCCATATCTAATGTAATGACATTAAGTAAAGATGATGTGTCTAAATTATTCTTCTGATTAAAAAGACAATTTGGGAAAACCGTTTCAGAAGAAAGGCATACATATTGAGGATTAAACACCACACATATTATCAAAGCTTAAAAATATTAAGGTATTTTACAGCCATATTGTTCTGCCAAACTCCACATACTTGGCTATAATGAGTTAAGAATAATCCACAGTCTTACAAATGCCCACAACTATCTGAAAAAACTTCACTTCCGCAGCACAAAATATGCAGAGTGCAGACTTTGTAATCTACTCCCACATCTCTGAAATAATGCAGCTGGCAATGCAGCTTTGATTATGGCACAAATGAGAAGAAACACAATAAGGGAAATGAGCAGCTGTTTCTTCTCACAGCTGAAATCTAAAAGAAGAATCTAAATGAGCCCCCAGTAGAACAGTACATAGGCCGGACAAAGGCACCAATCTGTCCTCAGCGTTCCTTTGACTCATGATAAACTGCTCCTGTCCGCTTCCAGTGTCATTTCATCAGAATCACAGAACAAAAGCTTTCTTTCTAGAGCCTCTAATTTCTACCAACATTAAACAGTCATACAGGAAGAGACTAATCATAGAGGGCACTGGCAGTGATCTCACTATCTACATTTACTGTTAAATCCATGTGCCAACCTCATGCTAGTCTCTGTGAAAACATGTGAATAGAAAAACCACCACAAACGGCTGTCACGGACTCTTGATCTGTAAAACAGTGTATGAGAAGATATGAAACCAATCTCACACTTTATGCTCCTCAGCAGCAAGTCTGGCTGCTAGACTGCAGAGTGCTCACAGCGTTTACAGCCTGCTTTACTGTAGTCATGTAAAGAAGACGAACAGAAAGCAGAATCTCTCTCAGATCCTATGAAATAACATCTGGGTGTTTTAATATGTTTTGTTAAAGTCGAAATATGTTTCAACTTTTGAGTTTATGTAGAATTTTTTCTTATTTTCCTGTGTATATATTGATGCCACTTGTGTCCCAACGTGTCAAGATCTTTGCTTGGGAAGATTCAAATGAATAGCAGCAAGTTTGCTTTCACATGACTAATCAAGTCCCTCTTGATGTTAAAGGATACATCTGTTTTCATTCTCATGTCAAGAAATCCGATAAAAAAGACCAAAAACAATGTGTTTGTCTCTCAATACTTCCTGACTTCCCTAACCTGTCTGTCCCAGCCAATCGGTTCCTCCTGAAGATGTGAATCTGTTAAAATAGCTCAGTAATATATAGTTTCATTTTTTTTAAAAAGCCTCAGTAATTTCCTAAAACATCTGGTCACTGTAGTTTTTAATCAAATGTTACTCAAACAGGAGGAAATAGTGCATTTGTAGGGGACTATTTTCAGTGGTGGATGAATCCACATTTGGTGTTGTAGTGAGTATTTCTGGCAGCAGGACAATGTGTGGGATTGAGTCAAAATAAACTCCAGTGTTTGTGTTCATGGTGATGAAGGAACATGTCAGCCAGCGTAACCGTGTGACTCATTGATGTGTTTTTAATAGTTTGTCAGAATATCTTGACCTTTGCTACTTCAATTTAGAATAAAAAATGATTTTTTAAAACTGAAGTGATTTCTTCTCACAGCCTCTGAAGCCTGTTCATCATCCGTTTCACTGATACTGCTGTGACATCACCAGGCTGAAGTGTGAGAGCACCTGAGGACAGGAACAGTATCTAGTCGGAGCTGCAGGAGGTCATGGATCCAAACTAATTAGAGGGTTGAACATGAGCTCAGAGTAGAGTTTCCTCTCAGTAATAGCCATGGAATGAGAGTCCATTGAAAGCCCACACAGTCACATGTCCAGAGTTTTTGACCAAACCCACCAACAGCAGCGGTGGGAGGTAATAATGTGCTTTTGTCTGTTACTGTACATGATGCTGTTTCCCCCATTCAAAGCAGACATATAGCATGTTACAGTAATACACAGATAGTATAGAATACAAATATAAAAGCTGAATATTGCTCATATCAATATGTAAGCGCGTCTTTGCTTGTAGTGATGAAGACCAACTCCACACAGCTTCTTAGCCTCTTTGAGCTCTTTGTTTTGGTTTTACAGCCTCCAACTTAACTGTTATAATTGAGTCTCACCACTCTCATCAACTTAATTTAGAGCAGCAGCAGGCAGCTGTTTTCACTGCACACTACCTGCTCAGCACCAAACAGCAGACAGACACAGTTAGAGACCAGCTGGGGAACATAGTGGAGCATTTAGCAGCTAAACAGACAGATATTGTTCTCAGGAGTTGGTGGAGAGCCAATCAGAGCCAAAAGGAGAGAGAATATTGGACTTTTATTCAGAAACACAACGTTAAAGTAATGCTAATGCTGCTCTGTACCTGCTGGATGTGTATGTAGGCATCTATAAGGTGATAATATGTTCATATGATCTTATCATCAATGATAAGAGGTTTTCCTGTCATATTTAACCATAAGACTTGAGCATTCTCACTGTTACTGCTGTACTTGTGTCAGTCACTGTAAAAAAAGAAACAAGAAAAGATGGTGCCAAAGCTCATCCCAGTGCTACAATCAGCTCCACTCCACCCTGCTGCTGTAAATTAATGAAGAAATATTATTTAAGATTTGGATTTATGAGATAAACAACTGAAGTCAAGAATAAGTAAGAAATAAAACTGGCCAATTCAAAGTTGCTCTTGTAAAAAAAGTGCAGCCTATGCTGAAAGATTATGAACACAACAGAGAAGCTGAAGTTTCTCATCCAAGAGTTTCATTTAGACAGGTGACAAATGAAAGGAGAGTCTCTCCACCAGCATCATCCAAACATCCAAATGAGGGAACATATTCTAAAAGAATGCTGTTCATCCGTCCAGCAGAGTTCCACACACCTTACTAACACACTGCATTACTTTCATCGGTCAATTGTCTGTGCTGTGTGCAGCAGGAGCAGTGTCACGGCCTGTCACTGCACTGATTGAATGACGCTCCACAACATGAAATGCGGATGGGAGACGATGCACACACGGCCTATAGACAAAACCACTGCTAACAACTGAAAACAGATCACTTCCTATGCAAGACGAGAAGTCTCATGGGAAAGATCTAGCAGCAACAGAGAAGACTGTAAAACAGGTTTCATCTGTTAAGACTTCAGCTATGGCGATTAGACTTTACAACTAAGTTGCAGATGAGGGGGTCGCCCTCTGCTTCTAGTCAGGCTGTAGAAAAAGAGAAGAAACAATACAAATTCTTGTGTTGCCTCTGCAGGATGCACAAGGCACCGGGGCGGGTTAACAGCACAGGATGTTTGCATCCTGACACTCAAACCATCTAGTGAATGCAAAACTTTTCTACCAAACACATGTTTGAATAAAGTGATTACCATCAACTAATGATGATTTTAATTATGATTCAACTGCTGATTATTTTCTCAATAAATCAATTATTCATGTGGGTCATAAAATGTGAGTGAAAAATCTGAAGTTCCCAGAGCCCATGGTTACTCAAACTGTCATTCGACCAAAGTCCAAAACGACCAAAGATAAGCAGCTTATAATCATAGAGGAGGATGAAACCAGGAAATATTCACTTTTGGGGAAGCTGGAGGGAATTTTTTTGCCATATTTGCTCCAAAAATTGCTTAAACAATTAACAAAATCATTGCTGAATCATTTTCTGCCAATTGATTAATCAACTAATCGTTGCAGCTCTGCTTACCATGATTAAATATAAATCATTACTCAGACGTGTCTGATGGTAATATTGGTAGAATAGAAGTACAGGACCAGTCAAAGGTTTGGACACACTTACTCATTCTCTTTCTTTATTTATATAGCAACATGTCATCTCATCTGGTTTATGCTTCGTGGGATCATCATTTGTTTTCAACAGGACAATGACCCAAAACATTAACACTTCTTTGATTACTACATAATTCCATATGTGATATATCATAGTTTGGATGTCTACAGTGTTGTTCTACAATATAGAAAATATTAAAAAATAAAGAAAAACTCTTGAATGAGTAAATGTGTCAAACTTTTGACTGTGTGTGAATTTCTTTTGGTTATTTTTATTTATTAACTGTTGATTTTACAGAAAAATCTATATGTCACATTTAATATTGCAACATGAAATAAGCGTGTCTGTGTTGTCAACCTCTATGAGACAATATGAACCTGTGGCACAGTGATGCAACAGCCTGTCACTGCTCTGTAAAATACCTGGCTGATAATAAGGGACACTGAGGTTCTGTAATGGTTGAAAGGGTCTAATGACACCAGCACACACACACACATTTTGGATCAATTCCCTTAACAAGCCTCTATCGTTGACATGAATTACTACACTTTTAACTAGTTTTCTTGTAATGTGGCCATCATTTCGACACTATTATGTGTAATCTAGAGGAGGAAATGCAACGCAAAGCTGCATCTGTGTATAAAGAATAAGATCATCTCTTCCCCATCATGTCTCAGGTCATGTGAAAGCTGTCACAGGTCGCTGTGTAGCTGATACGTGACTGACACTTCTCCAAAACACAGTTTCACCTTGATGTCAGGAAGTGAAATGCGGTGAGAGAATCTTTGTTCATGAGCTGACACGTCCTGATGGAGGCTTTTCTCTCTCTCTCTCTCTGTCTCTCTTTCTCGGTTGAAACACCAGGAAATGTTCTCACTCACCTTGAACACATCTCCATAGGTGCCGCACCCAATCCTGTGGATTAACTGGTAGTCGTCTAAAGGGTCCAGGAATGACACCCCTATCCTGTCCATGTTTGGAGACACCTCTGGGTGCTGTGCTGTGAGCCTGGCGGGCTTTCTACTCACACATCCCAGCTGTTGTTGTCAGAGGAGAAAGCAGCAGCAGCACAACACTCTGACTGACTGACTGCTTAATGGGAACTAATTGGATCCGACTAATTGCCGGTGTATCGATCAGCCTGGTACACACAAACACACATACACATACACACACACACACAACTCCGCGGTCACTGACACTGACACACCACAGCGTCTGTGAGCGAGTAGTCCCGAGTGGTGCTGCTGGAGTCAAATCACGCATGAGCAAACGCTGCACACTGTAAAAAATGTCAAGACAGCTGCTTTTACCTCTGTGTGAGACTGCTGTGTTCTTCGTTTCTGCTCTTGTTCTTGTGAAATTATATTTTTCTAAATCAACATTATGAGGGAGCCTGATTAGTTCAAATGTTGACTCAAAATCAAAATTATGAGGAAAATTAGTCACAAAACTATGAGAGAAGTCAAAATTAAATTTATCATAATGTTGATTTAGCAAGTTGAAGTTTTGACTCAGCTCATAATTTAGATTTACAAACTTTGGCATCTGATATACTGACTTCAAAAGTCAAATTTTATTTTCACTTAATATTGACTTAAGATCTTATAATTCTGGCTTAAAAAGACACAATCTCCACTCATATCTGATTATATTGAATCATCATTTTGGCCTGCTAATATTGACTTAGAGCCAAAAATATCGACTTTGTGTCTCATAATTTGTACTTTGGTGTAAGATAATATTTATTAAAGAGTCAGCGCTTTTACTATCCAATAATATTGAAAGTATCTCATAATTTTAGCTAAAAAAGTCAAAATTGTGACAATATTGATCTCAAAAGTAAAAGTTTCAACTGTCTAATAATATTCAGTAATATATGTGGACTTTAAAATATGAGATTTTGGCTTGTATGTCTAAAAAGTGGAAATCTCTCCTTATGTTGTACTTCATATGTGATTCAAAACGTTATCAGTATTATCTAATTATATCGACTCAGTGACAACAATTGACTTATTCTACATCAAAATCATAAGAAACTTGGTCAATATTATAAAATATCTCATCATTTTGACTTAAACTTACACTATATAATTATATTTTATTCTTTTGTACTCACATTTCATATTTTTTAATTTCCTGGTAGAATGGGCTTCCATGCTATTTGTTTATTAGATCTCATTATATATGTCATATATTTTGGCTTTTGTGTTCCATGTCATTTTCAATCTATTTATTATCTCGGCCAGTTATGTTGTTTTTTTTGTGTACATTTGGACATGTGATTTATGTGCATATTTATTAAGATAATAAAACCAAATTTCACTGCACTGACGTCTGGTTCATGTTTGACCCGGTCAGGAGACTGAAATCTGTCCTCAATCTGCACCATCAATACTGAACCACAGTTACATAACATGACGCACCAAAGTTAACTTTCATTTCGTGACAGTTATTCTCAGCACAGACTCTCCCTCAGCTGCTGTCTGTCTCTTCCTCCTTTATGATCTTCACGCTACATTGTTACAAAACGGGCTGTAGTTGACATGCAATATCTCCTACTGCAGAACATGAAAGGCTCAGGTGGGCCTTCTTTTTTTACAGTGTGCAGCCTCTGCCTGCAGATGTGTCACCTATGAGCCTGTGTCCTTATACATATATATATAAGACACATCATCAGACCTCATCACATTGTATTTTCATCAGGTCTTTATTACTTGCAGATACAAAAAAAAACAAGAACAAAAACCACAAGTCATCAAGCAAATACGATGTAGCAGGACCACCTAATGTGGCTCCGTGTCAACAGTGCATGGTCTTTCTGGTCTTCTCTAATCATTAGAATCAGGCCTAGCTCAGCTATCTTCTAAACTAAAGGCCACCTACTTTAGAAAAGAACAAAGGCAAAGTAAGGCAACATAGAGCTAGCAAGAAAGAAGCTGTCGATATAGCAGAAGTGGACAATGTTACACAGTAACTATCCTAAAAAATACTCACTTCCAAGGCTTCAGTCATGAACAGGTTCCTAACAGTACAATTTGATATTTACACATCTGTACGTTGAATTCTGGTCATCCTCATTACTTTGGCTTCAAAACATCCACATGAAAGTCAATGAGAAGTTAATGGTCAGTGTGCAACTGGATGCCCATAAAAAAAAAACTAACTAATCATGAGTGAACGGTAACGAATCGATCACACGAGGCAGCTCCCAGAAAATCAGTTTGATTCTAGCTTGATATAAACTTGATATGTGATGCTTAACTTAAGATCATCTGTGCAAGTCAAATATATTGCTAGGAACTATGAGGATACTGACTGAGCGGGACTTCTGGATGAAAACACTGGTAAAAAGGGTTTACAAATAAAAGCGAGGTTAATCAGGTGTCCGTGTTTCTGTTCACAGTATGTCTCAGGGTCTTGAGAATTCCTCCTACAACAATCAGAATGTCTAGAGTGATTTGCGTTGCCGCTTCATGAAGGACATGGAGTAATCCCCGGCCGGTGTGCTCTTCTGCCTCTTCATCTGGACCTGCGACTGGGCTGTGAGCTGTAGCTTGATGGCGCTGGAGTTCACCTTGGCCGCGCACAGCAGCTCCTTCATCCCCTTCATCTTCTCGCTCTGAAAGGCCACGACGGGGCCGGCTGAGGAGGGGGACGCCGGATGCTGGGGCTGGGGCGAGGGCGCCGAGTCCGGGCTGGGGGACTTGGGTTTTCCTTCGGCGTCTCCGCCCCTCAGGCTCTGGGAGGAGCGACGGCGGCCCCCTCCTTCTCCCACCTTCTTGGGCTGGGCTGGTGCTGCGGTTTGGGAGGCCGGGGAGGTGGGGGCGGCGAGAGGGGAGGAACCCTGCTCCTCTAGCTTGGACTCCCTCCTGGGGCCTCGTCTGCGGCCCTCCCGAGGGTCCTCGCTGGACTGGTCGTCGTCATCCGGAGACTCCAGCTCTTTGATGATGATGGACACCTTCTGACGCACCTTTGTGAATCAGACGTAAACACGTTTTAGCTACAAACAGGATGTCAGTGAATGTTTGGAAATCTAATTTCCTGCTTTTTAAGAAAGAAGAAAGAAACAAAACCTTCACATGTCCAAACAAAAACTAGTTTTGGTAGCTTTAACTTACAATTTGCTTGAAACCCTTAATGTAGCTAACAGAAATGTGTAAAATGCTAAAGCATCATGTGACCTGGCTCCTGCACACTGCGTTTGTGCTGGCTGTAGCTGTTGTGAAGTTCAAAGCGGAGCTATTTTAGGTTTCTCACCTGTGCATCAAAGCGGCTCAGAGACTGGACCAGGTAGGTGGCCCAGCCCACATGAAGGACTGGTGTGGGACTGCCCTCCTCCCATTTGCAGATGCCGTCATAGAAGCGCAGCAGGTGAGCGAAGCATTCTGGGTCCTGGAGTGCTGAGAGGGCTGCTGCTGCTTGCTTGGGATGCTCCTGAAGAAAGATGATGATGCAAAGGGAGGGTAAGAGTTCAAAATAACTCAGAGAGAACACATCTGGCTTGAAAATGACAACACAGTATGTACATTTTAGCCTCATTCTTGTCTTGACATTGAATTATTTAACACTTGTGTTCTTTTTAGACTTCACATGGCTTTAAATTAAATGTATCATACTGCCAACAGGTATTATTTTGATTGTAAGCTTTAAAAATTTGAAATAATACCAAGAGATACCAGGAGAATATCTGTAATGATCCCTCCAACAAGACACATGCTTCTCAGATGGGGTTTAGAAAATTATTATGATGATATTGAAGAAGTGATTCATGTATTTTGGGCATGTTCTCATCTAGCTGGATATGTAAGTGATATGTTGTGTATTATGTTTGTATGGTGAGGAGATTATTGTCTACCCTACATGTCGAAAGGTCACTTAACTCCACCTCTTCCTGCTGTCTTGAGCTGCCTGTCAAAAAGCTACAGATAAGCTCTTCCTCTGCAGAATGATGATAACCAGAACACTTAGTAATAGCAGGTGTAAATGCAAAGGCCTGTGGTTGGATGTCGTTATCCGGATACACATCACAGGTAAATACAAGGTGAAGACGGTGTCTGAAAGGTTGTTTTAAGGATATAAGTCCATGCAGCTGAACCAGAAATAGCATCTTTCATATTCCACGCATTCTTCTTCCTTGTCAAAACCTGGCTCCTACATTTCCCACAATGCAACTCTAACGCCAAAAATTCAGTTGGACATTCAGGTGTTATGCTAGTAGCAGCTAATGTATCCTGGAGCTGCTATCCTGCTTCCAGCTGAGATGAGGAGCTACAGAGGTCTCACTTCTTTCTAACTCCACACGCCCAGGTTTTTTTTCGTTTTCATACTTGTAGTCTTCAGCCCCAACCCACGCTGACTCAAGTGACATCACTTGAGGCAATTCATCACATTTCAGAGGCTTTCTGCTACTTTTTTTTCACAAATGCAGTAGTACTCCACACACACTAATGTGGAAAATCAGTGGAGTTCCCCTTGAGTTCTTGAGTTCAAATGTTTTTCTTTCCACTGACAAGCAATAAAAAAAAAAAGATCCTACTATAAAATAAAGCAGATCTGAGAGTTTCATCCGCTGTATTAACCTCCTCCTCTGGAGGGAATGCCCACCTTATCAGCTCCTTCTCCTCCCTCTCCTCCCTCCCCAGGACTCTCTGCAGCAGCAGCCGTCTCCTTCAGCAGAGTGGGGATAACGTCGTTTGCAATGTCAAAGAACTCCTTGTAGATCTCCTCGTCCTCACGGAAATAGTTATAGCTGCAGGAGCGGGGGGACAGAGGAGAAAGACTTTTAGGATCAGAGGAGAGAAAGCCTGAATGTAATCCACAAAATACGCCTTAGATTAGGATGTGGTTTCTTCATCTACTGTGTGTGTGTTCAACCAGCCATTACAACATGAAGTTAAGAGCATTTGGTTAACCATTTAAAGCCTTCTAAGGTGTAATGTGGACCTGTAGCATGTTGATGTACTTATTGAGGCTTGTTCCAGCAGTCCAGACATGACAAGAAATGAACTCACGCCGCATAATCTACAAAGAATCCACTGTTATGCGCTCACGCACATATTTCTCCTTTGTAAATGGTGCACAGAGGGGAAAAAGGCTGAAATTGAAGAACAATGGGGGAGCAGGAAAGGGAAGCTGATAGATGGGGAGGGAATGTGTCGTCTGGTGGTATATTTAGCAGCTGCTCGTGAACAGTGTGTTTAAAGGGGAGGAGAGAGAGAGAGCGAGGATGCAGAGCTGGACTCTTCCTGGCTGAACCGCCGCACCCTCTCAGACTGACTGGCACTGGACTTTTTTGTGGTGGATGTGTCAGTATCGGGAGCTGCCACATATTCAGAGTGGGGGAAAAACTGCTGTATTGTAAAATCTCAACCAGAGCTGTAATTCCAAGCCTCACTTCACTTCACTTTAATACTTCTGTTTTAAGATAAGATGCCTGATTATTTCTTGTTGTTCATAGTTTTTTTATAGAGTGAGTCACATCAGCTCGCAATAGGTTTGCTTTCATTGCCATCTAGTGTTGGTCTGGTGTAATAACAAGTGAGGCGGCTGCTGGAGGCTCTGCTTTTGGATGATTATAAGTTGATTATAAGCTGCATCATTGATGACTTTCAAGATGTATTTTGCAGTTGAAGCTTTGAGGAGAAAGAACTGGTACTGTATGTATGGTATCTTCTTTAGTCCTCCAAGACAGTAAACATCTTTGGGTTGTGGACAAAACAAGACATTAGATGATGTCATCATGGGGAAACAGTGATCAACATTTTTCATCGTTTTCTGACATTTTACAGACCAAAAACTAATTAATTAATCAAGAAGATAACTGACAGATTTACTGATAATGAAAATAATCATTGGTTGCTGCCCTAGGAGTGTTGGAGGAATGTTTCTTGGTGTGACCTGTAAGATCATCATCTTGATACATACATGAAACTAACATGTGAAGTCACATTAATCACTTTTACATAATGGGGAGCATGTATGAAAAGGACTTGAAAACGTACATCACATGACCATCACATGACCATTCATATATACAGCATGTGCCGGTGTAAGCAGGAAGCAGATAGTCTACTCTGCTGTGCTTAGTTGTAGAAAATACTACAGAGGAAGAACAGCAATGGTGAAAAGTAAGACCAGAGATTTCTTTGCTTGGACAGACGCCGAGGTGGAACTTTTACTGGAAGTAGCATAATATTGTTTTCTTCTGGAAAAGGGTCATGTGATAGGGGCATGAAAAATCGGGGAAGGACATATTGTGCCTGATAAGACCCAATCAGGAAGCAAACGTGGGTGTCAGCGTCATCGTTTTCATCGCTTGCCTGTCCAGACTAAAACAATCCCTGAGTTTTTCAAACTAAAACAGGGTCAGCAGCGTTTTAGTCTCCGTTTTAGCGGTTTGAAAATGCCGGAGTAGTGTGGACACTAGGTATAAACGTAGCAAACGTATTAGTGTGGATGTAGCCTAAGAATACTGTGTACTTATCTTCCCAGTTTGAAATATGACCTGACAAGTTCCATTTGAAGGCAGCTTAAATAAAGAAAAATAATCACCAAAAAAAAGGAATTATAGTCCTATAGTTCTTATCGTGAACCTGTAAGACACTAATGTGTAAAAGCAGTGTGAACTCACTCCTGCATGACCTGAGCTGCCTTGGCCCAGGCCCTCAGAGCGTCCCGCACATTCCTGTGCCTGTAGTGGAAACCAGCCAAGTACATATAGGGGTAGATGTGCTCGTTGTTGTAGTACTTCTGAGCAGAACTCACAGCCTGAGAGAGAGAGAGAGAGAGCACAGGAACACACTTCCTATAAAACATCCTGATCAAATGGAAACAATTGCAACAAGCATTTGTAGCACCATCATTACACTGGATCATCTATAACCAGTACAGTAATTCAACGGTCAGTGTCAGTTCTTGACAAGTAGAGCTGACTCTGTCTGGTTGCTAAGTGCATGTCTGCTCCATAAGACTGTTTCCAAATAGTTGTAAGTTGAGTTGACAATGAATAAAGGTTTTAAAATGCGTCTCCTGTTGATATATTTAAAAAGGAATAGTTCAACATTGGAGCCTGTAAAAACGTATTGCTGAACTTACCTGGAGGTGGATTTTCAGAGGGTTCTCTTTGCCTGGGATTGGATCCTGGTCTTCAAGGTCTGCCAGAGTGCCCATGGCCATGGGATATCTGGTATACAGGACAGGACGATATGGACTTCAACACAAACTCTTTGTAGTGGACGGGCAGGCAGTGAGACGTTCAGAGAGAATCACATGTTTACATTACAGCAACGAACACTCACCTGTCCAGGTCTCCTCGTTCATACAGCAACCAGAGGAGTCTCTGTTTGAAAAAAAGAAGACAGATCATGAAAAAGCTTCCAACAAAGATAAAGAAGTTAGGAGTCACTGGCTGGGTTTCCATCCAAATATATCATACATTTTAACCAAATTTTCAGAAAATGGGCAAAAGAAAATGCTCATTTATGCGTGTTGTGTGAATATTAGGAGTTGGTTCATGGAGATAAGCAGTAGATGGTGCTAATTCTCCAGTCAGGTGCTATTATACTACTGTAGAAGAAGAGGGCTCAACAAGATAAACAACCACCAGTGGAACCTCAAACAGTGATGGAAATATGATATTTATGTTTGTTTCAAGTAGTAATTTGAGGAGTGTTAGTCTCCTCATCGCTACACACTGATCTGGTATTATCTGCCAGAGAGCTCTGAAATCCCACAAACTGAACTGTTTTAACAAGCCGACATCTGTTTGGCGAGAAATATCGTTTTTTTCCCGATAGTGGGGGTCTGAGCTGAGCCGCAAGTAACCATCACCAATGATTTTTTACAGGACAGCATGCCAAGTTCAAAGGTCAAAGTGTGTTGGAGGTGTGCTGGTTTGCTCTAACAGAAAGAGCCACTGCCAGCAGCTCTTTGTCTAATTGGCTTTTTTCACCTTCTACTGTTCCTGCCTGTGATATTTAAAACTGATCTGCGGACCAAACAGTGCCAAATGCATCCATATATATATATATATATATATATATATATATATATATATATATATATATATATATATATATATATATATATATATATATATATATATATATATATATATATATATATATATATTTTTTTTTTTTTTTTAATTAATAGGAAAATTAACAGGAACACATTGTTATTCCTTTTGGTAATTTTGGCCTCCTGTTAGATGGCCAGTTGAAAGCTTTTAATGTGAAGCAACAGCAGCAGGAAATGTTGGGTTTGGATTCGCAGTAATTTAACACAGCTCCAACATGGCTGAAAGCGATCAGTAGACAGCCAAATAAGGTCAGACTGCCCGAATGCAGATTGCAAATCGTGGTGACAAAAGATTGTCACTCACAAATAGCAGGTACATTTTTATGTCCTACAGTGCTCTTACATGTTCATGCATCGGACAGAAGTACGGTGTTTGTTTTGATGAGGGAAACATGTCAAAATGAACATGAAAGTAATTGATCTCATGTAGAAAGTCACAGTTTGCATGTTGCAGTTTATGTGAAGTGAGCTCCAAGAACAGGAAGGACAGCTCCAAACCACAACTACAAAAGAGGCCACAGAGGAAACACCTGTTGAGGCGTGTCTCTTTCTACCATTTCCAAAAAAAGTCATTACTATATGACTATATGACTTGTCATTACTATATGACTATATGACCTGTCATATAGTAAGCACCTTACTATATGACAAATGACAAAGATGATGGGTATAATATATTATAAACAATCATTTATGCTACATAAGTACATCAGAATTCTTTAACATTTATTTCACTGCTTCCTCCAGCATCTACTGTCAAACTGAAACTTTCCATGTGTTGTGTGACGTTAGAAAAAAAATAAAAAATAAAAATAAATATGTAACATCCCACTGCAGACTCTACGTGTTGCATGTTCACCTGCTGTAGCTGCAGGAGCTCAGAGCTGTCCGTGTGCAGGTCCAGTGAGGGGTTGATGGCACAAACCATAAAGGCCACCTCCATGTTTCTGTCACACTTCATGTAGGAGCCCTTCAGATACAGCCAACTCTGAGGGTGACACAAACACACACACAGGACAGGGTTACAGCCATGTGAAACCTTACATATGATGCGCTACACATCTTTCAACAATGTATTAGTCTCTTGACGTGCTCAGGGGGGAGTTTACTGCTAGGAAGCTGAAGGTAGACTTCACCTTCTCGTTGACTCCTGCTGTGACTGTTTGTCCTCGTCGGTCTTCGTTACCCTTTCCGTGCCAGGTGACCTCAGCCGTCTCTTCGCCGTTTTTGCCGAAGATTACCCAGGCGTGGTCCTCAGACAACGCCAGGTGGACATCCTTCAGACCCAGCACCTGGCAGGCAGCCACCACCGCAAACGCCACCCCAGAGCTGTCCAGTTTTGTACCTGGTTCAAATTTGACAAGACTTATTTTAGATTACTTGACTTTACCTTTAGTTTGATCAAAGACTATACTCCTCATAACATCATCATAAAAAATGATTTCCTTCTAATATGTGGAATGTGGTACCAGTGATAAGACTGAAGAGGGACTGGATGTGGGCCCGGTCCTTGAAGTATGAGCGGCTGAGACTGTTCCAGATCACGTCTGACACTTTCTTCACCAGTTCCCTGCTGGACCCTGCAGCAGTCCTTCGGTACTGGGACAGGTCCACTGCTCCTCGGATCTGTGCTGTGAAGCGCTCATACAGTGCTGAAATCATGCCCAGCTCCACTGTGGGGAAACAGGAGTTGGGACAGTCCGGCTCCAGTGGTTCAAACCGTACTCCTGGAACGTTTACGGGGATGACCCGGTTCACAGCCAGGAAGTGCTCGACAAAGCCCAGGACCAGGGAGAGAAGGGCCAGGTCTGGCTCAGACTTGTGGAGCTCAGCCTCAAACATCTGAACCACGCCGTCGATCCCCCGCAGGGGAAAGTGCTTCTTCTGGGCTGAGTGCAAACCCATGATGTCCACTGTCAGTCACTGCTCAGATGTTCTCCTCACCTGCAGTACTGAATGGTACAGAGCAGTCAGTTCAACTCAACATCAAAACTGGTATTATTTCTCTTTTTGTCAACAAATCCCATTAAAAGGCCAAAACCAACAATATGTTAGTGCATCTCTCACTACTCACTGTCTGTCTGTGGGATTGAGTCAAAGTAAACTACAGTGTGTGTTAATGGTAATGAAAGAACATGTGTAACAGTGTGACTCACTGACAACAACAGAGCTCTATGGCACAGAGGAATAAGATATATCAGGTTTTGGATACACACACAATAATCAATTACTGCTTTTGCTCTTTTCATGAGATAAATTTAGAAAGAAGTATAGAATATTGCCAGATTTATTCTGACATTTGTGATTCTATCCTAAAAATTCCCCTTTAAAATACATCAACATATCCTACTCAGTAATATGTTGTAAATGCATAACAGGCTGCTCACAGAACTATTCAGTAAACGGATTCAATTAGTTTTGCATAGGAAAAACTGTTATGTATGAATACAGGTTATTTTTTTAAAAACTTAATCACTCTTCGTTGTGCGAGTTTTTCTTGTGCTTGCCTCAGTATGTTCATCCCGAGATAAAATAAACAGCTCTACCATATTGAAGACTGTTTACTTACATAAGTTACACACAAGTGTGTCCTGTGCAGATAAGCAGAGCAATATTTTTTGTCACACATTTAACCGCGCTCATACTGTCCTCTAGTATCTGTCAGGAGTAATAAACGCGCCGTTTATAATCCCATTAAACCTCATTCCGCCCGTTTCATGAGAACAGCCGCAGGTTAAACAAATGAAACGCAGAGTAACCCTCGGCTGAGCAGCTGGGCTCGTTGTGTAATGTAGTTACATCAATGCTGCTAACATGGCTATATGGCGCTGTGGTGGGCGGGGCACTCCCACTGCTTAGCATGTACATAGTAGCTGATGGAGGTTTGTGATTGCAACTAATAACGTTACGCCTACATGTCGCCGCCACATCGCATGTAACATTACTTAGACTCTTTCAGTGCAGACCGAAATACTCCCTTAAGTTAATTAATTTGCTAGCAAGACTTGCAGACATAGGCTAACTAGCTAACTTACTAAGTTAGGTTAACGTTAGCTGCCTACTTAGGCTTGCCATTGGTATTACTTGGCCAAATGCATACTAAGTTGTCTAAATAAGTGAGATAAAGTGCTGAAATGACGTTGAGATAAACAACCTGAGAGCCGCTGGATGAATGACTGCTGTAGTCAGAAGGAGCTAACGAGCTAACGAGCTGCTAGTTAGCTAAACTCACCACTTTTGGATAATGCTTATCTACCTAGCACTTTCACAAAATATATCGCCTCAATATGCCGCAACACCGACTCACTCTGACCTCTTATCGACGCCAAATCTGACCAATGTGCAAGAGATTACGTACCAGTTTTCTCACAGCCTCAGCCACATGTTTTTGTTTGTGTCCCCTTCTTTTGCCGCGCAGTTCAGTCTGCCCGAAAGTCACTCGGGGTGTGTAACCAATCTCTACGATGCGTACTGGAGCAGATTTCATAACGATTTGTAGGCCGTAGTCAAGCGCAGTTAAACACGGATAGACCCATCCCTATGGTTGCAGATCTAACCCACTGCGCATACGGTTTCCTCTCATGTATGCTGGGAAATGTAGTTCATGAAATGTGAATATGTGAACACTATCAACAGAGGGCAGCAGAGTGCCGTTATGTGAAAAATTACTACAAAATGGAACAAAGGTAAACATTACATAATGGAAAACAGGTTCCAGTAAAACCATTAATTTGAGAATTGTATAATAGTGTGCTGTAAAAATGAAGTCCATCATTATTCAACAGTTTTTTAAAGCGTGGCTGTACCTGGCTGTATCCCAACCAACTAACATCAGTTAATCCAGTTAACTCATATTTGCCTAATTGTTTAATAGAATTAATTTGGTGACATTTACTCGAAATTCAGTCTTTAACAGAGCCTTCCATTGATATAACAGCTAATCGACGAAGTACAAAATGCCACTTTTTGTTCAGAGCAGGTATGACATAGCGTGTTCCTCCCCTGATGTGTTCCGCCCTATGCTTTTCCCCCTTGCCACAAACAACTCACGACTGGTTAAGAAATATATACATGTATTACGGTTCTGCACAATGTACAATAATAACAATGTGTCTATTGCACATTGCGCACTGTATAATAATAATAATTCTACTCTTATTTTATTTTTAAATCATATTTCATTATATCCTATGTGACCATTTGCACAATGGATGACTAATACTATTTTTTTTTTATCTATCTCACTACTCTAATTTTATCATATGCTACGTATATAGTTATTGCACAATGTATAATAATAACATTTTCTATTTTATTTTTATTTTATTTTCATTCAACTTTTTTTTAATTAAATTTTATTTTATTTCATTCTAATGTTGTGTGTGATGTGTGCTGGATGGTGCTGTAGTGACACTTCAATTTTTCTCGGGATTAAGTAAGTCTTTCTTATTTTTATGTCTTGTGTTCAGGAATATTCCTCCTGCTGCCTTCACGTGCTGTCGAAAATGTCTAAAACAGGCTTATGAGCCGCTCAACAATGCGACACATTCCGTCTAATGAAGTTGGATCAGTGTTGCTAAAAGGTATTTTTTTTAAAGGCAGAGGGTATGGAGAATAAGTCAACGAGTAAAGACAATTATACTAATTTAATGTTTGTATGCTATTGTAATTGAACGCAGGGATCAGTTCTATTTGTGAGATAGGAGTTCATACAGGGGACCGTGAACGTGCCTCCACCCCCCGCCCGCCGCCCCCCCGACATGTTTTTTCCCCTCCTCCATAGTCCGCCTTGTTTCCCTCCATCTCTGTCTCAGTGCTCGGTGTTTGCGTTAAGGTGCGGATCCGAGTCCCGCTCTTGGGGAAATTTGAGGAAAGTCAGTCGTCATATACACCTTCAAAGGACAGGTTAAAGCTATTTTAACTGAGACAACATCGCCTTTGTGCAGTTGCTTTGAAGCTAAAGTAAAATGGATCCAATGACTCAGTCCGCCCAGATATCATCGTCGCAAGGGTTTGCCGATGGACACAATTCTGCTGCCAAAGAATCAAAGCTATCCGGTAAGAAAAAGCCTAACGTTAAGATAGCTATATTACTGTTAATTTTACCATTGATGACTATACTATGTGTCTTTTGTTTTTATTAATAGATTCATTAATGTTTTCATAGGTTTACGTTGAGTCCGTAACGCCATAACGTTTACTCAACTTAGAGCTGTACGTTACCCATTGTAATGCAGACACCCTTTTCTTTTATGTTGTCAGTAGTTAGCCTGTACGTGGTTAGTTGAAGCTTGTCTCAGCTATAATGGGGAACACCTGTGGTAGTCAACATATCCGGTCTCACGGCTAAAGTTACCAATCATGCCTTATATTCAGCTGTCTTTTATGGCGATAACGCCAAGCAAAACGTCTTTTATGAATGTGTCAGTATTGTGTCGCCATGCTAATAAACGGATATATATGTAGTAACGTTAGCCAGTGTGGTAGAGCATGAGGTAAGACAATTAACTGAGCAGTATATTCGGCCAGTCGCAATAAACACAGAATTATAAGATTGCTGATGATTAACGTCATTAGCGGGGCTAATTCGGAAAAATAGACATTTTATTAAAATACGTGCTGCGTAGTACTTTGGATACAAGCCGAATTTGAATATGTAACGTTATCCAAATGATTGTTAATATAGTCTTACGTCATATTCAACGATGTGAGCATGTTTGTTAATGAGTAAATAAACATTACATGAGAGTTTTTGTAACAACATTTGCTGTGACAAAGCGTTATCAGTGCTAAATGCTGCGATGCTCTGCACTGCAGATACGTTGTTACTGGGCAACTGCCAATGAAGGGAGGACCTCTTAAAGGCGCATTGCCCTTTTTTGTCTCGTCTTGGTAATGGTAACCAGACCCAGGACAAAACCTCATGGCAAAGAGCTTTAGTTCTATCATTAATTTTTTGTCTAATTACTGTCGTCACTTTTATTAATGTGTTTGTTTTTTTTTTAGTTTTTCAGGTTGACTAGGTAAGTCTAGTTAAAACAAAGGACTAGTGTTGTCCCCCAGGGCCTTATAGACAGGTTATTGTGTATGAGGGAGTGGCAGCTTCACCATCACTGACTGAGTGAGTGAGTGTGTGTTTGTTTGTTTGGGTGTGTATTAAGCTTTCTGATTTGAGCTCCACGGCTCAATCAGTCACTACATACGAGCCATTTGAAAATCCTTCAAAGCCATGTTCTGTTAATCTAAAGGATTGTAGGCTTTGTAGACTTATGGCACATGTGGTCATGGGCGTCAACTGGATGTGGCAGGGTGTGGCGCATGATGCCTCACTGAGACTCAATTTGCTCTCGAAGTTCTTATCATAAAGGAAAGCAAAAATTAAGTTCATTTTTTTAGAAATCTACAAATATGCAGGGAGATTTCAAGACAAGATTATTTCCATGCTTACCATCATGGGATGCATAGTATGATTAAACACTTATGACAACAATGAACAAATTATAATAATAATTATTATTATATTGGTGAGCAACTGTGGATAGCTCCACTTTGTCCCAGAAACTTGGCAGCCATGAGCAAATTACACAATTTTGGTGCATTATGTTATTTTTGTTTTGTTTTGTTTGACTATTTTTGGCACTTTTGCGAGAGACAGGTATGACATGCAAAAAAAAGGTCCCTGTCTGGAGTTTTCTACTTTTTGAGTTTTTTAATGAACATAGAGGACATTTTTAAAAAAAAAAAAAAATCAGTAGTGGTTTATACAGCCATGGCAAAGCAGCACAACTACAGAAAACATGGCTGTGAAAATAGTTTTCTGGGCTGCCTGGACCAAATTTAGAATAATGATGATTGTTTATTTAAACATTCCACAACAGATAACAGGCATTGCCCTCTGCAAACCTTAGTCATTCCAGCACTGCTGAGTCACCTGAAAAATATGGGCTTTAGGCCATTTAACTCTGCATTCACATCATATGGAAAGACTGTGTGTAGATGTGAGGGGGTCCCACTCAGAGATATTTTTAACATATTTGTTAAAGTTGGCTTACTTTTTCCAACTTTTATGCAAAGGAAATATCAGTATTTTAGTGAATGGACTCATAGAGCCATATTCATTTGAGATAAAACCAACAAAATAAAGAATTTTTATTTTGAAAGGGGAACTCAACTGGTTTATTATTGATTGAATCTCTCAGTAATGTTTCGACTGTGTTTAAGCAGGAATGTTTGAAAAGCTTCACTGTGTTGCTTTGAACAGTCATTCCATATGAAGTGATTGCAGCATGAAAACATGATGTGTTTAGTAAAATGTCTAGTAAGTGCGAGAAAAGTGGTCAAACTATGAGATATCAAATGTTGGCCTTTTATTTTGTGGAGCTGCAGAGAGAAGCAGGCTGATATCAGAGACACGCCTTAATGCCTAACTCCCCTGTTTGTTTATTTTTTTATCATATTTTAGCAAGAAGCCTCCCTGTTAATTTACTCCTGCTTTTAATTTTCTGTTAATGGAAAAACTCAATACTCCCTCCGTGTTTAATTATCTCGCTAAATTGAGCATAATATACATTTCCACAGCACTAATTCCATCAGGACAACAGAGATCCCTTATTTATTCACTAATTGTTTAGAGTCAATTCTCCTTTTCTTTTTTCTTTTTTTTCTTTTTTGTTGTGATCACATTAAGTTGCTGAACATCACTTCTTGGACAGATGTTTCACATTAGTCTGCCACATGTTAAACAGCATCTGTCCCTGTTCTGACAGGCTTTTAAATTGAAACATGTACAGGAAGTGTTAACTTACATTAACAATGGCTTAACATTTATTAGTGAATAAAAATAGTATTTTTGTTAAAAAGAGAAGATGAGAGTGTAACATGACGTGTCATTAGTGCTGTAGGAATGTACAATATCTGAATTTATCATGTGATCAATTGGATTAATTAATGAATTAATTAATGTGTTTTATCCAGCCTGTATTAGCAACCAGCCATTATTTGTTTATGCTGGTCTTTTGGCATGCTCATCAATTGTACTTATCTTCTGAAAACACCAAACTGACATCCCTGAAACACTGCCACATGACTTATCAAAGTAGCCTGTCAAATATATCATTACAGTCCTTTTTATTTATATCGCCCAGCTCTTATTGTAGTAGTAGTATTTTTATAGTGCTCTGTACTTGAATGTCACAGCCACCAGAAGGCCGGCCAGCCTCTCCAGCTCCTGTCCGCAGCTGAGCCCATTCCACTCGACTCGCTCACTGATGAGTGACACTAGTCACAGAGGAAGTGGCACACTTCAAAAATGAGGACCTCATTTCTCAAACAGCCTTGCGTCAGATATTACAGGGGAAGTTAGCCTTGGAATCCATTTTTATAATCCTCCGTATAATCTCACAAGCAGGAAAAAAAACAGTTTAAAGTGTTTCCTGGCGGAACATTTTTTTGTAAAAGGTACTTTGAATTTGGTGAGATTGTAGGAGTAGTCAGACTGTTCAGTGTTACAGCTGCCTCTGTGCTCACATTTTCTTATAGGAATGTTCTACTAACTAACCTTTTATATTACTGGAGGCACCAAACTCCACCGTTTAATCTGTGACTTTTCACTGAATGTCAGTATTTTCATACCCTTTAGAAAACAGGAGAACTGTGTCCTTTTCCTAAAGTTTTGTTGCTTTACATAACATTCTGTCATTTAGATGATTTAACACGGCTCCAATTACTTTAGCTAGTAGTTTTCTGAACTTAGTTACACACAGCTCCACTCTCTTTTTTTCTTTCACAGTTACAAGCAGGACACAAGTACTCTGTTTTCTTCAAAGTTGTTATCATTCTCATATCGTTCTCACCAATGTTGTTTAATGAACTTATATTTCAGATTTCAGTGAATTTAAATGCTTCTGATTCCTTACTTGATATACGTTCTCCCTGTTAAACACTTGAAAGTGAAGCACACAAGCAAAGCTTCAAAGAACATGGAGTTCTTTCCCCCCCCCCCCCCTCTCTCTCTCTCTCTCTCTCTCTCCACTCGGCTTGCCAAGACGCCCTCTCTCCTTCCTCCACTCCCCTCGCTGGAGTGGACCATATCACCGAGGTCACAGAGGCAATCAAATAGCCCCTCAGGGGTAGATGGTAAAGGATAGCTGGGGCACCACGACAGGAATGGCAGGCATGGCAGAAAACCAGCAACCCTACCAAGAGATGAGCCCATGAGGCCTCAGGCAGCCGTGACAAAGCTGGCTTCCAACCCATGTCTGCCTGTGACATATTTAATACAGAGGAACCATGGTATTCAGAATGTAGATTGTGATTGCATGAAGGCAGTCTCACTAGGGCCGGGTATCACCACCGACCTCCCCGTTCCATTCTGATTCACAAGGTCCCGATTCGATTTTCAATTCAATATCGATCAAATTGACCCCAAAGTAGTTACCTTAATGTACTTTTTACTTAACATGACCAACACACTACAGGAGTCAACATTATATAATGCAACGCCTCAGACTCTACAGTCAGCGAATATTAACTGAGCAGATAAAAATAGTGTTTTTTTTAGTGCAGAGAGTGTGGTGGAGAGGCGGTACGCATCATGAAATCCAAAAACTAGCTTGGTGTAACGTCTGGTGTGAGGCTGCTGCTGCTGCTCTGGACTGATGGCTAACCTTACTCTTCACCACGCTGCAAGAAGTGCGCTGTCCACACTGCTTTTTTTTTTTTTTTTTTTTTTAAACCCAGCCCTAAGTCTAACCTTTTTCCCCCCCAGAGATGTTCTTCACCCAAAATGATCATTTCCACAGTTAAGGCACCTTTTACATTCTGATTTTTTGGGATGTCTGAGAGAAAAGTTGACTATCATGAGAGAAACAGTAAAATTTTCAGATGTCAATCCAAAGCAGTGATCCTAGATCTCAATGTGTGACTCGTCCACCAATGATTGATTTTGAGCTTTGGCAACCAAACCCATTCTATGGCAAAATTCTGACAGTGTCATAAAGCTTTGTGTAAAGCTGCTCCAAACAATATTTGAAGTAGTAGTTGATCCACTCTGCACTGCAGGTTCCTTTTTTGCTTTTTAACCTTTCAGCTCATAGTTTTGCTTTTTCCAACCCTTCACTCTTATCAGCTGCACATGTAGCAGCATCAGGCAGTTGTTTTTAGATAAAAAGCTTCGATAAGCTGACTGTACACTACCTGCTCTGTACTAACCACAGACAGAGAAAGTTAGTGACTAGCTGGTGAACACAGCGAAGCATTTAGCAGCTTCAGGAGTTGCTGGACACCAAAAACATTTAGAGGGGAAGTGAATATTGGACTCATACGGTGGCTGTAACATGACTCCAAAGTAAATAGGCAACAGTCTGCTGATATTTTTTTAAATAACAACTTAATAAGGTGATAATATATCATTGCATTACATGCTCACAACCCCCGTCCCTAAAAAATCGAACAACTGTTCTATACTCCACTCCACTCTGGCTGAATGTTTCTACATCTATACCTGTTTCCAACGTGTCTTATGTATTTCTTCTGTCACACATTTTCAACTCATTTGCCGTCCTCTTTAGATCTCCATGTTTGTGCATTTTTGTTTTATTTCCACAACTTAACATTAGTCAGAGTGCATTTTACAGACATATTCCCATAATTACATACTTTTTTGTTTGATTATTGTGGCGTTACTTTATGTATGTGTCGATTTTATCTATGTTTATTCATCCACCAAACAAATGGGAAGTGAATGTTCATATTTTACCAGCCACTCAACGGATAACCATTGTTTTTTTTGGCTTATGAGTGAAGCAAATCTACCAGCCACTTTGTTACCAGTATTTGGCTGGTGCTTTTTGTTTCCTGCCTTGACACCAGTTTGCCTCCCGACAAAGTGTGGAAAAACAAGTAAGACGGAGAGCTTGCATTGTGGTTTTTATAAAAACGAAGGCGCGGTGTGTTGAGAGGGTATCAGCTGAGTGAATCTGAGAGCAGGAATGCTGCAACGCAAGGGCACACCAACCCCAACCTGCCCAGCTTGTATACAGTCCAGTTGAGCTGGACTGAAGAGGAGAAGCCACACCTGCCCTGAGTAAAACCTAAAAACACACATCTTCAGTCTTAACTTTTCACTCAAGGAATTTCTCTCTTCACCCATCTAATGACAGAGTATGAAGCCTGAACTCCTAATGACATCTCTCCACCCAGATGGAGACGGTTAATGTTCTCAAACATTCACATGAAATTCACAAGAAATGCCTGTAGAGTTACACTATGTGGCCAGAATGAAACAGACAGCCTAACAAAGTATGTGGACAGCTGAGAATTCCACACATATTTGATAGTAATACGTAAAAATGTGACACCATGTTCATTAATCTGCCAGTTTCAGGCTTTCCAGCAGATGTTGGAACCTGGCTGCAGGGATTCGCTCACACTCAAGACACAAGAGCACTAGTGAGGTCCAACACTGATGTTGGGTGATGAGGTCTGGCTGGTGTTGGACGGGGCTGAGGTCACGGCTCTGTGCACACCAGTCAAGTTCTTCCACACCAAACTGGGGAAAAGCATTTCTTCAAGGATCTGGCTTTTGTACACGGGGGCACTGATCTGTTGAAACGGGAAAGAAACATAAACCGTTGCCATGACGTTGGTAGTGCACTATTGTCTAAAGTATCATTATAAACTGCAGGATTAAGATTTTCCTTCATTGTAACAAAACAGGAAAAACAGCCTTAGACCAAAAGTATGTGCACAGGGCTTGACCACATACGGTTAGCAACAGAGCGCGCTCAAAATGTTTGTGTTCTGTTGGCATCTAGCATAGCAACATAAACCGTGAGAAAAGTACCATAGAAGTTTAAGAAATGTCGGTCTGCTGGTTGTAGTTAACTCGTGGGGCGCACTTCTGTTTGCTCACAGCAACACTGAAGCAAAGTGAGAAGTGCTTTTGCCTGACGCTTGTTATAGTACATTGTCTATTTTTCTGTCTCGGTCTTGCCTGCATAGCTAATATAAGTGCATGTGTTAAAGTGACTGTAGGTTTATTGGAGTGAACATGAAGAGTTAATGCATGGGGCGTCTGGTGTAAACTAGTATTTTATAGTAAGTAGTTTTTGTGTAGCATGTAGAGTTGTTAAGGCTGGATAAGTTAACTCTTCTTTCTTTATTGAAATGCCTTTGAATGGGTGCAGCGGATAGTAGTTCTTTTCTTCTTCTTCTTCTTCTTCAAGGATGATCATTCTTCTGTCCTCTTTATTTTTTCAGATTCCTTTCTTTCCTCTTCGCCTGTATCTCTCATTCAGTCTCCTCAAGGCAAGTGTATGGTTCTCTTACGCTGCTCGCCTGCTCTCTCCCTCTGTCCTGTACTCTCTCGCTGGCCTGCCGCTGTTTCCGCTCTCTTCATCCCTCTTTCTAGTGCCCCTCTCCTGCTAGTAAGAGTCCAATAAAAATAGAAGGAACCTGCAGAGAAAACAATAACATAATGAACTCCAGTCCTAACCCCAGCTCCTTCCCTAGCTCCACTGGTCTTTACTCGCCCCTCCTCCTTTTTAAAACCATGTCATGCTATCCCATCTGTTTCCAACTGCTGACCCTCAGTTGCTGCACTAATTGTAAGTTAGCCGGGCAGCACAGCTCCTCCTCTTTTCAATGACATATGGCATTGGTAATTTCCTTAACCACCCCCAACCCTTGCCTCAACTTGAGATCATCCCTCTCTAGCTCATGCCGTAGATTCCCACCTTGACATATTGATAGGTTTCGTCCTTAGGTTATCGTTAAGGCTGCAGGAAATGTCTTTATCTATAGCAATAGTCTAAGCAGCAGAAGCTCAACCAACAGCAATTGTACAGATATTTATACATGTGGTGTAAAGACTAATGTGCTTCAGTTGCCTGAGGTGATCAAATTGGCGTAAATCACCAGCAGTCAACAGCACAAATCAAAACTTTGTATTATTAGACACGTAACACCTTGCCTGTGCAGCTGCTAGCAATCTGATCCATTTCAGTCTTTACCGCCTGCTAGCGAGCATTATTTAGGTCAGCAGCACTCACTGTAGGTTCAAGATAATCCCAAGATTGCCACCTTATTTTAAGAAAGCAGAGAAGTTCAAGTTCACATTGTGTGCGCAAGAGCAGAAACCTAAAAATGGATCAGGTTGGCGTCCCGAGGGGGTGGTCCTACCTTTCCTTCTGCCCTAGTATCCGAGCTCCCCCCCTCAGCCCCCCAGTAGCAACCGGGCCCCGGAGGAAGAGTGGCACTGGAGATATCATCCACTGCCCAGTGGCCTGGGCCTGCCATCGCCTGTGGCTGCTCACTCGCACCTCCACCCCACCCCACCCCACTATCTGCTTATGGCTTTGTAAGCTTTTGTGCATGTCTCACATCTTTGCTTGAGCATTAAAAAGTAGGTTTTCTTTGACCAGTTTTGCTTCTTTATTTTCAGATTCTTTTTGAGCTGTGATATTTTTTTTATCAGTGTTAGAAGTCTATACTTGTGTGAATCAATGGTAGCCAGTACTGTGAAAGTAGTGTTTGTTAGATAGTGATATATTAGGATAGATATAGATGAGGCTATATGATAACATGAGCCACAAAGTATTCTTAGTCACACGTTTCCACTACACACTTATGTCACAAACATCCAACCTATTCACTCCACAACCTAGTGAGTTATGACAGGACATTACTGCACCCTGCGGAATTTGAACTCTTACTGACTCACCCTCCTCTCCGGAAAGATACTGACTTGGTTCATGCGTCATGTTTTACCAGTAAATTAATGCCTGAGATTTCAGTGCACTAAACTAAACCAGTTCCTGTGTGATTTTTAAACATTCCATTGTTGAATTGTGATTAAATAATCTCAGCTCAAGGACCATGTACTGGCTTTTTCTGAGCTTTCAACTGCTTCTTACAGTCTCCATTAATGAATGGAAGTGGCTCAGCTAGTGTCAAACATCAACATCCAACTCCAAAGGCCATCTTTGAGAGTCTACAGACTCATATACTGATCCAAAGGCCATGAATTAAATTTTATGTTCAGAGTAGAGAGAGGTTTTTGCTAACTGGAAAACACATAATTTTGATAGCCAAGCCACATACATAATCACACACCTCCTACTGCAGAGAGCAGATTACATAAATAAGACATGCAAGGCTACTGATTTGGCAGATGTTCCATGACCGATGACTTATCACCAAGCAAAGTTGTTGACAGCTTTATCTGAACCATGTTCATAAAGCCACTCCTGAATTATAGCCCCACTGGAAGTAGTCTAGGTTCAAAGCAAGTAGCCCCGGCTCTTCTAAACATCCATGGCCATATTCTCAGAGCACTAGCTGTTTCGGAATTTGTTTACAAGTACAGAGCCAAGGGACTACAACGCTGTTGGCGAGATGGAAAGTCCATTCATGTGGCCTAGTTTGAACAAGGCATTGTATTGTGGCGCAGGGGAGGTGGCAGTCCTAACCAAAACAAAGTGGACCAGTCAGTTGGGCACCAGTGGAAAAGTCTGTGTCTATACAGTGGCAGGGGAGGGGATGGGGTCATGGGATCATGCTGACAACACGGCTAACACTGCAAGGTTCACTTGAAGTAGGAAAAATCTGAACCTTGCATTAACCTGACCAACTAGTCAAACCTTTTTTTTTTTTTTTTGAAGAGTGCTTGCTAAGTAAAGCTGTCGTCAAATAGGTGGATGTTAGCATGCACAGGTTGAGCTGAGCAGCTGATGGTCACCTCCTAATTTAGCTGCCAATTCCCTGTCGTGATGGCTTGAGGCTGGGTGTTGAAAATGACATGGAAGATCATTGGTGCTGAAAGGGATCATGTGATTGTTGGAACAGTTGCTTGGAATATCTTTGGAACTCTGTGGCCTCCAGGATAGCCAGGGGCCACATGGCCTGGAAGGGGGGCCCTGCCATCATAGTGGACATAATTATGATTAACCGCACAGAGACAGTAGTATTACCTAACTCATGGCATTTTTTTTTTTCACCATTTTGGTATCAGAACGTTACATAATTTGCATGTTGTTGTAATCAGCAGTTAACACATCCTAATGGAGAAGTAACTGACCACAACAATGAATGCAAAGTATTTGAGTTAGATATTTTTTTTAAATCATCATTTACTTTAAATTGTATTTGAAATAAAAATTGTGCAGAACTACAAAGCTTCCAGTCTATTTTGGATTTTCTAGGCAGAAATATTTGAAGTTTAATTACAATACACTTTTGTGTAAACCAGGAAGTACAGAAGTATGATTGGCAGGTCATAGCTGACAGGTTTATTGGCTGTCCACACACTGGCCACGTTTTCTTGATCAACGAACGAGTAGAATGAAATGAAATATATGAAATAAATAGACAGCGAATTCTGTCTGGTTTGTGTGTCCGTGTCTTGTGCAGGTTGCATTGCAAAAGGTCTTGCAATACAGCTCTGTCACAGCAGCATTTAAAACGGCAAAATTACATCATGAAATCAGTTCATTTCAGTCAAGTCACTGCAGTCATCCGCTCCCAAGGGCGAACTACATAGGCGTGAATCTTTCGTGTTAGGTTCTGATCTTTGCGTCTTCACAGTGTAGAGTCCAAAACAGAGGAACCTGTGTTGTGCCAGCTTCTTTTATAAGTCTGTTCTGTCGAATGTGGAGTATAAACTGCTCCACAGAAGAGAAATAGTTTATGGACAGGAGACAGAAGTCAATAAATGGCAAGCACTAACATGTTCACAGCTGGCTGATGTGTTTTCTCACCAGCACCAGCTAATTTGCCAATTATCACTGAGATTGCTTACTATATCACCACACTTCTAGCACCATCTATTTCATGAGGACTTGCGGATGAACTGTATGTGTCCTGAACGTGTCTATATATTGGACCTACTGGTTCTGAACGAGTGTAATGCTCACCAATTTAATAAGAGCTGAGGGAGTAAGTACAGGCCGGCTTTATCTCCTTGACCTGGCTTGTTTCTGAGCTTGTCATTTTGTATCATACCAGGGTGTTGAAAGTATCTTAATATAGTCAGTACAAGAATCTCTCATGAAGACACTTACTTAATGTGAGCAGTTTGTCAGCTTCTCTTATTGTGGTTTGTTTTCTGTTAAATTGACATGGGCTTTTACATTGAAGCTAGTAGAATGAGTGATTGCCACATGTGTATTGATGTACAAATAGCCATTATATAATCAGTTTCCTAGAAAATGGCAAAAAATGAGGTCTTACACACATAGCAAAAGAAACACTAAAATCATGCCTCAGATCACATGATACTAAGAGGCGAATGGTGGAGACCTTTTGTGTGTTTGAGTGACTTGAATCCAAATTGCGGGGTTTTGGAAAACATTTGAAAATCACGCATCACCCAAAGCTATTATCATATTTATTTTAGCTGCAGGTGTGTACAGAGAACAGTTGCTAAATCAAAACCTTTAGAAATTTAATAGTGACTTGTTAAAGTTTCACAGAGTATACTCTTAAAACACAAGCGATCAAAAAGAAATTGCCCATGTGGAAAGTCATAGACAATATATACAGGTGGGAACTGACCAGTCATCTAAGCCACACATGATGGTTGACAAGTAGTCTGAGTCAGTGAAATTTTATTTCTTTTGCTGCTTCATTTGATCATTCAGATAACATAAGTTACCATACTGAGTGCTGCAACTTTGTGGAGTATAGATACTGCTCCACAAAGTACAGCATGCAAAAAGTGAAGATCCCATCCACTGTATGAATCTGCCTTACATTTCCATGATGCAATGCATGAACGCTTGGGCTGCAACATTAAGGCCTCGCTGAATAATGTTAGAAGTGCATGGGAGTTGCGTGTCTGTGATTTATATGACCTCCCCTCCTTTTCCCCTCTTTGCTGTTGTTCTTCATGCATGGCAATGCAGACAAAACGGTGGCACTGGGCTCCGACAAGCCCTGCGAAGGTGTAGCGACATCACTTCGCTTTCCTTCTCAACCTGGCTCATTCTCCCCTGGTAATTACGGGAGTGAAGCAGGGCCGCCAGATGGACAACCGGATTCGCCGATAAAGACATCTCCTGTTTCAGAGCGCATAAAAGCACTGGAAGCTCTTGCTGCCAAAAAGAAGGAACCCGATTTCAGAAGTGATGGAGGTTACTCTCACTACAGAGACCGCCACCATGAGAAATCTCCCACTGAGACCCAAAAGTCTCCTACTGAAAAAATTACACCAACTGTCCAGAAAAAAGCAGGTTCCGCTGATCCGGAGTCACCAGAATCCCCATTTGAAGTACTTGGAGATTTAAGACAAGGGAATGAATTTGAAGAAACAGAAGAGTGGATGAAGGCTCATTTACCTCCAGTGCCAGATTTTGATGCTGCAAATTTAATTAAAGGCACCACGTCTTCAGAAAATGTAACGCCAAAGGAGGAGAAGGAGACTGACATTGTTATACCCGATGCTCCTGCCGCTTTTGCCGGTGTCCCTGATGCTTTCATGGATTCTCCCTTTGAAGCTCCAAAAGTGAAGGATGATTTCTCAGAAGCACAGAAGCAGCCAAGTGTTGAGGAGGAGTCAGAGTTTGACCTTAGTTTTTTGCCAACAGCCTACATGTGGGATCAGCAGGAAAAATCTGGTGTCCAAGCTCCATCAAATCTTGATTCAGTGCTTCCAGCATCACCTGCACCTCCTGCAGGCTTTGATTCCCCATCTCCTCCTGTCTCCCCATCAGTTGACACTGATGCTAAACCAAATGTTTTGGATGACAAAAAGGCCACTTGGGCTGGAGATATGGAGCCCCCAGAGGCCAGTGAGGTGGACAGCTCAGGGGAGTCAGACAGTACTGTCATTGAAGATGGTGTCACTGTTCCTACTTCTGTCCCTTCTCCATCCTCTGATCCTGCAGTTTCAAATGATTCCCCCACAACTCTTGCCTCCTCAACTCCTGCACCTCCCACTGAGGAAAAGGAGGAAAAGGAGACCCCACCAGCAAGGACTGAAAGAAAGCTAATGCAGGTTCCAACAATCAATGTTATTGAAACCGATGAGCCAAACTACAGTGATGAGGAGATGGAAATGGAGCTTGAAGCAGAGGAAGATGAGGATTATGAGGTTGTGAAAGATCCAGTCAAAGAGGCTCCTAAACACCCAGAACCAGAGTCAGAGGACAGTAATTATGAACCACCCAAGACACGCCCCTTAGAAACTGAATTCATGGAAGGCTACTCTCCTCCATCCTCGCCTGTAGACTCTGATGCTGAATACTCTCCCAAACACCAGATACTCACATCTCACCCTGAAACGGTCCATGAGGTATCGGCATCAAAACCTGAGGAATCTGGGCCTGATGTTTCCCAAGCACAACCTGAAACATCACAGACCACTACCACTTCTTCTAAATTAAACGATCCCTCCTCTTTTACAGTCACAAATGAAGAAGTTGACTTCCCAGACAATGATGATGAGTGGTCAGATGAAGCACAAGAAATGCTGGGTAAACCTTGCAAGACTGATCTTACTGCCAAGGACCCAGCTCATTATACTTACAACACAGCTGAGAAAGAGGCTTATATTGAAACGCCTACGCTTTCTAAAACCAGCTTCATGCAAGATGATATATATGACAGACAGTCATTCGATTATGATTATGATGCATCCTCTCCCCTGGACGACATTGATGACAAAGGGCTAAAACATACAAAGGAGCAGTTTATTTCTGACTCTTCTCAAATCCATATTGAAACACTGAGTGAAAGCGCTGTTCCGGAGGACAGTCAAAATCTGGACGACTCTGCGTCACTGAATGATGACGAAACCTTTCCCAAGCCAGTTGGTCAGCAGCCTTCAAGAGATTATCCCCAAGACCCATATTATTCTTTCCAAAGTGAGCCAATAAGCAGCATCAAGGAGCCAGACGTCGACAATAAAATGACCACTGACATTGTTTCAGATAACTTGACAAATGGCAACTCACTCCCAGCACAGGAGCAGGAGCAGAAGCAGGACTCTGATTCAGGTCATGCACCCGACACAACAAGCAACTCCGAAAGCATTGACCCTGATAGCTCAGTTTCTGAGCCCACAGATAGCTTTGTAGAGTTCATGAGAGAGTGCCTGAAATCGAGGGAGGCTGAAGAACCAGACAATGCGCCCCAAGGTGTTCCCACCAAGAATGAGTTCAGCAAAACCGGTTTTCCTCCTTCCCAGTCCCCTCCAACAATGGTGATGGATCTTGAACAAGAACAGCTTACAATCAGTGCTCTTAAAGAGCTGGGCAGCAGCCAAGAGGAGGAGGAGGAAGTGGTGATTCTCCAGTCTAAAGTTCCTGACCAGGACAAAGCTGACCCTAATGTTACGTCTATACAGCAGTCTTCCTTTACCTCAGTTCCTAACGCTCCATGTTCCCAAAGCAACCTTGTGTTCGAAAGCACATATTCCAAAGAGGTAGAAGCCATCGACGAATGGGTGGCTGAGGCCTATCATCTTGCTGAGCATATCTTGACAGCAATACTAACCCACTTATCAGGTAACACTTCCTCTTTTTGAGCAGTAGGCCTGCTAACCTCACGCAGTCACCTCAACAGCACCCCTTTTCTCACTTGCACCTTGTCCTTGCCTGCACCTTTTCAAAGTTGCTCTGTTTTCACATAACCTTTACATGTAGGCAATTTTGGCAAAAAAGGACCATCTGATGCTCGCCAATTTCCACAGACCTATTTAGTGCTCTCTGATAAATAGTAACTAGCTGTGTTTTGTTAGTCAGTTAGTAAGGAGTTATGCCAGAAGACCATAAAGGGTCTCAGAATGTTTCAAATGAAGTAGCTTGTACGACATGTTGTCCAACCACATCTAAAAACAAAAGTGTTTATACCTGTTCTGAATGGCCACACTAGTAGGTGGCATGAAAAACCCCTATAAGACTAGCAGATTATGCCTAACCAAACCATTAAGAGTTTAGCTCTGTTTGAGAGTTCTATTCTGTTGTTGTCTATTCTTGATCATGGTCGCACATGTGCAGCCTTAAATGCCACAAAAAAATTGGGTAATAGGTGGAAGTGTCAGAATGTGTAAATACCCGATGCATGAAAGAATACCAGCGAGAGATGCACCTCAGTGTCCAGGGAAACTGCCTTCAGGGTTTTTTTTTAATAATGCTAAATCCCATTTTAAAGTAAGGATAATGATGGTATAATCTGATAATGCCCACCCTTATTTGCAAGTGAACACTGATAACAAATGCATTTAATTATATATGTCTCTATAGAGCTGCAATTCATAGAAATCTATCAAAGCTGTAGAGACTGCAGTTGTCACAGAGATTATAAGAGCTCATCAACAATGTATTGTGCTATGCGGACACTTACACCGCATATGGTCTGGTGATCCCCACTGCATCTGAGCCTCTGACCCTCTTTTGCCCTCTGTCCTTTACAGCTTGGCTTGGTCCATTGACAAAGTAGGTAGGGGTTTAAATATGGCGCCCAAGTGTTGGCTTGCAACAACCTTGGAAGTCAAAATGGTACAGTCAATCCCCAGTGTCTGGTTTCTGCCTTGATGCCACTTTCCACAGCACACTTGGAGATGACCATGACATAATGACTAGGCATGGGACTTAAAAACAAAGTGATGCAAAATTAATTGCATATCTAGGGCCCCCCCTAAGTGCAAATTATTTCGGTTCAGTAATTTGTACTTGGGTTTCAGGCAAAGTGCCATCTTGGGAAATTAGTTTGATGTTAGGACTGTTCTCACCTATCCAGTCTTCCTCTCTTGAACCAGGCGCAGTCGTCCTTTTTTCCTCTCTTGAAAATGAGACCAGCTCCAAACCAGATTGTTTTTATCCCCATCAGCTTAGTGGGATAATTACTGTGTATATCATTTTCGTTAGAAGTTGACCAGAGCAAGGGCAAAGTACCAGAAGGTATTATTTTTCAGGAGATACAGCAGCCAGTCCTGCAGTACCCTCCCCTTCTCTGCAAACATGATCTCCATTCCACACACGCATGCACAGAGGCTGGTATGCAGACAGTAATCCTAACACATGCACTGGTTAGCCTACATGTGTTGCATCCTTTGACCTAGAGTTGGTACAGCTGAGAACAGCATGCTGGTGCTCTAGCAACCTGAAACTAATGGAAAGTGTGCAGAAGAGGCATAAAGGAGATGTTAGTTTAGCTGCATTTTAAAGCAAACGTTCATTGTTCTGTGATGCTTATTAGCAATGCACATAATGTAATTGTTTCCTAATTGTGATATCAATGACTTTGTGTTAAAAAAAGGAGCTCTGTTTTGTGTCGTGTTCTGGAGAGGAGCCTGTGTTGTTGAATCTTCCCCCTCAAGCCACGAGCTTGTGCTATTTTAGTGCTTCTCTGCAGTGCTGCTCCACAACTCAGTAGGTTATTAGGCGGGGTATACTTTGCTAGGTGAGTTCGTGTCTGTGGGTGTGACTGTTGTCATGTTGGGTATGCATGGCATTTGCTGCATTGCCATACTGGGTTTTGGTCAAAGAAAAATGGAAAGTCATCTGTCAGTGGAATCCACATAGTAGGAGCTACACGTGGTTCTGAACATTTCTGTGTGAACCAGTTGTAATACCAGATTTTTTGTCAGGACTTCAAAGATTAGTTTCAAGCAGTCAAGTAGTCCATTTGTTTTCAGATGTGAGTTAATCCTTTGTGAATGCTGGTAAAGTAGAGGAAGTGGTCATGTCAATACGTGTTTGGTATTTGACACCCTATTAAGCTGTCTAATACGGACCTGTAATGTCTTGTTTGTCAGGCTTATTATCTTGTTTTTAGTCAGAAGCAACAACATCTGTCAGGCTTTGAAATAGGGTCATTAAAAATAGGGCAAGGTTTGAACTCGCATACTGGCTCGTTGCTTAAAATAATCTCATTGCTAATTACTCTATTGAAACAGTTAGTAGTTAAACAGCTTTTAATGTGTCACTGCTACCCAAACATGGTTGTAGGATGGATCAGCTGGTAAATTGTTCATGTTTTATTAAATCTAATCATGGCCATATTTTTATATAAGTCTAACTTAATAAAGACACATATGGAGTCAGGAAAATAACTCTAAAGTTAATGAGGCGTGATGGTTGGTTTACATGGTAACTGCAGCGTTAGCTGATTGTTAAACCTGATCATCACATGTTGTGCTTGACCTGAGAAACCTGAAGGCCCGGATAAGGTGAGATGTCACAATTGTGCAATTGACATCTGGAGCCATGTTTGTTCACTTGATGAATGTAAGTCCGATATTCACTCCACTAATAAGAAAAAAAATCTGTCTCATTAGCTGCTAAATGCTCCACTATTCTAGGCACTAACTTTATCTATCTGCCGTTTGGTGTTGGGCAGGTAGAGCATAGTGGGTATTTACAGCTTTCTCTGCTGCTGCTGGAAACAAAGCTATGAGAGCGATGAGACTGAACAGTAACTAAAAAGCTGTGGGCTGTAAAGACCAAAACATGAGCTCTGTAGAGTTAAGTGGAAGTGCAAGAGTTGGGTTCTCTGTGGGTTCATCATTACAAGCAACACCTTTCACATCCAAGAAGTCATGTGATCTATTGTTCATATAAAAATATTATAATTTCTTCAAGTCTGGTATGCTATACAGATTTGGGTGTTTTTATGCTTGCTACTAGAAGCTGATTCACTTTGAAAAAGTGAAACAAAGGTGAGGTCCCTGTGCTTAATACCACCAAACTGTCACCAGAACTGTGAGGCCTACTTCCATCTACTCAATGTCACTGGACAAGTGAAACAGTGACTGGTTACTGTTTGACTGTTTGGTCAGTGTGATAATAGTGTGTGTTCTGTAGATCAGCTACCAGGTCAGAGTCAATATTGGCCCTGAATGCTCACTGATGGGATTGGGTATGATCATGTACAAAATGATTGCTCTGCTGTCTGTCTGCCTGTGTGCCCAGTTTGAGACACAATAGCAGATGGCTTAGATTAGATCAGCAATAACATAAGGTATGCCTATGGATTCATCCACTGCATCAGTGGTGACAGCCGTTCCCTGCAGTTTCATTGAGTTTAGCATTCGCTGTAAATTGTATGGATTTCATTCATGGCAGAGATCTTTAAATATCTGAAACTAAAGCAGATGGGTTTTTTAGACAGATGATGTCATGTATGGAAAAGCAGTCTCAAGCAGTACTTACCTGTATCAACAAAGTTTTGTTCTCCTTTGTTCCTTAAAATAACAGGCAATAGACTCAAGGTGACATAGCCATTAAAGCAAGTCTTGGAACATGTTGTACTTTTAAAATTAGAATAGTTATTCTAGTATAGTGTGGAATTGTGAAACTGTAGTTCCACTCCTGTGGCTGTGTAGCTTTAAGAGCTGCACACTGCACAGTGAAAGCAGGCCACTGCGCCTCAGCAGAGTAGAGCGAGGGCGAGAGACATACAGAGAGAGAGAGAGAGAGATAATGAACGAGGGCCGTCAAGCTCCAGCTGCCTCCTTGTGGGTACTGGGTACCGACAGCAAAGCACGCTGGGATGAAACACACACCCCTGCAGTGCAGGGCGAGGAAACCCCGCTTCATTGTCGCCGTCAGATAAAAACATTATATCTCTGAAGAAGCCAACTTTGTATCCAGCTTGGCCAGCAGGCACTTTAATGTCCTTCAATTGGTTTTGTAAGCTGATGCGTGTAAATTGTACTGTACCGGAGTTATGAGGTTTTCACAGAGTCATTGTTGGCCCAGCAGACAGAATCAGGAACAATAGAGCTCTCTCTCTCTCTCTCTCTCTCTCTCTCTCTATCTCAGCACCACAGCTGTGCTGCCGCTTTTCTCTCTGATTCTTGTAAACAGCTTCAGCTCTTTAACATGACAAGAATTATTCCTTGTTAATAAACAGTAACTGCTACATTGTAAAGGAAATTAACAAGCCATGTAGTGGTATCACACATAATGCAAAACATGGCAACACTAGAACACGAGAGAAATAAATAAATGGAGAATGTTTTTGTAGCCATCAGTTGTGTTTTAGAGTCCTTTTTATATCATATCAGTTCAGAATATGTATGTAGTGATCAATGTACTCAACTGATTTGTTTCCATCTGATCGTCTATCACAGTTGAGAAATGTTGGTTGTCTGTCGGTAAATCTGTCTCCAATTCATCCACATGTTTAACCTTGTACTGTTTGCAAAACATGTATAAAACAAGCGTGACAGGTTTTAGATGTGTGACAGATTTTTTTTTTAGATGCTAAGGAGTTAGATAACGTTAATGTCTATATTTACAATGAAGCAGCAGAGTCAGCACTATTGAGTGTTTTTGGTACATGCCGTTTTGTATTGTGAAGTGTCAAGAAAGCAGGTTCAGCTGGACTACTATTCAAACAAAGTGTAGAGGAAAGGCCTGGTCACCCTGTACCCCCCCCTCCTCCTCCACCAAAAACATTCCATGTGGCCAAAGAGTTTTAGAGTAAAAGTCAAAGAGGGGTCTGATAGAGTTTCCTTGGCCAAAGATGAGATTTAAATCTCATGAAACAGATGTCTTTTGGGTACTCCTATTGCAAAAGACATGGCAAAGTTTTCCACTGCGGAACCATTTTAATTCATGTCATACATTTGTGGTTATGGAACGGGAGTCTTTCGCAAAGAAAAACAAGAGGAGAAAGACTTCACTGTAGCTGTCTTCACTTTTCCATGATATGTGTGTTTTGAGGTTCCTATATAACGTGTGTTCCCAATAAACTTGCCGGAGCACTGAGGCCTGAACTGTCCCCCGAGGCATCGGCCCACGTGGTTCCTCCACCACTTACACAACGCTTTTTTAAATACCCCCTTTTTTTTCCCCCCACGTAGAGGGAGGAGCGGCGTTTTGAGAATGCCAACCCCAGCATTACATAACCGCCTTGTATAGAGGCTATCACTTCTGCATGCACGGTTCCTCACACGACATGCATACAAACATGAAACGGGCATCTACAGCAGTGTTATTCTCAGCTACAGATGCCAGAGGAAAATGATGATGCATATTTATGTTTTACTGGGCCAGAGTTGGAGCTCCACTACTTTTTCAGTGTTTTTTTTTGTTTTTTTTTTGTTTTTTTCTAGTGCTTGGTTGATACTTTTTTTTTTTTTTTTAAGTTTTGAAGGCTTGTATTGTATCATGTTTTGCACTAAAATTTGACTAATCTGGATAACTGAAGCCTAATATTAGCTTCAGATAAACATATTTTTTCGCAAAACAAGCACTGATTCAATTTCCAATATTTTATAAGTAAGTTTTATCTTGTTATAATGAGAAAGCCTCGCTGTTTTATGATCTGCTCCTATTCTAATTTGCTGTTAACACACTCAAAACTTCCTTCATAGTTTGCTATTGTCTGGAGAAATTCAGTATAATGTACAATTCAGCACTTCCTGCTCACACGTTTTCACATTAACAACCTTCACATTAACACATTAACCACCACCCACCATTGTTTTTTTTGTTTTTTTTAGCCAGCCTTTATTAATGGCTGGCTTTTTGTTTGTTTATGCTGGTAATTATTTGAGACTTTATTTCAGAATCTATGATAATAAAACACTGTCAATTTCGACTATCCCCATTAAACCCATCCAAATTAGTTAAATAAGTCCCACTTCACACATTCAGTGGTTCAACTCAATTCATAGTCAGACTTTTTTTTTTTTTTTTGACAAAAATAAAACCTCATTAAATGTATAAAGACGGCTAGGACAAATCATCATTTATAACTTAATATCATGGATCTTTTTATTGTAGTGAGTCAAAGCCAACAAACATCATTGTAACACCTCCTTTCACCTTCTCTGCAGTCATGGACCTGATCCACTGGCGAGACCCCAAGAAGTCGGGCTTGGTGTTCGGTCTGTCCATGCTGCTGCTGCTGTCGCTGGCAGCCTTCAGCGTCATCAGCGTGGCCTCCTACCTCCTGCTGGCTCTGCTCTGCGTCACCATCACCTTCCGCATCTACAAGTCTGTCGTCCAGGCCGTGCAGAAGTCCAGCGATGGACACCCCTTCAAGTAAGACAACGTCTCGAAAGGCTACTGTTGCATCCAATGGACCTTGTCTTGCTTGTTATTTGGAGTCTGATTGACCCTTTTGACAAGGATGCTACAGACAGCCAAAGCCAATGTTATACTTATATGCATATCTAATGCCCTAACCCTTCCTCAGACTTCGCAGGCTAATATTCCTACTAATTACTCCTTGTGAGTAAACTGACCTGTAGGTGTAAAGTTCACATTTATTTCAAGATGTGTGTATATAAAAAGTATTTTGAGAAAGTCTTATTTGCCTTCTAAATGTGACATGAGAGCCGTGTACAGGCCGACAGCAGCTGAATTAAGCATTAGTCAATCAGATGCTTTCAGCTGGAAAGATTGAGTATTCTAGCGTCATGTATGGAATGATGTAAGAAGTATAAATCATTGATTGTGATATAGCTCACTAGTGCACCGAGCCATGTTTCAGTCATGCGCTGCCACATGTTTTCATCCCATTAAACAAACCACTGCCTTAGATTCAGCCTCAGAAGCCATTAAAGTGTGCGCAGCTGTAAAGACTACTAAGTTTCAGAATGTTAGAGGTCAGGCCTGGCATAGCCTCATATAACCTCTTTATTTATAGAACAACTTTTATGGTGGAGCCCAGAGCAGTGCTTCACAGAGTTCATAGCACACAACTCCTCTTCAAAGGCATTGCACAAAATCCTCCTCATGGCTCATTTCAGCCTCCAAACAAAATAATTCAATGTTTAACTTAGTTACACTCACTGGCCACTGTATTAGGTACACCTTGCTAGTGCCAGGTTGGACCCCCTTTTGCCTTCAGAACTGCCTTAATTCCTCATGGCAGAGATTCAACAAAGTGCTGGAAACATTCCTCAGAGATTTTGGTCCATACTGACATGACAACATCAGGCAGTTGCTGCAGATTTGTCGGCTGCTCATCCATGACGCCAATCTCCCGGTCCACCACATCTAAAAGGTGCTCTATTAGATTGAGATCTGGTGACTGTAGAGGCCATTTGAGTACAGTGCTATTGTCATGTTCAAGAAACCAGTTTGAGATTATTTGAGCTTTGTGACAAGTAGCCATTAGAAGATGGGTACACTGTAGTCATAAAGGGATGGATATGGTCAGTAACATTAGTCAGGTAGGCTGTGGCGTTTAAACGATGCTCAAGGGGCCCAAAGTGTGTCAAGCAAATATCCCCTACACCATTACACCACCAGCCTGAACCATCGATACAAGGCAGGATGGATCCATGCTTTCATGTTGTTTACGCCAAATTCTAACCCTACCATCTGAATATCGCAACAGAAATCAAGACTCATCAGACATCACTGTTTTTCCAATCTTCTGTTGTTCAATTTTCATGAGCCTGTGCCAATTGTAGCCTCAGTTTCCTCTTCTTAGTTGACAGCAGTGGCGCCCAGTGTGGTCTTCTACTGCTGTAGTCCATCTGCTTCAAGGTTCGATGTGTTGTGTGTTCAGAGATGCTCTTCTGTATACCTCGACTGTAACGAGTGGTTATTTGAGTTACTGCTGCCTTTCTATCGAATTGGTATGGCCATTCTCCTCTGACCTGTCATCAACAAGGCATTTTTGCCAAGAGAACTGCCACTCACTGGATATTTTCTCTTTTTCGGACCATTCTCTGTAAACCCTAGAGATTGTTGTGCATGAAAATCCAAGTAGATCAGCTGTTTCTGAAATACTTAAACCAGCCCGTCTGCCACATTCAAGGTCACTTAAATCACCTTTCTTCCCCATTCTGATGTTTTGTTTGAACTTCAGCAGATCATCTTAACCATGGCTACATGCCATTGAGTTGCTGCCAAATGATTGGCTGATTAGATATTTGTGTTAACAAGCAGTTGAACAGGTGGACCTAATAAAGTGGCTGGTGAATGTATATAGTGCAGATTAAAGTTGCCAGGTCATTTTTTTGGTTTCACCCTCTTTTATTCAGTTACTCCATTTATTACTTTCCAAATGGTGAGACGTTTTTGTTAAATTCTCTCTTTTGAAATAACTGTTAAGCCACCTCAATTGCAAAATATCATGCCTGACTCCCTTGCCCAAGTAATCATTGAGCCATTGGTCTTGACCAACAGCCCTATAAGCCAGTAATACATTAAATTAAGTTTCCTCCTGAAAGCCTTTTTCACCACAGACTGGTTCAGAATGTTTCATGCAGCACTTCCTGCCCGGACACTTAGCCTCATTTTGTGCTCACCTTCTCCTCCTCCTCCCTCTCTGCAGAGCACTGATAGATAAGGATGTCAGCATCCCCCCTGAGACTTTCCGCAAGCACGTGGACACCAGTCTGACCTACATCAACCGAGCCCTGAAGCAGATGAGCCGCCTCTTCCTGGTCGAGGACCTGGTGGACTCCCTAAAGGTGAGCAGCTCCGGCCTTCAGTCGCCGTGCATGGTCATCCTGCGATCTGATCATTTAGTCTGCTCGTTAATGAAGCTATTCCCACTCTGTCCCACAAAGACTCATCTCCTGGGTCCAGCCTTTTTATAGCTCTGGTTGGTACACTATTAACTCATCACAAGGGGAAGTCGGTCACATTATAGTCAGATTCAGATCTTTATTGTTATAATAAACCCCAGAGCTTATAATTATATTATTGGATGATTATATGATTTAGAAAATGTATAACTCAAACAGCTGGCCTGGAACACAACAACTACACATCAAAACTTTCCATTGTTCTCTGCCTGCTTTGCGGATGAGTTCCTGAACTGAATTCAGGCACTGCCCAGGAACTGATACTAAATTCAAGTTCCAGGTACCTGCAGGATTTCCCGGCAGTGCCGTTGATTGTAACGGAAACATGGGAAAACACTTAAATGATTCAATGAAAATATATAAAAATGAAAAAATCACGTGTTAAACTACAAAGTGTTGCAAGGCACTAGATGCCATGTTGTTTCCCAGCAGAGCCCTGATTTACCTTTTCAGCATATAAACTTGTATCTCATAATCATAAATACTTTTACTTTTTTTTAATTTATACTTTGGTATTTTATTAATTTTTGGTATTTCCTGTATTTTATTCCCATTTTAATGTGTTGTTTTCTATATCTTATTGCATGTGGACCTGCGTAATGTGAATGTCGTTCCTTTACATGTACAATGTGTTGGAATGACTATAAAACCTTGAAACAATAAGCAAGAAAGAAAATCAATAAAAAACATCTTTGTAAGGTTATCAGATAACCCTACCAAAAAGGCAGCAAAGTAAAGCCAAAACATTATGTTGGAATTCAGTTTGTTATACCAGCACAGATCATTAGGATTCTGTCAGTATTGATACCAGTACTGCTTGTACAGGATACTTAGAGGTACTCTTATCAATAATCTTTCTTACTTTAATGGGAGTAAAATGTATAAGTTGGTGCACCAGTGTGTGTGACAGACTGCTGATTGGCTGTCTGTCTCAAAAATAGTGCAGAAAACAACCTACAGACAGACAGATGTTCATGTGTTAACAGAAGTGAGTCAGTATCAATGAAAATCAATAACAATGTCATCTCCCTATTGTCTCTCCCACACACAACAGACTCAACCTACCAAACAACACATAAAAATAAGGACAGTCCTGCTGTGACCTTGTTAAAAGCGTATATCCAAAATGTCCCAGTTTGTACAATAAAGTGCAAGGAAGAACATCATAACAAAGCCATAACAAAGCAACTTATATTCTAAAGGCCCCTCACACTCACAGCAGGGTTTTTGCTTATTGCTGATTAGAACTGCTCAGGTTGAAGACAAGCAGAGTTGTGCAAGTTCATACATGATATCTCCATGACTCAGTGTCAAGTCGTCACTCCCTAACAGGTGCAACAAAACTAACAGGGGAGACCGAGAGGTCCGTCAGGTTCAGTCTGTACACACCTATACAGTCCTGAGAAACAAGCTGATGAGGCAACACAAGGTGCTGTGTCGGGCATTTAGTTGTCTGAGGTGTTTGAAAGCTTTTTCGCTAATATAAACTCTTGCAGTAGTGGAAAGTCCCAGCACTGAACTCCACAACCATATTTACTGCGTATGAGATATAATTCTCACTTATATTGTACTTAGACGGCCCTGGGTCAGCATGAGGAGCTATCAGATAACAGCAGAGAGAGAGAGAATAAAAGAGGAGAAAGAGAGCTTTGTCTCCGCTAGCGCTTGATTCAGCAGCCATTGGCCTATCAGATTATAGCAAGCAGCCATCAGAGCCTAGCTACTGTCAAACTCACTGTCAGCCAAGCAGGAATAATACCGAGTCCACTTAATAATACTGTGAGCAAGAGCTGCAGCACAAAGCCACAGAAGCCCCCACCTCTTCACCGCTCCTCATCATCTTGAAGGCACCACTGCCACAGCTATTATACACACATATAAATTCTATAATTGTATACTAGATTTCAAAATGGTATGAAAAAAGAAATGCTATGGAGTGTGGAAATTAGAAATACTATTATTCTACTTTCCAGGTACAGTGTGATGCTTTATTGCAGCAAAGCTTTAAATAGTTTAGAAAGGATGGATGAAAATACAGAAGAGTTCAGTGTTTAACCCAGAGGTTTCTTCCTGTCAGGAAGATAAAAAGGCTCTATAATAAATGTTTTGCCAATGCAAAATTAAAAACCTCATCAACGTGCACCCCACTGATGAGAACTCTCTCTCATCCTAAACCTTTCATTGTAGAGATGACTTGTTATTCTGCACAAACAGTAGTAAACTTAAACTGAACTCCAAACGCCCTGTGTAGTGTGACAGAAAATTTCCACAACAGTAGCAGTCATCAATTCTAAAAATATATATCCACTCAAACTGATTGTGCCACATCAGAGGTGGTAAACAGTGTCTTATTTTCAATAAAAGGTTTACTGTAAGTTCTCAAATAGCGGTTCTAAAATAATAGAGAACCAGCACTTCATTTGAAAAAGGCTTTTATTAGAGACATGATCTGCTCCTGTTTGAAATTTACTGTTGATGCAAACTTGATACTGTGTACTTGTTGTCTTGGTAAATTTGGCATAATGTAATCTCATCAGTATAATATTGGACCCATGTGATACTCACCACTCTGCTGCTCTGAGTTTCTCTTAACAGAATTTTTTTTATTCACTAGTCATTTCCAGTCGCTTCTACTCTTCTGTTTTTTCTCTTAAGCTACCATCAACTCAACACTTGCTGCACAGATGTTTCACATTAAAAGCATTCAACATTCTAAAGGGGCACAATCCAGTGTTTCCCCTCTAATTGTACAGGCCTGGTCCTGCTACCAGGCCATAAAAATCTTTTCTTTTTTTTTTAATGCCCTAAATACTGCCAAATATCCATTAGTTCAGAAATCAGTAGCTAGCACAATTCATCAGTGAATGAAAACAGTGTTTGTTTTAGTGGTTAGTGAGTGGTGAGTACGACATGACTGTTGTACTGATGGAATTCATACTGTGGGATGTTTGAACACTGGACTTAATTTGAGAATTTCCAGTGTATTGACATCAGTTCAACCCCATTGAAGCAGATGTGTGTGAAGTGTTGTATGTTGTCCTAGAAATGCTCCACCTCTCTGAGTCGCCCTCTGGGCTTCTTTTGTTTGCCGTTCTGTCTCCAGCTGGCTGTGGCCATGTGGCTGTTGACCTACGTAGGAGCTGTCTTCAATGGAATCACCATCCTCATCCTGGGTAAGCACTGTGGGAACCTAGAGTTCATGTCTGTTTCACCCATTCAAATGCTTGCATTGCATTTTTATTTGTGAAATGAATTTACAATGACCCATTAAGAGACTGTTGTGTGAATTCTTACTCTTCTCTGTACTTTCCCAAGCATACATTTGAGTTCATGACTGTTTTTTGTTTTTTTTCAAATTTGTTTTGAATTTAAGTGTATAGGGTAGATGATTATTACCCAGCTTTGTTGCATTAGAAAGCAGTTTAATCATTTCTATTCACCAAATTGGCTTATTGCAGATATTTTATATAATATCAGTGTTTACATCAGCCAATAGGTACCAAGACATTGCAGTGCAGAAATTCCAAACTGAAACAGTGTCACTGACAACTTGATTTTTACACTGTAAAATATCCTGCTCAGTATGCATCTTGGTCGCAATTTAAAAAAAAAAAACCCATATAAAGATTGTTTATGTTATGTGTTTTTAAAAAAAACACTATTGGCTGATATATTTATTTATTACTTAGAATAAACCAGGAAGGACAGAATGTAGGTGAGAGAAGTGCTCCAACATATTCATGGAAAGTCATATCAAAGCCATGGAATCTTCCACTTGTGGAACAGTGGGAACTACTACTATGACTCATTAAGAGTTGCAAAAGGACACATTTCTGATGGTTGGTGGACCATTAAAATGACTTTCACTCTCACTCTGCACAAATAATAACATAGCATGCTACTGAAGAACAGCAGCATGTAAAGTTATAAAGACCATCATGTCTAGGGGTTGTAATGAGGCTACCATGCTCATTTAGTCTAGTGGTCTAAGTGATGTGTAGTGGGTTGACAAGATAAGCTGTCAGGTTGTATAAGGAGTGGTGAACAGCTCACCACATTGCACTGTCCCAAGATGGACTACCACTCATGGTAGCACCATCTAATGGTTTGCTCTTCTGTGGTCCAACAAATACAGTTTAAATTGACCTAAAAGCTGAGCCATGGCTCTTTCCATTTGAATATTTTATTCTTTTCAGTGGAGTTTCTTAAAGATTGTTAAAGGAAGAGTTTTGAGATGTATACATATTTGCTTTCTTGCCAAGAGATGGATGAGAAGATCAATACTACTCTCATGACTGTACAATGAATATGAAGCTACAGCCAGCAGCTGGTTAGCCTAGCTTAGCACAAAGACTTTTAACACATAGCCTGGCTCTGTCCAAAGTAGATCACTTGTTTGTTTAATCCATTGCAGTATTACAGGGAGTTATGTATGCATCATCTTACCATCTAACTCTTGGCAACAAAACCAAAATGTTGAACTATTCCTTTAATGTAACACTTTATGATGACATTGGGCTTCATGCCCTGTTAGTCTAACAAAAGAATTACAAATGTTACTTAAATTTCTGTATCATTGAGCCTCATTTGTGGCCTCGGAGAATTGAGATTGATAATATTGAGTTCATAACTCTTACACACTTGCCTGAGAGGCAAAACCCAGGACATATAAAGCCCACGATGAACTTGCCTTTGCTGTTAAAACATATTGCTGAGAAGGCACAAATGTAATTGAAGGCAACCCAGATGAATGCATAAACATTATAATCAAGGTAGAGCTTGTCAGAACATGTAGACCACAATAAATCCTACCATTGTGAAGGTATCCATGTTCAGTTTTTGGTGACAGTGTCAAAGACTGATTTGCATGTATCATGCACACGGTAGATTTCCAGACTTCAAAGTTAGCAGGAATATTTGTTTTTTCTGAATAGCTCAGCAACTTTCACAGTGATAGTTTGAGCACACCTTGAGTTGATAAGCATGTTACACTGTGTTCTGTGTTCTTCTACACATCCAAAGCAGCCGTCCTCCTGATAAATCCTGAGCTCCATTATGTCGAGCAGTGCAGCAAAACTAAAAACTGTATCAACTTGACAGGACAGAGGAAACTATCCAGCAACGTTTAGATTCTGAAATATTTTTTTGGACAGACAAGTGAAAAATGTATGGTTTAAAATCTATTGTAATTGTCGATTTGAAGAGGAAAACCGGTTAGGGAAACAGGAAAAACAGGACGTGGGTTGTTTTTAATTCACATGAAAAATGAAATAATTTGTTTATCCTGTAACAGCTTTGGACGGAGGGTCCTGTGTCTAGTCTGCTGGAAAGTAGAGGACGTCAGTTGAGTAGGCGGTCCTTCAATGTGGTCCAGGATGCATTGCGTTTACACTACTAAAAGAATACCACATAGGGCCCAGACCACCTCCGAATGTGATCTGAGTGATCAGATCTCAATCCGTCCTCAATGCGTCTTGAGTGTGTTCACACCTGTATTTAGAGCTGTCCACTTGTGATCGGATCACCCGAGACGGATGTTAATACCAGGTGTAAACAGAGCCAGTGACAGCAGCTGGCAACTGATGAAAACCCTATCTGTGCTCACAGACTGGGTTGAGGCCAGAAATGCAACATATGTTTAAGTTTCATCCCTTATGTGAATCTGTGGATTTACCCTTAATGACAGTGCCCTTGTAACGGGTATATGATGTTAGCCAACATCAGGATATATGCAGTAAATAGTGTGCCTCACATTAACTTGTATTTATTTAGCCAGTGAGTCAGTATGATGCTGGTTTTCGTGACATGTCTTTGTGTCTGTGCTCTGCAGCTGACATCCTCCTCTTCGCCGTGCCTCCGGTCTACGAGAAGAACAAGGTGAGAGTCTGCCCTCGTGTCCCAGGACATGACAAATGTATCAGATGACAAACTTTAAGTCCCTGACCCTCCCTGAGAGCAGCGATGACATCAGTTGTTAGCAGACATATCCATCAGCAGTGAGCTCACTGATGACTGCAGTCCGCATCAGACACTGAAGGCTTTCTGCGGCCCTCTTGTTGTTGTCCAGCGCAAAGCTGCTGAGAACATGAAGTCATTGCACTGTTAGCTCAGATAAGATGGCCGTCGGCATCCCAATGATGCACATCATGCAAAATGGGAACTTTATGAGTTTAGGGGTCATACTCATCAACTGTGTGAGTCAGGCTTCATGAAGTGAAGTTCTGTTTTGTTGATTTACTGAGAGTGTTTTATTGGTTTCTCCAAACATAAGGTTCCTCAAAGCTGCTCTGTCAGTGAATTTTTAGACTAATGTACTCATGGGGATTGTTTTTATGTTTTAATATTCACTTAAGATGCATTAACCTCAGCAGTGAGATGGGTGGTTTTATGTACATTATAAAATTATAACAGTAATTCAATGCCTGACTTGCATTTCCCTGTAAAGGTTCAGATGATACAGAGCTGACTCGTAGGTTTCACAATCTATTCAGCCATTTTCTGCTGCTTATGTGGGTCGAGGTCGTGGCAATGGCACGCCAAGCAAAGCAGCCTGTACACCCTCCCTGTTAGCTACTGACTCCAGCTCCTCTTGGGGCTCCCCGAGGCGTTCTGAGGCCAGAAGGTTGATATAATTCCTTCAGTGAGTTCCTGATCTGCCCCGGGGGTCTCCTCCCAGGTGGACGTGCCTGGAATACCTCCACAGTGAGGTGTCCACGGAGCATCCTAATCTGATGTTCAAACTGCCTCGACTCAATGCAAAGTTCCTCTCCAGACATTATTCAATGATCAAGCATTTCTTTTAAAACACATCAACGCCCTCAAGGGTAAAGCTAGAGACTCTGCTAAAGGAAACCTATTTTGTCCACATTCTATCATTACCCAAAGCCCATTATCAGGTGAAGTTTAGAACGCACATCAACTGTAAAACAAGAGCTTTGCCTTTAGGCTCAGCTCCCTCTTTAACCACAACCGTCTGGTACAACATCTGCATTACAGCTGGCGCTACACCAAACCACCCTTCAATCTCATGATCCACCTTAGCCTTACTGGTAAGACCCCTAGTTACTGGAACTCTTTTCACTCATTTCCAATGAGTCAGTGAGGCCAGAAGAAGCACATCATCTGCAAAAGGCCTCACCCACTGAGAACATGCTTGACAACTGTGAACACGGCTGTTACTTAGTTTATATAAGGGCCGCTCTTAGTAGTAACTTGGAAGTTTCACTATTTCTCACAAATGATAGGCTATCAAAATCATCCCTTGTTCCTTTTTCAGGTGATGTGATTTCTATTTCTTAACTAACCTTATCTGCTCTTCTCTCATCTTTTCTCCTTCCAGACCCAGATTGATCAGTACATCGACATGGCACGTACTCAAATTAACACCACAATGGCCAAGTAAGTGACTCTAATCATCAGTGATTGGGTAGATCATCTCCTCACAACCACTAACTTTTATGCATTAATTACAGATGTTTAGTATTTGACATCCGTTTTGCTTTTCTCCTGCAGGTTGCAAGAGAAACTTCCCGGAGCTGTGAAGCGCAGCAAAACTGAATGATCAGCTCCCCCATTTGAAAACTATACCTTCACCATCATCCTCATCTTCATTACCATCCTAAACCCCCTTACCCCCCTCCCCCACCACCACCCTTCTCCAGTTAACCCCCGCCCCCAGTCTAACTTCTCCTCCCTACTCCATCAACCAACCACCATCCTACTACACTGAACCTTGCTTAGGTAGAAAATCTCTGAGCTACTCGATATTCAATGTAAAACTACTGCGCAGCTTAACTTGCAAGCATTAGAAAAGAACTGTGCCTGTGCAGACAGGAAGCGCGTCGCTAGCGAGGAAGTGATGTAACGCTGCGGCGGACCCCGCCTGTCTGTGGTTGTGCCACAGGGGAATGGAGGCAGGGTCGAGTGAACTAGACTGAATCTATGACCTGGTTACTTCGTGTACAGCGAGCAGGGGGGGATGATGGCTGTTTGTGTCACAAAAAAAGCAAATGTCTGTACTTAAAACCACACAGTTCCCTGAAGGTAAACGGATAATTTAAGCTGGAAACATTCAAGAAAAAGAAAAATGTTTAAAAAAAAAAAAAAAAAAAAATGGAATAAAACCAACCTTTTGGGTTACATTGTGGCTAGTCTTTTCCTGCTCTTGCTCTACAGCTGTTGTATGGCTAGATATGAGTTCATTTTTAGAAGCTGGTAATGGGTTTGCTGTTACTGATTGGCCTGTTACTGAGTTTGTTTCCATTAACTTTACAGGCACTTGTTTATGTAAGTTTCTGCAATGCACTGAACTTTTATTTTTTAAGCCCATGAGCAGGTTGAAATAAAAGGATTGGAACACTGAGCCAGCTGTGATAATTTGGTCTAGTTCACCCTCTTTTGATCAGATGCATTTTTGAACAGTTTTCTGTATGTATATACACCTTAAGACAACAACAGGCTCTCTCTGCTGTATGGAACATGTTAGCCTCGCTTTTTATATCAAAGGAAAGTTCCCTCACTTACAGCAGTCCTAACTCCTTTTGTCACACCTGTTCAAGCCACAAAGTGTTGAGGTCTCACATTCACTTGTAAATTTTGATTATTCTTATCACTGCTTATTACTGTTATTGATATTAATTATAGGATGGCTGCTTTGACTCCCTACTAGCTTGACAACAGCATTGTAAGAGTTATGTTAAGTGTCATTGAGCTTCATAATTTTAAAGTGGAGTAATAAATTCCTGATTGTTTGATAAGTTAAGAGATACACTCCCTGATCTGATAACACAACCCAAATCCTGAAAATGCTCTCCCAGCTCACTGCGAATGTTTTTAAAATCAGCTGTTGACCTCCATATAGTTTCAAAACTATATGGAGGGTGGAGGGTGCAACTGGAAAAATTATAGAGTTTCATAGTGTTTAATTAAAATCCAGATAAAGTTATGTTTTCATTTAGCTGTTCTTACAGGATAAATTTAAAATAATAATTGATTTTTAAAAAGAATTCACAAATTATTCATTGTGTTGGCAGGAATCTGGCCAGTCAAGAGTACCTCTTGCCCCACTGTGGGTTTGACTTAATTTTTTGGAATTTCATTTTTAAATTTCACAAATTTAAGAGAAAGGTTAAATATCAACTCTGAATTTTAAAGTAAGAGACAAATGAATTGACACTGTAGTAAATGGAATAAAATAAAATTTCAATATTTTGAAACTTTTATTTTGTGAAAAATTCAAATTGAATATTAATTAAATTTAAAACTCAATTTGTTATAGCTATTTGAAATTTATGAAAAGATTTCATGATTTAGCACTGTAAAGGTCTATAATTCTTTTGGCACACTTTAGACTCCATAGAAAACCTCAACAGTGACCTGAGAGGAAGTTTAGAGATTAGGTGGGTGAGAAAATCAGGGATCTGTGAATAAGGAGTGTAGCTGGGGGAAGGTGGAAGCAGTTTTCTAGAGGTCTGTTTGTCACTGTTCTTTTTCTCTGACTGCCATGAGGTGCATGTCTAACTATCTAGTGTACGCTGGAAACAGATTCTCACCCTTTATATTAGGCTGTATCATATTCTTGACCCTGATTTTTGTTTAATATGATTATTACTTGTGATTGTTACAATGGTGTTTTTGAAGTCAGTAAAAACCATAGTCATATGTTAGCACTACTGCTATGTCTTCATATTGTTTTAAGGGATGAATATATAGAAGGAAATTAAAGTATGTTCGTATTGTTGTTCATCTCATCGTGCCCCAAAGTAAGTTTGCACGGAGTAAAATGTCCCCCTGAATACTGAATGGCCAACAGTGGAAGAACATTCTTTCATTGCCTCTCAATGCAGTCACACAACTACTACTACTACTCAGACATATGCCTGTGTGCAGAATGTTTCCTCTGGTCCAACATTCCTCTCCATGCATGCCCTCCACTGTGTGTCGTCTCACTGTGATCACCTCGCAGATGTCTTGGTTGACTCCTCATGCACAGTGTCTCATTCAGACTCTGGGTGTTTTAAGAAATATGCAACGTTTCTGTTGGAGATGCTAGCTGTTAGCCCCAGGTTGCAGCCCTGGCGCTTGGCACTCATGCTGATGAGCTGTCAGCTAGCCTGAGGCTGAGGTAAGTAGCATCTCTAAAGGCTCCACAGGCGCTGAAGGAGCATACAGCGAGTGCAATGGGGAATCAGGCATAGACTGTGATATTATGCATCCTGCTTATTTATTTGAATGTGAAGAAGTTGCATATTGTAGCTTGTTTTCATCTAAAAAACTGAATTTCACTCAAGCTTCTGGAACACATTTGTATTAGAAGTTTGATTAGTTTATTTAAAGGATCAGTTCACCCAAATTACAAAATAATAATTAAAAACATTTTCTCACTTATTCTGGTTGTATCTCGCCATAGTTACAAATGTAGCTATAGTTCTCTGAATTCTGGAGGAATAAAACAGAACCAAATGTATCTGTATGCCAGACACCAGTGGAGCTGAGAGTTTTAGTTTTGTGTTTTGGGTGAAACAACCCTTTAATATACAACCAGCTACCTTGAAGCTGAACCATTCTGTCTCCACATGTGTTGCGCTATAAAATCTAATTTGCTTCCCATATGCACCTTTAATTGTAACTTTAGTTCAGGAAAGGCCATGTGACCTGTGTTACAGTGTGCTGCCGAGGCTAAAGAGAATCCTTGTTGGCTTATTTCTTTAGAGTGTAATATATATGATTCACCTGTTCCCTCACAGCATGTTGCTTTTCTCCTTTTCCTGTTTGTTCCTCTGTGTTTTCATCGGGTATGGGAGTGTGTGGCAGGAGTGTGTTTTACTTTTTTTTTTTTTCTTTTTTTTTTTTTGTCTCTGGCGAGTCTTGTTGCTTTTGACTCTTACTGGTATCTAGACGTTGTTCACTAACATCAGCTCTGTTTTGTATTAGCTATGACTTTGGTTCCAATGTTTTGAAGCTTTTGGAAAGATGTTGCAGGAAAAAAAAAAAAGAAGAAAACTGAAAAAAAGTATGTGGTCTCTGTACTGATGTCAAAGTGAAATTAATAAAAACACGTCAAAGGACAGCGGCTTGGTGGATCTTCTGTCTCCCTTTTTACAAAAACAGCACATATTTTCCCAGCATGCCTGCACTGTGGGAGGACGGAGGATTAAAACGCATCCAGATGAAATATCTAAAATAAGAAGATTTGACTTGAGAGGCTGCTGTCTGTCATGGTGTTTGGGTGGAGAGAGGATTATAGTTTCTAATTTTAGAGCTGGCCACCATACTAAAACCATTAAGTGTTAATAATCACATGCAGACCCATTTAAAGCTGTTGTGGTATTACATAATGGAATCAAAGTCATATAAGTGAGTCATAAATCTTGAATGAAGTGTTACAAAGATAGCTGCGTTATAGATGAACATACATTCAGAATAGCATGGTGGAGCAGTGCTTCATATGTGGACGGTTAGCTTGATTTGACACAAACCTGGATTTTTGGTTCAGCTGTTTTCAGAGCAATAAATCCTTAGAAACTTTTCAGGTGTTGAGAGTACTACTACATATTACTACTACTAAATTGACTCAGGTGATGTCTCTTGAGTCAGCATGGGTTGTTGGAGCAAGTTTGAAAAGGAATAAAATCTGGGGTTGTGGAGTTACAAAGAAGTGAGGTTAGCAGACCTAGGCTACGTTAGCCACTACTAGCATACAGTAAAACACCCAAAACTCTGACTGCAATGTCCATTTTTAGTCTGCCAGTGCTAAATTAGTGGAGTCGTCTTTTAAGTAAAAACCTCCAAAAGTGTAGTTTATTGACTGCTAAACATAAAGTCATTTTTGAAGAACCAGGCAGGTCAAGAATTTAGAGAATAATTTTAGCTGGCTAAAATTACGTTAGCCTGGATTAAGTAAAATGTGTGAAGAATAGTGCACAATGTCATTCTGGAAAGTAAAGCAGTAGTAAGCAAATGGTGGCTTGTGAAAATATTTGGCCCCTTGATGAAAGCAGAAGTTTTGATTTTCATAATTTACATCAAAGCTTAAACACATTTTTTCACAAATTTACTGTAGATAACACATTCTTATAAATCTGTTTTAATTTTAAATGAATTAAAAGAAATAAACTAAACATATAGGACTGCGTTTCCACGGTTTATGACCCCCCAATGAAACGTCCAGAAAACACTGACCCATGGTTGAAGCTAACTGCTGACCGCTATGTTCTTTAAAACATAGTTTAACTAATCCAGGCTAACATGTTCTTAGCTGGCTAAAATGATCCTGTTCATTCTGATCCACCTAACCAGGTTTAAAAAGGTTTGATTTGTTAATTTAGACTCAAGTTATCTTGAATAACAGCAGTCTTTTATTGTGAAGTAAGGGTAACATGAGTAGTGAGTTGACACCATTATAATTGGCTGAATGCCGATCATATTATCGTACTGTTGGTTGGCTGACATGCCACTGTAGTGCTTTCAGTGTTTAAATGACACATTAACATCTAAATTTCACAATTACTGTTTTCTGGTTCCATTGGTCAATTAGTGATAACAGAAACAGTGAGCTCATCATTGCATCATCATTAAGCGTCCCAAACCTGATTAGGATTGGTTCGGTTTTTGAACTGATTTTGTTTTATCATGTGACACATTTTCCATTGCATAGCCAGATTTTTTATGATTGCTCAATAATTTAAATATTCTCATTGAAAATCATAATTATGCCATTATTTCTCTATTGATGCCCATAATAACAAAAACATCCTTGAGGGATTTGTCGCTCTGTTGTGAAGAACTACAAAATCCAAGTTTGTGTCAAATGATCAACAATCAAATGAAGCTAACTTATAAAAGTCAACAGAACAAGATCCAGGATTTCACTGTCAAACAAACACTGCAGCAGCTGTTTTGAGGGCTTCCTCCTCTCTGGTTGAAGACCTCTGGATACTCTGACACATCCTGCAGCTCACTATTTACTTTTGTGGGTTACCCATTACATTTTCTACTTTTTGTATGGAATGTGTGATGTGGCATGTAGGTGGATAGAGTGTTTGGGAGGTGACGGTGTAGTAAGTGTTTCCAATTGAGAAAAGGAGTGGAGGGGGCATGGGGTTTGAGTGGCGTGGGCATTTACAAGGACAGCAGAGCCTAAGCAAGAGATTACACTACAGGAAATGTAGGATCCAGTGTTTTTGGAGTTTGACCTGTACAAGTAACTAAAATTCAGCATGACCTTTTGAATGAAATGAGCTGCTGTAGTGTTTACTTACTTGAAAACCTCCCAGGATCTTGGTCATGATGGCATATACCAGTCAGTATAAATAATAAATAGTCTTCATCTGTAAATAAGCAGACAGGCTTGCGGTGTTGAGTATTTATTCAAAGATCGTTGAGGAGAGAATGCATATCTCACATGTTGGCCATGTACAGATGAAAGGTGAGCAGACAAGGTGAAAGTTAAGATACATGAGGAGCAGAGTCATGGTTAGCATCTCTCCCCGCACCATCATACACATACACACTATAAACACATACACACAAGCACATACTGTATCTCATTCCAACAAATCATTCATTTCACTGTAACTTACTTCATTTTAAATATTAAGTGCTATGTCAGGACTCTTCTAGAGTGATGTGGGGGCTTATTCTTACCCAAAGTGGACCAATGAAATGGAAATACGAGTGTAGCATGGGAAGACTTTTCCTTCACTAAATTACGTTTGTATCAAAAGCATCAACTGAGCAAATTCTGTCAAATCTGATTATTCTGCAAAAGTTGAACCATTTAGAAGTCATGTGTCATTCACATTTATGTAAGACGTGAGTATTACGGCCACTGTTAGGGAAGAAAACTACATTTCATAAATATAATCAAAACATTCTGAGAAGATATTGTAATGTCATAAGAGTAAAGTCCTGATTTAGAGAAAAGAAGATTTTAAGAATAGAGTCATTATTTCAGGAAAAAAAATCTGAATTAAGAGAAAAAAGTCAGTATTACTATATAAAGTTTCAAGGTTTGCTATACTTGAAGTATATAATGTTGGAATGTTATGAGGAGATTTGATATATTAAAGTACATGTGCATGTTTTCCTGACAGGCCAATAAATATTTCTTTATATTATTCATCCCAAAATATTACATTATTCACATATATTATGACTTTATTCTTGAAACATTTTCACTTTTTCTTGTAATATTATGACTTTTTTTCCTCAAAAGTATGACTTTATTCTAATATTACATCTCAAATATTCTGACTTTTTTCACTATATTGCATTTTTTCTCGAAATATTATGACTCGTTTCTCTAAATATTGAGACTTTTTCCTCCTGATGCCTTTTTTCAAAATTTGGACATGATACTAATGCTAACACTTTATTTCCCTGAAATATCTACTGTTACATTTCCTGCACAATTATAGCTTTATCGTAAAAACTTTCTGACTTTTTCCTCTAAATATTTCGACTTTTAATTTGAAATTTTTCTTGTTGTAATTGTAACGGTGGCCCTAACGCTCTGCTGTATTTACGGCATCACCTTTAAAACCAAAGCTGACACATGTATCCAGTATCTTCAGATGTTCCTTAAAGATTACTGATGAAATGGTTTTCGATGGAAACAGAATCCCTGAGTTACATTTTCCAGGTAAAGAAGTGACGTTTCATGGCAAACTTTTCTTTCTCAGACAGCTGTAAGTTCTTCTTTTGTTGCATAAACTTTGTACAGTGAATGAAAAAATTGAGCAGTATCAAAGCTGGAGAAAACTTTTCAAAGTGAATGCAAAAGTCCAATGAACCATCTCCAGCCTTTAAAGAGCAACGTCTTTCATGAGTTGTAGAATGAAGTAGAAAAACTGGACATAGTTACAAACACGTTCTGTAGAAACCAGGGTGCATAAAAGTGCTTGTATAAAGGAAAATAATTTTTCATATATTTACATAATCTTTTTGTGCAGCTTTTTAGCTAAGATGGGTTGTGGGTGACGAGAGAGGATGCAGGCCGGTGAATAACACAGAGATAACATATCTCATTATAATGGATGAGTAAGAGGAGGATGCCCTTCTCCTCTGCTGTAAACAAGGAATTAAATAGACTAGAGAGATCTGATCTGACTGACTGCACGCTGGCATTCATTGTCTTAAGCAATAACATCAAACACAGTCTCATTCAACTGGGCGTACACAAGGAAAGCAAGGGGGTTGTAGTACATTTTTGGGGACAAAGTGCTGTGTTGTCTTCAGACACATTATAGTAAAACTAATTCACCTCGGCCTTGCTGAAGACTCTTTTTCTTCTAACTTCCTGAGAGCGTAAGACTCTGGCCCCAACCAGAAACAAAACCCAGACTTCTTCCTGGACATGAAATCATAACAAGTAGGCAGGAAATACTATGACTACAAACATAAAACATTTTGGGGTTTAAAAAAATCAAAGTCCAGGCAGGTGGGGGTGTTTAAAGAACAGAACAAAAGCCCCAATTCTCAGTATGAGTAGCTGGTCAGACCAGAGACGGAGTAGGTGGTGAAGAAGCTACTGTAGCTGGCGAGCTAACTGGTATCATGCTAAATAGCCAGGAATACGTTAGCGCTAGGCCAACCACAATAGCCCACCAAGCTACCTGGTTTGCTAACTGCCAGTTAGCAAGATAGCTAGCTCGGTCATTAACTGAACAATTATGTAATAATTATATAAAACTAAATGGTGCAACACAGCCAGTATGATAGTTCCCTCTATTTTGGAGGAAACTGTTTTGTATTGGTCAACAGCACCATTTCATGTCTCAAAGTTCACTAGAGACACTAAAGCTCTGTGCGGATTTACTTAACATCTGCGACTCAATTCTTCCTATTGCACCAGTTCCTTTAGAATGGATTGATTTGACTTTGAAATTTTGATGTCAGAAATGCAGGTTTGTTCAGGTCTTTACCTGAGGACCTTATGTGATCTGTAGAGGTGTAGAGCTTGACTGTAATCTGTCAAGCACATTTTTTTTCTGAAAGCTTGCTTAGCTTGTAGTTGTCAGGCTGCAGTGGAAATGACTCAAACCTTTAAAAGCTTTTTTGGCACAAATTTAAGGGGTTCATGTAATTACTCAGGAAGAAGCCCCGTCTGAGTCAGAATGTTGATCTTTCAACAGGCTGAACTTATTCTATGCTACTGTCATTTACAGCACAGTATGTTAGGTTTTAATAGGAACTGGAGGTATTTGGTGAAAGTTTTTGGTAGATAAATCTGAACAAAAACCAGATTGTGGTTATCCATGCAAATGTGTGCACACAGATGTGAGGGGTCATTTCCTAAATCCCATGAGGTCCTCAGGAACAACTGGTCCTGTTTTACACAGGGATTCAGTTTCAAATGAGACTGGACTTGGATTTTTTTAGGGCCATGACAATTTATGTTATTAGGTACCTGCCACTTTATCCTCAGCAGTGCTCTCACATCCGGATTTAAAGGGAAATTCCAGTATTTGACAACCTGTGTGTTCATGTGGTCATGGTAACATTTTACTTTTTCTATTGTAGAGATTTAGGAAATGTCAAATGACTGACGATTGACAAATACCTGAATTTCCCTTTAAGAAAGACAGCAGGAGGCTGTTTCTGAGCAGGGGCCACACGAGGAGCAACAGATGGAAGCCCTTTCTAAGTGCCAAAGTGTGCTGGAGAAGGAGCCAGCTCAGTGTGTCCGTGGTCCTGGGAGGAGAAGCAGTCATCAGAGTGGATGAAGTGCAGGGCGTTCTGGTTGTAGCTCAGCATGGCCTGCTGCTTCTCCTCCGGGCTGTAGTCCAGCGAGTGGGGGTGCACCTGCTGGATGTGCCTCTTGATGGTGCTGACCTTCAGTGTGGCCAGAGTGGCTCCACACACCATGCAGATGAGCCCGTGTCTCCGGCAGTCGTAATCCATCAGGTATTCCATCCTCCAGCGCACCTGGTAGTTCCTGCGCTGGTCCTTCCCGGGGTAATGGCCGTGACGAGAGGGTGTGGCTGTGGCGCTGCTGTCCCTCGCTTTGCCCTTCCCTCCGCTCACACCCTCCTCCTTCTTCACCATTTTGCTGGGTGTTCTGACATCAGGGGAGCTGTCCTCATTCAGCTCTCCTGTGGTATTCAGGACATCAGCTTCACTCGGGCTGATTTCTGCTGAAACAATAGATGAATGAGGGGGATGGTGCTGTTGTAGTTCAAATACATAAAACTAGTCTTGTCTTTTTCCCTCGCCAAGTACTACTAACAAAGCCCCCATCCTTCAATCAAAAGCTTGTATTTACTACAGTACCAGTCAATGTTTGGACACATTCATTCTTCCCATTCATTTGAATGAGAAAGTGTGTCCAAACATTTGAATGCTACTGTGTCTTAAAGCTGCACCATGGTAAGATTTTCAGGTATTTGTGAAATTTCCAAACACTAGAAATTCTCAAATAAAAGCCAGAATAATGTCAGGGTCTCAAATAATACACCAATTAAAATATGAATGGGTAAAAAACACTGAGGGGTGGTAGAATTATCTGTACTATTATGGCTCACATGATACATTTAATATATACAGTACAACATAGTGATGTCATACGCACCTCTCTGCTGCTCTCACTTTCTCTTTGTAACAGAAAATGATCCCATCACATCTACTTCGACATTTTTTTGATCGACCACAAGCTATCTTCAATGCAAATCAACTTCCTGCAAAGCTTTCAGATTAAAAGCCTCCAATGAAAGGGAAGGAATATGCCCTCTGATCCAGCAGAGAGCTTTTAATGTGAAACATCAATGCAGGAAGTGTTGAGTGCTGTGGAGATGTACACTGTACTGAATTTGTCAAGACAAGTAAACATGGAGGAAGTGTTGATTTTGCAATAGCAGTAAATTAAAACAGGAGCAGATGAGAAAACAGTGAAATGTGAAATGTTTTCTAACAGGGAAAATAGAGAATAAAGCCTTGTCTCTAATAAGTCTCTTTCATATATAAAGTAAATGTACAGTTTCACAGTAGTATGTAACAGTGGCTGGAAACATCTTACCGTCTTGTATTTGCATGCCTTCACTAGAATAATCTTTGGTCCAGGCTGCAGCCATGGCCTCCCTTTCTTGTCTGCTCAGGGTTGTGGTCTCGGGGTGACATTCCTGGATATGGTGGCGGAAGCTGCTGACCTTGGTTTCGTGCAGGACCTGAGAACACACCATGCAGAAGGTGCCGCGGCCCTGAGGCCCGTAAGCCACCAGGTAGTCGAGGCGAAGCCGCCACGGGTTGCCCCCGCGCAGCCGCCTCTTCCTGGGCTGGCGGAGGGGCTGGGGTCCCTGCTGTGGAGCTCCAACGCCTCCGTCCTCACCGATAAGACAAGTGTCCTGAGTTAATGTGCCATCGCCGTCTGGGTACAAGTCAGCGTTGATCTGGATGGCCTCCACATCCTGAGCAAAGAGGTCCACCTCGCCTTCTTTGGTGTTGGGCTCTGATTTGATTGAGTTTTCGGACTCCTCTGTTATGAAGCAGAAGATTTAAAAGATATACAATTATTAGTATGCAACAACTACAGTTCCCATGAGGTTTTGCCACTGTGCTTGTGTCAGAGACTCATGGGAGCTGGTGAATGATAAAACCACATAATCATCCAGGAGGATGCTGATGGAGCACACTGAGATGCTCCTAAACTCAACAGACATGGACTGCGCTCTGAGATTCAAGAGGGTGACGGGACATCCAGGCTGCTCGGCTCACCCTGTTACCATGGCAACACTGATCCCGATAAGCAGTGATAAAAAGGCTCGGTGGGCGGCGGATAGATGGATTTGGTGCTTGTGACGCTGATGCATTTCAAATGTCAGACTGATGAGGGACAAAATGATCAAACTCCACATTATCTGGTTCTATAGATAGTTTTATCCAACAGCCCCCAGTGGGAAGGCATCTGACATATATATTGACATTGCTTGACTCATTTTTTAATCAGACGTCACACGGCTCCCTCTGGACACACAAAACGCTTTACACTACTTTTAACACATGTGCAGTAATAATCCCAACACCTGAAAAATCAGTGCAGTTCCCCTATAAGCGCCAAGCTAATTGTCACTGGTAAATTACACACAAACACACTTGATTCAGGCTGTTTGGTTTGAATAAACTCTGACTGCACATACAGTGCAGTGGTCAAATTTGTGTGAAATATGCAAGAAAATATGTTTTTTCACACTAATGTTGTGGTAAGTCTGCAATTAGGTCTTCTCTCTATGAGTAAAAGCTTTTTGTTCTCACCATGAGTCTGAGCCCAGGCCTGCAGGATGCAGTGCTTCTCCTCTGAGCTGTAGACTAAGGAGTTGGGGTGGGTGTCCAGCACGTGGCTCTTGATGTGGTCCAGGTGAAGTGAGGGCAGCTCGCCTCCACATACCATGCACAGCAGCCGGCCAGCCTCTGCCTCGTACTCCATCAGGAACTCCTGGCGGAACCAGGCGTGCAGCGAGTCGTTCAGGTAGCGTTCCAGGGTGCGGGCTGATGGCCCGGGGATGTCCTGCTCCTCCTCCCCCTCCTGGGGCTGAGGGGCTTCACCTGCCTCAGAGTGAGGAGACAGGCTGGGGGGTTGCTGTGGCTGCTCTTGGGGTGTAATGGGGTCCGGGGGTTCTGCTGAGAATCAAGAAAAATGTATTTAGACAATGGCAGCAAATACTGTACAGCAGCAGATAGTCCAACTGGGGGGCCATGATGATTGGCCCTCATCACCTAAGTTTTGGACAGATAATACAGGAATTTAATTGAACTAATATGGTATTGTATTATAACTAGGGGAAAGACATAACTACATTTAAATTGTGTTTTATTGTTAATATTGTTAATAATAATTTATTTGATTCTGTTACTTATAGTTTATGTTCTAATTTATTTCATAATTATCTTTTTTATATTACTTATTTAGAGTATATAATTTGGAATGCTGTTTTATGTGCACAATAACACACCTACTGTATACTACTACTGTATGTAGCTGCAAAATTATGTCTAAAATGTATAAAAAATCAATCCTATGTGATACTATATTGATCCCTGCAGGAAAGCATATACTCAGCATCCTAACATTAGGAGTAATGGTTGAACTGGTGAGTGACAGTTGTGAAGCTGGGGCCTTGTTGGTGAGGGTTGTACAGGGAAACCCATGCAAATCTACAGAGAACATGCAAAACATAAAGAAAGGAGGCTTCATATAGACAATGAAGCAACTGTTATCACATGCTCTCTTGTTGGAAATTCAACCCACAACCATCTTCTCTATGAGGAAACACTGCTAACCACTGAGCCGCTAGAAAATCCCTTTATGTTCTCTTACTTTTGAGTTTTTTTTCACAACAATTATTCAGCTTTTACTGCTTTGCTTTACTGTCATTGTAACATTAAATAAATGAGATGTAGCATGTTCATCAGTAAGCTTTACACATGTTGGTAGGTGGTGCATTTTTTCACCTCAGACGGAGCCAGGCTAGCTGTTTCCAATCTTTATGCTAAGCTACGCTAACTGTACTGACTCCAGCTAACTACCTAACACACAGAAATGAGAAAGAACTTTGCACTGAAAAGAAGCACTGATGGCTTTAGTCATGATTTTAGATACTCAGCCATGCCTCCCAAAGACTTTTGCCTTTCACAATTTCTAAATATTTTATCTTTTTTTTTTTTTTTACATTGTATTTATTCAACCTAGCTGTAAATCATGTATCTGCTTTCTAAATGATTCTAAAGCCTATATCCTGAAAAAGACCGTGAAAATGTAAAGTCCCTCTCAGGTTGGTAAACCCTGAAAACTCCCAGAAAACATCCCAAGGGACATGACCTCAGTGTCCTCAACTGCTCTGATCACTACTTCTAAAAAATCCTGTGTACAGCCCTGTGTACGTAGCGTGTCATAGCGGTGTCGTTTTACAGCTGAGTTGTAAATGTCAGATGTCAGATTTTCCCAAAGCACATGAACGCAGCATAAAGATAACCCATTTTAACCCATTTTGGGTTTTTTGTTTCTTTGGAATGTCACAAAAAATTACAGTATTTGCTTTATTTATGATAAATGTTCAGCAAAATAATAATAAGGTCATAATCTAAATTTGAAAAGAAAACTCATAACTTTAATTTTCAAGATCAAATATTCTATTCTGTGATTTTTTTTCTTTATGATCTTCAATATATTTATTCAGTATATTTTACATTGACTACCTCAAAACAGTCCTTCTCTCTCCAACTCCCTGCACATCATCACTGAATGATGACATCATCCTCTCCCTCTCACACAGCACCACGCCGAGACACAAACTCATACTGCCACCAAGTGTGAGATTTAGAAAACTAACCAATCCATACTGAGTAGAGTCCTACCCACCAGCAGCATGTTGGCCTGAGTCCAACGACTCCTCTTCTCCCTGAGGTGAAGGTCCAGCAGCAGAACTGTACGACCTCTGACCTCCCCCCAGGCTCAGGTGGCTCTCCCAGCCCGAGCGGATCACCTCCTTGTCGGCAGCGCTCCACAGCAGGGAGTCTGGGTGCTTCTGTCTGATGTGTCTCTTGATAGTGCTGAGCTTCAAGGTGGCCAGCGAGCTGCCGCACACCATGCAGATCATCCCATGCCGCTGGGGGTCAAAGTCCATCAGGTACTCGCTGCGCCAGTACTCGTGGTAGTAGCGGCGGTGGTCCCGGCCTGGAATCCGGCTGAGGCCCGGACGTGAGGCCCGCTGGACCCTGGGTTTGCGTCCAGAAGGCCCAGGGGCCGGGGAGAGGAGAAGTGGGTGGTCGGGGCCCTCTGTGATGCTCCAGTAGCTGGTGCCTGGAGATCTGACAGGCGTGACCATGCCAGCCTCTGATTCTTCCTCACCATGACCATTGGCGAGACCATCCTCTTCTGAGAGGAACAACAGAGAATACAGAGTCATGTAGTTTCAGGAGATATGTTTAGAGCAACTGAAAATCTTGAAGACATGTAAATATCTAAAAGTCAGGACGTTCAACAATACTTTGACTGATTGGCTGATACAGACTTCCAGTCCAATAGCAGTGCTCTTTTTTTCTTTTTCAATTTCAGATGTATTACCTGATTGTGTGAACCTGACTGGGATCATTCTCAAGTGTGACGGAACATGAGGCCGTACGTGCACATCACTTCTTATATACTGAGATGCCGTTGCTCTTAAAGGTTTAGGTCATTTTTATCAAATTTTGTAATGACAGTGACAAATAAGCCGTATCTAATATGGATCGGGCCGATACCTGATTTCACAAGACCAATGTTGGTGCTGATACTGACCCAGTGCATCAGATTGGTGCTTCACTACACATAGTGATGAAAACATGTGAAGCAAACATCATCTGGGAGTAGAATTTAAAGTCACCACTACCTCTATTTTACACTGATATACAGTGAGAAAAAGTATACTCTATCTATTAGGGCCCAACTGATAAACAGGCTAACATTAGTCACAGATATCAGTACATGTTGCCTGATAAGTGACAAGTAATTCCAGCATGGAAACGCCAAAGAGATGTAATTTAGAACAGTGTCGCTGTTATGAAGATTTTCAAGATTTACATCATTTTTGGGAAAGATGCTTATTCACTTTCTAGTGGAGAATTAGATGAGGATATCGATATCACTCTCAATACCACTCAGTATGCTGTTCTAGAGGGGATCTATGTGCCAGACTATTTCTTGGAAGGTAGCCATTGCCAGGCAGCCAGAGGAGACTCAAGAAATTTACTGCTATCAACCCAGAAATAGTCCTGACACATAATTCCCTCTAAGTGAATAAGCCACGACGTGTCGTTTTTACACAGAGGTTTTTGTGCAGATTAAACTAACACATATAATGTGTTGAGCTAGCTTTAGAGGTGCTGACAGATTGATTTTGTTAATTTTGGATGGAGCCAGGCTAGTTGTTTCCCCCTGTTTCCAGCCTTTATGCTAAGCTAAGCTAACTGGCTGCTGGCTGTAGCCTATACGTTTAGAGTGGTGGCAGAATAAGCATATTTCCAAAAATGTCAAACTTAAGCTTTAAAAACCAAAGTTAGTGGATCATTATCAATAAAATGTTATGTGTTTATGTAAAAAATAATGCTGGCTGATGTATGGTTGTGATATTGATATTGATATTATTATCAGTCTATTAAATCCATTATTGGCCAGGCTGTAATATCTGTGTGCTGACGGTGGAGCTTATGTCTGTTGGGTATTTAAACTATTCAGACTAGCTGTTTAAATGGATGATTAACTCATTTGAAATCATACATCACAGAAAGTAGCCTTACATGATAAGTTACATCATATAAAATATATTGGCCTGTATAGATTTTGTTGGCTGGTGAATATTGGAGTTCATGGATTTCACAGTTTTAGTTTTACAACTATCACTCTTTAAAGATTGTGATATACCTGTATAGCTTTTACCATTCAATTAGTTTGAGTGCTTAAATTTTAGTTTAAACATCAAAGGCCTTGAATTTATTGATGTTCTAATATGGGTTATTTATTATAATAACCCGTATTATTATTGTTCTTTCATTGGCACAGTGGCCGCCGCTGGCCACTGGGTGGCGGCTGTGTGTCGCGGTGTGCTGCCTGCCTGCCTGCGTGCTGTTGAGCCTTTGTTTATAGGAGCCACAGAGACAGAGGGGCCATGCTGCTCCATGGCATTGTCCCTGACACGGATTAACTGGCTGGCTGACAATGGCCGTGGCTCTGACAGCCACGCAGACCCACTTTGCGGTGGGAAACACCAAGAATAATAACACTCGCTTTTTTTCTTTACCTCCCAAGTCACTCTCCCCTCGCGTCGCTTCCTCCTCTCCGCTTATTATTAATGAGAGCAGCTCAGCCTGCTCGGCACACCGGAGGTCCACAGGCTCGCTTTCCCCCGTTTCTTTCTCTTCCATCACTGGCCCGGCTGCTGTGTTAATAGTGGCTAGTGTTCCTCCTTCCTTCACTGTACCGTAGCGCTGAAGCGGGACATGTCACACTAAAAACAACAACATGTTACAACAGTAACATGTTCACAACGCACGGCGCCGCTCGTCACGCATCTGGCCGGCGCGCTATAACGAGCCCATCGCTGAGGAGCCCGAGCTGTGCGGAGCCAACTTAACTTTTCCTAGAATCTCACAGTCATGTATTCCGCTGCGAATAGACCCGCTGCTCCGTCCGGCTCTGTGTGCTCGCCTCAGCGCAGGCCTCCAGTAATGTATTTTAAGGCTCCTGCTTGTCTTCAGGGTGGGGAGCCGGACTAGGGGCCCCTGGGGCTCCTTAAGGGGCTCCTGGGTAAATTTAAAGAGACAGTAGCAGCGTCGACAATGCACACCCACCCCGGGGGGGCAAACGGAGCAGCAGGCGCTAATACTGATAAGCTGCTAATACTAATGCTGTTGTTCTCACAAAATCATGCGGTGATAGAGGCGGTTTCGTTCGGCAAAGCATCGGTTAAAACACGAGGCGGGTCCACTGCAAATCAGGGCCCCACAAGCTCCAGCTCATATTATTCTGTGCTGGAGATCCCATGTGCAGTTTTTTTTATAAAATCCTGTGTTTACTGTTGTTTAGCTACATTGCTGGTCTATTCCAGTTCATAGCTTGCGTTATATTACATAGGGCTGCAACTAACGTTCATTTTCATTATCGGATAACCTGCTCATTGATATTCTCTATTAATGTTTGTTCTGTAAAACGTAGGAAATAGTGTAAAATGTCTATCACACACTCCCAGAGCCCACGTTAAAACAGACCTGTCATCACCAGCAAATATGCACACTTGAGAAGCTGGAACCAGTGAATTTTTGGCATTTTTGGATTATTAAAATTGCTGACGATCATTTTTTTTGTTAATCGATTTCCAGCGATAGTCACACATTTCCTTACTGTGTTATTTGTATAAATTTCATTATATATAATTTTTTATATTTGTATTTTGTTAGGCCCCTTCTCAAGTTCAGTAGCGTTTGATTCAAAGATGAATATAAAATCAACCAATTAATTATACTTTTGTCCAGACGGCCCTTGTGTAGATGGACTAATTGATTCAGCTCCAATCATACATTCTCTTGTTTGATGTTCTTTGTAGTAATTCAGTAAATATTGAAACAAAAATGCCCCCCCTCATTGACTTAAAGATTTATATTTGCAAATGTGTCTATTTTTAATCCCATTTTTTCTTCAAACTGGCCTCTTATATGATACACATCTCATGTTATTGCATATTGCGTATTATTTAAACTATACATTGGACTGTAGCTCTACCCCTGATGTTTCAGCACAAACCCCAACATCAATTGAGGTCATCTGTAGAAAAATCCAATAAATCAATGGACCTTTGTCCAGCTGTTCCATGTTGGAAAAGACTATGTTTTATTGCAAGCTTTAGCCTACGTAATCTCTGTGCATTGTCACTGAATTTTCTTTGGAGCATTTATTGAATTTTTCTCCTGCTCCACATTCAGGCTTCACTAAACAGTGAAATAACAAATGAGGTTAGGCCTAATTAGCAGCCAGTCAGACAGGCTGATGTTGTTAAACACAACTCACAGCCACAATTACGTGAAATAATATTGAATGTATACTTAGTAATGGGTTAGAAAGTATGGGGGCGTTGTACTATACTGTCTCTATGTGTCCACGCCATACTACACACACAAACACACACACACACACACACACACACACACACACACACACACACACACACACACACACACACACACACACACCGAGCGAGCATCCAGGTCCCACATCCTGGTACTTTTCAGCGTTGTCAAGGCAGCCTCAGAGCACGGCTGGCTGGCGGAAAGTAGCTGCGGTGTCCTGGCAAAATATCTGTCCAAAAACGTTCACAAAAACTGTCCCGGAAAGTTAGGTGTAACTAAAAGGTAACGGATATGCATGTTTTTCTTCCACATGTTTCCAAGCGTCCTGCTTTACGACAGTAATGTGCGGGTTTTTTCGCTTCTTTTAGACAGGCAGCAGAGTCAGACAGGCGCCAGTCCGTGTGGACAAGAGGAGGAAGATTTGTCCATTGTGCCGCTGCGAAAGACAGCGCTTAACACACCATTTACGCCCTAATGTAGCATTTGTATTAGTTAGTCTCTGCATGTAATGTTAGTGGTGCTTCAGTTGGGTTGCTTCGCTGTGTTTATAATCAAACAGACACAGAATAAAGAATAAAAATGGCTCTCGACAGATATAATTTGTGATAGAAAGGGACAGCTTTAAAGGGACAGTGTCACTGCTTCCTTCCTGCTTCCTGTAGCTTTCACATGTTCACGTTGACGATGTGTTTGTGTCAAAAAACATGCGGTGGAATAGAAATATTTCATGTTAATCATTTTAAATGTCACGTTTAAAATATTAAGCTAACTATCATGTGCTCTGTCTCACGTGGAAATCGCACACTGTGTACAAGTGCAGTGATAGATGAGGTGGGCGTTTAGTCCCTATGCATTGTCTTTATCATTTACCCACAAAGGCAGTCGTCACTGGGAATTGAAACACTTTCTATAGTGGGCCCAAATATGATATTTATTAGTATTTTTAAAAGTAGGCCTACATGTGTCAAATAACCTAATACCACGCCTGTATTTCAGTTCATTGCGTGTGAAACGTTTTACGTATGAAAGCCCTCTGCAATCTGAATTTGTTCTCACCTTAAATGTGATTCCCATGTGATCAAATGTGAAACAGTAATTTATGTAATTGCATTACATGTGAAATCTCTGGAAACCAGTGTTTCCAGACATTTCACATATAGTGTGCTTTTCACACTATGAAAAGCAATTTCACATGTGATAAATGTGGTTTTATCATACCTGCAATCTGTTATTCACATGCAATATTACATGTGAAATAATATGTTTTTAAATGTGATGCCTTACCTTTCACATGTGAAATGTTTGAAATCAGTTTAAATCATTTTATCATGTGAATTTACCACCTGTCAAATGTGTCTACAGGTCAATTTAACATTTTTTGATAGAAATGTTCATAACTCCATTTGAAATACTTTTGTTTAGGAAATCATATCAGCAGATAATTCAGGATCAGTGTTCCCTTCATTGGTTGATGGTGGTTTGTTTAGTAATTTATTACATTGAACAGAGCATACATTATATTTCTCCCCCTTAACCTTAGAAAATATAGTCATTTTTATCTGAAGGTCCTGATACTGATATTGAATTACTTTGTTACATCCTAGTGTTCTTGCCCCAGATTGCTTATATGTTGGTTCATGTTTATAACAATGTAAGATGCAACTAAGGTTTATTTTCTGTTCCTCAGGACACCTGCATACTGATGTGATGTCTGAGAGATTTGGCAGTTGCTCAGGAGAGCAAGAACACCCACTGCAGCATCATACAGCAGTACACCATGTAAGTTAGTGGCACTTCATTGTGCAGAAAGCATTCTGGACTGAAGAGATGAACTGAATCAGCGTGACGAGGGAAGAGCTGGCCAGTACTGTTGGATGAGAACTGATGGGCTGTCTAAGCTGGCAATAGCATGCCAACTATTAAAGGTAAAGGTGGTTCAACGTCCCATCGCTACCGGCCTGCCTCAGAGTATGATGATGCCACCCTCGCCCAAAAGAGAGAATACTGGAGAACCAAGAAACGAGAGCAGAGGGCCCGACTGTCAGAGCGTAGAGGACAGCCAACTCAAGACAGTCCAGAAAAACTCCCACATCTAAATGCCACTGCAGTGGTGAATTCCAGTTTATCCGGTTCATTTGCTGCTTCTTCTTCTCCTTTGCAGAGTAATGATGACTCATACAAAACAGCCAATGTCTGTCTTACATCACAAAGTGGAAATACAGTGGGGGACAGCTCAGTTGAAGCCACTGAGAGCCAAAAAGAGAAGTGGCTCCAGACGATGAAACCCAAAGTCTTGCCTCAGTTGTCAGCGTCATGTTCTATGTCAGCCAAAGCTGTTGGGGACGACACAGCCACAGTGAAATGCATAAAAGGAAGGGGTGCTGTGGGCAGAACTGTTTCCTCACTCACACCCAGTGGAACCCAGATGAATACCAGTTCCTCAGTGCCTCCAGTCAGAGTGACCAGAATTACCAATGGCAGCTCCACTAAAGCAACACCTCAGCCATGCGTGTCTATGCAGGGTGCATCAGTCCCCAAAACGCAACATAAGGCACACGTTGCATTGCGCATTCAGCCCAAACACCTACACACCAATGTGACCACAGGTACGATTCTTGTGTCTTCTCCATGTGGCTCCATGTCTATTAAAACAGAAGACAAAGCAGCAAACACAACACCTCACATTGGAATAAAGAGTGCCTTGGTCACTACACAGAGGGCTAAAGGTGTTGGCAACTCACAACCTTCACTGGAGTCTGAGGAGGATAGGGCAGCCAGGCGCAGAGAGCACTGGAGGATCAAAAAGCGAGAGCAGAGAGCAAAGACAGCAGCACAGCTAGCTAAAGCCAGAGAGAGGACACAGAGCGCAGAAGTGACATTAGAGAGGCAAACAGCACAAAAAACTGGCCTCTTGGATGGCGCTGGTCTTCCACATCTACCATCTCAGTCGTTTTTGAGAGGAGCAGGCCAGAAGCAGTGGCCAACTCAGGTCAAGACTTCATTTACATCTGCCAAGAGAGAGAATTATAAACTGCAAAGAGGGGTAGCAAATGTACCTACAGGTAACCAGCAAGCCGATCAGATAAGAGTACAAAATCCGCATGGGTATAAACCAACACAAACAACATTCATATCAGATGTTAGTCCTGAGAAAAAGCCAGGAGAATCATTGAGAAAGCTTCCAAGTTATGTACATCTTTCCAATGTTACCCGAGGGATCGCCAGATGTAAAACACCTAGACAGAGGTTCATTGAAGCCCAGAGGAATTTCATGAATCAAAGAAACATAAGAGGAAGATCCCTGTCGCTTGCGTCACTCTTCTGTACCAGAAATATCCCCAAAATTGACCCCAATGACACACCTGAGCAGATAATAGCCAAACGGCGAGAATACTGGCGGATTAAAAAGCGTGAACAGCGAGCTAAGCTGTCAATGGAGGTGAAGGCTCGGTTGAAGGAGAAAGACTCTCTGATGCGAAGAGTGAAACGTTACCAGAAGATCCTAGAGGAGATGAGGAGGGCTAGAGCGCTGACCCAGTCAGCAGGAAGCACCCTTACCCACGCCTCTGAGACCATTGGAGGGTTCATCAAAGAGGACGGGACAGTGACCATTAACATTCCCCAGATTTCGGTGGATCACAACACAGCAGCACACAAAAGTGAAGAAGAGCTTCATGTTGTTTCTAATAATACCCCCATCACACAACCTCAACATCAGCCTGACATTAAACAGAGAGGTATTGCACCCATTCGTGTAAAGCAGCCTCCCCCTCCACTCCGCCCCGCTCAGGTGAAAGTCTGTTTTCCACTTGCTGGACAGTCGGTCAGCAAGACTCCAAGACTACTTTCAATCAGACCAAGGCCTCAACTCAAAAGCACAACTGCAACTGTTCCAAAGTCACACCCACAAGCAGTCCAAACTGTCAGTCAGCTCACACTCACTCATCCTCAAGCCCCTCAAAATGCTGTTTCTGGAGGACCATCAGCAGGGTTGAACCTTGGTGGCTGTGTCATGAAAATGGCTGTCTCAAGCAGTGCACCATCACTATCAGCGCTTACTTTTGATCCAGAGATGACGGAGGAAGAAAGGATGGCAAAGAAGCGGGAGTACTGGAGGGTGAAGAAGCGTGAGCAGCGAGCAGCTCGTGCTGCCCGACTGAAGCAGGGTGTCTTACAAGCAAGGGCCAATGCAGCCTTACAAAGGAGGAAGGCCCAGAGACAAGTAGCAGTAACCACTGTACCACTGAGCAGAAGTCCTGCTAAGCAAACAGTAAATGCACAACCTCTCTCCGACATCAGAGTGCCTGTTACGCCAAATGCAAATGAGATAAAACAAGAGAGTGAGTCTATGCCAGCAGTTGACCTAAATTCTCAACCAGAACAAGCCATCTGTCCAGATATCAAACCCCCAGCGTCCCCACTACCACCACCACCTCCACCTCCAGCGCCTCAGCCAGAGCCTGACCCAGCTCTGAGTGCAGACAGCCAAGCTACCACTCTGCTAGCTGTGGCATCTATGAAGAAACTCCTGGAGGAATCACTTAGCACAGTGACGGATTGTAATAGTGAGCAGACTGACATTAAAGTGGAGACAATGGAAGAGGCCTCAGAACAAGAGATGAAGCCAAATTTACCCCAGCTCTTTTTTGAAAGTGATGAGGTGGCTCCTGTTGCTGCTGACCTGACGTTGCAGATAAAAAGTTGGCAGGCAGATACTGATACCTTGGCAGAAGCAGGTTCCCTAAGCCCTCATCTGAAGGACTCATCCCAGACACTTCCATCTCTTTCTACCTCTGATGAGGTAGTCATGCATCCCACCTGTGAGCATTCATCCCAAACCCCTTCGAACTTCATCATAAACCCCACAATGGAAGCCTCTGATGGTCCATCTTCACCACGCAGAGCCCAGAGGCTTCGTACCAAAAAAGCAGACCATCAGAAATGCTGCTCCCCAGAGCCTCCAAAACTGCATCACATACCCATGGACCAAATGCATCCACAGCAACAACACTGTGAGCAACAGTGTCAGGCACAAGAGCAAGGCCAAGACAGCAGCTCAGCATCAGCACAAAGGTATCACAGCATGGTGATGGAGCAGAGTGGCCTGACCAGCCTACAGAAGAAGAGGGAGTATTGGAAGCTGATGAAGAGGCAGCAAAGGGCTCGGTTAAAGGCCAGGCAGAAAGAGAGACCAGGAGAATGCAGCAATCGGCTTTCCCAGAGAAACATCCAGGTGAAGTGACAGATGGCAGTAATATTTAATTCCTACTCATTAGCCATAAGTGAAGTTTAAGTTCTCTTTCAGTGTAGCAAGTAGCCAAAGTACTATTATTTATACTATCAGTACTTTTATTAGTACTACTATAAAATTATTGTTATCAAGATAAATGGCTCTTCAGAGTGTGTTTGTGTTTATTGTGTTTAGTAAAAAAGTCAATTCACATTAATGTGGTTTTCTCAATCTTGTAAGTTTTTTGAAAGCTCTGCATTCATGAGACATGACATCTGTTTTTAAGAATGTCAGAGCCCAGTGAAGTGAGCTACATTTTTTAAATTAATAACTTAGATTGCCTTTTGCTTTCAGATTCCCAGCATGACACTAAAGTGCAGAAAACACAAAATCATTGACACTTTTTAAGAAAGAAACAAGGCAGTCTGTGTTCTCAACACTTAAACCACTTGAGTGATGAAATTACAACCTCACAAATTCCATTTGAAGGCAGCTATAAAAACAATCTGTGAGTTCCAATAAGACTTTCACAGTGTGCCAAGGTCTAGGGTCATGGAATATGTCATTGTTGAACATTTGTTAATAATGACAAGGTGCTCAGATATTTCTAGCCAGGGAAATTCCAGGACCATGTTTCAGCTTTTCAAAAAAATGATGAAAAGAACCCTTTCTCTGATGAAATCCATTACTTTAAAGAAACCTGTGGAAGCCCGCAAAAGGACATGAACAAAAATATTTTTCATGTTTCTGGTTTGCCCCAGAAATTATCTGGTTTTTTGGTGTGCACCAGATAGTTTCAAGCCTGTACCAGTTAGTTTCTGGTGCACTCCAGAAGAACATGTTTGGGGGGGCTGGAGCTTTCAAAAGTTCTTGCATATATCTTTTTAGAGGTTCTATACATCGAGAGCATCAGAAACTATCCATAAACAATCCAGTTTCTGGTGCTCAACTGGAGGTACTTAGTGCTGAGGCATTTAGATATTCTTGCCTCAAAACTTCAGCAGTCAGGATGCTTGGTTACCTGTAAAATAGACCACTAAAGACCAACTTTACTAGCTTTTAGCCCTTGGTGGATGGTGAACCCTGAATGTCCTGAATCCATAGTTTATTTTAACAAAAGTTGATGACCCACAAAAGTTATTCAGGGGCAAAGTTTTGCCATTTTACACTGTCTACACTGTGCACTTCCAGTGATGTAACATGGTCTTTTGACTTTGGCAGTGAATGTCAATTGGTTTGTAAGCACAAAGAGATCAGGCTAGACCTTTCACGCATGGCCAGTGTCGACTCTTGCTAAAACCTTAATCATTACACTGCAAACCTCTCTCTGGCATTTGCAACTTGAACAGCAAAAATAAAGGGTGATGAATCTTATTAAAGCTAGAATGTTTCAGAAAGATAATTCACTAATTGATGCATTTAATTGTAATTTTAACTGTAATTTGATTTAATTTTAATAATTGAGATAAATTTTTTGTTCATGTTATATTGTTGTCTTGCAGGCACCAGGTCTGGTTATTATCAACACTGTTAAGGGTGTAAATCCTGCAGCAAAACCAGTCCTTCAGCCCAAGCCGTCCATTGCTTCCCTTACTGCAGTGACCAGCATCCCTACTGTCCTGGTGGTTAGCCCTACAACTTGTAATGCTGAGCAGTCACCTGACACACTCCAGGTGAAACTGCCCGTCACCAGTGTCTCCTGTTCACCCAACAGTGAGAAGAACGACATGAATTTTGGGCCATCACAGATCGTGTCTGACTGTGTAGGAGCTCCCGAGAATAAGCCACAAGCCATACTAGCTTCACGAAAATGGATGTCTAGAAGCACAGATGTAGACCCAGCCCCCTCCCTCCCTACCCTGATGCCCCCAGACAACCCTCTGTCCAGCATCAACCTACAACCCTTCGAACCCCCTGGTCAAATTCCAAATTCCTCCCTCAGTCCAATCAAAATCTCTCAGAGCCCCAAACATTTAGTACAACCTCTCACCAAGCTGGCACCATTAAGCACAATGGTTCCTCCAAAACTTATCCCAGGGGAGTCTGAGGAGGACTTTCTGAGGAGGAAGCGGGAGTACTGGAGGATAAAAAAGAAGGAGCAGAGAGCCAGGAAGGCCATTCGGGATAGAGGAATCACCCCAAGGAGAGCCTCCAACAACTGGAGGCCCATCCTACCTGCCCAGGACCTACAGACACAGGTAAGAGTTGCTTGGGTGTATTAAAAAACACTTGTCAGGTTACACGCATCCTGAAAATGCACATATGAACTTGACAATAAGCATAACAAATTATATGACATCCATTTTCTGAACACATTCTGGCTGCTACTTTCACAGTAAAGGGTTCACACACCCAAATCAATTAGACATTTTCTTTTTTCTTTTTCTTTAATTTTTCTCAAAGCCAGATTTTCTTCTCTCTGTCTAATCCCTGTAGGATTCTGGTCAGTGGGTGAACTCCTCTGAGGAGTCAGAACATCTATTGAGGTAGGAAACTTGTTTTGCTCCTGTTCCACGTTGTTGTTGCCGGTTCGATGTACAATAATAATGACTATAACTGTTCTCTCTTTTGCAGCAATTCAGTAGACACTGAGGCGGCATCCTTTTCATATCCAGATTACATAACACCAGTAGAAGGTGAAGTATTATCTCACTCTAAACCTAAGAGAATGCACATTGAAATGGCGAAATCACCACAAAACTTTCTTTTCACTGTCTCTTCAGATGAGTCAGTGCTTCTGTTCACTGACTATGAGAACAATAACGGTGAGGAAGGTTCTGTCTCGGAGGCCGTGTGGAGGAACCGCTACCTCATGGACTATGATCCGCTCAACCAGCTGCTTGTGTGCATGGTGTGTGGGGAGCTGCAGTACTCCCACAGCCTGGAGGGAGTGAGGGCCCACATCGACGAGGCCCACCCGGACACCTTGACCCTGGAGCCCGGGGAGCGACAGAGAATACTGGAGGCCTGGGATGAGCAGGTGTCCCAGCGGGAACGCTTCTTCACCAGCCAGCTCCAGCAGCATGGCGGGGCCCTGGCAGGTACAGAGGGTATTGTTTGTAGACATGAATGTTCAAGAAGTGAAATAAAGACTGACATAGGTGCTAAATATCAGGAACAATATTTTTGCTGGATTAGGGAGGATGATGAGGATGGTTTCCAAGGGAAAATACCCCATCAACTAGTTTACCCAGATTAGCATGATGTTTTTACTGAGTATGAAAATGAGACTATGTAACTTTTGAAAGAAGAAATAGCACAAGTAATTGTAATTCATACACAAGTTATAAAACACACACTTGATCAGTTCAATATACTCAGGGCTTTTGCTGCTATAGCTTTACTGCGTCTGGTAAGACAGTAGCTTATGGTGACTAATGTTAGCTAATGGTAGCTAACGTTGGTACATCAATGTTAATTAACTGGCTGATACTGGGGGTTTTATTCTAAATTCATTATATAAAGTATTTTAAATCATACAGTTTGACTGGTACTGTATATCAGCAAAACCTCCTGGCAAATGCATTTCCTGCATTTTATTGTTCTGTTACATTGTTAAAACAATATTTCTAGCGTATTAATTCTCCACTTGAAAACAGTAATATATCCCACGGTTTGCTTATTACTGAATAGGTGAGATGGGTGGGTCTCTCTGGCTCCAGAAGGTGCTAAACCTGTAAACGATTGTTAAACTGGCTTTAAAGTAAGACTGTAACTTTTGATAGAAGACATAACAGCCTGAATTTATAAGCAATAAAACACCCTTGATTAATTCAATACACTCAGCCTTATTTGGTCTGGTTACACCAGTAGCTAATGGTGGCTAATGTTAGCTAATGTTTCACAGCATAACTGATATTAGAGTCAGTTCACTGACTTTACAACTTTTCTTTATCTATGCTACTGTTCAATTAATGTTACATTTTAACATGTCATAGATGAACATTTCAATGTTGTTGTTTTTTTAACAAAATAAGAAGTTAACACACTTCCTCACCAGGAGACATGTTGTTTCCTGCTTATGGTAACTGTCCACTCGCTCTCAGACAGGTCACCTTATGATGATAAAAACCAGAGAAGGGTTAAGACTTAATGCTACTATTATTGAACTTAATGCTAATATTATTGTCATTCATATTAATGTTAGTTAACATGCTGACAAAGATTAGCTTGTTGCATAAGGTAATATTGTGTTATATTGTTGTGCAATGTTTTAAGGTTGTGGCTATTTCCTAGAGGCAGTTTGTATCAATGCAGACTTGGTATGTAGCAAACCCAAAAAAGAATCGACATAAAAGATTTTTTTGTTCATCTTTTGCCAGCACTACTAGGGGGGTTTAAATTGAAGGAATGTAATGTCAATGTCTACTTTTAGAGGCATAAAATGGTTAAAAATTATGTAATTATGTGTAGCAGAAGAATGTTTTGTCGTAATTCTTGTGTTAATGCTCTCATGACCCCCATGTTGGGAAGCAATCCTCCAGCCTTAAGAAAAACTAGTTACCGATCAGAATCATCAATATGTTGTTTGCTCCATCCAAGACTTTGACATTATTTTCATTCGCCAAACTTGTCTGACTTGTTTTGCAGAAGCACACAGGAACTGAACAGCAGAGATGAGGACTGCAGGAGACAAGTAAAGATCACAGACCAGGAGAAAAGGCCCACACTTAATTTGTCTTATTTATTGTATTGTTCTTTCTAAATCATTTGTTTATGTTCATAGAAAGTCACTTTGAAAGTGAATGCTGCACAAGGAACATTCACCCCAAAAACAGCTTTACCTCATTTCCTACCAGGGTTGTAATTTGGGTTTTTGGAAGCCAGTATGGACATTTTTATATTGAAGCTGCCACAACTGAGATTTTGTGACAATATTTAAATATTTAAAGAAACAGTCCAACAGTCTGATAAATACAGTGCTAAGCTAGGCTAAATGCATGGGCCTATCTTTGTACTGGACACAGATGAAACTGTTTTTAAAAGTTCTCAATACTTTTGCTGTATTTCCCAAAATGTTCAATTGTTCTTTAAAATTTGGCTATTTTAAGCCTCAACCACTGTATACATTCAATGTTTCCAGTATACTCCACATATTCCAATTTGATATGAATTCTAAAATGGCATTCAGGCCCTCATAGAACAAAAAAAAAATCCTTCCTTTAAAGCCAGACTATGTAACTTTTCAAAGCTCCTCTTAAGTCAAGTGCTTTAAATACATCACCATCATCTTAAATTATGTATAATTATATTTGTTGAGGTAAAACCATGGAAATGTTTATTGGTGTCATGCTAAAACCTAGCCTTATTACTTTTGGCCTGTTATCCACAGTGATGTGCAGAGCCTTGAGGTCACACATGGGGCTAACGTAACGTAGCATAATGTAGCATAAGTAGAAAAGAGCCATAAAGTCAGCAAACTGACTCCATAATGTCAGTTACACAGCAATATCTACCTAAGTTTTGCTAACATTAGCTAACATTAGCCCCAGTAAGCTACCGGTCATACCAGACCAAGTAAGAGTGTAGCAGCAAAACCTCTGAGAGTATTGAATTGAATAGTGAGTGTGATTTATTGCCTTGAATTCTAGTTTTTATTTGTAAGAGGACTGTGTTATTTCCTCTTCCAAAAGTTCCATAGTCTCGCTTTATGACCAATAAACAGTTATTAGCAGGTGTAGCGCACGCTGCAGCCAGTAATAAACCTTACCTATTCAGAGATAAGCAAACTGTGGGATACATGAGTGCTTTCAAATGAAGAACTTAATATACATTAAACACTGCCAAACTATTCAACAAATAAATAATTTGGGTAAAAAGTAATGAAAAGGCAACATAATATATATCTGTAGCTGTGGTCAGAATCATGCTCAGCTAAGCAGCACTGGCAGGTTAAAATCTGATATTTATGATACATTTAGAAGAAAAACCTCAATATCAGCCAGCCATAAGAGAAGGAACTGTGTCTACACCAGTGTGCAAAATAAAGGGGGTCTTAACAGCTGGGACACCCTGAAAATCTCAAAATGAAGTTTTAGGGGGGGTCTCAACCACAACAATAGTAATGTTTATTTTTATTTATTAAGTATCAAAATCTTTTGATAGTTTTTATGATAACACATTGAAAATATATTGCAGTCAAAGCATTTACGGCATTTGAATGCAATTTGCTCCGACTCTGCATATTTAAATGTCCAGTAAAAAATGTGAAAAGTGAATGTGAACTAATTCACAATATATACAAAATAAAAGTCCTTAATTTATCTCCAAGAAAAAGTCTTAAACAGAACTAACAAATAAACAGTAAAATAATGCAACCACCCTTGTTCTTGTATAGCTACTTGGATCTAGTGGCTGATGTATGCCTGTTCTGTTTTGGGGGGAACTGCCCATAGCACTGGGACCCCCGCACACTGGTCTACACACATACACAAGCAGCACAACAATGAAAGACTGTAGTCATTTGTAAGAGCTGACAGTTGCTGTTGGTTTTGTATAAAGTTTTCCTGCTACTTGCAGGCTTGCATTCAGGTCTGAGACTGTTCTAGACCCTTTTTAGTTAGTAGATTGTTGCATGGGCAAGTGAAACATCTTTTTGTATGTGGCATTGCACCATGCTGTTCTTCAAAGCCTGAACCTTACATATATTCCTCTATGACAACTTTTTCTATCAAGACAGCTTTTTTTACACTAACTTTCTCAACTCTGTAAAGATCTCCTGCAGTTCATCTTCTGCACTGTAAATACACAAAATACTAAAGTGGTTTTGAGATGCCAATTTTTTTTCTTTGACTGTGCTGTTTCACATTTTTGAGCAACTTTATTTATTATTTATTGAATCCCCTCTTATATAATAATTATTGATGATGCATTATTCATATCACTAGATAGCTCCATGTTAGAGAAGTATCTCATCTGTGAGTATTGAGGATTGAAAGGATTTCCTGCATGAGTAGTAAATGAATGAACAGTTGTATATCAGAGATGACCTCTGGAATGCATTCCAATGTTTTTTTGTTTTTTTTGTATGATTTTCATCAGGAGTAAAATGCTGAAATATTCTTCAGTTTGAGCACAATGCTGTGGAGGTCAGTCATGCTTGGAAAACTGCCTGCACAGTCACAACACAGTGGAAATAGCTGGATGTGACTCTGAGAATGTAATCTGATTTGTTTACCAGTTCAAAGGGAATGTTTAAATGCCTTTTCAGTAATAAACCTTTTCTACCTTTGGGCTTGTTCTTTGAAATCTTTTTTAACACTTTATTTTTATCATATTATTTGTCTGATTTCTACCTCAGAGCAAATGTTATAATTTTAATCATTTATTTATTGATTTTATTTAATTAAAGACGACCTTCTTTAGGAATATGCATGTGATCACAATATACTAAACTCAAAGTCTTTTGAAACAGGATCTTTCTAGAGGACAGGGCCCACAAATTGTTCATAATTAAAAATAATTATGAACGCCCAAATGATTCATGATGCACCTGGAGCCCTTGGGGTCCTGGGCTGTTGCCCACTTTGCCTGGTTGGTTAATCCAGCTGTGGTGAGTGTCTGTCACTGAATGAGAGAGACTGTACAGGTATCCATATTGATCATGAAACCACACTGAGAACTAAGACTTTTGTTTGTTTGTTTTTTATTTGCAATTAGCAAAATCGATATTTGCAGCTTACCCTGCACTAGATTCATCAGAGTGGACATGAAATATATAGTTGTATATTATTGGTCGACAGGGTTTAACATAAAGCTTTGATTAGATTTAAAACATACTTAAAATTGAATATTTAAAAGCTTAAATTAAAGGTACAATCTTTATCTGTGACCCAAATGGAACTCAAAGTACAGCCCTGCCACAAGTCAAACTCACTGTATGTTATGTGTATAATATACCAGAGCTTTTCCTGGACTCTTTGGACAGGTTTATCAGTATTAAGGACATTTCCGTGACTGACTTTATTCTATTTATTTAATTTAAAACCTAGGATAAACAAACTAACCTCAGCCACTACTGTCCTAGATGGTTTGATTTTTTTTCTGCCAAAGCCTCTGTTCCAGGATCCAGGATGTTTGGTACACAGTAAGACAGTAATCTGTGTACACAGCCTGGCATTAAAGACTCCAGGAAAGTGAATAACAGGACCTGTTTTGTTTTTTGGTCAATTCTCAATGGCAGGAGATGAAGTTCTCTTTCATGTAGGAATGATAAGTAAACACTACAGGTTAATCTTACATATGAGGTGTAAGAAATGTTTAATTTATGCTTTTTTTTCTGTTGGACATTGAGTGATTTTCACAGATGATAGCTTATTGTATTTCTTTGTCGGTGCTATGATGTCTTCTGCTTTTTAACTCTGTACTTTTACAAGGACCGCAATGAAAATACATATCCACAATAAAAATAGTGGAATTAAAAAATTCAGGTTTTCCAGGATGTGTGGACATCTGTTTACTGACTGAGCAGTGATTCACCCTTTTTTTTTTTTTTTTTACCATTTATGAAATCCACTCTAACCTTTACAGATAGCAGTACTTTTTCATGTTTCCCTTTGTTCCTATGTATTGCAGTAGTTCTGCTCTGAATCTGAAGTGTTCAGTTTTTATTGAATTATATTTGTTTTTTGTATACTCTTCCATCTCACATTAAACAAATTAGCTAAATTCATAATTCTATGATCTATTTATTGATTCCATTGTATAGATTATGTTAATTGTGTCCTTCCATTTGCTTATTTGTGGTGCCATTGGGTTCACTCAATTTTTTGGTATGTGGTGTTCTACCAAGTAATAACTGCTCTGACTGAAACAAGTGTAGACTGAAACATGGTCCATATTGGCTGCTCTCTCCTCACATCTTTGCCAGCAACTTGATGTAGTCTCATCAGAATACTTTGCTTGAATAGTTGAATTTTCCAAGAGTAAAGAACTTGTTTTACATGTATTACCTCTTATATCCTTCCATACTTCTGCTGATATATCAGTTATCCAATTCAGCTCCTTCTCCCAACTGGTAAGTGTTTTGATTGTCTGACTTCTAGATTCCTCTTTCTCAATCTGACAAAATCTGACCTAGTATGCTTTTTATATTAACTCTAGATGTCCTTGTTATATTAGATATACTAATGGCTGAATCTCCTTTACTGTTTTGTCGTATTTCTTTTGCAAGGTGACTTCTCATTTCTAGGTATTATAAAAGTGAGTGATTTCGGAAGGTTATATATTTCTAACAAATTCTCCTTTCTCTGTAACCCTGCCTCTTGCTCAGTGTGACTTGGGATAGGCTGAGAGGGTATAGAGGTTATAGTCACCTTACCACCAGGGCTGGCCCTGACAACACTGGTACCCTACGTGAGATTTTACTTTGGAGACCCCAAAAAGTGCAACAATGGTACCTCCAGCCCAGACAAAGTCCTCCCAGTTCACTGGTAATACTTTTCACTATAACGTTAGTGGCTTGGCCAAAACAAATGCTTCAATATTATTAATGTAGTTTATCACTCTGATTGGTTCAAAGGGTGCAGCGTTTTATAATTGTTAAGCTATTATATATTATAAAGCTATTATGATTGTTATCACTGTGATTGCTTTAAACCCCCCCACCTCTGAAAGAAAATCATATTGTCAGACTGTAATATTGACAGGTATGGATTAAAAAAAAAAAAAAAAAAAATCCTTCTCATTTGGTGCCCTATGCCACAACTACAGTCATTTCAATGTTATAGCTGCTATTATGAACACAAAAGACAGTCAAAACAGATAGAGAGATTCTTTTTTATTTTTAATTGTAAGGGACCATGAAACAAACATGTTACCATCTGATGTACTAGAGTCATCTGTTGTCCCTTGGCAGGTCATTTGTCTATGATGGAGACACACAGTGCCTTTTCCTCATCTTTTCTCTAAAAGTTTTAGTGGAAGCTTTTATGAAGTTGACTTTAGAGCACTGTGTTACACATATTTATATATATATATATAATATTATACACACTATAGATCATTTTTGTACAGCTCTGAGCACTCTCTCTCTTCTGCTCACACTTAACCATAGCTGTGGACTATTACTATCAGGCTGGAATCTGCAGTATGACCTCATGGTTGAAGGAGACGTGCATGTTACATATCTACATGTAAATTATTATAACTGACTTCTGAAGATTACACAGAATTATGAGGTTCTATCTGCTTTCAGGAGAACATACAGAACATAAAGACACGTTAACAGGCCCTTTCAGAAAATGAGTTAAGCTACAAAGTCAGGTAGAACCTTGTATTTGTGATGTTACGGTGGTGCTACAGTGTCCATAATTCCTTTAAACCATGATGGAGGCTTATAACACAGTCTTAGTGGACAGATAAAGTTCTGATATTTTACTTTCACATTTAAGACATCCTAAACTACACGTGTGTTGTAATCCCTGACACTTGATTTTTGGGGCGGATACTCACATTCATTTCTGGGTGTTCATCCTTTGGTTCTGCTTTAGTTGATGTACCTGTATTGAAAATGAACCAGCAGCTCACTCAAGTTCAAACCCCGTCCAGCATGAACAAATACTACTCCATCATATACAGTATGTGTTGATTTTCTGAGAGTCTTAACCGCACAGCCTGACTGCTGTTCACTGCTTCATCCTCTGGCTTCTTATTGGCTCTTCCTCCACTAGAACTTCAGGCTCTTCTTCAGGGTGTGACTTCTCTCTCTGGGTCTCTGGGGGAGGGTGGTGGTGGTGGTGGTGGTGGTCTGACTCTGTGTTGGCCGGCGCCTGCAGTTCTCTGGGCCCGGCGTCCAGGCGGAACAGGGTGGGAACCTGACCAAGGATGGGGTTGGTCTGCTGGAGGCCAGAGATCCACTGGTTGAGGGTGGTCTGGTCTCCCTGGCTGGTCATACACATGGCAAAGACTGGACCCTCGTCCACTGGACACAGAGGAGACACACATTACACACTGAAGATGAATTTACTGTCAGACAAGAGGACTTTTACTGTCCTGAACACAAGTCTTTTAAGGCCAACACCAACACTTATATTTAAGGTTAGTAGTTCCATATCTTTAAACACAGCTGAATGTCTTTACTTTATGAAAGTTTGTTTTCTAACATATTGTCCATGTTAGAGACACATGAAACAGGAGACCTTTGTAAAAGGAATAAATCAACATTTTGGGAAGTATTCTCATTTGCTTTCTTGCTGAGCATGAGATGAGGAGATTGTGTCACTGGCTTCCTGTTTTGTTTGTCTCGTGCACGTGCACAAGGATGCGCATGCACGCCGGTAATGCTAATGGTAATGGTTTCAAGACTGTAAGCTAGTAAACATGGATGTAAACAATGCAGGATTTAAAATACTTTGCTTTGCAAGAGTTTTATGAGGAAAAAAATGCATCCAACACTTTTGTTAGAACTTAAGGATATACACAATACTGGGTGAAATGTTGACATAATAGGATCTGCTGTGCTGTAAAAAAAACAGGGAGTGTCCCTTTAAATGTGGTCACTTCGGATGCAAAGATGTATCAAATTTCCAACACAGACTCAAAAACAGACAAAGTCATCAATCACAGTGCATCATGTATGATAAAGGAACATTCTACAAAAAGTGACAGCTTCAGTGTGAATATCTTACAGTCTTCCACATCGAAGCTCTCGATGTCTCCGAGGTCTCGATCCAAATCCAGGTCTAGCTCCAGAGGATAGTCCAAACACCTCTCTGGATCATAGGGCTCCTCTACCTGTGGGCACACACACACAGAAACAGCTGTGTGAGCTTTAGAGTTAAGTTAAGCTAGCAGTTCCCCCCTGCTTCCTGTGTTTGTGCTAAGCTAGGCTAAAGACATCCTAGATAGAGGAGTTTGAGCGTGGAGGGTCATACTTGACCTTGGAAACATATCTGTGATAAAATATTCTAATCTCATGGTTTCACTTACTTGGTTTTTGCAGAGCTTTTGACCGTATCTCACAGCCCTCTTCAGCGAATAGGAGCACAGGGCTTTTGGTCATGTGATAAGACCATCGTAATCTTCCCTTCATAAACATCTCACTGTTATCACGTCAACGTTCCATACGTAGGTCGTGTGATAACAACTGAGCAAGTTCCAATTGCTGAAGAAGACCATGAGATATGGCCGAAAGCTCCAGATAAAACTAGTTGAGTTGTTTTTTGTTTCTTTTACTTTTAGCCATGCAAGCGTCATGGCACTAGGGAATGAAGACTGAAACATCTTGACAACTATTGGATGGATTGTCACAACATTTTGTACAGACATCAATGTTCCCCAGATGGTGAAGCCTACTGATTAAAGCCCATCCTTTGATCCATTGTTAATGATAGACAACAACTGAGGGGTTTCCCACCTGCTCTTCGGGTGGTGCGGGGTCAGCTCTGAGGATGTAGTAGTAGACACAAGTCTTCTTCAGCCACAGAGGGAAGGGTCCCTCTACAAACACCGGTCTGCTCGAGTTATGCTTGGCTAGCAACTCCATCTGGCTAGGGCTCTGGATACCTGGTGTCAACACAGGAAGGAAAGGAAACAAAGACAGTGAGCAAAAGTCTATGGATATGATCCCACCATTGTCCTTATTCATCACAAATATTGAGAGAACCCTGGTCTGTTATTGTTATGCCTTCTGTTGGTTTCTCTTCCAGTAAAATGACAGCAATATAAAGAATTTCCTGATAATCCCTGACTGCCCAAGAGATTGATCAAACTCACTCATATGACCAGTAAGAATCCTGTAAATGAAACACAGGACAAATAAACAGTGTCCATACCTACTATATGTGGAAGTGTTATCTCTTCTCCGCTCTCTGTAATGTCTGTGCAGGGCATCTGGTGAGAGAAGCAGATACACAGATATGTCAAAAGACAACCTGATGTCAAAGTAGAGAATTGGTCATATCCTCAAAAATTTTGCTCCTTGTTGTTTGTGTGAACTACAGAAAACTGAAGTGAAAGTGTTTCTGTTCCACTAGTAAGAAAACCCCATTTAAATTTAAACATTTGCCCTTTGACTAACTTGACTTATAATGCAAATTAGCTTTTTCTTTTGTCAAACAATGTAAGATTTCTTATTACAACTACTACTACTACAACTACTACTACTACTATTACTACTTATTAATACTCATTTATCAAACTATATGGATAATAAACCTTAAGAACATGTTTCACTTTTTCAATAATGGAAATGACAGAAAGCCTTAACGACAGATTGAAGTGAACTGATTGAACTCTCTGTTACTTCTGAACTGAAACTCAATCAAAATATCTTTCTGTGAGTGAGGTTAGAGGATAGATATCAATCGTGTCTGTGTCTTCAGTATAGATCTGGAGTCAGGATGTGGTTAACCTAGCTTAGCATAAAGACTGGAAGCAGTCTGGCTCTGTCTAAAGTTAAAAAATACGCCTACCAACATCCCTAAAGTTCACCAGTTAACATGTTGTATCTAATTTGTTTAATCCATACACAAATAGATCTGATATAACAACAATTTGGTTTTCTTGGCTGGCTGCAGTGACTTGTGTGCAGCTCCCTGAGGATGAATTGTCACCAAGGTTGTCAAGTTTGATGCCATCATGCCTGTACAGAAATTAAAACCAAAGCCTGTGCTATACTATAGCCTGTACACAGCTATAGTGTGCATTTGGCAACGCACACCATAGCCGGAGACACTGCATAGAAGTACCATGCAGACGGATACACTTTTATGTGCTGTTGTTCCAGCATGGAATTTCCTTTAAAATGACAAATGATTATTTCTCTTTATGTATAAATGTCCAGATATTATTGTGTACTAACTGGGCTTCAAAGGTGTTATAGGTGTATTTTTGAAGTTTGGACAGAGTCAGGCTAGCTGTTTCCCTCTGCTTCCAGTCTTTTTGCTAAGCTAAGCTAAACATGTCCTGACTCCAGCTCTATACTGAACACACAGACATAAGACTGATACATCCATCTGAACCCCTCAGTCTCTGCAAGAAAGCGAATAAGCCTATTTCCCCAAATGCTGAACTGTTCCTTTAAGTCTGATCCAAAGCCTGCAGGTGTACCTGGTAGACAGTGACGTTAGCATCCAGGTCGTTAGCGATGCGGCTCAGGCTGAGGCGAGCCAGGTCCACTGGGTCTTCAGGCAGCTCCTTGGGGATGGGGAATGGGTTTATATTCTTGAACTTTGGGAACCAGTACATGATGCGCTGGTACTTCCTCATTGGGTGACCCTTCTCTCCAAAAATCTGGACCAACAGGACCTTGGTCTCCATGTTGGGCATTATACCTGGAACACAAGCATTGAGAATAGACAGATCCAGCAACCTGTAAAATATATACTTATCTATGCTTAATCCAGTCTGGAATAACCACTCTAAATTCTCAGATTTTCCATTGAATTATGTAACAGACACCCACCATAGTTCTCCATCTGCTCCAGTAACTGTACTCCACACTCCTGCTGTCGGGGATAGTGGTTGAACATTCGCTGGATAAAGTTTCTGGGCACGAACACCTCTTTGGGGAAAACATCCAGCAGCTTGTTGTAGACGGCGAGGTCTCTCTCAACACCGAACTCTGGCATCTTCTTCAGAGCAGCGTAGATAAACTCTATGTGACCTCGCCGTCTGATGTCCCTCTTGATGAAGACATCCACCACCTTGTTAAACGTGGCCTTGGTTTTGACCTCTTTGGCCACCTGTTCAAACAGGTCGTCATGGGTGACCAGAGACTTGTTCTTTTTCTTGTCATCCTCGTTGATGAACTCTGCAGGCACGGGCCGACCTTTGGCACACACTGGACTGCCGTGGAAACGTCTCAACACCTATGATAACAGTTTGTTTTGTTATATGTGCAGTAGCTTTGCACTTTGGGAAAGTAAAATTTCCAATATGACATACAATCTGTCTGTCATTACACTGATTTTGTTATTGTTCTACAAGCATCAGCAGTGACCTGGGAGGACATCTGAGGGTAAAGGGTAAGATAACGGATGAGGCTGATGCTATTCTATATTTTTCTTATCGTCAACAAATCCCATGAAAAAACCAAAACCAACAACGTGTTAGTCAGTCTCTCAATACTTTCCCACTTCCCTACTCTACTAACCCACTGGTTTCTATTAAAGGCATACATTTTTAAAAGCAACTCACAAATATATTGTTTCATAAAAAAAGGCTCAGACATTTACAGCTGGACACTGTAGTTTTTAGAAAATGTTACTGAGGGAATAGTGCATTAGTTGTGTACTATTTTCAGCAGTGGATGAATCCATATTTGGTGCTCTGGTGAGTATTTCTGGCAGCAGAAAGAAAAGGTCTGAGTAATCCTTTGCTAATATTGCTACATTCATTAAATGACCAACATTTTGAGCAGAGTCTGGATGTTATGTGTGCAGACTAAAGTGTACCTGTTGCTGGGTGTTGTACAGCACACTGGGCTGATGGAGGTGGGAGGCTGGCTGGGCAGCAGCCCTGGCTGACTGGCCCAACAGCAGCCTGAGACCCTGCAGCTGGAGCAGGCAGCGGGTACACTTCATGCTGGAGCCATCGCTGACCTGCAGGGAACATGAACATGTCAGTATAATGGCAGCGATGTAACAACAAAGACAGTATTCAGAATGTCCATTCCAAACCCTGCCAATTATATGCAGCACTCAAGGCACTGTGTGTATGTTACTGATGTGTTTTGATGAAGAAGATGATTGTTTGTGTTTGGTAATCGTAAAATCAATTCTACTATTGAAATCACAATCAAATTTCATACTACAGAAGACAGCTATAAGAATTATACATCAAACAGATTACTATGAACCAACCAATGCACTATTTATAATTATTATTAATAACTTTATTTACATAGCACTTTTATTAACAGACTTACAAAGTACTTAACCGAGAGATGAAAAAGGGACTTAAAAACAGCAATTAAAACAAAAGAAATCCAAAAAGACAATAAAATGGGAATAAAATTAAGTTACACAAAAATATAAACTGTCAGAAGTGGGATACTAAACCATATGAGGGCTCTAACAGCAAAGGCCCGGTCACCTTTGGTCACTAGTCGAGACCTGAATAACCAGCAGAGCCCCATCCACCCATCTAATTGAAAGTCCAGGGACATAGGGGGTCAATAAGCCCTTGATGTAATTTGGAACAAGGCCATTTAATGCTTTGAAGGTGATAAGTAGAATTTTAAAATCAATGCAGAACGTAACAGGAAGCCAGTGTAAGGTGGCAAGTACCAGAGTAATATGTTTATATCCCTTAGTGCCAGTTAAAATCCAATAAATGCAGGAATGATCTGATTTTTGAGATGAAAAAAGCATGACTGAACATCATTTTTCACTTGAGCATCAAAACAGAGATTTTAACTCTCATGCTTTAAAATTCATGGATCTGGTTGACTTAAGAACTACACAAATAATGTACAAAGTAAAAAATAACTTGCTTCCTGACTGTCTGTCTGGGGTTGATTTGTGGAATAACTGACAGGGAATTAAAAATGTATAGTACACTTTGTGAATTTAAAAAATGTTCAAAAATAACATTGTAAACAAACATAAAACTGAGCTATGAACGTGATGGTGAATGAAATATTTGATTTTGTATTATATTTTGTTCTGTTTGTTTTTCGGATGAGGTAAAAGGGTAATACAGACATAAGCTAAAGCTTCAGCCGGCACATTGTCTGTCAATAAGGTTTCTTTGTTTGTTTGATATTATTTGTTATTGTCGATCTATGTGTAAGTGCATTATTTGTAACACTGTTAAAATAAGGAACAAATAAATTTAAAAATTACAATGAAGAGTTTAATTGTAACTGAAACACATTATATTTGTGTGTATTCATGTAAGCCGTAGTGAGTGTCACAGATCTTCTTTATGCGATATAAATGTTTTCCTCATTAATGTTGCAGAGTGGTAAGAAAACTTTAAACTGACACATTTTTGTATGAAGTTTGGCAGGTCGAGTGCCAAATAATGCAAAGTGTCAAGAAAACCATCATTAAGAACTGATATTCTGTAATACAGGACTGTATTCCTGTCATGCACATAGGAGACTAACTTGCTTAGCTAACCTGTATATTCATTACTCAGTACCCACCGTTTATGCTGAATAATGAAAGCAGAAATTAGTCTCCTTCAGAAAACACTCTCCACGGACACCTCCATGTTGAAAAGCCGGCAGAACTTCCTGGTTCCACACACACTCGCGCCCCCCAAACAACAGAAACATGAATGCAAAGAATCGTTCCGCTGTCATTGCCAGACCGCTGTTCTGTACAGTAGCCTACATTGTTGTGTGGGGTGCTTTGCAAATTCTTCTTGAGATTCACACAGTCGTAGTTATTGTTTCTATAGTAGTTATTGACTCCAAAGTGAAGTAAAATTATCACATTTTGTGGAAGCAAACTCGGGTATCATAAAAAATTCATAATTAGGTGATATTCAGTTGTGTTTGCTAATTTTGTGTCGTTCTTTGACATTGACTGTATATAAATATTGATATACAGTCAATGTTCTTTACTTGTAATTATCAAGAAACGCAGTTATACCACGTGCGCTATGAAACCCTGCCGCCTGGTGGCGACAAATGCAAACAAACACAACCTGAAAAAGCTGTGTTTAAGTTTCATACCGCATTCTCCAGCTTAACTACATTTAGATACAGGACCAGTGACTTAAGCAAATAGCTGTTGCTGAGTATTTTTTTTAGAGTTAGTTAATACACAGTTTGATGCAACTTCTAACATTCACATTTCAACTCTGTATGGTGCCTCCCACGAATAGCGTCAAGGTAACCAAAATGTACAAGACTTCCGGAGTACACTTTAAATCTTTCAGCTATTTTTATTATTGTATCTCACTTTATTCGTGTATTTATGATATTCTTTATACTATGGTGTTATTGTCATGTGATTAAGGGATTTGGTTTGTTATCTTTTGTCTTTTTTCATTAACAATAGCGCTTTTATTTTCAGGAAATTCGTCTATATTTCCGGTATTGTTGCTAAAGATGTAAACTCGACCCAAGTCCCTAGAGTGACTTCTGACGCTCCTCACAGCATGGAAAACACACCTCAGTCCACACGTTACTTCTAGACAAACTTCACACAACTTAAATTTCGGATTATGGATTCTTCTACAAACAGTTTAGGTGAGTAAAGCAACGAAAAACGTCTCCTTTGTTTATGTTTGGTGATTTTATTACTGACAACATTAGCATTATGGAAACTTGACTGTGTTCGGATGCTCACATCGTTATGGAGGGAACACTTTGACCAACTAAGTTACTTTTAAAAAATTGCATTAATAGTTTTGTGCTTGGTCAAATGTACACGAGTCTAACAACACGACTATACAAACTTAACAAAACTGGAAAATGTTCTGTTTTTTTTCGGGTGTAGCCTACGTCTTTCTCAAAACAGCTTTTAATTAAGGAAATAAAAGTTTTGCAGTTGTTTCGCAGTGCTTGCTATGTTTTGGTGGAAGAGGATGGTGCGAATACCAGGCGGGCTCCTACAAAATATTGACATTTTAAGACAGTTAAGTGGGAATATAGCGAATGAAAGAATGTCTCTTGAACATTTGGCACTGATTACTGTTGATTCAGCCATTTATTTCTCAATAATAAACCTCCCATATAAATGTCATTGTGATGACTTCATTATCTTTGCAAGCTGTGTTGCAATATACCAGCAGCAATTGTGTAACTGTGTAGGTGTGTTAAATCTGCCGCATATCCTGAAGTGTTGGTAAACAGTTGCTGGAGTTACATTTTCAGGTGCTCGCTATAGTTTCGCTTTGAGCGCGTGATAGTTTAACGTTGAATTTAAACAGCTGTCTTTTAGTTGGCGCGCGGGGGTCGAGTCAGATTTGAGGCGTGACTGTAACTTTCTGTGTGTTTTTCTTCATCTTTGCCGCCCCGATGGGACTGATGTGAGCTGGCAGCTTTGTTAAATTGAAAGTGTTCGAAGAAAAAGGTTTTTGCACTGCTGGTGGGCGTATGCTGCATGTCTTCAACAGCCACAGTGACAGACAGACCACCGGCAGAGCTGTCAGAAGATCAAACAGGACGCTGCTCTCTGCTTTAAAACACAGAAAAAACTACATGAAATCATATTTGTACATATTATGATCCTATGATCTTTATCTCTATGTCACAAACATGACTCCTATATTTACTTGAGGAATGAGTTTGCACATCTTGCTGTCCAAGTCAAGCTGACTTTTTGGCAAGTGTGGGTTTCAAAAGCTCCACCCGTTCTGCCTCCACAATGCTGGAACTAAAACACTGTTGCACAATGTTGCTTTTATTGCACATCTGCAGGCCCTGCTGTCCCACCTTATGTGCTGATGTTGTGTTTACTTGTCTTGTAAAATGGTGGGGTGGCAAGGCACAGGGGAACAGTAAATATCACATAGGGATGCTCGCCAGCATCTGTGGGCAAGGCTACTGTGGCTCAGTGCTTCACGTATCTGACTCAGTTGTGCTCAGTGTAAAATACAGCGTAGAGGTTGCTATTTTGTATTTAATGGTAATTATCTTGACTAATGTTTCCAAATGAAGGTGATTTAATGACTGTGTAGAGCTGTGGAAAGCTGTTGTACATCTGTTTCTGTCTGTGTCTGACTGTCAGCTGACTGGCTTGCGCCATATAACGGGTCAGATGATGTGAACAACTAACTGTTGTGGTGTGTGATGCACTGATATGGATTTTCAAGCAGATATCAATGTCCAAAAATGTTTCCTCTAGGTTGGCCAATATATGATATTATGCAGTTTTGTAGGAGTCTCTGTGCAGTTGGAGGAGCAAAAGGTCAGGCTTGTAAAATATGCCTGTTTTTAAAGAAATGAACAAAATCATTCAGGGTGTGTGATGCAGCCGATATCACTATAACAATAGTTTAAAAAAAATGTATGAATAATATCACAAATGTCTGCAAAATGACCAATTGATTTGGTATCATTGGGAGTTATTCATTTGGACGACAGAATGTAGCAAAACAATAACAAATAATCACATACCTTGACTGAAAGTTGATATATGATAACTTGAACAGTTGTATTAAGTGATATATTTGCACAAAATTCTAAAAAACATCAGCTAAATATCAGCTATTAAAATAGTTTTTGATGTATGTGTTGTAGATATACTGTATACTCATACAAACACTGCCCATATATAGTATATTTAAATGAATTTACAATGTAAATTTCATCAACCAGCTATGTGCGACGACAGCATCACGTCTGAGAAACAACAGGAACAGAAATAACAAGTGACGTGGAAGGAAAAGTTCATACAAACGAACCGTGAACTGGAACAGGTGGAAAATCACACGATGTCTGCCGTGCATTGAGCATTTCTGTTCTTTTAGTTAACTGCCTCGTCTGCTGTAATTATTACAAACAGGAAACTGTAGTGCATCACCTCCTGAGAGCCACACAGATCTTTCCCTGTACCAGACACTGTGGCTGTGTCCCAGTTGCATACTAACATTCATGCATACGCTGATTCTGTGTGTTGCGTTTACACTCCGATCAAAAGACAGACTAAAAGGCATGCGGACTAAAATGTCTTGGTTCATAAATGTGGTGATGGACACATGGATATGAAGTAGCTGCTTACAGCTGATTACAATTATAGACAGCGGTGGATGGATCCCGACAGAGCTTACAAAAGAAAAAAAAAAAGAACGGAATCTTTGCCAAACACTGTTTCACTCAACATCTGAAAATTTCAACATCAAAATACCAAAATATGTGTTGACTCACGGTTAATTAATTCCCTGTATACAAACTACCAAAATAGTGTGTTTGTTTATGGTTTATTTTTATGGCACGCTCTATATACTAACTGTCAAAGTAGTACAAAAGAAAGCAGTATACTTTATGGTTTTCTGCTAAAATGAAATGATGCAATACGTGTGCCAAACGTCAATCAAAACTGCAGCTTTGGGATGCCACTGCCAGTTTCACTTCAGTAAGAGAAACCAAAATGCTCTTCTAAAGATTTCAGACTTCTTTTCTGAAATGCTCTTGGAGTTGTTTCATCACCATCTGCAAATCATCAGAATTGTTTGCAGCTGTGAGTATTAGTTTCTCAATTTCCTTAGTGCATTACATTGTGGGACAATAGTGTCCTTCAGCAGCACACTCAAAAGTCAAGAGGATTTAGTACACATGCTGAGTTTTTTGTTCTACTTAAAAGGATAATTCCAGTGTATTACAACTGTCTGATCATCTGTGGCTGTGTCAGAGCTGGACGCTTCCCAAATCTCAGCTGTTAACCTGATGTTTACAGTTCTCATAACTGATAGAAATGATGGACAAAACTATGAAAATAAGATCCAAGCTGTAATCAACATTTTAAAGTTGTCTCTTTTCAGTGTAAAAAAAAAAAACCAACAAGTGTGCCATTTTGAATGAATATACAGTGTGGATTTGGGACGCAGTGCATGTTGTGCAGGAAGATCAGCAGGAAGTTGCATCAGCAGATGGCAGCGATTTCAGTGTTTTTTCCCAGAATGTTGTAAGACGGCTTCTTTTCAGAAGAGCGGGCCCTGTTGTTGAGCAGGAGTCTGGAGGTAGTGGTTACTTTCTTTCTGTTTCTCAGGGCTGGAACGGCAGCACTTTTGTGGTATACTGACCGAAATGTATCCGTGTCACCGGGTATCAAAACCATTTTAGTTGTGCAAAGCTTATATCTGAGAATTTAAGTTCATATTCCTCAAAGTAAGGTATCAACAAATGTGTTGTTGGCATCAGTAATGATACCAGTAAAGTTCCATTTGAACTTCTCAGCTGCCACCAGACGTATAAATCACAAGGAAGAAAAACAACTCATTGTGGACTCCAGCTTAGTTGCACAAGATGAATGCTCTCTGGCTGTTAAATCAGTAAGCGTAAACCTCATCGCTCCTCACATTCACTCAGCATGCTACAGATTTATGTTCCATCGGCAGTCAACACAGCAGCTCCCTGTTTTTCTTTTTTATCTCTACGCAGAGCAAGCATGATCTTGCATAACGTTTGTGTCTGCTTCAGCCAGATATGACAGTCAAATCTGCCACAGTGTTGACCTGCTGCCAACACTGAGCGCGCACATGTACCATCTCTGGCTTTTTGACAGTTATTTTTAGATGCTTTTATCCTCGAAGACAGTCATGCATTTAGCAAGCGTACCATATAGGCTGGCTTTGAATCGGTCTGCTGAAGAATCTAAATTAAGAAGCTGTCACTAACGAATATGTTTTAAGCATCTAAAAGAAGGCAAGAAATGAGAATTGATTGAAAAGGCTTTGCATATTATGGCGGTTAAACTCTTACTTAAAGGAACAGTCCCCATACAGCATGGCTGGGTTAACCTGTTTTGGCAAAACCTTTTTGCTGGGCCCCTCTGAGGGATATAACAACTTTATTTTTGAAAACGCACAGTGAGCACAGTATAAACTAAAATAAACCTTTATACCTACCGTATATTTTGAGACAGTTATCACTGTGGTGGGAAGCTTGAACATAAGACTTCTGAAGGATAAAAATATAAAATACAAATTTTAAAGGGCTACTGCAGCGGTTTAGTTTTGCAAGAAAGTCTCCAAGGCCCAGGCCCAGCTACCCTTGATGACATCACAATGACATCATCAGGGTTATTATCTAAGACATGACAATAGCTCCTCAGGAGCTACAGAGGACATTGTACACTTGTTTTCACAATAAATGGACTTTTATGTGTAAAGCTGGTGGAGGGCCCCTTTCAAGGATGGGTAGATCAGATGGGAAAACACAACACCAGACATTTATAAAGCTTACAAAGCGGAATGGATATTTTTACTTTTTTTTAAAGAGGACAGAATATGCTAATGGATGATGGTCTAATACATTAAAAATACACCAATGTGTATTGGCACATGTGCCTTGTTGTCCTGCCAAGACACCCTGAATTTGGTGATTTCAGTAACACTGTATAGACTCATGTAAATAAGCCGAGAGGAACTAGGGGTTAGTTGGAAGTAGTATTAGCTGCTAAAGCTAGCCTTGTGGTGAAGCTCCTTTCGGTAACTTTTGTGTCAGCACACACATCATATCATCTTCATAAATTAGTAGCAAGATGTGAGATACCGCCGCATATTTTATTATACCACTGCACATTCTGAAGACATAAATGTCAGTCAGTGGCAAATACAGTGGTGCTGAGATTTCTTTCAGTGTGGGAATGTGGTGGATGGTTTCAAGTAGGTATGGAGAGCCATGTAAAAAAGAGACTTAAGCTCTACTATTGAACTGTGTACTGTGAACGAAACTTGGCATGTACGTTCAAGACTTACTGCAGGATGTCACAGACATCTTTTGAAGGGGCGCTGCAGTACATCTAACTAAAAAGCAAGGAATCTGTCTGTCTGTCTGTCTGTATGTTTGTGTGTCCTTCGCATATCTGGAGAATTGTTCTTTCGATCGACACCACACTCGACAGATGTATTGCTGGGGGCCCAAGGACGTGCCGTGTCGAATTTGGTGTAATTTGGACATGTGACATTAATATTAATAAACTTTGAATGAACTGCACTAGTGTTTCAAAATAAAGGATGAAGATGTTATTTTCTACCTTTCTTTTTTTTCCTGCCGTACCAAAAACATACCGAACTGTGACCCCAAAATCAAGGTACATACGGAACCGTGAATCGTGTGTACTGTTACCCCTCTAGTATCGGTTAATCTTTACACCCCTAGAAAGAAGGTTGAGAGAGTTTGTGGGCTGGAAAACCAAAACAATGAGCTAAAAAAAGTTCAATAGAGCTTAGGGGAACAGCAGTTTGAGATAATTCTCTGTCTCTCATCCAATGTTAGTATAAGATTATTGATTGCTGCAGCTTTAAAGTTAAGAGTATATATTGGAAGTCTGTTCATTTGTGTCCTACAGCCATCTCCTCTGAACGTTGAGGGTTCACACGGTGAATGAAATGATAGCTATGCTGTAGAACAAGTCAGCCATGTAGGTAGTGCAGTCACACTCTCGTGCTGCGAAGGAAGAGAAAGTGTTTCTCAGAGATGATGCTGCTCTCTGTTTCACTTCTCAGATGGGACATCAGACCGTAGTGCAGGGGCGTACAGGATGTTGAGCAGTGGCAAGGTTTCAAAATCAAAGTGGAGAACAAAAAGCATTGAGCGGTGTCTGTAGGTGGTTGAGGTCATTATGCAGCACCCTTTGGCGAGAGGTAGAGAGAATGAGTGGGTGGCCTCTGTGAGAATATGTTGCATGATTGTCAACTAACTGCTATAGGTGACACAATTTTATTGACAGCTTTTTGAAGCCTGACACCGATATTTACAAATAGATGTGTACATTTGAAAGATTTTCATAGATTTGAAATAAATAGGGACAGCCAAAAAAGAGGGAGTAGCCAGATTACAAACAGATTCATACAAAGCAAAACAGGAACTCATGCTGTGCTTATTATACCGCTGCTTTCAGTCTACTTGTGGCTCTAATCAGGCTTGATGAAAGGGGAAGTTTTTATAAACTCGTACATCAACCAGTTGGACAAGAAAGACTGTGTAGCTGTGCACAGAGACTCAACAAAAGATTCCAACCAGTCCCGGAGTGTGTGGCTGTGCAGCTGTCAGGCAGCCAACCTCCCACAAGACCTGGAATGACCCTGAGCGTCTGAGCAAAGAGAAAATCAATTAGAGGAATTGTATTCCCAGCTTTGGAATTCAATTCTCCTGCTTTTGTCTTTTAGGATCATTGGATACCGTCATCTGAATACCACTAAACCCTCTCGGGCCTCACACTAACTAACATGAGGTGTGATTCACCAGCAAAATATGTCTTTTTGGTGATTTGATCACATTCATTTCACTACGTAATCTGAACCATAAATTAATAATCTGTCACAAAACCATTGGAGTTCAACGTGTCCCATTAAAACCTGTAAGCTAACGTGGTTTAGTTGACTGCTGTCACGGTTGGTTCAACCCACCCGGGGTCTGTGGGGCAAAAATGACCTCAAGGTCCCTATTTTTATTACATGTACACATGAATAGTTAGTATAATATTAACTTGATATGAGAAATGATATAAGACACTATTTTAGACATCAGTGTGGCGGTGGCGGCGGCCTGCAGAAGGAGGGTTGGGGGGTGGGAGGATACGCTGATCAAAACTTGGGAGAAATTCAGCAGCCACACGTTTCTCCGTTCTCTGTTTCTCTGTTTAGTGTTGTCAGGTTAGGCTAACCCATTTTTGTTAACTTTGGAGCTAACCCCCTTCACTTTTCCAGCAGTTGGGGAAACAACAGACCTGCAGCATCTATCAACTTACACACTGTAGTCTATACTGTACATTTATTACCAGATTAACAACTTACTGCTAACATTTTCCTCTGCTCCGCTCACATTCACTGTCACTTTTCTGCCGCTCCCACTTGCTCAACCACTCACTTGCTACGCACACATTACGTTACGACATAGAGGTTGACTCACGTTTCGAAACAGCGCTGCACAGAGAGGCCCCCACACCCTAAACGCTATTGATTTCCAAATGAATGGATATTTGGCGTTATTTTTGGAATTAAAAGAATATATTTTTGGCATAGTATTATTATTTTTATTACATGAAACAAATTAGACTTTTTAGGTAATTATTAAATGACATGGATGACAGTGTGATTAAGAAAGTACACCCCATTGTTTCACCAACTGTGCTACTGACTAATATATCAGTATTTTACTTGAAAATCAATTTTAAGGAATGTAAATGTTCACGTGTAGCTAGAAAACCAGACCAATTTACCATAGCTCACATTTAGCAAGATAATAACTACAGTAGTAAGATACTTCACTTGATAATTATTCTCAAAAATGATCATTACATTCAAGAAGGGGAATTATATTGCTGCTGTGTACTTTCCCCCTCCGGGTCATAATGACAGACTGCTGGTGGTAATTGACAATAAAAGCTGAAGATATCAGTCGTTATCAGCTCTCAGTCTCCACTGAGCTAACGTTAGTAGTCACGTTAGCTAACGTTAGCTAATATTACTGACAGGACAAGCTACTGCCTACTTCTGAAGAATCAGGAGGTCCTGATTGAAATGTTGATCTTAAAATATTTATGTGATATGCTTAAAGATATAGCCAAGGGAGAAAAGTTAGAAAGTAGGGGGCTATGTACAGATAGGCTCCCCAGTCTGTGGTTTTTTTTTAATCTAGTGAAGACCCTTGTTGTCTTTTTAAATATTAAAACCATTAGTGTTGTTTCTTTACCCATCAGTCCATCTTTGGTTGAGCATAAAGACACTAGCTTGTCTACAACATTCTTTGTTTGAAGGGGGTGATTGTCACAATGATTCACCCTTGTTCAAAACCTACATTATGTACGTATTAGTTAGTAATTAATTTGTGGTGATTTGATCGAACACAAATTAATTTAGAAATATGCCCCATGTAAGCACAATATATACTAAAACAATAACTAGATTTGAACTCCGGGCCCTCACAAGAAGTGACCTCAAGATTATGACTAATCAGGTAATAAATACTATTGGGACCAACACTAGAAGCATTTAACATAGAACATTTGAGGTTTGAAGGTGATGATGAAAAAAAGAAAAAAAGAGCTCTAGTTTTCACAATTTAAAAGGCCAAAATATTCCACATGTTAAATTTTTATAAGAGCCAAGCAGATCAAATAATAGTCTCTTGTGTGTACTGTGTTTGATATTCATGCACGCATCATTTCCTGTCACTTCTTCTGCAGGAAGGAGTACTTTCTGGGCAGGAATGAATCAGAATTTCAGTGAAGTTGCTGTAAATCTAATGTGGATGAAATTCCAGCTTTTGCTACACTGTTGCCAAACAGCTATGAGTCACTTATAGCTTTGGCTTGTAACTGAAATAATGAAAACACGAAAACCAGATGCTCAAAGTAGAGCAGGAAAGCATTCATGCGTGCAGATGTGTGTGTGTGTGTAGATGCTGGTATGCCATGCCGTATGACATGGGAAGTGCCATGGTTTCTGTTAATGTGTGTTTGTGTTGCGGTTAGACCAGACAGTTTGCAAACATACTTTATTAGACTACTGTTGTCTTCTCGATCTGATACCAGTCAATCACTGATTCATTTGACATTTGCTCTAATGTTCATCTACATGCATGCATGGATTAGTATTTTGTCTCACTGGTGGCACGTCTACCCATCCAAGATTGCAAAGAAAACTGCTGTGAATATGCAGCGTCCATCCAAATGTTCTGTGATATCTACCCACTCTGGCACCACTGTCAGGCCAAAGTTTCCATGAAAAAGCACTTCTGTAATTGTTGCCAATAATTATTGTGTCTGCACAATAATTTAGCCCTTTCCACAATCTTTAATAGTTATAAAAAAATGTTTTTTTGTGTAATTGTGTAATAGTACGGAGCTGATTTGGAACCAGTGTGATTATTCATTATGTTATGTTAAATTTGACAATAATGTATTACGGAAAACTGACTCTGGGTCTGCCATTAATGATCCAATCATATCTCTGCGGAGATCTTGAGAGACAGCTGTCCACTCATAACTCTTATAGGCTGTTTGTGACTGTATTTTACTGCTAACATTTGGCACCTCAAGCTTTGTTTTGTATGGTTTGTTGTAATAAATGAACATAATAAATGCTAGCCTGTAGTTGCATCACATTGCACTTAACTAGGTGAACACATGGTTTTAGGTGTGATGCAGCCTGGATTTGAATGTTGCACTTGCAGTGCAATAGTTTTAACCACTACCTTCAGTATTCGGATTAAGTAGTTTGTGTAAAATAAGGCGTAAATTTAGTCTATTTCAGTGTGTCAAATACTTGTTTAATCAACATATAAGTATAAGTATTAGATTGGATTCTGTTTATGCAGATATCCGTAAAAAGGACTCTGATTGGGTCATCTGTAATTAGTTTGAGATCGGTGTATTTTTGGTTTATTCATTAATATTCATTTTTATGACTTTGAATCATTTTTGGACATTTTCTAGTTCAACAAAGGACAGTACTGGTTCATCATGAATATTTTTAAGCCAGTGGGTCACTCAGATTAACTGATGGTCTATTGTGTTATAGGTCTGATGGCTGACCTTATGAAAAATGTTTTTAATCAGCTGTAATGACATGAAAACTGCTTGCTACTATACATACACACAATGTGTTTTTAAAGTCAGTCTTATAGGAGGATAGTAAGCAGACAGGGAGTTATATTTATAGCTCACTATTATTATATTAAATAGACTATCACTGTCCTAAAATCCACTTTGAAAGAAAAAACACACTACAAAAAAATGATACATTCTAGATAGTGAAGAGACACTTGTAATTTCTATTTTAATGTGGACATTGAAGTGTCAGACATTCAAAAATCCATATTTAACCCTCACATTAACATTGCCATTACCAGTAAAGCCAGACAATAAAACACTACATTCATCTATAAAAGCAGCCTACTAAGTACAGGGATCCCACTGCCAAAAACAGATCCTGTGAAGAAGTTCTTTTACAGCAGGAGTGGGTGTGGTGACCCCAAACTGCCTGTCATGGCCTTACCATAAGTACAACATGAACTCTGTGAAAAGACCAAGATAGACTGGGCAAGGCAGAACTATGATACAGTGTCGAATTTGGTGTAACTAAGATACAGTATGTGTTGACCATATCATCAAAATGCTTTGGACCTCACTAGCTTTCTTAAAGGTACACTTTTACTGGCTGTGTGGTCTTTATATATGTGAGCAGAAGTCGCAGATAGAACCAGGCTGGTTGGGGACAGTTAATAGGTTTTCTCCCTGAGGACAAATTCAGCAATAAACAGTGCTTTTGCAGGAAAACTCCAACTTCCTGTTCAGTGTACCTTCCTGTAGAGAACTGACCAGATGTAGACAGTGTGTTGTTGTGTCCAGATATTTCCAGCTGCTGTGATGCAGCCTGATGGAAACAATGTTCCAGTGATGTAACATAGTTTCAGGTGTTTTTTAACTGACATAGGGGGGGGGGGGATGACATCACATCATTGTCAGAGATACCATTTTCTCCACCGACCAACCTGCAATGTACCTCATTACAGAGCTTTATGTGCATATATCTTATCTTTTTAGTTAGAATTAACTGAATTTGTAGCATTTTCTCTGAGATGTTTAAAATTGAGGGGAGAGGGACAGTATTAGTTGTTACATGTGGGATAATACCTGACCATCTGTAAGCCCTCTAATGGGCTTTGCTATTGGTTTACCCCTCGAGGCTCTGCCTGAGAAAGAACTTTGCACTCACTGCCAATCAAAAGGTAGCAACCGCGCAGCACCCTCCCACTTTAAGACCGCAGCGTCCAGCTGCTTGTCACCCTTTTTTCACTCAGCCGCCTCGAGAAATGGATCGCCTGTGAGTAGACGTTCACCCTCTGGTGTTGCAGTATGAAGATATGGATACTAGCAAGTACTGCACGTCTTGTACTTCGCCGATGTTGCAATATGGCCTTCCTGGCCATGGTGCAGACGACAGCGGCCGCCCTGCTCCGCGTATCACAGGCATTTGCCATCGATGGTGGCTGTGCCATGTGTGCCACTCAGGTGGGACACAAGTACCTTTGACTGAGTCTGTCCACCTTGAAGGATCATGAGTGGCGCCTACTCATGAAAGCGTTTTGCTCTTCACCAAATCCCTGTTTGGCCCAGACATCCAGGTCATGATCGACCTGTTGGAGACAGCCTGGAAGGTGTCTGAGCAGCTGGGCTCTCAGCGCTGCCAGCACCAGCCATCCCTGTCTCTGGCTGACAGCAACCTTTTTCTTACAATAAAGGGCATCGCACCACTCATTGCATCACCCTAACAGAGCAGATTCCTAGCACTACACACTCTGACACACAGATGTTTGTGCTGATAGCCATGAGAGACACCCCACTTGGTTTGGGGGGGATGTCAAGTCAAGTCAGTTTTTATTTATATAGCGCTAAATAATAAAAGAAGTTATCTCAGGGCACTTTCCACATAGAGCAGGTCTAGACCGTACTCTTTAATTTAGAGACCCAACATTCCCCCATGAGCAAGCACTTGACGACAGTGGCAAAGAACCTTTACCTAACCCTTAAACAAGAAGAAACCTCAAGCAGAACCGGGCTCTAGGTGGGTGGCCATCTTGATGGGTTGGGTTGAATGAGAAAGAAGGAGGGAGAGAGAGTCACAGAGGACCACAACAACAAAAATAATAATAATAACAACAATAATAATAATAGAAATGTGACTAATAATAATAGTAGCAGGCGTGGGCGTCCAGCAGGACCATGGCAGCATGGTGTCAGCAGCCACAGTCCATGAAAGCCTGCGATCCATAACTGAGCGGTCTGCGACCATGATCCATGGAAACCTGTGAGACGAGAAAGCACAAAAACTCCAGGGAAGAGGCCAAGTTAGTAACACGCATTAATGGTACATGAATGTGTACAGATGGAGAGGAGGAGAGAGGAGCTCAGTGCATCATGGGAAGTCCCCCGGCAGTCTAGCAGCATAACTAGGGACTGGTCCAAGGCAAGCCTGAGCCAGCCCTAACTATGAGCTTTATCAAAAAGGAAAGTTCTCTGGAAGGACTGGTCTTTGCCTCCCAGACTGAAACTGGAAGATAGTTCCACATGAGAGCAGCCTAATAGCCTGCCTCCCATTCTACTTTTAGAGACTCATTCTTGGAGCGCAGCGTTCTAGTTGGGTAATAGGATACTATGAGCTCTTTTAAGATATGATGGTGCCTGACTATTCAGGGCTTTGTAGGTGAGGAGAAGGATTTTAAATTCTATTCTAGATTTCATAGGGAGCCAGTGCAGAGAAACTAAAATTGGAGAAAGATGATCTCTTTTCTTAGTTTTAGTCAGTACACATGCAGCTGCATTCTGGACCAGCTGGAGAGTCTTTAGAGACTTGTTAGGGCAGCCTGATAATAAGGAAGTACAATAATCCAGCCTAGAAATAACACACGTATGGACTAATTTTTCTTTTTGAGACAGGATGTGCCTGAGTTTTGCAATGTTTTGTAGGTGATGTCTCCCTTTTCTCCCCAGGTGAGGTGAATAAGGGGAAGGCAGCACGTGATGCCTGCTCTTCCTCAGCCTCCACATAACAGGCAGATCTCCCACACTCTGCATTAGCAGATAATAGGCTATTTGCTGCCATTCCTTGTTGCATATGACCTGAATGCACAAGTGAGAGGAGCTGCTCATATGACATTAAATGTACTGTCCCGGCCCGTGATTGTGGGTCAGCGTTTTTACGGAAGTGTAGCATCCACCCTCCCATCCCCAAGGTTGAGCAGCTACACCCACTCAAACCCACTGAAAGCCACCACCATTACTGTCCCGCTGCTTCCATGTTTACCAGTGATGATGGAGGTGAGAGGATGGAGGTGCGGGCATTCCTGACTAACCATGCGGCTCAGGGGAAAGATGGCGACCAAAACATGGCGGTAGCAGAGCAGTTTTCCAGCCAAACTTACCTGCAGCCTGGTGAAGGAATGACTAAAATTTCAGTTTGACTTTAAGAACACCTCTGTCATAAGTGTGTGGTTGTACTCTCCAGTTATTAGAAAATAAAGACTATCTATAGTCAGTTTTGAGTTTGTAGAGGTATGACATCCCCATTTAAATTTACAACTAAAGCAGCTGTTATCCTGGAAGTTGATGTACTTGTGTGACTTTTTACCCTGATTTGGCCTGTCAGGTACCAGCTGCCAACAAGCTGCATAAATCAAACGGTTCGTTTGAGCATCATAATGCACAAAACGGAGCCGTTCAGTGTCCTCTTGTAGTTCCTGCATTATTTTGTGTTATAGTGGATGTGTACACCCCAAGCAGATGTGATTTGTCTTCTTGGCCAGTCACCAGCGCACAGTTGTTTCCCAGGGTAGGAAATTAACTTTTTTTTTTCTTTTTTTTTTTTTTTTTTTTTTACAAGGGCTTTTTGTGCCCTCATAAAATATGTTTCTTGGGGAAATTGGATCATTTCCGGGGCAATTTTTTCAAATGAAGGGAAATACCTTAGTTCTATGTTGTACGACAGACCAATATTCAAAGACTCTTATTTAAAAAAGTGAAGGGAGCAGCCAAACTTCTAATGCAAGAACATTTAATGGGTAAAAATGCTGAGTTATAATCCCAATTACAGTTTATAGCTCTGTGAATATTTTTATTATTATTATTTAAGTATAACAATAAACACAACATTATGTAACAACCTCACAGTTCAACATTTCAACATTGTCCCTGTTGTTCAGTAGTATACTTAGACTAGCTACTAGCTACTAGCTACTTAGACTCAGTTACATTTTGGGCTTGTTCATAACAGTTCCCTATTAGCATAAAGAGTTCCGTATGTCTGTACATATCAGCTGTGAATGAGAGGGGAGCGGGAGTTGACTGCTGGACATTGAAGACATTGTATTTATTTATGTTCTGCTCGTCCAATAGTTGTTTGATATACTGCTCTTACCGTCTTCCTTACTACCGGAGCGAGCAGTTGTAGTTGACTCTAGTAAAGTAAAACCTCCATCTGTTAGTCCATTTTAACCCTGTCCACTGTGGCCTCTCTGCCCTGCATGTGTGTGTGTATGTGTGGAGCTCAGCCCTGCCTTTGTACAAACAGGCACCGACCACAGACAGAGAGTCGAAACTCCCATTTACTCACCACTAGCTCCAGTCAGCTGCTCCAAGCAGAGAAAGTGTGTGTGGTTTGACGTGAATATGTACAATGTGAAATTTAAGCGGCGTTGTTCATCATTTAGCAGCAGCACTGCGCTTTGCATTTGTATTAAGTCTTTGTTTAACTGTTTATTTTATGAGGGCGTTTAAAGGCCCCCGTCATCCCAATTTTACATTTTTTAGGGGCCCCCGTTAAATTTCCAACCCTGGTGTTTCCTACTTTTTTATCAGGCTGAGTGAGAGTGGTAGATAGAAGGTATAAATGGTTTTCAGCATGATGTTGTGTTTATTGCAAAATTTCAACAGTCCATAACACTGGAAGCAGCTGATGAGAGTTAAGCCTCGGAGCTTGGTTCCTGTCCAGGCTACAGTAGTGATATGACATGCATGGGTGCATAATGGAGTTTCAGTTTAGGAGAACTTCCCAGCTGAGGAGAAGAGGGTTAGACACACGGGCGGAGCTAGACTCACAGCACAGAGAGGGTGGAGCATTCTCCAGGGACCCTTCATTTTAAAATTCTCAACTGTAAAAAAAGCTGATCCATTTTATCCTATCCATAAACACAAATGATCACTCGTTGAGCCAAGCACGCGTACTGTATGACTAAGAAAACGTACAGTGAAGCCACTTTGTCAGACATTTTATAGACAAAACGATTCATTAATAAAGAAAATAATCATTAGTTGCAGCCCCAGCTACATGCAACATTTGCAATTCTAGCATTTATTCTAGCAATATTGGTTTTTAATATATATATGAAGTGTTGGAGCCATACATAGTACTTTGAAAGTTCTGTTTTGGTAAAATAAATGATTAAATGAAAACAGCAGTGACTCTTCCTTTTGTATATTTGCAAATGTTATTTGTCAAGCGATGACTAAATAATAAAAACATCTTTAGCTATTTAAGAAGAGTTTAACACTGAAAAACCCAGATAATCTGCCACAAAAAATACACCAGCTGTCATCTGATTACTAGGTTTGCTAAATCCTGAGCCTCATCCACTTAAAACCAGTGAGAGGAGCACAGGGGGAAAACCGAAAAGAAATGCAGAAATCTCTTAAGTGAAATAACCATAATTGTTCCAACTCAGAAAAATGTGCATTCATGAAGGGCTCCATTACTCATAGTAAGACAGGTGAATAAAAAAATATGTGTGCACTGTCCAGCTGTGTTATTCTGGTACTGTGTCAGATTGGACTTGATAACAGCAAATATCCAATATTAAAGAACTCACATCTCTACCAGGGCCAAAAAAACGTCCATACAGAAATGTAAAACAGCAAAAACAACACGCAGACCGATATTCAAAACGCTGAAAGGCTGTAACCTCACCAGAGCCAAACACAAAGTGAGAACATAGTTCCCAGAGGAAGATTGCTGACAATAAAGCTGTAACAGTAACACGTTCATCCATCACTGTGAGTGTTTGAGGTGAAAGGGATTGATCTGGTTTCAGAGGGAAACTTGTTTATTTGCTAATGATGGCGGGGTCTTTGATGGTGCTCGCTGACTGATGAAGGCTGTTACTTCCCTCACAAGAAGAAGGCAGGAGGCCCGGAGTGGGAATGAGCTTTTAGCATGTGTTTCTGCTTGTCTCAGCCTTTTCTGTCCACGTGTCAGCTACGGCCTCACAAAAAGGGAGGACTGGAATGTTTTAATTGTTTATCATCAGGTTGTGTTTAGTGAGGAGGGGTTTAGGATGCTATTAAAGCTCCAGCCACTTTCTGTTAAAAGTCCTGCACAGGCAGGAAGGTCCAGTATTTAGAGCTGAAATCCTGAATCAAGTGTGTTTTTGTCTCCTCCATAATCCTTTCAGTCTAATTTATGTTAAAGACAGACCTTTATTTCTAAAAGGGTCACTTCCAGCCTGTTCTAATTAGCTGTTTTTTCATTCAGTAGTAAATCAATGTAACTTAAATTCAGCATTTCCTGCACGTATGTTTCACATTAAAAGTCTTCAAGTGGCTCAAAGTGCATAATCCTTCCTTCTTACGGTAGACTTTTAGTGTGAAATATCTGCAGGAAGTGTTGAGAGAGCAACAAAGGAGAAGTGATTGAAATTATTTAGTGAATGACAACAGTGTTTGCATTACAGAGAGGAAGTGTAGGTGTGTATGACATGCCTCTATTGTCATACTGATGGAATTAAATCTGCACTAATGCAGATTTTATCATGTGAGGAATTTAGTTTTTTTAAGCAATTGGCCTGTATTTATTTGTGCTCAGCTGTTACACAACCTCAGCTATTGTACTTGAGAATTTGAGAAATTTTTGAATTCTTCCTCTTGGGAACATGAATATCCAAAGTAACATTTATTGGCAGTCAGTCTGGCCAGTAGTTTTGTGGAGATTCAGGCCTGTGAGCAAAATGTCGGCGTTTAACAGAAGGTCACTTAAGATTTGCTGTGTGTGTGTGTGTGTGTGTGTGTGTGTGTGTGTGTGTATGTGGTCTCACTGGAAATTCCCAAAGAGTTGCTTGTGTTACTTCGTCAAACACTTTTTCCTGCATTGGCTGCTGGCCAGAGATTTCTACGCAGGCTTTTTCTCTGACAGAGCAAGGGGGAAGTGTAAACTTTCAGTAGGGAACTCTGTAGATACGTCATACAATGGAAGTTACAAAAGTAACTAGTAAGTATGGTTCTGTGAATTCCTGGATGACTGCCAGTGTCTCCTTGTGCTCCGCAGGTTGAGATTTTATGTAAACAAAGTCACGTGTGTGATGTGTAGGCTACCTGTATGTCCCAGCTATAAATATCACATAGTAGCCTACATTCGGCATCTCAGAATCTTCTCACCCCGAAAGGTTCCAAGTGACTGATGTGACTGACTGTCATCCAGGAATTCACAGAACAATAGTTACCTTTGTAATTTCCATTCTGTTTCATTCCTTCCTGACTGCCAGTGGCAGTAAACAAAGTGGATGACTCATACCAGTAGTGTCACGAGGAACAGTACCCACCTACTGGTCAGCTGTAGAAGCCAGTGGCAGAATAGCTGATGCCAGCATGGACCCAGAGCCAACACTAAAGCGATAGAACCTTGAGAATGTGCAAGGTGCTGTCCAGGACACCGTCGCACAGATCTTCACTAGTGACACCCCCCTCATTGGCACCCAGGATGTAGGGGGCAGGTTTACCTGCTACTTCATAAGCCTGTTTGATTGTCTGAACAATCCAGTGCCTTTGTTTAGACAGTGCATGTTTCTTGTTCTTTCCGCCGTAGCAGACAAACAGCTGCTCTGAGTGCCTAAAGCTCTGCGTTGCCTCAATGTACAGCCACAATGCCTGGACTAGACACAGCAAATTAGCCCTCTCCTCCAGCTGGGATCCAAACAGTGGGGGATGGTACACCTCCAGTTCTGTGGCCTGATTAATATGACTGGGGGATAAAACCTTTTGTCGGAAAGAGATATTTGGCCACAGTGCTACCCCATAGCCGTCTGCATTCCATCGAAGGCATGTAGGACTGATAGAAAGTGCATGGAGTTCACTCACACGCTTGGCTGTTGTAACTGCCAAAAGAAAAGCAGTTGTCATTGTCATGTATTTCCCAAGGTCACCCCTGCCATGGGCTCAAAGGGTGACTTGCTCAAGGTCTGCAGGACCAGTGTCAGGTCCCATGCTGCAGCACAATTCACCCTGGGGGTGCACAGTCTGCTGGCCCCATGCAGAAACTGTGCCACCCAGTAATGCGCAACAAATGGCCTGCCATCAAGGTGATCATGGTTGAAAGATATAGCTGCCATGTACACCTTCAAGGCTGAGGCAGCCCGGCCAGCATCAAAAAGATACTGCAAGTACTGCAGTATATCCTGTAAAGGGCAGGAGACTGGGTCTAACCCACTGTCCTTGCACCATGAAGTAAACACAACCTTTCCATACACTATTCATAAATTGAGGGCTCAAGGTCAGTCAAGAGTGACTGAAGACGGATAGGGATGCCAAACCTTCCCATCCTTCACAATTTGAGGAGTGTGGAGAAACATGTACTAGATTGCCAGTTGGACCCTGTTGAGGAGGACCCTGTGATGAAACCTCTCAGCGAGGTGTTGGTGAGAACGTCTATCCCAAGTGGAGCACTGGTCTCCACCAAGGAGAACCACAGGGGACGATGAGTTGTGCACTCTGAGGCGAATAGATCTACATGGGCTTCACCGTACCAATCCCAAATCGTCTGCACTACCTAAGGGTGCAACCTCCATTCCCCCCATATTTTTACAGTCTATGGATGCAACAAGCTCTTCTCCCAGTTTACAGACATGCCCAGTGCCTCAATATGAGTGAGTACCCTGGATGTTGTTTGTTCAGCCTTGCGGAATGAGGGGGTGCAAATAAGCCAGTTGTCAAGATAAGGGAGAATCTTTACTCCTGTTAGGCATAGTGATACTAAGGCCAACCTCATGTATCTTGTAAAAATGTAAAGAGCCAGGGACCGGCTGAATGAAAAGACAGCAAACTGGTAGGTCTGGCAAAGAGGAGAATTTTTTGTGTTCTTGGTGAATAGGAACATGAAAGTAGCTGTCTATGGAGGTGAACCACTCTCCTGAAGTGATGGTCTGAAGGACGTTGATTGTACGACGCATCCAAAATGGGAGGACTTTTAGATGCATGTTCAACCTCCTTGGGCCAGTATTGGCCTGAGAGTATTGTCTTTCTTTGGTATTAGAAAATAGATTGAGTATAACCCATCACTCTGTGTATGTGGGTGAACTACTGTGAATGCCTTTTTGTCCAAGAGTGTGGATGACCCCATGCCTCATAAGCCTGGCTTGACTACTTCCTGCGCTCCAATGCCCTTTCTGCCTCCAGCCCAAACACCTGGCCAGGCACAACGGGAAGCTTTCATAGTGTTTGTCTACAATCATCACACATAGGCACCTGTGCAAGCCACATCTAACGTTGTGTCACGACGAGGGTGGACGTCAAGTGGCCAAGTTCTCTGGACATCAAACCCAAGGCCTGAAGTAAGACATCGTTTGTGTCGCCCAACTCTCCCCCTTCATGCTCTGCCTGTAACATTTGGGATTTGGCAAGGAGGAGCACAGAGAGGGAGGTTGTTTGATTTTCAATGTAACCTGAATTCTCAGAGTAATTTGGTTTCCTGTGTGAATGTTAACATACTGACTTGTTAGAAAAGATCAGGGCCCGCATGTGTCAAACTGCTAAAAGTGACATTTTGGACTTCAGTGAAAGTTCTTTACTTTTACTCCTACTCTCTAACTTAAGAATTAACAATATTTATTACATTTCTTACTACTTCAAAATGCTATAGAAGTCTCTGAAACTGGTGAAGAGCAGATCCTAGATGACTGCTGAACAGAAACGAGAGGTGGACACACACCTTCACACACACATGGAGTGGTCAAAATCAGAATTATCAACCAGGTTTTTTGCCAAGTAGGTTTGCACATACAAAGACTTTGCCTTGGTGTTGTGGTGCATAACAGCCAAGATCATACACAAAATTAAGTAATCCTAAACAATATAAGAAAGAAAGAAATTTACAATAAAAATGATGTCAAATATATTCTAAGTGAGATGAGCTGCTACAGGTTTAAATTTTATGAAATCAATAAAATATACAAAATATTGATGACTGCCTTAATGGAAGACTAATACTTGCTAATTTGGCTTGAATTTCAGACATTTGGGGTCATTGTCTGCCCATCTTTTGCACAGATTACATTAATAAATTACTCTTGTTGGCTTTTTACTTGCATGCTCATAAATTAGGTAGATAACATAATCATTCGTCATGTGTTATCTTTGACATTCTGGGAACTGTTACACATCTCTAACTGCCATGGATGAGGCAAGTTGAGGCAAAGTGAAAATAATTTGGAAAGTCATGTACATGTTGTCAAAAACATCTCACAAAATGAGAGTTGTATGTACTGTATTGTTGTACCGATTGGATGCCTGCCAAGTCCAGACCGGGTTTTGTCGTAGCTGCTTGGGGAAGGGCTCAAGGAAGTTGTTTTGCGGCGATGAGTCATGTTTGGAGTATTAAGGAAGCACAGAGATTTGAACTTGGATATTAGTGTACAGCACATGGGAAAGCAGCAGGAAAGTCAAGTCATCAGTCGTAATCGGAGAGAGTTAGTATCTCTTGATGAAAGGTCCTGTGGAATCTTTACCAGATGACAATGTAACTTTAGGATTTTGTGATATAGTGGTGTGTGTCATTTGCATAAAGCGTTTTAAGGGCTGAAACGAAATATATAAATACAAAAATAATTGTATAATAAAATGCTTAAATAAAGGAATAAATAAATAATTATATAATTTAATGCTTAATTGTTACCATGAATAAATAGATAAATCACAAATTAATGAGACATTAAATGTATACATGTTAAATCTATTTGTGTATTTATTTATTCATTTATATATATATATGTGTGTGTGTGTGTGTGTGTGTGTGTGTGTATATGTATATATTTTTTAATTCATTTGTATATTAATTTATCACTCATTTCTCCACATTTATTTATCTATTTATAATTTTATTTATTTATTTATTTATGTATACTCTCATTTATCCATGTAACTCGCTGCAGTGAAATAAATAAATCTGTCAACTTCATCCATCAAAAGTCAGGGGGCGGACTCTTTATTTATTTATGATGACAATTAAGCATTAAATTACATAATTATTTATTCATTTAGTTAAGCATTAAGTTATATAATTATTTATTTATTCATTTATTGAAGCATTTAATAATATACTTATTTATGTATTTACATATTCAGTTTAGCATCTAGCAGGCCTTATGTGGTTTTCATTGTGGTTGAGGTCCAGTTAGTTGAAGCTATTATATCCTACTGTTTCTTTATCAGTTCATTTCTGGTCAGACCACCTCATAAAACCTTTCAGGGAAGTTAAGTGACACATACCATACTTCTCTGATATCAGAATAAACTTTGTTTAGATTTTTTCCCCCCATTGGCTCTTTGGGTTGTGGTGGCAGGCTAAACAGAGTAGCCCAGACACACGTCTCCCTAGCAACTTCCTCCAGGTCCTCCAGGGCAAACCAAAGATGTTCATAGATCAGATGGGATATATAAAATCATCCAGTGTGTTCTGGGCCTGCCCATTGTATTGAAAAGTGAAAGGGGACATATTTGTGGTTTTCTGTTGGATGGATAAATATACACCTGGAAATGTGCAGAATATGTTGCCTTTAAGGTATGAAAATTTAAGTTACAAAAAATGAAGAAGGTATTTAAATAATGGCCGGGTCTCCATGGCCAGCATGAAAAAATAAGGCTGCTTGCTAATAAAGGTTTTGTTGAAAAAGTCATTACAGGACTTATCTGTTCTCTAATAGCTTACTTGATAATTTTAGCATAGCAAAGTGCTAAGTAAGACAACCGAGTCATGTCATACTCACCACTCAGCTGCTCTCAGTTTCTCTTTTTAAAAGAGATACCATTTTTATTCACTACTTAGCTTCCACTTTGTTGTTTTTTCGAGCAACGCTAAGCCATTGTCAATGAAATAAATGCTTCATGCAGATGTTTCAAATTAAAAGGGAATGGAGGGATTATGCCCTTTTGAGTTTGTGAAATATTTGTGCCGGACATGTTGAGTTTCATTGACAGTAGCTTAACAGTGGTCAAAAATACTGCAAAGTTCAAGTGACTCAAAATAGTGAATGACAACAGCATGAGTGTTAGAGAAGAAATAGTGAGCAGCAGATTAGTCAGTATGATATGACTGATTTTACAAACATGGAGTAAACATGGAGGAAGTGTAGTTTACATCAGCAGCAAATTAAAACAGCAGCAGATCAGGAAAAAGGAGGCTTCTTACTTAAATCTGATCAGATATGACCTACTTATACAACAGGGGAAATGAGAAATAAAGGATCTAATATAAACTTGTTTCAAATAAAGGCCTTGTTCTCTCTGCAGTCGATGTAAATAAAGGCCTCAGCAACTATTTGAGAATTCATTGTTGTCTTGCTTTAATATTAGAACATCATAACCTGTGCTTTACCTGACAGTGTTTTCACTCTGCCCACAATTAAAGATTTTAACTAATTCGGTCCTGAGAAGGAAAATGTATGTCAATTGGCAGAGAATTTAGATCCACGTGGAAATGGAGGTTTAGACTACAATTACTGGTTCTTTGTAATTCCAGGTTGCCAATCTAGATTGTTAGCCTTTAGCTAAAATTGAGTCTGTGTGGCTTTAAAGGATTTTTGCAGGAAGAAGTGGTGTCTTTCTCTTACCTACTTATTACTGAGTGGGCAAACTGTCTCCTCAGAACTACACGCTCAATTAACAGTTGGGCTTTGTTGGATTGCAGTGCAAAAATAACACTTAAAATGGCTGAGCGAGAATTCAGTGGCTGAACAATCATGAGAACACAGCTGAGTGGAGCTGAGCTCAAGTGTTTAAGAGCGGGAAAATATAATCCTGATGTCTGCCATGCACAGCTTTGTTCCATCCTGTGACACGAGAACAGAAGGAGGCATTCCACACACACATACACACAGTTTTTGGACCAGAACCAGCTATGTCCTCCATATACACACACATACACACACATCAGAACTGTGGCTCTACTACACACACAATGGGGTCTTTGAGAAGCTTTGGACACTACTCTGTTTGAGTACAATGCTCTAAACATCTGTAATCCCTTCTCAAACCGGACAGCAGGCCAGAAAACACACACACACACACACACACACACATACACACATATAGAGATACAGGAATTACACCAGAATGATTTAATGAACCAGAAATTTGTTTTACTTGTAGTTATGTAATACAGAATTGTTAGCATGCAATTAGGCCCTGTTTCCATTTCTGTTTCCATCCAGATGTCAAGCAGATTTTACACAATCCTTTAAAATATTGGGGAAAAACGCATGTAATTCTGTTTCCATCAGTTGGATTGACACAATTTTTTGGCTTCCTGAAAAGACAGAGACTGATGGAAAAAGGCTTTCAGTTTGCAAAGGTTAGTTTGTATCAAAAAACGTTGCTGGTGTCATTTAGTGTCAGCTAATCATCTCTGTCAGCTCTCATCTAATGACAACAACAAAGAAATGTACTTACTTAGCAATATTCTCATATTCTAACTTATGGTCATAATGACACAACAAACTCAATGTTGAAAAAATAACAGTTTTGAAATCTCTTTGACTGTATTATTGATGGGAATAACCTGAATGCAACTGTCAGTTTTCTGTTCATTGTAAGGAAAGTCATTTGTTTCAGGGAGACCATCCCCTGCATTAGTCTTCTTCTGTGGTACCAACTGACGATGATAGAACTCTAATTCGGTTGGTGCAATATCTTTGTGCACAAGTACTAAGAAAAGTTTGTTATATAACTTAAATTCCAAAGAACCAATATGCAGTTTTGAGCAGACTATTGTACAGGTCTGAACCGGCTGTGGAGCCCACGTTGCCCGTTGTTTAACCCCGTCTGTGATTTCAGCACTCCTTACATTACTCTGTGAGTCACGTTAGTAACTCTGTGAAGTAATTCCAGTACTGAGGTTACAGGACTACCTGTTGCTTTGAGTTTAGTCAGCTAACGCTAGCTAGACGCCAACCTTTGAATTATACAGGGTGAAGACAGCACTGACTGCTGCTGATGATTCAGCAGGTGTTGAAACAACATGAATAAGAAGTACTGTCTAGTGGAAATCAGTGTTAACAAGCTAGTAATGCTGCAACTAACAACTATTTTTATTATCGATTAATCTGTTGATTATTTTCTTGATTAATCCATTAGTTGTTTGGTCTATAAGAATGTCAGAAAATGGTGAAAAATGGCGATCACCATTTCACAAAGATCTGACAAACAGTCCACAACCCAAAGATATTCAGTTTACTGTCATAAAAGACTAAAGAAACCAGAAAATATTCACATTTAAGAAGCTGGAATCAGAGAATTTGGACATTCTTTCTTTAAGAATTACTCCAAATGATTAATCTATTATCAAAATAGTTGGTGATTCATTTAATAGTTGGCAATTAATCGATAATCAACTAATCGTTGCAGCTCTACAAGCTAGTCTAACTTAACATGAATGGTCCTTCCAAATATTTAACGTTGTAAAAGGACTGACAGATTCAATTTCTAATGCAATGTGGACCTCTTGAAGAAGGGGGGAAAGGCCTTGCATCAGTGTTGTCAGTATGACAGCACATCTCCCAGCAATGCAGACTCTCCTCAGAGGCTCCAGGCTTCTATGCTGTTTCAAGAAACACATTTTAGACCTTTATCCTGTTTTTAAAATGGAAAACTATGCTGTAGTATCACCATTGTTTATATTTCCTTACTTAAAAAGTAAATAGAATTTAAACCTAGTTCAACTTTAAATCAATTTACTATGTCACTACCTCACCTCCTCACTGGCTCTCCTGGTCTCTTATCAGATGATGTGTCAGCAGACAGCAGTGCTGAGTTTCCAGACCGAGCATCCATGATGGAGGTGCGCCTGCAGGCGCAGGAGGATGAGATCACGCTGCTGAAATCCTCCCTGGCTGACGCCCTGCGCCGGATCCGCCTCCATGATCAGCTCCTCCCGCTACTGAAACAGCAGCTCATTGCAGGTGAGTGATACTTTGCAGTGCTGCCACTGAGGCTCTTTCCATCAGCCTGGACAATTTTGTGTCTTTTCTTTACCCTGTATGTACTTGGTAAGTGTAGCCACAATAGAACATGTATATCATTTTAGAGACTTGATTCAGTGTTTTTAGTTAATGGAAAACATTCCAGATAATCCTGCCATATGACACTGATTCAAAGATCCTGTAAATCAGCTCTTTAATATGCAACATTATGTGCAATGACCTAATACAATCAGAGATATAAAAGGAATAGCTACCACAGTTTAAACAGTTCTATCAAGTTGATATTTCTATTGTTTCAGGGAGCATATTGTAATATTTCCCAACCCTACTGCTGGGCCTCATCAGGTTAACTGATAGAAGTCTCCTGACTTAAGCATCTTAACTATATATAGAACATGTGTGACAGTGTGCAGGATTTCTTGTTTCTGTATTATTGTTATTTTTATTATTATCATTATTGTATTGAACCCGAAAAATGTTTAATGGTTACACCCCAAATGGAACCCAGCTAATGCTACAAATGTTTCCACAATCTATTTAGAAAATATGCTAAACCTTGTTAATATCAGCATAACGATTTAACATCCTGGCTTGAAAATCATGAAGCTACCTTCAAGTACGTGGGTGCATAGCACACCGGTTTTCTGTCACTTGTTTGGCTGTGTATTGAACTTCAATTTTGTATTAATACCAAATAAAATGTGTCTGTAGCACCCAGTTTTAAAAACTTTTTAAGAACTGAAAACTTATTTTGAATGTCTGATCAGATTTGTAATTGATTTGTAATGTCAAAATGTTTAGTTTTACTTATGCAAAGTTATATATGGCTGCTTGTTTTTCGACATGTACATTTGATTTCATTTTTTCATTTGGTGAAATGAACAAAGAGTTTCGGATAAAAATATGTTTTCATATCAAATAAAATCTGTTTTGGTATGAATTGTTATATGTAGGTATTGTATTGGCACTACTAGACATATAGACTGGGTGCCAGTACAATGTCACTCAAAAATAACTAATAATAAACTGTCATCCTAACCAGTGAACCCGGGTGCTGCACGGGTGCTGAACCAAGTCTGCTGCTCGGATGGTTGCACCAGCGGCAGAAAACTGTCCTCCAGCTCAGCTAGCGATGGAGTCCGCCACCCTGCTACCAGGTACTGGACCTGCACACCAGGGGCTCGGTGGAGCATGATGGGCCCCAATTGTTTTATGTCTCTTGATGTATAGCTGTATTGCTTGTCATGCTAGTCTATTCAAGAACCTGGTTGTGTTCATGTGATGTCTGTATAATTTGCCTGTATGACTTCTGTGTTGACCTCAAACCTTTGAACTGTCTCTAGCCAATTGTCAGACAGCATTGTGATCAATGCAAATGGCCACATAGGAAGCCCAGTGTCTGCGGAGCCTAGACCCAGACCAGCAACACTGGACAGGTCAACCCAGACAGAGCCCACCATCCCAGGGCTGGACACTGGGCAGGACAGGGTTCCTCTCCCCAGGCGGGCACAGAGCCTGCACCTGGAGGACGCCCTGCCACCAGGGCAACCTATGGTTGAGGGAACCAGGGCCAAGCTCCACCGTGTCCCTGGTATGGAAGAGGAGGATGAGGAGCAGGAGGAAGATGAAGAAGGTAGAGGTGAGCAGGAAAAGGAGCTGAGTTGGACGTCATCAGTGGAGGAGCCCATTCAGCCCACCACGATCAGAGGTCTTCAGAGGGAGGACTTCCAGGATGGAAGCTGCTCTCCAGAGGAGCCGAGCTCTGCCTCGGCTTTAGTCAGAACCTCAGAGCAGAACCTCAACCCCCGCTCCGGACCCCTGACCCCTATCCAGGAAGGAGAGAAGCAACCTCTGTGCGTGATCTCGCCATCCTCCCCCTCATCACTTCATAAACATCTTCTGTCTTGCGAATGACTGCATGGCTTTAAAGGATGAATCAACTCTTTCTCTGATTCTCACTTGTGTAAATGCAAACCCCAGTTGTGCTGCAAACCCCCCGTATGAAGCAATCAGTCTCAGGTTGCCAGGGTGTGATTACACTTTGTTAGAGCAGTAAACCCAAGGGGAATGACATGTTCTGTCGTCATGTTCGCTCCGGCCTCCATGTGCTTTCTTTTCCATGTGTTTGAGCATGGGGCAAGGGAAACATAAAGCCGTGGCGGAACATAATGGCAGCAGTCGTCCACACTGAGTGACATATCCAAGATTAGCTTCACGGCACACAGATTTGAGCCCAGTGGAAAATGTGATGTGAGGGCAATTGAACAAGCACCATGTAGAAAAAGGGGTAGTGTTGGGTTAGGGTTACAGTATGTATACACTCAAGAATGAATAAGAAAGGTTGAGAGTTTGCATGACTGCACAATTGCAACCTTTCAAGGACAGAAAATGTTTTGAAATACCATATTTGTCCAAGCAGTATACATCATGAAAAGAAACACCAGAGTGGTCCTCTCTGCTACAGCTTTACTGTAGCTACAAATTTGATAGTTTTGTAAGACTATGCAGATGTGCAGAGTTGACACAGTGCAACAAAGGATCTGCCAATCAACTGGGTTTTGCAGGAACACAAACAGAAACACCGCCATTAATCTTGAGTTTTTTCAATGTAGTTCAACTCTAACCTTTTAATCAGTCCTTTAACGTTTTATTCTTCAAATAAATCAAGGATCTTTTGCATGCAATGATTTGTTCTCCACTCTGAACTCTTCCAGTGATTGTCTTTTTAACAGTGATTACAAAGTACACTGCCAGAGCACTGCTGTCTTTGTTTACGTGTGTATGTGCTTGTGCATGCATGCGTACTTTGTTGTCTTACTTCCTTGTTGTGGCTTGTAAGAAGGGTTTGCTGGTGATGGATAACGTATGCTCTAGTCCCTCAGCTCAGCTCTGTCATGCCCCTCCATGGAAACCTGAGGTACTGGGAAAGTCATGCCTCAGTGTTCATCCAACTACTATTCCTCTACATGTCACACTTTATTTATTTTATTAATGTACAGAGATTTAGGAGGAGGGATGGTTAGCAGCTGAGTTTCACTTCCTAAATCCAAGACGAGTGACGTGGATAGACGCCAGAGCTTATTTTAGTCCCATAACACTTCCTCTGGTGATACTGGTTTGTCACCAGGAAACATGGGGTGTGTCACATGAAGTCCTTAGAGACCGTAAAAGATTCATTATGATCTTACAAATGTGTGTTCGTGGTTTTGTCCAACATTTCTATCAGTAACAACTCACCAAATGTACTCACCAAACTCATTGTTAAGATCTGAAAAGACAACTCTGCTAAAAATACAGCAAATCCTCAGGTTAGTCATACTTATTTGTAAGAAAGTAAATGAAAGTGGATGGTAAAATCATAACCCAAACTGTCCAACATTCATCACAGTTTACAGACCCACTAACTGCTTTAACATTGACGCTCTGTACTGACTGTAGTTGTGTTTAACCTCCTTCTAAATTCTTTCCCCGCTCAACTTGATTGCAGTAACACTGTTGTGTTCCCAGATCTCAGTAATTGAGCGTTTGCTAAACCCCTTACCCAAACAGCGACTGTCCAATCAAAGCTAGATCTTGGTAGGACAGATCTGTCAAGCTTTTGATTTCTTCACATGTTGAAGCAGTGTGCATGTAATGTAATGTTACCATGTCTAGCTAACTAGCTTACAACCTACAGTGTTAACCTTGCATTAATTCCAAGGCCAAGAGTTAGCATATCATTATCTAACTCTGTTATTTTGTGGTTTCATTAGAAAAAGCCACATTCGGGACTGGAACATCCACTGCGTGGGAGCCAGTATAAGACTGGTGCTGGATGCTACCATATCAGAGTTTAGTGTAGTGTTAGCTGCTCTGTCCTGCTTTGAGATACTAAAAGAAATAGAAACATTTTTGGACCTGTTATCTTTAGTCTCACTATTTTACAGCAAACTTGCAGAGTTAATGTTAATTAGCTTGCTAGCTGATAAAATCTGCTAGCGATAGTTAAGCTGCTTCTGTCTTCCTCTGTCTGAAATCAAGGACCCTTTGTTTCAAAAAGTACCACCAATTTGCATGGCACATGCCATTGATATTATTGTGAACTGCATATGTGCAGTGCTAAAATGGAAAGCTTGACAGGTGTAGCAACAGTAACTAATGGGGGAGGGGCGAAGTGAAGGGTTGCTTACTTTGGTGAGTAGAATGGTGTAGTTACCAATAGGAATGACGGCCAAAATTAAAAAGTAAGACCCATTTTGTAATAAACCAGAATTATCCTTTGGAAATGTTGGGAACGAAAACAATCAATTATGCCTCTAATTATAGCAAGACAAACATGCATGTTTCAGCTTGTACATGCACTCACACTGGTAGTTAATGGGTATTTTGATTGCATAAATCATCAGGCAATGGCATACATCTGTGGTATTTAGTGTCTTTGTGTGTTTATTCCTGGAGACTGAAGCTGAATCCTGTCCTCTGGCGTTCCAGGGTTCGTAGAAACAGTGAGAAACTGGGGAACCCGGAGAGGCAGAGGAAACGTCTGGACAAGAAGGCAGCATCCTCGGCCAACCTCCTCACACGCTCCCCCAGCCTGGAGAAGTGAGCCATGCTGCCATCACTCACAGCTGTCACCACACAGTCACATAGCTCACTTTTTCCAATGGCTGCTGCAGCCTTGCATATCTCTTCAAAGAGACACTGGAACACTGATGGCCCGTATGAATAATAATAAAATTCCATTCCCATGAAAATCTCACAGAAACATACTGAAGTCAGGGGAGATGGACTGAAGCTACTATTGTGTATCAAATGGTTTTATGTATGTGTCTCACATGGTTGTTTCCTTTCTCCACAGCCGGGCTAAGGAGCTTATCGCCAGTGCAGGTGATGTATCTTTAAGTTTTTCTATCTTGTCTTAGATTAAAGCTACAATCAGACAGAAAACCACCTGGCAAAATGTATTTGCGTGATGTAGCCAAGAGTGAGGAGGACAGGAAATAGCGTAGGTAAGGTTGTAAAGATAAACAGCGCGAAGCGAATTTTGGTCTGACTTTGCCATAAGACCTCAAATGTGATGACTGAGGTCACCACTTAATCCAAATGTCCAATGAATTTAATTGGCCATATACTGTAGACCAGACATATTAACACAGAATCTTGGAGACCAACATAATCAAGGTCATATGAAAAGAAAATCTATCCATTTTCAGTATGAGCTGAGAAAAGAAGAAAAACAAAAGTCCAAACTTTTTCAGAACTATTTGCGGCCGCGCTCCTCCTGAGCAAATCACAGGCACACCTGTATTTGATGAAGAACCGTTCTTGACCACATCTAGTGATGCAAACTGTTTGGGTGCTGTTGTCATGGTTCTAGCCTTGTCTGGCTCCGTGTTCCTCCATCAGTCCATCAGATGCCCTCAGACTTTTTCCCTGTTTGTTGAACTGGACTGAGTGGGAGAAGGATGGATAAGTTATGTTGTGGATTATGTTGAAGGACCCCTTGAGATGCTTGTTGCATTGAACCTTTGTCCAAACGTTTTGCTGCCTGGTTTGTGGTGCATGTGTTCTATTGGAGGAGCATGCAGAACTAGGGTGAAATCTGCAGTGTTTTTGCCTTCATCTAAGGGGTATTTCATCAAGCTGGGAAAAGCCTGGCTTATTTAGATCAGCTTTGCTAATTTAAGTGAGAGTTCCCTTCCATTAGTGTGGCTTATATGATTCCCAGCTCAGTAACCAAGGCAACTTATACCGCTGAACTAGCCTGATCCGTGGCAGGCTAACTGTCAAGCTTAATTTAGCTGTGTGTCAAAGAATGTCACACAGAAACATAGGAATGGAAGAACTATAAGGGACCTTTATAAAAATATCTATTTCAGTTGATCTCCAATAATTAAATAATTCGCCTATAGTAATCAAGTAGTCTGATTACAGTCTTCATTTTGGATCTATTCATACATGACAACATATGGAAAAACATTTTAAAACTACGGTAATTCTATTTTTTTTACTTTACTCCTATGATAAGTGGCTGTAGCAACATTATTGCCTACCTGAGGCAGGTGCTGCATGCACACTGAAATCATGACGGGGGAAAAAGAAAGTCATTTTCTCTCAATGACAAACGTAGTCTCTTGAAGCTTATGACAGTAGAAGCTGATGATAGTAAAAGGGAGGGAAAGAATCCAAGGAAAGGATCACCACTCTCTTCACCAGTTCTGCTGCTGGGAAAAAGAAGGAGCTTGTCATTGGCAAAACTCACAACCCCCACTGCTACAAAAATTTGCGAACACTGAGTTTGAAACAGCTGTACTGTATTTTGAAACAGTCAGTAAAATTCAGTAAATAGTGAAGCTGCCCGTTGCATTGCTTTATATTCATGTAGGCCAATAATAATACAAATGTCAATTAGATGATATTCTGCATGAGAAATAAAGAACAAAAAGTTTCCACTGTACTTATATCCCTCTCCAGGTTCTTTATCTCTAATGATGCTTTCAATGATGCTTGTAAATCAAACGGAGAAAGAGAAAATGTGTCAGAGTAGCTGATTATGTAGTTGGTAATGGTAAGTTGGTTCTCCTAAGTTCTCCTAACAACAATGATTATCCACATGAAAGTGAAGGTTTGACATTGGTAAAGCAGTGTCTACGCTCTCGTCTTCCATTATTGGTGATCAGAAGGAGAAGGCTGCCATCCATCCTCAGTTGTAGATGAAACTGTAAGTACAGAAACAACAGAGATTTCCTAGATATGCAGGAGACAAAGGCATACCTTCACACAGACGATCAGAGACCTAGATACTGTCAGAGTCATGGAAACAAAGAGCTGAATAACCAGTGTTATCTCTATTCCATGTAATATCTTCAATATTGTTTGCGCTGATGTAATGATAATAATACTGCTATGCTGGCATTGGTTCTGTTAGACATGAACTGATATACTTTTTACTATTAATGCATAAACTGTTGTTGGTATCTTTTCCTCAGTGTACACCCTGCCTGACAGCATCTATAGCCACATATCATAGCAGTGAGTTTATGCTTGCACAAAAGCAGGGCCCTTTGAATGACAGGTGACCTTTTTATCTGAAGCACAGTGCAAAAACACCAAAGCTAGGAATGCTTTTTTTTCCAGTGAATGTTGTCTATAATGTAACAGTAGGATAATCCTTGAGGAATGCTGCATGTCCTCCAATCAGCTTCTGAGCTTTCAAAAAGCTATAGATTATTACCACATATCATTTTGTTATAATTAGGACCTTTCCCACATTTCAGTGTGTCCTAACTTTAGTGTTGGCAAGGCCTGACTTGAACTATACTTCTGTACTTGTGACCAGGCAGCCTCTCACTGGTTCACACATGTAGTCATTTGTGCAAAAATGAGTGCATTTCCCAACTAACCACGCTTGTGGTTAGCGTAGCTTTTATAAGTGTTAGTCTTAAGTCTGGTTACGGTTAGCCCTGTTTTTAGGCCTCATTCCTACAGTACAAACTTTTTAAGGACACACTCACTCACTTTTTGTGAAAGTCAAGCAAAAGAAGAATTCAGCTGTTAGAAAACTCAATCACTGTGGCTTAATAGTCTCTAAATGTGATCAGTGGGAAACATGATACAAGTCACAGGGTTTTATTTTAGCATTTAAATGAGAAGCTGAAACCAAAGTTTTAACCCTCAAAAAGCATTTTATTTTATTTTGGTTCCAGACCTCTAAGATTTTTTTTTTCCAGCAATTTAATTAGGTCTACTGTTGTAGTAATTAAGCGACCACATAGGTTGATTGCACCTGCACTCCAGAACAACCCATAGTAGCGTTTTCAGAACAACTCATAGAAGTGTAACATGCCGCTTTCCAAAACTGTTATAAATCACTCTTAAAAAATAATCATGTTTTATGGTGTGACAACACTTGTTAAGGTCTGATTAGATTTACAAAAACCAGTTGGTTAGAGTTGGGGAAAGATCATGGTTTGGGTTAAAATTATCACTCGAAACATAGTTAGTACTTCCTTAAAGTTATGCAACCTTCATTGTCATGGCAACAGTGAATAAAACTGTGACATTGTTACGTTCTTTAAAAAAATGTCCCGACTCGTGGTTGGAAACATGACACTCATGGTTGGAAACGGGAAGCTGACAGTGGTCTCCTGCAGCAAAGTCCACTTTTTCTAGCTTACTTCTAGCTGTCCACCCAACCTGCCTCCTCATAATAAGGAAGTCACTTTATGTTGACGTCATCTGAGCAGCGTCACTTCCCCAGGTGGTAATTACTATGGCTTCTAGATGGCGTAAACATAACTATAGGTCATTTTTGCCGGCTGAATTTTATCTTCTTGTGAGGATGGGCTAAAACTGGATTTTACAACTCATTAGAAACAGTAGAAATATAGCATTCACATTACTAAGTAATTTACCAGGAATATTTGCTTGCATGTACTTTGTTTAATCATCACTTTGGTTTATCAGATTTTCCAGTTAGGCTGCATGGATTGCGTTCAAATTAATTTGAATGAATTATATGTCAGTTCTCATTCGTTCAAACTTTTTTAAAAGTGACAGTCCTTAGGACAAAATAACCCAACCTTCCAAACAGAAACAGCCAACATGAACAAAGTGTCAGACTGAATTATGAAGTAAAACTAAATGGCTGATTTTGGGTTGTAATTTTGCTTGAAGAGGTTGTTTTTTCTTTTGCTTAACAGCACCCACTGTAGCCACAGTCAATAATCAAGGGACACTGATAAATGCTAAAACACTGGCTAGCATAACATTAGCACAAATAGAGAAGAGTCATAAAGTTGGCAAACTGACTCATTAATGTCAGTTTCACTGCACATTAGTCACCATAAGCCACTGGTCATACCAGGACAAGCTAGGCTGTAGCAGCAAAACCCCTTAGTGTATTGAATTGAGTAAAAATGTGTTTTATTTCTCATGAATTATGTCTTTTATGTGTAAAAGGAAGAAGATGATAGTCCTCTGTAAAGTAGTGCTCATGGGTAATTTAATCATCAAAGCATTGCAAGCACACTGTAAGTACAGTTTATTTTAATCAGTATGTAAGTCAGCACATCTTTTCTACCAACGGATGTTTTACATATATGTGAATGGTCTTTAAATACAGCAATAACATACAGTAAGTGTAGTAGTAACTAAAAAGTCATTACAGGGAGTCCATACAGTTCAAACTTTTCCCTCAGGACAACCTGCCTCAATACTGTCGACATAATACTGCCTAAATACTGTCAACATAAAACTGCTTAACTCAGCTTGACATCCAGCTGAAAGTTACCAGGTCATCTTTAAGGCTAAACATATCATTTGAACATCAGAAATATCACTCAACAGGACATTTCCACTCCAAGTCACAGCACTTATTTTAGGTGAATTCTTGTATAGCAAAACACTGCAGGGCCTGTTTGGGCCGAGGGCGCTGCCTGGAATCACATCCATTGTGGTCAGCCGAGCCGCCGCACCACTCCAAATCTCCTGACGGAATGATGGATGGCCAGCTCTGCAGAGGAGGAGGCCAAAAAAACATTTTTCAGTCTTCCCCTGTCTCATTCTGTCTGGATCTCCTCTAACTCTCGTTCATTTGAGTGATAATTGTGCCTGGTATGAGTTGAGCTTTTTAGATTAGGGCATAGGACACATCTCAAACAGTTTTTATTACTTTGAAATATTGTACCAACTGAAATGTGTCAGTAGCACACGATATTTATAACTGTCAACGGAAAGCTGACATCTACTGCCTGGCCAGATTAATAATCTTTACTTATTCTTTAATCAACCATATTTACTGTAACTTGCCCAATTGAGGAATGTATTTTATTTAGGCAAAGCACTGAGTCAAGAGTCAAGCAAATAGTTAATAACTAAAAATCATATTTGCAAAGAAATCAACACATATCCCCCAGTGTTCGTTTCGACCCGTATGTGTGAGCACTATAAATAGTTCCACATAACATTCAGTTCCAACAGCCTAACGGGCAGTTAACTAGAAGGGTGCCCCCTGCATTACTCCTCCCCGCTTTGCTCTGTACGTTACCTCTTATTTCACCCCGTTTGTTACTTTGTGTGTTACCTGTTATGTTTCTCTGCACATTACTGAGTGACATTTAAATTCAAGACGAACACAACACTGAATGTGCAGGAAACTCAGCAGGTGTTGAAATAACATGCATGTAAAGTAGCATTTAGCGGGGATCAGTGCTAACATTTGGGTTTGATTCTCTAATGCTTGATAGCTACGGTTATGTGGACTTACTTAAGAAGGAGAAACATGTCTTGTATTGTACAATATTTGTATGCTTTACAGCATGACGTTTCTCAAAGTAAGTAGCACACCATGGAAGCTGACAGAATGTCTCCTTGCTACACTGTAAGATGTTAGTCAAACACTGTCATGGGAACCATTAAAAACTATAGATGTACATCACATCTGCAGTGTCATTATAGGTATATTTTACACAAAAAGTGACAAGAATTCAAATTTCAGTTTGAGCTTAACATTAACTTTTGGTTTAAATTGAAATGTGTTTTCTGGAAGAAGTATCTCTCAAAGTGATGCACTGTGCAGTGTTGATTTGGTATCAGTACCAAAACTCAGGTAATGTGTTGCACTGTTAAAACTAGTAGAAAAATAGCAATACCCAGCCCTACATTGGACGGCACACCCTGTCCCACAACAGGGTGAAACGGGAGTTAATTTTTCTTCTGTCTGCTTTCTTTACTGTTCCATGATGTTTGTGGTTGCTGGACTGAGGATCCTGTCTCATTAACTCTCCTCTCAAGGTGTCATCACACTATCTCCCCACTCCCAATCTCTCTGGCCTTTTAGTTCATGGTCTGAGAGATGGATGGTTAAAAGTCTGAGCAATCACATTTCGGTTTTGCTCAGCCTTGCTGTTTGCCTCCACACCACCTTCCAGTCTCATAAAAAACAGAACAGTTGCCAAGGTAAAAGATCCAGGTTAGACATCACAAAAAGAACTGGAAAAGGAAAATATAACCCAGCTTGAATTTCCAAGCTCATAGAGCTAACCTGTATAAACTGGGAATAGATCCTCAGGGATTCCTAAAGTCAAAGCTAGGTCAGGTATGGCTAGAATCAGCTGTGATTTAATGCTCCGAGGATCTTGGTGTTTATTTGTCTGGCTAACCTCGTGCTTTCATTCTCACACAGGATCCCCAGGGTCCAGAAGAGGAACCTACAGCCAAGGTAGACCTGCTATTATGTCACTTTGTATCTTTAGCTCTTTTTATGCAGGGACGGTCAACAGAGCACGCTGTATTTTTCCAGCAGCACACTGTACATATATTAGCAATGTGCTTCCTATTAAAGACAGTCTTCCTCTGTTGTCTGTTGGCAGCCAACCAGAAAAACTGGAATATTGAACTTAGATTCATTCAGTGGACATGAACTCATTTCCAATGGGATGATAATGTTGCTGTTGGTGTCGTTTGATAACACATTCACCATAAGAACCTTGTAATGTAATAATCAGACAAGATACACGTGGACACAAACATGACTCCAAATGAATACTAATGTTGCTTTGTATCTACTGAATGTGCACTGTAAATGAGCAATTGTGTGCTAATGTCTTGTCCATAACAACTGTATAGGGTGATAATATGTCACTTATTGTTGTTTCCATCTTGTTCTGCTGCCCCTAAGTGGCCAAACAATGAGTTAATGTAGTTTAAGTGGAAAAGGCCTGTTACCAGTCGCACAAAGCTTTAATATTTTCTGTTGAAGATATACTGTATATGTGACAAAAATACTCAAATTTCAATATACTGAGTAAAAATCCTGGAATCATCCTTGAAAATTCCCATTGTGTTTAACCGTAGAATGTTAACTCCCTTCAGGTTGGTAAAATACAGATAACATGACCTCAGTATCCTCATTGTTAGCTACAGCTCTGAATACCTTCAAATCAAATGTCATTCCCATCAGTCTCAGCTATACTTCATGTTTAGTGTTAAGTAGCAAATGCTTATCATGCTAGCTAAACCTTGTTTGCATGTTGATGTTAGCTCTAAGCACTGCTGTGACCAAACATAGCCTCGCAGAACTCTTGCTCTTGTTACATCATATTTCCTGTAAATTAATCAGGGATCCAGTGGAGTGTAAATGCTCCTAAACATAATATATCTTACCCTTTATATAGCATAACAGCATTCAAGTACAATATCCGGGTGACCTTGACAAAATGTTAGAGTTTACATAGGTGATAAAACAACAGAATAAATGGTAGGTATCAAACTAATGTTAGAAGTAATAATAGGTTACATTAAGGGAAATTAAACAATAAAACACCCATATTTGTCTGTTTACCACTACATTACTGGAACTATACTGTGTTTGTTTTCCAGGACAATCAATCAAAATGTTCATCCGAGGCCGGCCGATAACAATGTACATCCCCTCTAACATCCAGAACTATGAAGACCTAAAGATGGAGCCGCCCTCTGAGAGACTGGAGCTGGATTGGGTGTATCCTTCCAGAATGCCACAGCCAGTTGTTCTTATTTATGAGAGTTATGTTACATTCAGACACCGCTGATTTCACTCTGGTGTTATTTCCTGGATTCAAACCACACTGTCTGTATTGGAAAGTATCTCTGGTAGTCTAGTGTCTATGAGAGCAGTATCGACCACATATTTACTGTGGCTGTGAAGTTGTGAGTCCCATATGTTTAAAAACTAGTTTAGTAAAACTTTTTTTTATTTCATTTATTCGCCTCCATTTCGGCAAAAAATGTGTAAAAATTCAGATTTCCTCATGCAGATCAATCGATAATGACGTAAACTGTTCCTTTAATGAATGAAAGGAACCCCTGATTCACATGAATGACATCACCTTGACCCTTCCATGCCAGCTATGGTTACCGGGGACGGGACTGTCGGGCCAACCTATACTTCCTTCCGACAGGCGAGGCGGTGTACTTCATCGCTTGCGTTGTTGTCCTTTACCACATCAACAACCGCACACAACGCCACTATCGCAAACATACAGACTGCGTTCGCTGGTCAGTGGATTATATATCAACTACAGTATATCCATAGATGACATAAAATGAACCTTAGGTGTTTCAGTGCTGTTGAGAACTTTTGATGTTGCCCTAGGAAACAGCTAGAGAATTCAGGAAAGAAAAGTCGAAATATAGTGGTTAGCACATAGATCATCAATCTACTGTCTATGTGACTTTTTGGGGGGAAATCACATACACAGTATAATGCATTACTATCCATTGTGTCATAATCTGAATTGGGCACTCTATAGTCTCTCTATACTCTATAGATGCCCAGATCAGAGTTAACTTGAATAATTGGCACTGTATCAAACATCAGTGTAGTCATTAATATTATCATCAAACAGGCAACCACTCTTTCTTAATTTGAAACCAACTAAAGTCATGAATAGTTCAGCGATTTGAAAATTCACTTATTTGCTTTCTTTCTGAGAGTGAGATGAGTAGATGGATATCAATCTCATGCCTATGTGTTAAGGTGGAGTGAGGACATGGTTAGCCTAGCGTAGCATAAAGACTGGGAGCAGGAGGAAGCAGCTAGCCTGGCTCTAAACAAAAATATGCTAAAACCTGTGCTTGTACCCTATATCCTGAGACACTTCAAAGTAGTGTTCCAGCATGTTACTCCCCAAAAACTAAAACTGCTCAAGGTCAGCACAGAATTTACTGTATGCACTAGATATCTGAGGGGCATGTTACCACATGCTTCTGAACCACTTTAACCACAACACTATACAGAGTGAGTTTTGGCTGAGAAAATAGATGTAATTTTATGTTTCTTTTGACAGCTATGATTAAAAAAAAAAGCAAACAGGTTTGAATCAGGTGCCAGAGGCAGGGGACTTTCCTACTGCTTGATTCCTGGCATCACGCACTGTACTTGGCCTTAACGGTGAACAGTGAATTGAAATTCAATGCCTGTTTTCTCGACACATGACACTGAATCCCAATCCCAAACTGATGCCAGGTTCTCAACATGAAGTCGGGAATATGAGCAACCTGACCTGAAATATTGAGACTCGTTTGGGAATTAGCCGACTGTTAAGACATTAACACAGATGTACTCGGTGAAATAAATCCAACCATATGCTTTTTAAACTGACCTCAGAGACCAAAAAAATCCTGCTTTGTGAAACCTGTTTTCAACTGCAACCTGTTTTTAAATGGATTTCATTTTCATAGAAGAGCTGTGGACAAATTTTATTTGGGTATTGACACGCTTGTCATTTCCTTGGTTGTGTACTCCATCACATTTGATTTGAAATTAAACAATGACTATGAATTTAAAGTGCTAACTTTCAGCTTTAAGGTCATTTTGATTATGACTTTGCCATTTTGTTGAGAGTTGTTATCTTTGTTAGTCAACTTAAATCATCCTGAACAGTGGCATCCATGTCATCCATGCTTGTGGCCATTTCTGTGGCCATTTTTCTCTCGCTAATTTCGGTGTAGCTGTGTAGAAAGATGGATCTTGATCCAGCCTACAAAACCTTGATTGGTGGGCTACCTGCCCTGCATCAAATAGCAGCCAGACAAAGTTCAGGTTGACACAAACACACCTCTACATGAATCTTTCTCTGTGTCTTTTGAGTGTATAAATGGGAAACTCTTTGCTAACATGTGAGTCAAAACAACTTTGCAAAGTGATAATATGTCAGTGTTTTGTGTTTTCAGTTTGAGAACACAGCCGTGAATCAGATAAATACAACATTATTGTCTGATTGTTTCACGGCCGTTACGTTCTAAAGCGCAAATAAACACACCCACACCTCTGCACACCTTTATACAAGCTCAGCCCCGCCCTCGCTCAAGCAGACACACAGACCTGAAGGTCTTTATACATCCATGACATAGAGAATGAGAGCAGAGCGGAGCAGAGGAGAGAGACGGAGACAGCGATGTAACCTGGTCACTACGCTAAGGGCCCAACCTCACACCCTGCCACTGTTATTGGCTGGGGGCTACACACCCATGGCCCAAAGGTTGACTCCCAGAAGTATCCTGAACACAGCAAAATAATAAGAAAATACAAGCAGAGGGCAGAGTCTCTGCAGATAAATGCACTGCCACACACTTCTAGTGGGTCATAAGTGATGATGAGAGGATAATTTGTTGTAAGAGTCTATACTTTGTTTTTTAGGAAAATCCTGCATAGTGTACCTTTAAATGTATCACTTCATTCAGATTTATTTCAATTTGTTTAATTGTTTTTACTCCTTTAAAATTGAGGAGCTACTGTGCTTAAAAGTGGCTACAATTACACTATTCAACTGTAGTGGCTATGAACACCTTCAAGTTAAAGCTGGGAGTCAGAGCTTTAACCTTTATAGTCATTTTAAATCCAAGTGCTGGAGAACAGAGCCAACACAACCAAAAATATCTGCACTTGACTGTAAGAGCACTTTTCTTCATTTTGCCATAGTGGATAGAATCCCATATAGTGATATGTTGCAATGAGGTAATATATTTGAACAGGATTTTGTTCAAAAGCCCTATATAACACCTTCCTTTTATTTAGTGACATTTGTTTTGCTTTTCCTGCAGTCTCACCATCCATCCTGACAAGGTGCGAGTGGCATCTGGCCAGACAGCAGGGGTGGATAAAGACAAGGTATCTACTGCTGTGATACCATTCTGTTGGATCCTCAATAGAAGTCTGACATCATTAAATACTATATACAGTATTTCCTTACTTACACATGCAGCATACATGCTTTTATTCATTAACCAATTTGCTATGAAAGTTGGAATCTCCCTGGTAACCCCAATGCATATATACTGTATTTTGCTGCAGTCTAATCCACTTTACGACCAGTTCAAAAAAAGTATTGAATTTTTGCACAAAAATAACAGGCAGTGTGTGCGTGTGTGTGCGTGTGTGTGGTGTGTCAGCCCCTACAGCCTTGTGTTCATATCTGGGACTCTACCACCCTGGTCACCCTGCAGCAGATCGGTCTGGGAACCTTCCAGAGAGGAGTGGGATCTGTTGCATTTTCCTTTGCTGTGAGTTGATTGTAATAACATGCTGTCTCAAATAATAGCCTTTATTTACCTCAACTGCTTAGAGAATCAGACCTTTATTTGAAATAGGCTTATATTAGAGACAGACCTTTTTTAGCATAATTCCATCAGTCATGTCATACACACCACTCTGCTGCTTTTCCTTTTCAACAATTATTTCCCATTGCTTTAACTATGCTGTTTTTGGATTGCTGTTAAGCTACAGTCACTGGAAAAATCTTCCATTCTTTTCTTTCCTGTTAGGCTTTTAATATGAAAAATCAACAAGTAGTATTGACTTTCGTTGACAGTACCTTAACATTGTCAAAAAATGGCAAAGTAGCAGTGAATGAAGATAGTATTTTTGTTACAAAAAGAAAGTGAGAGCAGCGGAGTGGTGAGTATGACATGACTGTTGGTGGAATTAGTGACTGTGGAAATGTACATTACAGTGAATTTACCATGTTTTTTTAACTGGCCTTTACTCATTTGGGATGTTGTTTTCAGGACTCTGGAGCGTTCCTTTGTGTGATTGATGATTCTAATGAACACATGCTGTCAGTATGGGACTGCAACAAGGGGACCAAGCATGCAGAGGTCAAGGTAAAGAACAGTATGGTTATGGTCAAGTGTAAATGAACTTAACAGGCTTTAGGTGCGATTACATTATGTTCCCAGTCACTGAATTTTCCAACTCCTTTACTATGGTAGGGATACTTATCACCAGATTTATTCCAAGCAGAAACACTGTTTGAAGTCCTGTTACTGTGTATTGTCAAGTTACTACAGGCCAACCACACTGAATATTACAGTGTTACAATAATAAAATGATAGCTTGATAATAGAGACATGGATACTTTTTAAAAAAATGAGCAAGAAAAAACAATTTTTTAAAGTGATAATATGTCAGATGTGTTTTCAGCTTGTTGAGGTGTTCCCCTTCCCTCATGTAGCCAAAAATAATGTGGTGGTAAAAAATAAATGGCGTTTCAGAAATTTGACAGAGGCAGGCTAGCAGTACACCTTGCTTCTAGTCTTTAAACGTCTTTGACCTATCGCTGTACTGGACACAAAGAGCTGGATCTGGTGTCAAACTTCCCATCTGACTCTGAACAACAAATGAGCCCACTTCCCAAAATGTCATACTGTTCCTTTAACAGGTTTTATTACCATTCTGACTCCTCTGGGGTGGCATGCTTTTACAGTTTCAATAGGCTTTACATCATCTGACATTTATGAAATTATCACGATATCAGTCACCATCAATGGTTTCATACTCCCATGCTTAACCCATATCGGAACAATGGAATCCTTCAGTGAAAATGATCACCCGGGCTGCAGAACTGTGAACACAGTGACAGATATGCTGTTCTGCTGCCAGATGCCCAGCGTGGCTGCATGCTTAATGTGTAGATGCTTTTTTTTTTATAAAGGAGGTCTGTTTGGAGAGTTTAAGGGGGGAGAAAGATGGCGGTAGTGTCTCTGCTATGCTTTTATGGGCTTTTATCCCAAAACTTCCCTGCAAGCAGTTTCAGCACTGCTGTCATGGCAACAGTGTAAATATTTTATACAGTGAATTTGTCTGTCTGTGTGTGTGTCTGTATGTTCTCTAATGCAGTAATGGGAATGCATAGAAGGGTGTTTGAACTTGTATATCATCTCAAGTCAAGGATTTAATGGGCTTGTGCAAGAACTTATATTTTCTGGAACTTAGCGTCCAGTGTGCATGGTGTTGAAGGCCAGCACTGACCCACACTGTATAAACATACAAGTTCATCCAACAGGAACAAGATAATTATACCCCCCTTCCCCTCTCCACAGCAGTGGAATAGTCCATATGCCACTTTACAGCACGCCCATGAATAGAGCTTTTTGTGTAGAGACGATGTTGCTGTACTTTCTGTACGTACTGTATGTATAGTTTACATCTTGTGTGTCTGTCTGGTTGCAAGAAAACATCTCAAGAAAAACATCCGTCATAGCTCTCATCAGGTTTCTGTAGAAAATACAAGATGCACAAATTTAACTTAAAGCAGCAATTCTTGTTTTTTTTTTGACCAGTTGGGGGCAGCAGAACAAGCTGAAAACTCAGCATCTGCTATACTTTCAGCTTTTCACTTAATCACATCTCACCATGGTTGTTACGACTAACATGTTACAGTGTTAGCAAACAGTTGTAAAGCAGATTTGTCAGAGCTTTTTTGCTACCTGCTGCTGCTGGAAAGGAGGTTGCAGGTGGTTAAAACAAATAATGAGCTAAAAGATGCTAAAAAGAACCGTGAACCTGAGGGAACTGCAGAGTTGGATGATAATCCCTTGTGGGTTCTTCACGAAGAGTGACCTCCTTCACATTGCACATACATTTGATCCATTTTTTTAATAAAAATACTGGTTAGTGCACCTTTTAAATAGATGCATGAAGTGCATTCTGAAGCCCTTAAAGCTGCACTATTTATATTCACAATGAATATGTGAAATAATAAAATAATCATGTGAAAGAAGTAGCTTATAGTGAAGATCAACTCTGCAGTTCCCCTCAGCTCTACAGAGCTATTAAGTCTCTTTTAGTTAATTGTTTTATGGCCCACAAGTTAACTGTTTAGGTTCAGTCTCAGTGCTCTTATCAACCTTGATTCCTGGGTTTAGAGTGCTCTGACAACCCCACTGTACACATACATGACCGCAAATGAATGCTAACATTGCTCCATATCTGCTGGATGTTTATGTAAAGCCACAATATGTCAAGTGTGTGTGTGTGTGTGTGTGTGTGTGTGATGTTCAGCTCGTTATGGAATTCTGCCCCCATGTGGCCAAAAAAATGAGTTAATGCAGCTTTAAAGTGTCTACAATCAATACTTATATCATAATATCAAATGACAGTGTGTAATGTGGAAGGAGTCATTTGTAGAGATGAACCCAAAGAAAATAATCACCTATTCTGTAGTTCCCCTCAGCTTTATAGAGTTTTTCAGTTCATGTTTCCATGTGACAAAGGCTCGACTGATGAAGTAATCATTTAGCGTTGTGTTCCAGAGTACCAATGAGGCTGTTTTTGCTGTGGAGTTCAACCCCAGTGACAGTACCAACATCATCACCTGTGGTAAATCCCACGTCTACTTCTGGACACTGAGCGCAGGACAGTTCATGAAGAAACAAGGCATCTTTGGGGTAAGACACACCAGAGTTTATCTTGTTGTCAGTTTATCCTGACAACAAATAATTTTATGCCAGTTTCTATCTTTAAATTCACGTCAGTTCCCTTATTGTCTGTGTATGTACTATGAAATTAAAATTCAGCTTCCTCAGTTTGAGGGCAAAAAGGGAAGTAGGTACCATGAACAAAGAGAACTAAAAATTGAGAGGAAACAAATGAATTCTGAAGAATACAAATATTGTGCAAATCCAAAAATAAACTAACAATCTGAGATAATCTAAGAAGTAAATCTGATTTAAATTGGACTCTTCAATGTCGATTTGAAATATGTTATTACTAGAGTAAATCCAGTATTTATTTTTAAACCAGTAATAAAAATAGATCAAATCACTGTTCTGAAAACAATACTCTTTTTCTATTCAGAAATACAAGAAGCCCAAGTTCATCCAGTGCTTTGTGTTCAGCCTGACTGGAGACGTTCTGACTGGAGACTCTGAGGGAAACATCCTGACGTGGGGAAAATCAGCAGCAGATATCAAAACTCTTGGTAAAGGAGCCAAAGGTCAGTACTGGAGACCCAAACACACTCTGTACAATGAAGCTACACCTTTGGAGACAAATGGGGACCAAATAACCGAGGCATACTTTCAAGCTTCATGATTAGTGTTGTCAAGTTTACTAGGAACTCTAAAAATATGTTTTTGAAGATTCAAATCCACTTTTGGATTGAAGCTGCCAATCACTGTTTTATGTATTGTACCAATATCAAAGGAAATTGTTATTTTTAACATTTTGGGAAATTCACTTGATTGCTTGCTTACCTCTAGTAAAATGAGAAAGTATCTTCTGCAATCCGAGAGACCTGTCTGACCTACAGCTATGGGAGACATGAGATGAAATGCTAAAATTTGAAACTGAGAGTTGACCTTCTGATCTTGAGCCCTGGAAAAAATAATGAAATTAAAATCTAAATAAAACTATGAAAAGTAAGCAAATAAAAGTATGTTAAACCTAAATGGATGAAAAGTGCTCCCTAAAAATGGAAATTTCAACATCAGTATTTCCATAATAACTTGGCAAATCCATCTGCTGATGAAGGTCATGTGCTATTATTGAAAATTCAGAACAGCTACTAAGGAACCATTAGATGAGTTAGTTTTGTCGGTATGGACAATTTTTGTTATTTATTTTCATTTTTTATTTGAAATTGTACTTTTTTTTCAATCTGTGCTCACCTGTTAGATGATCCCACCACCAGAAGAGAGCCAAAAATCAGTTAAAGAACAATAACATTGGAAACTGAAAACATACCTTTTGAAACAATAAAAATATATAATTGGGAAATTGCTTGCCATCTTGTGAAGGAAAAGCAGATCTAGACAACAAAATAGATATTGTACTAGGAACAAAAATTGTATTTGTATATGAAATGTCACAAATCACAAAATCTGAAAAACTGGATTCAGACAAATTTCAGAAATTAAACCAAATTATGAGTTGAAAAAATCTTATATACTACATTTATATTTCAGTTAGTCATTTAATTTTTTCAGGGTATTAGTACTTAAACTTTTAGTTCCAAATTTGAGCTTTTCATATATATTATTTTGAAAACTGACAAAATTTTTGGCCTACGTTCAACTCCATCCGCACTGATAAACCAGCTGAATATGTCTTTGGTGTCTCACAGAGACCTTCCAGATCATGCGACAGACCAGAGCCCACGAAGGCAGCGTGTTCACCCTGTGCACCCTGCAGGGTGGTGCTCTGCTCAGTGGAGGAGGGAAAGACCGCAAGATCATCCGCTGGAGCGCTGACCTGGCACCTGAGAGAGAGTGTGAGGTGAACCAAAAGTGTGTGTGTGTGTGTGTGTGTGTGTGTGTGTGTGTGTGTGTGTGTGTGTGTGTGTGTGTGTGTTGGTAGAGAGCTGTACATTCAAATTTGAGATCAAGCCTTGTTGATTTATGTGATATATTTGTCCAGATTCCAGAGAAGTTTGGGGCAGTCCGCACCATTACAGATGTGGATGGGGAGGAACTGTTAGTTGGAACAACCAGAAATGCTATCCTCAGAGGCACCTTCTCAGACGGATTTGTGGCTATAGTGCAGGTATGCACATAATGGGGTTTGTCAAGTTTTTTTGGAATGGATATTTTTACACTGAAGCTGTTAAACTCTATTGCAAGTACTGTGTTAAAGGAGAACTTCAACAATTTGGTAAATACAGTTGTTTACTTTCTTACCAGTAGTTAGATGAGATGATATTTTTCATTTCAGAGATAGGTCATCTATTCAGCCTAGCTTAGCATAAACACTGGGAAACTGCTTGCTTTGCTCAGATATAAGTATCGAGCTTCTCCTCAGCTTCCTGGTAAGTTAGCAAATGTGTATTTTCCAAAATGTTGGAATATTCCTGCAGTGTATTAAAGGAGCAATAAACGATATTCAGCCTCACTAGATGTCAGCAAAGAACTATTTGCTATGTAAAGATATAGTGACATAACAGCAGTCCTGTTGCCTGAGCAGAGAATGAAGTCACACTCCTTCTTTGTGTGTTGTTATCTGAGCTTCTCTGTTCTTTGTTTTGGTTGCCGGTCTGGTCGTGCTTTCATGTTAGTGCATGTTAGTGGATGTGAGTCCCTCCGTCTCCTCTGCGTCTGTTTCCAGAGATGGCGGCTGCGTCACAGACTTTCTCAAATTACAGCTAAACAGTATACTAAAATATGTTTCTGCAAACATTTGCAGCGAGAAACAGGCAACGCACTAACAGAATCTTGATCCGTATTTGATCAGCACCGCCTACTTTGACAGTTTGATCTGAGTTTTTTGAGCTGTCAGTTCAGGGACTGCTTTCTCTTTTTTTCCCAACTTTATTGAGTAAACGACGCACACATTTGTCTTGGTCTGAGATGTTGGTGTTATAGTGCAACATCTAGTGGCTGAATGTTGTGTATTGCAACTTAAAGTCTTCTGTAAACCTAAGTTAAATATGTTTGGTACGGAACAGGATTAGAGCCACTTGTGAAAAATTTATTTGGGTTCTGAGTTTAAAGTCAGAATACTGTTGTTTTTACAGTATGTGCTACATATTTATGTTTAAGTAAACTACCACAAATTACCTGATACACAGTAAACATGGGGCAGGAAAGTATTTCAGAATAAGACTGGGCAGTATATTAATCTCCCATTTGTAGTTTTCTGCGCACATAATTGGCATCAAAATTACTGAGTACATGCATACTGCACAGAGATTGGAATGACTGTGTGGGTCACAACTCATTTTCCTTCCATGTCCGCCTAACGTGTTAATCTCAGTATTTTGTATCCACATTTATTCAGACTGCGTAGATCCCACAGATTTCAGTCAACAGCTGGCATCAGAAAGCATTTCACTGGGTGCATGTAGTCTCCTGTGGCCACTTGTGATGGAATTTTGCTTTCCTGCCCACATATGATTTTATCAGTGGGAAACTGAAACCACTTTCAGACAGAAAGCAAGATTCTGAAGGCTTGCAGGCAGCGCCTAGAGACCGCAGTGATCATTACACCCCACAGACAGAATGAACAACATCCAGATGATTTTGTTATTATTCGGGCAGTACCAGTAGTTGGAATAAAAGTGCAAAGTTTGTCCTGAGGGTGGTGCCAGAGGTAAATCCAATGAGATTATTAATTCATTTTGTGGAGTATGAATATGCCTGTTAGAATATGAGATATCTTGGTTGCAATATTGATATTTTAGCCTGAGGGTGGTGTTAAAGAACAGCTCATGTTGTCTAAAATTGCATCCTTTTTGTATAATTTGGCAGGATAGTGGTGCTAGAGGAAAAGTCAGGGAGTCACCCAAAATCATCATCATTCTCTGGGTTTTATGAATATCAGTCAGCACAGCAAATGTCATTGACATAAGTCATTAGATTATGAAATTCCTTGTCATGGACCAAAGAGGTTAAGGGCTACGCAAATCCTCAAAATATCACCAAAGTCATATATATATATGCTGTATCTTATCCAGTTTTAACATGGAGAGTTGGCAGATCATTCATAACAAACACCCAGCTTGGTGTTGGGTACCAGCGCAGAGATACACCTGTGCTTGTGACTTTAATGAGCTGTTGCCAAGGCATCCTTCATGCTTTTTTTGGGGCATTCACACCTGTTGAGTGTGTACTTGTGATGCATTCACCTAAAATACAATATGCAGCATTTAGAGTAGGGTTGACACTGATGCATGGAAGTAGCATTTTATTAATCTATTTTCATTATATGTGTGTGTGTGTGTGTTTCAGGGTCATTTAGATGAGATGTGGGGGCTGGCTACACATCCCTCTGTGAACATCTTCCTCACCTGTGGTCATGACAGGCAGGTGTGTTTGTGGAACACAGAGGAACACAAGCTGGACTGGGGCATCACTCTGGAGGTAGGACGCACTGATCCTAGATTTCTTTATGCACCGAATCTATTCACCGCTGAGTAACAGTACTGATATTTGAATAAAACACCTTGATGACACACATGTGTTAACTAGTCCTGTGTGTCTCTGGCAGGAGTATGGGTTGTGTGCTGATTTCTGCCCTGTTGGATCGGTGGTTTCAGTCGGCCTCAGCACAGGAAGGTAAAACAACACAGTTAGAGTTACATATTACACAGATGAAGATGGATACCACTCTCATGTTTGTGTGTTATGCATGGAACTGGAATCAAGACGTGGTTAGCCTAGTTTAGCATAAAGACTTGATGCAGTTCCAGTATATAACTCCCCTTAAAACCACACATTTTAGATTTCTGTTAGTGTACAGATTAAAAAAACAAGATACAACGTGTTAATCAGGCAGCTTTAGAGGTGTTGGTAGGCGTATTTTTTAACTTTGGACAGAGCCAGTCAGGTTTGTTTGTTGTTGTTTGTTTTTGTTTCAGTTCATTTAGGTTAACGCATGATGCAGACAGAAAAACAGTAAAAAGCTCTGTAGAGCTGAGGGGAACTGCAGAGGTGGTGATAATTCGTTACTATGAGCGACACCTTTCACATTACACATAGTCATCTGACCCATTGTTATTATCATGAAAAAAATATTGATAATAGCAGCTTTAACACACAAACGCAAGGTTGATATCAATCTGTCACTGTTGTAAAGAAAACAAATAGGCCTATCTTCTACTTCTACCTTTAATGTAACACGTCATCTGCAGTTATCATAACTGACACACGTCTCCTGTCCTGTTGATCTCTGTAACAGGTGGATGGTCTTTGACCTGCTGACCAGGGAGGTTGTCTCTGAGTTCACCGATGGGAACGAGCAGCTATCTGTGATGAGATACTCACCAGGTCAGAGTTCACTGCCTGCACTCTGTCGTCAAACTACTTTCACAATTATGAACACAGAGGTCAGGCCGTGTCAATAACCACACAATCAAATGTGGAATCAATTCTATGTGGAATTACTGGATCATCTTTTAAAAGAGTCCACCATTTCCTGCATTAGAGCTGTATTTCTTTATTGGTGACCTCAAAATTCAGAAGTCAATGAAATCTAAAAAGCTAACTAGAAGGGATTGTCTTTAATCTTTTTTTAGAGGGATTAAACAAAAAAAATTAAGTATTTCTTCGGGCATTTTTGTCTTTATTTTCAATAGTAGGCAGTAGACATGTGACAGGAAATGAGGAGAGAGGACATGCAACAAATAAAATCCAAAAATATGTCCCCTAAGAGCAAACTGTGATGGAAATCCCCTTTACTCTGTGAATTGCCTCTTGTGTTTTCAGATGGCAGCTTTTTAGCTGTTGGATCTCATGACAACTTTATCTACATCTACAATGTGACAGAGAGTGGCCGACGTTACGCTCGCTTTGGGAAATGTAACGTGAGTTGAATCTCAAAATCCATATCTAAAAGTACCCGTTTGTTCCTTTGACTTTCTGTAAGTGCAGTTTGTTTTTATGCCTTTTCAGTCATGGTACATATGACTGCTAATTCTGCTAATATAAACAAATCATACGTGTGAATGTTACCACTTCCTATGTAATAACACAGGAATATTAAAGGATAAGTCTGGTGATATTCTATATTTCTGAAAAGAGCTAAACCAACAATGAATTCTACACTGTAGTTTCTTTTGACTCAATCTCACACACACCATCCTGCTACCAGAAAAGTGCCAAATGTGGTTCCTGCAAATCTGAGATCAGAGGCTTTCTGCTTACAGACTGTTAGCAACTGGGATTGCAACACATTGGCTACACTCTGTCACCTTCCCTTTTCCCACCAGGCATTGCTTGTTCACTTAAAACACATGATACACATGGCTACTGCCCAGGAGCCCCAAACGTCCCAGATTACCCAGATCACCTGTCCTGCATTTTTATGTATACCATACTTTGTTTTTGAACTGTTGAACATACAGAGAGAAAGAGAAAGGAAGCATGGGTAGAGAGAGGGGTATGATGTGTGTTACCACGGCGCCCCTATATTACATTTTTTGCTATGTATTTTTATATATTGTGCCTTGTAGAAGGGCCCTGTGTCAAAATCTAGTTTAGCATCTTAAATATTTCACTTTGCTTACATAGTGCATGAACTTAAAGGACCAGTGTGTAGGATGTAGTGGCATCTAGTGGTGAGGTTGCAGATTGCAACCAACTGAATACCCCCCCCCCCCCTCTCCTTCCAAGCGCATGGAGAACCTGTGGTGGCCATGAAACTCGCGAAAAATGCAAAAGGCCCTTTCTAGAGCTAGCGTTTGGTTTGTCCGCTCTGGGCTACTGTAGAAACATGGTGGTGCAACATGGCAGACTCCGTGGAAGAGGACCTGCTCCCTATGTAGATATAAAGGGCTCATTCTAAGGTAACAAAAACACAACGATTCTTATTTTCACATCATTATACACTAATTAAAACATACTTATAAATATTATATTCCATTTCTGCCAAGTGTGTTCTGCTAGAAACCACTAAATTCTACACACTGCACCTTTAAATAAATTTGCTTTCATGGTTCTAATCCAGCTGTGGGGATTTGGAGAGCAGAACTAGTAGGAACCAGTGGTCTTTGAGCTGAGAGCCACAGACAGGGTAGAGGAGACAGACTAACACATTATTGGTTTTGCTCTTTTCATGGGATTTATTGACAGTGAAAAATATCAAATAATGCACTCTATGATTAAAACTGTTTACAGTGACACTAAATCTCTCCATCTGTCCACTCAGGGCCACTCCAGCTTCATAACTCACCTGGATTGGTCCAAAGATGGGAAGTACATCATGTCTAACTCAGGCGACTATGAGATCCTTTACTGTGAGTGAATATATCTTCATGTATTTACATCCTCAGACAACATAACTGAAGTTGTCCACATCTTATCTACTGATCTGACTGGAGATGGGTGTGTTTTGACAGGGGACATTGCTGCAGGCTGTAAACTGTTGAGGAATCGCTTTGAGAGCAAAGACAGAGAATGGGCGTCCTACACCTGCGTGCTGGGCTTCCACGTCATGGGTAAGAAATAGAAACTCAAGTTTCCAAACATTTGTGCCAGGAAGTGAAAATGAGGATGTTGACTGTGTCGCTGTGGTCCTCCAGGTGTGTGGTTGGAGGGCTCTGACGGCACAGACATCAACGCTCTGTGTCGCTCTCACAATGAGAAGATGGTGGCAGTGGCTGACGACTTCTGTAAAGTCCATCTCTTCCAGTACCCTTGTCCTAAACCCAAGGTAAAGCTCATCTCACAGCAAATACTGTTCTTTAACTGCTTCCGTAAAAGAAAGTAGAAAAACCTGTTTTGGGTTGTCACATGGAACTGGAGGTGAGTTTTTGTCCGTCACATCTGAAAATCAAACTTTTTCCATTCTTTGTGTGAAGCATAGTCACCTTTCTTGTAGATTGTAAATGGCAACGTTTAATTTCTCAAATGATTTGCATAATTTCACTTTGAGGGTGGCATTTCAGAAAGCCCACAAGATCATCACTGCCTTCCTCATGTGCCTCCAGGTCAGATTTAGTGATTTAGTAATGTTCTATCTGGAGATTCAGCCCAACAGAAGAGTTAAGGTAGAATTATACTTGTGCATCACAGTGTACAACAGTCCCAGCTAGAGAACCTCCAGTGATTTATAGTTATAGTGATGATTATTATGAAAGATCTCTTGACAGTTTTAAGACATATTCCATGTTCCAATTCTTTTTTTAATTACCTTGTTACTGCGTTCTTAAAATAAATTCTACTCCTTCTCATTCCTGAATATGTAAATATTGCTTATTTCAAAAGTTTTGCTGCTGGACCATTCTCAATGTATGTACGCTGGAGGCTTCAAGTTTCCACATCATCCTTTTTATAAGTTACATATGAGGCCAGTATTGGGCTCCAGACAAGTTGTGATGTCACAAGTCATGCATGTAGGCACAAGTTTTAAACAGATTTTAAGGTGAGCACAGAGAAACATTCCTTCTTCAGCAGATGAATGTGAAAACAAACATCATTCTGCACAGAGAAGAGAACAACATCACAGTGAAGTAACAAAAAGCAAAACACATATTTGAGTGGAGAGGGACTTAATTATATCAATCTATAACGGGCTCTGAATTGGTGAGATATATATATTTTTCACTTAGTTAACCTATCACATGATTACACAATTTGACGCAACATTCGCACTTCTTCTCAGTGTCATAACTGCAGCTGGAATCAGCAGGACATACTGTCCATCAAGGATAAACATCCACTAATCCGCTTAGAAATCACATGCAGTAGCAGCTTCTCATAACCTCACATCTTGGCTTATAATCATCATGTTTTCTACAGTAATCCAGTGACTGTGTCTGTACATTGATGGATCTGCTAGTCACCAAAGCAGTGTTAGTTTTTCACGGAGCTGATACCCTGCTTTGATATTCAGACACTCTGAGGTTCATCCTCAATAACTGTTCACCAGTCTTCAGCAGATTCACTACATATGTTGTGTAGTGCAGGATAAGCTGACTGATGTTCCACAAGTTGTTATTTTACCTCATGATGACATATTGAATCCAGCTGCTTTGTGCAACTTGACAGCAGCGGGTAAAAAGACTATCAGAGGTTAAGAACTGTCTTAAAAGTGCTTTCTAAATGTATTTTATTAACACTCAAAACCACCTTTTATTTCATTTGGACTTCCTGCCAGTGAATCTGTTTTTAAAACATGCAAATTCCATTCCAAAGCTATTCTGACTTGTTCATTTCCACCATTCCACCCTAAAGCGTTACATTTCCCTGCCTTCATAGCACCACTGCAACTCCAGACAGATGTGTTGAACATAATCAGGCCGTATGGTGCTTTAATTATATTCCCCAAATGAACTGTGTTTACATCCGTCTCTGTAATTCACTCTATCACATAGAACAGCATTTGACTTGCCTCAACTTCAACCTTTTATTTGTACTGCAGCTTTTACACAGGCTAGTGCAATTCTAACTGCTTACATTTTTAAAAATGTAAAAATAAAAGCAATGAAAGAGATAGAAATAGATTTTAATAAACGGTAAAATCCATAAAAGACACACTCTAATCTTGATACATCGCAAGAATGTCAGACACGTAGGCTGCTGCAAGACCATGGAGTGCTTTACAAACAAATAAAACCAATATGAAAAGTGACAAATGTGAGGAGTGTGTGTAGTGTGTGTGTAGTTTCATGTTTTGAGCAGTGCGTGTCAGTTACATCATAGCTACAGCAGCTACCTGCATGGTTCTGTTGATCATTACCTGCTAATACACATAAATCCAGTTCTGCATCAGCAGGTCTATACATGTCATCTGCTGATGATCCTTTCCATGTAGATTTCATCAGCAGGTCTGACAGCTGCTCTGCATGATGACAGTGGTTTTGGTTGGTTTCTGCTGGATTCATTTACATCACAAACAAATGAAGGGGGGTGCTGTTGTTTTTTTTTTTTTCCAGAGCAGATGGAGTTACAGCTTTCACAATAATTCGATTAGCAGTGCGTTCATCCACAGTCTTCCCTCTTTCTCTCCCCGCCAGGCACCGAGCCACAGGTATGAGGGCCACGGCAGCCACGTCACCAACGTCTGCTTCACCCACAGCGACTCCCACCTGCTCTCCATGGGCGGCAAGGACACCTGCATCCTTCAGTGGAGGGTGATGGGAGGCGGGGCGGGCGGCAGCAGGGAGAGACTCGCCTCGGCCTCATCCACCTCCACCAGCTCTCCGGAACCTGCCACCAGCTAGGAATGACATGACAGAGAGGGAAGTTTTTACACACAGCCAGAGAGGCGTGTAAGTCAGTGGACGGCAGCCTGTTATTGGCTCTTGGGTGCCACTGCTGCCTCAGTTTCATACAGAACATGTAGAGGAATCCTCTTCAGGAGGAATGTTCATATTAAATGTACACTTATGCACCTCTGTAATCATGTTTAATCCTTGTGAACTGGACAGTGTGATGTACTTACCATAAGCACAGACTGTTGAACATGTGGAGAAGATCATTGGAAGTCATATGTTTGCTGGTACAGAACATGACTTGACTGCTGTGGTGACAAAGACTTTGGTTTCAGTGAACATTCCTGTGTTTTTAGTTTCACGTCCATCTCGTTCTGCATTGTGGCGTGCGCCATCATAAGTGCCTTTATTATGACATAATGTTTTATATGTTTTTTAATATTTCCAAGTGTTTGGTTGACATCTGAGCTAATATTGAAGCTGTTTTTGTGCTTGCGCTAGACAGACTGTGACAAACCTTTTCAAATGTCAAATCAACTCTCAGCATTTCTGACTAATTAATTTCTCATTTTTAGTAGATCAGTACACTTGAAAATGATTAGTACAGTTTTATATATATTTAAAAGAATGTCAGGAATACTGTGATGTTGCATCTGTCAATCTCCTAATAAATAACTGATGACTGGAAACTGTATTGTGTGTCAAATGTCACTAGTGGGCAGTGTTGCTCCAGGATGCTGTGCTGTGTGTTGAGGAACTGCAGTTCCAGTTTACACTACAAGTCCAAGGTCAGAGACCACTTCAGATTGAACCCCATTAGTAAAGTGGGATTTTGCTCTTATTTCAATTATGTTAATGAAACTTAGACGTGAAAGTAGGAGTACTACAATATGAAAAGAAACCTCTGTTATAAGTAAAAGTTATGCAATAAAGAAAATACTCAAGCACACACGTATTATCAACAAATCTACATATGTATAAAGTATCAAAAGTCAAATAAACATTCACATATATGTATGTATATAGATATATATATATATAGAGAGAGAGAGATAGACAATTAGAAAGATGGGGCTCATTTTAACAGCTTTATATACTGCTGTGCAGTTCAATATGTAACAATTCATATTTTATGAACTGATTATATGTTGTGTAGTGTAATAAAAAGTTCCTTTTCCGTTTAAAATGTAGAAGAGTTGAAGTATCAAGTAGCATAAAATGGAAATACTCAAAATTTAAATACAATATGTGAGTAAATGTACTTCCTTACTGTCCTACACTACCTCTCAAGGGATCAAAAGCTAAATGTGTGGAGTAGATGAAAAGTTGACAATAAATAAAATAAAAATACAATTGGTAAGTCGGTAAGTGAAATTTTTGAGATACAAAGGTACAATGTTGACTGTCAGAATTAAGAGATAATTCAAAAATATTTGTCTCTAAATCAAACTTTTAACTTAAAAAGGTGGAATCATGAGATACTGAGTCAATATTATTGAAATGTATTTGTAAGTAATTGCAGACAACAACAAAAAAGACAAAGAAGAAGGAAAAAAGCAATTCCAACATAGCAGTCCAGTAGAGAACATAGCAGGTTGAAGCTGTATTGCAACTTTATATTGTACCAGTATAAAACACAACTTAATGATGAAAAAACATTGTATCAGATAAAATGTTACACTATTCCCACCATACTGATGCTAACAAGACATTCTGATTATATATTTTCATATTTATTCATTAAACATGTTTTAAATTTACAAATGAAATACTAAGTCAAGGCATTGACTTTTTAAATCAATATGATCAGACACTATTAGTAGTCAATTATAATAATTCTAATTTTTTTTTTAACACTTTAACTAAAATTATTTCCAATCTGACTTACTTACTACTATAACCTGCTGTGACTTCCTGTCTCACAATTTTAATTCAAAAAGTTATAATTGTGTCTCACTATCTCCTAATATTGACTATGTATCTCATAATTTTGACTCAAATGGTTATAATTTTGACTCAGTGTGAGTATTTTTACTTTCGTCTTACCTACTATTTGATCTTTTTTTTTCTTCTGGGAGTTGGGCTTCCATACTTACTCAAATTAAACTACCTGAAAAACAAAAATGACACTTTGGTTACACAGATCACAGCTTATAGACACATACATCCTGTCACTAAGGGTTACAAGTGGACATGATTTTACTTTAAGCGGTCACAATACAAAAAAGGTTGGTAAACCAATGCTTTCAGTCATAATTCTCTCACATTGAGTGTTAGTGGATAAGAGTAATAACTAACTCTCATGCAGCTCAGTCCCTGTGGAACTGCTAATGCTAATATTATTACTATTCCTACTATTATAGCCTGTTACATGTCTCATAATAATAAAGATTCCATTGGAGTTTGCTGCTGCCGTGTGTGTGTGTGTGTGTGTGTGTGTGTGTGTGTGTGTGTGTGTACATTCCCAATTTCCTGCTTTGTCTTCATCTTGCAATATGTAGGGACTATATTTTTATGTAAACCGTATTCCCTCTTTTAGTAGTTCTCTATTAAACTTTTTATCTGTTTATTAAATGTATTTTTACTTCTCCACCTCCGGTCATTTGCAAGTGTGTCTGTATTTTAAATTACAAAAAATAAGTTGTTTATTAAACCTGTGTCGGAAGAAAAAGTTAATTGTCAGATACCGGAGATTGCCGACAGCCTCCGAAGATGACGATTTCCGCACGAACGAAGGGGGCCAGTGAGTGTGTGTTTTTTGTGTGCGAGTGTGTGTGTGTTGAACTGAGCGGAGGTGAAGAAGAGGAGGATGAAGCTGGGAGCGGAGGATGGGAGGAAGAGTGGAGTAAGAGACAGGCTAGCTGTGTGTGTGAATGAGTGAGTGAGTGAGGAAGAGGAGAGGAAGGTCGTCGGAGGGACCGAAAACAAAGACTTGTATTTTTTGGGGATAACCTCCGGAACATTACTAACGGAAACTTTCAACTTTTTACCCGCCACAGCTCGGCTTGTTGTGCCCGGAGCCGGCTTTGTTTCACGGCGGGGGTGTCTACGATAAATGAAGGAATAAAATAGATCCCCATCGACCTTTTTCTACCCAAGCGGGGAATACCCGGGGACTGATTTTGATAAAGGTTACGAGAGAATGGCGGCCAACATGTACCGAGTGGGAGGTAAGGAATGTTTTACATTTTTAAGACTCCCCCCCAACAACGTGATTGTTCGTTTCGGCAGCAAGGTGGCTAACTAGCCGCTAGCTGTCTGTTCGGTTAGCCGCTAACCGACGCTAGCTGTTTCCTCGCGTCCGTACGTGCGTCAAATCTATTAAAACATCCAACAATGTAATACAAATGTAAATAACTCCAACAGTATGGCTCAGTTTCGACTTAGTTGCAATTAACCGGAACCACTCCTGCACTCGGCATAGATAATTTTATGATACACCAAGCAGTGTGTATTTTTTATCTTATTTTATTTTATTGAAAATATCAACTTTTAAAACAGATTGGTGTGATATCCCGAGTAGTTTCCTCCACCAAAATACCCCGTCGGCGGGAGGCTGCCGTGCAGTGTGAACCACTTCTGAAAGTTGGCATTAAATGTAAAATAAATTAAGCTTTATGGATACTACAGTTCACTGGTTTGTAAGTAAGCGAAGCAACCGTAAATTGACTCATTTTCTGACATGGAGTCGGTACATATGGTAACGTCCTGGAGGTGAACACAATGCCAGACAGCATGAAGCTAGCTGCCGTTGAGAGACCAGCATCCGACGGAAGCTAACGCTAGCTAAAACTGGCCGGTGTTTCGGTGTAACTAGTGACCGTGTTAACTGGTGACTTTCAGCCTAATGCGTCCGTGGTTGTCGTGGTGACAGCAGCTGTTGAAAAGCCTGAAAGCCTTGAATTGTTTTAAATTGAATGTTCAATACAGTATGTTTTCGGCTGGTCCTGTTTGCTTTTCCTTTTTCTCATCTACAGTATGTAAATTAAACGGTGTCGCCAACAAGAAGTATACACATTTCTTGAAGTTACTTTTAATGCGGGGAAAATATAAATTAGCAAAGCAGCTAGCATGTAATGAGGACTTTGATATAATACAGGTTAATTGGTTGAATATTGGCCACTTTCCGATTGAGGATAACGGTATGAAATCCCAAGATGGGCTGCTGCACTGCCAACTTAAAGGCTACCATTTGTTTCCCACATTATAAGAAACGTTACGAGAGGTGACTGAGTCTTGCTGAGCACAATTTAAGTTACATGATGGTTAGCATAAATATTAAACACAAATGAATGTGTATTTAAAGTTGATTAAAGTAAAATTAAAGGCTCCTAGGAGGACACCTACGTGTTCTATTCAGGTTTTCAACAGCTGCCGTCACTACGGGCAACCATTCGACTAAAAGTCACCAGTTAACACGGTCACTCATTAAACCGAAACACCGGCTAGCTTTGTCAGCGGGGTGGGTTAATTTCATTATCGCCTCCGCCATATCACTTCATATGCAACGGGTAGCGTTAGCCGTGCCAGCTAACTTTGATAGCTAAGTTTTGTGAGCTAAGCCTTACGTTGTGGTTATATGTTTTAGTGATACTAACCGTTAGCTAAATGTTTAGTTTACTAATACCTCTCCATATAGCATTAGCCATTTGTTAATACGAAACACCGCCAAGTGAGACACGTCGGATAACTTTGTGTTAATTCCAGAAAAGGCTGAACTAACACTAACTTTCTACCAGTGCAACAGTTTCAATGGCAGTTAGACTTCTTCTTGCATAATGTAGCGCTTACTTTATCTCCGCACAATTTAATTACATTAACTTTCACAGCACCTCGTGAAATGTCAGGTGTTTATATGATATAGTATAAGATTGCAGGCAGTCTCATTAACATTTTCACCTCGCCTCGTCTGCTCATATCGGGTTTTTAAAAGTCACCATTATTGTGGAGAGAGGCAAAACTCCGGTAGAGACGGCTAGTTGTCAGCTAGCTTGCCTCCACTATTTTTTTCAGTTTCATCGATCCCGATGGCTACAGAGACAAGTGTACTTGTACTTCACTGTGGGTGTTGATATGTCACCTCGTCTTTTCAGTGTTTGTGACCAACATTTTATTGTCTATAAGCATCAGTAACGATGTTAGGACTTGGTGTACCTTCTTTGAGTCTGGCTTTGGGGCGGCAGAGATGGCTGAATTGACAGTGAGACAGTGTGACAGGCTTACCGCTGTGTAAGGTCACATAAGAGCCTGTAGGCTATTTAGGTCATGGTGATTAAACAGTACTCTGCAAAATATGCTGCCATCATTTTTTTTGTTCAATGTAAACAGTCGGGTTTTGTAAGTAATTTGGTATTAAAATGTAAACGTGTGTGTTATAAGGTTGTATTCCTCTGTGTTGTTTTTGCATCGAGCATCATGTTGTTTTATTTTCCTCTTATATGCACAGCAGACATGGCTTTGCAGACAAGAGCATCTGTTGGCAGTGACTCCATATCCCACCAGCATACCTGCACTCACTCACATCCTTTCACGATCAGTGTGTGTTGATGCTCCAGCAGGTAGTGTCGGTCAGCGTGGCTCCCCGGCTCTTCAAGGCAGAGTTATATTTTTGTGAAAATGCATGATATTATATTTGTGCAGGGATGTAGAGAAGAAGGCTTACAGAGCAGCTAATGTACAGACCTCAAGTTGAAAATGTCAACAACAAATTGTGGTAAAGCTTTATTTTACAGCCCTGTAATTTCCTAATAATAATAGTAATAATAATAATAATCCCCTAATAAATTCCTACTATGTATTTATGGGGAGTATCACAAGAAAAGTGATCCTTGCACGCCTGAGCCTGTGCTGAGCGATGAATTAAAGTAACAAAAATCAGCTTCCTCACACCATCAATGTTTGATACATTTTTTTGAATAGCTACACTATTATACATTACTGCAACAGCAATGAAATGCCTGGTGAATGTAGTTATGGAATACATTTTCCTGAAGTGTTGACAGTGCAGGGGAGCTGATATTTGTTATTTTATACTAACTTTAGGTACAGTAGAGACAGTGTTAATAACAGCTGATTAATTTAGGAGTTGGCGGCTAGGCTAATCGACTAATCGTTGCAGCTCCTATTTGCTTCGTTTTACATGGAGCTTTTCTGTCATGGAAATCAACAACTGTTTATTTTTCTTATATTTAGCTCCAAATTATGTTGGGTTTTTTTGTTGTTTTTTTCCAGGAAGCCTTCTAGAAAATTACTTAAGAGGTTTTAGGGAAATTACAGACCTGTCGAATAAACTCTTCCTCAAACCGTATGTATCTGTTTTCCTGTTCAGGGCTGCGTATTTAATGTTGAAACTTTCTGACAACTGACCGACTGTAGCATTGAGTATCAAAACTCTCACACTCTGAACTTTGAAGGTTTGGTCAGATTTATAGTCTTGTATTGAATCATTTCTTTTCCTGATGTCAAACAACTGTATTCTGTTGATATTTTTAGTTCCAAATAGGGTTACCTCAGTCTCCTGTACATTCTGGTTTGGTAAATGTCACACAGCTGTCTCGTGCACACATGAAAGACACATGTAAATATGTGGGCAGATATCAGCGTGAGTGTGAGGCCTGTGCAGATGCACGGATACAGAGGTTTGCTGTTCCCTCGTACTGTAAAGGACATGTGATGTCCCTCTCTCATGCACATTCAACAGGCATCTAGGAGGGAACTTTGCACAAGATACGTTCACTTGGAAGCTGCTGGGTTGCACTTTGTTTTGCAAAAAAAAAACCTCGCTGGATCATGTGTGTGCAGTGGAGTTTCATGTCATACTAAGTCTAGCTCATGTAATAGTCCAGTTAGTGTTAGCAACAAGCATATGATTATGTAATGACGCTCAAATTGATTTTTAACTAGCCCACACAGTAACAACGCTAAGTTGTTGGGTTGTATAATGCAGGAGCAATAGTGAAACAAATGTTATGAGTAATATAGGCCCTACCAGTAATGAATCTATCAGAATGAGTTGATATTTACGGGACACGTGTCCGTAGATTTTGCTTTCTCTTGTTGCAGCTGGCTCGGTGCACGCAGTTCTGTAAGAGTGAGTGCCTATATTACCAGTCCTCCAGAAGCACACAGTGTTCAGTCTGCATGTAAGATCATTATCTTCCCTAGAGATTAGTCAAAGGGCTTCCTCCTCTTCATTCACCCTCAAGCACCCTGCACACTGCGCCACTCCAGCCGCATACGTCCACAACAAACACTCACGGCTGCAGACGCTTTCTCTCTTCAGATCTTTTTTTTTTTTTTCAGACCCACTGATACTTACATACATGCATTAACATAATACCAGCTGGTCTCTTTTTCACAGGCGACATGATTATGCCAAGCCAAAGTGTCAGGTTAAGCTGAGCTGTGTGTTTTTGTCTACAGAAGGGTAGACGGGTTGAACCCTCTGAAGTCCAGTGTGTCTTTCCCGGATCATTGATCCGTCAGCCCCCTCTCTCTCACTGATACACTCAGCTGGCTTCAGTGCTAGTCAAACAGGATCATTCTGTAATTTGTCCCACTGGGAAAGAAGAAGAAGAAGAGATTGACAGCCTGAATATAACAAAATAAGTCCCTCCTTCCACCATCACTGTGTCTCTACAGCTAGAATCAGTCATGTCAGGCACATGAGAGTGCAAATCCCCTTTTGGTGTCTCAGCCAGCGTTGTGATGTAATGTGGTGATGTTGTGTTCCTTCACTGTGAACAAGGAGGTGATGCTTCTCTGGTCGGGCTCTCCATCAGTGTGATAAGTAGAGCAAGAAATCCTCTCCCTGTCTGGATTCTTCCTCCTCCATCTCTTGCTTGTGGTGATGCATCAGAAACCCACTGATATCCTCCTGAGGCTCTCTGTCCCTGCTAGTGGGAGGACCAGATGGAGCTTGACGTGAAGCCACACTGCTGTGCAGAGCTGCATCAAAAGCTACAAGGAAGCACTGTGTCTGTGATAGTAGCATGATGACTGATAAATGACTCGCAGGTTGGATCAATAAGAGCTTTTAAAAGGATGATATCTCTCAGGTGGAGCTGCCTTCAGCTGATATTATGAACCCATATTTAGTATCTATTTACAAAAAAAAGAACAAAAAAAAAAAAAAAATCCAGCAATTACAAAGTAGCATGACCTCTTTTAAATAATCAATTTAGCCAACTGTTTTGCATTAATCACTCACTAATGTGCACCAAATAAGATTAGAATTACAAATGCAATTCAGCCTCACTGTAGTGTTACATTAAATGGCTAATTTAAGCCATTTGAGACGATTTGTATTCGTATAAGAGCATTGTGGTCAGAATGGAATATTGTAATATGTCTGTACAGTAACCTCAGAAAATGAAAGAAAATCCATACATATATTATATATATCACATATCTGAAAACCAATGTTTAGTGCTGTGAGTTTGTTGTTGGTAATGACTGAATGATAAATCCACTACCCATGATGAGTCTCATCTGTCATAGCTGTCAAGAAGAAGCCAGTCAGGTGCAGATCAGAGCTGTAGTGAATTCATAATTCTTGCTTGTTGCAGTTTGGGATCCAAGCACAGCTGCCAAATGAATCTCAAATGCAAAAAGGGGCCTTAAATAAAGTTCTGGGTTTTATTATCAGTTTTCAAAAAAACTCTTAATAGTTAGCTTTCACTTGTCATCATCTGTTTTATCATAAGGTTTGTTCATTTGAGTTAGATGTGTGAAGCATGTTGTCACTTTGGTTTTGAAAAGTTCTCTATGCATAATAATATTAATAATAATAATGTATTATTATTGTTGTTGTTATTATTAGTGGTGCACAAAACAGAATTTTAAGCTCGTTGATTGTATGTTTTGTACTGAAATGCACCATGGGAGGTCTCCCCATGCACAGGCTGGTGCCTTTTTGTCAATTTTTTACAAATCTTTTATACTGATGATTGTAGGCTCGTAACCAAGGATTATTTCATCTTTGACTGACCTGATTTTTTTTGGGGGGATTAATTGATTATTCATTATTCTTCAAATTTTCCACTTTGTCCGACAAACAGTCCAAAACCCCGAAATATTCAATTCACTGGAAGCGTCAAACGCTCGGCGTGTTTGTTTGAAAATAACCAAAATGGTCGCTGATTATTTTACTTTCGATCGACTAATCATTTCAGCTCCTGATGACTCAAACCATAAGCTCAATATGCAAATTAGGTAGGTAGAGCTGACAAACTAAGCGGAGATGAGGCATCTCAAGTGGAGTGATGTGAAAGTGTTGTATTAGCTCTGTTTATTTGTCCTCTGCAGAGGAAGAGCTGGTCTGCAGCTTTTTTGACAGGCAGCTCTAGACAGCAGGAAGAGGCAGAGACCTTTTCAGCTTGTTGGTCCAGATGTTTTTCTTCAGATTGTGGGTACAGTGTACAGATGCAGATGAAATATCCAGATGAAGATCGCATGTTAATACCAGGTGGGATCTTTAATGTGTCCTCCGTGTTTTATCTTCACTAGTTGTTACTGCACCACACTTGACTGACTACATTATCTCCCCAGCACAGTAGGTTTACTTCACCACCGTCATAACAGGCTTCACTCAGTGTTTGACAGTGTTGGAACTGATGCTTGTAACAGGATTTAACTTGTTACTACAACCGCCAGCCTCCACATTCTCTCTCTGCCCTTTCCCCACTGTCCTTCAGTTCACGTGGTGTCTTATAGAGATGACAAGTGGACCCAAACCATGTCAGCAAAATGCCCCTCAAAGCATAACAGAGCCACCTCACTGTAGGGGTCAAGCATCCAGAGCTGTTACGGTTTTTCTTTTAATTTGTCACCTGTCTGTATCTCTGCTGTTGTAAAGTTAAGGCTGACAGATGAGGGTTGGGTCAAAAAAAATCCATTCGTATAAGAATCGTGACTCTTATCTTTTACGATTCTGAATTGATTCATAAGTGTTAAAAATTGATTTTTCTAAATGTTAGTTGATAACGTTATGTTGACTGAAGGAAAATGGTGCGAGGGCAGTGCAGACCCAGACAGTCTACAGCGCACTCATGCTAGAGATATCTTGTAGTTCACCTTCAAAGAAGGCAAGCATTTGGGTGTATTTTTGATTTAATGACTAAATAATTACCTTTGTGAGATGAACGTGGAGTATATTAATATTTTATACATCACTCGGAGACTAACGCTGTGTCTACACTGAATGCGTCTCAGCCGCGTTTTTTCAGTTGTCCAGTTCATTTCTATGTTAATCAATACAGCTGTCTATACAACCCGCATATCTAAGCGTATTTTTATTCTCCATTTTAACTTTAATTGATGACGTGCTTGTCTTCAGTCAAAAAGCAGCAGGGTTGTATACATCATGGCTGTAAAACGGTGGATAAACGCATTTAACTTCCTATAAATTCTTCACAATAAAAGCCTTCCGTTAGTTTGTCAGCGGAAAGCTTTTAATATGAAGCGGCAGCAGGAAGTGTTTTCATCAGCAGTAACTTAACACAGCTCAGATATGGCTAAAAGTAATCAGGAAACAGTAAAATAAAGCAGATATTTGAAAGTACAAACAGCAACACAGGAGAGAAGCTAAACTTCAAACCACAGAGATTCAGTTAGAAGCTACAAAAGTGCTGAGAAGTGAACACAGAGAGGCTTTTAAAAACCTCTTTCTCTCTGGTCTCCAGCACAGACATGAGTAGAGTCTTACAACACACACTTGTTTGAGGGGGAGAAGCAGGAAAATGGGAGGGGGGGGGGTTGTCACCGGTTGGCCGCAGTCAGCAAGACATCGCCGCAACCCACTCGGAGGCGGGTCAGGCACTCTTCGGCCTGACTCCGGGGATGGTCCATCTCAGGAGGGACTCGGCACAACCTCGGCGTGTTGAATCTGGTAATGGAAAACCAAAGTCAACACAGCTTGGTTTGACTTGGCCCTCGAGATTCCCAAAGATTCCCACCTCTACTGACAGACCTGCTTTATCCTACATTTCCTCAGTTTTTCGTTTGACTGAACTAAGGCCGTTGTTTGAGGATATGTGCTGCATGTGTGGAGCTGAATGTCGATCGCACTGCACACCGCTTGATCGTCTGGCCATCATGCCGCCACCATGATGCTCTGGCCTAGCCTACTGGCCTCTTGACCTTTTTTGATGTGACCTGCAGAACTACATGTCTGACTGCACACATATTATTCATGCCAGAGCCCAAAACCTGAACCAGTAATACAGGAAAATCATTTTAGCTTCTGGATTCGGTCCAGTTGGACTTTAGGATATTTGATGTGGCGCAATGGACAAAGTCTGAGACCTTAATCTCGCTTAGTGACTCCTGTACAATCCATCCTAACCATATTTCATTGATCTGTTTCCCCCTCTGCCACATTGATTTCACTGCTAATAAGAGCTCAGTGGAGGTACAGGCAGGCTGTGTGTGGGGAGGATTACTTGTGGTTTGCAGGATGGGCTGTGAAGAGCACTGGATTTGATGGAGGCTGAGGCCTGTTGGCGCCTTGCGGGCTCATTGTACTTATTAAGTTCTACTGACAGAACCCAGCGTAAGCTACAGGAGCATTGATCTCTTTATCTTTATTAGATCTGCAACAATTAGTCGATTAATCAATTAGTTGCCAACTATTAAATTAATTACCAACTGTTTTGATAACTGATGAATCATTTTAGTCCTTTTTTAAGAAAAAGACCAGATTTCAGCTTCTCAAATGTGAATCATTTCTGGTTTCTTTAGTCGTCCATGACAGCAAACTGATTATCTTTGGCTTGTGGACTATATAAATAAAAATTGATTGATTAATTGAAATGCATCAGTGTTTATTTTAGCCTTAAAGCTAACAGCTGCACAAGAATAGTGCCAAATAACACACAGTATACAATCAACCAAATGATAAATGTGTCATAAAAGAATCAGGAAGCAACACTGAGAATCTCACCAAGCAGCTGGTGTAGTCTTCTACTAGTTGGGCCTATGGACATAATTGAGAGATGATACTTTTAAAAAGTACTGAAGTGTCAGTCCCAGTGTGCGCCCAGTTCAGTGGAAAAGCCGCTAAAACATAATGGACACTGACTCTCGTAGGGTTATCAAGAACTTTGTGTCTTTCTCTCAGGCCCGCCTGAGTCAAGAGCTTCTTTCTTGGCACTTGATGTTAATTTGGCAGCACTCTTGGTCAATGGGAATTGGGACTTTCTTCTAGTGATCCCATTGGAATAAGCTATATAATAGTGAACATTTTTGCAAAAGCAAACACTCTGCCTGTCTGTAGTGCTGTCTACCACGGCTGTCTCTGTTAACCCTCCCTGCCTGCTCAACTGCAGGAAAACCTTTACGATACATTACAAGACTGCAACGATTCATTGATTAGTTGCCAACAAATAAAGTAATTGCCAACTATTTAGATAATCGATTAATTGATCAATGTCAAAAATCCAAACGTTCTTTTGTCTAAGTTTCTCTCTTTCCTTGTCTTAACATTATACTAAACCCAATCATTTTAGGTTTTGGATTGCAAATAAAACGAGACATTGTATGACATCAGCTTGGGCTCTAGGAAATTGTGATGGATAATTGAACTATTTTCTGATATCGTATAGACCAAACGAGTAAGTAATACACAGATAAATTCATTGGTTATGAAAATAATCCTGTGTTGCAGCCCTATAAATATGTAAATGATGTTGTACAGTGTTTCTGTCGGCCTGATCACATTGACTGATTAATAGCAGACCAGCTCAGGGCCCAATCCGCCAATCCAGCGCTGGGGGCTGCAGTGGAGAGGGCGTGTTGATTGAATGAAGTACGATCCAGGAGGTCAACTCGTAGTTACAGATTAATGATTCTAAGGACTTATCAGATGCCAAAACACAGGGCAGCAGTTTGTAACACTCACAGTCAGGATTTTACAACTCTGGAAAGTTATCACGGCCGCAACCGTTTCATTTTCGTTTTGACAACAGTCACGTTACAAAGTAAATCCACCAGGGATGTGCACTTGTATGCAGCATGACGTCAGGTTACATTTTGGCAAAAGTTAAGTCCGGTTCAAATTTTTTGCTGGATAGCTGCTGAGTTTTTTTTCACTGAGTCCCATGCTGTCCCCACTCCCACCGTGTAAACGCACCGCCCCATTCAAATGACTTGGAGGACCACCTTTTTTCACGCATTTGGTCTGAACGCAGCCTTAGTTTTGAAGAGAAGTCTTTCTCAGTTTTCTGTCTACTAGGACTGAGGTGATGAGTTTTCTTTTCTGTTGATTCGGTAAAACAACTAACAGAATCAGAGTAGTGGGACCTTTTTCTTGTAGACTTAATGCTAAGGGTATGGACATTCTGTGGTTATATGCAGCCATCACTGCTCAGAATAAGCTCTAATAGCTAAATGTTAGAGGTGCAACTGATCACAAAACATACAGTTCAGATATGGGTTTGAGTCATGGATTGAATCATTTCAGATCAGCGAAAAAAAGAAAAAAAAAAGGGAAACATAACTTTGTCCAGTCATTTGGTGAAGTTTCCACCAAGCTGTCAGAACCACAATTATAAATGTGTTTTTAACTGACAGTTAGAATCGGTAGATCTGATATTGCTAATTCCTGTAATTATCCATCCATAGGTGTTTTTATTGTTTGTTCATTTGAAGCTGTTTTGTTATGTATTAAACATTGTGAAGTGGGAAAATCTGAAATTCGGGGCAGCTAGATCTCCCACGTCTTTGGTTTCCGTTATGTTGATAACTGATCTAATCTCACTCTTGTTTTTCTTTTGTTTCTAGTAGAATGTGTTAATGATAGAGTGCAGGCTGTTAAACTAGTGTGGACTGGGGGGGGATTGAAAACCATTCTTGTTTATTTTTGGTGTTATGGTCATTTACACTGCTGCTATTCTGCCTATTAAAGAAGTGGGTAAGTAGCTCCAGTGGAAAAGGTATTCCTCAGTGACTTTTAGCAATAGAGCGCTGCTGAGATTTAATAACACAAATGTGTTAGTGAACTATCAGAGGATCAACCAGACATGTAATCGGGGCTGTGGTTCTGTTGTTTAGAAGAACATTTCTTATTTTTATCATTATCTATGGTCACGCATGGATGTGCATATTCTCCTGAGTCTAATCTTTTTGTTTTCTGTTTTCTTCCAGATTACGTGTACTTTGAGAACTCCTCCAGCAACCCTTACCTGATCCGCAGAATAGAAGAGCTCAACAAGGTTGGTTGTCCAGGCTGTGTTTTCCCATCATGCATAGTTTGGATCAGCTGTAGCTAATAAGATACAAGATTTGAGTACAATAAAATTTACATAACTAAAAAAAGAAACGGCAAAAATGTGCAAATAAACAGAAACATCATGCATACATACACATACACACGTACAAACATACTTTACAAATATGGTGTCTTTATTTAAGAAAATGCTGGACTGAAAAGAAAGGTCTTTAGTTAGTCTTTTAGTTCTTTAGTTTTAAAGAACACAGTGTTGGAGCAAGTCTAAGTTCAGCAGCAACTCTTCCATTCGTTGGGTGCATAAATACTGAATGCCATCTCAGCAGACTTTGAAAGTGCTCCAGGCACATGGAGATTTCCACCTTGTGATCGGAGAGATCTGCTGGGGTTATAAACTGACAGCATGTCTGAGGTGTACTGTGCAGTCAGACCAGCAAGTGTTTTGTAAAAAACAAAAAGGAGGATTTTGAATAGTATTCTGAAAACAACAGGTAGCCAGTGAAGGTTCCAGAGGACTGGAGGTACATGGTCTGATCTTTTTGTCCTGGTTAGAACTCATGCAGCTCTGGATAAGTTGTAATCTATGGATTGTTTTGTTTTGTAAGACCCATAAATAGAGAGTTGCAATAATCCAGCCTGCTCATGACAAATGTATGCATAGTTTCTCTGAGTCCGATTGAGAAAGAAAGCCTCTTGTTTCTGGAAAAAAGGCAACCTCGGTGATGGTGTTGAACCCCATCCCATAATCACACACCATTTCACTCAGCCTTCCCCTGGATGCTGTCAGTTATCCATGGCTCCTGTAATGACAGGACATGAGTACAGGAGTCACTTACAGTATATAACCCAGCAGCAGCAGCAGCATATGACACAGGCTTGTTTGCCAGTCAAAGATTAAGCTCATTTATGTAACACTCTTATATTGAAGGGCTTGTGCTGAGCACCAGGAGGACTGTATCGTCCCGAGTGCTAATGGCTGCTGAGCAGAATGAATGGATAATAAGAGAGAGAGAGAGAGAGAGAGAGAGAGAGTGGCCAGCTCTCCAGGTCCAGGCAGGAATGTGAAGCATGCATGGAGGGAAGCGTTGTCTCTTCTTTTTCATCACAGAGAGTGAAACCCCCCTCACCATCTCACCTTACATCACACAACAAGACCATATATACGCTGTCATCTACTACTGTCAGGAGCATCTCTCCACATAAGCAGAGGAGAGCAAGCAGTCAAACAGCAGGCTGAAGTTGGTTTGATAATCACTGGACATGTCGCACCCCGATACAGTCTCCTTCAACTAGCTGAAATCTGGATAGAAAACATTTTCTTTAGCATATCGTCATATCTCAAAAATACCAAAATACCTTTCAATATCATGGTTTTCAAGCCCATAAGGCTGGTTCAGATAATCTGGCTAAACTGTTGGCTTATTTAGAGTTACCTGTGTGATCACAACTGAATGAAGTGATGAAAATAAGACCCAAGTTTTCAGAAAGCAGAAGTGCTGTAGGCAGGATTCCAGCTCCTTACAGAGCAGAAGTGAGTTTACTACCTGTAGGATTTGTTTAGACTGTTTGAGATCAGTGAGTGCTCGGTCTAGACATGGCAGCCAAAAACCTGCTGATAATTAAGGTGGGTTCTTCTAAGAACCAGAATTGGAAAAGTGCTTCTGAATAAGCGTTAAAGCCCCACTCCTCAAATAGAGCATGGGGGGGTGTGGCAGGGTACTGGCTGAATGGCTAGTGAATGTTCCAATTTTACCAGCCACTCAATAGATTATCATTGTTATGTTTAGCTGGTGAGTGAAGCTAATTACCAGCCACTTGTATATTTTACCAGCATTTGGCTAGTGGCTGGTGCTAATATTGAGCCCTGGGGTGTAGTTGATAGTCAGATGGAATCCAGATGTGTCAGAATGGTAGTGATATTATAGCCTAACCTGTCCGCTCACAACCACATTAGCTATATAGAATAGATTAAATGTAAGTAACAGGGATATGTGAAGTGGAAAGGTGAAAGATGATGGCTTCTTTACTGATGGATCATCTATCCTAAGCAATGACTTTATGTCTGTAAATGTTCCTCCTCAGTGGCTCAGTTTGACAAGGGTGCAAAAGCACGCATTACAGCCTCAGTTTAATATGTTTCAGTTGAAATTTGAATAATAAATGCCAAGAGCAGCGTGGTAGCTCTTAGATGCATGGACTGTATGGATGTCTCCATGTGCACCTGCTATTTTGGTTCATGTATGTGCTGCCACGGTTACCACATTACTGCAGTAACGCAATCTCGTCATGTCCACCCTGGCAGGGTCAAGTTGATCACTGCTTCACCGCTGAGTCAGCAGCTCAAGTGATGGGACATTAGTTATTCTCTCAGGTTTGACATAAAGAACGACGCGCCTGCCGAATGCCCACTAATATAAGATAGACATTTAGACTATATAGACTACTACAGGAATAAATGCATTCGTCTTATAATCAGGGTTGCCTTATATTCATCCTATCCGATAGTTAGGAGCCAATTATTTTCTAATATCTGAGGTTTAAATTATGTCTTTATGGCGGTGGTTTGAATGGCTTTGCTAATTTGTGCGGTAAGGAAAAAAAATCAATAACGCGCGGTGATTTATTAAATACTCTCTCAGCCAGTCACATCACTGCTCTCACTCTGAGACAGTTGTGCCAATCACAGTTAAACACGATAACACACAGGCAGCTCAACGAATAGAAAGCTTTTCACTTCCATCCGGGAAGTGTCTGGATGGTTCAGAGCGTCACAACATGAACACACATCACTACAAACCTGCAGCCAAAGACAGATGGAGTAGTTGTTTTCATCAGTTAGTTACTATAATAACAATAGAAATAAAAAATAAAGAAACTGATTTGGTGAAGCTGTTTATGATTCTATCGCACCAACATTATTTCAGCAATAATTCTCATGTATCTCACCTCGTACACTTTCACATAGTTTAGTGATTAATGTTATACAACAGCGTTTGCACTTCAATGTGTTTCAAGGATAAAACAAGAGACGCTACTGTTGCTAAAAAGAAAGTCGGGGCTGATGAGCCCTGCAAACCTGATGTCTCCTACATAAAACAATAGAATATCCAGTTATAACCCCACCAGTCTGATGTGTGTACAGGTGTGTGTGATTTTAATGAAGGTAAACAGTCATGGGTAACGGCACTTCACTCTGGCGCAACACTTCTCAGAGTCTGTGAATTTATCACCATATCAGTCTTGCTGCCTTCAGGTGTTGCAGGGATTTAATGAACTGAAAGCTTTTCATACAGTATAAAGCAGCTGTTGAATCACCCACATTCATTTCTACATCAGTGCAGACTGATTTACTGACTGCAGCATTCTACTCTAGTCATACATCATCATTCCATTTTTGCAACAGCTTCAATTTTTTTTTTTGAACTTTGAGCACAAAATTACAAAATGATTCAGAAAGATATGAAATATCTTAAAAATGCCAGAATACACTGGAGAGGGGTGTTAACATGAGCAGTGAATTTCACCGTGTCGATATGAGTAAAGAGACAGAGAAATCTGGGAATATCACAGATTACAGTGATAGCACTGCTTTATCATGTCGCTAACTGGTAACCTCTGACTGCCCACTTCCAGACAGCCAACGGGAACGTGGAGGCCAAGGTGGTGTGTCTGTTCCGGAGGCGAGACATCTCAGGCAACCTCAACACTCTGGCTGACAGCAACGCAAGTGAGTAGCGACTACATGAACACCTATCCGCTCTCCACACCTGTTGGCCCGCTCTCCAGTGTGAGAGCAGGTATGATACGGCTCACCGCCTTTAATGAACCTGTTCCTCATTGTGTTTCACATAAAAGCCTCACAGCACCTCCTCAGTTTTTAGCTTGTAAATTGCACCAAGGCCTTCTTCAGGGGAAGAGTCCATCACATCTTTTACTTTACTTTGTGAAGCACCTTGAGCTGCTTTTAGTGTGTGTATATACAATGTAAGTGCTGTATAAATAAAGCTGATTATTATCATTCTTATTATTTAGAAGCAGTGATTCATAGTGATCATAATACAACAGAACTTGACCGAGTCGATCTCACTGATTTATGTCATATCAGTTTTAAGAGTCTCTTATTTCATTCATATCATATGTTATAATCTTATTAGCTGAAACATTCAGAATCAGAACCTCTAATATTTGGATCCATCATCTCATAAAAAATAAGGTGTGCAAAGTCAGCAGGAAGTAATCTAATACTTTAATGATTTAGATACATTTAATCATCATGTTATTATAAGGTTTCATCATTAGCTTTTAGCCCTGAATCAAAAGATCTTACTGGAGTGATTTTCTGTCTTTGAGACGTAGTGATAATAGTAATAATCACTCCCTTTTTTTTTTTTAATGAAATACCTCTGTAGTATAGTGTCAGTATGTGATGTCTGCCCCCCCCCCTCCTCCTCCTCCACCCCGCCCTGATCAGCCTATAAGCCTCAGTCCTCTGTCTTGTGTGTGATCACAGAGACGAGGAGGTGGGAGGAGGGTGGAGGTAGCGGGGTGGTGCTAATGGCATGCAGACTACTGAAGCCTGATCACATTCAGTCATTACCACCAACACCACCACCACCAGCAGCAGCAGCAGCTCCCCCCCCCCCCCCCCCCCTCCCTCCCTCCCTCCCTCCTCCTGGGCCGCAGTGATCCAGACAAAGACATCCACACACACACACACACACACACACACACACACACACACACACACACACACACACACACACACACACACCACACCTCAAAATGGATGCATTAATGCTGCTTTTTTTTTTCACTGTGCTCAGCATCACACACACACACGCACAGAGATGCTAAGTGTTTGTTCACTGGGCATGTGTGGACAATTCATCATGTGTTGTCAGTGTCTGCAGGCAGCCTGGACTGCCCTCTTTAGGTTTATATTCTTGTCTTTTTAAGACAGGTGGTTTTAATAAAGATTCTCTGATCATTCTCCACTGATCATCATGTACGCTCACAGTTTCTTCCTCTCCTACTGAAAGCATCATCAGTCTAATTACTTATTTTTCAAGTCACATAATTCATCTCATTGTGGTAGAAATTCGGATATTTCTTGCCAATTAACACCTAAAGCCGACTGAGCCGAGGGAGAGACGATAAAATCACAACTCGTGTAAAAAACACAACGTCCACACAACCATCTACAACGAAACACCAGCTCAACAGGAATCTCTCTTCTCTTCTCTTCATCCTCCCTTCAGTTAACAAACAAAATCTGAGCGTCACAGCCAGCAGACACTCTGCTGAGTCAAAGCTCCGCTCAGTCCATCATCACCTCTCTACACTCTACCTGTTGGGCTTTTCCTTATCTGAACTGAAGGTCTGAGGGGAGAGTCAGTTGAATATCGTGCAGATTGTTTTTTTTTGTTGTTTTATGTAAACGCTTTCCATGTTCAAGAATGAACTTAATCAATAAAATAAGTCATTCCTAGATTAGATTTTTGCTGCCAGGTTTCACAGTCTCATCATTTATTCACTCTCATTCCTATTTTTCTGTTTCTCCACTTATGACTGAGTTAATAGGGGATTTCGCTCGTGCACTGCTGCACCGAGAAGTCGTTGAAATCACTCTGACGATCATAACGACAGCAGTTATACTGACATATAAAATGAATGATCACACAGAAAGTTTACTGCCACGCTGCTCCCAACTGTTTCTGGATGTTTTCCAAAACTTCTGCTTTTCCTCTTTTTTACGCTCGAACACAACGCCAGCATGTTGAGATTTATCCACTCTGGAGACCGTTTTCCACTAGTGGATCTCCAGACTAGAGATGTGCTGGTATACCTTTTTTTTTACTGTATACCGCAGCGAAACATGCTGATTTTATTAACACCGCCAACCACGTCCATTACCGTCATTACAGTGATTATCAGCTTTTTCAGAGGACGCGGTGAACGCAGCAGCAGCACTCCTGCCTTCATCCATTTTTTTTTTATTTTTGTTTAGCAACAAAGAAGGAGCTTTCTACTGGTACGCTGTCACTGTGGAGCTCTAGCTACTCTGGCCAGGACATTAGCTGTCAACCCACTGAATTGCGGCTAACTCACGGGTGTTAAGTTTTAACATTCAATGAGAGAGAGAGAGAGAGAGCTGCATTTTACACCATGTTGTGATCATGGTGTGAAGTGTTTTAACTATATTTCAGCAATAATAATAGGATGTCAGGAAACGTTGATGATTATTGTGATATTACTGTCATATTATTAGCTACAATAACATCTCATATTCTTGACGGAGCCAGTTGAGTGTGGACCTGGTTTTAAAGTCCATCCACTTGTCTTCCACACATATGCATGTATGGGACCTGGTCTAACTTAGTCTGGTCTGTGCAGGTCTGGCTTGACACACAGTGATCCTGTAGCAGTGATGAAGAAGACTACATGCTTTCCTCATTTCTACTAAAGCTCTGCTTTATCTGCCTCATCGTCGTCTTCCTCCTCCTTCTACACACATCAATTCTTTGTGCATAACAAAAGGCCCTTGATCTGTCCCTGAGGGCCACAGCATGCAACGGGTTAATTCAGACTTGCCTTGTGTCTTTGTCAGAGCGAAGAAAAAGTGTGTGTGTGTGTGTGTGTGTGTGTGTGTGTGTGTGTGTGTGTGTGTGTGTGTGTGTGTGTGTGTGTGTGAGCGCGCGCACGCACGCGTGTGTGTGTACAAGGAGTGTGTTGCTGCTCTGGGTGCGCTTTAAGTGCTTGTCGCTCCTTCTGTGTATTTGTGTGGTTTCTTCTAGTGTGTGTGTGTGTGTGTGTGTGTGTGTGTGTGTGTGTGGGTGTGGGGAGGGAGTTGGGGATACATGTTGGGGGGGAGGGGGGATGGGCGCCTCAGGTTTGGTACACAGGGTTTCCTACTTTGTCTGGCAGGGACTAGCCGGACAGGGGGAGGAGGGGGGGAGGGGGGTTGAGAGGTTAACAGAAAAGGGGTGTGGCTTAAGGTAGCGTCCCTCTCTCTCGCTCTCTCTCTCTCTCTCTCTCTCTCTCTCCCTTGTCCTCACTGACAGGGTTTCCTGTGGCTGAGTGCAGGGGCGGAGTCCACGGAGATGGAGCGATATAGTCCCTCCCCTCCAGCTTGCAACAAATTACTCACCCGCCTGAAATTAGGAATGCGCAATCTAGTGGCCGAACACACACACACACACACACACACACAGAGCCGCTTACTGGCTGGAACATGGGTGTCACATGGGTTTGGTAATGTGAAACATTTGCATTGTTGTACAGTAAGTCCATTAGTAACTGTGTCTGTGGATGGCAAAGATCAAGCACACAGTTTAAATGAATCAATTTCTTGTAGATGACTAAATTCTAGAAATCACATTAGGGAGCAATTTTCTCTGTAACCTGATAATTTAGTGACCTTTGAACTCTTATAAAGTGCTTCGCAGATGATTAACACAATATTAACTGCTGCAATAAAAAGTAAAAGCAATAACAGCAAAGTAAGAAATTAACCCAGAGGACAAAAAAAAACTATAAAAGGTCATTACACAGCAGATTGAGGCTGAAGGCTTAAAAAAACACACAGCCCTCTCATTCATTTCAATGAGACCACTGAGTTAGCATGAAGTCTCCATCAAAAACGTTGAGTCGTGCTCAGTCACATACATGCAAGTGCACGCTCCTGACCATTTCTAACTTCCATGTACCTGCTGCTATAATTATAATGTAATATACAGTAGATTATGAATGAATGACTGAAGTCTTTGCGTACCAGTTTTATAATTAAACAGCCTGTAGTTTGTTGATGCTAAAAGATGCTAAAGTTTAAGATCATGGAGCTGATGATCTGTATAGTGATGATGATCTGTATTGAGAGTGAAAGTATATTTTCTGGAAAATCTGTTGAGAAACAGTTAATGAATACAATAACCACACAGGGATATCTTGTTTTTCCAGTAAAATGCCTGATAAATCAAAGTAATTCATCACATTGATGCAAAAACGATCCATTTTAGCATACAGCAGACCTGCTCATTGACTTGTAACATTGCCCACAAAGGTCTCATGCACCTACAGAATGGTAGATAAATGTATGTCATCTCCAGCCCTAACTTGAAACTATGGACACAGTGGATAAAATGAGCCTTCAGCTTCATGGATCTATTTCATGTCTCACCTGTACCTGAAGCAACACGCTCCCACCAACACACAGCCCACAGCCCTGCTTTTTTGTAACATTGCTGTTTTTCGATCCGAACAACGACAGGCTCACGGCTGGTAATGATTCATCATAAACTATTAAGTCTGGCCAGCAAAAAAAAAACGCCCTCTTCAAACCCCATCAGTACACCCACTGGAAGATAGAGTTATGACACAGTGTCACGCGTGATAAGACTGCTCTCAGTTCATACATTTGGTCCAGGCATGATTCTTCTCTCTCTCTCTCTTTTTATCCTCCTAATACACACAAGCCTCGCTACCTAGTAGGGAAAAATAAGAGAGAGACAGAAAAGAGCCACCAGGCAGGCCTCTATATGAATCAAAAAAAAACATGAAAACAATTGTGGTACTAAGCAAACGATGGGTTGACTTGATACCTTGATTCAACTTCCTGTCAGAGCATTAACTGCAGCTGTGAATGTGTTTTCTCTTTGAATTTCCAGTTTTCAACCGCCTGCAGGGGTCTGATTCCATACACACTGTAGGTTGCAAACCACTGTTAGAGCGTTAAGCTAGCAGGCTATGTTGGAATTCTGTTTGTCATGTTGTTGTTTTTTTCTGTTTGTGATAGCGTGTGATGTTTTGTCACGTCAGTAGAAAACCAGTGCTGATGCCTATGTGTGTTTTTTTTTTTTGTTTTTTTTTTAGGAGAGTTCGAGGAGGAGTCGAAGCAGCCGTCGCTGTCTGAACAACAGAAACACCAGCTCAAACACAGAGAACTCTTCCTCTCTCGACAGTTCGAATCTCTTCCTGCTACTCACATACGGTACGTCTTTTTACTAACAGCAGCTGCTGATACTACGCTGATACAAAGTCAACTCAGTCTCAGTTAACTCTGGACTTTACCCTCCAGCTACGACACAGCTCACATGAAAGGAGCAGAGTTATCAACAGTATTAAAGAATGTTTTTACTTTGTTGTCTCATAATGAACAAACTATTATAAAGATGTGATGCACACAAAGTAAGAGCAATTCCACCGAGAGGAGCGAGGAGGAGGAAAATAATTGAATGGTTGATGAGGGAGCTAATTAACACTGTGGATTATTTTTCTAATTTAGTGTTTATTTCCTACTTTTTTTAGTTTATTTTATCACTGTGGTGATCTAACCCGATAATAGAGCCAGTTTTGTGATGCTGGAACACCTGAGTTAAGACCAAAGATAGCTGGTTTGAAGCCAGACACCTGTCATGTACATTTAACCGTTCTCAAGCCATCCCTGTGACATCACTGTCGGCGTCAGGTGCAACAACACCACAACTATACCATAGCAATCATCAAAAGGACCTCATGCTGACCACACTATAGTTAGAGTTGTGAAACTCCCCCAAATGTAGTTAGATTTCTGAGACATTTTTGGTTTAGTATTCAGTCTGCTACTGAAGGTCAAAACTGTTCAAAAGACAGGTACAGGCCTTTACTCTGTGCACTTGACTTATCTCTCAGCAGCACAGTCACATTAAAATTCTGAGGTCGGCACAATCGTCTTGTGTTGAACTTTCTGGGAAAAACCCATCCCTTTTTAACACACACACGTGTCTCTCATAGAACACTGCAGGGCTCGAGTGTTACAGTTTTGGGACTTGAAAGAGACAGATAAACAACAATAAAAAAAATTGTGGAAAAAGTATTGGCCAAGTTCCAAAATTGCTGGATCCTACAATTCCATAATACAAGTCAATAGCGTCTTTCATTCCATGTCTTTCAAACTCCACAGCTCCAGTTTGTAACAGTTTGACTCTCTGTGATGATGTGTAGACATTATATATATATATATACAGCATCATAGATATTCTACTAGTAGCCCTCATGACAAGTAAACACATCTTAATGTGTACAATTGATGGAGTGCCCCTTTAATCTGAAAGAAATCGAGAGGTGTGTCACATTTGCTTGTGGAAAAAAAAAAGATCCAAATCATCATAATAATAGTGAATAATGTATTAAAACACATTTCCACCAATAGATAGTCTAAAAAATGATGTATTATATTACACTTCTCTCAGCTGGACCACCACATTTCAACCATGTACAAAACAGTTGTTTCTCAGGGCTTTTAGTTTGTTGACCAGTTTGTATCTAACTTGGAACGCAGCCAGTGAGTCTGAAGTCACAGTGTTTGTAGTTACATTTGATAAAACACTATTTATCAGCAAAGTTTGGCCATGTAATGCCCAGTCCTTACAAAATGTAGAACACGTGAACATGACACATCATACAGATGAATCTGAGGTTTGAATGAAATGAATAGGTTTGGTTAGGTGCTGTGCTACATTACAATCCCATCAGTATCCCCTCATTTCTGCTGGGGGTGGACACAGTGACAAGAACACCTTCTGGTATAATATAATACATCAAGTTAACACTGCCTTTTTGACACATCTACTATATTTTTTTTAGTTGAGAGGTACTGTTAAGTTCATGGTCATAGTATTATATTGTTTGGTGTTTTGTTATTCATCCAGTAATGGATGCACAGACTGTGTTTGCAAGCATGGACTGTCTAAAATAACTTGATTTGAACTCCTATTTGTACCTTGTGGGACTGTAGAGTCTGTACATCTTTGTCATACTGGTCTCTGAATGCTCCTCGCTGTCTCTCCAGGGGGAAATGTAATGTCACCCTCCTCAATGAAACAGATGTCTTGGCCGGCTACCTAGAGAAAGAGGTAAGATGCCATCTGTTCATTTCTCATCAACTCATCACGATGGGGTGCATTTACTCCCTTTTTTTTTTTTTTTTTTAACTATTTCACACTGTTGGTGAATTGAACAATCACAAAGCACTTGGCAAGCAGCTGTAATGTTTTTTCTCTATGTTCTGTCCAGGATTGTTTCTTCTACTCGCTGGTGTTTGACCCGGTCCAGAAGACCCTGCTGGCAGACCAGGGAGAGATCCGAGTGGGCTCCAAGTATCAGGCGGAGATCCCTGACAAGCTAGCTGAGGGTGAGCAGCACACTGAAAGTTTCAGATACCAGGAAAACAAATGTTTCCAGATTTCAGTTGCTATTTGAGCATTTTCTACTAGTAAAACGTCCTAAGTTGAACCCACTTCCTTTTGTGTCTCAGGTGAATCAGACAACCGGATCCAGGAGAAGCTGGAGACCAAGGTGTGGGACCCCAACAACCAGCTCAAAGACCCTCAGATCGACCAGTTCCTGGTGGTAGCAAGGTAACGCTCCCCTTCCATCTGTCAACCAGTTGCATCATCATCACATCCTGTTGCCATGGTGACTTGTGACTCTACCATCAGCAGGGAAGGTTTTCTGGAGGAACAAGCTCAATAATTTCTTATGAAAGGAAATTATTTTTTCATGGTGTTCCAAAGAGGATCAGCTGATTGCAATTAACAGAGGCATATCCAACACATTATATATATATTCATAATGTATACATGCATATACTGTTAGGCAGAAATGTATTAGAATGCACATTTAACACTACAGTATAGCAGTGGAATGATGGTGCAGCAGTAGTGTAATGATTTTTTAAAATTTTTTTGTAAATCCATGTAAAGTTTTCTTTTGGAGGGAATCCTCCTGCTGCCTATGAACTGCTCCAACAGCACAAACACTCCATCTAGTGGCCATTTAATGAAAAATCAGCAATACACAAAAAATCCTATTCACTCATAACTCAGTCAAATCTGAACACAAAGACATGATAAACAGATTTTTAGATTGAGTGTGACTCACACTTTCTGGGGGATATTATTATGTCTGATGTCCATCACAAACACACGTCTGTATATCTGGTGAGAAGTCATGTGTCATGACTTCCAGTAACAGTTCCATGTGTGTTCCAGGGCTGTGGGGACTTTTGCTCGGGCCCTGGACTGCAGCAGCTCCATTCGCCAGCCCAGCCTCCATATGAGTGCAGCTGCAGCCTCCAGAGACATCACACTGGTGAGACACACACACACACACATACACACACTAGACAGATAGACTTTATACATTACATTACAAAGGGACAAAGTAGTCAGAACTGTTCAAGGGATAAAAATGTGTCTAATTTAAGGGAGTCTTGAAGCTTTTTCCACTTCTGAGGAGCATAATAGGTGAATGCAGTTTTTCTACACTTCTGATTGGTTGTATTTATTTATTGGGACATTGTAGTGTTTAACATAAAAGATGCACTGCACTGGAGCTAAAACTGTACGGGATATCCAAGATAATGCATCCTTGTGAACGAGAACAGTCTAAAAAGTGATGATAAATAAAATAGTAGCTTATTTAGGATGGCTTTATAAATAAAACAAGACAGTGTTGTTCCCTTTGAGTGGTAAGTGATGTCCACCCTACTTGTTCATAGAGGATACAGTGATGGGTTCTAAAACTGCTCTACAGCTCTCAAACTCTGTAAACAATCCAAACCAAGCATTTAAATGTAAGCCTACTGACATGTATTTGCATAGTTATATTTTTGCTTGAATTATTGCTTTATTATATAATCTTGTGCCCTGTGTCAAAGCTAGTTTGAAGACATGTGTACTGGTGTAGTGTTCCTGACAGGCTACATGGTCGTGCGAGAGAATCTGTGATGACGAAGCTCTTCTGTTCCACCTCTCCTCTCTCTCTGCTCTTAGTTCCACGCTATGGACACGTTGCAGAAGAACAACTATGACCTGGCCAAAGCCATGTCCACCCTGGTGCCTCAGGGGGGTCCGGTGCTCTGCCGCGACGAGATGGAGGAGTGGAGCGCCTCCGAGGCCATGCTGTTCGAAGAGGCTCTGGAGAAATACGGCAAGGACTTCAATGACATCCGCCAGGACTTTGTAAGCTCTTCTTCTCTGCTTTCTTTTATATATGAGGATATGTTGTCTCTCCACTGCCTTATGATCATTTTCAAATAGAACCATCAGTAGCAACAGAACTGCATGTGGAATTCTAGTTTAAATATATTTTTGTTTCTTCTTCCTCAGCTGCCCTGGAAGTCTCTAGCCAGTGTGGTCCAGTTCTACTACATGTGGAAGACTACAGATCGCTACATCCAACAGGTAAATACACACACACACACACACACAGCAAGCCACAAAATACACAACAGCATTGTCCCATTTGCTACTTACTGCTCATCTCTATGGTTTCTCTCTTTCAGAAACGACTGAAGGCAGCAGAGGCAGACAGCAAGCTGAAGCAGGTGTACATCCCCACCTAGTGAGTATTACTGTCTCCTGCAACACTGAATACTTCTCTTTGAGTTAGAATGACTCAAAACAACTGCCTCACCTTCTTCTTCTTCTTCTTCTCACGCTCCCCTTCTCTCACCAGCACCAAACCCAACCCCAATCAGATCATGGTGCCGGGCAGCAAGCCGGGGATGAACGGAGCCGCAGGCTTTCAGAAAGGACTCAGCTGTGAGAGCTGCCACAGTAAGTACAGTCTGAAGTCTGCTTTCACTCTGGATTTGACTGCAGAGGAAGTTTGAGAGAAAAAATTACTATTTGTCTGACAGCACTGAGTTTCAGTACTGATATTAAAACAGAAATTTTAGAGCATTTTGTCCACTGCAGGAATCTTAACCCATAACCTCACCCAAAACAGCAACTAGGATGTTTGACTCTATTGTCTGTATTGACTCTAAAAGGTCCATTTGTATTAACTCTCTGAATGTCCTGTCACCAACCCAGCGGCCCAGTCACCTCAGTGGTACGCCTGGGGCCCTCCCAACATGCAGTGCAGACTGTGCGCCTCCTGCTGGATCTACTGGAAGAAGTACGGAGGCCTGAAGACCCCCACACAGCTAGAGGGCGCTGCTAGAGCTGGCTCTGTATGTCTCCTCCCTCACATTTTGATCTGATCTTTTTAGATGCGACTTTCAATATCTAAGTCTAAAACAGTACAGAAATCAACCATGAGCTATTCACTATAGCTACATTCTTCCTCTCTGACCAGGAGTCAGGCCCCCGCGGTCACATGACCCGCCAGGAGGTCCAGGGCATGTCACCGTTCACTCGCAACGAGGGTCGAGCCAAGCTGCTGGCCAAGAACCGCCAGACGTTCATCCTGCAGACCACCAAGCTGACCCGCATCGCTCGGCGGGTGTGCGAGGACATCCTGCAGCCGCGCCGCGCCGCACGACGGCCCTACGCCTCCATCAACGCCAACGCCGTCAAGGCTGAGTGTATGTACACACACTTACACACATGAACTGCCTTTAAATGAAAGGCCAGTATCAGTCAGTTGTTTGACAGACTGATATCTGTTGCTTCACATGTTTGATTCGCTGTCTGTCTCTTCAGGTATGATCCGGCTGCCCAAAGCTACAAAAACTAATGTAAAGAGCAAGGTGGTGCCTCGACAGTCACTGGCCACCATAGTGAAGGATTTAGGTGAGAACTCCCAGACTGCTATATCTGCTAATCCGTTCTCTCTGAAGTGTGATTGGATGGTGAGGAGTGTCGTTGTGTCCTCTCTGCAGCCATATCAGCTCCTCTGAAACTGAAGGCGTCCAGAGGACCCCCAACACCCATCAACAGGAACCAGGCCAGCCAGCCTCGTGGGGGCCAAAGCCTGCTGGGGAAGAGAGGCTTCGACAGCGTCAGTATCCCACACACACACACACACACACACACACACACACACACACACACACACACACAGAACTTGGTGGAATTGTCTCACAACCTTGTTCACCTTCAACTGCTCAACCATAACCACGCGCCTGTCTTTTATTGGTTCACAGGCTACAGGGGTGCCCTACCCAGCCAATGGGAGGCCGTACACTTCAGGTATGAGGACCACCTCCCAGTCTGTCATCAAGCGGCAGAAGGTCAGCCAGGGGGAGGCTCCTAACCCCGTGGTGTTTGTGGCCACAAAGGACACCAGGTACATTTAACAGTGTCAGTCCTGTCATCAGTATGTGACAGATGAAGCAGCAACACCTCCACACTGTGTTGGCCTTTTGTTTAATTAGATGAAAAGATGGTTACTATTCTCATGTCTGTACGGTAAATATGAAGTTACAGCCAGCAGCTGGTTAGCCTAGCTTAGCATAAAGATTGAGATTAAACAAACCAGATCTTTAGAGGTGCTGGTAGGTGGATTGTTACCTTTCAACAAAGCTGTTTCCAGTATTTATGCTAAGCTAGGCTAACCACCTGCAGACAGTAGCTTCATATTTACTGTACAGGCTATTAACAACTTTCCATTGAATGAAACTTTAAGGACAGGTTCACAATTTTTCAAGTCTGTCTTGAAACAACAGTCAGGAGCCCAAACGAACATTCAAACCTGTTTTTCTTGCTGTAATCATTCCTGCTGTTCATACTGACCATTAGAAGATTCCTTCATAATGCACTTACAATCCACAGTCCTCCTTCTCTGCCCAAAAAAAGGTTAACTGTTTTTCATGAAACTTTGTTTGGATGCCAAAATCAATCTACTGTATGTCACCTTCTAATCTCACTTCATCAGATACCTGTTGTTCAATCACCATCACTTGTAAATGGACAGTTTTGTATACAGACCATGATGTGTTTTTGTCCCTGCTGGTCTCTTTAACCAGGGCTCTGAGGAAACATCTAACCCAGTCAGAGATGCGTCGGGCAGCGAGGAAACCTCACCTCCCGGTCCGGATCAAGCTGCCACCTCCCCCTCGCTCCCTGGCCCTGTCCCTGCTCCCCTCCAGCACCAGCGAACCCATCGTCCTGGAGGACTGAAGGGGAGTCACGGGGGGGGGGGGGGGGGGTCTTTTAACAGGACATGGGGGGTCAGGAGGGAGTTGGGGAGGGAGTTGGGGAGGGTCTGTGCTCAGGTCGTCACTTACCAGGCAGCACAGTACGTCATACCAGTAGTCTTTTATTTTCCCTCTTTTCAGTGTCATTTTTCTTTAGTCCTCTGTTACTCCCCAAAAGTGGATGTGTCCAACACACACACACACACACACACAAACACACACACACACACACACACACAAACACACACACACACACACTTCGATGACTGTGCATTTCATTTTAATTAACATACTGACACTCACACAACACCTTGGGCTTTGTAGTATTTTATTCCAGATCCTGAATTATTTTTGCTCCCCTTTTTAATGCCGCCTGTTTTTAAATGTGTAATTTAAATCAAGATATTTCTCATCCTGAAACAATGGTGATAAAGCACACTTTGTTTTTCCTCCACGTCTCTATCTTTGTGTAAATATATGCATCATCGAAGGGGGTGACCAGCAGTATGCGATGAAAAACGGGGAAATGAGAGAGTGTGGGGGACAGCTCTGGCAGGGCGAAGATCAGATTTTAATCCAGATGTTACTCATACACTCCATCATTAAGGTCTCAGTATGTGTGTCACTATGCAGACATGTACGTGGCTCTCTTAACCTGACTGGTTGCGGGCGTGGCAGATGGTAGCTCACTGACTACACCTTCAATGGTTGAAGTTCAGGAGACATGTCGACAGAGCTGCCCTCAGTCGGTGTGAACGTACAGTGTTTGATCCATCTGCCGCTATTTTATTTTACTCCGTAACCTGTCAACGTTTACCATCATCAGTCAGGAGCCAACCACATACCTGTTACAGGTGTTAATAAACCCTGACAGGTCAAAATCCTTCCCTAGATTTTCATCCCATCTGCACCTCTTAACATCCTCTGTTTTTATGGAAGTGTTAATAAACCCTGACAGGTCAAAATCCTTCCCTAGATTTTCATCCCATCTGCACCTCTTAACATCCTCTGTTTTTATGGAAGTCCCTCAGTGTCTCAAATATTTGAGCCAGCACAAAACAACTTGAGCAGTGTCAAAGTCAAGGTGTGAAGAGTGTGTGGAGCAAGGAGGAGAGAAGGCTGAGTGTACTTAATGGTTGAAGTTAGGAAGGGATCGTTTTGTTTGCTCACTATCATCAAAGCTGCTTTCTTAATTTTGGCGAGATGTATCACTCATACAAAGTCAAAAGTGTCCTCCTGTTAGACAAGCCATTCTAAGTAACATCAGCTTCAGGGCTGCAACTAAGCATTATCTTCATTATCTATTCATTTGCCAATTATCTTCCTAATTAATCAATATAAACGCCCATCACATTTCCTCAAAGCCCAAAGATATTCAGTTTGATTAATGTAGCTGTGCATTTAGTAACTGATGAAGAGACTAATCATTTCAATTCTAATCAGGTTACTAGCTATGCAACAGGCTTTAAATGAAGTAACTATGTTCCTAACAGTAAATGTTCTCTCATTCAGAACCGAACCAAGCACGGAACAATGGAACTCATTTAAAATCATGTGTGTGTGTTTACTTAATCCTGATTCCTCCTTTTTTGATCGTTTGCAGACCCTGAACTGAATCCCGACTTCACTGCTCAAGTTAGTTTTGTGCTATCTTAACAGTTTTGTGACTAGTAACCTTCCGTACTGTCTCCCTATTCATGAGGCACCGCAGAAGTCATTTTTTTAGAAATTGAGGAAAGGTTGCTGTTGCAGTAAAAACCGTATTTCGTCTTTCATCTCCTGTCACTTGATCGCCACGCTTTTACAGCCACTTTTAGTCGGTATTAAGCGAGAAGCGCCCCGCTTCAGGCAGTCTGGATTCAAAGAGGTCTGTAGGTTTAACTGCTTAGGAGAGTTGAATGATTGTGGTTACCATGGATTTGCACGAGTTACTGTGTTGACTTGCCATGACGAGCGAACACATTTTGGCTTTGAGGTACTATGTTTGAGTCTGCAGAAGTCCAAAACGAAGCCATAATGTGCAAAACAGTGCGATATCCATAAGTGTGTGGACGCTTTAATCCCTGAGGTAATGTTAGACTAAAGCCACAGCATTTCTTACAATGTACTGTTTGGTTGGTTTGAATAAAAGTGACACAATTATGTTACTGGTCAGTTGATAAAAGTCTGTATGTAAATGTACGGAAGGTAATTGGGGCCAAAAATTGAGTTCAGAAATTAATGTTAAAAAATTGTGAAGAGACCGAGATTAAAGTCATACTTGTTCTCAAAATCTTAATTTCAGAACTTTTTTTTTCCCCCCACATGGCCTTAATTGTCTTCTGTAAACGTCTGATGATGCAGAACAGAAGTCATGTTTTTTGATTGTGATTGGGTATGACAACAATGTGAAAGGAATCCATCTGTCTCAACTTGTGCTTTCATTTGTTTATTTTAGTCCCCCCCCTTGTTTGTACCATTATGAAAGGGTGAGTACTAAAAGTTGTTAATTGGATAATTATAATTCCTCTGTATCCCTCAGCCTGTGACTTCCACAGCAGTGAGGGCTTACAAGGGTTTTATAAGCAAGTTTGGTCCCAATGTGGGCTTTGTAATATTTCTCAAAAAAAAAAAAAAGAAATTGAAGTGTTGAGTTTGTAGCAAATACTAATCTGTGTAAAGAAAAGTGGAAAACTGGCATATTGGAAACTTTTTTTACATCTAAAGTGTGTAATTCTGCTCCATTATTGTGGAGATGGCTCTAATAGGCTACTGTACATGTGAAGCATTGCTCTCCTTCATTGGGTGGGTGGGCTGGTCATTTCAACCAGGGGCAACATTCAAAAGGGACAGGGTGCTGATTTTTGTATGATGGGAGAGACAAACATGCTACAATTGAAACTTTTTCTCAAGTGTTTTTTATTCCAATGTCTCTGTATCCTTTAATGTATCTTGATAAGAAAAGAAATAAAGATTTTTTTTTTCTTCGTGGTCAGACATGGACTCATTCTCAAGTTTTTTTTGGCTCTGGGACTATAAACCCTGAGGGGGGGAAAGAGGAATGGTGGAGTATATTTTATCTGAAGGTATGGGGGTTTAAGTGTGTCATTTATTTTTTTTCTAATTTAAGTACAGAATCTGCCCACTAGGATAGTGAATAAAGTTACTCGCTGAAAGTTGAAATATGCTGCCATATCTAAGTAGAAACTTTTCATTTAAAAGGCATGAAATGGATTTTATTTCATGTTTTTACACATTACAGTGTAGTTCACTAGTCACGAGGAGTGCTACTCAGCCTATGAGAACATAAATATCTTCTGTGGCACTGGAGGAGCTTTGTCAAGTCTAAGATAACTCATGATGTCATAGTGATGTCAGCAAGGTTTTCTCACCTTGAACCTGGAGTCTACATCTTGGGGGGGGGGGGGGGGGAGTCTTACAAACTGGACTTGTGGAGTTTAAAAGAAGTAAGCATTTACCAGGCAGGATGGGTCTAAAACTGTAAACAGCACATCAACATCTAAGTTGTAATGCGGTCTGTGGTCTGTCCCTTTAAACATGAGAAAAACATAAATAACCTGCATTTTAACCCATAGATGTTTACATGTTTTGCCACAAAATAGACTGAATAAGCCCAGAAATTAGCCTAAATGAGCAAACATGCAAAGTGACTTTAATTTGACTTTAAATATGCTAATTATAACCCCAGCTTCCACTCTCACCTTTATTACCTCCTCACAGCTCTACAGTTCAACACTGAACCAGCAAAGAGCTTCAGTCTACCTGCTGTACATGAACAGTATCAACTTATTTCTCATGTTTTCTCTTACAACCTTTAATCACAGCGTAGTAGGTAACTCTGACTTCCAGATGCAGCAGCAGCTCAGTCACTCTGTTTTGTTGTGTTTGGGCGTTTGGTGTGTTTGACACATTTTTGGGGGGTCTAAGTGGGCATTATCAATTATGTCTCAGTTTGAAAAGCTTAGGGATGTAGGGGTAGTTTAGGGGAACTCCTAGAGAAAAACCTGAAGCAGTCTGCAAGAATCCTGTAACCTGGGAGAAGACTTGATTCCCCAAAAGACAATGAGGCCAACAATAAAGCTAAAGCTATAGAGGAATGGCTTAAAAACAACAATGTTCATATCCTGGAGTGGACGAGTCAGAGTCCAGATCTCAATCCAATCCAGAATTTGTGGCTGAATTTGACAAAGGCTGGTTACTCAGAGTCTCAATGCAACTTTTTAAATAAGAATGATTGTGTCCAGATGTGGGAAACTGTTACAGACCTGTCCACACACACTCATATGACTTCAATAATCCTGTTAGGGTTTACTCTGCATCCGGCCTTTTTCAATTGATTTAATTGATCAGTAAAGCTTAATTACATTCACTGTGGGAGGTTAGGGATGAAAACATAAGACATGGAAGAGGAAAATCTCAGTAGGCAAAAGTCTAAATAAATCATAGATCCATATGAACTCTAGAACTGTAACCTAAAGCAGGGACAGTATAAAAAAGGAATTAAAAAGACTTTTTTTTAATGAATAAAACAATTTAAATCAAATATGTTTTACAGTGTCTTCCAGAAGAGTGGAACTTATTTGTGCTTTTCTGCTTCACATTTTGTTCAGGGGTGTATAAAGATGTTTTACATCAGTTAAGAAAAGTCTGAAGTTGAAACACTGTTGTTCTCGGAACACTGTTTCCTTCAACAGTGGTGGAAAGTAACTAAGTACATTTACTCAAGTACTGTACTTAAGTACACTTTAGAGGTACTTGTACTTTATACTTCCACTCCCCTACATTTCAGAGGGAAATATTGTACTTTCTACTCCACTACATTTATTTGACAGCTTTAGTTACTTTTCAGATGAAGATTTGACTCAATGGATAATATAACAAGCTTTTAAAATACAACACATTGTTAAAGATGAAACCAGTGGTTTCCAACCTTTTTGGCTTTTGGTGTCTTACAAAAAGCAGTGTGTAGTCGGGGTCACATTTCACATGTCTATGAGTTGTTAACAGCTCCACCAAGTAGTGATTTTTCCCTCTAGACTTCTCACATGCTTTCATTTCAATAAATGTTCAAATGATCCAATATTTCACCAAAAATCAAAGATTAGAGAAAAAGTCCAAAACCTGAAAACAGATTTGTGTATCAGAACTTTGTTTTTTCTTCTTTCCTCTCCCATTAATCATCTCACCACCCCTCAGATTTACCTGATGACCCTTTGGAGGGGCCCAACCCCTAGGTTGGGAACCACTGGACTAAACTAGCTAACTGTATATAAAGTAGTGTAAACTAGCTCCACCTCCAGCAGCTACAACAGTAACATGCTGCTCTAACACTGATGCTTCACTATTAATAATCTAATGATGTCATATATAATAAAATATCAGTCAGAGGGACCAAACCACTACTTTTACTGCAATACTGCATACTACATCAAGCTCATAATACTTATGTACTTTTACTGCAATACTTTAACTACATCAAGCTCATAATACTTATGTACTTTTACTGCAATACTTTAACTACATCAAGCTCATAATACTTATATACTTTTACTGTAGTAGGATTTTTCATAGAGGACTTTTACTTGTAATGGAGTATTTTTACATTGCTGCATTGGTACTATTACTGCAGTAAAATATCTGAGTACTCCTTCCACCACTGTCCATAACAGACAGAAGAGAAATATATTCAGGTGTAGTTTACTTCTGATAGTATGAGCAGATCATATGTATACATTCGTATGTATACATTACTTTAGATTTACAGAATGAGTTTAGAAGAGAAATATCTTTACATTTACTTAGAAATGAGAGAAATAGAATATTTTAAATTGGCTTAGTGTATTTCCTAATGTGTTCACCGTACAGAAGTGATTGTGTATTTAGGAGTCAATGATATGGAAAAGTTTCAGCATTGCTGCTGTGGGCCTTATTGAATCAAAGCTTCAACAAAGATCAACCTAACTAAAGGAAATATTTGTCTATTTGTACTCAGTGTTCCTACCAGACGGCTGTTAATTAGAAAGTTTGTTTTAACAACTTCCGACTGAGGTGCTAATTTCCACAAATCTCTAATACAGGATGTTGATTGAGCCCGTATGCTAAACATCCGCTAGCCGCTAGAAAATTAGATTTCACATCGATTAGACGAGTAAAAAGGAAAAAAAAAGATGCGATGGACTAACATGAATAAAAACAGAAATGAAATGAACATATTATGGACAAATATTACTGCAGTAACTCTCTGTATAACCGGAAGTAAATGTATACAAACTATGGAAGTATAATAAGAACAATAATAATAATAATAATAAGAAGAAGAAGAAGAAGAAGAAGAAGAAGAAGAAGAAGAAGAAGATACAAACTGACTTTATGCAAATATGTCGATATGAATGGGCCATGACGTCACTGGTGTCAGAGCTACTAACGATTGGTCCGTCACCAATCACTATGTCACCATAGTGACACACCTGATGCTCATTTGAAGTGGGAGGCGCGAGCTGAGCGCCGGGTTAAAAGACAAACGAAGAGTTGCGCTTGTTTGCGTGTGACTCAGTAAGAGAACGGCAGTGTGAGTCCATGCCAGCTCATCCACACATACACACACTTGTTTTACAGTAACTCAGCAGCCATTCTGCTTATTTGTTTTTAAATAGTTTTTTTTTGGTCTGGTGGTTGTTCTGGCCAGCTGACCTCCCCGATCCACACAGCAACTCTGCCTCTGTCTGCAGCCATGTTTGAGGTAAGTCAGCTGTTTCATACTGTTTTACATTCATTTAGTTTTTGCTTATTAATGTTACAAATGCTGTTTACAGCACGAGTGGCACGACTGGGAGTCAAACCCAGCTTTGCAGTATTTGTACTGGTCATGCACTGGGATGATTGGCCACTAAATTGATTAGTGGTTAAAATAAAAATCAATTTGATTTGTTGGTTCCATCTTGTCAAAAGTCAGTGTTTGCTGTTCTTATTGCGCTGGGTTTTGGACTGTTGGCTGGTCAAAACAACCTAAGATGTCTTATGATCATCTTTTTTTTTTTTTTGGGAGTATAGTATCTAATTGAAAGTTTAGTAGTCTTAAAACCTACTGTGACTTGTTCTCACAGAATAAGTCTGTCAAAATTAACCCACTCAAAAAAAATTGTTCTGCATTTCTTATTTCACAAGTTTACTTCTTCTTTTTTTTTTTTTTTAAGCTCTCTAGCAAATGATTGTGTAATGGTGAAAATGCACCTTCAACAATATGCATACATCTTTTTTTCTCCATTATGTGGAGTATTGTTACATTTGTTGTTTTTAAATGAACAAGAGCCTAAAACACTTAACATCTTTCATGAAACATTTAAAACCAGAAACTAAAGGTCATATGAGAGAATGACTGACAAACATAAGGTTCAGTCTCGGCAGAACTAGCTCAGACTGGCCCTACTGTGTCCACCAGCTCAACAGTTTACCTTTTTTAGGTGATCCTCTGCTTTTCCTCCAGTCCACTGCTCACCTGTCTTCTAACACAACAAAAGTATTTCCTCCAATGCTTGAGTCTCAACAGATCCAGGTAGAGGTTGCACAGTGTTCATGGTGGTCGTTCTCATTCGTCTGGCAATTGTAAATCTACCACCAGCAGCCCATTAGCTTAGCATAAAGACTTAAAACAGGGGGAAAATGCTAGCCTGACTGTATCTCCTGTGTTTAATATGTGCAAAGCCATTGGCTCTTAGCAGTTCCTGAGCTGTTCAGGCAACCTGCAGAGACTCAGGAAGTCACTGCTCCCAGTAAAGAAATGAACGCAAATTGTGTTTTTATACAATGGGTTTGTGCATGGATTAAACAAAAGTATAACATGTAGTTATTTAACACTGCCAGAAAGGAACTATCTCTATATACTGTTCAGGTACTCCTATAGTTTGTGGGACAGGCCAGCTGCAGGGAGAGGAGGGGGCTTCATGATGACCTGCTCAACTAACTACACTTTGTCTTCCAGACCGGTAGCGACGACTTGTATCTGCCTCCGTACCAAGATGAGGAGCTGGTGGACAACCTGCTGTCCAGTGAGGAGTCAGATGGAGGTGGCCTTTCTCTGGCTAAGGCTCTGCTCCCCCTGGTAGAGTCCTCATCCCGTCCCCTCGTCCCCTGCTCCACCCGCTACAAGACGGAGCTCTGCACCACCTACTCGGCAACTGGTTTCTGCAAGTATGCTGAGCGTTGTCAGTTCGCTCACGGCCTCCATGAGCTCCACGTTCCCTTCCGCCACCCCAAGTACAAGACTGAGTTGTGTCGCAGCTACCACACCACCGGCTACTGCTACTACGGCAGCCGCTGCCTGTTCGTCCACAATCCCACCGAGCAGCGCCCCGCTCTCCGCCGCAGGAGGAACTTCCCCTGCCGCACCTTCCGCTCCTTTGGGGTTTGTCCCTTTGGCAACCGTTGTAACTTCCTGCACGTCGAGGGTGGAGACGTCAACAGCAGTGTGGAGTCGTCTGATGATGGTGAGAAGACTCCAACTGCTCCCACCCCCCAGCTGCAACCACAGACCAAGGAGTGGAAGCCACGTGGAGCTCTGTGTCGCACATTCAGCGCTTTTGGTTTCTGCCTGTACGGCACACGCTGTCGCTTCCAGCACGGCCTCCCCAGCAAGATCAAAACCTCAGACCAGAGCCAAGGGAACCTCTTCTACCCTCAGCCAGGTAGTTCAGGTTTACCTTCCCCTACCTCCCCGTTCACCTCCACCTCGCCAAACTCCTCGACCTCGTCCTCTCCTCCCTCAACCTCGTCATCTCCTCCCTCAACCTCCCCTCTCACTACCCTGCCTGCAGAGGCTACAGCCCACAACGCTTTCACCTTCTCCAGTCAGCACCTGAGCGACCTGCTGCTGCCGCTGGCCCTCCACCTGCAGCAGCTGGAGAGCAGCAAGGCCCAGGAGATCTGGGACAACAGGGTGCTGTAACTGAGCATGTTTGTAGATAAAACCAGCATGAGCACTCAACACACAGCTGAATTTAAAACTTTTTTTTTTTTTTCCTCTTCTCTTTCTAACCCATTCCCTAGGGGCATGTTTTATTTTTATATATATATTTTTTAATTAAAGTTGGCTTGTCAGCAGGTCAAGCAAGCCTTGAACTGTTCAGTACTAAGCAGTCTGGAACAGTTGTGGACATGTGGTGTCCTGAATCACTATAGGTGCAGCTGAGTGTAATAAAATGTTTTAACTATTGTACATTATTAATGAACTGAGTAAATGTCTAACCTCAGCATCGTGAATAAACTATTTTAATCCTAAACTTGTCCTGACTTTTGGATATGAACGTGTACTTTGTCAAGGCAAACATGTCTGCAAGTGCTTTTATTTTTAGTATGTGTTTTACACTAAGTACTATGTGCTTGTGAAACTGAGGGAGAAGTATGATTACAGAAATAGTTTTTGGACTGAATCCAGCTAGTATTGAGGCTATGGCAACAAATTTTTCATGAGGGTGAAGCTTGACAGAAAAGACGAGTACGCTCCAATGACTATTATACAACTTGTCTTGAGGAAAAGACAAGTGTGGTTGAAATGACAATATCTTTGGAGCCTAGTGTGTGGCCCTCTTACCTTGATACATGCCACTGCCAAGCCCAGCACCTAGTTTATGGAATGCATTCTCTGGAAAACTGTTGGAGGAGCCAGCTGCCAGAGGTGCACATTTGGTTTGGGGCCTCTTTGTACCAATGAAGGGAAATCTTAATGCCACAACACAGTAGACAATGTTTTTTTATGGCAACCCTTTGTGCTTGGCCCTTTCCTGTTTCAACATGACAAAGCAGCTCCATAAAGAAATGCTATTCTCAATTTGCTGTGGAAGAACTCTTGTGTCTTAATGGGAGCAAATCCCTGCAGCCAGGTTCCAACACCTGCTAGCAGGTGGTTTTAGCAGCACAATCACAACTTTTCAAGTCAGTCTTAAATCAGTATTCATGCCCACATACAGAATGTACCTTAGAACAAATTTAGCTTGCTTTAATCATTCCTCCTGTTCATACTAACCATTTAAAGTCCAGATGAAACAGCATTTCAAGCTCATGTAAGCACATGTCCTAGTTTGTTTTACAGGAAGCAAACATGATTGGATTTTGATATAAGAATACAAAGTAATTGTATTTTTTTTGGCATACATTCTTAAATAGGTGCACAATATGACCGGACATGTGATCTAAAAGGTTTAAAAGGCATTTTTCATTTCATCTGGACTGTAAAGATCCTTTCTTAATCTGCATTATGATGTAGGACAAAGTCCAGAGTCCTTGTTTTGTGCTAAAATGTATTTAAAAGTTATCTGAAGATAATAAGATGCTTCAGCTTTCCAAATTAGTCAAATCAAGTAGATATCTTCCAACGTAACTGTAACGCTGAAAGCTATCTACTTGATTTGACTAATTTGGATGCTGAGGCTTCATATTAGCTTCAGATAAACTTTTAAATACATTTTTGCACAGGAGGACTGTGGATTTTGTCCTCCATCACTTCCATTGTAAGTGCATTAAGAGGTTATCTTCTAATGGTCAGTATGAACAGGAGGAATTAAAAACATGTATTATTGTTTATGTGGGCACCTAATTAACTAAAACTAACCTATTATTTTAAGACAGACTTGAAAAATTGTGAACCTATCCTTTATGAGGTGCCACGGTCATTTTAATACATTTTAAATTGGGATTCCTTCTCAGAATAGAAACGCGCGCAGATCGAACACATCAAGTATTTTACTTTTTTCTTTTTATGGGAGGTTATGATTGAAAAGACCCCTGACATATTTCCATTGAAGAGGTCCGTCTGTGTCTGACTGGTGTTCAACCAATCAGTGTCTCCTATCGACCTGCTGCGTCATTACGTCAATGTATAGCCCTGCTCGGTCAAGTACAGCACAATTAAACCGGATGTAGTTTGACTCAATTTGACGTAGCCTTTACTTTTGATTCAAACAATTTACTTTAATTAATAATGTTTATAGAAAACTTAAATACAAGAGACTGTTTTCACAGAGTCATGTTCAATATATTTTGTTTTCACCATACAATCAAACATACAAACAACAAAACAAACAAACAAAAAACAAATAAAAGGAACGGCTCACCAATATCGTCTTATTTTGAAGGTTGTAGACGAAATTCGTCACTTCCTCTGCTTGCTAACTTGACATTGTTATGGAGTGTCTTACAGGGAGAGCGGCTACATTCATGTGAACTTTCGTCCTCATTTTAATGTTATTCAGCACTCAGCCTATCTAGTTAAGAAGGTAAAGCGTTGTTTTAAATTAATGCATTTGCTCTTTTTTCTTTTATTTATTTATTTATTTTTAGCAAGCTAGCTATTATTTCTTGACTTTAGGTGATTGTAGCTAGCTACAAGTACAATAGCTCAGTCTAGTATTTGTTTACTTCACAGTAACTAACGTTAACTTCATATTCTTCTCTAGCAAACACTAACCAGACATTTATACACCACACAATGATAGTTTATTAACGTCATAACTACTTAAATTTCCCCTTATAAATTGTGTGTTCCAGCTGATAGACCGAACCCAGAATGTATTTTGTTAGCATGCTGGCCCCGGGTAGCTACATTCGCCAAAGCCCACTCAAAAATATGGTAGTTTAGGACTTATTGGCTTGTCATCACTGATACATAACGGATATATCAGAAGTCAAGATGTTTAACGAATCAAATATGTCTTCGGGTAAATTCGGGATACAGTTGATCCACCATGCACCTCTCAATTTTAATAAAATCGTAGCTTTAACACGCTGCTCGTTATTACAGTCATGCTGTCTTTTTGTGTGAGAAGATGTTAGAGTATAAATGTTTATGTAAGGTGCTTTTTCTTCGCTGTTTCCTAAGTAGTCGCCGTGAGCATGGCGGACCGGGAGGAGCGCCGCTTCGCCGAAATTTCCCGGGAGTCCGTGAAACTCATGGCCGAGAGTGCAGGCGTTGAGCTCGGCGACGATGTGGCCGGTCTGCTGGCTGAAGACGTGTGTTACCGGCTCAGGGAGGCAACGCAGGTCAGTGCTGCCGGGTTGAAACTTAACAGTGACACCCTTTCCAAAAATGTATCACATGAAAGGCCGCAGTCACCTTGTTCCATACTCAAAGGACAGATATGTACTATCATGATGTGTGAATGTGTAGTATTGATGGTGAGGTGTCTGTGTTTTATTTTGAAACCACACAGAGCAGCTCTCAGTTCATGAGACATGCCAAGAGGAGGAAGCTGACAGTAGAGGGCTTCAACAGAGCTCTGCGCTGGAGCAACGTGGAGGTGACTTGAAATTCTACTTCGATGTTCCTATCAGTGGTCCCTCCCAGTCAAAAAAATCACATCTTTATCTCCCTGTGTTCACCAGGCTATCTGTGGCTATGGGGCTCAAGATGCTCTGCCTTTCCGCTCAGTGAAAGAAGGTGAGCTTTTCTTCACTGAGGAGCGAGACATCAACCTAGTTGAGTTGGCTCTGGCCACCAACATTCCCAAGGGCTGTGCTGAGACCATGGTGCGAGGTACGACCCACCACGCTGTCACAAACTACAGACAGATGTATCCTTAATGCTCAAAGCCCATGTTTCAGCTCTTTGAATAGAGAGGTATCTTTTACTAATGTTTCTCCTGTGTTCTTGTCCCGTCAGTGAATGTGTCGTACCTGGATGGAAAAGGTAACCTGGAACCTCAGGGAGCAGGTTAGTGTGTCACAGCAACAGCAATGTCCATATGACTTGCATTAACATGATATATATTCATCACAACATTGTAACTAATGTTAATACCCATTAACTATCATCATTGAGGTCTACTGAAGGTGATGAATGCGTTTCCTTCATCATATAACATTTCAAAAGCTGATTTGTCAAATATATTTTACACCCTGCAGTGTTTATGTCCATGTTTACTAGCTTGCGATCTTCTTCTTCTCTGCATTTGCTGGCACATTGCCACGTCTCTTGGCACGTTACAGCCACTTGTAGATCAGTGGAATAGCATGAAGCCAGTGATTGTGCAACAAAAAGAGGACTCACTCATAAAATAACTGCCCCACTGCAGTAGTAGAGGTCAGAAACTCCAAAGCATATCTATAACTACTGTAATAAAACACATACTGCCACATAACTATCTAGCTAGCTGCAGAGTAAACATAAAATTCATTTACCAGTAGGTTGACATGACGGCTGAAGCGTCACAAGACTTGTACCTGATACATGCCGACTGCTCTGAATCCAGTTCAGTTTTGTTTCAGTGCCCAACCTGCACCCATCCCCACAGCTTCCCTCACTTGTGAAGCAATAGGTGATGTTCAAACTTGTCATGCCGGTGCACATTCTCAAATGTATTCAAGTAGAACGTTGGTCAACGTTGACCAATTAATGGAAGATGTATTAATAATCTGACAATCACACTGGTGATTCACTGGCAGGACTCTGTGCAACACAAAATATAGAGGAAGACTTTAAATTTGAATATTTAAAATGCTTTTTAAAATTTGATTTGGTTCATATTGCAACTTGTCAAATTATAAAAATGAATCACTTTTTCAAACAGAGTCTATTGCTGTGTTTCCATCAACATATTTTTATGCACATTTTGAAGTATCGCATCAGAAAAGGTTGATGGAAACGGCAAAATTAAAAAAGAACTTCCTCAGTTTCGCAAAAACGTTTTTACATTAGCTCGAGGTGATTTTTTGTCTTTTTCAAAAAAACAGTTGATGTGTTAAATGAGAGATTGAAACACCTTTTTTGAATAAGTTCTGACGTAGCAAACTTTTAACTCACGTGACTGATCAGCTGTTTCCACTGTGGGCATCTTCCTGGATATTCCCATAACGCGCCAAAACATGGCTAGTAGTAGCAACTAAGCAACCAATACTAGCTGACATGAAAGAACAATGACAACTTGCCAAATTGAAACAAATTCCTGAAGACCTGTCTCCATTTTCCTCTTGCCATGCATAACGTAGACGATACCACCAACTTCTGATGAAAACCTAGCGTAGCCTAGTTTATTCGCTCCAAACCAGTTGATGGAAACGCGCCTAGTTCACTTTTTCTTTTTTCTTTTTTTCATTTTTGCAACATTTCAAAAGTTTGCTGAAAATACACTTGACAATTAGAGGGAAAAAAGGCTTATGACTTTTTTTAAACACCTCTCTGATGTTAGTGTGACGTAACAAGGCCTCATTTGGGCTGGTCATGTGACTCAAAACATCTTGCGTACTTGCATACTTGTGCTTTGAAAGCTTGATACTGGGTCAAGTGGTTTGCAGCTTAACATGACTATGGTCACTAGAGCTGCAACGATTAATCAATTACTTGTCAACTATTAAATAAATTGCCAGCTATTTTGATCATTGATAAATCATTTTGAATCATTTTTAAGAAAAAAAAAAATCCAAATTCTCAGATTCCAGCTTTTTTTCTGGTTTCTTTAGTCCTCTATGACAGTAAACTGAATATCTTTTGGTTGTGGATAAAATAAGACATTTGAGGAAGTCATCTTGGACTTTGGGAAACATTGATATGCATTTTTCACCATTTTCTGATATTTAATAGACCAAACAACTAATCCATTAATTGACAGATTAATGGATAATGAAAGTAATTTTTAGTTGCAGCCCTAATTTTCACCTTGAATCCCCTTGATTGTATCCAAAGCATGCAATAATGTTTAAATGAGAGACACCTGTTGATAAAACAGACTTTGGTTGTCTGACCTGACCTGTTGCATCGTCACAGTTCCCACTGCAGTACAGTCGCTGTCAGATGACCTGTTGAAGTACTACCAGCAGATCACGCGGGCCATCCTGGGAGAAGACCCCCACCTCATGAAGGTAAACTGGCAGGCTGAATACAGGCCAGCGTGCTGTGTGGCTGCATGGTGTGTGTGTTAACATCTGTGCTGTGTGTGTGTGTGTATCTCAGGTGGCTCTGCTGGACCTCCAGTCCAACTCCAAAATCGCTGCGCTGCTGCCATACTTTGTTTACGTCATCAGCGGGGTAGGCTACCCACACATCACATCTTCTACAACATGCAAAACATTTCCCATTTATTCACTTTTACATGGAAAATGTGCAAATATCGTGTTTTCAGATTTCACAGTTACATTTTAAAGATATTCCTTATAATCCTTGAATGTCTTCAATTAGAAAATCAGCCTTCTTTACTAGTGGATTTTTACTTTCACACACCACACATCTGGTTGCATTTCATCCCTGTGTTGTTTCTGTCCAGGTGAAGTCAGTCAGCCACGACCTGGAGCAGCTCAACAGACTCCTCCACATGGTGAAGAGCCTGGTCCAGAACCCCTACCTGTACCTGGGCTCGTACGTGCGTAGCCTGGTCTCTAGTGTCATGTACTGCATCCTGGAGCCTCTGGCAGCCTCCATCAACCCGCTCAACGACCACTGGACCCTCCGAGACTACGCAGCCCTGCTACTCAGCCACATCTTCTGGTGAGCGCCGCACACACACACACACACACACACACACACACACACACACACACACACAGCTGCTCAGACACAGAGTTTAGAATCAGATGGACGACACTAATGTTGTGTTCGTTTTGACAAATAGGGTTTATTATTTCATTGAAACACCAAAGAATAAAAAACTTTAGGATTAAATGAGCAGATATTTTACAACACATGCATATTCATTTTGGATGAAGTTTATTTGAGTTCTGACTTCTTCCTAGGACTCATGGTGATCTGGTGAGTGGTCTCTACCACCAGATCCTGCTGTCCCTGCAGAAGGTTCTGTCGGACCCTGTGAGACCTCTCTGCTCCCACTATGGAGCTGTGGTGGGCCTTCATGCTCTGGGATGGAAGGTATGTTCTCACCACCGCCTCTGAATTCATTCATGTTATCAGCTGAAACCTAAAGGTGAGCATCAGTGTACGTTTTGTGCGTGAGACACATTCAGAAAGAACTCCTCACATATTCCATATTTGCACAACTTAATCATCATAAAGGATTGAATTTCTTTACAGTCAGAGGCTATTTCTGCAAAATCCAACATGAAATATTTAGTATGTTTGGAAACCTTAACATGTTTTTTTTTCCTGTTATGTCTTCTGTACGCCATCATATGTTCTTGTATTTTCTGCTCGTTTAAATGCACTCCTATCACTTCTCCTTGATAATCTTTGCATTAACCTGTGTGTGTGTGTGTGTGTGTGTGTGTGTGTGTGTGTGTGTGTGTCTTGACAGGCTGTCGAGAGAGTGCTCTTCCCACACCTTCCTGCCTACTGGGCCAACCTGCAGGCTGTGCTGGATGACTACTCTGTTTCCAACGCGCAGGTCAAAGCAGATGGACACAAAGTCTATGGAGCTATCCTGGTCAGTACGGCGGTCACATAGAGTCCTTTCACACAGCGATCCACTGCAAGACAAACACTGTTTTTCTTCATTTTGGCAACATTCAGACTGGTAGTCACTGTTCTGGTGCTTTGCAGAGATGGTTTATTTATTTTCTAGTACCATCTCCCTCCCTATCTCATTCAAAATGTCTCACTCCCCATGCAGATGGAAAGTAAAAATTTGAAAAACTGGAGCTGAATTGAAGGACTATTTCATGGTTTCCATTAGGAGTTTAGTAGCAAAATACCATTTTATTTATGTGAAAATGCAGTTAATACTGAACAACAGCCAGCTGGGAGCTGAAGGTTCTCTACACTATACTTTGATAAGAAAGAGAGAAGATGGGTTAAACATTAGATGACATTGCTTCAAGGGAGTTTATACTCACAGATTAGCTATATTTGAAAGGCATTACCACTAGTGGGACTAAAAAAAAGTTTGTGTTCAGGGTGGCACTGGAAAAATGGTCATCTTTGGGGATCATGAATATTCCGAGCACAATTCACAGAAATTTGGTCAACAGCTGCTGACCAAAGCAAACAGTCAGTCAGCTGTACAGAGTGTAAAGAGGTTGTGCTGTGTGTCCCGCAGGTGGCAGTGGAGCGCCTGCTGAAGATGAAGGCCCTGTCTCTGTCTCAGCAAGCAGAAGGAGGCTCCAGCGGTCAGCCGGGCTCCACGGCGGGCGCTATGGGTTACAGGGTGAGCTCCCCCGGCCTCAGCCCACCTCCAGAGCCTCTATCAGAGGCCGCCCTGGGAATCGCCAGCCACCTTCAGGCCGGTGGAGCCGGCTGCCCGTGGGAGGAGTGGACCCCCGTCCCTCTCCCCGCCATGTACTGTGAGCTCTACTCCTTCTTTGGAGACAGCCTGGCTGTCAGGTTTAGTACAGGACCCGGGTTTGGCAGCTACCCTCCCTGCACCCTGTCACAGCTCGGCGATGCCAGGAAGGAACCCGCCGGACCGGCTTCTAACCCCGACACCACCCGTAAGATGCCACAGCTGACAGCAAACCTCAACATCAGCCCGAGGCAGGATGGGAGTCCACGCACTGATCCGCCTCCACCCAGCCTGGCAGCAACGGGATCAGGAAGGTAGACCATGAACTCGCTGGTGTTTTTTTTTTTTTTTTTTGTTCTTAAAAACTAAACCATCAGGTTAATGTTTGCAGTGTCGCTGACTCTCTTTTCTCCATCAGGTCTCTGGCTCGCTCCTCTTCATCCTCTATGCAGCGCTCCAGATCCTCCTCTTCACGTTCAGGCCAGCGCTCGGCAGGTCTGTCTCGTGACGTTTTCCCTAAAGCTCGCTTCACCTCTCCTCAAACAGGACCTACGGCTTTCTCCTTCCTCATTGGCGGGAGACAAATGGGCCGCCGCTGCCAAGGCCGCCGCCCCTTCCAGACCACTTTTGCCCCGACTACACCTCTCCCTGCCATCCCACCACGTGCCTACGCCCATAAACTATCTGTCATTGGCAGGGTGAGCAAACCTGTACGCCGCTGGGCATGTTCCCACTACTCCCTCCATCTCCCTCTCTAGAAGAGAGTCTCAGGCACAAGAGGTGGGCTTTAGACTGCAGTGCTACAAAGTAGGCTTTCACTGCTACAGACATTTACAGGCACGTATTCATATTTTCAGCTTAGACTGTTGATATATTGCAAGGATTTTCAGTTTTTAATGGTTGAAACAAACAAAAACAACAAAGGCCTGATCAGTTCACATTGTGATAAACTCCTCTGTGTAGAATAAAAAATCGATATATTTTTTTACAGACAATGTGGTACACGGTAGTGTATGCCCCCAATAGTCCAACATATTCAACCTGGGGACATTCATGTTCACCAGAAATGTCTCATTTTTCTATGATCACAATCATTTGAAAGATGCTGTTATCATATTAAAACGAACACACACATAGAGGCTCTAATATAAAGTGACACTTGTGTTTAAAATACTTTTGTGTACAAGAGGCAACTAAAACACATCACATCTAGTTTTGAGATGCTCTGGGATGTTGATCTCTCTCAGACATTAAAGGGGACCTATTATGCTTTTCATTATTTTCTGTCATATAAATATTAGAATGTCGGATGTTCATGTTAAAAGCGGCCGTGTCAAATAATGAGGTAAACATATGTAGAAGTAATCCCTGTGGGCAAATAGCACTGGTTTCACACTGCTCTGAATGCTCGGTTTCCAACGTTTTTTTTTCTTTTAGCCCGAGCCAACGTCGGCTTGTGACAGGTTTCCTTATATGGTCATCTGCTCCACGCACAGCGTACAAGTTCACTCCTCTGTTCACATTTCACTTACTGTTTGTTCTTCACAATAAAAGTTTCCCTTGATTTAGTCATTTAAAAGCTTTTAATATGAAGCAATAAATCAGGAAATGTAGGATTTGCATCAGCGGTAACTTAACATGACTCTGATACATTCGGAATGCCTGCCAGTCAGATCAGAGACAGGAGCTAAGACTGCTTGTTAGAGACAGTGGCTGAACTGAGGGGCTGCAGAAAAGGGCCAGTATAAAATAAACAAGGAGTTTTTTTGAACTGTGAATCATGCAAAGCTACTCTAGTGGAGTCCAAAAATAAAAAAAATATAGAGCTGTAAATGAGCATAATAGGTCCCCTTTAAAGTTGAGACTAAATTTTGTCGTATCCCCTGCACACCCAGTCCTACTCCTGCCTCAAACATCAATTTAAGCAATAAAATGATAATAATACTAATATTGAAATACCACTTAGAGTTGCAAAACACTCATTTACATTCATATTTAATCATTTAGTGCAGAAAATGGTGAAAAATGCCCATCGCAACGGTCATATTGAAACAGTTAAATTTACAGTCCAAAACCCAAACATGTTGACTTCACTATGATGTGAACTGTGAAAAGCAGCAAATACTCATATATGATATTTGCTACTTGGCAATTATACATATTTGGCATGTTTTATTTGTTTACTGTCAAAAGTGACAATTTTCTGTCGATCATTAGTCATATAATCGTTTGAGCACTAGACTCATAATTAGCTTAGAGGCTTTCTCAACTGTTGTAATATTTTGGTGAATTCTACAGTGGATGAATATGTAATGAGAGGTGAACCATACTGACTGTTAAGATCAACACTGGCCTTATATATATATATATATATAGCAACACAGTTGTTATGAAGAGGATCCCACACACAGGAGACAGCTGATGTCAGAGGAGAAGAAAATGAGAAGAGAGGTGATGGAAGGATTATTTCTCTCTCAGCTCTGAGACTGAATACCTGCAGAGGTCGGTGTTTACTTCTTCTGTATATGTGTAAGAAAGTTTGATGTCTTGTACATAGCTGATGTTTTCCAAAAAATAAAGATCTCACTGTTGTAGCTTTTTCCTACTTTTATTGCAATTAATTCATAATTCAGTACACCCACAAAATGTCCAGTATATTTTCATGCCCTTGCCATTATTTTTTATACACCCGGTGATATGTGTAAGTTTGGGCACCCCTTGACAAATCTTCCTCTTTCTCTAGGATGGGTGCCCAAACTTTTGCACATGCCACAATGATGTTTTTATTTTTTTCAATTTATAACATAAAAAATAAGTATGCATTAATGTTTGCTGAAAATATTGTTTTATGTTCCACATCCTAGAGAGACTGTGTTTACATCTTTTCAATTAAAAAATCACCAAAATATATTATTTATCAAGGGGTGCCCAAATTTTTGCATACAATTGTATTTGTTTTCACAAGATCTGCCTCTGTCCTTTAGTAAAATGATTTTGTTAGGCTGAGTTTAAGTCATTTCATAAGTTAATTGATGGCCTCATATCTCATCCACTAAAACCAACATCTTTATACAAGAGAGACGATGAGCACTGATGAGATTTCCTGTATCATTACTTTCCATATTTGAACTGATGGACTTTATGGTTTTAGCCATTTCCTAGTCATTTGCTTCAGGGCTCGTGGTTCGTTTCCTGCATTAGCTCTGGTGGTGATTTTCTAAGAATATATATTGGGGTTATTGTTTTTTCATTTTGTAAAAACTCATGATACCCGCTATGACTGAATGTCCAATTTTAAAATGGGACAAAAAAAGAAAATGTGCGAGTGATTTACCTTTGTCTCACCACATTTTCTCCGTCCTCTGATTTCATTGATATGTTAATTTTAGAATGTACATTTGGAGTTATAAAAAAATCTTCTATATAATTTCCATGCAAATCCTCTCTAATATTTAGACTTTGTTTTTCTGTAGACTTGCTTCCATTCTTCTTCATTCAGCTGATCTTTTCCAGAATTCCATTATAGTTGAATTTTTTAAAAAACAAACTATAAATGAAATGCCCCCTTTAATTAGCTTTCTGATTTAAAAATAAAAAATCATAACAAGCTAATCAAAAATACTCTGTCAAACATATATTTAACAGTTTTTTGAGTTAAAAAAAGGCCTGACTGACCCAGTATCACTGTGACTGGTTCTGTGTCTGTGACTTGCTCTACCTTTCTAAATATTTAAAAGCTGCCCAGCTCTTAGTGTCTGGTTGCAGTCTGCTCACTAACACAGCAGCCAGAACCAACAATGGCCCAGCTCATGTCTTCACTGGGGCTGTTGTGCCAGATCAATGCGTTTACCTTCCTGCTTCTCAGCTACATCCTCTTTGTCGTGCTGGGAGGTCTGGTGTTCACAGCGGTGGAGATGCCGGTGGAGAAGGAGCTGAAAGTGGAGGTGGAGGAGCTGCGTCGCCTCTTCCTGCAGGAGAACCCCTGCGTGCGGGAGCGCAGGCTGAGTGAGCTGCTGGAGAAAGTTCTCTCTGCTCACCAGAGTGATGTAGCCGTTCTGAAGGCTGATGCTGACGAGAGCGACTATGACTTCACCTCGTCGCTCTACTTTGTGATTGTTACTCTGACCACCATGGGTGAGATACAGTGCAGAAATGTCTAAATGAATGAAACAGGGCTGCATATAACCATTACTTTCATCATCAGTTAATCTGTCATTATTTTCCAGATTCACTGATTTATTGTTTTTGTCTAGAAAACGCCAGAAAATTGTGATAATGTTAATCACACTTTACCAGAACTCAAGGCTACGTCTGATCAACAGTCCAAAAACTTAGATGTACAAAGATACAAAATAGAAAACCATTAAGTATATTGTATGTGGCCTTAGTTCTCTTTGGTAAAACGGTAGTTGATAAGAGTAAATAAAACTTTAAACATTTTCACCCCAACGTCTGTTAGCAGTGGTGGAAAGTAACTAAGAAACTCAAGCACTGCACTTAAAGGATGTTTGTGGATGTGGTTAGCCTAGCTTAGCATAAAGACTGGAAACAGAGGGAAACAGCTAGCCTGACTCTGTCCAAAGTTCAGAAATACACCTACAACACCTGTAAAGCTCGCTGATTAAAATGTTAGTTTAGTGCATTTGTAGGGGACTGTCATGTGTTTGTCAAACTCCTCAGTGGTTCCACGTCCTCCTGCAGACCTCTTCCTCTCTTCTTCCTCAGGTTCTGACTCTTACACTCCCAAATCAGATGAAGCCAAGCTCTTCTGTATCTTCTACTGCACCCTGGGGATCCCCCTCACCCTGTTCCTCCTCACCCTCCTCTCCAACCTCCTCCTCCCCGTCCTCACCGATGCCCCTGTGCACCATCTACACACTCACTGGGCCCTGCCCTACACCCGGGCCACCATCATCCACGCCACCCTCCTCTCAGTGCTGGTCGTATCCCTCCTTTTCCTTCTCCCCGCTCTCCTGGTGTGTGTGGTGGAGCCGGAGTGGAGCTTCCTGGACGCTCTCTTCTTCTGCTTTCTCATCCTGAGCACCGTCGGTCAGGGAGGAAACTCTGTGGGGAGAAGCTGGAGCCCAGCGGCCAAGGAGACACTCAATCTCCTCACCACATGTAAGTGGAATGATGTCAGTAACTAGTGATGCAGGTGTATGTGCCTAGACAGCCTTTATAGTATGCATGATATTATGTTTATTATACTGTTATAATGGAAGTAACACACTGAACAGAGATATTTCAGTTCAAGGCTTTGTGAAGTGAGTTAAAAGAAGGCAACAGCATTCACCTGATCTCTTGAGAAATGTTTACTTCTAAATTTAATTCAATTAGAAAGAAATGCAGAAACTAGTGACATTTTCCCAACATATAGAGGATGGTGAAAAGTAAATAGACCAGCATGTACTTATGTTTAAAAAGAAAAGCTGTGTTTTTAGAGAGAGAATGGAAGAAATCAGGTCATAGAGGGATCTCCCACTGGGACAGGTGATTGTGCTGTGGTTGTGGGGGAAGTTTCCCAGACAACCAGAGGGACTATTCATCTATGTCCCAATTCAAGGGCTGGATCCTCTGAATAATGGTACCTTTTCTATTTTTTTTTTCTCTGATGCCCTGTGATTACCAATAAATCCAAGCTGGTGTTTATGTTTGACTTTAAGGCTGCATTGTCTTTTTTATATTAACAATGAATTAAATTCCTATGTGTGATATGAAAGGTGTCACTCATACTGGTAAACCTGAAAAAAATTATCACCGACTCTGCAGTTCCCCTCAACTCTGTGGCACTTTTTTAGCCTCTTTTAGCTCATTGTTTTGGCTTTACAGCCCACAGTGTTGTGGTTCACTTCACAACTACTACCCTTGTTTCCAGCAGGAGCAGCATCTGTTTTCTGATAAACCCAATACCTGCTCAGCACCAAACAGCAGACAGACACAGTTAGAGACTAGGTGATGAACACAGAGGAGTGTTTAGCAGCTGAAGAGACAGATATATATAACCGATCGTTAAAATGAGAGTGAATATTGGACTCACATTCATCAGGTGGATACAAGCATGACTCCAAATGAATGCTAATGTCGCTCTGTGTCTGCTGGATGTATAAATAGGCAACTGTTTGCTAACATGTTCACTGGAACACCTTTTACAATATAAGGCCATAATATGTCTGATGTGTGTGGATGTTTTGCTTGTTGTGGAGGCCTGACCTAGTGTGGCAACAAACATATTAATGCAGCTTTAACAGAGAAATCACAGCTAAGACTTTTTTTAGCTTCATGTTATCATTTAGATGTGACAGGACTGTAAGACAGAAACATTACCACAAATGAGACTCAAGTGAATTACATGAAAGTCCGGATTTTAGTAAACTTCCCCCTACACAACCCACCAAGCTAAGACAGTTGTGACAAAAAAGCTACTGTTTTCACATAATTTTATATATTAATTTAAAGGAGTATTGCACTTATATACTGCAACACTGTCAGATGCATGATGGACAGTTTCTACACATTCTTCTTCCTTGTCAAAACCTGGTACAGTTTGGCTGGAGATTGTGGTGTGTTATGCTAGTAGCGGCTAATGTAGCCTGGAGCTGCTAGCCTCCAGCAGAGATGAGGAGCTACAGAGGTCTGCTAACCTCACTTCTTTCTAACTCCACACTCCCGGATTTGTTTCGTTTTCAAACTTGTAGTCTTCAGCCCCAGCCGACGCTGCTTTATATTACTTTTTTATATATATGTAGTAGTCGTCCCCAACACCTGGAGCACACACTGATGTTAAAAATCAATTGACTTCCCCTTTAACTGTTTAAATATATATTTTGTAAATTTTCCGTGATATTGAGACTAAATTACATCTTGTTAATACCAGAATCACCAAACCATACCAAATCTTGTCCTCCTCTCTCCACAGGTTACCTGCTGGTGGGCCTGGTGGTGCTCATCACCTTCAAGGAGACTCTCCTGCAGGTTCCCCAGGTCCGTGCGGTGATCAGGCTCTTCGCTGGTGTGCAGTATGCAGAGCTGGAAGGTGTCAATCTCAACGAACTGACACTGAGCGAAGAAAATTGTGAAGAGGAGCCTCAGTACTTCTCGTCCATCTGTACCATCTCCTCCACTCCCTTAGAACTGATGACCCCTTGTTCAGACCCCCAGAGATCCACACCCTCAACTCTCCAAACCACCTGAGATGCACAACTGGACACCAACCTGTCCACAACACCTCCACAACCCGACTCTTACATGTTTGAATATTCAAATACTTAATGCACTGCACTTCAATATTATCACATTCCTCTGGAGTAAGCTGTGAAGTTCAGTCATAATTCAAGTTCAGTTCCAGTAAAGCTGTACAGCTGCAAGACTGAAATGTTTCCTATTCACGATGTCCATATTTAGTCTTTAAACATCATGATGGAGCTCATGAGTGCAACACAATGATATAAGCAGCTGGGCTTGGAAATATTTAACCAGCACAGTTTAACTATAACATACAGTATGAGATAAACAACATTCACTCACAGTAAAATGAGACTAAACTGTTTAATAGCACACAAGAACACTGAATTGATTATCTGTACTGTGCAGGCTATTGGAAAGTCTTAAAAAGCACTGAATTAGCTTCCTCAAAAAGGCCTTAAAAAGGTATTAAAAAAGGATTTTTCTTGATGTTTAATATTTTCTCTTGCCTGTCGTAGGCAGCGATAGTTATAAAATGTTTTGATCTGATTACAGGCTGTCAGGAGAGGCTACACACCTATAAACTGAAAGTGGGATTGTTTCAGCAGTGGATTGTGCTGCAGCAAGTTATTTCCTCCTTTTGTGTGGAGTCATACCTGCAGCAAACACTGACATTATTATATTAATAGGAATTCTTGTTATATACAGTACTGCTGGGATGTAGAAGTACTGAAAAACATGTGATATAATACTAAATATATGTAGGCCATATAGTCCTACTGGTTTTCCATCATACTTTCATTCTTTGGATGGTATGATGGTGAAACATGGTAAATAACATTTTATGTGGTATTAACAGTCTTTAAAAGTCTTAAATTTAACTTGGTGAACCTGTAGAAATCCCTGCTGGGAAACTTTGAGGCGAGGTAACCTTTATTTTTCTGTTTTGCTGTACCCAAAGTATGTTTTCTTTTTTTCCTACAGCACACAAAAGTGCTTAAAACAACCTAAATGTGTCTCAAGTATCTTAAGTCAGTTGTGCTGCTATAGTTATGACATGTAACTTTAAGGAACTGGAAGTACTTTAACCTAACCTAAGAAAAATGTGTACACGTCCTGCTTCCTATGTGACACAATTAAGTCATTAAACTTGATAACTAGATGCTATTTATAATTATTTATTTAAACATGGAACCAACTCTGATAGTTGTGATATAGGCCACTCCTTTTTTTAACACTGACCTTGCCCGTTGCTCATGGTTTAACCACTGAAAGTAACTCCAGATGTTGTAGGTTAAACTAGATGAACATGTAATGTACATAAGTGACCACAAGGTGTCACAACTAATTACAGCAGCGCTACAGTGCAGGTCTGGGGGGGGGGGGGGGGGGGGGGGGACAGACAGCATGGTTTGACACCAACCATCACTAGATTATTTTATATGATATCAATGTGTATAAATGGCAGGTTAAAGCTCCTGAATGTCTTTCACACTGTATCTCACTGTCAGTCTGAGTGTGGTTTGTACAGATAAGAAGAGGTGTGGAATATCCCTGCAAATACAGAGCCTCACCCTAAAGAGCCTTATCAGACAACTTTCTTTATTTATATTAAATCTATTTAATTACATTATTTAAATAATGTGACATAACAAAAAAAGGTGGCACAAACTGAACCAACATAGATATAACTAAATGTACAGACAAGAAAAGAAAGCAGACACAGTGATGCAAAACAATTGTTAGATCAGTAAAGATTGGTGGGAGTGATACTTGTGTCAATTGGAAAGAATGTATGGGTATGTATGGGCACAGGGAGGAAAAAGGACAGAAAGAGAAAGAATGAGAAAGTAGAGTAAAAACGAGAGAGGGAGAGAGAAAGAAAAACAAGAATGGAGAAAAAAAAGAAATATTCATACATGTACATGTATGCATGCATTTATATTGGCAGGCAGCAAAGACCAGTGCAGCTTGGAAGGACTAGTAAGGTCCTCAGGCTGTTTTCTTTTTTGTTTCTTTCTCTCTCTCTCTCTCTCTCTCTCTCTCTCTCTCTCTCTCTCTCTCTCTCTCTCTCTCTCTCTCTCTCTCTCTCTCTCTATTGTTGTGTCCTTGCATTGGGCTATGCTCTGACCCCTGGGAGGGGGCTGGTCCCAACTTTCCACAGTGGACTTCCCCCAGACCATCGTGGAGGAAGCCTGTCCGCTGTGAGTAATGACTTATGTATCTATTTAGTTATTTTCATTATTGTTACTATTTTTCTTTCCCTCTTTCTCAGTTTTAAAAACTCATGATTGGACTCTAATGTTACTCCAAACATTAGAGTGCAACTCGATAATGTTGGAGAGCAGTGAGATGATCAGACAGGTTGCAAACAAACACTCAAGTTAGCCAAATGTATTTGGAAAAGAAAATGAAGGTGAATGTTAAAAATGTTACCCAAACTGTTCAAATCTGACCTAATATACTTACCGTAGTTTTGCCCACCATTTTCCTGTGAAATAATTGATAATTAGCAGCATATCAGATGTGCTTACTTATGGTTTTACCTCCAAGTAAGTTGTACTTACCTTGGTAAGTACAATGTTTTCATAACAGATAAAAATGTGGGGGGAAAAGTTTTGAGTTGATATTTGATGTATTGACATCACTCACACTCCATAGATTCTGTGTTTGGGGACAGTACATTCGGAGTGAATGCCCCTTTAATTAACCATCTAAATGAAGGTGCAGACTGCTTTACTTGGAACATGAACAGAGGCTTGTTTTGTCTTCTTCTACTATGGCTGTGTTTGTACAAGGCACAGAGGACTATGGAAGGAGCCGCCATGAAACTGAGCTTGTGACCAGCACTGCCAGCTCTTGTCCCTGCCATGCAACACACACACACACACACACACACACACACACACACACACACACACACACACACACACACTTTATGCAAAGATATGCTAAATGTGTCTTGAAGCATTAAATGTCAGTTACTTGTCAGCGTTTAAAAAATGTGAAAACCCAAAGTAAAAGTAACAAACACTAAAACTGTTACTTAAGCAACAGTAGTAGGTGTTTACATGACAACAAAGCTACATATCATGGTCAGAAAGCAGGAAATCTTGGCATATAATTTGTTTTGCTGGTGTGTTTTCAGCTGAGTCACTGGTGAGTGCCTTCTTTGTCTTCTTCCTCCAGTCATCAGTTTACAACACTGCGGTACAGCAGAGACACAGACATGACTGATGGTCATGACAGCCTTGTGATGGCTGGTCACTTGACACATGAGCCTGCTCAGAGCTCAGTCGAACACTGTGTTAAATACCACAGCCAACAGTTGTCCTCAGAGCTGCCTCCAAGACTACATCTAACACAAAGAATCAAAGCGTTTGCTTACCAGGTCACATAATCAAACAGCAGTTGTCTCAAGGGAAGTGAACTGTTGCTTAAAGCTGCTGGACACAACTAACCCAAACACAATAACTGTCACTGTTAGCCTCCAGCTGCTGCGACTGCTATTACTATTGATGCTAACTTTAAAGCTGCACTACTCAATATTTTTATATGAGCAATGGATCAAATGACTGTGTGTAATGTCAAAGGTGCAACTTGCAGTTTATTGTTAAAAGAAAAAAAAATAAACCAGCAATATTTGTGTATGACAAGGACAATATAGTTAATGAATGGTTAAAGTTAGGCAAATAAAATAAATGAAGCTGTACTAATCAATACATTTAATATTAATGATAGATCAAATGACTGTATTGATTGTGAAATGGGTCACAAATAATGACTAACTCACAGAGAATTATCACCAACTCTGCACTTCCTCTCTGTTATACAGAGACTTATAGCTTCGTTTAGTTATTTATAGCTTCTTTTAGCTGATTGTTTTGGTTTTGCATGCCACAGCTTCACTGTTTCAGTTTCACCTTACTGTTTTCTGCTTTACTGTTCTCAGCACTCAACCTAGTGTCTAACTGCAGCAGGCAGCTGTTCTCAGTGAAAAGCAGGTTTATTTATTTATTTATTTATTTATTTATTTATTTAGTAGCTAAAGAGCCATATGTTTTACTGAGGCACTGGTGGAGACAAGAGCTGAGTAAAAAAGGAGAGTAAATATTGGACTCGTATCCATCCAAAAGACAGCTAATGATGATATTACTTGCCTGCTGGATGTGTAAACAGGCAAGAGTTTCTTGTTGCACATTTACCATATCAAGTTTTAGAGGCCACAATTTATCAAATACACACGATTTTTAGCTTATTGTGATCTTCTGACACCAAGTAGCCAAATAATGTATGCTATTCTATAGGCATATCACTCCATAGTATAGTCAAAGGTCATACATGCGACTGTACTGTTGCATCATGGCTGCAGGGATGGTGTTCTGTGACCTTATTAATATGGTGGCCTATGCTCTTGCTGCCTGTCATCTGCTCTGCTTCTGACAGACAGCAAACAGGTGTTTGGCTTAACCAGGCTATATTTACAAAGGTCATATATAAAACTGTGGGGTATGATGCCTGCAGGGATCTGATTACTCCACCAGTGGTAAACTTCAAGCACATGTTCTTCCTTACCTAGAAAGAATCTGATGTGTCATGTTCATTTAAAGAAAATATTTTATTCTCTCAGGTGGTATAATGAGCTCTTATAGAACAGCAGAGTTTGAAATTGCAGTTGTACTGTAATTGTTGTAATCAATTTCTGATTATTTAAAAAATATCAATAATTAATTTGTTAACCTAACTGTAACTTGTAAATTTGATCTCCCTGCATGATGTGCTCAGGCACATCATTTCTATATTTATGTATCTATTTATTTGCCCCAAAACTGTAAAATTTTAAAATAATCAGAAGTAACAATTAAAAAAAAAATCAAAAGAAATTATTGAACATTTTAGGAAATTCATTTATTTGCTTTCTTTCTGAGAATGAGGTGAGAAGATGGAAATCAATCTCATGTCTGAATCTGTCACCCTGAGTCCTGTTAGCCGTGGTTGAAACTTTAAGGAATGCGGTTGGAAAATACACTCATTTTCTTTGTCTCCAAGAGTGAGGTGTTCAGATGGATACCACTCTAATGTCTATGTATGCAGAACAGAGCTAGAGTCAGGACATGGTTAGCCTAGCTTAGCATAAAGACTGGAAGCAGGGGGAAACAGCCAGCCTGACTCTTTCCACACTTTTAAAATACTCCTACCAACATCTCTAAAGCTCAACAATTAACATGTTGTGTCTCGTTTGTGTTCCCCTTGCCTCCCAGTCTTTATGCTTAGCTAGACTAACCACAATGCCAGCTCTGTACTTAACACAGAGACATGAGACTGATATCATCTTCTTATCTCACTTTCAAAAAAAAGCAAATAAGGGTATCTCCCAAAATATTGAACTATTTCCTTAAAAAACATAGAAAAACACACAAATCGGTGTGTTATAACTGAATGTACAGTCCCTCTCTGTATTATGAAGGCCGTGTACTGGATGTCCTCACCCTGCAAAAAAATATATTCAGCTTGTTTAGACACATGAACTTAAAGAGGCCTTATGTAGAATATGTCAGCACTGATTTTTACGTGTTATTGCAATGTTTGGTTCATTTTTGTCTTGTGTGTTGCAAAACTTTGTGACAGACCCATCTGTCCTGTCTGCAAAGCTTCCACTCACTATTTCATCTTGTCAACCACACAAAAGTGTCCCTTTGTTTGCCATCCTCAGCTCTCTGGGGCAAACAGTTGCTCTGCATGACATTCCCTCCTGTGTGTCCAGAGCCTTTGGTGGAATCTATTTTTTTTAAGTGAAATTGCAGATGGCTGAACTTTTGTATCACTTTTGTATGCACATATATGTAAAAAGCAAATACAAAAACCTAGGAAGAGGTGGAGAAAGACATGATTGCTCACTTGTATAAAATATATATAAAGTTAATTATTTAGGTTAAGGCATTCTGTAGAAAACCACTGTAATATTGATCAGTTATATAATGAATTACACTTCACTATATCAGAGGTGGACAACCTTGACTGGCCTGTATATTATTTTTAAACATAGATGACATGACTGGCCGTGAACGTTGGTCAAAAAACACTCAATCTCATTGCAATGCCCTGACCTCCAAAACAGGATACGCACCAACTGGTGGGTGGCCTGCAGACAGGAAGTTGATTGTTTAGGAGAGGGTTTACATCATAGTTACAACATACCATTAAAACCTTAAAAAGCTCATCAGACATATTATTGTGTTTTACAAATATATCAAGTGTATTCATTGAATTACAAAATTAGGCCTTCCTCTGATGCAAATCACACAAGCTTTGTAGTTCCTGAAATGTTGACATTCTGGAGGCACTTTGCTTCTCTGGTATGTGTGTAATTGAGGGTTATTTTTATTGACCAATAGCTTTCTATATGCAGGAAAACTCCTCTTTAATGTGACACCCTCCATTTTTTTCCAAATTAAGTGTTGTCACTGAACCAGAGGAACTAGGAAATGCAATTCCCGGAATAGTTTGTCAGATAAACATAACCTCACCACAGTAGATCATTGGCAAAACACCAACTTTAAAAAACTGTTATTCCCACATGTGGAGACTCCCCTCCGCTCTTCCTTCATTCTTGCTGTATTTTTACCCACCCAAATGCAGCTGTTTCCCAGTGTGCCTGCTGGGAGACTGGGAGGATCGAAGGACACTGACAGGGGAGGTTCAGTCCCATAATGGAAACACCAGGGACTGGCCTGGGACTTGGACCCATCTCTTAGCAACAGATGGAGACTAGGACAGCATGTACTGAGACCATGTGAGACTGCAAGTTTTTTTTATCAAATGTAATAACAAAACCATTCAAGGTCTGGTATCACACTAATGTACTAGCTATTGGTACCTTTGTTTCTTCCCCAGTGTTTTTGTCATGATTGATACTCTTTTCAATTGTATTCAGTTTGTATTTGCTACCCTTTGACTACTTGTCAGTTCAAAATTGTGTCCTACCTTTGGGGAGCCCAGTACCCTTGGAATTACATCCGTATTGGATGATTCCTCATGATGTACATTCAATGCCAACGCTCTGTACCAATGCAGGAAGTAGTGTGTCATTCATGTACAAAGGCAGAAAATAACGGTGTTGATTTAGGAGTGGTGGATGGCAGTATAGTGTGTCAGGGTATATCAAATCACCAACAACTCCTCCAAATTAAACAACCAAATAGGTTGTTTGACCTTGCACTCCAGAATGACCCATGGGAGCATTTTCTAATATGCTGCTTGTATTGGCAGTAATTGGCAGGACAACATAATTTGTCTGTGCTTTCCAAAACTGTTACAAATCACTGTTTAAAAATAATTATGTTTTATGGTATGACATTGCTGTGATTAAGGTCTGGTTAAGTTTAGGCACAAAAACCACTTGGTTTGGTTGCCCAGTGACAATGTTATTGTCTGGTGATGTGGTTGTATTATTATGCTGATGACACTCTGTTGTATGTTTCATTCAATCCCTTAAGTTTTTAAAGTCTGGACTTCCTACACTGCTGCCTTGCTACCATCAACTGGATGGCTTGTAACTTTTTTTTTATCCAAACCTCAACTTCAATCGTAACATTAAGATTCTTGTTCAGTCATCAAGCATATTGCCAAACTCTCCAAAAATCACGAAACACAGAGAAAATATCCCTTCAGTGCTAACTGGGTTAAAGTGGCTCTCTTATAACACCTAATTCTGCAAGACTTGCTGGAAACCAAATGTCTTTACAAATTCCACAGTCAATGCGACAAAGAGTGATTGTGCCTTTACTGTTGTAGGTCCAACACTGCAACAAACTCTCCCTCATTATCAGATCAGCTGAGTCTGTGCCACATTTTAGAAAGCTTTTAAAAACCCACCTGAACAAGCTCACATTTTTATGACTTAACTATTTATTTGGTTGAATTCTTTATATTTGATCATTCTTTGCAATTCTTGTTGTATTTCATGATATTTCAAGTATTTGTGTGTAGTTTATTTAGTAAAGAAAAATGTATTCACTGATTTATTGTTTGCAGACTCCAGACAGGGAGTGTCATGTGGCTTGACATTCATACAGCTTAGTTGTATACTACCACTGTTGCTGTGGAAATGAATGATTATTGTGTTGTTTGATAATATCAGCATATGTAGTGAGAAAAGCAGGGGACCCAGACAGCTTCCTTATGCAGCTGCTAAACAAAAGTCATATTTCTGGGATGCATGCTCTCTGAGACTAATGTAAACATTACTCCCTGTAATGTATTGAATGTGCGGGAACCAGATAAGAACACATTCAAGTCTCAAGACCATTATAAGAATACCGGTCAATTGTATCAAATGCTGAATTTAAGTAAAAAGAATTAATCGGTGTTAATTCTTACTTCAAACTAGAAAATCATCTGCTTTTTAAAAACAGTCCCCAGTAATCTCTTACCTGTTTTCATATGTATAATTGTTGTTAACTTTGTAAATTTTCCTTAGATAATGCTGTGTGAATTTGACCATATGACCTGTGTAAACTGATCACCATCCAAAATACTTCTAAATCTATTAATTAACTTCAATTAACAAATTTTGGAAATAACATGACTATAACTGATTACACTAGAAATAACAGAAAGGTTTCCAAAGGACATTTGGTTTCCCTCAGCTCCAGAGGTACTTCGCATCTTTAAGCTAATTATTTTGGTTCTAGGACTTTTTTTTCAGACTCATTGCTCTCATAATGCTGTCTCCAGCAGCAGCAGACAGCAGTTTTCAGTGAAAAAGCTCTGATAAACCTGTACACTACCAGCACCAGACGGCAGACAGACAAAGTTAGCAGGGAACGAATGGAGCATTAGCAGCTGCAAAGGAGTTGATGGAGACCAAACCAGAGCTAAAAGGAAAGTCAGTGTTGTCCACATTCATCAGGGTGACACAACCATGACTCCAAATGAATGCTAATAAATGCCTGTTGGATGTGTAAATAATGCATTGTATGCTTTTTACTATATGCTTTACCCATATCAACTTAATGAGGTGATAATATATCAGATGTTGTGTTTACAGCTTGTTGCCATCCCCCCTGTGCCCCCCCCCAAAAAACAAAAACAAAAACAAAAACAAAAAAACAATTAATGCAGGTTTTTTTCAAAGCGGATGCAAGCAGGTTAGTGGACTAGTTACTTATGGACTCCAATAAAAAATATCTCAAATCAGGTCATTTGGCAGGAGTATTATGTCAGTAAGTAAATATGATTTGCATCAGAGGAAGGCCTAGTTTTGTAATTCAATGAATACACTTGATATATTTGTAAAACACAATAATGACACTGTATGAAATCAAATGATCTTTGAATGCACTTTAATCAGAGTGTGAACAGAGTGTTTATGTGTATGTTCTCAGAGGCTACATCATATTCTCAGCTGCTCCATGTGTCAACGACAGATTATAAATAGACTCAGGGCTAAACTGGAAAAGTCCCTCCAGCTGAGGGGGACTCATAACAGGGAAAACTTTCCCCTGAGAGACAAACAGGTAATTTGCATTTTATATTCAGTCCTTGATAATATCCCTCAACACCGCTTCGTGAGAACTCACTCATCGTTTGGCTCCTCTTAGGCCTGCATTTGTTGTTTACTTCAATTATTTATGAGTATATATAAGCAAATGATGTCTGTGTAACCTAGCCCTAATGAAAAAACCCTGTAATATTCTCTTAGGGACTTACAGCGGCCTGTGGCTTTCAGCTAAGTAGCCTTACTGAAGATTATTGAATTTTATCTCCAATAGCATTAGGCTTGATATTGTTATAGTATTCTTGTACTGAGTTACAGTGCCCAGAGGTTCTCAACAGAGTCACTATCACTGCTGTATTACTGCCATCAGTTTTGGCTGTGAAATTTCTGTTGTATCTTTTTTATGTCTATTGTAGAATTACTGTTATTACTTCTATGCTTTGGTGACTTCAGCTAGAGCATCACATGTAACAACATCATATTATTAGATTACCCTGCAGAATATGAAGTCACTGTAGGTGTGACTTGTAAAGCATGCTATATTGCTTAATAATCATCCCTATTGCGTCAAACTAGCCGCAATAAACTATGGTGAAACAGGAAGTGAGGACCTTCAAAAGTGTAACTCGTCCAATCTTTCACTTTTGACGATATGTTTCTCATTAATATAGTTTTCAAATGAAATAACTGTGATTGTAATTTCTAATTTCATTCTACAGCCAATAAGATATGTATGGCGGTTACTTCAAGTTGCTTCCGTTATTTTGGGCTCTGTATCTTTAAATTTACAATCTAAATAGACCTTATAAACGTAAAACTTCAGCATTTCTCTCCAGCATTTTGTTTCATGGAAGTATAAATATTCATGTAGGTAAATTAAATTTAACACATCCAAAATATTTATAGACTGAACCGGCTGACTTCCCGTTGCCTCCCCACACATGAATGTTATAAAAACAATCTAATGATACGTCTCTTCTAGACTTTCCAAATTTCATTGGACCTGATGGATCAAAGTCATGTCGGGGCTGTTTGTGACGAGACGAGGGATTTATTTGAAAGTGAAAGTCTTGCGTCTTCCGGTATATCGTGGTGAACTTGACGCCACCTCTGACTAGAGGCGTGTGTTTGTTTTGCAGGCTGCGTGAGGAGGACTATGAGGGTGGAGACGCTGAAAAGTCGGCTCATACATTGCCAGAGAGGAGCTGTCAGCGGAGCAGGTGGAGCTCTTCAGTCCACTTCCACCGGTGAGGTCCCAGCGGAGGGACAGGAGCGAGGATACATATTTCCTTCATATTAATGTCGGTTCACCGCGTCTGTGAGATTTGACAAGCCCGACCATGACTTCGGTATGGAAGCGGCTCCAGCGGGTCGGAAAGAAAGCGTCCAAGTTCCAGTTTGCTGCTTCCTTTCAAGAACTGATGATAGAATGCACAAATAAATGGTAAGTAACACTAATAACTAGCTAATATAGTGGATAGCTGTTGCCTGTCCTTTGGCAGTGCCATCCTAATGTGCTCTATCCTAGTAAAAGGGACTGACAGCCTTATCTTTTACGGCAAGAGAATAATGCCAAACTCCATTTAGAAATATTAACATTTTTTTCTTCATGTACGCCACAGAAAAAACGCTGCATTGAGGGATCACTTTGACCGTGTTCAGCATATCTAGGTCAATAAAGTTTGAGCTATTATCGGTTCTTTGTTATTCCATCATAATTACTATTCGCCACCATACACAAATGGGCGGAAGCGAACACCATAAATATTTTCTAAAAGTTGGGTGTTTTGAAATGAAGTGCTGTTAAGTCAAACAAGTCAGTTTTATTTATATAGCGCCAACTCATAACAGAAGTTATCTCAGGGTATTTTTCAAATAGAGCAGGTCTAGACCGAACTCTTTAATTTACAGACCCAACATTCCTCCATGAGCAGCACTTGGTGACAGCAGCAAGGAAAAAACTCCCCTTTAACGGGAAGAAACCGCGAGCAGAACCGGGCTCTAGGTGGGCGGCCATCTGCCTTGACCCGGTTGGGTAGAAGAAGGGGAGAGGGAGAGAGGGGGGGGCGACAGGATCTTGCTAGTCAGAGGACAATGTTTCATCTGCAATTTAACTTCTTATGTTCACTATTGAGCCTGATATGTAATTTTTTAAAAATCAAAATATGGTGACAAGGCTTGATAATGAGTGATGTGTATTTCTGCGGTGAGGGCACGCCCCATCACTTCCGCGTCTGCTTTTTGATATTGAGCATTATGTAGCTGATATGGCATCCTGCAGTCATGCTGAAAGCTAACCTGGTTGTAGGAAAGAGTGATAATCTCTGGTAGTGACAGGTGAAGGATGGATGTGTTCATTCACACCATCAGCACCACCAGGTCTGTATCCAACACTGCCCCCCCCCCAACCCTCTAAAGACACCTCTGTTCAGTAATGGCAGGATTAACCTGTTAGGGGACCCTGGGGCAAAACTTTTTGTTTTGTACCCCGCAGTTGTCCTATTCTGGGGTACTACTCAATTTATTTATTTTTTTATGTGATTAAACAGATGTATGCACCATGAGCACAGTAGAAACTAAAATAAAATTAAAACTAGATTTTGACACTGGGCCCCTTTAACTACCTTTAGTGGTACAAAAAAACAAAATTGCAATTAATCAAAGCAGGTACAATTAACTGACACACAGTGAACCTAGGGCTCTTAGAGGAACTGAGGCAGTTACCCGCCTTGCCGAAATGGTAATCCAATGGTGCTTATTAATCGATTAATGAAAACTAATTAGCAACAACTGTGATGTGATTAATTAATGAAAAAAAAAATCAGTTTCCAGCTTCTCCAGTGTGAGGATTTGCTACTTTTATATCATGTAAATTGAACATTCGGGGGTTTCTTGACTGGATTGGAGATGTCACTCATGGCTGGATTAACCTGACAGGAGGAACTGCAGGAAAAAAATTAGCTGCTGGGTCTCAGTTGACCACCATAAATATTTTATGACACTTTATAGACTAAAGAATGAATTGATGTGAAACTATTAATTGAACTAAACAAAATTAATCTATTAATTGCTGCAGCTGCACTGGCTACCATTTAAATTCTTTTGATACTGCTGATATACCTAACCCATACCTTAGTTTTGACAAGATACTAAAACTACACGTGTATTCATACCTTCTTTGATAAATATAAATCTGTTGCTTTTTTTTTTTATAAAACCTTTTTTTTTTTTTTAACAGAAGAAGCCAAAATTCTTCAATTGTAAAATGTTGTCTAATAAACAGAAGCAGCAGTAGAATAACTTTGCCTAAATAAAATCCAGTCTAAGGTATGTAATATAGGTCAGAATCCTTAATCAGCACTCACACCTGGTTATGTGCTCTGTTGTTGGTGTGGTTAGTCTGTGAGCTGTTAGTCTGACTGCCACAGTCTTGGCAGTGCAGGAGTTCCTTTAATTCCATTATCATTACTCATGGTGCAGTCAGCGTGTGTTTCTAATCCTCCAGCCCTGGCTTGCATATAGTGGCCTTGCTTCCTGTCATTTAGTTTATGTAATTCTCTAGAAGTGCTATACACACCAACCAGTATCAACATGTTTCTGTTCGTGGTAGATCCTGTCATAGAGTGAGTTTGTTCCCACTGTGTGAGAAATTATACACTTTGCTTGTTCTGTACTACAGTTATGATCTGAGGCTCAAAACAATATGATATGACACATTTAAATGAATGGGGAAGTGAGAGCAGACTGTAAATGTAAAATCAATAGAACAAAAATTTATGGTGCTGAAAGTGTGTGTGTTTTTAAATGGAATTTGGGCAGTCAGAGTTTCTTGCCAAAGTCAAATATCATGAGTGAAAGTGATAGAAGATTTTGAGTAAGTCAATACTATGATTTATTGAGAAAAGACTAAGAGGTTCTAAGTCAAAGAGGTTTTTAAGTTACTTTTTTTTCTAGGTTCCAGAGGTCATTTGGTGAATTGGGGTTTCTTGTTAAAAGAGTTTAATTTTATGTGGAGGCCCATTTATGCCAGGAAAAGAAAAAAAAGATGAAATGTGAAGACTGAACAAAATAAAAACACTCATGACAAGGGAAAATCATGAGAGAGACTTACTTATTTAAAATGTTGAGATTATCAGTCAAAATTACAATTTAAGTCATAATTATGACACAATTAGTCAGAATTTTGACTAACCGAGTCAAAATTACAGTTTGCAAAGATACATTTACAATAATAAGTCAAAACGATGAGGTACTATGTCAAAATGCTGACATTTGAAATAGGAACTCACTATTGCATATGTTTTCATAAATTTGGCTTAAAAAAGTTAAAAAACCTTACTTGGTATTTAATAGTAATAACTTCAATAATTTTGTTATTGACTTTTCTCATAATTTTGATTAAGGCATTTAATTTTAACTTAGTATCTAATAATTATGGCATAGTATGCCACAATCTTTACTTACAATGTTTTTTTATTTTTATCATTTCTAACTTTTAATCAGTTTTTTTTTCTCTAATTGGCAGAAAAGGGCTTCCATAATTTCACTATGATTGAATTTAAGAATATCCCAGAGGATATATTTCTGATCACAGGGATCTCTTTTACTGTGTTCCTGGGACTAAATGTGATCACACAGGGTTTAATGGTGTTAATGGTGTTGGTTTGTGTCCTCATACAGTGGTTGCAAAGCCAGAGAGTATTTCTTGAGTTACTTTGACATCTCTAACCAGACCAAATCCTACATGTTCACACTTGATGTAACATCATGTGATTCTGTGAAACCACAGAACACGCAGCAGCTGAGCCTGAACCCAAATATGAAGTGTGTCATTTTATCAGAGTGTGTAAATGACTGGCTGATGGTTGGACTGTTTGGCTATTATTATGTGTGGCGAGAATTAATCCCATGAATAAAGCATTCAAGAGACAGCAGTGAAACCAGGCTACCCTAACCTCCTAACCCTATACCATAGTGCTTCTACTTCTACTACTCTGCTACTACTGCACTACTCCTACAACTGCTGCTGCTACCACTACTACCAATACTAATATTGCCACTATTACCATCAGTAATACCACTGCTTTTAAAGCTACTACCAATACTGCTGCTGATACTACTACTCCTATTGCCGCTCCTACTACTACTATTCCTGCTTCTAGTATTGCTTCTGTATTTGCTACAACAAATATTGTAACTATTGCTGTTACTATTTGTATAATTAAAACTGCTACCACCAAACTGCAACCATTAATACTACCTCTAATACATGGACAGCTAACACTGCTACCACTACAATGGGCAATTCTGTTTTTACAGGCTATCATGAATGTCTTGCTGAACAGTGCAGAGATGGATGTTTATTCTTTTATTCTGGCTGATGAGACATGTGCTCAGATTAGTAAAATGGGCAAGCTGTTTTGGTAATTACCAGAAGTCACCAAACTTTCTTCACTAATAAAATAATAATGACAAAGGTGTTTAAAGTATAAAGTTTAAAAACTAAAATACTTGTACTTTACTTGAATATTTCCATTTGATGCTACTGTATACTTCCACTCAACTACATTTATTTGACAGCTTTAGTTACTTTTCAGATGCAGATTTGACTCTATGGATAATATAACAAGCTTTTAAAATACAACACATTGTTAAAGATGAAACCAGTGGTTTCCAAACTTTTTGGCTTTTGACGTCTCACAAAAAGCAGTGTGTAGTCGGGGTCACATTTCACATGTCTATGAGTTGTTAACAGCTCCACCAAATAGTGATTTTTCCCTCTAAACTTCTCACATGCTTTCATTTCAATAAATGTTCAAATGATCCAATATTTCACCAAAATCAAAGATTAGAGAAAAAGTCTAAAAACTGAAAACAGATTTGTGTATCAGCACTTTGTTTTTTCTTCTTTCCTCTCCCATTAATCATCTCACGACCCCTCAGATTTATCTGCTGACCCTTTGGAGGGGCCTGACCCCTAGGTTGGGAACCACTGGACTAAACTAGCCAACTGTATATAAAGTGGTTGAAACTAGCTCCACCTCTAGCAGCTACAACAGTAACATGCTGCTCTAACACTGATGCTTCTCTATTAATAATCTAATGATGTCATATATAATAATATATCAGTCAGAGGGACCAAACCACTACTTTTACTGCAATACTTTAACTACATCAAGCTCATAATACTTATGTACTTTTACTGTAGTAGGATTTGTCATGCAGGACTTTTACTTGTAATGGAGTATTTTTATATTGCTGTATTGGTACTATTACTTAGGTAAAGGATCTGAGTACTTCTTCCCCCACAGATTCCACCATAGATTTACCTATTGTCTCTATTGGGTATGATAACATTGTAATTGTTGAGCTCAGGTAACAGTGACACAGTGACATTACTAAAAATAGGTCCAACAGGGTAAGAAACTTGATCAGTCAGATGATCAGGTTCAAACAAGCCAACAGTTTATAGAGATTATCTAAACCATTTTGAGGTCAAACTGAAACGCTTGAAATATCTCTAATAATCCTACATAGACTTTTTCACAGCAGATATTTTGACGTGTAACAGTAGGAAAAACACAGGTTTAAATAATCAAATGAATGATGGCTGAATTCCATTTAACTGTTTCATTTTCAGGGTCCTGGTATTGTGCATGCTGGTTCATTGTCACACTGTCATTACTTACTGGGACACTTGAATAGAACAGAGACATAATTTTTGCTATTATGTCAAGTCAAAATGTCTGCTGTGAAAAAGGACTACAGTAGGTACAGTAGGTCAAAGTTGAAGCAGGAAGTGGATATGTAAACTGTGATGGATGTTTAGAGCAGACAGTTTGGGTAATATTTTGTTACCTTCTGCTACCTTCATTTCCAGTTTGACTAACCTCTTTGTTTTCAACCTGTCTGATCGTCTGACTGCTTGTGTTTCTAGACCTTTAAACTGTGTTAAGTGATGCCACCTTGTTCTAGATCTCAGTAACATTAGAAATGATGGCTGGTTTTAATAAACAGAAATGAGCCTTTAAGGCTTATAATAATAATAATAATAATAATAATAATAATAATAATAATAATAATAAAGTTTATTTATATAGCACTTATAGTACAAGGCAGACTTAAAAGGAACAAAAGACAGAATAAAATGCCAAATACACACACATTCCCACATATATCTGTAAAATCAAATATAAATAAATCAATAAATGAAGATTGTAAGAAAGCCTTATGAGTTGCTTGACAACTCTTTTTATTTTTGCCGACGTTGTCAACATTGGCACCCACACTGTTCCAAATCAGTGGTCTCATTGAAATTAATCAGGAGGCTGTGTTTTTTTCAGCTGCAGGAAAGCTGATGGTACAGTGATCAATCGAAATCCTAACACAAAGGTGAATCAGGTAGAATAAGGGAAAACACCTGTGTGGCTAGATCATGACAGTGACGGCTTTAAAACTGAGAAAGAACTACAGGTCATGGGTGACATCACAGAGTATGTTTGTGCTTTCTACAGTCTATGACAAGAATGTGTGAAATGTGGATCAGTTAGACGGGCTATCTTCCTGAACTGATCAGTCAAAACCTCTCGCATTCAAAGGGCAGAGGAGTAGCAGAGGGTTTAGACAGCCTGGGATTACCATTTAGAAGTCGTGTGATCAACAACTTCCCTTACACATCCAGCACTCCCTCATATGGTGAAGCTCCAACACCTTGTACTTCAAACACCTGAAAACAAACACTTGAGTTATATTTGCAGCCACCAGGTCTGATATGAGTGTGTTATGTAAGCATGTGTGGGGTGCATTTCTGTTTTAAGAAATCAAACTCTGCAACGCACTCATCTACACACCACTGGAGCTAAAAACACTATTGAAGCATCTCTATGATAGATAGTGCAGCAGGTGTAGGATTGCTTAAGCTTCTCTGAAGTTCAGCGTAGCAGACATCTATTTCTGTTTTCTCCCTCTCTTTCTCTTTCACTGTCACTCCTCTCTCTCTCTCTCATAACCTTTCTCACCAATCCACACATTACTTATGAGGCTCATGCAACATGAGAAGAAGGCCTAAGCTTACTGTTCCCACAAGGGTTTGACAAAAAGGAGTCTTTAAGGGCCACTATTGATAATACTGTTACAATACCTTTTAGATTGAAATTTCCAGTAATATACATTTTGCAAAAGTATTCAATCTATACATGCCATATCTAACAAATGCAATTTTATTCAATTTATTTTCAGAGTTTAGCCCATAATTTCAGTTCAGTTATTGTAATTATTTGCTGAGATCTGGATTAAGGTCTGCTGGGTCAAGCAGCATGAGCAGTCATGCGTTCGGACAGGTTGTAAAAAAAAACGAGTTTATCCAGATGATCTGAATCATTTTATTTGGAGGTCAAACTAAAAATGAGAGCACCACCTCCGATTTGCCATTGATCTCCAAAATTCTTGAGAGGGTAGTTGCATCCCAGCTCCAGATCCACCTTGATAACAAAAATCTCTTTGAACAATTCCAATCTGACTTTCGCCCCAAACATAACACAGAAACAGCCCTGGTTAAGATCACCAACAACCTGATTCCAGTCTACTCTTCATCCTCATCCTCCTTGACCTCACCGCAGCCTTTGAAATCATATCCCATCAACACCTCATGGATCATCTGGCTAGCATTGGAGTCAGGGGTACTGAGTATCAGTGGTTTGCCTTCTACCTTGCAGACAGTACACGTTCTATACAGATTCAGAATTGCCAGTCAGAAAGCTCCATAGTCCACCATGGAGTTCCACAGGGTTCAGAGTTGGGACTACTCCTGTTTATTATTTACCTGCTCCCTCTTGGCAACATTGTCTGGGACTATGGTTTCCATTTTCACCGTTATGCTGATGATACACAGCTTTAATTGTCCACTAAGCCCACTTCTACTCTCCCCTCGAATACCCTCACTGCTTGTCTCCATGATTTACAGATATGGATGACACCTACCTACCTAAAACTCCACAGTACTAAAACCGAGCTGCTACTCATTGGCACTAAATCTACACTCGCTAAAACTAATATTTGTTCACTCCCCATTGCTGAAGCCACCATACCAGTCTCCACATAGGTTAAGTGCCGTGGTGTTATCCTAGACAGCACCCTCTCTTTCTCCAGTCATATAAACAGTGTCTCCCGTATTGCTTTGTTCCATCTGTGAAACATGTCCAGACTATGCCCTTCTTGAATGCAACACTCCATGGAAGTCTTAGTCAGTGCCTTGGTCATGTCACGCATTGTCTATTGCAATGTGATCCTGGCAGGCATCTCCAACTTCAACTCACCCAGAACTCTGTAGCATGGATTATTACACGCTCAAAATCCACTGAACATGTCACTCCCCCTGCTGATTTAAAATATTATTATTAATATTTAAAGCTCTACATAATCTATCCCGTTTATCTCGCAGACCTCCTTCAGACTCATCTTACATGATGTAAGTTGACCTTTAGTGTCATGAAAGGCGCCTCTAAATAAAATGTATTACCATTTTTATCACCTGAAATGTTGCTAATAATCCCTCATTATATTGAAATACTGTGAGCACAATGACAGTAGGTACAGAAGGTCAAAACTGAAGCAGAAAGAGTGTCTGTAAACTGTGATGGAGGTTAACAACAGACAGTAATTTTTTGCAGTTTAGTAAAAACAGTACAGTTAAGTTGTGTGACATGGTAATACTAGGTTTAGAGAATTGTTGCATCAATATGATGTGCCAGGTATTTAATTAGCTGGATTAGCCAGTAACAGATGTTCCTTTCTGCGTATTTTATCCAGAAACTTTCACTGTAAAACTTTTGCTGTAAAATTCAATATATTGCAAATCTATATGAAAATGTTATCTGTATTGGCCACCCCTGTACGTCAGTCTGTTTCTCAGTCTGCGTTCTTGTGAAATGTCAACAGTCACAGTCCAAGTTCTGTTCTAATTCAAAGTCTGCATCTATCCAAGTACAGTTCAAATGACGGGAAGTGTTCTTGCTGGAGCATACTGTTGGAGCTGACTTGTGTGGACTTGGGACAGCCAAGTATCCCAGGATGCATTTTGTGCCAGCCGGTGGCGATGACGGATATTTTGAGTCAAGCCAGGACTACTATTATGTCACATTATTAAGTTTTGATATTTTTTCAAGTACGAAAGTAACCAATTAGATTTACAATATGTGGTCAGTTTATTTAAGTAATGCCTATTTGGAAATTTGCTTGTCAATGTCCATCGTCATCCTGGGGAGAACAGCCTGATCTCTGCAGACCTTTGGTCACTTCCCATTTTCTGTAGCATGTTGTTATATAATTCCTTTTGTGAGATAAATTTTGACATTCACAGATGAAATCTCATATTTGTTGCTGCCACTTTAGTTTGTCTGAGGGTAAAGTGAAGCTTTATGTTTTTATTGAACAGAACAACAGCAGTCTACATTAAACTTTATTTTATTTTTTTTAATATTCATAACAGATTGGATTTTTAATATACATTAAAGATTGGAGAAAATAATCTGAATCTCACTGTTGATTAGGTTTTTTTTCCTTCTGAAACAGTCTGTTCCTGGACCTCTGAGTTGAGGTTATTTTGTCACAGTACAGTCAGGTATACTACGTCCTCCTGTCCTCTACAGTTTGGACTCCTGAGTTGAACTTGCCAAGTTTGAACTCCCAAGTATGCAAGTCTGAACTTGGTATACTCTCTATTAAGAAAGGCCTATTATCTGACTGCTTGTGTTCCTATGGATTGATTATGACAATGGGTCCAAGGACACAGGGCTGTAAAAGGTTATATTATATGTTATATTCTCTTAAAGCACAGATATTCTGTTGTCAAACATTTAAATTGCTTCACTAATTTTAATGGAGGCCCTCTGTAGTTAATATGTGCTGTCCAGCTTTTAATACATTTTGTGACTTTACAATACAGACTGCTAGTAAGACTTCAATAAAAGCTCTTGCTGCTGCTGTCCCCTGACCCTTTAGCGCCTGGGCCAGTGCCTGGTAGGCCCCTTCAGTAATCCATCCAAGTCTCTTGCCCCATCAGATCTCAGCAGTTATTATTACCGATAGGAATGAGGGCCAGAACTACAAAAATAAGACCGAAATAACTTGTAATAATCCAAAATTACCCTTTAAACAAACTGTGTTAAATTGTCCTAATATATGATTTTAAGGGACTCCTACCCATCAATCACAAATTAATATTTTATTGTGTGGACTGAAGTGACTAGAAAGTAAGACTGGTGAACACTCTCAACATGTCTAGGGTCTCCTACAATCTATACATTACTGTGTTTACAGTGATTCTAATATCACACACACAAACACACATCCAAATACAGCTGTCTATCCAAAGAATTGGTACTCAGTGTCACTGAGTGCATGCTCACACAGTCACAAGATTTTCATTTTCTCCTGGCTGAGACCTTCACTTCAGTGTTTTGAAAGCACACAGATGGGCTTGTGTGTATGCTGTGTGCTTTTGGGCCTGTTTTTGACAAGCTATCATCTCCTGATGGTGTACTGCCTGTGCTCCACCTCAGACCCCATTATTAGAGTAAATGAAATTAGATGAAATGTCCTGATTGCTCTGGGTAAAATGGGTTGATGCAGCCATGAAAGAATAGTAAGAGGACACACAGATGAGCAGAAAATAAATAAGAGCACAGAATATGATAAATGTCTCTGTTGAAGTGCTAAATGGGCCTTTATGTCCCATTAAAGAGCCAAAGAAAGACAGATGAAAATTCTTCACTTGTACTTTCTGGAAAGCAGTGTTTTGTTCAAGCCATGCTAGGGACTCTAGGGATGGGAATTTCGGTTGGTTGGTCCACCACTTTGATACAGACTGAAATATCTCAGCAACTAATGGATGGAATACCATGAACTTTTGTACAGCCATTTACATTCCCCAGAGGATGAACCCTAATGACTTTAGTGATCCTGTAGTGCCAATTGTTGACATTTGTAGTTTTAAGTGACATGTCTCAACAACTTCTGGATTGATTACCAAGATTTTTTGTAAATTCATATTCTCCTTAGGATGAATTATGAAATGAGCTTTTCATCTAGCACCATTGTTTGATAAAATTCACTTTTTTCACTTATCCAAGTCAGGTTATAACAAAATACCTATTAAACTAATGACATTCCAATCAGCTTCAGTTCTGCTAATTAGCACATGTTAGCATGCTAACCCAGTAAACTCACATAGTGACCAGTTTAAACTTTACCTTCTAAATGTGAGCATGTTCACATTGTCATTATTAGCATGTTAACATACTGATGTTAGCACTTAGCTCAAAGCAATGCTGTGCCAACATACAGCCAAAATCACTCACTATGTGCTACCTCATATACTGTACTTACTTTTACCTATTTTATTTGAGACTATTTAAGTGTAAATAGCCAGTAGTGCCATTAAAATATACATAGTGCAACAATAACGTGCATTTCTTTTCTTTAACAATCAGTGTCAATGATGAAAAATGTTTAGAATTAATAAATGTCAAAAATCTCAATTTTCCTGCTCTCTAAAGAGTTAACTATTGTTATTATGTAGAGAATAGTGAATGAATGAACAAAGAATTCAGATGGAGCCCTAGTCTCGTAGTTACCATCATCACACTGATTATGATCAAATGTCGTCACATTATTCACTGTAGAGATTAATTTTTACTCTCAAAGGGTCAACAGTCAATCTGTAAAAGGAACTGAAACATCCTTTGAAACTTGTTAACACATCTGTCTTTCTGTGGAAATAGTTTTGGATTCAATGTCTGTATGTTACATTGATGCTAATGTACAGTAAGTGGTGATGAAAGCTGTTCTTGATGAAGATGTACACAGAAAAACTGAAATGTTATTTATCCTCTGCTGTGATTCCAGGCAGCCAGATAAACTAAGAGTGGTGTGGATCAGGAGAAACAGACGTCACAGCACAAAGGTAACAAAAGGAAGGAGAATGAGATGAAATGTATTTATAAGCTGTCAAAAAAAGAATTGTCTCTGTAAGGTTCCTTGAGAAGAAATTGTTAAAATGCTATGAAAAAAGTTGTTGACTTTAATGGTTGAAATATGATTAAATCTTCAAATTGTGGGGACCCCTTGATCCTTCGGCCAAAATTTGTCCTTTGTTCACAACATAACCCTTTCTTCTAGTGTCCTTCACAGGCCTGATTGTTCATTTTGTACAAGATATCTAATTTGAGCATGGAAGTTCACTCTTGACCTTTCAACTGCATCTCATGGTCTTCTTCAGTGAATGGAACTGGCTCAGATGTCATGTGACAAAGAGTGGTCGCATATGGAGACATTGTAATTCCTTTTCAAAGCCACTTATAACATGAAACAGAAGTGGCGAGGACCCTCCTACACAGAACACTTCATCAATGAGGAGGAGGAATGACAAGGAGGTGCAGCAGGTCTGAGTCAATGGATACAAAGAGTGAATGATTAAACTTAAGACCAGCACTCATACATGATTGGACTGTCAGCTCATCTAACCAGAGTCTTCAAGTCACAAAGAGTCAACACTTACAGTACAACAAACCATACAACACCTCAAGATCTCTGCTCGGCTTCTGTTATATGATGCCTTTTGTCATTCAGACATATAGTAGGAGTCTTTCACTTCAATGTTCCTTATGGCTGTACTCAGACATGACAGGACATTTACATAAGGAGCTGCATGCTCATATGATATTTTGCACCTGTTGCACGAGAGTGAGCAGAGACACAGTGTTTCCTAGTTTATTAAACTGATTTTGTGCATTTGTGTATAAGAGATGATGATTGAGATATAAAATTATTGTAAGAAAGTAAGAAGGTGAAATAAGACGCGTATTTCTCTTATGTTAAATGTTAGATTGACATAGAAGGGTGCATTTCTGAAATGGTAAATGGAACACTCTTATATAGCACCTTTATACCTTAACAGACTAAGTGCAAAACAATTTTTGCCTGTCATGAACCCATTCACACCCACACACTGATTGCTGTGGAGCATGCAAGGTCATGGCCTGACCATTGGGAGCAACTTGGGGTTCAGTGTCTTGCTCAAGGACACTTCGACACATGGACAGGAAGAGCTTGGGATCGAAGCCAACCCTGAAGTTAGTGGACAACCCGCTATACCTCATGAGCCACAGCATGAAATGGGCTTGTGACAACACATGTGACAGCTGTGGGGAACACTACATCAGTGAAACAGCAAGGACCCTGGACAAGAACGCCACCTGTCTGTGAACATTAGACCAAAACCACTCACAGCATCCACTGAGAAGATGTAAAAGGTCATCGAGCAGGAGTCACTGGACGAGTGGCGAAAGATCTAGGAGGACATTCACATCTGACAGTAGAGACTATCTTTGATCAGACAGGAGTTACCATCTCCATCCATATACTGTATGACCACCTGTTATCATGTAACCTAAATTCTATATTACACCATCATTCACTGAAGACTGTGAGATGCAGTTGAAATCTCTAAAGAGCTAGTAGGTGTTCTTTCAGCATAGATTTTTTGTTGTAGGCCTACAAGATAACTAATGGTTAGATTCATGGTCCCCAGGTAATGAATCCTATTTTTATTGGTGTGTGCTTTCCTCTGGCACCACCTGTACACCAGAGTAGTCTGGTGTCCACTTGGACACTAGATATTGCTTAAGGTAAAAGATGCTTGCATAATCAGCTTAAGTCGGGGCAATGAATTGGTATGAATCTTTCTTGTTGATTCATACCTTATTTGTGTTACCTTTTCTGTCAGCTCCACAGCTGGCAGCCGGGGATAAAGAACCCCTATAGAGGCCTGGTGATTTGGCAGGTCCCAGAGTGTTTGGACATCACTGTTACACTCTTCAAGGTATGAAGTTTAAAGTTAAAAGTTAGTAGCATTTAATGAATATTTTGGATTATAAAAGGGAAACGCATAGCTCAGTTATTAATGTGGGTGGGCAACAGTATGGCTAAGGTATCTAGAAATGATTTGTCTGTCAACAGGAACCTACGGCAGAGGAGTTTGAGGACAAGGATTGGACTTTTGTCATTGAAAATGTGAGTCTGCCATTTCTCTCTTATCTTTTAGCCTGGTTTAATTTTATTTATTTAGTTAACTCTTTAATTGGAAAACTCTGACAGAGAATTGATTCTCAGGAAAAAGGGATTCTCCCTTGTTCAAGTTTGACACTCTTGTCCATTTGTTTCACCTGTCAGGAGACAAAAGGCCGTAGGAAGGTGTTGGCATCAGCTGATGTCAATATGAAGAAGTATGCCAATGCCACGCCGGCCCAATATGATATAAAATTGAAGCTCAAACCGCTGTCTGCTAAAGTGGTAGAAGCAACGCTGAAACTGAACCTGTCTTGTATATTTCTCAAGGAAGGCAAAGCCACGTAAGTCATCAGCTCAGCAGCATCATAGCAATCACTCTGCAGGTGTATATGCAAAGCTGTAAAGTTGTATGCCAGAACTTAAATCAGTAGTTGAAACAAGGATCCAAAATCTTTTTTAAGACCAATATTGATGTTTCTGGATGTGATTATTCTTGTACATGTAATGTTTAAGAGGATTCTTTGTCTCCACAGAGATGAGGACATGCAGAGTTTGGCCAGTCTAATGAGTATGAAACAGAGTGACATTGGCAATCTAGATGATTTTAATGACAGTGATGATGAAGGCGAGGAAAGGAGGGCCAGCTTTGGAACTGGACAAGCTGCTGCTGCTTCTGGTAAGAGGCTGATCTTTCCCTCTGGCATTCAGAGATGAAATCCTGACCTGAGTTGAGCTTAATGACAAATGATTTGGTGATGGGGCGATGCTGATTTAAGTGACCGTAATTAATATTTACAACCTGACATCTGCAGGCTGAGGTCCATATATCCTTAAGAATTGGGTGTCAGTGACGTGAGTCAGACATCCCTAATCAAAACAATATGTCAACAGTGCATGTAATACCTCTCAGTGAATGTAAGTTAGCAGCCTTTTTGCATTTTATTTTTTTCCATTTTCAAAATAGTATATATGATAATATATTAATTTTAGGATACATTAGATGTAGTTATGTTAGTGTCATGGCACAGGTAGCACTGGTAAACTGAATGCTTTGATTACCAAAAACAAGAAAGGAAGCAGGCCTTACCTGAACCCTGGTGAGCTCAACATGCTCTCTGGAGTCGCTCCACTCATCTCCTGCATCGTCAGCTCACTTGACTGGAAGGTCAGACTGGCCTGGTCCTCTTCTCATCTCACCAATCATGCACTGAGCTGGGTGTTGCTTTCATTTCATTTAGATTAACACAGATGCAGACAGAAACTAAACTTCAGTTGTTATAGTTGTTAGTTGTTATATTGAAAGTTGGAAACCAATCAATGAGAAATAACACGTGACCTACACGTTAGGATCAAATAAATTTTAATATTAATCTGGGGTTGTTTTAGAGGTAGATATGTCTGTGATATATCCAGACAAGAACTAGACTGATAGATCAGCCGATATTTCATTACATCATTATCTTATTACAGATACAGTACCAGTCAAAAGTTTGGACACACTTTCTCAGTCAAGGGAATGGGAAAGTGACTGGTTTTGGCTTTTGACTGGTACTGTATCTACTGATAGGTAATCAAAATTCAGTCAAAAGATATGTTTGAGGTAATTTAGACATTGTGATGCCATTACATACTATAGTTTATTCACTAGAGATTGCTGACAAGCTTATTTGTCAGTTGTAAAATGGTCACTTTTCTTAAAAATTGTGAATAACATTTTTAAATAAAAATGAAATTAACAAAACAAAAATGCTAGTTTATGTCTAAATTACAAAAAAGAACTGCCTGTATATTGTTGTATTGTAATCTGACTTTTAAACACTCACTTGTGGATATCCATCCTTGCTCCAAAATGAAGTATCAATCAGGCTTTAATAGCCAATGAGAGTTAAGCTTATGGTGAGTTGTCCAGTATTTAGAAAGCCTGCTGTTCAGGCTGCCTAAATTTCAGCTTCTATTGTAGTTTCTATTTTATGTATTTAAAGCATAAATGTAATACATATTTAAGGTTACTTTAGACTAGAGGTGTCTGTGATATATCAAGACCCATAGCATATTTACATTCATTTTATGATACCATACCTTTGCCTGCCAGATTTTTAGCTTTTTAAATCTGTAGTTGTAAACGTAACGGTTGTAATGTTATGTTATGTTATGTTTGTGTTTCTAATTTCAATGAAAGCATTTTCCTCATAAACATAAGCATGCAAACACCAGAACTCCCTGCACTTGCTCCTGACAAAATCTGTCTAAATAAAGTGTTGCTGCACAAGATATAGTTTAGGAATGTATGGACAGCAATTTGCAAGTTACACACAACAAAGTGTGATTCATTCTGGAAAAGACTCTACACCACTGCTACTGTATGTGGGAGAAGCTTTTTGTCAGTCTCTACTCTGTATCATTGCTGTGAGGAGTCAGGCAGGGATGTCCCCTCTCACCTTTTTTTATTTCTCTTTTAACTGTTTCCCTCAAACTGATGCTTCCTCTTTTCTTTCCCATTTAAAACTCAGTTCCCTTTCCACTTATTGTTTCTCTCTACTGTTCCTTTTCTTTTCTGCAACAGCTTCTGCCCCCTCTACCACAAGAATAAATGATCTGGCTTGGAGGCCTGCAGTTGAATCAGGCCCCACAGGTAACTTCCTGTTCCCTGATTTACTCTTGCACCTTCGCAGTTGGTCTATACCTAAGTCCCTCCCCAATGAATACTATTTCATCTTCAACATTCATTTTGTTTGTTTAAAATAGTTTTGTTCATATTCATGAGTGTAGCCTAGTATAGTTTTTTAAGACATGAAAATGACATGAAAATTGATGTTTTGGTGCGTTAAAGCCATCAATTTCTGTGATTTTCTTGATATTACTGTGTAGTAATATTATTGCTTTTATTATTGCTCGTTATCGCTTTTATTGCTTTTAAAGCATATCTGAATGCTGCCACTGTCCATTTCAACAATCCACTTTTCATCTCATTCCTCTTCCCTTTTTCATTATCTCATATCAGCTCTTTTTACTGCTACTTTCTTTATTTGTTTCTTTAAATATACTGCAAAACCTCATTCCAACATTTTCACTTCCATGTGTATCTTTATTCTGCATTTTACTGCTTCTCTCTTTCCAAAGACTCTAAAGACTTTCAATCATTTCTTAAATCTCTTTCTCAACGTCATTTCTGCTCTTCACCCTGCCCTCCATTCATCTCATCTCTTATCTTTCACCCAGTAGCCTCAGAGATGGATAGGAAAAGGTCCTCTGGCATTTCCTCCACCATCTCGGTCCCATCTCGCCCTCCTCTGCCTGATCCCCTAGACCCCTCTGTCCCATCTACCTTATTGCGAACCCACACACGACCAGCCAGCACTACCCAGCAGGCTCGGCCCTCCCCCTATGCCTACTCATTGCCAGCCTTTACACGTGCTCACCCTCCTGCGCTTCCCAAAATCTTCCAGCCCAGTGCCGGATCAGGTATTGCTCATCAGATATTCCTCATCCTGTGTGGTCTCTCGTTTCTTTAGAATCAGATTATTTTATATCTCATCATTTAATAGTGACAAGGGACTTTATTTACCTCAACCGTAGAGACAACCAGACCTTTATTTGGGACAGTCTTATATTAGAGACTTTATTTCTAATTTCTCCTGTTTTATAATCATTTCGTATCATATTTAAGGAAGCCTCCCTGTCTTCTGATTTGCTGTAATCTACTGTTAAATTCTGTGTAATTTACATTTGCACAGCACTACCATCAGTACATGTTCCAACAGTCATATCATACTCACAACATGCTGCTGAGTTTCTCTTCTCTCATAAAAATACTGTTTTTATTCGCTAATTATTCCCTATTGCTTCCATTTGTCACTTTTCTATTGCTGCTAAGCTATTGTCAATAACTAAACTTTCTGTACAGATTTTTCACATTAAAATATCACACCCTGCAGGGCATAATCCCCCCCAGTCCAGACTTGTGATTTAATTTAATTTTAAGTAGGCTTTTAATTTGAAACATCTGCAGGAAATGTAAAGTTTCATAGAATGTAACTTAAAAAAAGGGAGAAGTGATTGGAAATAACAGAGAGAGAAAGAGAGCAGCAGAGTGGTGAGAATGACATGACTCTGTTGTTATATTATTGTACTGATGGAATTAATGCTGTGGAAATGTACATTATACTGAATTTATCATGTGAGCTATTATAGTACAGGTTCCAGATTCCACTCCTTAATATTTCTTCACCATGACTTAATTAACAATCAGCCTTCATTTGTTCGTGCTGGCTATGTTATTGTTTTAATACCAGCTTTTAATTGAGAATTTACAGTAATATGGAGATGCTACATTGGCCACATAAGGTAAAGGTACAAGACATAGCTTTAATTTCAAGCATACTGCTTTTAACATTAAGTTTATCATTAAGTTTATTGTAGACTTTACACCTAAACATCCAAATAAATGCATTTTGATCTACTGTGGCAGGCTGGTCCTGGGGTTTAGTGGATTATCACTGTTAGGCATATAGAGTTAGACATTAAGATGGAACAAAAACAAACTCTAGATTTTGTTCCCACAAGGAAATCAGCATAAATGTCAAGAATCTAAACCTTGATTCTTGAAATTAAGTAAAAACAACAAGGCCTGCCTTTAAAACTTGTGATCCAGAGTTATGTAATGTGGTATACATTTTTTACTGGTATGAGACACCTCCTGCTGTGATATGTCCAGTTAGGAAATGAAAATCATATCACTTATTGGCAATGAATAGACTGAATGTCCTCATTTTGAATTGTTGAGCTTTGCTCAGGCCTAGAATAATTTTCTCCATCAGTATCCGTTTAAAATTTTCTGCCAAATTTCTGAAATGAACTGTTCCATTTCCACAGCGACAGTCCCTTGTGACAGTAAATTTGTCTGTCAGTGCAGAAATGCTTCTGGCTTTTCTCCATCCACATCCTGACAGGGCTGTATCCAGGCCCGTGAAGTCTAGTTGAATAGATTGCTCTGGCAGACTATGTGCTGATACAGTTTGTTGTTCTCTAAGTTATGGTCTGATCTGTCTTGAAAAGGAAAAGTTGTTTTCTTAAGGGTAAGCTTGTCTACAAACTTAACTATAGAGCAAAGATCAGTTTTAAAGGCTGATATGTTATATGTAGGTACAGTAACAGACCCTGTGGGCTGGTAGAATATTGTTTTTGGTGGTATTTTCTTAATTTCTCTCATTTCTTCTGTTACATTCCCACAAACCAAAAAATACAGGAAACTTTGGCTAGCTGTCTGGTTCAAAATTACTGTACAAGTGGACTGTACCAATAGTTTTAAACTATGTTTTTGTCAGGTGTTGAACAGTTTTAAGCAAGCTTTCATTGTTCTTTCTACCTGTGATGGATCCACAACCCCATGGACATGAACTGGTCAGTTACTGCAGAGTAGTCATGCAAAGTGATGCATAATAAAATGTGATGAATTAGTTTCTCATGGGGGTGAAAGTCCTAACTCTCTGCCTTTTAGCTTTCTTACTCTTTTGACATTTGATGAGATAAATCTTCTTGATTTTTATCTTTCAGCTTTTACACATATTGCTGAAAGTCATGTAGCTGTTTGCATCAGTATATGACTTAAGTAGCTACCTATTTCTAAGTCATGACCAAGTTACAGTACAGCAGCCTTATTCTAAAAAAGACAAAAATCCATTGATGGAGTAAATGGTTCATGGATATTTTAGTTGATTAAAAAACAAAACAAAACATCACAATACACCATAACAGTCAAAAATGCTCAGTTTCCATTGTTGTCACCCATGACTAAACAGCTAAACTGAGCTGTGTCAATGTATTGCTGTTAACAAGTTGTGTATTAAGTATGGACCTGGAGTCAGGACATGGTTAGCCTAGTTCAGCATAAAGACTGGAAGCAGGGGGAAACAGCTAGCCAGGCAAAGTAAAAAAATACACCTATTGACACCGCTAAAGCTCACTGATTAACACCGTATTTTGTTAGTTTAATCTATAAACAAACAGAAATGTAAAAATTACAATTTATAGTTTTAGGCAGTGTTGGAAAGTAAGTACATTTACTCAAGTACTATACTTAGGTACAATTCTGAGGTACTTGTACTTTACTTGAGTATTTCCATGTTATGCTACTTTATACTTCCAATCCAATACATTTCAGAGGGAGATATTGTATTTTTTACTCCAATACATTTATTTGACAGCTTTACTTACTTTTTAGATGAAGATTTGAATCAATGGATAATATAACAAGCTTTTAAAATACAACACATTGTTAAAGACGAAACCAGTGGTTTCCAACTTTTTTGGCTTTTGAGGTCTCACAAAAAGCAGTGTGTAGTCGAGGTCACATTTCAGATGTCTATGTGTTCTGAAAACAGATTTGTGTATCAGAACTTTGTTTTTTCTTCTTTCCTCTCCCATTAATCATCTCACGACCCCTCAGATTTATCTGGTGACCCTTTGGAGGGGTCTGACCCCTAGGTTGGGAACCACTGGACTAAACTAGTTAACTGTATAAAAAAGTAGTTGAAACCAGCTCCACCTCCAGCAGCGACAACAGTAACATGCTGTTCTAACATCTAATAATCTAATGATGTCATATATAATAATATGTCAGTCAGAGGGACCAAACCACTACTTTAACTGCAATACTTTAACTACATCAAGATGATAATACTTGATGTACTTTTGCTAAAGTAGGATTTTTCATGCCGGACTTTTACTTGTAATAGAGTATTTGACTGTATTGGTACTTTGACTTAGTAAAGGATCTGAGTACTTCCTCCGCTGCTGGTTTTAGGGGGAGTTACTTGCTGGAGCTATTTCTTGCCAAATAACAGGCAATGACTGTTCACAGCTTGTCTGAGTCTTGTAGACATTGCTAGATTGCCAGGTTGGGTATCATTGTGCCTGCAGAAAGAGCAATATAAAAGCCTGTGCTTACTAACTGTATCTAGCAACCTGAGCCGTAGCCAGAGACACTGCAGTGAAGTGCTGGGAGTATGCATACATTGTTGTTCATCAAGAATAGTTCAAACATGCAACTCCCCCTAAGACTGCTAATTAGCATTTTAACATTTGTCTGTTTGTGTACAGATTAAACAAATAAGTATAACACAACGTGTTAATCAGTGAGCTTCAGAGGTGTTGGCAAGATTATTGTTGAACTTTGATCGAAGATCGAAGTGAGCTGTTCCCCCCTGCTTCCAGTCTTTATGCTAAACCAGGCTATCCACCTCCATGCTCCAGCTTTGACCTTAACACATATACATGAGAGTGGTTTAGATCTTCTCACCTCACTCTCGTCACCCAAAATGTTGAATTATTCCCTTGCGTGAGACAGGCAGTATGTATAAAGCAGTATGGATTTAATATAAGGTTGGTTTTTACAAATCAACACATTTGTCTGTTTCAATCTGTTTCTGTTCTCTTTTTGTAGTTTGGTTGGCAGTTAACATTGTGTGTTTTTAGTTTCACTCACCATTTTTCTGTCTTTTGGTTCCTGCTCTCTTCTTTTCTATTTTCTTTCTGCTACCTCCTGTATGCACTCTGCTGTCTATTTAGTGCCCGTCTCAGCTCCTCGAAGGCCACATAGCCTCCACAGTGACTCTCCAGCTGAGGGTTTAGAGGCTCAGGCTTTCTCTACCTTCACCCCTTCCAAAGCCCTCTCCACTTCTACTCTGTCCTCTTCACCCTCTGATCCATCCCTTCATCCCCACGTTGTCTCTGATACCTCACAAACAGGTACAAAGACACTTCAAAATTGTAGTTGCTTTCTCGATGACATTGGAATGTCATTTTTCATCACTATCCTCTCTTACTTTTTTCATTCTTTCCATCCTTCTCTCTCAGCCTGTCCCAGTGCCTGGAGAGCACAGAGTGTTCCCTCCTTTTCTTCTTTCTCCTCCTCCTCCTCTTCAGCTCCTGTCAGCTCCTTCCCTCCTTTACCATCGCCTTCTGCTCCTGGACAGCTCAAAACCCGCCTCACCTCTGTGGGGGAGCCAGGCTCTGCCCTCACCAGACCCACCAGTCTGCCATCTGCCCCTGAGACAGGTACAGGGAAAGGGATACAGTGCCGGTCAGGCAGGTGTTTTAGAGGCTAGTTCCCACCTTCCATTTCTTACACCCATTACTAGCCTTTATTTGTGTTTCTTCCTTTATCCTTCCATGTTTTTTTCTTCTTTTTTTCCAGCTTCCTGGCTGAGTGAATGGAGGCCTCCTAAATCTCAGGCCCCTCTAGTACAGCCTGCCCTCTCTCCTAAATTTCTGCATCTCTCTGGTGATGATCCTGGACAGCCGGCAGTGCTGCAGAAAAAGCAGAGAATAGAGACGCCATGTAATGCTGCTCGTCCTTTAACCCAACTTATCAACCTGAGCCTCCATGCTGTACTCTTGTGTCCTTTCATTCTTTTTCTCTGTTCTTATCTAAACCCAATGTCTCTTCTCCTGCTCTTTCATTTGATTTTTACTAATATATACTGTAGCTTTGATTTGTCCAGCAATAAGATGCGTTTGGGTATAATCTAGATTACCACTGTATTATACAGTCCAACAGCACCAAGCATAGTTAAAAACGTCAAGACATCAGGTTGTGATCCTCACTGAGTTCCAATTTACTCACATGCCGTATCTGAATCATTGTGCTTTTTATGGATTGATCTGACATTAGAATAATAATTGACAACCCGAACAGATAAATCTCATGATATTCTTACTGTCAGCAAATCCCATGAAAAACCCAAACCAACAATGAACGTATCCTTCTACTAGGTTACCACTAAGTTGTGTGTACACATTGTCCTACTGCGGAAATTCTTACTAGAGCACCAAGTGTGTATTAATCCACCACTGAAAATAGTCCCCAACAAAAACACTATTCCTTCCCATTTCAGTAATTTTTGCTAAAACCTACAGTGACTAGCTGTTTTAGGAAATTAACAATGAAACAATGAATCTAAATATTTGTGAGCCATTTTTTAAGATTTAAAGGACAGGTTCACAATTTTTGAAGTCTGTCTTATATCAATAGTGGTGCCCAAATGAACTCTTTGTAAACAAACTCTTGCGTACTGTCTAACTGATTCATTAGTCCCTCTTCCATGCACCTGTCTCATGAAATAGATATGCAAAGTGTTCTTCTGTTCTGCCCTAATAAACATTGAAACATGTTTTTCATGCTGTAATCATTCCTCCTGTGCATACTGACCATTAGAAGATCCCTTCATAATGCACTTACAATGTAAGTGATGGGAAACAAAATCCACAATCCTCCTTTTGTGCATGTAGTTTTAAAGTTTTTTTAAAAGTCCAAATGAGTCAAATCAAGTAGATATCTTTCAACGTTACAGTCTTTTTAGTGCCAAAGTTCCTCTTTTTGTTACTATACTTCCACCGCAGCTCAACAGGGAAACACTGTCTGAGGAAACACAAAGAGGGAATTTGATGCTAAAAAGACTGTAAATGTGTCAGATATCTACTTGATATGACTAACTCAGACTGCTGAAGTCTCATATAAGCTTCACATCAACTTCTAGATACATTTTTGCACAAAATAACTGCGGACACACTGTGGATTTTGGCCCCATCACTTACATTGAAAGCACATTTAAAGGGGATCTTTTAATATCCAGTATGAACAGGAGGAATGATTACAGCGAGGAAAAACCTCTTCCACTGTTCATATGGACACCTGACTGTTGTTTTAAGACAGACTTGAAAAACTTTAAGTTCTCAGTAGTCGCTTGGTGATGAGTGCCACAGACACGGAAGGAAAACACAGACGTGACGTCCTGCATCAACAAACACAGCCCCCTCATTTATTTGAATGAGGTCAATCTGTAGAAGCAATGGGGTCCTGATGCAGAGCAATACTTGTTAGTAGATCAATTCATTTTTGGTTTTAGAAAGACAGAGAATATCACCAGTCTTTTAAGACCCTAACCTGCATTTGTTCTATTCCTTTTTAGCATCTTACTATTCTTTATATCATACTTTAGGTTTGAGTTTTTGATATGCCTCCCTCCATTCCCTCTCCTTTACCCCCACCCCCTCCCATCATCCCTCTGCCTTATTACATTTCCTCCCTGTCAGCTTCATCGTCTCTGCCCATTGGTCAGTCTCTGGAGCAGAAACACCAGGGAGGCTCTGGATATGTTCCTTCCTGGAGACCCCAGGTCACTCCTTCAGTAGAGACCCCCTCACTTCCTCCTCTAAGTCCTCACTCTACTCTTGTGCTCTCTGGGCCTCTTCCTCCTCCTCAGCCTCATATATCCCAAACTGCCATAGACTCCCCCAGTGACCAAGATCCAGGTACTGAATCAAAAAGGAACACATTTTTATGTTGTTCCTGATTGATTAGTTCAGCGTTCAAATGATTGACTGAATCCATCCAAAATCCATCTTTTCAGTGATCTGAGCACATGGCTCCCCCAGCTGGTATTTTAGAGTAAAGCAGCTGAACACTTGATTCTATTTTGGTTATAGTTTACACTGTACATGTCATGCTGGTGTATAGTGGCATATAAACATTAACTTTCAGGTTGATATGTAAAATCTATTTTATCTCTATGCTTTTCTTTCCCCTTTAGAATTTAAAAGACAGTTGAGCACACTGAGTGAAGAGGATAACCAGTGTATAACACCTACAAGTGAGCATCAACACAAAACGCAATGCACTGCAATCAGTTAAACCTACAGTATATCCAACGACTTACAACGACTACAATTCTAACTTTATATGATGTTGTTCAGGCCCTGATCCCAGAGCCCCTGCCAGTTGGAGGCCAGAGGCATCTAGGGCTACAGAACATAAAAGAGATGCACCATTTGGAATCGAGGTTGTCAGGGCATCAGCAGGGTGAGTAAATATAAAAGGCTTCCCCTTATCAGTTTTGGTGTCTTTTAATATTTGCTGTGGTTGGCATGACAGTAAGGAATACTCCACCCTCAGGTACTCCAACACTGTGACTGTAGATGCCATCAATTTTTGGTGCAAGGTGTTTTCAAGACATGGTTGTCTAATGATTAAATGTAGCAAATTACTGCTTTTGGTTTTTGGTTTAAATGTTTTGTTTTTTTTTAATCAACAAGCCTCATGCTTCTACTTCAGTTAGTGATTTCCTACTATATATTAAAGATATACTTTCAACAACATGAACATGGATGGTTTAAGTGTGAAAAATTTTGCTGTACTGCTGATATGTTTCCTCTCAACATTGCTCAACAAATATAACTGCCTCTGTTTTCTACTGTAGAAAAAAACAGACTGACAACTATATGATCTAAATATACACCCCATGTTTTGCAATATGTTCATTGAAATTTGTACTTATTTACTCACTGTTATTGCAGCAACTACTGTATTACGTGGTAGGAAGTTCAATGCATTGTTTTAGTTTTTTAGTTTAGTGCGCTATATCTCAGCAGGTGTTAACTTTCACTTACAGGCAGGTGATAGCATTTTGCTAAGTACTGAATTTTCCTTTGTCTTGCCTGGTAGTACTTGATAACTGATTTGTGGATTTGTGTTGACCAGTTATATACAAAATGCACAGTGAAACAACAAAATATTTCTGGAAATGAATAGCCTATCGCTGTTATGTGTATTTTAACAGTGTTGCAGCATTCAAGGGTAGATTTTTCCTGTTTAATAATATTACAGTATTTTTACCCAACATTAATTGCATGTATGGTATTACTAAGAATGGATTGCTGTGTAATCATAAGTATGTAATAATAATAATAATAATGATAATAATAATAATAATAATAATAATAACTTGATTTAGATAGAACTTTTCAAAACAAGTAACAAAATGCTTCACAGTAAAAAAAGGATAAAACAATAATAGAGAGTTAAAGAAACAACAACAAACATTTGTATAGGTGAAGAAAAAGCCATGAGATGGTTTACTGAAGTTCAGCAATGAATGCTTTGCACAGTGAAGGATTTACAGATAAAATTGTTATCTTCTTGAACTCCTAGCACACTCCTTGCAGACGTGATTTTTTTGAGGCTGGGATTGGTGTAGCCAAAGTAAATTGAGTGGCTGTTGAAGAGAGACAAATGTTATTTTAAGAAGTAAATGGACTGGAAACAGCAGACATGCATTTTACATTTAACAAGAAGGAGGTTTGCAAAGGGATGCCCATGTTTCTATTTTTCTGCTGGGTGATGGATGTTGCAGTCTTGAGTTTGTTTCAGGGTCTACTTTAGTCTTCTTAATTCCCTGTAGCAGTCAAAAACACTTAATGCACCACTTCATACTTTGTAAACAATGATCAGGTAGCTAATATAATGTAGCATGTTTTGGCTTGCCATTGCCATTAACTAGTAAGGCTTGGATAAGCAGCTTTGGCCTAAAATACTTAATACCACAAACAAATAAGCTCCCCATTTGTTTGGCTTGAAAGGGCAAAAAATGATCACACTGCTTGTTCAGCTGTGCGTGAAATATTCTTTACCCCACAAAGGGGAAAGAAACCTAGTGAAATTCATGTTGATGTACCAAGTGCCTGATCTGGCAGTGTTGTTTGAATGTTTTATTTTAAAAGGCTACTACTGCTTGACAAAACCTGGTGATTCCTTCCATGATTTATAAAAAAAAGCTTGTTTGATTGGTGACTCTGTCTGGTTTCAATCTCCTGTAGTTGGTTTTTGCTATATATATATATATATTTTTTTTTTTATTTTATGTAGCTCCATGTCACATTGCTCATTTGCTTGTATGCTGTTCAGTGGAATTCTGGATGTGACTGCATCACTGTGGTGGAGACTTTCGTTCCAACCTCATAACTCTTATCTTCATTTGTTTGTCCCTTAGACCTGAGAGCATGGCCTCACTTCTGCCCTTTAGCCCCAGAACGCCCTTAGCCCCAGGGGTAAAATATTTTGAGATGCCCAAAACAAAGATGGATCAGGCAGAATCAAGGCCAACAATGACATTTCCTAATGTCCAGCCAACACTCCCTCCCTTCACTTCTCCACCTATGCAAAACCCTGATTTTGAAGTCAAGGAGCTTCTGTCTAACCCAAGAAGTCACTTGTCCGAGATGTCCTTTCAGTTAGGGAATCAAATAGCCCAACCAGAGCCTGTTCAACATATGCCCCTTTCTCCTGCCAACCCCCTACCTATTTCCAGATCACTCCAGGCACCTTTGTTGCACTTGCCTCAAATTGCTACATCTGACACAAAACGGATAGGGAGGATAGGAGTGGGGCATAAAAAAGAAGCTGTAACAATGGATTTGGGGTAAGTGTGGCATGGTGGTCTGTCAGCTACATCCCTCCCATCCAATAGTGTTGAAATTGCATCAAAGTTCTTATCAATGTAAACTCCTGCAATGAAAAGTAAATCATGATTAAAGATTTGTAGATTTTGGTTGGGCTTTTTTTTAAATTCTAAAGCACTTCAGTGTTTTTGTTCTGACATCTATCTTTGGTATCCCCTACTCCTTTAGAAATGAGAGCATGGCTGCCTCAGTGTCATCTTGTGTCAGAGAAGGCAATTCTGCTTTTTCTTCAATGGTGATGAACAAAACGCCAGAAGCTCAGTCTGGAGAGTCATCCGTTGTAAGAAACTCACAGTGGAAGAAGCCACAAAGAGAGACTCTAAAAATCAATCCTGCTGTTCCAATTCCCATTATGGATAAGAAAATCATATGCGACACACCTGCCTCTGACCAGGTCACTTCAAGATTGGATTCTCATTCTGGGTTCCTCTCAGTACAGCAGCATACAACAAACACATTATCAGAGCAAATGGATGAATCTAATTTGAATTTTGCATCCTCTTCCACAAAAAGCATTGGTGTGCCTGATGTGGACTCTGCTCCAGAACATTCTACTGAGAAAGAGGGAACAGAAAATGCGGTTTGGTCTATGGATAAGAGACCATTGTGTGAAAGAGATAGGAGAATTACACAGGAACTTGTGTTACCAAGTTCTACAGTTTGTACTGAAGAAAACAGTGTGTACATATCAAAGGTGGAACTTGGTCCATTGTGTACAGGGGGGAGTTCTAATTCTCATTTACCATCCACTTCACAGCCTGAAGCTCAGATGGAAGGAGCACTGAGAGAGCCAAGTATGATGCAGTTATTATCAAGTTGCCCACAGTATTCCAATATTCCTGGCATGCCATCTTTCCATCAGTCACAAGTTATAGCATGGACTCATGATGGGAGTTTATTGTTTCAAAAGTTATGCAGCAAGAGATTGCCATTACTCCTGTATTCAGATTATGTTAGTTCCCTTTATGGGGATAGTACAGAAATTGCAAAAATGGTGGACCTAACACCATCCTGCACCAGGTCTGGTAGTATTCCTGGATTCCCATCTGCTCTGAAACGTGAGCCAAACATGGCTCACCTTTTACCCACATGTCCCAGAATTTGCAGGGTTCCAGGTATAGCTTCTGCTGGATCAGCAATTGGATATGAAAAGATTGTTTGGGACAGATGTTCTCTGTGGAAGAAACCGTTGCAGTTAAAAGGAACATTTGTTTCACACATTTGTTCTGTTCAGGAGCAAGCTGTTAGTGATACCAATATGATTAAAATTATGGTGGCCATGTTGCCAACATGCTCTAGAAAGGCAAGTATTCCAGGGTTTCCTTCTGCACCACTGCAGAAGGCTCCATTTACTCCAAGTATGGCCAGTCTTCTCCCTACATGCCCCAAACAGTCGAGGATAGCAGGTATGCCATTTCGACAAAATGTTACTGCATATAATGACAACTGGCATATTTTGAGGGAATTCAAATTTGGTAGATCATTGAGAAGTAACTGTGTTCTGGTTCAGGAAAACTTAAATGTGGATAAAGAACAAATAAAACATATGGTAAATATGTTACCTTCTTGTCCCTGGAAGGCAACCATTTCTGGTTTTCCCTCTGCACCACGAAAAGAGCACACTGTGCCTGACTCTTCATCTGCACCAGGGCAAGAACCTTGCATGGCTAACTTTTTGCCTACTTGCCCAAGAAAAACCAGAGTTATTGGTTTACCTTCGAAGGAGCCAGTTATTGCTCAAACTGAAGGTTTGGATATGACCAGGCATATTTTGCTGGAGAAGCCTTTAAGGAAAGTGAAAGTTGTGATTCAAGATATTTTCCCAGTTGCTGCTCAGTATCTAGAAAAGGGAGAAATACTCAGTTCTGTGGCCATGTTGCCATCATGTCCTGTAAAAAGTTGCCTTCTCGGTATTCCTACAGGACCCCAGAAGCTATTACCAAGTACTGTCAGTCTTGTGCCTACATGCCCTAAACAGACCAAAATTCCTGGTATGCCATCTCAAGATCAAAAGAATTCAGAGAACACAGATTGGCATACCTTAAGGAGATTAATAAACAAGAGACCAGAGAAGAAAACACACGCTTACATAGTTCAGTGGAAAGCAAAAGACAGCGAGAGCCTTAAACATATGGCAGATATGTTGATAAGTTGTCCACAAAAAGCCAAAGTTTTTGGCTTACCCTCTGCTCCACGACAAGAACCGAGTATGGTTAATGTAATGCCCTCCTGCCCCAGACATAGTGGAGTCCTTGGTTTGCCTTCAAAGACTGGGCAAAAACTTTGCTTGTCCAGCTGTGAGGAATGGTTTGCTTATAAAAGATTACAGTTCAAGAAACCATATATCAAAAGGGAGGTGCAGATTCTAAATGCAGTTTTGGCTTTTGATAAGAACACTGTTGAAACTATGAGTGCGATGTTACCCTCTTGCCCTGAGAATGCTAGTGTACCCGGGTTTCCCTCTGCTCAAACAGCGACATTTGCTGATGGCCCAACTATGGTGAATTTATTGCCTAGTTGTGCGAAGGAATCCAGAATTCCTGGAATGCCAATTAAAAACACTGTCAAACAATTAGAGTGGCAAATAGAAAGAAAGTCGTTGCTCCCCCCAAAGGAGAAATCTCTTGTTAAATTACATTTAGAGGATGTTAATATGTTCTATCTTGATTGTGATACGATAATAAATATGGTATCCATATTGCCCTCCTGTCCACGGACAACCTGTTTACCAGGCTTTCCATCAGTACCATGTCAGACGTTGGTAGATATACCAAGTGTGACCGATCTGCTGCCTACTTGTCCAAGGCGTTCCAGAGTTTGTGGAATACCCTCTAGATCCCACAGTGAGTCCGATGAAGCAGAATGGAATGCAGACAAAAGATCAGTATGGGAAAGGCCATTAACAAACCCAGGGAAATTGTCAGTAATACATGACCATAAGATGTATTTTAAAGAAAAGGCATTAATTAGAATTATGGTATCAATGTTGCCACCTTGTCCCAAACACTCTAATATTCATGGAATTCCCTCGAAGGTAGGAGAGGGACCAGTGGAAGCTTTGATGAAAGAGGCTCCCAGTATGTTTAAATCCCTAGCCACTTTCCCAAAACATGGCAAAGTTCCAGGTCTACCTGCAAAGAATAGTGCAAAAGAAAATGATGGCTGGCATGTGGACAGAGGATCAGTTTGGGAAAACCCATTCAACAGAAGGTATGGAGTTGTTTACCAGGACTTAACAGCTAAGGAACTGTCATATAGGGACAAAAAAGTAATGCTGAGTATGCTTCCATCCTGTCCACGACAAGCCCTGAACCCTGGCTTTCCATCCACTCTACAACTTCAAGCTGTTGATGCCATAGTAGAAAAAAATCCAGACATGGTGCAGTTGCTGCCATGCTGCCCAAGAAAGTCAAGTATCATTGGTTTCCCCTCAAGAGTGTCAAGAGTTTCTGATTCTGAAGTAGGGGACTGGCCATCAGTGATGATAAGGATACATGGCTGCTGTCCATTTCACAAAAATTATGGTTCTCCTTACAAAGATATAATGAAGGCAATTCCTTCTTTGGAAGCTTCTTGTTCAAACATTGCTCTCAGTTCTGGTGTCACAGCAGTTCCACAGTCTGAGGTAGAATGGCTTCCAAATATGGTAAACACTGTGCCATCTTGCCCAGAGAAAACCTCTATTCCGGGTGTGCCATCAACACATGTGCACCATTCAGATCAGAGGTGGCCAGTTAAAACACTACCATTGGTGGATTCAGGAACAAAAATAATTGAAACTGAAAACGTGATGGGTCAACAGCTGTCACTGGAAGATCAACCATTTTGTGAAGTTTCTCTCAGAGAGAGATCAATGAAGTTTATATTCCCCAGCCAAGATGTACCAGAGGATGCACAAGAAAGACTTTTGACAATTGATCCATCAACATGTCCCAGGAAGGCCATCGTCAGAGACTTCCCATCGTCAAATTCTGAAATCCAAGTGGATGAGCCATACCCTAGAGTTAGCAGGACTGAGATGTTATGGGATGAGGCCAGTCCAACCAGATTAGATCTGGATGCAAAGAAAGCAAAATATGATGTGAGCTCACCTCTGGAGATGCATAAAGATGAACGGGGCTTTTGGATACCAACTGAGGCAGAAGTAGCTGTTCTAGAAAAAGGGTGAGTGAGTTGCAGAGCTGAAATTGTAGTCATCTCTGTGGTGTGAGTGGGTTAGTTTTTGAAACATTTGCCTTTCAATTCTGTTTTCAGAAACTTGCACTGCAGAATATGGCACTCCATTCCTGACATGCCATTATTCTTGAGTGTCAGGAAGAGGTGGGTTGTCTTGGTTTGCACAGTGATGCAGTGATGTGATGCAGTTCCACAACTTTGCATTTGCACTGTATCAACAGCATCTGGCTTAATTTGCATTTGCCATGTGTGTTATACCTTCTATAGCAGAGTTATTCTGTGGTTTGCCAAATTTGTACAGATTTTTCCCTTTTGACACTTGTTATCGTTTCAGCCATTTTTGTCCTCATTTGTGTACTCAAGAAAGACAGATATCACTGTATGGGATGGGGGATACTGTTGGCATAAAATCCTAAACTGCTGATGTCACTGTAGAACATCATGGTTTTGTTGTCCTTTGAAGAGTCAAATAAAACAGTTTCTGCAGAGATGATGTTACAGTCAGGCACAGGAAGGGGTGTCATTACTATGTATTTTTACAGTGTGGATCAAGGTTGAGTGAGATATTCTGAGAGTGGTGTGGTAAAGTGTCAGAGCGACTAATACTTGATCTCTGCTCTTGTTGGATTGATCGACGTGTAGTCATGTGTTGCATGGTTTAATTTCTAATGTCCTCTTGAGGTAGGCTTATTTCTTACTGTTCATAGTCCAGTCATAGCTGTTACAGAGCAAAATTGGTTGCCATATAAAAACAAAATAATAACAAAACAGCAGCAGAATACAGAAAAAGTCAGTTTGGAAATCCAACTAAATACAAGTCAACACAGTGGTGTATAACACCATCATCATCTACATCTGTGTGAGTGAAATTCGTAATATAAACAAATGTATCTATTATTTTCATGAAAAAATACAGTTCAATATTAATTTCCAGATATTTGTTCTTTATTTTTATGTGGCACAACACTGAGGATTATAGGGATACCCTGTGAAAAATACTTCTGTTGAATGATATAAAATATTGTTTTTACCCAGTAATAATGCTGGTTTTACAGCACTGGCTGTTATAAGAGTAGTTATAGAGTCAACCTAAGCAAGTACTGTTGCATGATGTGTTTTGTGCTTGCAGGGGTGCAGCTTTTTAACTCTAACAGAGGTTACAGGCTGGAGTGTGTTTGGACTGAATAGCATTTGTTGAAATTGCATGCATGAAAGTAAAATACCTATTTTAATTATGATGAAATACTCGTATTACGGTTTTATATTAATTTACCATATGTAAATTAGTTGTCGTTGTACTCTGAAGTGAAGCACTGATTACCTCTCATTGACTGAGGTACATTGAAAGACTTGCTTTGTATTGTGATGAAAATATGTTGAAGTACAATGTTGATTATGGGAATGCTCTAATACCCTATTATTATTTGGCATCTTTCTACAGTAAAGTTATGTATAACTTGTATTTACCTTCTCTTTAGACATGAAAACATGGTTTCACTGCAGCCATCATGCCCAATTATTGCTGGTGCAGCAGAACTCCCATCCACCCAAATAAATATTGCTGAACAGCAGTTAGAAAAACATTCTACAGACAGGACCATACTATGGGAGGAGCTACCAAAGGCGAGTACAGAAAAATGTCCTACAGACAGGATCATTCTGTGGGAGGAACTACCAAAGGCAACTACAGAGATAACTAAAGATGCATCAGAGGAAGAAAGGGAAATGATGAAAGAAATGGTGGTCCCATCATTCTCTGGTGCTGCCATAAACACAAGTCTCCCTTCCATGATGTGGAACAGTTATGATGAAATGGCAAAGACAGAAGCTGGGACAGTAGATATGATACCGATATGCCCAACAGTCAGTGGCATATTTGAATTTCCTGATTCTAAACAAATAAATGAATGCCTACTGGATAGCCAGTCTACTTGGGAAAAGCCATCAAATCATGATGAAAATATAAATACTGAGTGTGCTCTTCATTTAAAAGGACATGCAAATCTAGTAGAACAAAAGGTGGGAAAAAAGTCTTCCTGTCCTACAAAGACTAGTGCACAATGTGTGCCATATTTTGTGAATCCTAAAATTGAGTACAAACAGTCCACATTCTTGGAAACCTGTTCCAGTGTGACAAACATTGCTGGCATGCCATCCAAATTTCCTGTAAATGAAAATCACTGGCTTATAGATCAAAAGCAACTCTGGGAGAAACCACCAAAAATGAAGGAACTATCACTGGCATGTGCATCAAAGGATGATGAAAAGAACAAGATACGAATGGTTTCACTGGTGCCAACTTGTCCCAGAGAGGCCAGAAATCCAGGGTTCCCATCTGTACTACAACACAATTTTGTCTTTCATGGATCAAGTATGGTGGATATTTATCCCTGTTGTCCTAATGTGTCCAGTATACCTGGTTCACCATCTATCAGTGAAGCCAATAACAGATCATGGGTATCTAAACAGGAGCTTCTTTTGGAGAAGAAAAGGAAAACTGAGCTTGTTGTCATGTCGGTATCACCAAAAGAGAAGGATGAAATTGAACAAATGGGAGCTTTGGTACCAACTTGCCCAAAACATTCTTGCATACCAGGCATCCCCTCAATTTTACAACCTACTATGTCTCATCGTGGATCAGATATGATGAGCCTTTTAGGCTCATGCCCCCAAACCTCTTGTATTGAAGGTATTCCATCATTGGTGGAGAATTTGACCAAAAGTTGGGAAACAGATTACAAATGTGTAGGGGTAACACTGACAAAAAAAATCAACACAGTCATGATTGAAGATAAACCTTATAATGATGAAATAAAAGCTATGTCAGCTTTAGCCCCAACTTGTCCAAAAGAAGCTAGTATCTCTGGATTTCCATCTGCTCCGGAACCTACAGCAATCTATAATGGATCTAGTGGGGTCAATCTCCTTCCATCTTGCCCAGCTGTGTCCAGCTTGGCTGGTTTTCCATCCATGCAGGAAGCTGACAGCAAAGACTGGAACACTATTCATCAGACATTATGGGAGAGGGAAAATAAAAAGGGGTCTGTATTACTTTTGGAGAACAACAAAATAGACAAAGACATGACAGGAATCATTTCTATTGTACCAAGTTGCCCAAGAGAATCCAGCATCCCTGGCTTTCCCTCTGTACCACAACCCAGAGTGATTCATGTTGCTGACATGCCAAGAATGGTCAATCTTTCAAGCTCATGCTCAAAAATGTCACGAATACCAGGGTTTCCATCATCTGATAATTCAAAAGAGTGGGCAGTGAGCAGGGAGCCACTATTTGAATCAAGAATGAAAGAAAAGCAGGTGTCACTGATCGATAGATGTGAAAGAGATAAGAGAACAATGAAAACAATGTTTTCCCTTGTACCATCTTGTCCAAAAGAGGCACAGACATCAGGATTCCCCTCTCATCCAAATCCCCTAACTATGTATTGTGCACCAAATATTATCAGCCTTTTTTCATTGTGCCCCCAAGTTTCAAAGATACCAGGATTCCCATCAGTTGAAGGGAATATCAGTGTAGGATGGCTAACAGAACAGGGGTCATTGTTGAAGAGGCTACCAAAGAAGGGGGTTGTATTTGACATGTCAAATGAGAACAAGAAGAAAATGAAGAATATGGTTTTCTGTGTACCATCCTGTCCTAAAGTGTCTAGTATTCCCGGTTTCCCATCTATACCAAATCCCAAAGCTGTGTATTATGGCCAAAATGTAGTAAACCTCCTTCCTTCATGCCCCCAATTTTCTACCATACCAGGATTTCCATCATCTGATCATTCAAAAGAGTGGGCAGTGAGCAGGGAGCCACTATTTGAATCAAGAATGAAAGAAAAGCAGGTGTCACTGATCGATAGATGTGAAAGAGATAAGAGAACAATGAAAACAATGTTTTCCCTTGTACCATCTTGTCCAAAAGAGGCACGGACATCAGGATTCCCCTCTCATCCAAATCCCCTAACTATGTATTGTGCACCAAATATTATCAGCCTTTTTTCATTGTGCCCCCAAGTTTCAAATATACCAGGATTCCCATCAGTTGAAGAAAATATCAGTGTAGGATGGGTAACAGAACAAGGGTCGTTGTTGAAGAGGCTACCAAAGAAGGGGGTTGTATTTGACACATCAAATGAGAACAAGAAGAAAATGAAGAACATGGTTTTCTGCGTACCATCCTGTCCTAAAGTGTCTAGTATTCCCGGTTTCCCATCTATTCCAAATCCCAAAGCTGTGTATTATGGCCAAAATGTAGTAAACCTCCTTCCTTCGTGCCCCCAATTTTCTACCATACCAGGATTTCCATCATCTGATCATTCAAAAGAGTGGGCAGTGAGCAGGGAGCCACTATTTGAATCAAGAATGAAAGAAAAGCAGGTGTCACTGATCGACAGATGTGAAAGAGATAAGAGAACAATGAAAACAATGTTTTCCCTTGTACCATCTTGTCCAAAAGAGGCACGGACATCAGGATTCCCCTCTCATCCAAATCCCCTAACTATGTATTGTGCACCAAATATTATCAGCCTTTTTTCATTGTGCCCCCAAGTTTCAAATATACCAGGATTCCCATCAGTTGAAGAAAATATCAGTGTAGGATGGGTAACAGAACAGGGGTCATTGTTGAAGAGGCTACCAAAGAAGGGGGTTGTATTTGACACATCAAATGAGAACAAGAAGAAAATGAAGAACATGGTTTTCTGCGTACCATCCTGTCCTAAAGTGTCTAGTATTCCCGGTTTCCCATCTATTCCAAATCCCAAAGTTGTGTATTATGGCCTAAATGTAGTAAACCTCCTTCCTTTGTGCCCTCAAGTTTCTACCATACCTGGATTTTCATCAGTTGAAGGACACAAGGAAGAGGGATGGGTTGCTGAGCTGGGTTTATTGATGCACAAACCACAAAAGAACATTCGGTTTAGGATCAACAGCTCACCAGTTAACATAGACAAACCAAACAACATGTTTGCTTTGGTTCCTTCTTGCCCAGGGGCATCAAAGATTCCAGGCTTCCCATCTGTCCCCCAATACAATATGCTGAGTCTTGTACCTGTTTGCCCCAAAGTATCAAGTTTCCCTGGATTTGCATCCTGTGAAGGGGCCTCCAAATTGCATTGGCTTTCTAATCCACACACTTTATATGATAAGCTTCCAAAGGAGACAGGTTTTGTGATTGATGGTCCAAATCAAGACCAAGAAACTATGAAGGCAATGTTGGCCTTAGCACCATCTTGCCCAGAAGCATCCAGAATACCAGGGTTCCCCTCTGCACCTCGGACAAAATCCAAGATTGAACCCAGTATGATAAGTTTTGTACATTGTTGCCCAAGTGCTTCAAATCTCAAAGGATTTGCATCCATGACCACAATTCCATGCACAGGGTGGCTGACTGAAACAAAACCTGTTTTGATAAAGCCTCAGAGGAAGAATAGGGTGAAAATGATTATGGCACATGCTGGACAGCAACATGTATATTGCTACAACATGAAGAGTATGGTGACATTGGTAACATCCTGCCCAAAAGAGGCTAGAGTATGTGGTTTTCCTTCTGCTCAAGTTGTAAACAAACCACCAAACATGGTCAGCTTATACACATCAGCTCCATGTGTTTCATGTGTCCCAGGTTTTCCATCAGCAAGGATGCTTAGTTCTGAAGGTATGAATATACAAACTATGGCAACACACAGCAAAGTCTTGTTTGAGAAGCTGCAGAATGAGAAGATTGTTCTTATTGCAAAATTGCCAGAAAATTATAAACATCAAGATGAAATGAAGTACATGGTAGCAATGGCTTCATCATGTCCACATCTGACTCGAATTCCTGGGTTCCCCAGCAATTCACAATTGAATCCAACAAGAAAAGAAAAAATGACTATTCCATTGCCTTCTTCAACTGAAAAGCATACATTACAAGAATTGCCTCATGCACAATCAACTCAGTCATATCTCAAAGAAGCAAGAATTCCTGGTGTTCCCTCTACATGTATTAGCAGCCCCAGTGAAGCACTTGCATATGGTGAGACATTTCAGTGTTAAGATCTAGGTCACATTCACCTTTCTTTTTCTTGTGTCTTTTCTGGTATTTTACTGTATTTACTTTTATGACAGAGGAGAAATTCAAAGGGATTGCAACGCAAAACATAGACCTTTCTGTAGATAATGGGTAAGTCAAAGAGCCCAGTGCTTTTGCATTGCTTGCTGTGAAAGGGGTCAATCTAGTGCTTGCCTAACATGGACTGCTTGGACCAATAAACAGTAGCTTTAGTAACTTGACTATACTGTGCATGGTAACTTTTAGCATCTCTGTGAAAACTGTATTTATATTTTTATTGTGTTGCTACTTGAGTTCTGTGGAAGTTATACTTTAAAACCCTTTCCTCAGCGAATCACAAATAGAGAGGATGATAGCAGAGGAAGCCCAAACAGTGAAGAAACCACTGGACACATCAGAGCCAGCAGGCGTCTTAGGTTGGGAAGTATTGGAGGTGGAGGGAACAGTAACAGAAAAACAGACACAATCCTCTATTTCAGCAAAAGAGGAGGATGCTTCAGGATTAGTAAAGGCTATTGTGGGTGTTTTCCACAAAGGGTAAGTGTAAGACTGCTTTGAAACTAATAATGTGTAGCATGCAACACAGTGTGCGTTGATTATTGGTAATCCTAAAGTGAGACAGAATGTTTTGACATATAGCATCAAAAACATCACTAAATTCTTAATGAAATATACTTGTTTGGATTAAAGACTGGTTCCCATTTTGATCTGCTCTTTTGGCACTTCACTTTCACCAAATTGAGTGGATGTTACAGAAAAATACAAGGTCTTAATGTTCTTTGTAATTTTAAGGTTTGTGTTCTCATTGTGTGTGATACTGGGGCGGTACTGAAGCAAAATACTGAGGCCATGGTGATTTTTCATACGCCACTTGTATCATGTATTAAGCACATTTTGTTATCTATTTTTATGCAGATTCTTGACTTCTTGACTTAATGTTATCCAAGTTTGAAACAAAGTAAAACCTAGGCTGCATGGAATGTATTTTTTTCACTATCTCCAAAACTCAATGGTTTCTTTAATTAGATACATGTTTATTGAAACCATTGTTTTTGCATGGTTCCAGGTTTCACTAACTCATTCCAGTATCCATTTCTCACAGTTATGAAACAGTAGCATCCATTTTGGGGCCGTCCAGCTCTACTTTAGCTGAAGTTGATCACCAACTCGAAGCTGTCTCTGCAATGGACCTAAAAGACAAGACGGTGAACCCTTCAGATGAGTGTTTTCCACGTGCAGATGAAACTACTTTCATACAGAAGATAGTTCCTTTAGAGGGCCAGTTTGAGGACATTCCCTCCAAACATAGCACTGAATATCCAATAAGTGCTGAGCCCTACATGTTGGACTTGGTAGGTGATCGATCAGTGTCTCCATCACCAACTACAGATAGCGATGATGGGTTTTTGGTTTGTGCAAGCATGAAGAAATGGCCACCTTTGACAGAGGCAGATATCACTGAAATATCAAAGGAAGATGGAGAAGGAGTAGAGGCACAGGAGGCTTCACTTGATCAGTGGCATACAAATGAGAGATCACTGACAGGGCTGGACTCTGTTCAAAAATCAGTGTACACTGAAGGTTTGTTAAGGCACCAGACTGAGGGAGAACAGAATGAGGTTAGAACAGTGTCAACTTCTTCACAGCTGGATAAAGGGTGAGTGCTGGGGAAAGTGCCCCACTTAAGTGTTTGGTTGCACGGTGTGACAGTGTAAATTTGTGGTGATAACATTGTCTCTTGTTCTGCTTATGAGCGCTTACTACTCTGGAAAATTGTGATGGTCAACTCTTTTAAATAGCCTTAAGGATTGGTATTGTGATGTGGAATGGTAATATTTCTGTTTTTCTAGTGTTGTACATAGGTGTTGTAAACTCAGGGCAACTGTGTCATTGTGTCCTTTATGTGCTTCTGTGTTGTTTTAATGCTAGTACGCATGTACATAAGTAAAGTGGAATATTAAAGGTAACGGTCAGTTGTGTTTTGCAATTTGTAACAAGATTTGGTTGCTGTCTTTTTGGTTGAGCAGATTAATAGTTGGTTGGAGATAAGGTGCATGGTACAACTGTATGACAAAAAGAATAGCAAATTCTGAAGCTTGTCCTTTCTTGTCCTTAAGCCCCCAACGAACAAGCACTGAAGAAATTTCTGCCACTGCCCTACAACCTTCATCAAATATGTCACTGACAGATGCCAATGAACACAGAGAGACACTCTTGGATAAACCTTCAGATGATCATAACCTTAGTCCAGTTGGACCACAAGCTGACATTGCTGTTTCTCAGCGAGGCAGAAAGCCAAAGAGAAAAGTCCCAGATCCTCAACAGAAAGGATGTGATCAAGAAAAAGGCACTGTTCCATTACGACCACTCAGAAGGAAGGATAGTTTAACACCAGACCGCAAACAAAAATCTGATGGTTTGTCTGTCAAGCTCCTCCCTGTGCAGAAACCCATGGATGTTGTCCCTCCTCCTCGTGTAAAAAGAAGAGATGGTAGTTTGCCACCTGAAACATCACAGAAATCTGCTCCTTGCAAGCCTCTGAGGAGAAAAGATAGTGTCACTAGAGACAGAGCTGCTCCAATAACTAATGACCAACAGGATTTGAATGCCCAAGTCAGTTCTGCTTTAAAAACTTCTGATCCTGTGCCCCCTCAACCCTGTGAGAGAAGCTCTGATGTGTCAGGTGCTCTTGAACCTTTACAGAACATTGAAAACCCCAGTCAAATAGCCATTGAAATGATCCCTTCACAATCTGTTGGTAGAGAAGACCAAACTAAACAACACTCTCAAGAAACTAATTTTGTTGGGAGTTCATCTCCACAGCAAGACACAGAATTGGTCTGCTCAAATGACACAGAACAAATCTCTTGTACTCCTGAATGGCTTCAGAAAGACATTACTATATCTGTCCAGGTGTCTTCTGATGGAATTTCTACCTCAGAAACAAAGGGAATTGAAAGTATCGCACCAAAGCCAGAAACTGCTTATGTCTCAATCATCAAAAAGATAGGTCTTCCACAGCGTGGCACGAAATTGCCTTTAAGTAAATCTGGCAAAATTGGCAGTGAAAAGGGAATTACGGCACAAAATTTAAATGTTGCAAACAGGGAGTCAGTAAAATTAGTCCAGATTGACAATACTATGAAGGGTGATATGGAAGAAATAAAGCAGTTAAATGTAGCTGGTGACACATCTGTTCATATGATCAACACATCTTCTCAGAAATCAGAGGATGAGAAGGACAAACAAACAACTCTTCCTATCCCAAGACCTCGTGTGAGGAAACGTCTCAGTGGCTCCTTCCCAGATGACTTTACAGTTACAGAGAAGACATCTCAGGCTTCCCATGTGGAGGAGGCACAGGCAGCAAGGAAAGGTAGCCCTAAAGAATTGTCAGTGGTGCAACACAACAAAGGCTTCTCCCTTCTTCATCTGGGTGATCAACATACTATATCCGGAGAAAAGGAGGCTGCTGTACATTTTAGGAGAAGCAGATTGACTATTGAGAGCAATGTTCAGGTAGAGGATCTTGATACTTCAGAGAAGATACCAGGATCCTCAAGCTTGCCTGTACCAAAACCAAGAGTAAAGAAACGTCTCAGTGGTTCATTCCCAGATGACACAACAATTTCTGGTTCACCACCTCCAGGCTTGTCAGACACAGTACCTGACACCACTTGTGATGAACCATTTCAACAGAATGAACAGCCAAGCTTGCCTGTTCCATTGCCACGAGACAAGAAACGTCTCAGTGCAACTTATTCAGATAGCACACCACCTGCAGACGATTTATTCCCCGTACAAACTGAATCCTCTCAGAGAAGGCCGGAGGATACATGGGTCACTAGCCAGGAAACAAAGGAAGGTTCAATATCGTTGGATTCAAGTATGATCTCTGAAGGAGGTTTTGTCACAATCCAAGGAGAAGATTATGTTGCATCAGAGTTGGAACAGGATGCGTTAACAGTATTGGGAGAGGAAGGATTTCCTCAGTCAGACTCAGTAGAAAATGAAATAATTGAAGGCTGGACCTTTACAGATAAACCTAGTGTTACAGATGACTCAGAGAAAGCTACAGAGGCAGTACCTGAGGTGGCTGACATTGAAAAAGTCCTGGAAGCAGAGCTTGATAGGTCCATAGCTTCTACTGTTACATCTGTTCAGGATGACTGGCTGCATGTGGGGGATGATAAAGGCAGTGAACCAGTGGAAATAAACTCACAGAAGGAAATGAGGGACGAAGAGTTGGACTTTGGCTTTGTGACTGTAGATGTAGCTGCTGGTTGTTTAGAGGAAGAAAGGTAAGATTAGTCAGTATACATTAAGGAGTGGGGGGCGGGGGGCACTCATAACTGAGATATGTGTGTTTTGCATTTTTTCAACACAATTGAAATTCTCATTTCCCTTAGTTTTCTAATTCTCTAACATTGTCTATGTATGTGGTTTTATTAGCAACATGGTTTGGAAAATCATCAAAAAACAGTGTTTTTTTGTTTAGGACAAACACGATTTCAAAGAAATTGTGGAATTTATTAATCACTTTGCTTTGTTTCTGTGTGTCTTTCCAGGCAAAAAGAGAGAGCTGAAGAATCTTCAGGTCGGTCTGCACCTATGCTTCGTGGCAAGAAGCGTTTTGGTGGTTCTTACCTAGATGACAGCAAGTCACAAGTTCATGGCTTCCACCAAGCCAATGAACCAACAACACCTCAGAAAAGACCTGCAGATGGGGCTGCCTCTTCAGAAGTATGTTAAAGCTGCATTTATGTGTAATGTGTAGGATGTTACAGTAGCGACAGAGTAGGCTACGGTGGAGCCTATGACGTGAGAAAGTGTCAACAGTGTTTCTGTAATTACTTTGAATTTTGTAATTACTCTCACTGCCAGAAGGGAGAGACAAAAGTTTCACACTGCAGGTTTAATAGCCTATAAAGTCCTTCACTGCAATTCCAGCAGCAAAAGTAAAAAAGTGAAAAAGCTCTGGTAAACTGACTGTATGCTACCTGCCCTGCAGATACAGCAGAAGGATAGCAAGTAGTTGGTGAAGGAAGTTAAACATCTAGCCACTTAAGGAGCCAGATATTTTTCTCAGGAGTTGGTAGAGACCCAAGCTGACCTAAAAGGAGAGTGAATATTGGACACCCCAAATGAATGCTAATGTTGCTCTGTCTGCTTGATGTGTAAATAGGCAATCGTTAGCAAACATGTTAGCTTAACAACTTTGTAAGACAATGTCAAATGTATCATCCAGCTTGTTTGTCCAGCATAATTAAACTAATTAAACTTTAAGAATAGTCTATATTCAGTTACCACTTCTGAGTCACCAGATAGTTCAAAGATGATTTCTGCACTCTCCTGTATGCTTGTGTGTGTGTGTGTGTGTGTGTCTAGAGTCTATCGGGCAGTCCAAGCTTGGTGACGTCCAGTCAGTCTCTACTAGAATGGTGTCAGGAAGTCACACAGGCTCACAAGGGAGTGAAGATCACCAACTTTAGCACCTCTTGGAGGAACGGCCTGGCCTTTTGTGCCATCTTACATCACTTCTACCCAGAAAAGATGTAAGAAACAGTTAAAATAAGATTACAGATAAAAAAAATGTTAAAAATGTGTATTATAAAATATTTTTTCTCTGTTTAGTAATTTTGAATTACTGGACCCGTATGACATCAAGCACAACAACAAAAAGGTGATTAATGTTTGGTTATCTGTTGATTTTAAATTAAAAAATGACCTTCATAGCAAAAGAGCATCTAATTATGTCATCTGCTGGTTGGTAATTCTAAATCTAATCCCCTTTTCTATATGTTACAGGCCTTTGATGGCTTTGCCGAACTTGGCATTTCCAGGTTGATGGAGCCCTCAGACATGGTCATGCTAGCAGTGCCTGACCGTCTCATTGTCATGACCTACCTCAGCCAGATCCGCACCCATTTCACGGGCCAGGAGCTCAGTGTGCTTCATATTGAGAAGGACAGCAGCGAGTCCAGCTATGCAGTAGCAGGGGACCGGGAGATCCAAGAGGACCCTGAGGCAACTGCTCGCTACTGCGCCCAGAGGCTTCAAGAAGAGGGTATAACTCTTGAGACTAATGGGACTGCAGGCACAGCAGAGGACAGTAAAACCAGTAGGGATGTGGTTCCACCTCCCAGAACCAAACGGTTGCAGGGTGCTGGGGCAGCAGGGGCTCAGTCACCGGTGGCACCACCAAGAACTCATTTCCTGTCCAAGTCAGGTTTCTCTCATGTCAAAGACGCAGATCTGGTCAAGAAGCGCAGGTCACAGCGGAGGAGTGGGTCAGTAGATGAAGGAGACATATCAGTGGTATGATGCTTTCTTCCATTCTGTCATTATTTTTCTATGGATTCAACCAATCTATGATATGTTACAATATCTTTTGTCTTTGCAGGTCATTGCAGGACAGGAAGACAGTGTAATTACCCGGAGGACATCAGAAACTGGTCAGTTCTTCTTGAAAACAGTTTTTCTTTGATGTCAAAAATAGTAGATCTACAACAGTTTTTTAAAGTTGACCTTATTGTTTTAATTAGATTCTTTTGGGGAATAATGATTTAAAATAATTTCCTTTTGTTGAATTTTAAGTTGTTAACTTATCCTTAATAATTTATACAAGCTGTATGTCTGTGATTGTCTTGCAGAGAGAGCAGAGGCAGTGGCTGAGGAGGGAAGACCAGAGGGCCAGGTCAATATCAGTCAGGGTCATAAACAACCATATGTTTTTTTTTTGCGTACCTAGAACTATTTGTAAATTAGAACTGGTACCAAATTTGTGAGAACTGAGGATTCTCTAAGGAGCATGCATTTTCTAACCTGTTTACTGCACGTGTATCAATGCATGTGCACATGACCTATATAATTTTACATTTTAAGCCAAAGTAATGACAAAATATTGTCTCTGTCAAGTGACAAACAACATATTTTTTGTGCTTTTCTCACTCAAATAATACAAACAAGAATTGACTGAACTTATTGTTATTCAGTAAGGACCAGAATTTAATTGTGACTTAATTAAATCTGAGTGATATTTAATTGTGTGCTCCCTTTCTTACAGTGTTCTATTGTTGTTCAATTTTGTATCATACATACAAAATCATAGATCATGCAGGTAATTCTGTGTATCAATGCATACAGGACCCCAGTCAGTATGCGCTGAGTCAGATGGAAGCCCTGGAAGTGGAACAAAACCATGTTGATAACAGAGCTGGAGTGGTGGAGAGGAAACTCAGACAACTAATGGAAACAGGTAATGGTGGCACAATAAGTGAAAAGAACATGAATGTGGGGTAACGAAGTATTATTTTAAGGCAACAAATGAAATACTTTAACGGTAGAAATGATTAAATTAATAGAAAGTTAGTAATTAGAGTGTATAATTTGTATTTTAAAGACACTAAATAGGCATCAACACCCACTGGGTTTATAACTGACTGACAGAGTTTTCTCTCACAGGTAGTGACAAGGTGGAGGAGGAGAGGTTGATTCAGGAATGGTTTATGCTGGTGAACAAGAAGAATGCTTTAATCAGGAGGCAGGATCATCTGCAGCTATTGTAAGACATCCGCAACACACACTGCCTGAAACATGTACAGTATAAACTGTTGACTATACTGCACAATTTTCCAAACGTTTTCTAGAAGCAGGATTTAAAACGCATGTTGCAAGATCCGTGTGTAAAAGAATCTTTTCAAACACAATGGTGAATCTCTAAACAATCATCGTCATAAACGGTCAAGGTGATCACCTCAGTTTCATTTAGCTAGTTTGATAGTTGTTACAAATCTCAGTTAAACTGTCTTTGCACATCATATCAAAGTTCTAAATTAAGACATCCATGATTCAGAGCTGTGAAGCAGCTTGTTCTGTCAATCTGTGAAGCTAATTTTAGCTCCTGAAGCTACATTAGCAGTTTGTCTGAAGTGGTCAACTATGTAGCTGTTACCAAGAAATACAATGCTATGATTATAATGAAAATGATAGGAAAATGACTGATCTAATGTGTAAGTGTGGCTAAACATTTTATCTATGGAAAACTAACAGGGATAGAATGGACCCAATTGCAGCACAAATGACACTGGAATAAATTTTACAGTCTTTATTCCACACAATGTCAAGACAATAGTAGCACGGTCAGAGAAACACAGTTCTGATGAGTATGGCTTCCACCAGGAATCGAACCCCGATCTTCCACTCCCAAGGCAGACAACAGTTCAACAGTTCTTAGGCAGACTAGATCGGTGACGAAAAGGGAAAGACGCAACACTGCACAAGAACAGTCTCTAGTCCAGAGCTCCGAGGGAAGCAGCAGTGTGTGTGTGTGTGTGTGTGTGTGTGTGTGTGTGGGGGGGGGGGGGGGGGGGGGGGCAAGTTTACTTGGAGGTTGCTGTTTCTCTGACTGACTGGTTTAAATCCTGGGAGGACTGGAACAGCAAGCTGCTGCATTACTATACCTGATTCTGTTCACACAGAAACAAGAAAAGTATGTGTTAATGCTTGGTAGAAACTTCAGCAATACTATATCAACCACAAATACTTTTTTTTTTACAGACATATAATTTGATTTAAAAGCACCCTTGGTAAAAATGATTATAGATATTTTCCTGTAATTGTTCAGTCCTAGTCCCTGGTGAAAAATCCTGTCCATGCAGAAGAATCCAAACCTAAGAGTCAAATCCTAATGAATGAAAAAAGAAAGCTTTGACCACCTGACCACAATCATGAGGGAGACCTCAGTTTACTGATGTCACTGTGCTTTGGATTTCTTAATAAAACTTTTGAAAATAAAAACAGAGAAATTTGCATGTGATGAAATGAGACACCTGCCTTTATTAATAGTAAGTACACCCCTTCCATAAGCACAGGCTGTCACTCATCTTGGAATGCATCTCTTGTGATTGACAGACTGGAAGAACAAGACTTGGAAAGAAGATTTGAGCTGTTAAACAAGGAGCTGAGGGACATGATGGCCCTTGAAGGTATGGTTTTACTGCTATTTCAAAGGAAAAAGTCTACTCACGCACACACTTATCACCTCATGAGTGTGAGCAGGAATTGACTTTTTTCTTTGAAATTGGATCTTTAGGGGATTTGAACACTCAGGAACAGGTTTACAAAGAAAATAATCATTGATAATATTCTTCTTGATTTACTTTTCTTTCAAATAATCAGGTTTTAGTTTTATGTTTCTTTTTCCCACTACAACCTTCCTTGTGGCTCTTATAAATCTCATCTGCGCTCTATTAATGCCTGGTCTCCAGAGGCTGAGAATTTACCCACAAACTGCATGATGTTACTAAATCCAGCAGAAAACATGATCAAGGCACCGGCAATGAGTTCCACCTGACCATGGCTCTGTACACAACTGTTTTCTGTATCATACTTGTTTTCGTTTTGGCAACATGAGCCTTCATTCTGTTGCATATCGTGTTTGATAATTGTGTTGAACAAACTGAGAGAATAACTGTTCATATAAAGTCTTTGGTGATTGTGTTACTAGTATAGTTCTGATTAAACTAACAAAGCATATGTGGATCTCTGTCTGACAGCCAGCCCAGACTGTCTTGCATGTCTATTACATTAGTTCTGTAAGATTACTGTAAAGCACAATGTGAATCTTTATTTTGAGCTACTTGTAATTTTTTTTTATCTCTGTCACTGAAGCACTGAAAATTAAGCTGTAATCAAACTGTGACAGAATTTAGATTTATTTTTACATTTAATTTAAATTTATTTTTACAGCATTTAGAATTTGTCTGATGACATCTGGTGGCATAGCTTTAAAAACTCTTCTCACAACTGACCATTTTACCTGACCTGCCCATTTTACTCACAATGTTATCAATTTGTTTAGACCATTATAATTTATGATCCAAGGTTATACCCTGAAGGATTGTCTCTTGTGCCTGTCTAATAGGTATACTGTTTACATTCAATTTCAGTGTCTGTTCAGCTTTTAACTGATACCTTGATCCTATTATAATAGACTTGGTTTTACTAACATTAAGCACCAATTTGTTGTTTGTTACCCATTCTACCACTAACTTTAAGTACTTATTTAGCATGTTATTCAGTCTTTCTGTTGATGATGCAACAATCTGTCGTTGAGTCATCAGCATACATAGCAATTTGAGCCATTTCTAAAACTAGTGGATGATAATTAGCAGAAACAGAAAATAAAAGCAGCCCCAAACAGCTACCTTAAGGTCTGATGCTCCAAATCTCAGGTTCATGCTGTCACATTGTATGGAATTAGATCATACAAGTGACTAAAATAAAAACCTCAGAGTTTTGTTTTTGTAAGTTTGCAGAGGAAGTGCCTCTAAGTATGTGTGTGACTGCAGCACTGTGAGTTATTTTCAAAACATCCTGACATGCATATTGTATAACTTCTCGTTTTTTACACTGATGCGGAAGCTCACGGGTGAGTTTAGAATGTGACATAAGAGGCCATGTATAACACGTCACCATCTATAACACTGCTGCAGATCTTGACTGTATGAACCATGAAACCTTGCAGAATACTAAGAGATAATCAAAGACTTTGATGGGCACAAAAGCACAGAAATGTGTCTGGTTGTCTTGCAAAAGCCTGCTGCTGGATGTGCATGATTTAACATTCACCACTACCTGCCACCATCAGATACGTGTATAGGTAATCAGCTTCATACAAGATCACAGGTGGTGTGCACCAGCAGTAATGTAACTGAAAAGGTGGTGCTGATTAATAATACAAAAAATTGTTGGTTGTTCCTCTACCAGCTCCTGTTTTCTTCCTTCTCACCTCTGCTCCCTTGTTTCTTTCTGTTGTCTTTGTTGTGCAGAGTGGCAGAAGACCCAGGCTCATAAACACAGGGAGCAGCTGCTGCTTCAGGAGTTGGTGTCACTGGTCAACCAGAGAGATGAACTGGTCCACAATATCGACGCCAAGGAGAGAGGGTGAGACACACTTACTGTGCTGGATGGAGGGTTTGTTTCTTTCACAGGCTCTAATTCTGCAGGCAGGGAATGACAGTGTAGTTAACAAAAACTGTAACTCAAACAGAACAAAAGATTTGTTCATGAAGATCAAAACAACACTTGCAGTTTTGTCCTTCTTTTGTTAGCTTTAAATGATTTCTCCTTGATTTCTGGGCAGTAATGCCACTAGATGGCAGTGTAGTGGCGGCCTGCTCCTCCAGCTTCCATCCAACACATCATGTAACAGTCCCCCACACACAGAGAGTGTTTTTGACTTCAATGAAAGAAAGAATAAAAGGAAAAATCCAATAAATCTCAATAAGCATAAGAGAGGGCAAAGGCAAACTGGAATAGTTTATATATCAAAGGAAAGGAAAGCCAGGGAAAATGAATGCCTGACAGAAATAATAAACATCATTCTTTCCATGTAACAAAAGAAAAAGAAATTAAATGCTGTATTATTAATTCACCAACCCTACATTAAGATCTCCTCCAGACATGTTTTAAGACATTTTTCACAAAAAAGTTCCATTATCTAGTTAGAAATTCTTAAAATTACATCTACTTGTTCCCCCTCATTAAAAATCATAAATATGCATAATATTTATATATGTATTATATATTTTTTTAATTTCAAAAGTTTAACTGCTGGACACAAGATGTCTCCTTCACTCCTTCACTGTAAAGTCCATTCTCAGTGTATTTGCACTGGAGGCTTCCTAGTTGTGATGTCACAAATCATGTTTGTAGGCCCATCCCTTTAACACAGATTTTTGTGAGCACAGTGAAACTTTCCTCCTCCAGCAGAATCTTCATATGTCAAACTCTGCATATACTGCACAGTGAACATTCAAATGAAGAAGAAAAACACATTTTTGAGTGGAGGGACACTTTAAAATCTCTTTTAGTTTCATTGACAGACCTGGTACATAATGATAGATAATATGATTTATTGGCATCTTTACTACAAAGAGCTCTGTCCTTTACTGCCTTATTGCTATCTGCAAATCTGACATATGTGAACATACAGAGAAGGACAAAGAACAGTATTTTTTTCCAGCCAGATCAGATCACCAGCGATCCCCACACATTGCAGGTGCTTAGATTTCTATCCGTTTTTATCCCGACTCGCTCTGATGTCATTCAAACGTAGGCAATGCTCACGAGATCAAGGCGGCTGCAGTTTTTGGAGTCAGGCGCCACAGTTACTCTGCAAGACCTCAGAGCATGATGGGAAACACTTGGCTGTCCCCTGATCAAAGAGCTGATTGATTCAGATGTTGGATCAATAACATCCTCTCTGTAATTGGAGAGATTTTGATGTTATTTGTCTGATATTGTCTTATAAAGTGTTATTTTGTTAACAGAATAAATGTTGTGTCAGCCAGAGAGGATGAATACATTCAGTAGCTGAGAAATATCACAGATATTTCTTCGGTGAGCTCCTGTATATTCTGGGAAACTGTCCGACTTGACTGCAGCTTATTGTCACTTGCTCCTGCTGCAGCTGCCTGATTTCATCCACTTTCCAGACGAGGTGCTGTTCATCTCCAACAAGCCTAATAGCTCTCAGGCTGTGCACAGCCCCAAAAAACTCCACCAATCAGAGGATTAGAGTTGCCTGAATGTTGCCTGAGAGGAAGTTTCTTTATCATTTTGCACTTTCACTCACCCACTTTCTCTCTTTCTGTGTTTTCAAAATTGAAATTTTGAGTGATGGCGCAGAAGGTCAGAATCAGGAATAGAGAAATAGAGATAAATCCCACCTGAACCAAAACATACATGGTTTGATGACTACATCTTGTAACATGCTACTTAGTGCGCTCACTGTTCTAATTTAAATTATGCACTGCAAATGGAACATGGCTTCAGATGAAAAACTTAAGAGCTGGTGTCCAGCCTCAGGTAACTAAATACATGTCCTCAAGTACTGAACTTAAGTATAATTGTGAGGTATTTGTACTTTACTTTAGTATTTCCATTCAATGCTATGTTGTACTTCCTACTCCATTACATTTATTTGACAGCTTTAGTTACTTTTCAGATGAAGATTTGACACAATGGATAATATAACAAGCTTTTAAAATACAACACATTGTTAAAGATGAAACCAGTGGTTTCCAACCTTTTTGGCTTTTGGTGTCTTACAAAAAGCAGTGTGTAGTTGGGGTCACATTTCACATGTCTATGAGTTGTTAACAGCTCCACCAAATAGTGATTTTTCCCTCTAGACTTCTCACATGGATTCATTTCAATAAATGTTCAAATGATCCAATATTTCAGCAAAAATCAAAGATTAGAGAAAAAGTCCAAAATCTGAGAACAGATTTGTGTATCAGAACTTTGCTGTTTCTTCTCTCTCCCATTAATCATCTCACGAACCCTCAGATTTATCTGGTGACCCTTTGGAGGGGTTCGACCCCTAGGTTGGGAACCACTGGACTAAACTAGCTAACTGTATATAAAGTAGTGTAAACTAGCTCCACCTCCAGCAGCTACAACAGTAACATGCTGCTCTAACACTGATGCTTCACTATTAATAATCTAATGATGTCATATATAATAATATATCAGTCAGAGGGACCAAACCACTACTTTTACTGCAATACTTTAACTGCATCAAGCTCACAATACTTAACCCTTATACTTAACCCTACTGTAGTAGGATTTTTCATACAGGACTTTTACTTGTATTTTTAAATTGCTGTATTGGTACTTTGACTTAGTAAAGGATCTGAGTACTTCTTCCACCACTGTTGACTTGCATGTCTTTGTGAAATACGTACTGCTGCAAGCTTGGTGCTCAGTTGTAGGTTCTGTGGTGGCTACTGTTGGTTCCATTTCCTCAAAGGTCAGCACTGTCAAAACAGAATGCAGTTAGTTAGTTGGATTTAGATCTGCTGTTGTGAGCAAGCCCTAAATCTCCTCCCTTTTTCTTGTCTTTAGAGCTCTGGAGGAGGATGAACGTCTGGAACGTGGCCTGGAACAGCGGAGGAGGAAGTATGCTAAACAGCAGAAGGAGAAGTGTGTGATGCAGTGATTCTGTCGACCCCTAGCACCACATGCTGGCTCAAGTTTCTGAAAGAAAGTGCATGAAGACAAAACCAAGAATGCAAAAGCTGTGTTCAGTCCTCTTTCATCTGCAAATCAGCCATAAGAAGGCAGACACAGCTGAGCCAAGGGATGTATTTCACACTGAACTACTATGAAGTGGCTGTGTATTCTCAATAGAGACCTGAATGGTCTAAAACCAGAGTGAGGCTCTGGAAACTGTCTCAATCAACTCAAGTGTTATTTTTGGTTGGCTTTTCCTTTGAGTGTCTTCAAAGTGTGGCATTAGGCTCCATTTTATGACCAAAGATCAAGTAGTTTAAGTGATGTCATTTCCACAAAGTCAGTGTCTTGTCAATTACCAAACCCTATCCAGCATCAAGAATGATCACACACTCAGCGGGAGAGGCATCAAAGAGAGCTGCTTGTACCTTTGGACTGTTTGCAGTTTCTGTGCCGTGTTTTTAATTAACCATTGTTACAGATTGTGCTTATAGATGTAAAGTGTTTTATTGAAAGTGTGTATGAGAGTGGAAATGTCCATCACAGTTTGGAACAGATATGAGTTGTCAACAACAGTCAAGACGAGGGTTGAAATCTGAAATTACAAGGGCCTCAGAAAGCCTCCCATCCTTAACCATAACATAGGCTGTAGATTATCTGTATGACCATTTTCAGATCAACCACTGCTTTAGTGAAGGTTTGAGTAAGGTTAGGAACAAACTACTTAGTTAGGGTTAGGGAAAGGTTGTAGCATGGGTTAAAATAACTACTTTGGGGAACCTTTTTAGTCATGGTTAAAAGAAACCATTGTGACAATCAGTAGGAAACAGGAAACAAACTAGTCATCGCCAAAGTCAAAGTCAATCCCATCAAGACTCATCTGTCTACTCCAACCTTCTGTCTATGAGGGTTTCATATTCACACAACCACAAGCAGTCCTTTTTAGGTCAAGAGAAACATAGGGTCATATTAAGGCATTGAACAAACAACAAATGCTGTTGTTTTTCTCGTAAAGCCAGTCTTGAACTACCATTGAACAGTGAAATTCTCCATTTAAAACACAGACTAATCTTGTAAGGATTAGCAGTTACTTAAAGTGCCTATTTTTTGGAGTTTTGGTGATCATTCCCATCAGTTACAATAGTCACTACTGAGTTCTGTGGCTGCAGTGACTCTACCAGACTCAGTCCCACAGGGCAGCAACACGAGCTATCAGACAACCAGACAAACATATTATTTAAACCACATATTACATGTAATTGTCAGTTTGATGTGATTGTAGCATCTTTCAAATTTGTCCTCTGCAGTGTCATTTTTGAAACAGACACCAGGTGGCGACAAAGGAAGACATTTTCAAAGCCTGCACATAGTTTTACAATGGAAGGGAAGTTTACAATGAACATTTTGGCTGCATTCACCTACCTTTTCACTTCCAAATAATTTAGTGTGGCTGTGGATTTGTTTATAATCCACAGTTCAGCCATACCTGTCGCATTCACCTGTTTACCCATCCCTAGATTTTGGCAATGAAATTGGTGAGTAAAATGTCATAACTGATAGAAATAATCGCCACCTCTAGGTAAATATAAGGCCCAGGTTGTAAAAGCCATTACCTTTAAGGCAGGCTGAGGCAGGGTTGTTTCAATTTACAGAGCAATGTCCCTGAAGCTGTTGAGGAAAATCATCTCCACTATATTGGTGTTGGGTAACACTGATTTGCCATTATTAGATTAACGTAAAATCCAAAATTTGCACACATACCGTAGGCCTACTGTATATCTGCAAACAAAGACTTTTTAAACATATAATTTGTCACCAAAGTTGCCTTACTGAAGGATGTGTTACATTATAAATGCCTGTAAAAAACACAGAGTACCTGTGGTTGAGTTTAATACATTGAGTTCAGGAAAACGTGGAGTAGGGTCTGTTTTTAGAGTTCATGATTGATGCCTTGTTACTGATTTACTGATAATAACTTTACGGGGAAGTTTTCTTGTTTATGTGCCTATAACCAAAGGACTTCGACAGAAAATGGTGATTGAAAATGTGCTGTTCCAGTAGAGCTGGGCGACAAAACAAACTGCTCCTGTAGGTTGTGAACAGTTGTTGATTTCCAGGTCCCCTATCCCCTAAAAAAACACCACCACCAAACACCCAATAATATTCTTGATTCTGCTAGAGGTCAGGCCTATAGATAGATCAATCACCACCCAAATTTATGATTTTACCATGCAAGCATCTGTGGCCGGCAAGATAACTGCTTAACGCTTTAGCCAGCCAGGAGCACACTAGAGCTAGTCAGTCAACATAGCTGTCCAAGCCAGCTAGCTTTCTGATTAGCTCAGCAACTAAGCTAACTTGCCTGCTAATGTACTTTACATTAGCAGGCAAGTTAGCTTGATTGCTAAGCATACAATAAGTTAGCACAGGTAATTCCAGACACTTATTTGTACCGTTGATGACTTCTAGCTACCAAGACAGTTTGGTTTGTGTTCAGTGTGTATCAAAGTTAATCAAAATCAAACTCACAGAAAAAGATTTGTGCAGATTTATTTTGTCACCAGGAGCAGATTCTGCTGCATTCACAGCAAATTCATGGCATTTGTTCATGTTGTCCATACAGGAGTTAAAATTAATGTAATGTGATGTGGTGTTTTAAAAGTAACATTTTACATTTATTCCTTCAGCAGATGCATAACACGACAAGTGAAAAATAGTCATTTTTAAAAGTTAACATCATATTTCATAACCACTACTTCAGTGGAGCAGATGCAAGAAATTCAGGATCAAGATCAGGGTCTTCTAACTAGCTTATTGGATTAATTTAAAGTTTTACTAGTTATTCAAGATGTGTTAACTGGAGAAGCAGCCATGCAAATATGTGTTTTTTCTTTTCATGTATTTTAAACAAAGCTCATAGTCCTTGTTACTGCAGCATTTGACTTCCATATCTGTTGAAAATTTGCACAGTAGCATTTAATGCAATGTTATTCATGACTGTGACATGGGAGCATGACTGTGAGACCTGTTCATGGAGGATTTTTTTGCCACTGATTTGGAAAATGTAAGAAAAAATATAGGTAATTGAACATGTTCAATGAATCCCGTCAATAGCAGGTAATTAAAAATAATTAATAATTGCACAAATTTAGTTTTGCTAAAATGAAAGCTGAAGGTGTAAATGTTTATGCATGTAAAAAAAAAGAAATCGTCATTAGCACAGTGTTAACATTTGGCAAAGTGAAGCACTTCCATATTTTCCTCGAGTTAAAGAATACTCCCTTCTTGTTGTTGTACTGAAAAGTTATGTGTTTTTACTTACAAGGGTATGCCATAACACAGTGACATTTCTGTGCCCGAGAGGTTTTAATTTGTGTTTGCAGTTCCCATGCCATGCTGGTGGTTGTAGCAACACTGACCACCACCTGTGTGATTTCAAGAGATGGAATAGTTACAGTTGGTCAAAAAGATTGCCGTTGGAAACTTTTTATTTGTTGTTTTCATGTTATATTTGCACTATTTGTAAAATTTGGAAAATAAAAAAGATTGGAATGCCTTACAGCTCTCCTGGATTTTTCTCTTTCTTATTAAATTTATTGTTGGCATTATATTTCTATCAGTCTATAATGGAAATGCATAAAATGTTGTATAGAATGTTTCTTGAAGGCTGATGCTGGTTACTATCTTATAGCTCCAACTGGCCCTGCAGGCTCAACTGTGTGGCACTTTGCTTGTGGTCTTAACTTTGATTCAATTTGACTAATCATAAATTTGTATGGGAATACTGCATCCAACACTAAAGCATAATCTAAACTGAAATGATAAGGTCTTTAAAAGGATAGTCTAAAAACAACAGTCAGGTGCCCATATGAACATTGAAACATGTTTTTCTTGCTGTAATTATTCCTCCTGTTCATACTTACCATTAGAAGATCCCTTCATAATGTACTTACAATGTAAAGGATAGAGGGCAAAATCCACAGTCCCCTAATTGAGCAAAAATTACAAAAGCTTTTGTCAGAAAAGGATTTGGATTAGAGAACACACAATGACTGTGAAACCGTTTGTGCTAACAAGTACTCCATACCTGTGGTAGTTACTGCAGTTGAAAATATATCTTTTGATTTTTGCCTAGCCTGCTCAGATTTGAATTTAAAAAACAATTTGCCTGAACATATTCAGTGATAGCAGCAGACATCCTTCTGCACTGATGAGTATTCTGAACCCAAAGTCACTCGTCCAGCTGAGTCTTTAACACGTGTGGACATGTTCTCTAGTGAGTCACAGAGATGGCTCACTTCTCAGCTGGGCTTAATCTCTGTTGACAGAAAGAGAGAAGAAAGTTTAACTAGACGAACAGGTGCGATGGAGTAGGATTCATAAAGTGGAATGCAAAAAGCTTCTGACACTTAAAGCTAATTGTTTCATTCACTAGGTTAGTCTAGACTATGTGGAGTCATTTCTTTCCACTTACAACTTTCGTCATCTATGCTTCAGTTGTTTTTTTCATATGAACTCAGCATGCACTTCTTTATGAAGAAAAAGATTTTGATGTGCTTTTAAAAATACAGTAGGAGTGATTATGGCAGTGCAAATGGTCCATGAATAATAATATAATTGGTTGGTTTGCGCTTAGAACAGCTGTTCGTCACAGTATTTTATGCTTTGAACAGTCGGATGTTGCTGTGGTTGTGCTTAGAAGGGCCAATTGTTGACAGATAATATGTTGGGACTTTTTCAGGAAATTTTGCCTCATTGTTTTTCAGGTCTACTCACTCGCACCAACACACTGGCTTCCTTTACTTTGTTCACCTGTCACAGGCTGGCAAGACGTAACAGCACTCAGGGGCATGGAGGTATGTGTAGTAAAAGTTGAAGTTAACAGATTCACACTGAATTTACTTCATTTATTTAAGAAATCTGTTTTAAACTTAACAAAACATTTTCTTTTATTACAGAGTTTTCAGAGGACCAGAGTAGAGAGCTTGTGAGACACCAGGGAAGACATCTGTGGATGGAGTGTCGCTCACCTTGAATGCTTTTGCTGGGGTTTCATGTCTGCTGTCTGAGCCCCTAACTGTACCAAGACTGGCTCTCACAGGGAAACATACACTAACCAAAAACTTTATTAGGAAGACTTCTGCAATCTAATTCAATCCTATAGAACAGCTCTGCCATAATACTTCTACAAAGTCTATACATATTCTGTCATCCTTGAGGCGGAAGGAACTCTTTTCAGTATAATGCATTCCAGCACACCACCACCACCCGCTACAACAGCAGTGCAACAACAACCGAAAGGATAAAGAAAGCACATGTCTAAGTTTGACGTAGACAGCTCTTGCATGACAACGAGTGACCAGCACTGATGGGGGAATGAGATAATCCATTTTGCTGTCCAGAGAACATTAGGCAGCATGATTGTTGGAGCTGCCGGTTTGTGTGGGTTAACAGTTAGCCTAGCTTGCACTCCCCTGCGCTTGCCCAGCTTCCGTGTCCTGTTGCGCTGCTTTCGGTGTTCCCTTGCCGGTGCAGCTCCAGGCAAGGCCGTGGCATCCTTTGGGCCCACTGGGCATAGCAGACCAAGCATGTTCAGCTGATTTGGCTCTCCCAGCTGGTATTTCTCATAGCAAAAGTCTTTGTTACGAATGTCCCAAACAAAACTGACAATCATAGAGATGTTTCCCTTGCACTCCACATGATGACAGAGATGTAGATATAGACATGGACAAAGACAAAGGCTGGATTATTGCAATTCCTTATCATCAGGCTGCCCCAACAAGTCTCTAAAGACTCTCCAGCTGATCCAGAATGTAGCTGCACGTGTACTGACAAGAACTAGGAAAAGAGATCATATTTCTCTCATATTAGCGTCTCTGCACTGGCTCCTCTCTGCACTGTTTCTGTGTTTCTCTGTGTCTTTCTCTCACCTTCCCCCCTCCCTCTTCCTCTCTCAACCCAGCTGGTCAAGGCAGATGGCCACCCATGTAGAGCCCGGCTCTGCTTGAGGTTTCTTCCCATTAAAGGGGAGTCTTTCTTTGCCACTGTCGCCAAGTGCTTGCTCATGGGGGAATGTTGGGTCTCTGTAAATTAAAACGTACGGTCTAGACCTGCTTTATATGAAAAGTGCCCTGAGATAACTTCTGTTGTGATTTGGTGCAATATAAATAAAATTGACTTGACTTTACTCTGCTACACTTCAAAATGAAATATTGAACTTTTTACTCGACTACATACATTTGACAGATATAATTACTGTGATAAATTTCCTTTGCAGATGAAGAATAAAAAAAGTGTACAATAAATGAATGGAATATGATGTATTGCTTTAGATGAAATACCATAAAGTAGTTAATATTAGCAATGTTGCATAATGAGTACATTTAACAATTTTGTTAAATTTTTGAATGCAGGATTTGAAAACAGTATTTTTGGAAGAAGACAAAGAAAAGACTCCAAAAAGACACTAACAAAGTGAATGTAGAAATCATAGTTTATTCAAAGCATTTTGTCAATTTGCATTCCACACCATGAACACACTTAGTCTCGCATGTTGTTGTCTGTGTTCAAAAGTTAATCTGATACTTTCCCACTGAACAGAGACACAAGTTATCCCTTGTTCTCTGTTTCTGTGAAAGTTGATAGTGATTAACCCAGACATAATTGGACGGAGAATGTGTCCACGGATGTAAAAGACTCTACCACACAGCTGGACAAGTGACATAGGGTTCAAAATCCTCATCACCTGAGAAGTCATGCTTATGTTGGTTAATTTCTTTGTATCTCAGCTGACAATGTGTATACAAGTATGATAATTCACTTGTTGTAAGAGTTTAAACTGCAAGTGTGCATGCAGCTTGAATTGTTTATCTCAGCAGTACAGAAGTACCAAAATCCAGATTTGTCAAGACACAGTTGTTGACACACAGCCTGTTATACTCTGAATATTGATGCACTGTTTTATTGTGCCAGGTAAAGCTGTTATGAAGGCTTGTTACCAAGTCAGTTCTTTTCCATAGGTAGTATTTTCAGTGAGCCTGAGTATCAGTTGAACTATCTGCCTTCGCTTAGGAGCCTGTTTTCACACTCTCTTCCCTATACTGTCATAGCAGTTCTCATCAGAGTGTCATTCACAAGCATGCCTATTACAGTCGTGGTTATTTTTTCAAAATCCAGTCTGACTGGTGGATCAGTATTTCACTACATGTATCTTGAGCTTGTGTGATCAACTTAAACTGACAACAGTTTAACAAAATAATGAAGATTAATCCTGATTCGGTAAACGTTTATAACCATTACCCAGCATTCCACCTAACAAGCAGCTGTGTAACTCCACCCCCTGCTCTTCTAGACCGCTAAACAACTATTTTAACCCAAATTAAACTGAACCATGTCCAGAAGACTAAACTGACTGACTAAAACTAACTGTCCTTGTTATCCATACAGCAATATAAAATATAGTTTCTTAATTATCAGCCCTCTATCACACTTTGAGTTGATAGAAATCACTGATTGGATTGATGATGGTGTCATCTAACACCTGTTTGAACCTGATTGGATGGTTGTCCTGCCAATTGTGGGAAATACCTGTATTGTCTGCAGGAACTTCAGGAAGTACAGGGAAAGTGAAGTCTGTCTGTCACATCGCTGCTTTTACACAAGTCACATATGACACCAATACAGCTGAATTAGAATGACACATTAGTGATGATTCTTCCTCCAAAAATACTCTATTAAAGTCCTGCATTGAAATGTGTACTGAAAGTGTAGAAGTAGTAGCAGCAAATTTAGTAAAAATAAAAGTACTCATTATGCAACATGGCTCATTTCATGCAGAGGTCCTGAGAGGGAAAATGGCATTCTTCCCATTCAGACGCAAGAGTATTAGTGAGGTCCCACACTGATGTTGGGTGATGAGGTCTGGCTAATGTTGGATGGGGCTGAGGTCAGGGCTCTGTGCAGGCCAGTCAAGTTTTTCCACAGGAAATTGGGAAAAGCGTTTCTGTATAGAGCTGCTTTGTACATGGAGGCATTGTTGTGTTGAAACAGGAAAGAAACAAACACAAACAGTTGCCAAAATGTTGGAAGAACATTATTGTCTATTGTCTGTCATAAGTTAGCATAAGCTTTCCTTTCTCTAGAAAGCACAAACCAGGACAAATAACTCCAGACCAAAAGTTGGTACTTCGAGGAAGAATTTAATGAACATACTGATCATGTGACCTTGTCAGATAATTGATAAATTCCACTCTGTCATAGTCTTCTTGATGGGCTGAACCTTTTGTAACACAGTTTGAAATGATATAGTTTTATGTGAAGAATGGAAGTTATTGGGATCAATGCAAATCCAGTATGATCTGTAGCACAACATGCATAAAGTTAACAGTCAAATAATAAGAAACATAGATATACATACATTCTACCTGTCATTGTTCATTTGTACAATATCAATATCAAAATTAGAAAATAAAATATTAAAGGCAAAGTTACATTTTCAAACAGAAATGCTGGCAGAACAAAATTATTATATATCTGTCCTTGAAGAGAATCTGTTAAATGATTCCTCATAAAATCATTAAAATGAGTATTAAAATGACATGTTTATATGTTTAAAAGCAGTGGTATCTGTGCTGCAGTCCCTGATAAACAGAATGCCACAAAAAGCTTCTCCTAATGAACAATTCTATCGGCAATAGGGCTCTCTAGTGGCCAAAAGACAAAACTGCAGCACTGAAAATACCTGTGGTGGTGGAAAAGGAGGCTGTGAGTGAAGTTAGACCATTAACATGCAAAATACAGACCATATGGAAAATAAACTTCTCAGAAAGTTAAATACAAATGTGTCAGCACTTATGTGTGTACGATCACTTGTACATCGTAGCAGTCTTTATCACTTTATAAACCAGTCAAGTTCTTCATTGTTGTGCTGAAACAGGAAAGAAACAAACACAAACAATTGTGTTGAAACGTTGGGAATGTTGGAAGAACGTTATTGTCTATTGTCTGTCTGAGCATATGCTTTCCTATCTCTAGAAAGCACAAACCAGGACAAAGTTAAGGATAGTGTTTGACCCATTAATATCTGGAAGGGTTTTAATATCTTTATCTTCCCAAGTTTTGTTGGTGAATGGTTTTCCCCAAGATAGAAGATGACTACTGTTCCATATCAGAGATGGCCTGCACCATACACTTTCAAATTTTACGATTTTTTCTGCTGCTCTAAACATGAGTGTAACACTCGTCCCATGTAGCTATATAATATTATGTGAATCTGCTATGTGTTATAGTACTATGGGTGGTAACCTGATGTGCCAGAACCATCTGAGAAATCCTCCATGGAAACTGTTTGGAAAAGGGCAGGCACTACAGAAAACAAAATACTTGGCAGGTCATTGGATGAACCATCTGTCTATCATTGTCTATCACCATCTTATGTTGTGAGGCAGCTGGATTCGTGACGCTAATTAGTCCGAACCACCAGTGGTTTGGACACAAGCGCATAACTTAAAGCCTGACAAGATGGATTCATGCATGATGTTGTGATCTTGCGAATCCAGCTGCCTTGCGAGGTAATTGGGCAGGGCCAGGGGTACGGTTTCAAATTTAATGGCGCTATTACCTGTACTTATAAATTATTGCAACCTCTGTTCCCTTACTCTGAAAACTAAGAATAACTGACTTTGCCTCCAATAAGATTAAGAAGTATAACGAAGGTATATGCCTCCTATTAGGATTTTATCTTATGTCTTAATATATTGTGCGCCCACACTCACACACACTCTCACTCTGCAACATAAACCAAAGTGTAAACTACAACCCCTGTTGAAGGCCTGAGTCGAGGCTTGAGAGTGTACAGGCTTAAAAACTCTAGTGGCCGCTTCACTTGTTTACACAAGCAATCAAAAGAAAAGGCACGTGCTAGTTTATCAGTTCTCACCTTGATGTTAATATTTCCAGGTCTATATGTATATTCTGGGGCTCGACTTTAATTTATTTGCATGATTTCCAGTTAAAAACTCCTTATCTATCTTGTACTGGACCTTTATGCAGCCCCTCAGTTTAGCCTCTGTCTGAAACAGGCCTTTTTAGCTCCTGTCTCTTTAAGGCCCGCCTCCTGATGAGCCCACTCTGTTCTGATTGGTCAGCTTCAGGAAGTTTCTGCAGGCTTCGTAAACAAATAATAGTAGTAAGGTTTCACTTCTTTTTCTGGAATATTCAGAGGGGTAGGTGAGGAGAAGTGCAGTAATGGACTTGTCTTGAAGAACCAGTGTGTAGGATTTAGTGGGATCTATTGGCAGAAATGGAATATAATATTCATAAGTATGTTTTAATGTGTGTATAATCACCTGAAAATAAGTATTGTTGTGTTTTTGTTACCTTAGAATGAGCCCTTTATATCTACATATGGAGCAAGTCGTCTTCCACAGAGCCTGCCATCTTGCACCGCCATGTTTCTATGGTAACATGTTTCTTTCCACCAAACACTGGCTCCACAGGTTCTTTTGTGTTTTTCGTGAGTTTTGTGGCCAACATAGGTTCGCCTACACACTTGAAAGGGGAGGGGGGAAGGGGGAAGGGGTGAAGTATTCAGTTGTTTGCAATCTGCAACCTCACCAATTAGGCTACTTCAAATGCCAAGCTAACAGTATGAAAGCAAAGCTGATAGTTAATATGCTAACGCTAATGGCTACTTGTTGTGATTAGCAATACAACTCGTTTTTACACTTTAACATTCAGTCACAGTATAGAAAACAATACACAGACTCATATTTTCCTCTTGTAGATCCCAAAAGTCCAAACCATAGGATAACTGGTCATTAACCACTAAGTTATGAACATTATTGTTCTTGCAGAATATTCAATGTCCACTTGACGGTTATAATTTGCTTCTCCATTTCTCCAAAGCCTGGGACCTATTAGTTTACTATTAAACCTCACCCCTCTACCTGAGAATAGAATTGGGTTGGCTGTTAGTTTAAGGACATTCCAATTAAAGCAGTGGTTCTCAACCTTTTTCGGGTCAGCACCCCCCTATCCATTATCGACGTCCCTTACCACCCTCCATCAGTTAAAATGTAGGCTAATTGTCTACCCTGAATATAAATGTTGATTATTATTCTGAGTTGAACCATTAAAAAAGCATATCATTGGATGCCAATTAACAGATTTGATTAAACTGGACAGTTGGAATATCATGATCATTAGTTTCTCATGCAGGGAGCAAAAAAAACATGTGAATAGAAATTATATTATGAGTGTTAAACAAATGCAACTGTTAGAAATTAGACAGTCAAACTTCAATAAGGTATCGAACAGCAGCCAATCAGAAAGCATTCTTATTAATTGTTCCAATGGAAAATGAGAGCAGCCCACCAAGGAAAAAGTCTGGGGCTACTGGCAAAAGCAGAAGGATGTGTATCCATAGCTAAGCTATATTCAATAGAATACTGACTTTTCTTGTTCTGCACTATTTTGCTGATATGATATGATTGTTATTGTTTTATGATGCTATCCAGTTGATTAAACAATCAGATCTGCAGTGGTCAAATAAAATAACCAAGTCAAAGGTCTGCAGGTGTTTTGGTTGGGGGGTTTGGGGGCCCTCCCCTAAGAAAATTTGATGTTATTTGACTAAAAACTATGTATTTTCACACAATTTTGGACTTTTATCATTACAATATTTATTTAAAAAATGCACTGTGTGCCATAAAAAAAATAATCATGAAACACTAGTAAAACATGCTTATAGTGAATGTATTTAAACTGATGTTTCTCATCCTCCCATAGTCAGGCTGCAGCCACTATTCAACTGTGTGGTTAGAATTTTATCTTTAGCGTATCCACAAACAATTTATTTGTCCATTTTGCACATATCACAGAGATACAACAGACTGCATTAATGCCATCTCAGCACTTTTTATTTCCTGAGAAGAGAACAAAAGATCTATACTGTCTGTTTATGTTTGACTTTTGTTCCAGATTCTTCGTTCCAAAGTTCAGAGCTGCTGTTCTGTGATCAGATTTCCTTAAGAACACTTCCGGTTAAAGATGTATATAAAGTCAAGACTGTTGTATACATGTTTGTTCTTCTGGTTGGTTTCCTGGTTGAAGCTGTTAATTCATTTCACCTTCACTCATCAGCTTGATTCAGATTATTTTCAGCATCAAAAGGTAATGTAACCAACAGTTTTCACCATGTTTCTGTCTGCAGGCATTTAATGATCTGATAACAGTAGAGATGGTAGTTATAGTGCTGAGTTATATTGCTTTGTTGACTGCATTTGTGGAATGAACAAAACACCAGATGAAAGAAATAAGAGTATTTATCAATACTCTCATTGGTTCTTTTTCATTATCAAAGAACTGGGTTTTTTAAATTATATTTTTAAAAAAGAATAAATTCAGAACAGGATCAGAATAGATTTATGTTGTAAATATGACAGAATATCGTTTCTTACAGCAGCAACAGCAATGTTTCCATCAGCAAAGTCACTGTATAAATTAAAGTAGAGAAAAACAAAGATTGACATATTATGCTGCTAACCAAGTTAGGCGGTTAGGCTGACTACATGTGCTGGCTCATGTACATATCAAACAAACTATGCTCATTTGCATAAACTCCAACCTTTGACCTTTGAACTGCAGAGATTAGGACTCTTAAAACTAGCCAACAGGAGTGTAGAATCAGTGAAATTGGCAGAACTGACAGCAGAATCAGCCAACGGAAGGCCATGAACTGCTTCAACAGTTCAACCTCAGTTTAGTACCAATGGTGAAGTCTCTGTATGGACCTAAACCATTTAATTTATTAGATCCTTATCATTTTAATTGACACATTTGTCAATTGATACATACTAGTGCTGTGCCCATTCATAAAATGCCTGTTTGGAATGGGATGATTTCTCAATACCTAGAGAGAACAGTGCCCATCCCCTAAATGCCTCTCATGAAGACAATTGGTAGACGCTACAGTTTACCTATGCTCCCTAAACACATGAGATGCAAGCTATCAGTAGAAAATACAATTTACCAATGTTCCCTAAATGTCTCACACGCAGAATATCTGGGGACTACAATTTTGAGTTGAGCTGAAGTTGATTGGATGAGCTGTAGTGCCCATTCAAAATGTGCCTAAGACATCCTGCAAGTTCCTGTGTGTGAGGAACGGGAATAGAGCTTAACTCTCTAAACTTTTTCAGTTCATTCTCTATAGTAGTTCTTATCACTACAGATGTAATCCCATCTCTGACCACAATGTGGGTTGCAATTGCAATTTTTTGTGAGGTATTTTTGATATCTTTCTCAAGAACTGCTCATCACAACAACTTATCACATCAACATTGCACTTCCTTGATTCCCCAGCAATCCACCTGCCAGGTATGAAGTAGATTGGATGAATGGTTCTTGAGATATTTAAAGGACAAACATACATACATACAGACAGATAGACAGACAGACAGAGATTCCTTGCTTTTTATTGAAAGAAGAGAGAAGAGAGATATATGTGGTTCTCGAGAAATAATAAGCAATCGGCCTGTTCTGAACACTCACATTTTGAACAGGCACTGTACTAGTTTGTATAAAAATAAATGCCAGTTTACTTAATACACTATTTGTGCATTCATTTGTGGACTATATGCACTCAGTAGTTAAAGCTGCATTATTGTGTTTTTGGCCATGAGGGATTAGAAGAACTCTTGTTCACACATCCAGCAACATTAGCATTCATTTGAACTCGTGTTTATGTCCATGATGAATCCAAGTCCTCATTTACTCTCCCTCTTCTCTGTTTTGGTCTCCACCTAATTCCTGAGAAACTCTCTTAGTTGCTAAATGCTTCAGTTTCTTTCCTAGCTAGTTGCTAATGTTATCTGTATTGTCCATCTGAGCTTTCTGAAAACAACTCCCAGCTGCTACAAGGTTGATTAGAGCACTGAGAATCAACTACATGATAAACTGGTGGTTGTAAAACCAAACCAATTGCTGAAAGAGGCTAAAAACATGCAAACATGATGCTGTATAGTGAGGATAAAAAAAAAAAATCAAAACCTCAAACGCTGATCATGACTGTAACTGAAACTAAAAAGAACTGATTTAACTACTGCTGATGATGGATAGATGACATACCATCATAAATGCTGGTATTATTTGAACAAATTTCTTAGCAGATATTATAAATGCAGGTTTTGATCAATTTATAATTTGATGCCATTATGTATTTTAGGGTCATTAAAAGTGTTAGCTCCTTTTGCGAATAGTGGGTGAATGTTTCTTTCAAAGGGGATGACATAAGCAAAAATTCCTCACACTCAACATTTCTAAAAAAGGAAAAGATAGAGGAAGTGAGAAAGGATTACACAATGATGGACCGAAAGTATTTTTGGGCTGGAAAAATAACAAAAAACAAAATCTTATACAAAAGTAGACTGATTGATTCCAGTAAATAACTCTTAGTTGCACCAACTAACCCAATTAAAGTAGAGGAAGTTTTTCAAATTAACAACTAAGCTTACATACAGACAAGTGACAAATTAAAGGAAAAAACGGTAAAGGTCTGAATGCTTGACTCCTACAGTGAGGGGATCTGGTGGCTCTGTTATGTGTTGGGGGGCATTTACCTGGCATGGTTTTGGTCTACTTGTCCCCTTAGAGGGAAGGGTCACTGTAAATTAATACAAAGTTGTTCTGAGTGATCACCTATGATTAAACATTTCTATCCTGATGGGAGTGCATGAGGAGTCACTGAAAGGTTTGATGAGTATGAAAATAATGTGAATCATATGCTACCATTCAGTGACCCCTCGTGCCCTGTGAATTGGGGCATTATCATACTTTTTATTTGTATTTTCTGAATGTGAGAACCATGGGCTTAAAGTAATATAAAAAGGAAAATCCTATAAGCTACATGAGTTCCATTTATAAGCCTTTATTAAATAAATTTTCACCTCAACATTAACACTGAATAAAATCAGTCAATAATGCCATTAAAACAATAGTTAGTTATTGTGTTCTATGCTTTGTGCTAGAAAAGTTACTTCCACTTGTGTTCGACCACAATGTTATAAATAGTACAAAACAGTTTCCCGCATTCTCAAATGTTTTGCACGGTCCATGGCAGTAATTTTTGTTGGCAGGTGAGATTTATTCATGTTCCACCTGAATGCGCACCTGAATCCTTGCTGAATCCATGCTGCGATGATGTAAGTTACCATGATACATGACATCCACATTCTTAATCCTGCATCCAAAACTCTGATTGGTTGATTGTATTTCCAACCAAGAAAACAGCTGCCAATTATTTTTATAACTTTTGAATGACACCTGAACGACAAAATCCTTTCCCCCCTCTCAATATAAAGCAGAACACAATAAAGTTACTTATTTACATCTTAGTTTTAATATCTAGGGCTACATAGGCATTTATAGCATTCGTTATATTTCTATTTTGTTTAGTATATTGTTTCTGATATATGATCTTGTGCTGTGTTCTGGATGAATTGTTTTACTGTATTGTTGAGTGTAACAGTAGCACATATTTCCAAGAACTCAGGGCGTAGACATCCTCTCCAGAGGAGGAGGGCTCATTTCTGTACTTTAATTACAACATTCCTTTGAGTCAAATCATGAGTAGAGTGTAAACACAGGCATCACTCATTTGACTTACCCTCTGAACAGCTGACTTGACAGGCTGCAAGGATGTAAGTGGCAGCTGTGGATTATGATTCACACTTCTAGCAAGCTGAAGACATGGCTGTGTGTAACAGTATACTGTGGGCTGTCTGGCCTACTTCAATACTATTGTGGATATTGATATGGGAAGCCAACTGTGACGTAAAATATCAAGCAGAGGAGGGTGAGTGTTCACGTGTTCTATCTTTAGTATATATCAGTGTGAAAAGTTAATGTGATGGTATTATGATACATCTAAACTCTGAGGTACATTCCAGTGGCCTGTGAGAGCATTGTCAGGAAGTGTTGCAGGAAAAGATATAGCAATTCATGGCACATTAGCCTAATAGCACATCCTTTAAAGTATGCCACATCATATTTCACTGTACATATTGAAAGTATGAGTATGTGACAAATACATCTTTGAGTCTACTATATAATGTTTTTTTAATCCTCTAACTGTTGTATGTCCCCATACAGTTCTATACTAGTATGTAAGAATAAAAATCCCCTCACTCAAACTATTCCATAGAAGTCAGTAGACCTATATGGTAGTTAGATATTAATAGTAGTTAATTAGCAACATGTATAGTTTAATTCAATACACAGTAGTGGTTTCACTATTTAGTTTGTATACAGCAAAACCTGAGGCATGTCAGAGGAAGTGAGTCGATTTTCAAATTATTAAAAGACATTTTATAAAAGCAAATTATTTTTCAAACTAGAATATTATGACCATGGAAGTAGTAAAGAAAGAAAAAGAAAGCCAAAATACAGAGTCCCTGTGGAGCTACAGTGGGAACGTCATTCCCTCACATTCATTTTCATTTTCTCTCTGAATATTTTGTTCTTTGAATTTGAGACATTTGAATATTATATAAATAAGTATTCAGATCATTATTCATTCATTATTCAGAAGTAAGAGTAGCAATAACACAGTGTAAAATTCTGCAGTAAAAGCCCTGCATTCAAAAATATATTAACAGTAGAAGTACAAAAGTATTGTCAGCAAAAATAAAATGGCCCTTCTCAATGTGAGATATAATAGATTACTGAGTTATTATTATTGATGCATTACTGTAAGCAGCATTTAAATGTTGTGGGTGGTTCAGGTGGAGCTAAAGTTTGACTACTTCATACACTGTTGAGGAATTTAGCCTGTAACGCTGCATCATAATTTACAAACAGATCATATTTTTTATATGTAAAATGTAAAAGTAATGCAGAAACTACGTTTAAACATGAAAAAATATCAGAGAATGGAAAAACCATGGTGAGAGAATGCAAAAGTATTTCCTAAAAACATAAATATAGTACAAGGGAATGCAAAAACTATTCTGCGACAACATAAAAGTATTACAATAAACATAAAAACCATCAAGTCCATCAGAATTAAACAAATCAAGCAACTCTTATCCAAATTACCATACTTTATTACCTCAACGTTTTTGGCTATTGCCTTAATGTTTCAATACTTAGGAACATTTCAACTTAAATCACCAATGAGTAAGTGTTGAATCTTTATTTTTGGTACAAAATAACATAATCTATATATTTTCAACCTCATTTGAAAAACATAGTATACACAGTATAGTTACTGTAAAATAACACAAACTATTTTCAATGTAACCTACAGTTAACCTCAACACACTTCGCCTTTAACTGGAATATCCTCATAAAGTTTTTAAAAAGCAAATGTAATCCACTGAACTCTTCAAAAATGTTTGTATATTTAGAAAGCAGAACAATCTCAGAGAACGCCCTGATGACGGCAAGATAGCTGAACACTTGGGAAATTGGGTGAATTAGTGTGCTGAATCAAGAGCAGCGCTGAATGATACGATGTAAAACACAGTACTGCTTCAGCCATAATGTAAAGCACATATGTACAATGTTTCTATGCTTCTTGAAATGAGCTGCTGTGTTTCTGACAGGCCAGCTCACTGTTCTGTCAAACAGGAAAATGTCTATTAGCGAAAGTCCAGCATGACATAACAGGCTTTTCTTTCCTTTCCTCTGTTTAGTGGAGATTTTCCATTCTGATAAACGGACCAACCTGGGATGGACTTCTGAGCCAAGCAAAGAGGTAAGTTTGGTTGACAAGTGACTAGGTTTTATGTAATCATAAGGCTTGCTACATGTATTAGGATGACTTATCAAAATATGATAACAAGTCCCTTTAAATACAGTAAAAGTTGCTGAATAATGACATCAAAAGTTCATTTTATCTGTTCGAGCTTGTTGTTAACATTTACTGTGTGAATCTGTATGATTGTATTTACTTACTAACATTATGAGTGGTGTTACTGTATAAGCTGGTACGTTATTAATCCATGCATGATTCATTCATCTCAGCTCTTTAATCATACTTTAACCCATTTAAATTGGCATTGTACCACATTATCAATCATAAAATGGATTTTGGAAGGTTGTGACTTTTGTATTGATGCTGCCTGTGGCTGATATTTTGAACAGAAAAGTATAAAAATCATTATTCACAGGATAGGCTCCATCGTGTGGTGTTTGTGGTAATTTCATAAATGATGCATTCTTTGATAATAGTGCACGCACCACAGAAATTACAGCAGTGACACCTGCTTTATTGCCTAAACTTGACCATCTTGTCAAAGGGCCCTGAGTTAAAATCTAGTTCCAAGTCCTTTATTATTTCAGTTTATCTTGTGCTTATATGGATATATATGTGGATGCATATTCATTAATGAACTGTGCTTAATCAAATTACCACATGTAATGTATACCTTGTTCACTTCAGGTCTGAAATATTCCTCAAGTATCTTCCACAAGGGTCAGTCTTGTATAGAGGGTGCTGTGTTTTCCTGTAGTTTTACAGTGCAGCTTTTCACTGATTTTGCATCTTTCCTATACTCCAGTGGAATGAAATTCCACTAAGAGTTGGCACAGAGAGTCCACGTCGTGTGCTTCAAGCTTGTGGAAAAAAGACAAGAAGAACTGTTTTAAGCCAGTGGATGGAACGTAAAGATGCTCGCTATCTATTGATGGATATTGCATTTGCCCAGGAAGTAGAGCAGTCTGGTCAGCTCAGCCCACTGAAGGTTTATCTTTTAGACTCTGATACACCCATCACAAGGTTTCAAAATAGGTTGGCAGTCCTGGACCTCCAGACCTCCATGCCACTCCCCAATACATCCAGTACGAACCAGATAAGCAGCTACCTGAACCGCAGCCATGCTCTGAACCTGGGCTCTGTCAGCTGCAGAGGCTTCCAGCTTGGCTTCTCCTACTCAGGAACATGTGTGCTGGTGACATCCATCAGGCTGTACTACAGGAGGTGCCCTGAGATCGTGGCTGACCTGACCTCGTTTGGAAGGACAGGGGCCGGGTCAGAGCCCCTTACGGGTTCCTGTGTGGAGGGAGCTGTGGTGGTTTCTCCGCCTGTTAGAGAGTGTAATGTGGATGGAGTGTGGGGTCCACTGCAGGGGGGATGTACCTGCAAACCTGGACATCAAGCCATGAACCATACCTGTCAAAGTAAGGACAGTGACAAGATCTTTTTTTCAATTATTTCATATTTTTCACACATGTGCACAATTTCTTTATTATCAACTAACTGACTAACTAACTAACTAATACCTATTAAACAGTATATATACATACATAACACATTTATCTTAACATATTAAATTAATTCATTATTAATTAATTAATTAAACATCCCTGAAGAAGTACTTAGAAACATAAATGAGTATATCAGGCGCAATAAATAAATACCACAGTGGAAGTAGATGTTAGTTTGCACAATTTATAATTTAATAAGAGAAAGAAATATTAAAAAAATTGAAAATAATTTTATTTTTGATTGTAATAAATAATATAAAATGATTTTGAGATTAAAGTTAGTTAGTTGGCATTCTTGACTGTAAATCTTTTTTTTCCTGAGAATTCTGACCTTAATTTCACACTTTAGAAAATTAAAAATTGAAACTTTTCTTTTTAATCAGAACTCAAAAATGATTTTTTCATGTGGCCCTAATCATCTGTCACACAGGTGTGCATGTCTATTTCATATAATCCAAAGTACAGTATTGTCAATGCAACGTCATGCAATGTCATTTGAAATGTATCAATAAACATACAGATATTCAACAGCTAGATAAGAGCTGTATCATTGTGCGCACAAACACTATCAAAAATTATATAACGTTTATAAATAAGTAATAAAGAAAGAAACATAGAATTAATATTTAGAAACTCAAAATAGAAACAAAAACAGTAAACAAGTAAATAAATAGACTAGTTACGACCTGGATCGAGATCAGGAGTAAAAATGTTGTGGCAGAAAGAGGTGGACGACAGAGGAATCAGATGTTCGAGACACAGGTGTCAGATGGGGAATCTCTTTTATTTCACGACGGCTCACAGACAACATAGACAGACAAAATTCCAACATTACAGAACTTGACATGCCTTTTTATACTGAAGACAGGCTATGTGTGTGTATGTGTTCAAGTTGCATGACAAGTCTCATCCTGTTTACCAGACTTTTTGGCTATCCTAAATTCTAAAGAAGAATGGGACATTTCTCAGTTTCACTTATTTTTGGACTTATTGGTTAAAGTCCAAAACCAAAGTCCAAGTCTGGACTAAGTGTGTGTGTGGTATTCCACCTTTTTTCCAATATGTCCAGATGTCTCCTGTTTTTGGTTCAGTGGACTGACATGTTTGGCATCGGTACAGGTCACTGCAACCTGGCACTCATTCCAGATCACAGTTATCTGACCCTCATTGCCCTACAAAAACATAATCAGGACATCTCTACTTTTGTTTGAACTCTTTGACTTTCCAACAAGAAATATTAACAGTCACTTCAAACCAAGGCTCTGGCAATGAAATCCAAAAAGCGTACAAGGAACTAAGGGCATGTTGCAATGACAAACACAGAGCAAACCATCAGTTATACTGGAAAAGTTTTTAATGTGCAACACAGTTATGATCTAGGTCCATATTTAATCAAACTGCTAAAAGTAAAATTTTGTACTTAAGCGTAAGATAAAAGTTTTACTCACAAAGTAAAGAATAAAAAAAGTATTAAAGTTCTTTTGACTTTGAAATGGCATTAAATGTCAGAGAGAGTCACCTGATAAATGTCAGATTGGACTAAATGGGTCATGATCAATAATATGCTACTGAAACAGGCCAATTTCCTGTTATTTCATCCCTATTTATATATTTATACATTATAAATATGTTAGATTGTTGTTCATTTCATATGTTCAATATTTCTGGAGATTTGAAGATTTATAGAATTATATTTTGAATAATTCCATGTTCTTGCAGAGTAACATAAACTATAAGGATTTTTAAAAAGACTGTATAATGTGGCAGATGTGTCTCTGATTGGCTATTCCTTCATGTGATCAATCATGTGATTACTTGAGAGATGCTCTTAAAAGCTACTTTTACACTTCACTGTAAGTAGGAGTAAGTCACCTGATAAATGTGTCTTATTATTCACACTCAGACAAGAACTGTTTTTTTCAAGTTTGCACTTTAGAGCATTCTTAGTGTAATTCTTAGATGTTTGAGAAATACCAGCCCTGTTTTTTATGAACTGCTATAGATGTCACATAAGCAACATTTTAGTTTTGCACAATGTATCTGCATCAGCTGGCTGTTGAAATTAGCACTATGTACAGGGATCAGGTTGCCATGGAACAGAACAGCTCACAGCCATTTTTTTCACAATATGTTGTGCTGACACAAATATTTCACAGTGTTAGTCACCAAAAGGATCTCACGTTGACTTTCATTTCCTCTTTCCCATAATTTTCTTCCTTTTCAGCTTGTCCCCACTGGTTTTATTTTCTCCCTTTGTTTCCTGTGCATTGCTAAACCGATGTAATTTACATTACCATGTTCCCTGTATGAACCACACACTCTAAGATATTGTTGGCTGAGTAAACAGAACTAGAATATGTTGTTCAAACTGTTCTCATTATTCGTGACAACACAAAACCAACTGAGTTAAATTCACTGTCCTGAGAAAACAAAAAACTTTATATCTTAACTTTATTGCCCTGTTTAGCTGACAAATGTTACAGTCAGATTTTCTTTCTAGTCATTCTCTCAGTTTGAGGAGTCAGTTCTTCATTTTCAATAAAGTCCTTAAGATTTTGTTAAAATAGACATGTATAGGGAAAGAGAATGAAGTGGAGACTAACTTTCATGCAGAAATGCATTTGAAAGTTGATGTGAAGCTTATATGAGGCTTCAGCAAGTTTGCTAACATTTACTAACAATATCCACCATAAGCTACCGGTCATACCAGACCAAGTGATGCTGTAGCAGCAAAACCCCTCTATAAAGGACATGTAAAGGATGCATCGAGTTGCTCATGAATATAACTTTTCCTTTGTAAAAGGAGTCATATTTAATTCTTCTTCTAAAGATGGCATAGTCTTGATTTTATAAAAGTTGTGTTTTAAAAGTTAATTGTAAAGATGAGTAAATCTGACTAATTTCCTGTGCTATGTTTAACAGTGTAGGGGTTACTTACACACCACACCGTTTGGGTCAGTATAACACCAATACAACATGGAATTAACTTCACCCAGTAGCAATCTGTTATTTTGACCCAGTACTTTAGCTAAAAATTGTCAAACAAATGTGTTGTTTCTTGAACAAATCAATGTGCATATGACATTCAAAAGATACACAAGATATTAACCGTAAATAACCCAACAGTAAAATAAATAAATAAATTAATTTAAAAAAAAACAAAAAACTGGGTCAAAACAATCCCTTGTCTTGAGTGGCTTTCTGGGTAACATTAAGCCAGTATTGTGCTATATTGACCCAAACTGGGTAAAATTTTAATCTAATGATTTTTAGTCTGCAACCAAGAAAATATTATAACACACATTTAAAAAAGCCATATTATTATCATATACTGTACATACCACTATCTCTGTTTCACCAGCATGTAGGATGGATCACTACAAACCGGCCAATGAGAGTGGAGGATGCCGGCTGTGCCCACCAAACAGCAGAACTCACAGGGAGGGATCAGAGAGGTGTGACTGTCTACAGGGTTTCAGTCGCCTGCCAAAAGACCCCGGAGACCTTGGCTGCACCAGTAAGAAACACTGAGTGGGTTTACTGGAAACTAATTAACTAGATTAGACAATGAAGACTGTTAATTTGAAAATTGTCAACTCTGGCGCCCCCCACTGGTAATATCAAAACAGACACTGTAGCAGACATCAATACACTCCACTGTTTCGTTTTCCTACAAGCTAGACATTACGCCATCACAATGATTTGAAAGATGCTATGATGACATAAAAATCCTATACACAGGGGCTTTAAATATTTTTGGTTATAAGGATTTCATGCAGTTAGCTTATATTTATTTTAAAATGGATCAATTCTACAGTCGTTTATGCAAAGACCTGAATCTGATTAGATCCTAGTCAGATATATTAAAGGTGCAGTGTGTAGGATTTAGTGGCATCTAGTGGTTAGATTGCAGATTGCAACCTACTGAATACCCCTCCCCCTCCCCTTTCGAGGGTGTAGGAGAACTTATGGTAGCCGCAAAACTCATGAAAAACGCAAAAGGCCCTATCTAGAGCTAATGTTTGGTTTTTCCGTTATGGGCTACTCTAACCAGGTGATTATACACTAATTAAAACATACTTATGAATATTATATTACATATCTGCTAAGTCCTTTCTGCTAGATGCCACTAAATAATACTGTACCTTTAAGTGGATTTTACACAAATATGAACTCCATCATACAACACTGATTAAAAGACATGTCCTTCTCTTCCTGTCCTCCACAGAGCCACCTTCTGCCCCTGTGAATGTAAAAGCAAGTCATCATAATGACTCTGTGCTCATAACGTGGGATTCTCCTCATGACCTGGGAGGCAGACAGGAAGTGATGTATCGAGTCAAGTGTGAGAAGGAAGCAGAGACTGGCAGTCAGTGGGGATCATGTGAGGATGATGTGGTTTTCCTGCCAGACTCATCGGGGCTCACCAACACATCTGTCACCATCACAGGACTAAACCCACAGAGTGACTACAGGCTGTCAGTGCAAGCCTGGAATGATATATCAACACTGCAGGGGGCGTCACCTTCATCCACTGCCACTGTAACCATCCATAGATGTATGTAAACCTGATTAGATCATGTCAACACATTAGGTAGTCCAAGAAAGTGAACAACAGCAAAGAGACAGTTAAGAACCATAATGTGGTGGGGAATTAGGGTGTGGGGGTCAAAGAGGCAGATATATTTGCTTTCAATTATGAGGGTTCAATTCTGGTATCAGTTCCCAACTAGTAACTATAAGTTTTATAATATGCTTTAATTTTCTTATTTAAAGTGAGACTATGTTATAGAAATAACACCTCTTGCAAATCAAAAGTCAAACTCATGACCAATAAAACACACACTTGTTCAACTCTCCATGCTCAGGGCAGCTACAGCCTTATTGGTCTGGTATGATCATTAGCTTATGGTGGCTAATGTTAGCTAATATTAGCAAACTTTAGATAGATATCGCCATATAATTGATGCTACGAGTTAGTTCACTTTATCATCTCACACAGTTACACACTGTCACATTTTTTCCTGTAATGGCCACTCGTGGCCACTCATTACATAGTTACATAGGTTTGCTTTAAAGGTACATTAAGCACAGTTAACAGTTGAATTTCAGAAAATCAATAGTGAGCTGATATGCAGTTGCATTTGGGGACAGTGCAACAAGCTGCAAACACAAATCTCCTTATTAGGTTGTTAAACATCTCAACAAACAGCTGTCTGTTTACACGTCCAGCAGACACAGAGCAACATTAGCATATATCTGGCTCTTTCACTGCTAAATGCTCCACAATCATCACCAGCTAGTTGCTAAACTGAGAGACACTAAAAAGCTCTGTAGAGCTGAGGGGAACTGCAGAGTCATTCTCTGTGAGTTCATCACTACAACCAACACCTCTCACTGTTAATATAAGAAAGTATTGATTAGTGCAGCTTTAAGATTTTGGGGGCGCTATTTGGTATATCAACAAAATCAGGAGATTAATCTTTAAAATAATAGTATTCCAAAAGTACTGTTCATTTCTGAGCCACAGGAAAATCTTCTTTTTTCTTACAGGGAAAATTCCTCCTGTGGTGATCACTGTGACTCCAGACATGCAAATCTCAGAGAATGAGATAACACCAGCTCCCCAGCACCAGAGACGCTTCTATATATGGTTGACAATCTGTGTTTTATTTGGCAGCCTGCTGCTCATGGCTATAGTCCCCATTGCTGTTTGTGTTATGCGCAGAAACTATAGTAAACTCAGGTAAATGGACTTTCCACTTCATTTTCTTTGGCCTGGTCACTTTCTTGTTGTGCCTTTAAAAAAAATCTTGTCTCCATTTTTGGTGTTTAATCTGATTTATTCCAACAACGTAATAACATAAAACACATCTTTGCATTTGTTTGTGGCTATGACAGAAAATGTCTTTCATAAACTGGCTATAGTTTGAATACTGTATTATATCAATTCGCAATAGTAACCAAATCATTTTTATTAAACTGAAAATGTTGTGGATTATTATGCTAGACTGCTCTAAAACATTGGCATTTAATATACAGTCATTTTTGCATGCAAGAAATAAATGATTTCAGCTTGTCATTCCTGCAATTCATTGTTGTAGCACTGGACATTATAACACAGGGTTCACATTCTTCAAAAAGTATTTTCCCATGAGACAAGTATATCAAAAATGTTTTAAATTTGATAAAATATTAGCTGCAGCTGTTGTGGTGACATCGGCTAAAAAGTTAATTTTGGGGCTTGTGATGCCACTTTTTTTTTGAGCATTCAAATTGTTCCAGTGCAACTTAATGTTTTAGGGCATTTTGGTCTATTTTCCCATGATTGAGTACTTGGCTAAAACATATATTTTTGCAGATGTGCAGAGAAGTTTGAACATGAAGTGATAATGACTGAAGTTCAATGACAATTTTACTGATAATGACAAAAAAATATTTTCACGCAGGTCTGACCAGGAAGTAGAGCTTTTGCCAATGAACAGTGGAATCACCTACCGACGTCAACAACCTGAGCCTGAGGCTGCACCCCTGCAGGCCAACGGTAAGTCATATTCCTGAAGAGTAATAGGTCAATACTTTGCCATTTTTATTTCATCATCTCTAACCCTCAAAAGCAGAATGTCTGTTTCCTCAAACCCAAGTTTTGTTTTCTTCCTTTGTGGTTTGCTGAATAATACCAATGTCAGGACAGAATGGAAATTCTCATTCAAGCTGAAAGCCTCTTATCATGAGAAATTATGAAAATGTATCAGGTTAGCATGTAGTAAAATCTGTGTGTATTGGTGTATTATCACAAAAAATCTGAACATTAAATATAACATGATTGCCATACTTTTAAATGTGAATCCTCCTTGGTTTCAGTACTTTTAATTTTAATCTCTTTTTGCACACAGCTGTGAATATAGCTAGTACACACAACTTCTGTCCGCCTATATATTGACCATCATGCAAACAAGACACTGATTTTATCTGTACAGTATGCACAAAGATGAATTGGATACCAATCCTCTCATCTACTTGTGTGCTTTGATGGAAAACCAATGTGTTCCTTTAACCTGGCAAATTTGAAAACTGAGGAAAAAGTAGTCCTGTGCACAAATGTGTCAGTGTGACATGAGCTGGATGTTTGATACTCGATACTATTGCTCAGTACTTTTGACACATATCTAATAATATATATTTGACCCTCCAAAATATAAATTTACACATAAAAAATAACACAGAACATAATAACATACATGGTGTATGTTTTTGCAGCACATACATGTACATGTTTATGTACTATGATGACATTGTGTTACGTAGGAAAAATTTAATGAGCCCTGCACACATTAAAGTCTCTTTATTTTATGACATTTGAAGGCGTGGTCCAGTTGTTGGAGGGGATTAGTGGCAGGCTGTTGGACAGCCTGAAGGAAGTCCTGGTAGAGAGAAACCAACTCACACTGGGCAAGGAGCTTGGCAAAGGTCAGTCCATGATTCCTCATCAACAACGATCCTGTCTTGTCTAGCCCTGCAATGCTGGACCAGTGTTTTGCAGACTCCCAATAGGGTATATAATACTGTGGATGTATGACACCTGTCTTTTCTGCTTACACATCAGTATGAGCTCTTCTTACACCTGACTGGACAAACCCAGTCCCAAATAATTTGATATCCACTATATTGCATAGTGTTGTCTGACTTTTTTATGGTCTTCCACACATTCTCCAGTGATTATACTCCATATATTGAGCTCAAAATATGTCACAATGTATAAAAAACAGTGAACAAGGGGTGTTTGCTAACCAAATCAACTGCAGCTATGCATGACCATCAGAATGACCGGAATGGCCAAGAATCTATTTTGGCAAATGTACAGAGCCTAAAAAGTCCTCTGTATATACACTGCCATTAGAATTAGAAATCTTTGAAAAATGAATTAGTGAATAATTTCTCACTCAACCCTACACTATCCACTAAAATAAACAAACAAACAACTTTTGAGCCAATTAAAGGTGAGAAAAAGGCCATGATGTTGCAGATTCATTTTATACTGTATCTATGATAGCTTCTTTGAATAGTTGTTAATGAGGTTTAGGAACTTTTAAGAGGTAGTAAGTCAAATCTTCATCTGAATGCTCTCTGTAGTTCAGATTATTGGTCTGACACTTGTCCAGTCAGGCTAAAATGATTCTCAGTGGATGATTTATACTAAATGCTAACATCAGCATGGCAACATGCCAACAGTGACAATGTTAACATGCTGATGTTTAGCAGGTAATATTTACCATGTTACTTTAGTATGTTAGCTTGCTAACACTTGCTAATTAGCACTAAACACCTGAGTGTAGAAGTGTAGCTGAGGCTGGAATGCCATCAGTTTTGCAGATATTTGGTCATAAACCAAAGTATTAGACAAATATAAATTTTGACCAACTGGTGGTGCTAGATGAAAAGTCAGGGGATCACCAAAGTCATTAGGATTCATCCTCTTGGTACCGTCAGGTCTGCACAAAATTTCATGGCAAACCATTAAAGCTTTACTGGGATATTTCCATTGGGACCAAAGCGGTGGACCACTGACCAACTAACATTTTCATCCCAAAACCGTAGGATCAGGATTGTGATGCTAATCAAGGCTAGAACCAGGTGCAGACATTTATTGAACTACTTTATTCTTCATGTGACAGTGTAACCCAAGAGTCTACAGGGGTAATACAGGAATTAACTCTGTTCACTTCCTACACCCTAGTGCAACTTCAACAAGAGAGGTGATTGATTTGTGAGGTCATTGACAAATTTCAGTACGCTGAAAACCATAGTTATTAGACATCAATGATATCCTTTAAAAACAGTTAACCAAAAAACTTTCAACATCAGACATCCACATTTAAAGATGGTGATAATATCTGTCCTTTTCTTCTCTACAGGAGAGTTTGGCTCAGTCTATGAAGGGGTCTTTACACCACAGGAAGGTATGGATATCAAGGTTGCTGTGAAGACCATGAGAGGTGTGTACTGAATGATAGCCTATACTCTTTATCAAAACTGTACTCTACTGTTTCTTATTTTCGTGATTTTTTTTCTGTCCTGCACGTCTAGTTGGAATCCACAGCCAGGAAGACTTACATGAGTTTTTGAGTGAGGCAGAAATCATGAAGAACTTTGATCATGATAATGTGGTCAGACTACTTGGTAAGATACACCACCTACCACTACTGAGATGTTTAACTGTTGGGTGTTTTCGATTGGACTGTAATAACATGTTCCTCAATTTTTAGGACACAACCTGTGTGTCCTTTGCTGTTTGCAGTATCCTAGAATCCATTGCATGCTGGTCACTTGTTTAGTTTTAGAATGGGTTGATACTTGCATTGGGGCACAGGTTCAATCTACTGGCCTTTAGGCTCTGCCTTTTAGGTGTTTGTTTACTGTGTCTTTCAAAGGAGGTGGGCATTTGAAATTGGACACACCTTATTAGCTTATCAAGTTGTAGGCAATTATCGCTTGGTTTGTTTGGTTAGTTGGGAGTCAACCTTACAGATTGGCAAATCAAAATCTTGGGCTGAAATTGGCTGAAAGCCGCACAGAAGGAAAGAAAGAAACAGAAAGCTGTTGATTCCCAGTGGGAATGGCAGTACTTTAAGTTGTCATTTGATTCAAAGTTAATATCAAAAGTTGTGCTTTATAGACGCACTATTGATTTGGTCAACAGTGGACTGAGAACTTGAGCTCAAAGGTCCACTTACGACTTTTCAGAGCTTTCAACCACATCTTATGGTCTTTATTTGATTAATAGAGATGGTGGTGGACCTTTGTCAAGTAATAACAAGTAGTTGTACATAAGGGGAGATGATAACTCCTGTCTCTGTTCAAAGATGGTTTCTGATGTTGGATTTCTCCAGCCGTTCACTGACTCTTGGTTCAGTCAGTCTCTTGTCTTGTCCGGGTTTTCACCATACACCATTCCTGTCCTCCTCTCTGGGAGAGGATGGGAGGTGCTGTACCAAGACAGAGCTTAGTGTTGAATGGCTTGCCATATATGAACGATGTATATTTGCTGATGAATGAAAGTCAGCGAATTGGATGAAATATCCAAAAGCAAGTATGTGGACATTTGAGCTTAGATTTTCTTTACCATATAGAGAACTGTTTCTAAAGGTCAACAATGAAAATCCATGCTCAAAAGGCTGAATCTATGTCTTGGGGTGGTCCACTTAGCACATCAGAAAATATATCATGTTAACAAAGTAACAATATCAGCACTCTAAAGACTCCTTATAGCTTGCATTCCACGAACAAACAGTTGAAATAATCATGGTGACTGCAAACAATATATCATCAGCAAGCATGCTGTAGTCCAATAGAAACCAGATATAACGCCGTCATAAACTGTTAGCCTTCTGAGAATCATACCAACAGCCATGGCCTACACACCCTACATGCAAACAATACATCAACTCCCAGTTGACAACCAAATGCTAAGCCACAATGTCAACATTCAAATGCTACAAACGCATCATTGTTGGTGTAAAAGAGAGCATAGCAACCATGCGACTGGAGGCTGTGGGGTCTCCTCCCAGTTTGACAGAATACCTCCACAGGGAGGCATCTGAGAAACATCCTTATTGGGTGCTCAAACTACCTCAACTGGCTTTCAATGTTTCCTCGCATTGAAAGGAATTCTACTCCAGCTCATATTGGATGCCTGAGCTCCTCATCCTATCGCTAAGGTTTAGCCTAGTAAACTTGCAAAGGAATCACATTTAGGCCGCATCTGTGTCTGTGTCATTCTTTCAGCCACTACCCAAAGCTCATGACCATAGCTACAGGTTGGAAAGTAAATCAGCCAATAAATCAGTAACTCACTAGATTAGCCATTGGCACATTTTATCACAGTTTTGGCAAAACTGCCTCACTTGTAAGTTATGCTAGGGTCATCCCTCATATTCTAAATTCTAAACACTTAAAGTTATTTTGAATCCTCAGATATTTCAAAAATCAAATGGTCTTTACCATTTTGACAGCAAATATATTTTCTGACCTAGCTCTGTTGCTCTGACTCTGTTGTTTCATGTGACTGAGAGTTGCACTCTCAGTCACAGATATGGAAAAACTAAATCTGATACAGTTTGTACCTGGTTCTAGAGGCACTCTACCCACATACTCAGTTTAGCCATCTCTCCTCTATTGCAACAGCAACCAACCTTGTGAAAGACATGTGTATGTGTTTGTCCTGCAGGGATCACTTTACAGAGAGAGCAGGACTCTACTCTGCCTGTTCCTCTGGTCATCTTGCCATACATGAAACATGGAGACCTGCGCCGCTTCCTCATTGCTACACGCTATGGTGATATTCCTATGGTGAGATACAGTCAACAGATGGGCATGGGCATAATCAGGGCTTATTGCAACAATGTTAGCACATGCTTACCTAGACAGATACACACAAGCACACTCAGACTTTTGACTCCATGCCTGGAACCGAGAGAAGACTGGTTTTGCCATCCTTCCTATTGGCTATTGTAACATTGTACTCCAGTAATTGCTACAAGGAAGTACAACAGGGCAAAAACACAGGCAGTTAGACAATCAGACTGCTTGTAAGCAAGATATCTGTGTGGCTACTGGACATATGCTATGAAGTTTTGTATCAATACTCAAGGTCCACACAGACGAATCCAAATGTTTTAGTGATCCCTCTGACTTTTCCTCTATCACCACTGCAGCCAAAACGTCTATGTGATCACATAAAATATCAAAATCTAAAGTACAGATTGTCACAAAATTTACTGAGAACAGTTATGTTCCCCCAGAAATGAACCCTTTCCATTTTGGACACTCCTCAGTCTTTCCTCTAGCACCACCCTCAGGACAAAATATCACATTTTCACACAAGATATCTTTAGAAAGACTAAAAGACCTTGATCCTGACAGTTTGAGTTGTGCACTGTAATAGTAAAATCTTTCTGTTCTTATTTCAAAGTAGTCTATCAGGAATGCATGCTTGCTTTATACAATCCTTGCATGATGATGTTGCATTCTGTTATGGTGAAAGTTGATCTATGTTTAATGACATTATGCCTTGTTTGCTGTTTGCCCTCTGTGCCCCCCCCCCCCACCACCACCACCACATGCCAACGCAGTAATCTCATTGGAATTAATAGTAATATAATTAATTAATTAATAATTAAGCAGCATCTTGCTTTTTGGTAGATACATCTCTGTTAGCTAACGTTATTCTTGAAATGAAAAAGAAACACATTTACGGACAAAATTCATCTGCACTCCCTTTGAAAATTTGACAAGAGGCTACAAAATACTTGGGACAAACTACAAAAACACACAGACCAGCATGCCCACATTTATAGATTGGTAAACTAATGTTAATGCAACATTATCAAAGGCAGTGGATGATGAACATTAATATTCAGTTGACAATCTTTGGCGTCTATAGGCTATTGCTAAGAATGAGTGCAGCATTAATGTCGATCATTTTAGATCTTCAGCATGTTGTCCACTGTTTTAGATGGTTTTCTTAAGCTAAACCAGACAAATTGTATTGTAGTGAACAACTTCACTATAAACAAGAGCTACACCTGTAGCCATGCTAACTGTACAGATCAAAGATGTTGACAGTTGTAGCCTCAGAATGCTTCGAAGACATAAAAATTCAAAATGCATGATGAAAATGAAAATAAAATTTCAAGATAAAAACTAGACTAAAATGCCTTTGTTTTTTCAAAATAAACTAAAAATATGACTAAAGGTATTTTTGTCAAAAAACTAAAATCAAAATGAATATTGCTTTCCCAAATGCTACTGTGATTTTTGAGTTTCCATTACATCATACATACTACAGTTTTACATCCATCATTCTCCTTATCAAAACCCACCCCTCCCCTCAAATATTTCAGATAAATAACAGAATAAATCTCTCTCTACCCTCTCTCCCAGTTTGTGCCCCATCAAAGTCTCCTGCGCTTCATGATTGACATTGCAGCAGGGATGGACTATCTGAGCTCGCAGGGTTTTCTGCACAGAGACTTGGCTGCACGCAACTGCATGTAAGTCCATCAGAGGGAGACACTGAGAGGGAGTCGTGTTAGAGCTGGGGGAGACAGAAATCAAGGACTCCTTGTTTATATATAACTGTGTCTCTGTCCTCAGCTATTGGTATTCAACCATGGCTTGTATCTGGGAAGGAAGCTGCTAGAAACTTCAATGAAACAGAATGAGGGCCTCACAGGAAACTGTGGGTTTTGGGATAAAATATTCAAAATAGTGCATTTGAACTCTTTGATCTGACTCCAGAGAGCATAGCCTTAGCCTGTGCTGATTATCCAAATGACTTTTTTACTTTTTGTTTTATTATCCACAGGCTGGGTGATGACCTGAGGGTGTGTGTGGCTGACTTTGGCCTGTCCAAGAAAATCTACAGCAACAATTATTATCGTCAGAAAGTAGCAATCCGTGTGCCAATCAAGTGGATGTCCATTGAGAGCCTGTCTGAGTCCATCTACACCACCAAAAGTGATGTGGTGAGTTCAGTGTTAAGTGGAAGACCACTTTGTTGTAGTGGGACATAAGCAGGAGAGCTTTTAGCTTCTGTTAAAAGTAAGCAGCTTTGAAAGCACAGAGCTGATTCAGTCTTGTTTAGTTGTGACGTTGACTGAATGTCTGAATTTGTACTGAGTATGTGAAACTTTGATTTCTTGCTCCTGTCTTCTCAGTGGTCATTTGGGGTGACAATGTGGGAGATTGTGACCCGGGGCAGGACTCCCTATCCTGGAGTCCACAACCATGAGCTGTTGGACCTGCTGGTGTCAGGACACAGACTCAAACCACCAGAGGATTGTGACCAGAAACTGTGAGTTCCCTCTACTTCATCTTAACTGAATGTGCTAAACGAAGGAGGAATTCCATTTTCACACTACTGTGGATGCATTGCGTTTCTCAACAGCTGTATATTAATATTTGTGAAGAGGGATTTTTGCAACAGATACAGGAGTAGCCATGTCACCACAATATTCATGCATGTAAAGGCACAAAACAAACAAACAAACAAATAAACTCTGCAGCCACACAGCAAACTGCCACCCACTCTCTTCCCTCGCTTCATCACACTTGGCCAGTGACCGGCCTTTTACCTTCTCAGCCTCGCCTAACTGGAACGTACAATCTACTCAGGTTACCACAGGGTGAGCTACAATTCAATTTAATTCAGTTCAATTTTATTTATATAACCAAATCGTGGCAAAAGTTATCTCAGGGCACTTTACACATAGAGCAGGTCTAGACTGTACCCTTTAATTTACAGAGACACAACATTCCCCCATGAGCAAGCACTTGTCGACAGCGGTAAGGAAAAACTCCCATTTAACGGGAAGAAACCTTAACCAGTTGGGTTGAGAGAGAAGGAAGCCAGGGAGCCAGTGCAGAGAAGGTAAAATGGGAGAAATATGATCTCTTTTCCTAGTTTTTGTCATTACACGTGCAGCTGCATTCCGGACCAGCTGAAGAGTCTGCTGGAGAAATGCGTGGACTGGTTTTTCTGCATCTTTTTGAGACAGGATGTGCCTGACTTTTGCAATATTACGTAATTGTAAAAAAAGGCAGTCCTTGAGATCTGTTTTATGTGGGAGTAAAAGGACATATCCTGATCAAAGATACCAGATTCCTTACGGCAGAGCTGAAGGCAAGGGTAAAGAGGTCTAGAGTAGCTATATCATTAGCCAATGATACAAAGCTTTCAAAACATATAGAACAAGATTCATTGAATGAATTTCTTTGTTAATGCTGACAATCACTATTTCCTCTGGTCACACACACAGCCATGAGTGCACCAAACTATACTGTGCATAGTGTGTCATTTACTACAGAACAGTTTTATCTTTCCTACCTCAACTTGACAGAGCCTAGTGACTCACTGCTTAGCGCAGCTAATAATAATAGTGATGCACACCTGTTGTCACTATCACTGCTTAAGCAGATGATGTGCTTTACTATCACAAAACTCTCAACAGGACTGAAGTCCTTCAACAAAATGTCACATTGTGAAACACAAACTACTCAACTGAAACCTGTATTCCATCATTTGTGTAAATGAACAGAAACATTGGACTGAAATTAGTGATCCAATACACAAAACACAAGTAATGTTGGGAACCAAGGCCCAGTGAAAAGGGAGAGGAGCAACCTTTTAACACTGATATTCACTCTACGCTAAATGCTCCACTGTGTTCACCAGCTAGTAACTAAATTTGTCTGTCTGTCTGTTTGGTGCTGGGCAGGTATTGTGCAGTGGGTCTGAATATGCGTCAAACTGTGAAAATGCTACAATATTTGAATTTATTACTGTAAGTTATGCAAATAAGGCTAATTTATATACAGATCTGATTGTCAGCTTGTATTCCATTTTTCGGGAGCAATTATTTTATTCAGTGGGTATAAATAACAAATTACATTAACCTTAACACTATCTTAATCCATCTACCCTTTTATTCTGATATGCCAGATGTTATGATATGAGTGCTCCAAATATTTCCTCACAATTTATTAGTTTGTTCACTCACTTTAGCAATCCCTTCGCACATCAATTTTTTCTATTTGACCTGTATCTGCGGGAAACGAGGTTGATAAATGCAGATCTTGTGGGCTGGAAAACAAAACAATGAGCTAAAAGAGTAAAAGACTCTAGACTATAGAGTTTTAGTGAACTGCAGAGTTGCTAATGATTCTCTGTCATGTCCTCACTCTGAGTGAGTCCTTTTATATACAAATGTGGTCATTTTATCTATTGACATGCCTTGATAATGTAAAAATAATGATTAGTAAAGCTTTAAGCAAATGTTTTTAGTAACTGAATTAATGTGAGGAATAGATATGAACTGTTCCCTTAAATGAGTCGAAAATAGTGATGTAATACTTTTCTTGATAATTTAATACATGATTGCTTTGACTTGCAATTGTCAGTCCTAATGGGCTTCACCTTTTTCAGTATTTATACTGTCAGATGAATATTTTTAATACAATATAGTTGGATTACGGCACCTATAGTAGCACCTATTTTTGTAACTACTTTTCAGTTGTAAACTTTTACTTGATTTGTTAATATCAAGTGCATCACTTTATTTATGCATTGATGTTACATTTTATTCACATATGTACATGTTCAGTTTTTACAGTTATACTAATATTCTGCAAATATTAATGATATTATACAATTTAGGGCTGGAAATCACCATTATTTTCATTACCAATGAATGTGTTGATTATTTTCTCTATTAATTGATTTTGGTCCATAAAATGTCAGAAAATGGTGAAAATATTCAATCATTGTTTCCCAAAACCTCAGGAGACATCCTCAAATGTCATCTTTTGTCCTGACCAACTGTCACAACGATAACTGAAATAATTTGGACAATTTTCTCTTAAAGAACCCCCAAAACAACCAAAAACCAAAAATCAATGAATTAGTTATGAAAACTGTTGGCAATTAATGTAATAGTTGGCAACTAATCAATTAATCGACTAATCCTTGCAGCTTCAATACAATTAAGGATTTTGCTACAGTTCTTGTATTTTAAGTTTTTTAACAAGTTGTGTTTGTATACTATATACAGCAAATATGTTTATTCATACACACAATGCTCCTTATAATGCTGCTGCTATTTTTAAAATCTACAGTATGTATATTTCTACTCTGCTCACTGCCTACTGCCTCTCCTTAAACCAAACACAGTTATGAAGTCATGCGGAGCTGCTGGGATAAGGAGCCGACCCGGAGGCCTGGCTTCAGGGAACTGGGCGAGTCACTGAAAGGTCTTCTGTCTGAGCTGCCGGTCCTGGAGGCTAGCCAGGAGGCCAGCTACATCAACCAGGGCCTGGAGGTTGCTGCCGCCACTGCTGCTGCCTCTCAAGATCCACAGACAGACTCTGGGGGAAGATGGGAAAATGTCTACTTGCCTACTCCTGTGGGTGCTGCTGCAGTCAGAGATGAGGATGTGGAATTAGAGGATGGCTACCTTAAGCATATCACTGGCTCAGCAGTTAAAGTGGATGATAATCACTAAAAACTGTATGTATGTGTAAACCACTCAGAGGCATTTCCAGATTGGGAGGGGACATCCAGGGGTGGCAGAGGCTCCCATTGGAGTCTGATTGGCCACCACAGATGCCCTCCCTTCCTAGATCTGGACATTGATAAAAAGTGAGAATCAGAAACTAAAATCTTTTACTGAATTTTGCACTAAAAATGTATATCTGTTTCTAGAAAATATATGTTACTAGAAAAGGCACAGGAGTGTATGGAAGTCCATTACTGTCAGGAAAAGGACAATCATGAAATATTAGGGATGATTGAAGCAAAAATACTAATGTTAAATCAAAATTATTAGATACAAAGATATAATTATGAGATAATAGGTCCAAATGTTGACTTTTGAAATGAAATAAATCAAAGTAATGAGATATGAAGTCAGAATGGTGATAAGAAAATGACAAAATGATGAGAAGCGAGAAACTTAGTCAGAATTAGAAGATAGTCCAAACTGTGACTATCTCATAATTTTTACTGAGAAATTCTAAATTGTGACTTACTCTATCATAATTTAATTTTAAATTAACTTTATACCTCATAAATTTTGGCACAGTATCTCATAATTTTGGTCTACCATCACCATTTCATCAAGCCTGACATGTAATCTGTTTATTTTTATTTTTCTGGTGGAAATGGTCTTCCATACATGTATGAACCTTTAGTTGCACTTTTGAGTCTGTAAATGCTGTAAATGCACATTCAACCCTGCATAGTGTGGGTTGAATGTGTATCCATACACCATGTCATCAAACATTGTTTTTTTCACAACAGACATTTTGACTTGCCATAAAAGCACAGGTGTTACTATTAACATTAACGATAGCTCTGTTCTATTGAAGTGTCCAGTAAGCAATGGCACTGAGCCAACATACATAATGCCACAACCCTGAAACTGAAGCAGCTAAATAAAACTCAGCTTTCATTGTTTTTATCATTTAGACCTACGTGTTTCATACTGTGGCATATCAAAATGTCTGCTGTGAAAAAGGCCTATTCAAAAAAGGTACTGCTCCTGCTAAGACTGGGTAATAATTCAGCTATCAAGACAATGTCTTTATATTTAGATATTGTAACTTACAGAATTCATGTGTTGAGGAATGATAAGCTATAAAATGTTATGCATAGGTATTACCAATGTATAAATAAATGAAAAAAGGTTAATATGTTGCAAAGTGAGACATGGAATACAAAAGTACATATATATTATGAAAATTTGACTTGATGAGTCAAAGTTGAACTCTACCATGTGATTTAAAATACTTAAAATAGTAAGTATGCAAGTGTATTAATATGAACTTAACAATTATAGAAATATTATTTTTTCCCATATCACCCAGCCTTAGCAACTGCTTGAAAAAAAAAGGCTTAATATATATTATATATTAGATTGTATATTATTTTGCCCCCAGAAATTGTAGACTACTGTACAATATGCTGTTTTTCTAATTGTTTTTCTTATTAAACTACAAATCCCAGCACTGCTTTAATTCTAGATTTGTCCTGATTTGTCTATAGCGCCACGTCACCTTACGTCACTACCGCACCTGCGCAGCCATCTTGAACCTTAGCAAGCAACGGACACAGAAGGCAGAAAAAAAGGGGTAAAATATACCAGCCGAGCCTGAGGAAACAAGGATATGTCCGCTAGATTCAAGGATATATGAAATAATAAAGGTCGGATACAGTGGAACGACAAGAGGGCATTAACGGAGACGGTAAAACAGCCATTTAAGTGCCTCGGATACCCGGACCTACAAGTCATCTTTTTTTGCCGGAGTAGGAAGGAAGAGTCGAGTCGCCGACAGAAACACATCCAGAGTGAAACCATGAATCCCGAATAGTGAGTTTAACGTTAAACATGCTCCGCTAACGTTTTAAGGCAATCATTCTTGCGTTTAGTTAGAAAGTGTTATTATATGGTATGTGGTTTAAGGTGTAATCTTATGTAAATAACGTCTAGGCTCGTGTTAATGTCGTTAAATTTATTAGCAAACGTCAGCTAGCAGGCTCTCGTGAACAGGGCGCGGACGGCTTCTTTAACGTGTTTTCTCTCCTAAACGTCAGCTGACAGCTTGCTCGTGCCTCACCGTGTCGGCTGTGGCACGCGACCTTTCACGGGACAAATAAACGGTGTGAAAAGCGTTCAGAGTGGGCGCTGCTTTAGTCCACTTTTTACTAGAAACGGGAATGGAAACAAATAGCGTTAGCTGGCAGTAACGTGACATGAAGTAGTTAAGTAACAGATGCAGTAACTTAGGGCTGACCTGTAACCTCGAATATCGTTTTTTTTCACATTCGTTTAAGTTGTCTTAACACACAAGACATACGTGTTACGTGTGTATGTAACCAGACGTGGTTACATACACACATGCGTTCTTATATTTACCATAATTGCTAACGCTACATATCAGTTTTTACATTTGTAAAATTTAGAAATAGCTCCCCTGTTACCACCAGACTTAGGAGCAGAGTGGACATCAGATATTTGCTGATTTATTTGATACGTTAATCTGTTTAGTAGCCATTCGTTTAAGGTTCAGATCCTGAACGGTGTTGTACCTGCTGTGTAATTTAACAGCGAAAATACAAAAAATATCTTCTCTCAATTTGTGGAAGGTTTCTGGCAACGTTAGCCGATACGGCAGGTATCAGATGTGTGACGGCTAACCTGCAGCCCTGAAATGAGAAGACACCCGCCTGAAACGTCATGTTGTCGCAGCGGCTGTCCCGAGGCCGGCTGCTGAAGGCCGGCTTCCCTTTCAGTTCTTGCAGGACCTTGTCTAACTAGCTTAGCTAACACCTCCACACCCTTAGCAGACAGTCTTTATTTCCCTGAATGTTTACACACTCTGTGTAATCTTGTTTCAGTTGAATATACACTATATACACTATTACATACACTATGATATACACTGCCTAATGTTAGGGTAAAGTATCTATATTGAAGGTACCACTTATAAATATAAAGGATGATACTAATGGCTTTATTAGTAGTTATAGCATTATATAAGCATTATTAAGAGCAACTATCGGGTTGCCAGATTGTGAAACATCCTTTTTGGCTGTATTTGTCTTCCTCCAGTTTGACACTAGCACTTCAATTCATCAGTAAACCCCTCTTCAATGTTAATTTTGACCACCTACCTTTTGAAATGGGGCTGCATCTGAACCAAAAACCTGTTTGTTAACAGCTTATTAACATTTTCAACTGTAAACTTGAGAGGTTGTTTGAAGTCCCCCACCCCCCTTTAAATGATTTAAATGATAATGTAAATGATTTACCAACATCTATAACCAGTCAAAAGGATTGATCAAAACAAGTTCTTCTTATGAGTGTCTTATAACTGATCTGTAAAGCATAGGTACATGTCCTAATTACTATCAATAAAGCCATTAAATACAACTTGAGAAACTTTTAGAAAGGGTGCCTTATTGGAAAATAGTACCATAAAACATAATTTTAGTATTTGTCTGTGTTTTACACTATAGAACAATTCAGTCTGTCCTCAGAAAGTATTGAAGTTCCATATAGGTGTGTGCCATATCATATTGTTCATGTATAATTTTGAATGTGCTAAGAATTTGTCATTTTATGATATTTACAATATCAAAGTGTTGACATACATATTAATGCCATGACTATGTAAGTAACAGTAACACATATAGCTGAAAGTTAAAGTAACTTTGCTGCGGGCTTGGCTGTGGAGAATTTGGTTTCAGAAGTGTAGAAGAGGTGACACAAAAAACTTATTTCACCATCGCAGGCACAATCACCTGTTTGAGGAGAGCCAGAAATCATGTGAGGTCTAAACAACTATACAGTGTAGTTTGTCTGCTGCTGCTGTTAAGTATTTTGTTATATTTATATACATATTCGTAATATTACTATCACAAAAATACCCTGCGATATCATGAAATGACTTAAAGGCAATATTTCCCACCACTAGTTCCATACAGTCTTTATGTTTAGACAATTTTTAACATTGTAGAACTTTTGCATGCTTTGTTAAAAGTAAAAAGGGCTTGCATGAAAACATGTTGACAATGTTCTTTCAAGTAAGATATTGAAAAAATTTGTTATCAACTCTACCTTCAAATGATTCCCAGTCCTACTATGTGGCATTAAAAGGTTTTATTAATGCCGCTACGACTATTATTAGCTGACAGCTTCAGTATAATTGCCCACTTTATTAAACTGATGTTAAATGTTATATATAAAGCCGTGCACTTCAGAAGCTGTTGGGATTGCTTGTTGCACTTCATAGTTAAGTGACTGAGCTGTCCTGACAACTTCCTGCATCAGTCCACATCAACACAAGCTGTAGCTGTTTAAGAAACATGAACTGAGCAGGTTGCAACAGTGCCGTTGCATCCAGTGTTTGTGAGATATTGTCAGTTGATCGAGGGTCAAGCTGTGATACACGACAAGGTCTCAGTTTCCTATGACACAAGAATAGCACTGGCATTGAGCAATTCTCTACAGCTGTCTGTGCTGTGTGTCAAATTCATGTGATGCTGTTTTCCTCTCAGTGATTGGGTGGGGGATGTTGTTGTGAGAACCTGGGAGTTAGGCCGGGTATCAAACCTCACTGAGCACTGAGTGAATTATGTCTTTACTACAAATTTGAACTGAATTCTGGGTTAGATTCTCACTTATTTTTCTAACAGATATACCATGATTTCATATTTTTTAAATTTTTATTTGTTTGCCCAGATTCATACTTTTTTCTTTGTGGCTGTTGGGCCACAGTCAACCCCCCCCCCCCACCCGCCCACAATCCTCCCATTCTGTGCATTCTAACTCAAGACCACTTACCAGCTTTCTCTAGAGCTCTCAACTACACCAACTGAGCTAACTAAAAGGTCTAAAAACTAGACTCTTCAAGACAGGACCTTAGCTTTAGGTAATAAAGAAGTAATGATGTTTGAAATCATGCTTTAGTAGTGTTTATTCCCCACAACACATTTTCTATTGAATTAGATCAAATCAGTTGACACATTATCCAGCATTGCAAGTTTGATAGTCAGCACACTATGCTGCAACACTTTGAGATATTACATGCAGTGAGTTTAGAAATGCGCTCCCTACTCTGACCTGATTGTTTTTATTTCAGTGACTATCTGTTCAAGCTCCTGCTCATTGGAGACTCCGGAGTAGGAAAGTCCTGTCTTCTGCTTCGCTTTGCTGTAAGTAGTCCTGTCTCTAAAGCGTGTTTTTCAATTACTGCGAGGTTCTAAATGTCTGTGTTCCAACTGCAACCTTTGCTCTTTCCCTCATTCTGCTGTTGGCCTGACCCGGCTCCTCTTTTCCCCCCCCTCACTTTATCTGCCTCCCTCTCTGCAGGATGACACCTACACAGAGAGCTACATCAGCACCATCGGTGTGGACTTTAAGATCCGCACCATCGAGCTGGATGGCAAGACCATAAAACTGCAGATTGTGAGTACACACACACACACACACACACAACACTGTTATGCTCACCTGAGCCAGGGCTTAGATCCAACTGTTGTTATCAAAACACATGAGAGCCTGTGTGTGTGTGTGTGTGTTTGTGTGTGTGTTTGTGTGTGTGTGTGTGTGTGTGATTGAGATTGAGATTGAGCTTTGCATTCGGACCAAGCTGTAACAGGATGCTGGTTTAGCTCAGGGAACAGGCTGTGCCACCTAAAGACGTCCCATTTGATCAGCAGACATAGCTCTGCCACATACATACAGATTCAACTGAAACCACACTGCACAATGTGCTTCTGTTTCTCACTTATTTTAGATTAGTCCAAAAACACCTGAAGAGAAATGGAGTTGTATGTTTTTTATGATTTACTTAGACTTACAAATTCTTCATGTTGCCAATATTAAATGTTCGAAAACATCAGGGGGTTATTTCATGAAGGATTCTAAAAAAAAGTCAGATTTGGCCATGAAAGACCTGCTTTATTAAGCGTGACATATTTATCAAGCACCTGAGAATCCCTCCTAGGAATTGTGCCTATAGTTAAACTAGACCTCAAACCGTTTATGAAGCTTCCTACTCTGATTTTCAACAGGAGAATTCCTGTGAGAAGATGTGATGTTGCAGAAATTAGAAAACATGATGACAAATTTTTTCCTGACAGTTTCAGTTTGGAGTATTAGACAAGGATAAAATTAGAAATTTAAAGAATTGCATGAATATTTTAAAGGGAGGGTGTATGTGTATAGGCAAATATACAAGATACCAAAATTAATATGTAGTTGAAATTGCACAATAATATTTACCAATTCACCATTGACATTGTAGGCTGTAAATAAGCACTGGAACCTCGTTTATACAAGTTTGAAATCCTAGTCAGCCTTTTTCAATTACATTGTTTTTCAAAAACTATAATGTTGCATCCTGCATATATTATGCAGTGATGTTGTTACAAAACCTCTGTGGGCTGTGGCACACCCATCCATCTGTAATGTTACCCAGTGTTGGGAAATACACAGTAACAATATGAACATTTTTTTCCTAATATCATATATTTTAATAGAAGAAACTATTGTTGTAAGTAAATCTAGTTCTGTCATGTGGCCATCCACTTTTGCTGATGTCATTTATCCCCGTATAGCTGTGAACTGTTGAGTCGTGCGCATCATCTGAGCTTGAATTTATTACTGATTAAATTGTTGGTGATGTCAGAATCATCACTGTTGCACAGCTACATTTCCCTGTTGTAAAAAAAAAAGTGCGAGGTTGTGAGGACTCAGCAGTCACACAAACTATTTCAGGTTTATCAAAATGGTATATTTGAATAAGCTCATCATCATATGTTCCCAAAACATCTCTCCTCGCCTGACTTCTGTCTCCTGCAACAAACAAACACTCACACCTCTGGACGTTTCCTAAACACTGCCTGAGATGGGAGTCATTTCCTAAGTTTGAGAGACTTGATAAGATGTTTTTATGGATGGAATATGCTTCTGTGTAGGACTAAATTCCTAAACAGATATAGGCCCTGGTTTAGGTAAGTTTCACTAAACCAGCATGTTACTTTTCCATTTAGAGGTAATCAAGTTGGGTCTGTGCTGTCAGATGACATGTGAATAAGTTAAAGGAAAGGCTGAGGAGAGAAATGCTCAGCTCAAATCATCAATGGCAGAAAAAAAAAGAATAAAAAGAACAATAAAAGAATCTACTGTGTGTTCCTCATAGCCACAGAAATAAAGATCATAATGCAGTTAGGATACAGCACCTGACCAGAGATGCAGCCTCACAGTCAGTTTCCAGCCACATCAGAGTTAAAGTATACTGAGTGTTTTAGAAATGACCAGTATTGTAATAACTTACAAGTTCGTGATGTACATTTCTACAGCACAGTGGCAGAATGACAGTCCTGTCATACACACCACTCTGCTTTTCTTTTCAACGCAAGTGTTGTTTTCATTGACTAATTACAGCATCTCTGACGTTTCCATGGCGCTGTTTTTTTGATCACTGTTGTGCTACTGTCAATCAAACTCAACATATCCTGCATAGATTTTTCACATTAAAAGCCGTCTGACAGCTCACAGGGTGTAATGTATGTCTCTCTGTCCTGGTAGACCTCCACTTTGTAACCTCTGCATAAAGTAATGCGTTTTATTGACTGTAGATTAACAGTGCTTAAAAAATATTAGTAGAAGCAACTAATTAGTCAATGAAAACAGTATTGGTGTCAGAGAGGAGTGGTGAATATGTACTCATGGAATAAGTAAAATTAGAAATAAATGCCTGCCTTTAAAATTAGACTTTCAAATAAAGGTTCTTTCTTCAGTTGAGGTAAAAAAAGGCATAGTAGGCACATTCTTGTCTTCACTGTAATCTAATTGCACCGATGAAGAACTGAGGGAAAATGCACAGTGAGTTGCTGGCTCACAGGCAGATGAAAGATGGGGGAAACCATCCACTCTTAACTTCCTTGCAATGATTTTATTTAAAATTTGTTTTTTGCATTTCATAAAGATTTTACACACCAGTAACCCCTCATATATATACACACACCCTACTCCCAATTTACTGTTCTATGTCCTGTGGTTCTATCCTCTACTGCCCCTCAATATCTAACAAGCAATGCATGGCATCTTTTGATTGTCAGGAGGGAAATAATACAAGAAGTGATAATTCATTTATTCAGACACTTTACTGCCTGTGATGAAACAGTTGTTGAGTTCTTATCGCTTCTCCCTTTCCGTCTCTTTCTAATCTATCTCTGTCTGCATCTCTCAGTGGGACACTGCAGGTCAGGAGAGGTTTCGTACCATCACCTCCAGTTACTACCGTGGAGCCCATGGCATCATAGTTGTATATGATGTGACAGATCAGGTGAGTCAGCAGTCTGGATTGATACCCCAGAGTAAGAAATCAAATGTTGAGTGTTGTTACTTTGCTTTTTTTTCTTTACTCCTGGCACTTGGTGCTATATGGTCACGCAAATGTTTTGAGTTTTAGCATGCAACCCTGTTCAAATTTAAACTTCTAAATTTATGAATGATAGAACATGATAATTTATTTGCACAGTAGTTAAACATTTGGTAAGCCTGTCTAATGGCTACAGATCTGTAATACACTGACAAACAATAATCACGTCCCGATTGTTTCCAGTCCCAGCGTGACTTATAGAGCTAATTAATGACCAGTATATTCATTTGAATGTGATTTCAGCTTTCAGACAATGGTATAAGTACAGAACAAAGACATATTATTTCAAACCATAGAACTTTACTTTTTAAATTAGGAGAACCTGTGAATATAAGTAATTATCTCCTCTTTAAAAAGAACATCTTATAATATATAATCGCTGCAAAACGCAGCCTTGAAAATGAGACCATGACATAGTCTCAACCAACAGTGAACATTAGAATCTTTAGAAAGGTAGTATTTACTACAGAGCTCTAGTAGTGGATTGCAGTAGATTATGCAGGTGTTAATAATATTTTACTCTCTTGAATACCACTGCCTGGTATCAAGCGTGTTAAACTGTAGACTCCACCTGCAGTGTCACCTGTCATGCTGATATCCTTGTTCTCATTGCGCAGGAGTCCTATAACAATGTCAAGCAGTGGCTTCAGGAAATCGACCGCTACGCCAGTGAAAATGTCAACAAGCTTCTGGTGGGCAACAAGTGTGATCTGACCACCAAGAAAGTGGTGGACTACACAACAGCTAAGGTATACTGCTGTTTGTACATGAAGTAACAACATGTGTCGGTTATTATTGGCATTTAAAAGGAAGCAAAGTACATTTTCTTATTGCTAACAAATCCCTAAAGAAGATCAAAAACCAATAAAGTGTTAATAATAATAAAATTCCATCTGACACAAGTGCCACAAGGTTGCAGGTGCATGAAATACCATATTAGTGTGTTGAGAAAGTTTTTTTAAAGAGAGAGATAGATTAAAGGAGCAAAGTTGTCCTACTGATTTGTAGGCTCACAGTTGCAAATAACAAAATAAGTGTTTGGCAGATTTCTCTTTTAGCTGTTCAAAGGACATGAAGATGCCAACACTATAACAGTGCTCCAGGTATTTTATCCGTCTATCATACCAGAGCTTAAAGATTTTGCTATCACAGATCATTGGTATGAGTTTGGTTTTCCATAAAGGTGTTTTAGGCAACAAATCATTCCTCACTCCAAGAATTGTATGGACCTCATACCATGATATAACCAGGTGCACAGTAAGTGGGTTTTAGGTTTTGCTAATAATACTTTGTGGATTCCATTTATAAATAGTCACTTCCCAGCTCTTCATCAAGGTCCTGTATTTTAATTTGTGGCCAGGAGGGGGCAGAATCCATGTTCAAACAAAAATGACAGAAATCTCATTTTTGCTGCCCAATATCAATCACAAAACATGAACCAACAGAAGTCAGGTTTTTTGAGCAGAGTTGGGTACTGAGATGATCCAAGGCAAGTATTCAGTTTCCGGAACTCTATGGGTTAATTGGCTAGATGCAAGAAAGTAATCTATCCTTGTAAGGGAGTTATCGGGGCATGAATAGGAAGAATAGTCTCTATGAAAGTGTCTCCAAGTGTCATTAAGGGTTAGATCTTTCATAAAGGCTGGTGTGGATCTGGCTGCTTTGGTCCTTGTCATTACAGTGTCTGAGGACCTGTCAAGAACTGGGTCAAGGCAGAAATTGAAGTCTCCTCCTATCAATATATTCCCACAGACACTCAAGGAAATAGTTGTTGAAAGAGGAAGTGGTCATCATAATTTGGGGCATACACGTTCAAAAATGTCTAAGTTTCAGAGTACATATGGCCTTGAATCAGTACGTATCACCCTGCTGGATCCCAGTTTTTTCCACAGAAAAGGTTAGTTTTTTGTGTAATATGGCCATTTTTGAGTTAAGTGAAAGGTCTTACTATTAGTTTCCTTCCCTTGTTGTCTGGCAGGAGTTCGCTGATTCTTTGGCCATTCCCTTCCTGGAGACGAGTGCCAAGAACGCCACCAACGTAGAGCAGGCGTTCATGACCATGGCGGCCGAGATCAAGAAGCGCATGGGTCCCGGGGCCACAGCCGGCGGCGACAAGCCCAACTTAAAAATCGAGAGCACCCCTGTCAGGCAGTCCGGAGGGGGCTGCTGCTAAAGGACCCCCTCACCTCACCACCCCCCGACCATCACCTCCACCATCTCCACTGAAATCTCCCCTTTCTTCTCCTTCTGTGTTCCTTCCCATCATTGCTGCCACTCCCACATCCCACCATTCCTCTCCATAACACCGTGTAACCCACAACCCAGCCCCCCCGCGACTCCCCCCCTCTACCAGCCCGCCTGATGATACAGGGCGGCTCAGCAAACAGCGAGGAGTGAACTATCAGTGTGTTAAGATCAGAGAAGAGATTGAAACTTTATGAGGGTTAATTCAGGGCTGTACTCTCACCAAACAACAGAGAGAAGAGAGCAACCTGTGTGTGTGTGTGTGTGTGTGTGTGTGTGTGTGTGTATGAGAGAGAGAGAGAGGCAGACAAACAGAGACTGAGACAACTTTTACTTTCTGCCAAGACGACAGAAAGAAAACAGATACGGGGGAAGATTGGTATTGATTTAGAGTGGACCGGAGGCAGTGGAAGATTAGGTTTAGATACCAGTGAGTTTCTCTCTACACATACACACACACACACTGCAGTGGAGTGACAGGGGTTAAAGAGATTTAAGCCTTTTTGGTCATACACTTTTCTCCTCAGGCTGTGTCTGTCTTTGCTGGTGTCATGTTATGGCCACAACCCCCCTCATCCCCCATCCCCCACCCTGCCCGAGCCCAAACTCTGGATCCCTGGGATTATTTATACACACACACACACACACACACACACACATACACACACATACACACGCAGATGCAGCGTGCTTGAGTCATGTAGATGGTTTGTACACAGTAATAATTGTTTTGCTGAGTAGCAGCAGCCTGCTAAGAGTGACTCATCATTGCCATTTACTGATGAAGATCCAGGGAAAGCCCATTCAGTGAGCCTCCTCTCCCTCCATCTGTCCTCTTCCTCAACTTCCACTCACACTTTGTTAAGGTGTGTTCAGACAGAAAGCAAAGTCGGTCTCGCGTCATTCGCTCAAGTTTGACCGCTGGACTGTTTGTGCTGTTGTGTTGAACAGCCAGTGTACCCCACCATACAGGCGTTAGCTGCTAGCTAGAAACAGACTCAGTATTTTCTGTCATTTCCCTCCAGTCCCTTTTCCTCTCATCCCTGTTCTTTTATGAAACAGTTTCAAAAAGGGATAAGTGCACATTTTTTTTTTTTTTTTTTTGCTCAAATTGAAACATTTTCAACTCCCACCTCATCTCGCCTCTAAAATCTGCATCGCATTCTGTCTGAACACAACTTAAAGGTCTCAATATGCTTCAAGCAAGCTAGGTCGTATGCATACTTTTGAACAGTTCTTCCTCAAAGGGTTTCATGGTGTTGCATTCGGTTCAAATGCAAAAAGTTGGCCTAATTGTCCCAATGTCCCTTTTTTATAAAGTTACATAAATTACATGCAATTCCCTTGATTCCACTGTGGAGAAGGGGCTTCAGACAAAAAAAATTGGACGAGCACTTTGTCGCTGACCGGACAATAAATGAAAAGAGTTTCCACAAGAGACGTATTTGTACTTCTGTCTCAGTAACTGAACACCATGCCTCTTTTGTGGAGCAGTGTATACTCCAACATAAAATTGGATGGTGTGACAAAATTCCCTCCTTTTTGGACTCTTTGGTTCCGTGCGTTCCCTTTAGAGGTTAGGACCGTTTGTTCGGTGAATGGCATGCGTTCATGTGTCAAAATATGTTGAACTCTACGCAAAGGTTCTGCGCAGATTAACTTTGCAAATTCATTGACAGGAGTTGATTTCAGCAAAAAAAAAATTAGTTGTTAAAATTGCTGGTGGGACCGGGCCCTTAGTCTGAACCAATAACACAACTAGATAGGAATATCTACATCCAAAGACAAATTGTAGTTAGTTTTGATGGAAGCATTAACCAAGGGAATCTTGAACCAAACACTTGAGGTAAAGCAGGTCTGCTGGCGGCTCAGTTAATTCAACATATAGATGTCAGAGCTGGGATGGAGGCGGCGGTTTTGAGAACTGTAATATATGGTGTTAGTTTTTTTTTTTTTTCTTTTTGTCATTACTCTTCAAAGGAATAATTTCATATGTAAAAGAAAGACGAAATTCTGTATCATTTTGTACGGTGAATTCCTGGAATGACACTAAATATTCCAGTCCGAGGACAGATATCATTGCACAGAGATGAAGAGGCATGACGAAGGCGGGGGGGGGGGGGGGGGGGGGGGGGGAGGAGTGAAACACTCGGTTTGACTTATTCTGACAAACAGAAGCAATTGGCAATATCTGCATTGATCTTACAATTATTGTTTTATTATTGTTGTGGTTTTATTGTTTTGTTTTTTAAAAATTTTCTCATTGATACTTCTAATGGAGACAACTTGTACAATTTGCTTAAAGTCTCATGTTCAGTACATGACGGAGTTGGTTTTAGGATGTTGTTTCATTTGTGCTTGTTTGCAGATGAAGCTGGAGTAGAGATGTGGTGTGTGGGTGTGTCTGTTGGTTGAGAGGGTGGGGTCTTAACAAAAAGCTGCTGTTCCTTCCCCTGAGACTTACCAGTTTGTCAAACATAGTTGTTTCTCATTTGGACACACGATTCAAACCTGTCTTTATGCCCCCCTCGCGTTTCTGTCTCTGGTGTAATCCTTTTTTACCTCCGAGTCCTTCACACTGATCGTGAAGGTGTCGGTATACTTCAAATGAACTAGTTTGTAAAATGTGTCATCTGTTTACACCTAAAGGTAAAAGCAATGCTGTACACATGAAAAGTGACAGACTTTGCACACATTGGTTACAAAAAGTTACAAAAATACTGTTCCAGAGCTTTCAATCACACCTCATGGTATTTGATGTTGGGCATTAAAGACTATCTTTAAACAGGGACAGGGGTTTTAATTTCCTCCTGTATATGACTGAAGTCTGAAGTTACTCCTGCTGATGAAGACCATGAGATGTGATTAAAAAATCTCAAAAAGGCTAGTAAGTGGACCTTTTAATATGATTTTTTTTTGGGCAAAATCGTATCGAATATTCAACAAATCATACAAATTTGATCAGACATTTGATGGCAGTTTTTAACTCGAGGCTACGGAAACATTTTGCTCGGTAGCAGAAACTATTGGGAGTCCCAATAACCAGATTTATTTCCATCAGGAAGGAGGAACAAACATTTGTTGCATGAGACATTGATCATAACAGATCCGATGATCTGTTTGGATGTCAGTGCCAGCTGACGGCATAATAATGGCAAAATCAGACAGGTATGAAGTGGTTTACATGCCTGCAGCTCTGAGCGGTTTCTGCTTCTCATAGCTGTGTTAGGTCTCAGTGGTATTTCCAGGGAAACCTCGAAGGAATGTGAGGAAAAGAGCATCCCCCTGCCCTCACAGAGGGGCCTCTACACTGCAGTGAAAACTCTGTTAGACCTTCTCAATCTGAGCCACAACTTTTTTACCCTGTTAAACAAATAACTGGAAAATAACGGTGATGTTGTTGTAGAAGACTGGTCATGCTTTGAAGAATGAAAATATTGTACTAAAGTAGCATTAGGGCCTTCTTACTCACTCTTTTATTTATCTCTGTAATCTGTGGTGTAGTTGTCCACAGCAGACACATGTCCTCGCTGAATAGAAGCCGCTGTGGCGTTCTGTTTTAAAGGCCATCGTTTTCATCATGTGCGTTGTGTTCGGGGGGCACCTGGAGATTCAGGGACTGACTGGTCTCGGTTTTGCTGACCGGATATGAACTCCCAACTCTCCTCTCCAGCCAACCATGTCACTGCAACTTGATGAATTCCTCAGCATCCTCCCTGACCGGCCCTTCCACTCAGATACGGGAATCTCACAGAGGCTTCGGTTGCACTCCTTAAGAAAAATTTGTCAGCATTTCAGGTACAACACCGCCTCAGGCTGCGGTGAAGTTTTCACAGCTCACCAAGATCAGCGGCTACAAAAGTGCAATTTCAGCTTCTAGAAGAACTGAATATAGATGAGTCCACATTATCTTGAGAACAACAGCCTTCCATTTGTGAAGCCTTATCAATGATTGATGCTCGGTCAGGAAGCTGCATCTTCTTAACTCCAGCGTGAGTACAGATGTGACAAGTGGTTACTTGTGATTATGTTGGCATCACTCGAAGATGAGTCGTGTGTGTGTGTGTGTGTGTGTGTGTGTGTGTGTGTGTGTGTGTGTGTTGCTTTGTGTTGACAGATATTTTTAGTCTTGTGTTTTTCAGGCCTGTCACGCTAAAGTGGAACACATTAGTTTTCTGTGCAGGACTGGAATCTGACATTAAGAAGGAGGGAAAGGAAACATCAGGACGTGTGTGTGTGTGTGTGTGTGTGTGTGTGTGTGTATGTTTTTGCGTAGAGCGGGGCAGGATCACGTGTAACATTCCTGAGCTTTTTGGACACATGTTGGCATCCCGGCATCACGCCAGTCTCACTTGAGTAGATGCAGAACAAGCAATCATTTGAAACTTAACACTCAAAGTCACACTCACACATATACTGGATGTTTTGCGCTTTGATTTCCTTTTTTTTTTTTTTTTTTAACCTTTCTTTCAACAAGTCTTGATATCCTACTGATTTTAATGTGTTCATTGAATACTATACTGTGTTGTCTAGTCCATGGAAGTATGAGGGGACACTGTAGGGTGGGGTTAAACACATGTAGGGGTGGGGCTTTGCTTATGAATGTGATTCTGATGAAACAACGCTTGACTTTTTTTTTCTTTAGTTTTCTTTTTGTATTTCATTTGGGCTGAAGGGGGTATTTTCCATGTCATTTGCACACTTGTTCATTGGCTTAATAAAGGCACTCACTAGGTGTTGTTTGTTAATAAAAAGCACCGGGCAGGAGCTCGCCTGTCAGTCACCTTCTGTCTTTTCTGTTTTTGCTTGTTCACTTTGGTGCTGTCTCCCTGCTGAGTTTGATCATGTTTTTTTTCTGTACATATTATAAATATATATATAATAAAATGATGAAAAAGATCGTCAACATGAGAGCTTGTCTGTTATTTTTATTTACAGTATCTAAGCTAAGGGATTGTGTGAAAATTATTGGGATGGGAATGGAGGTTGAACCTTATTTTTTCACCTAATAAAGAAAGCTCCCAAATATTTTAAAATATATAACAATACTGAATTGGTACAGTCAATTTCACCATTCATTCAAGAATTTAAGATGGTGCAGTAGCCATCAGTTGTAAGTTATAAATATAATATATATTATTCCTCTGTGTATGGCAAGAACACATATGATGCACGCAAAAGCAATATTTTTGATATAACCAACTGTAATTTTTTGTTTTGTTTTACAATGCATAAGGGAAGAATGAAATAATATACAAATCTGGGAACCTCCTCTGCTCAGCAAAAAGAATAATAATTTCCCCAATGATAACATTTTATGCTGATATTTAGTATGAAGTATAAGCATTTTCATTAGCTAAATTATGTATGTATTGTATATCTATGAATGTATGATATCTATGTAAGAACACAGACCAGTTTAGGGCAAAGACTAAATGTTTCTTACACAAGTTATGCACTAGTAATAGTACTGTAAGTCAATTAACAATTATGATTTATGATTACTAATTATGATTTCTGTACCAATATAAATAATAAATGTGTGTTTGATCAAACAATTTATATTGAATATGAGGTTTATAAGATCTTAAAGGGTTAAAAGGTTAAAGGGTCAGTATTTTAATTCAGTAAAGTTGGCCAACTCATAAGGGACCCCAAAACACTGATTCCTACATTTTCCACAATTCAACTTTAAATTTTATTGTTTTAATGCAGGCTTTTCCTCACAAATTTATAGTCTCAAAGCCCAAGCTAACATATAACCCTGATGACATCACTATGGCATCACCAGGGTTACTTGACAAAGCTCCTCCACGGCCACAGAAGACTGTTTTCACAGGATCAGTGGTACTAACCATGCGTAGCAATGACAGAATTTGTTTCAAGCGAAATTTACAAAATCGGATAATTAATGGCCTTAAAGTTTATGACTGACTTGTCGGATCACATTATGATTTTAGCATCATGGGAAATGAATAACAAGGTTTCCCAGTCTATAATAATTCATTTTTAGTGCTTGATTATAAATAGTTTCCAGTCAGTGACAACCAACAAAAGACTATGACCCAAAGACATCTGCAGGCTGCTGAGTGTCTTTCCTGTCAGGCTTGTTCTGCAGCTTCTTCACTTGTCGCTCGTTTGAGTACATTCCACTATTTGCCCTAAAGCAGTACAATGACAACCGGCACAATCTACTATGACACACAGGGAAACACCCGTGCAGAGAGAGATATGCACTGACTGTGTAACACAAAGATTCACTGATAGAGGGTGTGATCATTATCTACATCATATGTCAGTTAGTGCCTTGGCAGTGAACCAAAAAAGCTCAATGAGCTGCTGCTGCTGCTGCTGCTTTGACATTATTCCGGCAAAAGAAAGAGGAAATCTGAGTTTAAAGGTTCACTTCACCCAAACCACAAAAACATATTTTCCTACGTAGCCATTGTGGTGTCGACTCAAGACAGTTTCAGTTTCATCTGCTAAGGTTTTGAAATATCTGTGTCAGCGATTTCTGCTTCCGCCCCAATAAAAGTGGAGAAGAATGAAATTTGTTTTGTGGTGCTCACAGTATTGAAAGATGGCATTTGAAAAACTCTAAAAGCAACATGTCTCTCCAGTTGCTCTGGATAACCCACAGACCTCACTGTGAGTAATTTTCATTGGAACTACTTTATACTAAAGAAATAGTCCCTTGGCAGATCTTACCCAGCCTCCTATGTAATTGTGCAGTTTTAGATTGGAAGCCAGTAAGAGCTCACCATTGCCACGCCGCTCTAAAGAAATCCAACACGGTCTGATTTGATGACATCATAACAATTTTCCAGTGCTCTACAGACGTTTACATAACCACGACATACTGAAAGCTCTCTGTGTTACTGGCTCGGTTACTGGTGGTGCATCTATGGGAAATTGTAAAAAGGCTTTTGATAAAACCTCACACACTGGACACACTGTATTCCTCTGATCAATATGTGGAACATAAGAAATCAAAATGGCTGGACGGATGTACAAGTGTGACACCATGAGATCATTGAAATCCTTGTTTTTGAAACCGATCTGAGGGATGTGAAGATTTTAGCGACACCCTGTGGTGGCATTAAAAAAGACACAGGAACGGATGCTGCTAGGCTGCATGAATGCACATGACTAGAGCTGCAATGATTAGTCAGTTTATGGATTAGTTGCCAACTATTAAATGAATTGCTAACTATTTTGATAATTGATTTTTTTTAAAGAAAAAGTTCAAATTCTCTGATTCCAGCATCTCAAATGTGAATATTTTCTGGTTTATTTAGTGTTTTATATAATAAATCGAATATTTTTCCCCTGTTAAAGAGATTTTTTAGGAAGTTTTTCCTTATTCATATTGAGGGTCTACATTCTGTATCGCTGTAAAGCCCCCTGAGGCAACTCTGATTTGTGATATTGGGCTATACAAATAAAAATGGACTTGATTTGAATACTTTTGGGTTGTGGACTGCTGGTTTGAACAAAAGAAGGCATGGACCCAAACTAATCAATTAAGCAAGACAATAATCGACAAATTAATCAATAATAAAACAATCATTAGTTGCAGCCCTACACATGGCAACTGTGATGTCCCATGTTGCCAGAACATTTAGGATTTTTATTCTAGGGACCATAAGCATGCATATCAGACTTCATGTCAACCTGGGACATATTTCATAAAAACAATTTGTGAACACATGCAGATCACAAATGGTGGCAACATCGTGTTTCACAAATGATTATCACTTGATACTTTTCTGGGTCCTTCAGGGCTCTTGCATGATCATGTATGGACTGCGTATTTAAAATCAATGTGAGAAGTTATGTTGTGTTGCAAATCTCAGATTGCATGTTGCAATTCTAGAGAAACGGGCCCCGACCAGTAGTTGTTGGCATATCTTGGTCTGGACCAAAATGGTGAATGGATGGACTTCAATAATTATTATTCTCAGAGAAGGGAGTTTTTACACTCACCTACAGTACATTCTCTCCATAGGAGTGCACTGTTGCACTCTACTGGAGCCACCACAGGAAGGGAGTCCCTCCCCAGCATCCATTACTCTGGCTCACATACTGTAGATCTCCTCTGCTGCCTGTCATCCACATGGCGGACGCCCTTGATTTGTACCTCTGCCTCTCCCTGTGGACCTTTAAATAACCACACACACACACACACACACCATGCAGATCATCTGTAGGTGCAGGCAGCTCTAATATATCACTGTGTCAAACGGATATGTTGGAAAGGCAAATGAAAAGATACTTGACATTGCCAGTTGTTGTGCAGGCAGAGATGTTCAGGCTCTGTTTCTGGCACTGATATAAAAACCCTGCAGCAGCTTGTGGTGGGATTGCAGCTGCCCTCTGCATCCAGTCTGCAGTAAGACGGTTTCAGCACTGATATGCAAGCAATATCTGCTTATGCCTACTCCAAAATGCCATCTTTACCCACATCTTACTGTAATATTTAAGATACATGCATAAGTGCAGCTTGTGGAGTTCTTGCATCTGGACAAATCGAAAGCTTACCCAATATTTGTTTAATATTTACTCAGGTGTTGAAGAGGTGATGTGCGGCTCTGATGACAAAGCTGCCCTGTTGTTCTCTCTCTCTCTCTCTCTCTATCTGTCATGGTGGTGAGGCATGGGGCTGCTAGTGACCTTGAGTTATTTTTAGCAAATGGGGGCGCTGCAAACTGGGAGCAAGGCTTAGAGACACTCTGTGGAGTCTGCAGCTTACCATGATGTAGTCTGCACGCTGGCTGAACCTACAGAGGAAAGGCTGCTCATATGGAGAGGACTTAATATTAGTCCAGCTACATGAAAAGGTGCAATTGATGGAAACACATGCAAAGCGGCCTCAATACTAGAATTAAGGATAATTCAGATTCATTATAACTTGGGGTCTTATTTACATGGTTAGGGTTAGGGTTAGGGTCACTTAGTGTCCTAAGTGAGTGCACTCAAAAAGACTGGATAAGGCAATCAGCTTGTTTGATGCACAGGGCCGCAAAGTTATACCTTTCTTGACCAGGATCTGGAGAGACATTGACGTGTATCTTTGCAGAGTTGTAATCGCCACTTAAACTGTGATGGAGGTTTACATTCAACAGTTTTTGGTCATAATTCTAACTGAGTTTGGCTGATCTGGGGGTTTGTTAACATGTCTGATCATTTCACTGCTTATATTTGTTGGCCTGTTTGACTTCTTTTGGGTAATGTCACCATGTTCACAGATCTGAGCAAACAACTTGGTGAGTACAATGTTCTTAATACTGATAGAAATGATGGACAAAACTACAAAAATAAAACACAAGTTGTAATAAATTGCGACTGTCCTTTGAAGTAATGAACAAACACTCACCAAACACGTGTTCATTTCAACACAATTTATTTACAACTTTTCCATACACCTCATATTCCATTTGAAACCTTGGCATCTACTATTGCATGTCACTTTCTGTTCATCATGTCAACAGTCCTTTTCCTGTACTTGGCATCAGTGCTCCCTCTTTCAACCCACACTTGAGTGTTCAAATTCTTGTACACAGTCTCACAGTCTTTACTCAGTAGGTCCACCTCTGTCCAATCCACCATCACTTTCCTCTGAGTGCTTCCCAGGTCTGGGCTTCAGTCGACGGGGCCCTGGAAGATGAGTTTGATGTGGCCCTGCTCCCCTGTCAACCAAGTACCACAGAAGGGGCAGGCAGCGTGGAAGGCATGGGTGCCGTGGGGTAACGGGATCTGGCTCCACCCCACCACTGTCTTTTCTGAGCATACGTGGCCGCAGGGGCAGAAAGCGTGAGTGGGCGGCCCCGCGTCCAGGTACAATCCTCCCTCACAGCCCAACCACAGCGGCACATAGGGGCCCACTCGCCGACACATGGGGCACTCCCTCTCCCCGGTGCTGGCGGGTGCTGTGCCCCCGGGGCCAGCAGGGCCCTTCTCCTTGCGGTAGCCCCAGTTATGGTAGCCGTGTACATGCCCGCAGTTGACATAAACCCAGGGTTGCTTCTTGTCGACGATCTCGCGCTGGGCCAGGCTAGGGAAGGCCAGGGTGTTGAAGCCCACAGGACACTGGGGCCGGGCGGCATTCAGCTCCTGGCGAAGGGACTCCAGCTGTTTGAGGGTGGGGGTGTGACGCAGTCCTGCCGGGGTCCGCCAGAGCAGGGTGGCCCCACACAGATCAATCAGAGAACCGTCCTGTAGGGTGTTTGACTCATTTTCCACCTAAAGAGGAGAACAGAAGGAGGAAAAGGAGCATGGAGAGAGAAGAAAGAAAGGTAGATCAGTTGTCATGACTGGGCTGTCATTATCAAAGTGGAACTGGTGATTTGTTACAGGGCATACTGGTGGAAATAGGGTTACTGCTCTGCATTGTACTGGTACACTATAAACAGTGGTGGAAAGTACATTTACTCAAGTACTGTGCTTAAGTACAATTTTGAGGTACTTGAATACTTTAATTGGATATTTCCATTTGATGCTACTTTATACTCCCAGTCCACTACATTTATTTGACAGCTTTAGTTACTTTTCAGATGAAGATTTGACACAATGGATAATATAACAAGCTTTTAAAATACAACACATTGTTAAAGATGAAACCAGTGGTTTCCAAACTTTTTGGCTTTTGACGTCTTACAAAAAGCAGTGTGTAGTCGGGGTCACATTTCACATGTCTATGAGTTGTTAACAGCTCCACCAAATAGTGATTTTTCCCTCTAAACTTCTCACATGCTTTCATTTCAATAAATGTTCAAATGATCTAATATTTCACAAAAATCAAAGATTAGAGAAAAAGTCCAAAAACTGAAAACAGATTTGTGTCACAGAACTTTGTTTTTTCTTCTTTCCTCTCCCATTAATCATCTCACGACCCCTCAGATTTATCTGCTGACCCTTTGGAGGGGCCCAACCCCTAGGTTGGGAACCACTGGACTTAACTAGCCAACTGTATATAAAGTAGTTGAAACTAGCTCCACCTCCAGCAGCTACAACAGTAACATGCTAATCTAACACTGATGCTTCACTATTAATAATCTAATGATGTCATATATAATAATATATCAGTCAGAGGGACCAAACCACTACTTTTACTGCAATACTTGAACTATATCAAGCTCATAATACTTATATACTTTTGCTGTTGTAGGATTTTTCATGCAAGACTTTTACTTGTAATGGAGTATTTTTACATTGCTGTATTGGTCCTTAAGTAAAGGATTTGAATACTTCCTCCATCACTAACTATAAACAAGGGAATCTTCTAGTATTCCCCCTCAGGGCCACCACATGATGGCACTATGCTCATTGAGCTCTGGTTCTGACAGTTGACATATTCTTAAAATACCATTATTATCACCATGTAGGCATCAAATATCTACAAATCAGTCAATCAAGAATAGTATGTTTGTAATGTACAGTCTGTTATGTTGCTTGTTTGCGGATGATAGCACAATAGTGGCTTTGATTGCTGAAGCGCCATACAGGTGTAAGGTCCTCCATGGTGGACTGGTGTCAAGCCAACAACTCAAGCTAAACGTTCCAAAACATAGGAAGTAGTGATGGACCGTAAGAGTGACAGTGACCGTTTACCACTGGTTATAAATGGTCAGGACATTCAACAGATAGAGACTTACAAATTCCTGGGAGTAACTATTTCCTACAATACTTAAGAAGAAAGCTCAGCAACAATTTGTCTTTTGAAGACACCTACCAAATGTTTCCATTTACTGGAAGGTATGACGCAGCATCCAGACAGTAACTTGGTGGTTGGCAACACCTCAGGTCAAGACACGAAACAGACAAACTGTTATATATTGAAGGTTCAGCTAGTTAAACATGATTGTGGAGTTCTTGAATCTGGAACAAACTATGTTGAAATAACAATAAAGCTTTGAACTTCAAATCTTCTTTTATCCTGAGCATGTTCTGCATGACCTCATACTGATGTAACACAGTTCTTTGTTCATACACTTCATCTTTTTACTGTGTTGCTATAATGATCCAGTTTCGACAGAAAACCCTGCAGTTTCATGTTCTTGGGTCAAATCAAGGTCAGTAACTTCAACCCTTGTGAAGTGAATTTAGGACTCATTTTCCCAACATCCCCCTTCATCTTACCAATTTCCCCCTCTGCTGGGCTGAGCGGGTCTCCCTCAGGGCGAAGACGTTGCCACAAACTGAGATTTCCCTCCAGACGCCTGGAGCTGGCTCAGACACAAACTCCCCCGCCGGATGCATCACCAGCACCCCATTGGTAGTCAGGCCGTCCATCAAGCCATCCGACGTCCTCCATTTGGCAGCTCGTTCCTGAGAGAACCCCCCCCCCACACACATACACATACACACACACACACACACACAGAGCAGGCAGACGTAAAGGTTATGAGAATGATGGGGAGGCACAAAGGGATGCTAGTGGAGGTGGATGTTAGAGGTGGCTGGCTAGAAAAACAGCCAACGTTGCTTTTCTCTGCTGCTATATTTAGCTCAGTACAGAATGACTACTGTACTGACTAATGCACAGAAATGCACCCACACCTAAGAATAAATTCCCTGAGAGAAAGAAAGGATGTATTATGAACACAAATTAGCTCTCATGGAATGAAACAGCAAATTTCTGGTGTATGTAGCTAAAAGCTTTTGAAGGGCCAAGACAGTGTAAAATGCAGGATAAACATTTAGCTCTGGAAACATTTATTTAGAGGAACAAATATTTTCACTGGTAAGTTAAAGGATAGTTCCTGTTCATTGCAACTCGGGTTGGCTGAATGAAGACCGTGAGATGCGATTGAAAGCTCTGATGTTAGTAAGTGGACCTTTGTGCTTAGATTATCCATCCAATATTGTTTCCGAAGGTTTATTTTTTATAGTTTCAGCTGTTACATCGATTGGCATTAGTAATATTGTACTCCATATTAATATCCACAGGGAGAGATTTGCTGGGGGGGATGGTGGGGATTTCCACCCTCTGGTCTATATATCCCTGCATCTGCTGAACTATTTTTATCCTCAGTGGGAACAAAACTTTATCCCCCGCAGTGATTTATGCTGCTTCACTCATAGACCATATAAAATATCTAAAATAAAAATAGCCTATTAAAAAAAAAAATCTAAAAAATGTGCTGCAACCTGAGAACAGACATTAGTGCAAACAGAAATGGACTTTCATTGTTAGCGCTTGTATGACAATAGAGATGACACGGCGTCTAGGCTACGTGATGACGCAGTAAATAAACCAGGGGTTGTCTCCTTCCCTGCTCGCAGATTTGCAGAGATGTGGGTAAAAGAGGGGCGACACGCCACTGATGACCCCTCCACAGGAAAGCAGAAAAAGAAGACAGAAGTCCATCATCAAAGCAGACTGATTTCTTAGTCTGACAAGTAGGTATATACTGTAGCTTATTTATTTTTATGATGACAGCACGTTGTGCTATTGCATGTTGTGATTATTTGTTGCTTGCTGCGTATAGAGCTGAATTAAACAGTGACTTGCAAGAATGACATTAAGTGTATTGTCATGTCTGGCCGAGTGGTGCTAAACACAGTACTGAAAGTAGCATTGGGGGATTTAATTCTGGCATGTTAAATTAGTATTTAATCCTTTGTTTTGTTGTATATGATCACATCTCCTATGTGTCTGCATGAGGAAGGGACAAGACATGAACTTGACATCACATTGTTGAGAGTGAAAATATCAAACTACTTAATGAATGAATTAAAAAAAAAAAAAAAAGGATTAAAATATTCCTGCAAATGCAGTGGTCCAGTTCAAGTTTCATAATTGTTTTATTTAAGTTAATAATCATTTTATAAATGTTACTGTAAGAGCTGCAAGAAATAGCCTAATAGGCTCCATTGTCTGTATAGGCCCACTGTGGTTCTGATTTATTTTCATGAATAAAACGTTTCTTTAACACCCCCCTCCCAATTTTTTCCCAAATCGCACCATATATTACTAGCTGAGATCTGTGAACATAGTGACATCAGTGCAATAAAGTCTACTGGGGCAACAGAACACAAGCAATCAGATGATCAGACATGTAAACAATCCCCCAGGTTAGCCAAAATTATTTGACAGTAATCACCAACATCACTTTTGGTGAAGTAGGTAGTTTAGCTCAGGGGTTCCCAACCTTTTTTGCACTGACAGACTTACTCATCTCTCTCTTTTTTGCCCTATCAGAGTTTTTTTGTGATGTCGCCATGTTACTAGATCTCAGCAATGAACTTGGTGGATACAATAGAGATTACAATAGAAAAATAAGACCTAAATTGTAATAATCTGGAATAATCATTTAAGCGTCAGTGGGTGAGGCCAAAGAACCGTAGCTTTTCAGATCGCATGTTAGCGAACAGGCAAACTTAACACTTCTGCTAAAAAATATAGGTAAGCTTACCTAAATACTTAAAGCTCTTTGACTTTGGCGCCCCCCAATGCTAGTATCAAAGACTGCACTGTTGCAGGGTACGCTGCTAACCCCCACCCATTCAACCCGGGAAGACAGATGCAACACACAGACTATAGCAAATTCCACTAGGATTGTCTCATTTGCTACTTCAACAAAAACATAAATCACATTAAAGTTCTATACATAGAGGCTTTAAATATCTATGAGGATGTGTAATGCTTCACTTGAAAATGCATACGTTTTTATTAAATTGAAATATTCATGAATAATTGTGTGGAATCAGACCAAATGTCTCATTAAAAACAATTCAGGTCAAGGTCTTCCCATACACAATCATGAATTATTTATCAATTCCACAAACATATATCTCAAACATCTAATCTGCATCACATCCTTCATGCAGTTCAGAGGTGAACCACAGAGCCTGATTCAGTCCTGACTTTTAATAAAAGGACAAAATTTGTTCTATATATGAGTATAAATGTAGTCTTGATGGCTGGGGGAGTTATACAAGCCTCAGTGGTGTGTGTGCATGTGTGTGAATGTGAGTGTGTGTGTGTGTGTGTGTGCTGAGCACTGGTTGCTGACGTTATCTCTCTGACTGCTGGCCTAGTTGTCGGGGGTCTTGATGAATCTTGCATGGGATGTAGTCATGCTGTCATGAGAAAGGGCTATTATTGGTTTGCATGGCTTTGTGCACCTAGATGTCATGTTTAGTCCGTCCCATTCCAGAAGCTTCTGCTCTGGTTTTTAAGCTTTCACATCATAAAATATATGTACTTTTATTATATCTAATTACTTAAAGTACCAGTGTGCAGGATTTAGTGGCATCTAGTGGTGAGATTGTAGATTGCAACCCCCCCCCTTCCAAGCGTGTAGGAGAACCTACGGTGGCTGTGCAACTCGCGAAAGACGCAACAGGCCCTCTCTAGAGCCAGTGTTTGGTTTGTCCATTCTGGGCTACTGTAGAAATATGGCGGTACAACATGGCTGGCTCTGTGGAAGGGGACCCGCTCTCTATGTAGATAGAAAGGGCTCATTCTAAGGTAACGAAAAACACAATTATTCTTATTTTCAGGTAATTATACACTAATTAAAACATACTTATGAATATTAAATTCCATTTCTGCCAAGTCTGTTCTGCAAGATACCACTAAATTCTACACACTGCACCTTTAAATTGAAACAAACATGTTTTTTATTAACAAAGAAGAGTCTTCTCAGTATTGCAATGGGTAGATAGGGTTAGGGTTACCTTGACAGTAACATGTTAAGGTTACACAGAAGGGCAACATGTTACTAAGTATCATTTCAATGCTTTAAACATGTATATGTATTTGTACATGTGTAATATTTTTTGTTTTTTAGCTTGTAGCTGCTGTTAGCTAAACTCTGTGACGCTGGGCAAAGCTCCAAACAGCCATAACCAGTGATGTGGAGATACAGTGAGACACAGTGTGTCCAGATGAGGGCTGCTAAGCTGGCCGGATGGTGCATGACTGTGTGGCTGTAATGAACACAGGCAGTGTGCTCCTCTCTATTAAAGGCTACTTCTGGATTACTAGAAGTTGGATCTTATTTTTGTAGTTTTGGCCATCATTTCTATCACTTATGATAACATTGTACTCATGAGTTTATTACCAACATCTGGGAACACAGTGACATCACTAAAAGAGGTCTGAAAGAACAAGAAATGTGTGGTAAATTAGTAATTTCTTAGTCATTTGTCTGTAGAAAATTGTGGTTCATGTATATCAGGTGACTGATCGTGTTTCTTAACCCGTCAGACTTTGTTGTAGTGATGACACTGTGTTAACTTGGTGACTAAATTCTTATTATTAATGATAGGAATATGGCCAAGGACCCACATTTAAAGCACCAAAGTCCATTAAATCTATAACACAGCATATATACAGTGTTTAAACACATGCTGACATATTACATGTTATCATATGTACATGATCTCAGAGTATGTATGTAACCAGACAGGAAGATACAACCAGAGGCAGCACATAAGGACCAGAGCACTTCCATTACACACACACACACACACGGAGAACATTGCTCCCTCAAGCCAGGTCACATGCACCGACACCCATCCTCACAGCTATGATGTCACCCGTGGGTGGCCTAACCATGTCCCTGCTGTGCTATAGTTGCTATGGTTACCAGTCCCTGGGTAGTTTACCAGGAGTAGTCTGGAGGCGCCCACAGGAGAGAACACTCACCCCCAGGAAGATGTTCTTGGAGGAGTCGAAGCCGGCAGCGTAGATGCGGGCGGTGTAGGGAGCACTGCGCTCACACATGATGCGGCAGGCGTAGCGGGAGATGGTACTCTGGGCTGACTGGCCTCCACCGCCACCTTCCCCCGCCGCACCCCCGCCCTGACCACTGCTGCTGCCCGCTGTGTCCGTCACCACGAAGTCGATCATGCTCTCTGTGGACCGGCCAATCTGAGACAACCAAGAGAGAAGGCTGATATCATAAAAAAGAAACAGTACACAAGTACAATCAATCATATCATGTCAGGGATGTGTGGATAGAAAGGTTTTTGTATAATGAGATGTAGCACAGTATATCAGAGAATCAGCCAAGAGTTCCAACCACGTAGTCTGCCTTTGAAGAATCCTCTGGTAGATACATCAACAGTGTGGAATGTTCCATCAGGTCACACTTAAAGGGGTGGTTCACCCAAATTACAACAGAAATAACAGTATTTCCCTCTAGTGTTATCTCTTCATGCACAGGTTTTGAGATATCTGTCTCTGAGACTATGTCTACATTACATTTGTTATTACACACATTGATCACACATTAAGCCATCTAAATTTTAAAAACATTTTTTGTTTTGTTTCTGAGGACACATTAAACAGCTGAATCTCTTCTTCGTTCTCTTTTCAGTTCAGCAAACAACAAAACTGCATCACAGCCAACATCTGGTGAATAGATTACAGAAAAGATCATAAAACAGAAAATTGTCTTAATTTTTCTGCCACACAGCTGACTGTGACTGGAAAGCTGCAGACAGCTGGTTACTGCTCTCTGTGATCACTTATGCTGTGTTTCAATGCAGCCAAAGTCTCAATATAGTTATAATAACAATATAATATAGTTCTCATTTACATATTTTTCTGTTTCTGTTGTCAGATAACAGAGTATGAAATAGTGATTTAAACTCTACATGTTAACCAGCAGTCATTCCCAAGCTGCTGCTCTGTGGTGATAAAATCATTATTTTATTATGGTGACGAAATCTGACAAAATCAACATAAATCCAGGTTGATAACAACAGCTCTGCTGTGTGTTTGGCCATATGGACGTGATAAATCACACAGAATGTTAGAGGCAACTAAAGGTTGTCTCCTTAACTTCGCTGGCACACAACACTGACCCTCTCTGGGCGGCTTATGTCATTGTTTAGCAAAAGCTCAGTTTTCCCCGTACACACTGAATCACCAAGCCAGCGTTTTAAGATTTACACAGACTGGAGGCCAATTTGGAAAAGATGTGTTTTTGGGCAAGAAAATGCTGTTTCAGTCTGGGCAGAAGGCTGAAATAGATAAATATTTACAAATTTACCTGGCTTGATGTGGACTTGCTGTAATAATTTTGCCCTGGAGCTGCTTTCTAGAAGTGTTTAGTACATGTATGAACAAACCTTTAACACTTTCTGACTCATCGTCACTGACTCATCGTCATTGACTCATCGTTGCTGACCAAATCATTCGATTTTTACCATTACTGGTGCCTGCAAGTGTCATTGTCACAGTGCTGTCAGAGCGGTTTTCTATCTAATTGGGCCACTTTTTATTTGATTGTGAAAGTAAAAATACTTTTGGGCTTTTGGGCAGTTTTCCCACAGGGAAAACCAGATGTACATTTGCCAAACCAACCAGTTAGTCCTCATTCTTAAAGTCTTATTTTCTCTTGAAAAACCAAAACATACTGTTTGAAAATACTTCTGATAAAGTATAAATTTCATCTTTGTTTTCAAATGGAATGGGCTCATCGTTTCCTCTTGTGGTTGGAAAAACACCTGCTACTCTCACTAGTTCTCACCAGTACTGCTGGGTGTTTTCCGCCCTGCAGGTTCAGGGGGCAGTATTGAGCACCTTACGACTTGGCACACTCGAATAAGGCAAAGAAGACGCTGCACTCAAAAACTTACTTGGACAGGCAACACAAAGGTGAGAAGTGTTTTCAAACAGCGTCTTTTGGTTTTACAAGAGAAAAGTCTTAAATGATGAAGACTAACTGGTTGGTTTGGCAAGCGTACATCTGGCACACTTCTACTTCTCGGAACTTTTCTATGGAACATTCCAGGATCGTCTCCCACATGGTGAGTGGAACAGTCCCACATGGGGCTAGGGTGAGGTTCTATGTTTAGTATGTTTATTATTTACAGAGATAACTGATTGTGGTTAGGGCAAGGTTGGGTTCAGTTTAAGGGAAGGAAAACAGACTTTGACATGTAATATGAAAACATAGAACAGCACAGTCAATTAATTGATTCTTTGATTGGTACTAAAGAGCATCCTTTCTTTTACCCTCTACCTAAAGAAGAATCCCCATTAAAACTGCTGACAGTGTGTTCTGTGGATTATCTGTTTCTAGAAAGAGTTGTTGAATTGAATTATGGTGGAGACAGAAAACTCAGAGATGGATATCTCAAAACCTGGACACATAAAACCAAAATGATCTGCATGGCTAGATACCACTAGAGGTAGCGGAGTAAGCATGTGGAAGGAGTGAGCCTTTAACACAGTAGACACGGGGAGGTGAGGTAGACAGTCATGGATAGTTTGGAGCAGAGCCCTGTAGATCTGTCTGCAGGAGTCACAGCTTTGTATGGATCTGCGTGACGATGAGAGAAGGTGGTTGGAAAACTACTGTGAGCTGCTGAGAGCAGACAGGTCTGACTCATCTCCTCTTGTATATTTTATCTCCTCAGTCTTTTGTCTTCCCTCTCTCTGGCTGATACTCTCTTTCTTGTGCTTCCTCTTGCTTATTCCACTGCTCTCTCATGACGCTGCAGTCTGGAGAAGCCTGACAAATTTGCAAACAAATGACTTCTGCACTCACTGAGAGGCAAATGCCGTATTCTTCTCACTGACTCTACAGGGCTGAGAGGTTCAATCGCTGTTTGTCTAAATATTAAAATTTGCAAGACATCTAATTTATGCCTGTCTTAAGGTGGTTGAGTTACCATTGCTGAGGGTGCTGCTGCTGGAGGGACAGGTTGTCAGGCATGAACAAAAGATGCAGCCCCCAAAACCACTTTTCTTGTGGTTAATTCTTGAAATATTACAACTGCTTGACAAATAGTCCTGTTTTGTTGTAATTGTACTTTAGCGATTTGTGTTTGTCTTTGTGTTATCCCTTTGTTTCAAGAAGGCTCTGATCAGCCATTATATACAGTACTGTGCAAAGGTTTTAGGTACTTTAGATGTTTATTGTCCCAAATTTATTCTGCAGCATGACAATGAGCCTTAACATCCAGCCAGAGTCCTAAAAAACTATCTTTAGCAACAAGAAGAACAAGGAGTCCTGCAACAGATGGTCTGGCCCCCAACAGAGCCCTGATCTCAACATCATGGAGTCAGTCTGGGATTACATGAAGAGACAGAAGCAGCTGAGATGCCTAAATCCATAGAAGAACAACAATAAGATGGGTAAGTTTAAGGTGCTGTTAACGAAACCTGAGATTTTTAGCATTTGTAAGAAAATATCAGATACACAGTGGCAGAAAGAGTGGAGAGAAGAGAACAAGGATAGGTACTTTTTTCCTTGCAGGCAAATGTTAAAAGGCAAAGTGTAGCTGTGAGAAGGGATGATGTACTACTAAGGTTAAGACTCATTGTGGTCTGGCCAGTTGCATTAAAATAATAGGCAAACACCCAGATGGGCTTTGCCATTGTAGCAATTTGGAAACAGTCCAACAAGTCATAACAGGGTTCTAACAGATTTAGGACTACTTTTGCTTTACTGACTTTGTTTTCTTCTGAAAAGAATTCCCACCTCATTGGAAGAGCAGGTGTTAGTAAGATAGTAACACTCCACTGGCTTGTAAAAATCTGAAATAAACGCAGCAGATTACTGACAGCGGGGGGCAGCATTATACCTTGCAGCATACAGCCAAGTGAAAATCCATTAGAAGTTTGTACGGTTGAATTAGCTAAAGTCTAATTAGATTCCTGATAAACACTATTTCATTGTGTGCTATTCAATTATGTTCAGTTAAATTTTTTATTTCATATTTGTACGCAGATTTTATCTTTGGGGATAATAAAACCTCCTTTTTTGAAAATCCACCTGTGACTCCTCATGCCTTAAAGTTCCTTCCCTCACACCTCTAAACATTGGTCGGACTGTGGGTTTCCAAGAATGGTCCCAATTGGACCACAGAAAGCCAACATATAGAGAAAAATGAAATGATCAAGTAAAATGGAGCTGATGTGTGCATATCTTTGAAATACAGATATGTTAGTGTCAGTTTCTCCCCTCCAGTGACTATTAGGTTTGGTCTGTTTTTGGTTGGGAAATAGTTGTGTGCAGAGGGTCCCAGGGTAGTTCCTGGCCCATGATATGCTGGCTGGACACTACATCCAAAACCCAACAAAATACACCTCCAATTCCTGATGCAGAATACATGTATGCATATTTTGGTGTATATTTTCTCATACAAAGACTTTTGGTTTAGTCATTAATATGTTGTAAAGTCGTTTTGAGTAGAGTTGGTATCTGACAGCTGGTTCTGTTTTGGATTCAGTTCCCATTTGGCAAAACACCCACATTTGCTAAGCTCTTATGCCAGCAAATCTCTTATTGAGAATCTCTCTCTCTCCCCTCCATCTTTTTAGTAGCACTGTACAAAACATTCAGGTAATATTAGCAGGCTTCTCATATTCAGCCAGTGCTGACCATCACGTTCATCAGTTAAAATGAATAACATCAGCTGTAGCTAATTAAAGTCCACTGAAATCACATATAGTCATCTCATTTTGGAGTCAGAAATGACAACGGGTTTTAGAAATGTATTCTTAATAGTTTTGCATTATTAAAAGGAAGAAAAACAGTCTTTGGGAAAATATCAGAAATGTCTATCTCAGTCGGCTGGAGGGGCGTGCCGGTATCTGTGTTTGATTGATAGCCACTGGCAGGCTACCGGTGTTACACCATTCAGAACAGAGACAGAGTAAACAAACTGCTATAGCTACAAGTCATGGACAGACAGAGTACTGTTAGCAGTGGTACTGAAGAGCAACTGCCACAGCAGCATCTAACTGAACCTAAGTGACATTTGCAGGCACATTTTCAGCTAATTATCTACCTAGCCCGATAACTGACACACTTTTCCCAAGTGAATGTTTGTTTGGTGGCTCATTCCACAACCTAAGGTACAGGACAAGACGTGTGTTCATGTTTGTAAGTTAGATAGGAGGGGGACTTTAGCAGGAAACTAATGTGAGTTGCTGTTCAGAGTCTGTGGCTCTTGTGTTGTGTAGCAGGATGCTATCAGGCTCAGTGTGACCGTCTGCTCTACCTATGATAGAACACTGACATTACTGATTTATGCAAAGATTTGATTGGCTGTATAGAAACAAGGTTGCCGTCTACATAGACAGATACCTAATGGTAATCTCACAAATTAATGCAAAATTAGGGGGAAACCAAAACACATAATATATAGATTTCTCCCTTTTGGATATATGTGTGCTGTAGCAGACAAAATGGTAAATGGACTGTACTTGTATAGTGCCTTTCTAGTCTTCCGACCACTCAAAGCGCTTTTACACTACAAATCATGTTCACCCATTCATACACTGAATGGGTACAGGGGCTAGCATGCAAGGTCCCAACCTGCCCATCAGAGGAAATTAACTATTCACACACATTCATACAGTGATGGCACAGCCATCAGGAGCAATTTTGGGGTTAAGTATCTTGCCCAAGGACACATTGGCATCTGGGCTGGAGGAGCCGGGAATCGAACCGCCGATCTTCCGATTAGTGGACGACCTGCTCTACCTCCGCCCACAAAAAAAGCAATTTCATTTCAGTTGGAATTAAAAGTGAATTCCGTACAGCTATAATGAATTTTTTTGTTGATATCCATTTAACATGCTCTCTGCAAGTCAGAGTCTGCAGCAAAAATGTGATCCCAGATCTCTTAACTATCTCTTAAGTAACTTATATATTGACCTTCTCATCATGCTCTTGGAAATAAAGGAATCGGAACATGTTGAACTATGCCTTTATTGTGAAGTGCTGAGTTTGCATTAACAGCAAACACCAGTGACAACATGAAAAATGGGAGACCAGAAAACAGGGAGTTTTCATATTAAAATATGATGAAGCATAATAATACACCAGTGAAAATAAAAAAAAAAGATAGCTCTGGATCAGGTCATAGCTAAAATGTTGTGTTGGCATCATACCTGTGTGTGTGTGTGTGTGTGTGTGTGGTATGTGTGCAGACACTGACCTGAAACATGTCTGTGTTGGTGTCATGGGTGTACTCCACAATGACAGAGTGGCTCCGTGACAGTGTGTAGGAGATGCTGTGCTGGCTTTTGTTGCTGAGTGCCTGCCAATGGAAAAGACATTATCCAGGTCACATGACAAGGAGAGCTGAAGGTCTGGCCTCCAGGTAAATCTACCCAGAGGACATTTCCTCTTCTAGAGGATCAACCCCGGCTCTGATTTAAAGATTGCTGTCATTTTATTAGCTGACACACTGTTATAATGGAGTGAGATCATCTAATGTTTTTTTCTAACATTATGGAAGCTTTAATACATAATATAAATACAATATATGTAAAATATATACATACATTATAATATTTCAACCAGTACAACAACTGAGTCAACTCATACACAACAATCTGTTGCTGTGAGTTTCTCTTTTTTTATTCACTAATTATTTCAAGATGCTTCTACTTTGCCATTTTTTTGAGCGGTGTTAAGCTACTGTCAATGAAACACTTGCTGAAGATGTTTCACATTAAAAGCCTACAAGGAAGACATGAATTATGATCCTTGAGAAGCTGGAGGACCTTATATGTAGACCTTGCTGTATGTACAGAAAGTGTTCAAGTTTCATTGATTGTAGCTTAACAGAATGGAAATTATTAGTGAATGAAAACAGTATTTCTATTAGCAAAGTAAAATTGAGTGCGGCATAGTGTTTAACTGACATGATTCTATTGCAGTACTGATGGAATTAGTGCTGAAATATAATCTGTCAATAACTGGTATTTAATTGTAATTTAAATATCTTCAGCCATTTCCAAAAAAAAAAAAAAACAGAGTTTGTTTGTTTCCTTCACATTAATTAAGCAGCCTTGGGTCACCATAGAATTACCATGAGAAAACACATAAAATAGATTAATTAGTACAATTCTTTTACTGTAACACTCCCTTTGGCCGACACTAGTTAATGACAACTATTTTAAGTAGTGCCCCTATATGATATAATTCTTTTTATTAACATATTTTTCTTTTGGAGATGTCAAATGAATGTGTTGTGACCTCTCACCTTTGACACCAGAGGAGTTGAGACATTGTGGATAACATCAGGCTTGACCCCGTTGGCTTTGGGTCTCTTATAAAGAGCCAGGCGACTTCTTCTGCGACCCTTGTCCCCATTGGCCAGCGACCCATTGTGCCTGCGAAACATGAAACTGGGTTGAAATTGACATTCATTACATTTCCTGTTTTATTTTTGAAATTCTGTCTATATATAGTGCTAAGCGCTCCTTGCTGTGGTGTTTCTGCACAACATCTCCAAGAGATCGCTCAGTCCATCAGAATTGTGTCTTTTCTTAGTATTTCTATTGATGAAGACTGACCTCCTCTGTTTATTTAAAGCAAACCAGACACATAAGATGATACTGTGGAGTTGGTTGCTCCATGTGTGAGCCACCAACATATAGCCAGGTTTCTGAGTGATTCAAATAGTATTCATATGCTGACTTGTATGAATGAAACTGTTTACTTTTGTTTCATTGTCCACTTTTCATTACTGTGACTGGACAATGGCTGACATCATCTGTAAGGAGGAGGATTTTACCCAAAATAAAAAAAAAAATTGAAAATTAAAAGATAAATTGGCAAATGAATTATTAAGCAGGATAATCAGCCCATAATTAAATGTTAAAAAGAGGAAGGAAGCAGAAAAAAGAAATTGAATATTGAAATGACTATTGGTTATTATTATGGTTATTATGAAATGGAAAAAACAAAACAATAATATGAGTATTTCCATTTAAGTTTTTCTTTTTTTTGGTTTTTAAATTTGACTTTTCAGTTGGCCATTTCACAATAACCACTTTCTCAGTTTCCTTTTTCTTTTTAATTATGGGCTTATTATCCCAAGTAATAATATAATAATAATTAATTTGCCTTTTTCTCTTTTAATTTTCAGCCTTCCTTTTTAATTGAATTCTGGGGGAAAAAGTATGCTCCATAGATCCAAACTATTCTGCTACAATGCAATGCACACACAAAAAAAGATTTAAAAAAAGAGGAGCTGCTCAAAGCTGGAAAAAAAAACAACATATTGACGATAGCTGCAAAACAGCTTTGTGATCACCCCAGAAAACAAAAGAACAAAAGAGAAAAATAGTTTGTCCATTAGTGGGGTTTAAGTGGTACTGACATCCTAACCTCACATGTATGACTGTACATACTGTATCATTTTCTGTTAGTAAAAAACTTTTATGTATATAGATTTTTTGTAAAAACTACTTACTGCAAAAACAGTATACTAAGACACATCATATGTATTAGTAGTATTATTGTGTAGAGAATTTAGATCTTACTGTTTATAAAATGGCTTTAGGTCTGACAACTGCTGCTGATCTGGAACTTCCTATTTGCAACCTAATGTTCTTTATATACTTTTAACCATTTTATATAATGGTCTTAATTCTAAATGTAAAATTCTTGCACTATATAATGGTCTCAAAAATGTGGTATGAACAGCATGTACACTACTTTTTAGCTAAAACTCACACAATGCAATGCTTATCCTTTGATAAAAATGCTGTTATTCAACACTACACCTGTCAGTGATGTTGAAAAATCATGTAGACGATTCATAAGTGTCCAAAATCTCTATTTACTTCTCAAACTATGAAATAAACTACGGAGTGATTCTGAACACAGATCATGTAAAGGTTCAGTACAAGTCAAATCAAATCAAATCAAATAATGTGATAACAAAAAGGATAAGCCATACACACTGAAGTCAAATTTATACACTATAGGTAAGAAAATAATCCCCCAATAACCTCACCTTGTAGAAATAAAATATCCTTTGCCAATTCCATGGATTTATCACAGATTGGGTGTTATCCCGTATTAGCAGCCATGTTTATAATGTATAACGAACAACACTCACTCCAGTCATGTTCTGCTGCCCACAGAGAAGCCATGATTGGATGGATGTTGTAAAATGTCGGTGGCAGGTAATCCCCCTCTCCCTGTAATCACATTGACAGGGAACCAAGCCATTCTCATCATCCATTAGTGCATGGATCAATAGGTCGAGGAGTGGAAGCATATGTCTGTGTCTCTATCCTGGGAATAGCACCATACCATATGGGAGGGATATGCTTCTCCCACACTTATATATACAAACTATAACATGTCTGTCTCTGCTGTCTCTCTGTCGTTATGGTTTCCAGAGGTGGAAGACCTATTCAAATCCTTTAAAAGAAACAATGCAGCAATGTAAAAATTACAAGTAAAAGTCCTGTATGAAAAATCAAACTTAATTAAAAGTATTATCAGCTTGATGTAGTTAAAGTATTGCAGTAAAAGTAGTGGTTTGGTCCCTCTGACTGATATATTATTATATATGACATCATTAGATTATTAATACTGAAGCATCAGTGTTAGAGCAGCATGTTACTGTTGTACCTGCTGGAGGTGGAGCTAGTTTCAACTACCCTGTATACAGTTAGCTAGTTCAGTCCAGTGGTTCTCAACCTAGGGGTTGGGCCTCTCTAATCTTTGATTTTTGGTGAAATATTTGATCATTTGAACATTTATTGCAATGAAACCATGTGAGAATTTAGAGCTGTCAAATAAATGTAGTGGAGTAAAAGTTTAAAGTAGCATCAAATGGAAATACTCAAGTTAAGTACCTCAAAATTGTACAGCAGTTGAGTAAATGTACTTAGTTACTGATGTATGTTAAGGTTTAAATTTACCTGTGTCTCCCTGTGGCTCAGTGTGTGACATCTTTGTGTGGAGTCAAATGAACTCTTTCCCTGAAACTAATTGGCATAAATAAGTCTTCTGTAGCACACTTAACATGAAATATAGTTCCATTCACCTCACAAATCCCCAGTTTGTTTGACAGAGTGAGGTGAAAGTGTTTGAAAGTGTGAGGGCAACTGGGTCTAAAGGAAAAAAAAACAAAATGAGAAAAATGACAAAAACCAGAAAAACGAAAATGATCTCCGTCCACATGAGTATCTTGTCTCGCCAGCAGGACAAATAGAGAAATCCTGCCAACAGGGGCCAATACGCCTTGATGCGAGAGATAGTGAGACAACGTGCACAAGAGAGAGAGAGAGAGAGAGAGAGAGAGAGAGAGAGAGAGAGAGAGAGAGGGAGAGAGAGGGAGGTTGGCAATGGCATGACAGGGAGTGATGAGGAAAATGCAGCACAGACTGTGCCAAGTTTGAGGTATTTACCCCCAAAATAGCCTATAATAGCCTGCAAACTTAAATAATTATTATCCAGACTTTTTACTGAATCACATGGTCCCCTCACGGTCTGGTACTAAATGTTCTGGTCTGTGGACTGGGGAACCCCTGGTTTACATCAACTTGCCAGGTTCTCTTGCTTTTTCAATTAAGACAAAGGCCCAGTAGCACATCACTATACATTCATGGCTAGTCAGTGCATCCGTTGGAGTTTGCTTCCTATAGTAGGCTATCACTTACCAATCTTGATTGACTTGGGTTCTGTCCAATCTCAAACAAGAACATTGCTGTGTTTTCTGAAATGTCATTGCATTTTCTGAAATGTTGTTGTGTTTTGACCTTCAGGGCCACCCTACGTTTGACTGTGATTGGCACAACTGTTACAGAGCTATGAGAGCAGTGATGTGACTGGCTGTGAGAATATTCAATAATCACCACATGTGCTGATCTATATTCACCTTCACTCAGCCCTTTTGTACGCTGTGCTGCTGCACATACATGAACCAAAATAACAGGTGCACATGAAGACGCCCACACAGTCCGCGCGCCAGACCTACCATGCTGTGCTTGGCATTTATTATTCAAATTTTATCTGAGGGTGCAAAATATTAAACTGAGGGTGCAATGCATGCTTTTGCATCATAGTAGAACTGGGCCTGCATCATTGTTTTCAAAAGTCTCCGTCTCTGCCTGTCCAGACTAAAACGCAATCCCGGCGTTTTCAAACTACATAGGGTCAGCAGGGTTTTCAAAAGTGTCAGTTTTAGGGGTTTGAAAATGCTGGAATAGTGTGGACGCTCAATATTTGGTAGTGTCTTGGTGACAGAGTGACTATACTCACAGGGATAGTTGGTGAATTACTAAAGCTGGCAAGCTAACCACTAACATGCTAGCACTAGTCAGTCACAACACTGGCAATAACCGCATCTCACGTGGCTGGTCACTTCTCAGGGTTCTAGATTACTCAAAGAAATACTTGAACATTTTTGGAGATATGCTATTTACTTAATTTCCAAGAGTGATATGAAAAGAGGACGAATATCAGTCTCATGTCAGTGTGTTAGTACAAAGCTGGTGTCAGGACATAGGTAGCCTAGCTTAGTATAGACTGGAAGCAGGGGGAAACAGCTAGCCTGGCTCTGTCCAAAGTAAAGCTCACGCTGTATCTTTTCTGTTTAATTCGTACAAGAACAGAAAGCTAATGTGAAGCTGGAACACAGTACACTTCACATTAACTTTAAAGACATCACAACTAAGACATCATGACACCTTTTAAAGGGGAGTGTTTATCCTTTCAGATTTAGGATGCTGAGGTGAAATGTTATTTGCCATTGACACCATGCAACCTCTGACTCTGGAGCCAATCATCTTATGCTCTGTTCATACTTTCCCGCTAAAAGGTGGTATTAAATGGAACCTTGTACTTTACATTGATGTTGTCATGTACATTTATGTGGTCTAACTTTGATTTCTTTTCTTCTAAAGAGTGAGCTGCACTTGCATCAGTTGATTTTTGGAACTACACACTTTTTATATGTACCACACCTCTTGCACAGATCTGCATGTGTGGATGCCTTTGTCTCTAGTCTGCATGTCCTGCCAGTAATTTGCAAAGCCAGACCACAGGTTTTGCTCTGGTCACTTTTAAGACGCAATAGGCATTTACATGGAATAGGAGCATCATTGGTGGTTGTAATCAATAATTACTTTGCAGGCAATAGGCTCAGCCTTTAGCCAATGAAAATACAAAGCCCAGTTTCTGTTCAAAATACTAGTCTTTGCAAACATGCAAACATCAAAATCATTCTCAATAGCTTCCAGGTTTAGTTGATTCTTAGTGGATAGTTTTAAGACCTGAAACTCATGGCAGTACTCTGCGGCCCTACTCAGGCCCTGGTTGGGTCCTGGGTCAGATCTTGGGCACAAGGAACTCACACATGCATCTGTCCTCTCCATATCACAAACTCATATAGCCAAAGGCAGACATATTACAACCATGTACAGCAGCAGATATGGCACTTTAGTATCTCACCCTAAGACGATGAGCTCGCCGTATTTGACGGGCTCCTTGTCCTCGGGGAAGACTCCGTCGTGGGGTTGTGAGCTTGAGCCCAGAGGAGGCGAGGGCTGGCTCTTGTTGCAGGACGGGCGCAGCTCCAGAGATGGGGGGGGACACAGCGCCTCTGAGCTACCCTCCAAAACCATGCCCACCGGCCACAACTGGGGCTCGCTGCTGGGGAGGGGAGGATAGGGGTTCAGAGAGAAGTGTCAGATAATCTGGTGTTACTGATGAGGAAGATTCATTCATATGTGACAGAATAACATGGTATCAAACAATGGATGATAACTAAAAGGAGTACACCAAGTTTTTGGTAACTGCTACTACCATCCATTGTAGATCTGACAGCTGCTGGCTAACACTTAGCAAACACTCTGCTATATGCTAATATGTAGCCTCCAAAGTAACTGGACTGAACATTGTTGCATGAGGACTACAGGTATGTCTCAACAAGATGTATGCCAAAGTGGTAGCATGGAGTCCAAGATCAACCAGGGACAATAAGCTTTAAATAGCTGAACCAACTAAATTACAGTCAACATTAGATTTTATTTCAATGTATCTGCCAGTATTGTTGGCTTTGCAGCCATTTTTCCAGTAGTTTGTTGACGTTTCAGTAGTTCTGTTCACCAAGTGGGAGATATCTTAGTCAGGAATTCTTTAATTAATTACTACACAATTAATACTTAAGGATTAAGTATTAATTGCATTGTTGACATAACAGATAATCTGTCAAAAACTTGGTGTATTCCTTTAAAAGTAGATATGGGGGAAATGGGTTAGACCATTTCAACACTCTTATAAGTAGAAAAACACAGCATTAGTTTAAGTCCATTACAAAATATAAGCATCTGCAAAATGGAAACATAGGTAGTTGTATGACAGAAGTGTTATCACAGAACTTGCAGTATATAGCAAAGGACTACATATGACATGATAAATGGATGAAATTATAGCATAATGTGTATACCAAATCTGACAAATTGGCAAACTGGCAATTTAACCATTAACACTCTTTATATGAACAGACTGAGTCTGGGCATGAAACATTGTTTTAAAAGACATACAACAAACTTCAGCATCAGTCCATATTGAAGAAATATATGGTCATGATGACATAATCCACACAATGTCGATTCAATTTTAAAGGTAAATGTGAGTTGAGTTTATCGCTAAATGCCATCTTTGTCCATTTTCTACAGGAACATTCAGCTGTGGTGTTTGCTGCATGGTCAAAACATTGACCACACAAGTCTATAAATATAAGTTTGAAAATTATCTAAAAACTGAGCCTGCCTGATGAAAACTCCAAAAGGTTGTTCATATGCAAAATAGAGTCCCGCTAATACTAGATTTTTGAGGCTGATAATGATATCCATATTTGACAGTTTTAAAAATCTGATAACATTATATCAGCTGGATTTTTAATTTTTTTTTAACATAACTACATAACATACAAACTTGGTTAAGATATGTAGTGAGTGGGACATTTTACAGTGTAAAAATAAACTTGTCTGTGCTCTCTGGTGGACAAATGGTGTCAATGTGAGTCTGTTCCTAAATGAATTGTAACATATCTTTGGCATTTCTGTACTGATAGGTCTTGTTGATATTGAGGATATAATTGTAGTGTTTGAGCCAGAATTGACTGGGAAGGGATCAAATTGTCCGATGAGTACTTTTGGTGGTCACTGCTCCATTCAAAAGTTATATAAACAGCTCTGTGAAAACAGTACATGTGCATACCAGGTGAGTGCAACAAGATGATACAATAATTAATATGAAATATATTATATATGTATAACTAATATTGTTTTCAGTATTGTTACATAAATGGGAACCTTAAAGATCCCCTCCAGACATGTATTAAGACATATAAAAAAAATCTCTGTTTGAGACAATAATGTGTGTCTGATATGGTTTTCCCACAAAATAGTATAATTACCACTTTAAAATCCTTAAAATAGTATCTACTTCTTCTCCCTCATTAAAAATTGCTGATTCTATGAATATATTTAATTTAAGAAGTTTAACTGCTGGACACAGGATGTCTGCTACTTCACTGTAAAGACCATTCTGAGTGTATGTGCACTAAAGGCTTCAAGTTTCCACATCATACTTGTGAAAGTTGAATATTGGACCACGATTGGCTTCCAAACCTCCAAATCATGCTCATAGGCCCACTCCTTAAAATCCTGATCCTACACTATCAGCAGATGAATGTGAAAACAGCCTTCTAGTGTCAAACTCTACACATATATCATTCTGCACAGTGAAGCTCAAACATACAACTGAAGGAACAAGAAGAAAAACACATTTTTGAGTGGAGGGGGACTTTGAAGGACCAGTGTGTAGGATTTAGTGGCATCTTGTGGTGAGGCTGCAGATTGCAACCAACTGAATAACCCTCCCCCATCTCCTTCCAAGTGTGTGGGAGAACCTACGGTGGCCGCAAAACTCGCGAAAAACATGAAAGGCCCTCTCTAGAGCCAGTGCTTGGTTTGTCTATTCTGGGCTACTGTAGAAACATGGCGGTGCAACATGGCTGGCTCCATGGAAGAGGACCTGCTCCCTATGTAGATATAAAGGACTCATTCTAAGGTAACGAAAACACAACAATTCTTATTTTTTAGGTAATTATACACTAATTAAAACATACTTATGAATATTATATTCCATTTCTGCCAAGTCTGTTCTGCTTGATGCCACTAAATTCTACACATTGTACCTTTAAGTAGACCTGATGCTGCTGCTCAGTTCTGCATGCTTCAGAGGACCACATTAAAATTACGAGCTTAAAATATGGATATGCTTAAAAATATAACTGAGTGGTTCCAACTATTGTTCTGCTAGACTTAGAGTATCTGTCAGTCAGTACTCTACTGCTATCTAGCTAGGATGTACGGGATGGATGTGCAGTCAGCTAACACTAGACACTATCTACAGACAGACCGACCAAATGGTTTTGGAACAGCAAAAAGGACAATCTATCTTTTTAAAAAACCAAAATGATACAGACTGGCACTCCTTTCTGTAGTTTGGCTTACTCACAAAATTAACGTTGATTAGCTACAGCTCATAAAATCTGAAAAGAAAAAGCCTTTTAACAGCATTGGCTCTGCATTTGATTTTATGGTGCGCATGAGGGTTGTAGTAATGGGACATTTGAAGGGGGTCTCTCATTTACAGTCCTTCTCCTTTGCATCCATGTTAAAAAACCCAAAATAGCCATAAAATCTAATTCAGGAGTAATTGGCTAAATATATGTTATTACTGCAGCACAGGCTGGGTGGCCAGACTCAGTCTTTGTGACGTTGGCTCTTCTGGTAATTGTCATCCTCTTTATGCGACTGAAGTGCTTTCTGTTTGCTGACCCAGGGCCTTTACAGAACAGCCGGCCCATCCTAATAGGATTGGATGGGCACAAGTGATCCAGCTTTTTCCACAAAGGCAGATAAACTGATACCTGCATCTATGAACCCTGTTAATACTTTATGATGCATGTGCTGTGCCCCGCCATTTTACTCGTGGTGATGAATTGCACCTTTGTGACCGCTGGCAAGAGATATGGAGCTCTGAAAGAAGGAGTACTGGAAACAAGAGAGCATGTCCCCTTCACAGGCTCTTACAGTTAACAACCAGATAACCATCAATTGACAAACTGTCGTTTCTGAGGTTCTTAACGAAGCCCAGGAGGCGAGCAACCTTTCCCTTAGCAGGAGCCACCAAACAGAGAGGTGGAGCAGCTTCACTATTACTGCCTTTCATTTCCACAAGAGCTTTATTACAATGGCATTTCAAAGCTTTCGATTGCAGCCCTGTCAAATTAAACTAAGGGCTTCGCATTAAAACATACAATTTTCTGATAACAGAAATCCATGATACACTAACAAAATCACCAATGACAAGCATTTAATTAACTGGCGAGAGAGTAGAGGAAATATGAATATTATTCTAAAAAAGAGAGGGATAATTTCTACCACATACAGTATGAGTCAGTATGTGGTTATTTTGACATTCCTTTTACACAAGTCAAACAAAGCTCAATCCCTGTCTTTGCACACAGGTCCTTAGCCAGCTCTTAATGCTCAAGCCTATTATTAATCAAAAGTGGGCGAGACCACCTACACGGTTGAAAGCGAGCGGTGCAAAAGCATGACAAAGCCCTACAAGCTTTGTTCTCCCTTTGAGCAGATTAGATAATCATCCTGGGAACGTGAACGTAATAATACTGAAAACACTATCACAAGTTTGGATGCTCTCCTCTTTCTTCCTGTTTGATTTTTCTGCGTCAGCATTAAGGAAAAGTCCTTTTACATCATCCACACAAAACTAACCCATATAGACTACACTACATGATATGCGCAGTCATTATTAGATGTGATTGAATTTTCGCCATCTGATGGCGCCCGATGAGGAGGATACCTCCTCATAATCAGATGACGAATGGCAGTAGGCTGATTCAGGCAGCCAGTGACCATTTCATTACCCATGCTCTCTTTTGCCCTGGCTGGATATTGAGCGGTGGTAGCGAGGCAGACATGGAGCAGAGTGGACTCATGGGAGGCTGGATGGACAGAAGCATATAAAGGGAGAGGGAGGAGAAGAAGAGGAAGAAATAGAGAATAGAGAGTAAATGGAGGGAGGGGCTTCTTCAGGGTGGCAGAATGCACCCTCAGAGCTTTATAGAGGTTTATATTCTCACAATGACTTATCATAACATCTAAATGTCAAAATTCACCTCCCACACCACTGCAGTTTGGTCTGTATTGGAAGAATTAGGGATGCACCGACAGTTTTCCTCTGCAGATACCAGATACCAGAGCCAGTTTTTTCACACATTTAAAATCTGTCTACAACACTGTGTGGAGCCCATTGGCATCAGTTTATGTAAGGTAACATGAGGCCAGGGATTGCTGTAGATTACAAGAAACTGCACATAAATCAAATGTCAAGGACTGCCTTTTTTCACTTACGTAATATCGCAAAAATCAGGCACATCCTGTCCCTAAAAGATGCAGAAAAACTAGTTCACGCATTTGTTACTTCTAGGCTGGATTATTGCAATTCCTTATTATCAGGCTGCCCTAACAAGTCTCTAAAGACTCTCCAGCTGGTCCAGAATGCAGCTGCACGTGTATTGACTAAAACTAGAAAAAGAGATCATATTTCTCCTATTTTAGCTTCGCTACATTGGCTTCCTGTAAAATCTAGAATAGAATTTAAAATCCTTCTCCTAACTTACAAAGCCCTTAATGGTCAGGCACCATCATATCTTGAAGAGCTCATAGTACCGTATTATCCCACTAGAACACTGCGCTCCCAGAATGCAGGCTTACTGGTGGTCCCTACAGTCTTTAAAAGTAGAATGGGAGGCAGAGCCTTCAGCTATCAGGCTCCTCTTCTATGGAACCATCTACCGGATTCAGTCCGGGGTGCAGACACCCTCTCTATGTTTAAGAGTAGGCTTAAAACTTTCCTTTTTAATAAAGCTTATAGTTAGGGCCGACCAGGCTCGCCTTGGATCAGCCCTTAGTGAAGCTGCTATAGGCCTAGACTGCTGGGAGACTTCCCATGATGCACTGAGCTCCTCTCTCCTCCTCCTTCTCTCCATCTGTATGCATTCATGTAACATCAATGCATGTCACTAACTTTGCTTCTTCCCCAGAGTTTTTTGTGCTTTCTCATCTCACAGGAAACCCTGGGTTCTGGGCCGAGCCTTCGCGGTCCTTCACAGTCCTGATGGCATCCTTCCCTGGCTATTGATGCTTATACTTATTGTTATTGTTATGATTGTTGTTCTTCTGTCCCCCCTTCCCCTTTCCCTCTCTCTTTCTCTCTCTCAACCCAACTGGTCAAAGCAGATGGCCACCCACCGAGAGCCGGGTTCTGCTTGAGGTTTCTACCCGTTAAAGGGGAGTTTTTCCTTACCGCTGTCACCAAGTGCTTGCTCATGGGGGAATTGTTGGGTCTCTGTAAATTAAAGAGTACGGTCTTGACCTGCTCGATGTGAAAAGTGCCTTGAGATGACTTTTGCTGTGATATGGCGCTATATAAATAAAAATTGATTGATTGATTGATTTAATGCGGATCTGTTATGTACCCAATTCATTTCATTTTTAAAGGTTAGCTTCAGCCTCAATATGATGCATCCCTAGGTAAAATTAAGGCCAAAAAAGACAGATACAGTTGTGTCCCCTTCTAGCAGGACCTTTTGCGAGGTAAAAAAAGTCAGGGTACCTTTATCATTTTTTTTAGATGGGCTTGCTAATACAAATAAACAAAGCTACATTCTGGAGTGATATTTAACCTAACCAACCATATATGTTGAAAGTTCATTCTTGACCTTGTTAGAGCAATTTAACAAAACAATCTTACTTCAAGGTCCACTTACTAGGTTTTTCCAGAGCTTTCATCAACATCTCATGGACTGTATCAGTGAATGGAGTTGTTGCCAGTGACCACTTGTTTGAACAAAGCTTTTAAATCAATAAATAACAATGATTTCCACATGCTGACTGTCCAAAAGAAAACTAGCGATGACATCAGCTGCTATGACCAACTGAATTTGAATGCAAAATGTGAACTAATGAAGAATGGGAAACCAAGACCAGCACTGCCTCATTTTGTGCAGAAAACTAAGATATAAAAGGCATTTCCATCAATATAATTACAACAGATACTGTTGCAGTGGATGACAGGATTTTAGTGGTAGTGATTGCTATTTAGTGTGGAAAGGAATGAGTCTGAAATGGCTGATATCAAAAGTTTGACAAAGTCAGTGGAATAGCATTAGAAATCAGCTAGATAGTTACAAGATATGAGTATGAAGATCTGTCTGAAAACTCTCAAGACCACCAGGAATATCACCATTAGGTGACTGACAGTTGAAGCACTTAAAGGCTTGGATGACCATTAAACTCTCCTGGTTGAGTCATGAGTACAAAAGATGAACAACTGTGTTAGAAAATATCTTGTTCTTTGATAAAGGGTCAAAGGTACAAACCTTTGCATTGAGAGGAGTTAACTATGACTTCCAAGTTGTTAGGAAGTCAGCTATACTTCCCCTCTTCCCTGTGATTTCCTGTTGTTTCCCCTTCCTAATGTTTGTCCCCAGTCTGTCTCTCTCTGTGTTTCAACCTGAGCACTTGCAGCTGATCTACTAATCAACTCTACAAGCCACAGCAGTATAAAGGCCCGGTTCATCTCTCCAGACTCTGCCAGACACCAATGCAGTACAGACGCTATGGCCAAGTTCTTTGTAATCTGCTAGTTTGTTTCTCTGAACTCCGCTAATCCTGTTCTCTGCCTGTGCCTCAGGTTCACCACGTCAACTTCCAGTATAGCTGCCACGTCAGCCTCATTCTCATCTGCTATTTGCTAGTTTGGATCGTGGATCCCCTGTCTGCTCTGCCCTGCCTTAAGCCCCTCTGCCTGCTTCATTCCTTTTTCCAGCACCACTGCCTGCTCCGCTCTGCCATTGCCAGCCCCCTTTGCCATATCCAAACCCATAGAACACTCAGCTAAGCCATCACATCTATCTACTATTTGAGCTACAATAAACTGCCCTTTAATCATTCCTGTGTCTCCTGGTCTGTGTTTGCATTTGGGTCCTAAATTGAACTGTTACAACACAAGGTGCATATTGCTACAAAACATCCAATCACCTAGCTTAAAACTTTATTGCACATGCCGCTCAGTGGGAGTCAGTATGCTTCATATGTAGTGCTTGTTGCACCGTCTAACAGCACACCTTTCCAAAACAGATTTGACAGTCACATTCAATTCATGTAGTGATTGGCTGGGTGTAGGTAGGGTTTGAACTTCTGTCAAGCTCTCATTTTTATTTTCCACACAATTATTTCTGTCACTTTTTTGTGTGAACAACCATGTACAACACCATAATTACCTTCATAGTGAAACATAGTGTCTATAATGGCAGGCCTCTCTTCCCGCCTTCAAATGTGGCCATTTGGAACAGCTATAAGCTATACAAACCTAGTTCGTTTGAAGCATACTGAGACCTTGACAGCAAGTTTAAATAATTAAAACTAATGGTGATATCATAAACCCATAGTATCATTAAATTATACAAGAGACTTGTACAAGAGGAACATTGAAGATACCATTGATAGAAAACTTTGAGATGTGAATTCAGAATGGTGACAATAACTTCCGGAGGCAGCAGCTACTCCCACTTAGCAACTCTATAGCCACATTGTGTACCTGTTCATTAATGTGATCCTTTTTCCTAGGGCTGTAATTATGGTTCTCCAAAGATATATGTAAAACATCTCTGCAAACACTGTGCAGACATGCATGTCAAGCGTGCTGATTGGTTGTTTCAACTCCTATTGAGAGGGTGATTCAAAATGAAAAAAAAAAAAGAAACACATAAACATTACACAAAAAATCCCTACAAGTATAAAAGAAAGAGCCCTGTGAACTAGAAGATAGAGGCTGGATAGAAGGTCTTAGTCCAGTGATCAAGGTCCATCACTGGTTTTCAACATAAAGGTGATTTGCTGGCTTAAAAAAGTCACCACAGCAAAATATAAGAGATGACATTCCCTACTGTCTGAATATGTGAGAGGTTAATAAATATTTTTACTGAAAATGTGGCCTCTTCTTTTGTACTTTTCCCTCCACTGTAAATGATCTAACTGAGTGGAATTACTATGAGAACAATCCATAAAAGCAAAAGAGGTGTGACTACCATGGGTGGATGAGTGGATGTAGACGAGGAGGAGGAGGAGGAGTGGGAGGTGGGAGTCAGAGGAGGAGGAGGAGGAAGAGGAGGAGGAGGAGGAGTGGGTTTGAAGGGCAAGGAGAGGTGAAGGAAGGAATGAAAGCAGGGACAGATGTGAGATGCTGCTGGTGTCCTGAAAAAGAAAAAAAATCCCCTCCAAAGCTTGAACATATCTGTGTAAGGGTGATGAAGAGAGGAGGGAAATGAGGAAGAGGAGAGTGAAGCAGAGGGTGTGTGTTTGTGTGTTTGGGTGTATGTGTCAGCAAGCGCATGCGTGGAAGTGCCATGCTTTGGCAGGGTGATGGATTGCCTGTTCTGTGCCACGCATTTTCTAATCAACCCACAGCCCCATCCTGGGGGTGGAGAGAGAGAGATAGAGAGAGAGAGATAGAGAGAGAGAGGAAACAAAGAAGAGCTGTCTGACAAAGGAAGACAAAGGAAGGAGAGAATAATAGAGAGAAATAGATAAAGGGAATGCGGTCCATAGGAGCAGAGTGGAGCTGCTGGAGGGTCTGTGGTGGGAACAACTGCTTCTGCTGCTGCTCAGGCCAAACACACAGTATTACACAATACAACACACTGCCCAGTACACCACGCAAAACCAACCAACCAAAACCACGCAACATAACACACTGCGTCACAGCATTACAATACAGTGCAGTGTACCTCTATATAAAACACCAGACAATGTAAAATGCAATACAAGGTAATGTAGCTAAACCCTGCACAACACACTGTAGTAATACTACATCATTACACAAATATACACAAAATAGATACTTTTTGTTATTATTATTTGCTTATTGTCATAGTTTTGTCCATCATTTCTTTTTGAAATACTTTAATGTCATTAATTTACTGCATTTATTATGTCATTATTGGGTTCATAACCCCAAATTCTTATTTTTCATTTCACAGTTGTGGGTATAATAGGGCAAACTCTAATCATGAAAAGAAATTGTAATTGTAAATTGTAATAGAATAGAACAACAAACAAGCCGGTATATTTAATGCATCGCTAGAAATTAGTTCCACGGTCAGACTGGTTGTAATGGTTGTAAACTTGGAGGAGAACACAAAGGCGAATGGCGAAACTGCCCTCCATTATGTTAACATCCATTACGTATTAAAGACCAACTTCCTGGTTCAATTTTGACCAACCATACATACAGAAAACACAGTGGTTTTGATTATTTAGCTAATCTTTTGGCTAATGACTTTGACAGTAACAATGGCCAGGTTTCTAGATGTTAGCAATTACTGTGGTGAGTACAAATCATAACTGATAAAAATAATGGCCACAACTCCAAAATACCCAATGTGTGATAAACCAGAACTATCCTTTAATTGTCATCACAATACAAAACACTAGACAACACAAGATTATGTGCATGTGATTGGACAATGACAATTGACACTAAACATGAATTGGCAGAATCAAACAACACAGTGCAACAATGTAGTGGAAGCCAAGCCTTGGTAACAATAGACATTGAGTGCAATCAACTCCGCCCACCTTGGAGGGGAAAACAATTCATCTATCTCCATTGACTTTGTATTAAGTTAAGGTGCCTGCTTGTCATTTACGTCTGCTAGCAAACAATAGAAAAATTCCTAAAAACTGCTGAGCGTTTAAGAAGGCAAAAGTGGATAACATTACAGGGCTGTGTGCTGTGTGGTGGAAGAGACAGACCTGACCTGAGCTGCATGGACAGCCTTCAGCTCAAAAACCTCCAAAAAATGACACATATACCTGGACATACTACTAGTCACAGAAAATACGCAGGTTGAAAGCAAGCAGCAACTTCCAGGGCTGAAAAATGAGGCCAATGTGGAAGTGCCAAAAACTGCAGTTCCTCAGATAGCCACTTGGGGCTGTCTCCAAAAGCGAGTCAATCCCCATAGACCTCCATGTTAAAATGCCCAGCTTTACAGCAGAAATAAACATGTTTACGGCCTGTTACAGTGGAAACCGCTTATAGTGATCACAGTTACAGTGGTCAACTGCTTATACGGATCAAAAAGCTTGGGACAGCTATACAAATGCTGTTTAAATAATACGCTTATAGTAATCAATAGTCCACTTCCAGTGTTAATTTTGGGTCTTTTCATACATGAAAACATATGGAAAAAAATGTAAAACTACTGTAATTCTATTTTCTTTTTACCTTACTCCCACAGTACACATATGATGTGCATTTAGCGGCTGTGGCACCATTATCAGGTGTTGGCACACACCTCTGCAGGGTTGTGTGGAGGTGCAGGCTGTGGGTGTGTTTATTTGTAACTGCCATGAAACAATCAGAAAATAACGTTTTCTTCCTTTCATTCACCGGCTTTCTCACCACCACTGCTTGCTCTCCTCATCCACTCTCCAGCTCGCTTCACCACTGCTTCTCTCTCTGTCTTTTTCTCTTCTTTTTTAAAATGAGTCGGGAAGCCATCATCAAAGCCTAACTTTACTTTTAACATTATCAAACGAAGAAAAATGTCCTCCCCTCCTCCTAGTAATGTGTTTGTCTCCCCTCATGGCAGGGTTGTACAATGTTACAGATTGTTGATTCTGGTTCTGATACAAGTGGATTCTGGTTCAACTTTCAATAAAATTCAGTAAATAGCGAATCATTACTTTATATTCATGTAAGAAATATACAAATGTCAATTAGATGGTATAATGGGAAATTGCTGATCACTCAATAAACACACAAAGAGAGCATTGTCAGGTTATGAAATAATGTAATCAAATAATACAATCAGAAGTATAATGCATCATAGTTCTGGAGACAAAGATACATACCACCTAGCTATCTTTTCTTTGTCTGAAAGGTTGGCACTTAACCAGTCCCTTAAATACTACTTGTACAGAATTTAAGACATCTGTTTACTAACCTTACAGGTCAGCAACCAACCATCAGATAGAAACATAAGTCAAAAGTTCAGCTAATCTAGGAACAGTCTTTCTTCACGACCATATATGACAGTACATAAGCATGCACCAAGTAGCATCACAAAATAACATTACTACTATATTAAATTAAAGACAAACCACAGTATCCTCTAAAAGCTTATCAGTTTTACACATAAACATCTACATAACTATAGTTTATCTTATCACTGGCTCAGGTAAGGGTATAACAGAATAAACTTAACTGTTAAACACACAACTGCCTCATCTTACACAGCAAAGAACTAAGTTTAGAATAGACATAGCACAGAGGAATTTAGAACATGTGTGAAACACAAACTAACACTAAACTGAACTTAAACACTATCTGAAACATGTATGATATATTTAAGAAATACATCAAATGATAACCTATTATTCAGTTTTCTTTTACAATGGTAATCTGCATGGGATATTAAGAAAAAGAAAAAAAATTGGTTATAATAATCATCGGCTTATAGTGATCAGCAACCAGGCTTCATTCAGCCTGCCTCAGCTCCATCTCTTTGCCCATTTTGGATTAGCTGGGAGTTAGGCGGAGTCAGGCACTGCCAAGATGGCGACAGCTGGAGCCGCCCACTCTGAGCTTCAAAACCGCTCTTCAGAAACCAATGGGTGATGTCATGGAGGCTACGTCCATATTTTTTTACAGTCTATGGTTGACTATGGTTTAAATCACTGAATAGGTACCCTGCATACAGCTGAGCTATGTTTGACCTGACCTCAACTACGTTTTCAAACTGTACTAGCAGTATCAGCTGAAAGAACTGTCATGCTAGCCTGTTATGTAGTAGTAGTAGTAGTAGTTTGCTATACAGTAGTGCTATCTCTACTGTAGACGTGAATTCATCCATTAGCATATTCAAAGTAATGGGTTTCAGCATATGCTATAAACTACCTTTTCCACTCTGGTAGACCCAGGGTGTTAAAATAATCCTTTGACACGATGAAATCTAATGTTTTTAGCTAGCTACAGTTAGCTTTTCAGCCCTTGGTTGCATATTATGGCACCGATGGTTTTCAGAGTATGATGCGTTGTGCTCTGTCTCTAACAGCTTGGTGACGTAGTGACTCGTGGGGCTAGCTGGAAAGCTACTGAGGCTGCTACCTGCCAGTTAGCAGACTAGCTAGCTTGACACGGTACTGAACAATAAGTTCACACAGTTCATTAAAGAGATGTAAGTATCAGTGACTCCTGTAGAGCAGGGTTACATATAATTGGATGATGTGACACAGCTAAGAAGTTTGCTTCCTCCATTCTGGACTGTGACACTCTACTCTACCATTCATATACAGACAATTGTTGTGTGTTGAAAATTTGTGGACATAGAAGCAAAAAATCCACATAATTTCAAATTGTGTTATATTAATAAGAACTGTCTCAAAATATTTATAGCACCACAAAATGCCAAATGTTGGGATTTCTAAGTTGTGTAACATATCCTGAAAATAACACCATATGGAAAAGGGGTAAGCAATTTATCAAGTAAAAATGCCAAACATTGACTGGTTCCAGCCTCTAAAATGTGAGGATTTGCTGCTTTTCTCTATTTTCGTCACTGTTTTAATTGAATATCTTTGGTTTTTGGACTGTTGCTGGGACAAATCTGAAGATGTCACTTTGTGCTCTATTAAATAAATAGATAAATAAATATTCTATATTTTGACATTTAATGGACTAAATGAGTAAATCAGTTAAAACTAACTGATAGATTAGGTGACAATAAAAATAATCATTGGTTCAATAGAGGCAATCAAGTAAAAAATATTTGTAACAGTGCATCTGATCATTTTCACATTTTCTTGCTGGCGTGACTTATTTTGGAGGCACATACGAGCAAATTGTTTGACCTGTAACACTGTGTATACATACTATCATTGATTATAATACTGTAATGCAACATCCCCCCTCCAACCTGTTTTTCTTGGACATTTGTGGTCCTTGTTTCTTTTTCTGCCTTTCCTCTCCCTCACTCTCTCTAACCGCCTACTGCAGGGGAAGGGTGAGTGTGTGTGGAGAGGAAGACAGAGGAAAAGAGAGAAAGAAAGGAAGAGTCAAATTTGTCTCCTCCAGAAACAAATGAACAGAGAGCTAAATATACTTCAACTGACAAATGAACTCTGCTGTGAATTATGGCCTCCTGACAAAACGGATCACACTATTTCTCCTCTTCAACCTGTTTAAAGATTTTCCACTTCTGTCTTCATATGTTCCTTCATATATTCCTAGTCACTGGAACTGTATTAGTGCTTTATGGTTGGTAAGTCATATAGAAGGTGTTATTGTCTTGGTCTTATTAAAATGTAATTAAATGCAACAATAAGGGTAGACTGTAAAAGAACAGTATGAAACAGCCATTCCTCTGTTTTAATATTTGAAAGCATCAGTGAGAGCCAGAGAGCACGTCTGCTCCACATTATGTAACACTTCATACTGTACAAATCCTACAAGGCAGTGTTATGAACAGTTATGTTACCCTCCCCCACAACCAAATCAAGCCTCCACTCCTTACATTTCTTTCACTTTTCTCTTTCTGAATGCCCCTGTTTTGCATGGGTCCATTCATTTCTTTGTTTTTCTTTCTTAAAATCAACCATAACATTTATAATGGCATAACTGGTGTTTTTTAACTGATATTTTGGGGGTAAATATATCTAAATTACCCACATTTCTAATTTTTTTCATCAATAAAGTTTCAAATTGACAGGGGCCACTGGTTCTGGATCTGTTTTTCCTCATTCTGTATTCCCATATCAAAAATTTCTTTAACCTCTTCCACTCTTGCCCCCTACCATAGACCCATTTTTAGGGGGGACGGGGGATATTTAGGGGGAGTGGCAGTATATGCCATATAGAAGTCGTATATATCATCTGAAAGCTGGGAGCCTGAAGATTAATTTGAGATGCAATTCAGCACTGTGTGTTGTTGTTTTCTAGTAATAAATCTGTAATGAACATTGTGTTTTGGTTAGGTGCCTATTCAACTTTTGAAAGTTTAGAGTGTATAAGGGCTTAGAACATTATAATGGAAGTGTGTGATGGCCATTCCCATGCAAAGTTATGTCTCATAAGTTGTTGCAGCAATTTTTGTGCAAAAAATGCAAAATACCACATTAAGACACCAAGACCTTGAGGAACACCACAGAAAAATTCATGCTGTATATCTAGGAAAGCCATACATCCTCTGAATGCCCTAGGTCTCTAGTTTGTGGTTGTAAAGTTTCATAAGGCTGTGATTATCCTAGAGGTCACAAAAGGTGAGGTCAAGTGAGGTCAAGTTTCAAAAAATGGTCTCACTTCAATGAAATGGCTCCTATGGGAACTAACATCATCACACATGAATACATGTCTCATTGAATCCACAAGAGTCTCAGCTTTCCGGTCATGCCAAATTTATGCAATTTCAAGACTGTTTAGGGACCCCAATATGCAGAAATATTAAAATACACAATTTTTAAAATAGGCAAAAATTGCACATTTATACTGCATGCCAAAAACTGCATGGTTTTTGCCCAAAACTGCTTGGGATTAGCATAAAGTGGCGTGTCTGTAAAGGGGAGATTTATGGGTATCCATAGAACCCATTTTCATTCACCTATCTTGAGGTGAGAGGTCAACGGACCCCTATGAAAATGGCCATGCCAGTTTTTCCCTTGCCAAAATTTAGTGTAACTTTGGAGCGTTATTTAGCCCCCTTACCGACTAAGTTAGCATGACATTTGGTTGGTACCAATGGATTCCTTAGGTTGCCTAGGTTGTCATATGATACTAGTATCTTCACTGTAGCTTTGAAACTGAGCCCCTTACAGCCTCTAAAAGACTGTGTGACCCATGGACACCACCGTCCTTGGGGAGTGGAAATGATCTCCTCAATGTTACTGAACATAGAAACTCAGGACTCTCCTGGATAATATAACAATCCTATGGGTTTATATTATCACCACCAGTTTTAATTATTTCAACTTTGTTTCTGAGAAATCATGTTTTGTCTGTGAGTTTGTTGGACTTTGGCTAAGAATAATACAATACCCATGAACTTTGGCTGCCATTGCTATGGAGAAGAACCCATGGAGGCAAACCAGAGAGTTCAAAATGCTTTGTCACTGAAGTTGTAAACAATAGCCATAGTTGATGAATTCACTAAAAAGTGACCCAAAAATTAAAACTAAACTGATTCACTCACACCTTAGCTTCAGCTTGTCATTAAAGTGCACATGACTGAATGTTAAACTTGGTGACTGGCTGTTTCTTGCTGAAATGCACCTTGTGAGTCATAGTTAACTTCTACCCTAAACTTTTTATGTCCACAGTCTTGTACCTTTGACTTTTTACTAAAGAACCAAATATTTTCTAATGCAGCTGTTCATCTTTTTTTTTTTACTGATAATTTAACTGGGAGAGTTTCATATTGATCCAAGCTGTAGTAGTGCTCAAACTGTGAATAACATAACATTGTCTATGGGAAAAATTAATGGAATTTCTACTTCTGGAACCAGGGGTGCCTGAAATAGCTCCTCCCACTTTGCAACTCTATTCAAAAAGGTCTGGTGTTGACCAATCAGTGTTTTGTTGGTGGGAGACTGAAGGTACTGTTAAAAAGTGTGCAGTTGTCCACCTAAAAAAAAAAAATAGTGGAGTGAAAAGTACAATACTCCTATAATAAGTACCTCAAAATGGTTCTTAAGTACAATACTTGAGTAAATATACTTAGTTACATTCTGCTGCTCTTCATTGTTGGCGGCAAACAGCAGTTCGCTGCCTGAAAGCAACTTTAATATGGGAACATTATCTTTCTACACATCTAGTAAGCCAGCTAGCTACATCTTCGGAAAACAGTGATGGACAAATGGCCACAAAAATGGCGACAAACATGGCTGAGATGGATGTAGCTGTACAGGTTTTTGTACGTTGATTTACAGAACTCTTAAATCTACATATTTCTTCAATCGTCATGAAAAACATTAAACTAAGTGCTTCGCAAAGCAAACGCTACCACAGCTTCCATGTTGACGGAAAATGATACTGGTAGGACAGACATGTCACTCTGTATAGATTGGTTAGGATGAAGCAAAAACAAAATAACTCTGAGCTCTCATGACATTAATGTACAGCTGTGTCTTATGATGCAGTGCTAATATAATCTTCGCCCAAATTGGCTTCACACCAAAAGCACATGTGCTTGTGCAGAGCAAGGCCATTATTTCAAAAGGAGAAAGCGGCCCCAGGTCTCACTGTCAAAGTTCAAATGGATTGAACTTTGACACTTAATATATCGACCTCCACAACATGTGCTCAATTGGAATATGGCATTAACAAAAGGCAAAAATTATGATGGTACTAATCTCACTGTAGTGAGGAACAGAGGAAAAGTTAATTTTGTGCATTTCTAAATTCTACTAAGACTCAGGTAAAAATCCTGGTAGAAAAAATTAGGTAGACTGAGGATACCAGGTTAGAAAATTAATATTGCAATTATATACAGTCTGATGTAGTACATAGCATTAGTAAGCTAGTTAGCCACTAGAATGCCAGTCACTCTCGCATATTTGCTGTGAAATAAGCGCAAGATTGTAAACAGGACTACCGTATGCCCCAAAATATCACAGTGTTCCTTTAAGGGTATGTCATCATGTAATTAATCAAACTACTACATCATATCATACCATGCATCTTTAATCACTATCCTGCATAATTTACATAATCCAGAAGTTTCTGTCCATGATTATAAACCCACCTAGTATTATGCAGCTAGCAATGGTGATATATGAGCGTGTGTGTGTGTGTCTGGGTACTGCTATGATGTGATGGAGTATGTGTCCTGCAGTCCTGTCTGCTCCTAAATGGCCCTGCTGTCTGGGATGCAGTAATGCGATAGAAAATGAGGAGAAAGAGCTAGAAAGAATGAGAGTGGAAAATGTTCAGAGAGGGAGAGAGACTGAGACACAGATGCAGAGGAAGTGTAGCACCTGTAGCACTCATCAGGTCCATTTGAAAATCAAAGAAGGCCAGTTCACATGGCCCTGTTTGGAGACAGGCTTGACCCTGAGAGGGGAGATTAAAGTGAAAGTGAATGTTTAAGACTCTCACCTTTGCTCTCTCCTCTCATCATTAAGCACTAGTCGCTACACTTCAGATGGCAGTCAACAAACAGCTGACACAAAAGCCAATGTACCACGCACTTCATGGCTTCCTGAAGGTCACTATTAATGCTTTCGGACTGAAGATGAGATTTTGTGCAGATATTTAATATCTACAAAGGGACAATCAGTTTGTTTCTGTGGCTCAAATGGATGAGGATGGGGTTGTAAGTGATGACAATGACTCAACAATTATTTTATCAGGTGCTGATTTTAAGGCCTTCAAAATTGTACTGTCTTGCACCACATGGGTCATCATGCATGTTGATATACAACATAATATATGAGCTTGTAAACTGTCTAATAGAGCATCATAGTTTGTAATTCTGGTAACTGGAAATGAGTCAGCACTTTTGAGCCACACAATTCCAGAAAATAAGGCAAATGTGCAAAGATAAACTGATTAGTAGTCTCATAGCACCCAATAGTGCCTCCACCCTAAACTCCATTCCTGTGGGAAAGTGAAGAGAAAGTGAACTGGGAAGGAAAATTGAGATTCAGTGTTGCTGTTACTCTAACAAAATCAAGGAGGGAAACTTTAATTCTGGTTTATTTTAACTTGGGTCTTGTCTTTGTAGTTATGTCCACCATTTCTTCCAGTTGTGATAACATTGTACTTACCAAGTTAATTACTGTCATGTAGGAACACAGCAACATCGCCACAACAACTTCTGATTGGAACACAAGCAGTCAGATGATCAGACAGATAACAAACAAGCCAACAGTTGATCCAGATTATCTAAAGCACTTTGTTTAGAGGTGAAAGTGAATGCATCTGAAATTTTGCTGATAATCCCTAAATACAATTCCCTAATTTCAAGGAAAACTGAGCCAGCACAACTAAGTACAGGAGACCAAAATTGAAGCAGGAAGTGGGTATATAAACTGTGATGGATGCTTACAGCAATTTGGCTGATAATTTTACTGTTCACCTTTGTTTTCTCTTCCAGAACTTGACTAACCCAGGGGTGTGTTTACAACCTGTCTGATCATTTTACAGTTAGTGTGTCTTGCCCCATCTGACTTCTTTTTTAGTGTTACTGTCCTCCAAGATCTCAGCAAAGAACTTGGTGAGTACAATGTTATTATGACTTATAGTAATGATGGCCAAAACTATGAAAATTACAGCCAAGTTGTAATAAATTGGATTCATTCTTTACTGTATGTCATGGAACAAAACATGAAGGTTTTTGTTTAAGAATGGATTGTGAGCCAAACCACCTCCCGGTTCTCAGCCATGTATAACTGACATCTGTGCAGTATGGACATATACAAGAATAAAATCTTCTCAGCTCAGCCTCTTCCTGAGGCCTGTACTACGAAGCAGGATTTGGGGTTAGCGAGGTAACTTCAGGTTTACCTCTGGGTTTTCAGTCCTACGATGCTGGTTCACTTCTTACCGGGATAAATCACCATGGTAACTTATGCTGAACAACTAACCTGCTCCAGAGCAGGTTAACTTCAGAGGTTCAGATCACAACCTGTCAACACCCCAACCACTGACCAATCAGATCACTGGGAGAAAAAGAGTCATCATTCCTACAAGATCCAAACATGGACAAAAGTCCTGAGTTTACAATGAAGTGACGAGTAAAAAGAGCGATACATATTTTGATATGTCAGTGGAAACATTTTATTGTTCCAGACTTTCTATTTCCACTCTGGTTTTAAAACAGAGCTTCTAACAAATGGAGAGATCATTTATGACACTAATCACATAATGATGATTTTAGCTGCATTTTAATAGTATAAAGTTGATTTTCAGAAAAATAATCCACACTGTTAATTGGCTCCTATGATTATAAAGCAACATTTGGGTCAGATAGACCTCATCAGTCATTAAATACTTTTACACTCTTTGCTTCGGTAGCAGAAACAGTTTGGCATTACTTTTAAGTTTGTCTTTTTATGTGACATATTCAGAATGGTTTTTTCATCATCCAACTAAATAGAAAAAAAATCTCTCTATACTTAAGTCATATATAATAATTCCTACATGTATTTTAAGCTGTAGCCTACTTTTAATATGTGGAAATTATGTCTAGTGTTTTTACATCTTCTTATTCTGTTGATGATTACAGGCTGTCATTTACATTTCACTTTGTTGAATATGATGGAAGTTTTCTGCAGGTACTTGGTATCATTGTTTCATCTCATATCATGAGGTACTTCATTCGAGGTTCTGACAATGTCACTCATAATTAACAACCCCACCTCTTTCACATGAACGCGCTCGTAGCTGGATAGGAAAACCCCAGGTAGACCGAGCTAGTTGATAACCAGCTTCGTAGTTCTGGTTATCTGGACAGACAATGCTAGGTTCAGTGAAGCCAGATAACAAAAAGATATCCTGTGTATGTTGAACTTGCTTCGTAGTACAGGCCTCTGTTATCTCAAGTTGTCATCAAAAAGCTACAGATGAACTCCTCCTCTGCAAAGGAAAAAAAAAAAGAGCTCTCATTGAGCAGAAGAGGGTCACATGACTGATTAGCTGATTAACCAAGCTAATGGCTTGCTAAGCATTAGCCAAGCTAATACTTAGTAAGCTTATCCCCTGGCTCTGGCTACCTTCTTACAGTATAATTAAAGTTAGCCTTGTTGGCAAGGCTACCATAGCACTGCATGTCACATGGGTTAGGATTGCCTTGCATGTATAATTGCCCCTCAAGAATATCCTATTTTGCTTCCTTTGACCTTATGCTCCGCCTGCCTAATTTGATCCAATAATGCAGGCAATGAGATAATGCAAACTTAAATACTAGGTTTAAATGTAAAGGCCCCATGATCAGTTGTCATTGTGCATATACGGATCACATATCACTAGGTGGAAATGGGATCTACAGTATATCCAGTCATTAATGAAAGACCAGTGTTCACCAGTATCAGATCATCATAACATGAGGGCCTACATCCAACTACTGGATTGACAATCCAAGCTCTTCGACCATCCCTAATGGTCCTTTCTTACCCCCGATGAACTCCTTTTCCCTCAGTTAAACGGTTTCACGGTTGAAGTGAATTTGCTTTCAAACTGAAACAGGTTTAAACCAGAGCTCAAAGAACCACTTCAGAAAATTTTACCGGCAGCTCAAACTATTTTTGTGTTATTTTAAATCTCACATTGTTGTTGCAGGCTCACCTCCTCTCAGTTTGACCCCTTGGGCTCTGTAAGAGCCTGGCAGGTGGGCTGCTGCTGTGTTACCTCATCTTGCTGCTACACACAAAAAATCTCAGTTGAAGCTGTGGCTTTGGCCAGGAGATTATGATCACCACAAATTCATCTAAGAAAATTCTACTTGCAGTCTCAGAAAACATGAATGTAATCTCCCACTAACATGCAGCATAGCTCAGTAATCTTATTGAATTTTGATGGTGAGTAATGAAAAACAGTCAAACAGTCAAATTCTATCTATTTTGGGTAGTTAGTAATTTTGTGTTTGTCTCTTCATATTTTTAACCAGTTCTTGTCAGTGGTTAAACAGTTGCCTTCATTTCAAGCTCCGTTATTTTATGACCAATGTCTTCAACTTCAGTTTCTTCACAGTGAAGAAGAAAAGAGCTTATCAGAAAACCTAAAAATCTCAACAAGTCCTCAATGACAGCACAGGTCATTTGTTTTTATCCTCCAAACCAATCCCTATAATTATTCTCTGATCTGGCGTCCCATTTTCAATACAAACTTGTTTGTCAGTGCCTTACAAAACACATAAACCATTACAAAATTGACTTATACAAGCATTTTCTGATCAGCCACCTTGTTGGTTGAGGTTTAGTTAAGTTCAACTACTTGGTTAAGGAAAGATTGTGGTCATGATCAAGACACCAATGTTGATTGTTGGTTGGAGTCGGGATGTGAACCGTGGACTCCAAGTCAAAGTGGGACACTTTGTAGGTATGGCAGCACTATATCAAAGTCAAGTTACTTCCAGTCATTATCATGATTAATTCATTAGCCACACAACCACAAGAGGTCACTTGCCAGGAAAACGTAAAGATAAGTTGTTTTATGTGTTTGACCAAATAACCATTGCAGTAGTTTTTCTGGTGAGACATACACATCCACCACCACTAGAATTAAGTTACTGCTGACACCAACTACTATTAGTGTTACTGATATTACTAAGCTCTTTTATGCCGAGATCCTGCATTATAGTTGTAAAGAAGATCCATCCTTTGCTTTTTTACACTGAACCAAACAAAGCCGGCATAATGCCGCCCCCGTGTGTGCTTTTACATAGCATGCTGGCATTCTGGATCTAGGCATGACTTGTAACATAACAGCATCAGCTCCCTGTCAGCTCCCTGTCCCACCGTGCCGACTTTCCCTTTGACACAGATGTTGATCCGGCTCTGTGATTACCCCCGTAGCCTACCCCCCCACTCTGTGTCTTTACCTTTATATAGAACAGTGAGGCGGAATAAAGGTACAGCATTCTGCCTTGAACAGGCTGTGTAAAAGGGGCTACTGCTACCACTACCAATGCTACCAGTTCTAAGCTAATACCAGTGATACTACCAACACTGTTACAATTACTGATGCTATTTCTGTTGCTGAAGTTAGTGTCACTACCACTGCCAGTACTACGGGTAGTGTTCAGCTACTATCAGCACCACTATACTATTACTGATGGAAATTCTACCACCACTTGGCCTACTTTTATTGGTCTCCTACAACTACTGCTAATATGTTGGTTGTGGAGCCCGACCAATATATCGGTCAGCCGATATTATTGGCTGATATTAGCCTTTCACAGATATATCAATATTGGCGTATATGTAGTCTGATATGCGCTGATTTTTTTATATAGTCGCTGATATAGTTATGTAGGCAGCATTTTTTTATTGATCCTTTTTCTTAATTCAAGTTAAATATATATATACATATGTTTTTTTTTTGTTCTGTGTTTTTTTATTTATAGTAATTTATAATGATTAAATTCCAAGTGAAGTTTAATGTTTCAGTGCACTGATGTCACTTTATACGGTGAAGTTCAATGTTAAACTGTAAAATATCATGCCTCCATTACATATCTTTGTGACAAGTGTTTGATAACCACATTTGAGGGATCACTGCAAAAACTGTGTGTTCATGTATATATTCTGTGCATATAAGATTATTGGCCAATATATCGATATCAGGATTTTTTTACTGCATCGGCCCCAAAAATCCAGTATTGGCTGGTCCCTAGTTAGTTGTAATAGTATGTTACTGCAAGATGCGAGATAGTGATAGGTACTGCTTTCTCTGTATTTGTACATTATATTACCACAGCCACAGCTTAAAGTAGTAGCCATACTGTAGGCTTATAAAAACAATAATTTAATGGGGTGATATTAAAGGCAGATACAGATATTTTAAGAGTAAAGAACTTGTTATTTTGGTGTTATATAATCAAATTTGACCAATTCCAGGTTAAATTCTATGTGAAAATTAAATTAAATGTAACAGACTTTAAAGGTAAATTACATACAAGAATTTGTAACATTTAGATTACTCCTATATGTTAATGACACTTAATTGACATTGTGGGTGTGTGTGATGTGCTGTGTGTAGCTTTGTATTTTGTATGGTGTGTTCTGTGTGGTTTTTTTTTGTTTGTTTGTTTTTTTTTGGGGGGGGGGGGGGGGGGGGGGGGGGGGGGTTGCTCTTTACTATTTTTTGTTGAACTGTTGTATGTTTTTTGTCAGGGACTACAGATGCAAATTAGCTTCAAGCTAACTCTAGTGCAGTGCATCTTTAATGTTTCAAACTGCACACTGTCCCATTCAATAAATAAATAAATCAAATCATAAATCCTACATGTTAATAACTCTTATTCTACATGTTAATAACTTGTATCCTACATGTTAATGACACTCTTATCCCACACGTTAATGACTCTTATCCTAATGACACTCTTATCAGATGAAAGTTTTTGAATCTATCCATTATAAACAATAAGAAATATATATACAGGTAGTATTCTCCAAGAATCAATTTTCTCGACAACCATTCATCCTATTGACTTCACGCTTGGCGGTTCCTAAGGAAGTGCAGTGTCAAGTGTGAAGTTGTTTGAATGAGCGGTTCTCGAGAAAGCTACAAGCAACAATACCAGAGGCCAAGCAATCAGTCCATTCCAAACAGGCATGTTTTGGACGGGCACTGCACTAGTATCCAACAATGCAGAGGAGGACACCACTGACTGTACCATCTGGTTTGAAATATTTAGGCCTCATATATGTGCAAGCAGCTTCAACTTGATAACAACACAACAACACAACAAAATTTTCACCATGAGGGAGCTACAACAGATGAAACTGTCCTTTCCCAGCAAGATATTAATTGGACTCATTACTCAGCAAACTAAAATATTGTTGGATTATGACTAACATAAAAGCACTGCTACTTTTTGAACTGTGAGCCATTTTGAGCCATTCTCCCCCTACCAGCCCACTGAACCCTCTCCTCTTGTAAGCGAATCATCTAGAAGCAGGGAAATATTACATGAAAATGTTAATGCACCAGAAATGCTTCGTTTCTGGTCCAGGATGATTCAAACATGGCCTCTATCTCCTCTGTGGAGTCTTTATTATTCCTGCTCTATCTGTGCGGATTGCAGCAGATTGCGTTTTCCCAGGGCCATGCTGTGTGGATGGACGCATATCAGGACACGATGATGTAGTAACCTGATCGGATCTGGCCATAAACAGGCTTCACATAAAATTGGGAAAAGGAGGAAATCAGCATCCAGGGAACGTTTCTTATTTCTGCCCCCCTTTTGTTTTAAGCAATGGAACATGAGTTTCTGACGACATAAACAGCATGGTGCCATTTTTAAAGCGCATGCAGGCAGGCTGGGTTTGTACACAGGGGATTCCACTGCACAGACAACACACAGTACATATAAGGAAGACATCAGCACGCACACACACCCTCCTTACGCACAAAACATACATCTGCGCGCGCGCGCGCGCGCACACACACACACACCAGTAGCAGTGATGTACAAGACAATAATAAAAAGGCTCTCAGTCACTAACATGTACAAAATCCGTTCTAAAAACTCCCATTAAAGCATCACTTCTATCACTTACCAATCAATTACCTCATCAAGATTCACGTCAGCTTGAACAACGGTGATCAAGTCAACAATCCACAAATTAAAAGGTGACTTTAACCTCCATCACCTCCCTAGAAGAGCAGATAACAGGCGTCTCCTGCCATCTGCTCTTTTTGTGGATGTAGCCGCTATGATACAGACAGGTGATGGGAGAAATCAGATAAACAGGCCCGTACCCGCTGATGTTTGCCAATGGAAGTCCGGGACCGGTCGGATCTGTGCGTATTCCTCCTCTGGGTGTGTGTATGTGTGTGTGTGTATGTGTATGTGTCTGTGTGTACGGGTTCTGTCAGTCCCCGTGCGGCCTGGGAAGCGTGAAGAACAAGAGTGATGAGGAAGAAGAAGGAGCAGCACAGGACATCGGGAGCGGTAGCATCGCCTCTCCTCCGTTCACGTTACACCGGAGACTGAGACACGTTCGTTCCTCCCGGATATAACAGCAGACTGCCCGATGTCACGCCTACGTCTCTCTCTCTCTCTCTTCTCTCTCTCTCTGGTTCGAGAAAGGAAAAAAAAAAATCTTGTCACACGAATATTGTGTTGCCTTTGAGGGTTCCTGGTAAATTCCTATTTCCAAATATGTTGCCTTCAAGAGCTCCTCCAGATAAATTATGATTATGCATCACCTTTAGCTGACAGGCATATTCTCCTTCACTAGAAGTGTCCAAATCCACCCTCTGCCTCATGTGATGCATTTTCTTCCTTTAGAATAAAAATGAAAGGTAGCTCCATATTGGATTGGTTCACAATTTTTCAAGACTGTCCTAAAACAGTCAGGAGCCCTTATGAACATTGAAACATGTTTTTCTTGACATAATCATTCCTCCTGTTCATACTGAGCATTAGAAGATCCCTTCATAATGCACTGATGGGGACAAAATCCACAGTCCTCCTTCTGTGCAAACATGAATTTAAAAGTTTATCTGAAGCTAATATGAAGCTTCAGCGTCCAAATGAGTCAAATCAAGTAGATATCTTTCAACATTACCGTCTTTGCAGTGCCAAAGTCCCTCTTTTTGTTACTATACTTCCATCGCAGCTCAACAGGGAAACACAAAGAGGGCATTTGATGCTAAAAAGACTGTAAATGTGTCAGATATCCACTTGACATGACTAACTTAGACTTCTGGAGCCTCATTAAAGCTTCAGATAAATCTTTAAATGCATTTTTGCACAAAATGACTGTGTGGACACACTGGACTTTGGCCCCGACACTTACATTGAAAGCACATTTGAAGGGGATCTTTTAATAGCCAGTATGAAGGAGGAATAATTACAGCAAGGAAAACCTGTTTCACTGTTCAAATGGGCACCTGACTGCTGTTTTAAAACAGATACACTTGAAAAATTGTGAACCTGTCCCTTAAACAGGCATTTCAACTACTTTCACACCAAAAACAGCCTTCAAACAATGCTGGACTGGCGTTATTCAAACAAATGAGAAGGCTGCATGTTTTCATTGTAAATGCATCTTACACGCCATCATACATTCAATTGCATTCACCTCTTACTTTCATCTCACAACTCCACTGCTTTCAGCGGACACATGTCAACTGACATTTCATATGCTTTCAATCCTTTTATGACTTTTCAGCTGTTTTATTAACTTTCTTCAACTGACAATTCAGCTAGTTTCATCTCTTACTCTTCAACGGACAGTTCAAAATGCTTTCAGTCATCACATGTCAACGGACATTTCAAATGCTTTCACTCCTTATTCACAATTCAGCTGGTTTCTTATCTTACTTTTCAACTGACAATTCAGCTGCTTTCATATCATACTCGACTTACATTTCTACTACTTTCATCTATTACTCTTCAAATGGTAGTTCAACTATTTTCACAACTTACAAGTCAAGTGACATCTCAAATGTATTCATCTCTTACTGAACTGACATTTCAGCTGCTTACATCTCTTACTTTTACCTAACTGACAATGGAACTGCTTTCAGCATTCACATGTCAACTGACATTTCATATGCTTTCAATCCTTAAGTGATATTTCAGCTGTTTTCTTATCTTTCTTCAACTGACATTTCAGCTGGTTTAATCTCTTATTCTTCGATGGACAGTTCAACTACTTTCATCTCTTACACACTGAGAGTTCAACTACTTTCACAACTTACAATTAACTTTTCAACTGCATTCATCTCTTACTCTTTAACTGACAGTGCAACTGCTTTCAGCGTTCACACCATGAACTGACATTTCAAATGCTTACATCGCAGGCTCTTCAACTGACATGTCAACTACTTTCGTGTATTCTGTAGATGAATGCTCAATTGCTTTTAGTGAATACACTCAAAGTAACAGTTCAATTGTTTTCAGCACTTTCACTCCAACTGAAACTTTAGCTCATTGCAGTGGTTTAACATTCAACTGACATATCGTCCATTTCCGTAGCTTACAGCTCAACTGATAGACACATCCAATCCTTTCAATGCTTCAGCTGACATTTCAACTCTTGTGCTTCAGTTTCAACAGTAACCCTTGTACAACATCTCACAAGCAAAGAGTTAGCATTTAAAAACATTTTACCTTGTTTATATGGAGCCTACTGAATGTTCAGTCAGGAAGTCTATCTTTTCCATGCTGTAGTTTTATTGCTCAAACCATCTGTCATTCCCATCCCTCACACATTCTCACTCGTAATTTCCTTGCTGTCATTCACCTGGGTGTCAGCTGTTCAAATCAGCTGGTCACATCTAACCAGTAGCACAGTGACACACCTTTATTGTCACCTTTATTATCATGTTGTGGCAGTCTTTTTAAATATGTTTTCTCCATCTCTGCCTTAGTGCTTTCATGGTGCTGTTTTGCGTGCCTCACCACCTCCCCATCACTGCTCAGTCTTTGCAGATTCATCAGTGCATCACTTTGTCAACCTCATCAGCCTTATCAGTCTCAGCAGAAGTCATCAACCACCACCATCACCAGTGTCTAGACTCCATGGGGGTATTCATCTTGCTGCTGCTCAGGATGTCCTGCTGCTGATGTCCCTCGATTCAGTCTCCCTGTAGGGCGCCAAAGACCTTTGACAACACTTAATCATCAATATCATCTGTATAATAAAGTTATTTTTGCTTCATTCACTTGTATCTTGTGATTGAAATATACTTTTTTGTTTATACACTACTGTCTAATGTTTTAGAACACCCCTATTTTTCCCAGTTTTTTATTGAAATTTAAGCAGTTCAAGTCCAGTGAATAACCTTAAATGGTACAAAAAACAGTTAAGGTTACCAAAAACTGAAAATAATGTAAAATTCAGAGTTACAAAAAAGGCTTTTCTTAGGAATCATTTAATGGGTTAACAACTCACAGCTTTTCTACAGCAAAGGAAGTAAATAAAGCCTTGAAAGTTGATGGAGGAGGAAGTGTGGTGGTCTGGGGCTCTTTTGCTGGATCCAGAGTTGGTGACTTACACAGAGTGACTGGCCTCTTGGACCAAAGGGCAAGCACAGCACCCTGCAGAACCATGCAGTACCCTCTGGTTCACACCTAGCTGGTCAGGGGTTCATCCTACAGCAAGATAATGATCCAAAACTTCCCTCCAGGCTGTCAGAACCTTAGAAGAAATGAACAAGAAGGTAGGCTTCAAGTCGTGGTCAGCACAGTCACGGAGGTGGTTTGGGATGAACTGGACAAAAGAGTGAAAGCAAAGCAACTTGCAAGTGCAACTCATTTAACTTCTGCAACAGTGTTTGAAGAACTTTCAGGACAATATTTGATTTCCGTTGTGGAAAGAATGTGTATTCGGCCATTATATGTGCAAAAAGATGATTTAGATTTTGATGAGTCAAGAATTTAGATTAAACTTCAAACAAAAAGATTCCAAGATTTCTTTATCTCCACTTAATTTGTTCAATGCTTTAATTTCAGAGTACACTGAGACATTAAAGTATGTAAATTTCAATAAAAACGGGAAAAATTGAGGTGTTCTTAAACTTGACTGCTAATAGACTCAGCATGTTAGGACATTGGAACTGATTCAAATGCTTCAACTGCACATTTGCAAGTATGTTTTTTCTGATGGTTATTAAGTAATTATTAATGCTTTATAGATCAATTATAAGCCATCAATAAAAACAACTTTGAGTCACCAGATTGTCATATTACACTTCATGTTTGCCAGTTTCTGGTTGGGACAAAGAATCATTATCATTTTTAAAAGTCTATTTATGTTTTGTGATTGGGGTCAAAATTGAAGCAGCGGAGGCAGAGACATCCTGACTTTTAGTCCCGAATATAGGTCAACTCCAATCCTCCTTGCCTAGTAAATGCCATTGTCTTTCAAACTCCTCACCCCCATTTTGCAACACAGGCTTTCTGTTAAAAAAAAAAAAATTGTAGTCTCCAAGCCAAAGCTGTGATAACCCTGATGACACCACTATGACATCATTGAGTATGATGTCTGTATGTTGTATACATGTTTTTAAAAGCTCCGTAGTACTCCTCATGGTGAGTACATTATCTTCATGTGTAAAATCAACAGAGTGTCCCTTTAAAGCTACTAGCCAAGGTGTAGGACTTGAAAATTCCTACTTTGGCGCCATCTGGTGGTGATAGTGTGAGCTTTCTACAAACAAAAACTGAAACCAAAGACACCACAGTCACATTAAAACTATGTATAGGCCTTGTAATTGTAATTTCAGAAAGTGTTTGAATGCATCATGGGAACTGCTGGAAATGATTTCCAAACTGTGGCTATCTCTCCTCTCTTTTCCGTCGACTCATATTTCTTATATTTGAGTCTGTTTAAGTCATATTACAATAGATCTACAGAACATGCTATGATTCTTTCCCATATGTCTTATTGCATCACATGTTGGGGGCAGGCTGGAGAAACAGCCAAACCTCTGGACAAAAAGCCAATGCATTTCCATCACTGTAGGGTACTGGAGAAATACAATTTACTGAGCTTTGAGAAATTTAGATTATTCCCAAATTTGTGCCTAGTTTATAAAATTTTAAATGGTTTGGCCCCTCCCCCACTATGTGACTTTGTGTATACTTGCTCAGTAAGTTCCATTAGATCCTCCAGAAGATTCTCTATACAAGATTGTACCACACCATTTCGTCGCACTGCATTTGGGCTGTCAGCTTTCTCTGTGAAAGCCACAACTCAGTGGAATGTCCTACCTGATGATATGAAGAGCTGCAGTTCCATCAGTACATTCAAAACCAAATTTTAAACTCTGCTAAAACCTACTCAGCTCTGTAACCACTGACATTTTATCTCATGGTCTTCTCATGAACGCAAATAATCTTGCTTTTAATTTGACAAGCATACATTAGTCATTTCTAGTTGACATTGTGGGTGTATGTGATGTGCTACTGTGTGTAGCTTTGTATTTTGTATTATGTGTCCTGTGTGTTTTTTGCTTTGTACTGTTTGTTATTGTGCTGTTATATGTTTTAATTGTGACCTGCGGAAGGGACTGCAGATGAAAGTTAGCTATGAGCTAATTCTGGTACAGTACATCAAATGGTAACATTTATGTTTAACATTGTACATGATCCTAATAAATACATAAATAATAATAATAATAATAATAATAATAATAATAATAATAATAATAATAATAATAATAATAACAGTATACTCACTAAATCAATGCAGCCAGCATAGCTTCTTTTTCTTTTCTGACTTCAGTGAAAACCAGAACATACATTTATTACTACAAGAATGATCTTTCTTATGAGAGACTTTCTATGGTTTTCCATTTGTAAAGTGAAACGCAGTGTGACCTGTGTTATAGGGCCAGGGGAATTTATATTTAGCTTTAACTATATTCAGAGATACATTTTTGATATGATTTATGATCTGAAATATCACACATTACATTACGATGCATATTAATCTCACTCTCTGTATCTGGTTTAATGACTGACAGGACAAATTATAGTAGGCTACCAGTGACTGGGCTGGATAAACCAATCCTATATCTTGAGTTTTGAAAATAATTATGCCCTGGACTTAAAAATCTCCTTTGTAGCCAGAAATGTAATTTTAATTTTATTTTTTGTACTGGAAACGGCACACCATGGTTGTATTTTTGGGGAGAGAGCAGGGCTTGGAGCGAACGAACCTAATCGACAATAAACTCTACAGGATGGCAGCAATGCAACTATAAGGCTGTCAGCAGCCGCGAAACGTCGAAGAAGAAGAAGAAAACAAGACGTAGATATACAGCGCCGGATATGCTAGTACCTCAGCTAGCAACGTTAGCTTTCGTTTTGAAAGGAGAGTGTTGACATCCTCGCAGCTTATGTTGGCGGGTGTTTAATTTCGTTAGATGGTAGTCGTTTGGTTTAGTCTCAGCCGCCAGTCGTCATGGCAGAGGAGGATCTCTCGCTTCTGACAGAGGAGGTGAAACACAGCGATGGCGCTTTGGTGCCTCCGGAGGGTTTATGCGGGGTGTCGGTGCTGTCCTGCCTGCTGCTCGCCTGTTCTTATGTCGGCAGTCTGTACGTGTGGAGGAGTGACCTGCCGCGGTGAGGCTGAGCTACCTACCTGTATGGCTCCTGTGTACCATATCAGATGGTGCGCAGGTATACATACACGTAAAACCTGTGTGCATATATGTTGTTCTTGCTCTTTATGGCGGAATTCAGCTACACTATGTTCTTCCTGACATTAATATTATTATTTCACACGTTTTGGCGTTCATTTGATTTTACATACAAATGTCTAATTCTCAAACATGCTTAGAAATGATGGTTTTCACACAGCGTGTGCTCCTCGTACTTGTGTCTGACAGTGACGCCACAGCAGCGCCGCTGTGTGGCCAGTGATGACGCACTTCATAATTCAGCAAAAACTCAGAACTGGGGCTCTAACAATGGCCAGACTCACTTATCATTGGCCCCAGGGCAGAAATATGATTTCGGGCCCTCACTCTTCCCCGCAAACACTTGTCCTCCTTCCATAAATGTCCTGTCATGTCTGAATAAACCTCTAAGGCACATTTATGGAACAGACTCACTGTAAAAGCTTGATGAAGCCAACAATGTCATGTGTTTCATGTGGGAAAAGGACTCAAGTCTTCATGGCAGCATCACATCTTCTCCAGAAAATGAGCCTTTTACATTTATATATGTTATACTGTACTTGGGCAGGTATTTTTCAAGCTAGTAACCTGTATGTCTACCTACCTGTGCCCCACTTTGCGGCACACACACACACACTCACCAAGCATTTTATTAGGAGCACCTGTGCAATCTAATGAAATCCAATACAACAACTTTGCCATAAATTATAATACGTTTTCAGTTTTTGTTAACATTGTCAGATGATAATTCTACTTTCTGTTTATTATTGAGGTCATAGTGGGTGGTGGTGGTGAACTGGGGGACATTTGCTTGGTGAGTGTATATAGATAACTTAAGTACTTGCTAATGTTACCATCATAAAGCTCCATTATGTCTGGTACAGCAAGAACTTCTCATCAAATTCTGTTCAGAGTTGTCCAGTTTACTGAAAAACTGAAAGTGTTTTTCATAATAAAATTAAAAAAAAACTTTAAAGCAGACAGTACATGTAAAAGTTATAGGAGTTTGTTAAAATACTAGTGGATATGCCAGAGTAAGATAAATCTGACCAATTAAGATAAAGCTGTATTTAACAATAATTTATAAAATCTTGAAATTTGTAAAAGGATATTTGAATGGATCAGGCAGAACATGCTGCTGGTGCTAGAGAGCATGGAGGGTCCTGACAGTTTAGCTCAGTTGGCTGTGTGTCCCCCGCTCTCCTGTGGTGGTGATGATGATCGTCTCCTCTGGTGTGTGTTCTCAGGGATCACCCTGCTGTGATAAAGAGACGCTTCACTAGTGTGCTGATCGTGTCGGGCCTGTCGCCTCTCTTTGTGTGGGCGTGGAGAGAATTCACAGGTGTCAGGGTGAGTCTGTGTCTCAGAAAACCTCTGACCACATTCAGCTTCACCTGAGGATTATACAGCTTACTCTGGCTTTGGATGTGCTTTTGTGTCATATTGCTGTCTGGCACATTTGCAGTTTGCTCTTTACTTATTTGTGTGTGTGTGTGTGTGTGTGTGTGTGTGTGTGTGTCAGACTGTCCCATCGTTACTGGCTCTCATGGGGATCCGGTTTGAAGGCCTCATTCCTGCCATCATACTTCCTCTGCTGCTCACCATGGTAAGATACACACACTTCGCTCTGTGATGATGATGATGATGATGATGATGATGATGATGATGATGATGACAATGATGATGATCCACTAGCTGGATTGAAGTAGACCAGAATTTAATCACCAATCATCACTTTAAATGAAGTCAGAATCTGCGGTGTGAAGAGCTCTTATTATAAGAGTAAGATGACCATTAGTGGCATCACCAAGCAATCACCATAGCAACAGATGGACTATGTGCTTGTTATGTTCTTGCAGTTGAATCCAAACAAATGTGCCATAACAACAAAAATAACTGAGGTCATAAATGGGGTGTACTTACAGAGAGTATGTGCTTAATTTAACTAAATTAAGTAATTACTAAAATTCTTCAGGGTTCTCCACCTAATTTCTGCTTACGATGGTGCTGATAGTTTCAAGAAGTGTATCTCAAAGGATTTAGTTAAAAGCGGAGGTTTTGGGAGAGACGTACGTGAAGTAAAGGTGCTGTGAGTTTGGAAGTCCTCTGGATTAAAGGAGAAGGGTTATGATATTATATATTTTTTTATTATCAACAAATCCTGTGAAAAGGCCAAAACCAACAATGTGTTAGTGCGTCTCTCAATACTTTCGGACTTCTCTACCCTGTCTGTGGCTCTTAGCCCGTTGGTTCCTACTGAAGACATAACTCTATAAAAATGCTCATTTCAAAAAAAAAAAAAAAAAGACTCAGTAATTTTCTAAAACATCTGGTCACTGCAGTTTTTATCACTCAAACAGGAGGAAATAGTGCATTTGTTGGGGACTGTTTTCAGTAGTGGATGAATCCACACTTGTTGTTGTTGTGAGTATTTCTGGATGCAGGATGGTGTGTGTGGGATTGAGTCAAAATAAACTACAGTGTGTGTGTTCATGGTAATGAAGGAACATGTCACTCAGTGCAGCAGTGTGGCTCACTGATGTGTTTTTAATAGTTTTAGGGCAACAATGGAGCTCCGTGGCACAGAGGCTTTGATACAAACAATACTTGTTAGTAGATAGGGATGCACGATTCGGGAAATCAAAAAAGTAAAGTTAGGCTTTGCTGACGGCTTCCCGACTCATTTTAAAAAAGACGAGAGAGAAGCAGTGGTTGAACGAGCTAGAGAGTGGATGAGGAGAGGGAGCGTTGGTAACATTAGTGAGGAAGCTGGTGAATCAGATCAATAAAATGTTATTTTCTGATTGTTACACAGCGGTTACAAATAAATAAGCCCACAACCACACAAACCTGCGGAGGTGAGCTGCAACGCTTGATAATGGCATTAGTCTTGTCAAGCTCCTTCTTCCCTTCGAGATAATAAAATTCAAAATATGTCCAAATGATTGCCTTCATTGCCGATTGGGCAGGTTGTATTTGTTTTTCTGTCATTGCTCGCGGTCTCTCCATGACACACACTTCACTTCTTTCTTGCTCCTGGAGTTGGGTCGGGGTGAAAACGGCGTGGCGTCATTGCGCCATCTATGAGATTTAGCAAGCTAAGTCATGTCAGGAAAAAATGGAAAACAGCGTCGTGGCAAGACTGAAAAATGTGAATCGATTCAGAAATTCCAAGAATCGATTCTGAATCGCCAGAGATAGAAGCGCGATTCTTATGTGAACCGTTTTTTTTTGCGCACCCCTATTAGTAGATCAGTTCATCGTTGGTTTGGGTTTGTAGATTGGATTTGATGAAAAAAAAATAAAGAAAATAACCAGACTTAAGGAGCAGCTATGGTGATAGGACTGTGCTGATGGAAACTGAATATTTTATGAATACTTCAGGATACTTAATGATTGCATTGCTTTTATGATAAAAATGATCAGATATAGGGTGCATCTCAATTCCCTTAATCGCATCCATGTTTCTCTCACTTGCGTCGTTTTCTTGCGTCTTAGTTACTCCCACCAAAGATGCATGGAGAGACGCACGGAAACCATGCGAGGAGAGACGAATGGTGAATCAGGAAACATAAAATATAAAATTTGGGAGTTGAGTTTAAGCTGCACTCTGTCTCCACTCAGTTGTGTTGTGATGATGTATCAGATCAGTCTGATCAGCTGCAGCATCCAATCAATAACTGATAAAAGTTAAAAAAGACTTCTGTGAAGGTTGATCTGGTGTATCCTTACTCATGGCTCCTCAGGGATCCTCCTTGCTCCTCAGAGCAAAAATAAGTGCTTTGGGATGGCCTTCAAGATGGTGGACCAGAATGGCTTCTAGGTCAAGCGAGGAGTGAGGAACCATCTAATAAGGGAATTGGGATGTACCCATAGTTTTACTCAGGCTGTCAGTAAAATCCAAGCCCCTGTCTAAAGTCAGAAACTGTTTTGTGTGTGTGGTCCTGTGATGCAGGTCCTGTTTCTGGGCCCCCTGATGCAGTTAGCCATGGACTGTCCCTGGAGCTTCATGGATGGAATCCGGGTAGCCTTTGGTGAGACAACTAACATTCTGGATTCTATTTTTGCAGTCTGAGTTAGTCAAATTAAGTGAGTATCTTCCAAAGTTAGTCTTTTTAGAGCCCATGTCCACCGCAGGAACTTTTTCCAGGGACTCAAGAGCATTTTGAGGAACTGAGGAACTTTACCTGCGTTTACACAAGAGGAACTTGGGTTTTAGTTCCTCTGCCGTAGTTTCATAGAACTTTCTGATGGCCCGGAACTATTGGGGGTGGAGTTTACAGTGATTTTGGCTGATTGGTCAAACACAAACCCGAGGCTGCTGCAGTATGTGTCCAGGGCCCTGTTCTTCAAATGTGGCTTGACTAATTCAGGCTAACATGCTGCTATCAGGCTAAAATAATCATGTCAATACTCATCCAGCTAATTTGGTTCTTTGAATTCACAGTTTAGAAATGATTTATATTTTAAATATGACTAAATATTGTTTGTAGTGCGGCAACAGTAATGTTTACAACAACAAAGTCACTATATAAACTCAATAATATCTCACTGGAAATAAATCTAACATGGTAATAAAATGAATAATATTCCTGACATCAACACAGACATCAGTCTCTATCAGTCATTCGCGACCATAAGATAAAAGAACCAACCTTAATAGTACCCCAGGTTCTTAAAATTTTAGAACCAGTTCCAATGCAAAACCAGGTTTCAGGGCCATCCCTATTTAATAGGTTTTAGTCTTTCAAATGTCAAACTAAATGTCATATTTACTGGCTCCACTGGTCTTTTAACAGTCAGAATCTTTTAGGTGAGTTTGTGTCTTTTGCTCAGAGTATACCAAACTAAATTTGGATCGATTCCTTTTAACGATTCCTTTTAAACTTTTAGTTTGTTGTATATTTTATCATTTATAAGGGGTTCACCCTATAACATCTTGGTCGTGATCTGGCTAACTGTCAATGAGCTGCAGGTTTGAGCTTAAGGGCTTGTTACTCTGACAACAGTTCCAGGTGGATTTTAAGCAGCCTCAAAGAACCAAAAAAATCCAGAATTATGTCAAATCATCAACATTCTAATCTGGAAAACCTGGTTATCTACATACAAAGAATGGGGCCCTGCGTCATTCATACAGTAAGCAGTACTGGGTGCCATTAGTACCAGTACTAAGATAAGGTCCATGCAGCACCATGATTAATTTGCCTCAACAGAGAGGTGTAAAAGAGATATTTAGTTACTGGGTCCATAGTTTCTGGAACTGTTTGATCAAAAAAACATGTATAATAAGATGTCAAACTGGGTGTTATTCCAGATAATTATGTGTTGTGGTTTGGGAAAAAAGGAAAATAATAAAAAGAGGAACCATAATCTCCTCTCTGTCTCCATCCTGCAGACCCGTGGTTCTGGATGTTGTGCTTCAGTGACATGCGCTGGTTGAGGAATCAGGTGGTGGCACCGTTAACAGAGGAGCTGGTGTTCAGGGCCTGCATGTTACCCATGTTGGTGCCCTGCACCAGCCCTTCCACTGCCATATTCACCTGCCCGCTCTTCTTTGGAGTGGGTAAGTTCTGCCAACATCAGGATTTATCTGCAGTCATCTGCAGCGCCTCCAAATCTCAAGTCCTAATGAGTAAACGTATCTTATATTTCCACCATTCATTATAAAGTTTCTTTAAGCTTATGTGAATCCAAAGTGGGAATTTTAGCATAATAAATAAATAAATTAAATTGCTGTGTAAAGAGGGCTCCAGTAAGACTTACATGAATACACACTATCTTTTTCAGATGTGGTTTGTTTATCTGAGCTGTAATCAGACAGAAAGCTACTGCTCAAATAAGAAAAAACACTGGAGACACAGACAGCAAGAACTTAACATTTTCACTGCAATGCAGCACATAGGCAATTACAAATAAAAAAAGGGCCAGTTCATCCATATTACTATATTTTCTCACTAAAAGGGGAACTCTGCTGATTTTCCTCATCGGTGTCTCAAGGTGTTGGGGAGTACCACTACATATGTGTAAAAGGTAGCATAAATACTTTTGTGTCTCCAGAGGGAGCTGTGTGGAAGTGCCTCAAGTGATGTCACTTAAGTCAGCATGGGTTGGGGCTGAAGACTACAAGTTGGAAAAGGAAAAAAAATCTGATAGAAGTGAGGTTACCAGACCTCTGTATCTCCTCATCTCTGCTGGAGGCTAGCATTAGCCAGCACTAGCATAACATACCTGAACCTCTGACTGAACTTTTGGCAGTTGAACAGCATTGTGGGTAATGTAAGTGTCAGGTTTTGATAAGGAAGAAGAATGTGTGGAATAAAAAAAAAAAAGATATTGTAGCGCACAAACCGCCTCCGAGGACACATCTGATGCACCGAACCACTAAATGCTCTGGCTGGTGGGTGGTGCTGTTTCCTCCATGATCATGATGGACCACTTTTTTTAATCTCTAAAGAAATGATGTAGCTTATCACGGAAACACTGCAGTTGAGCGGATAGAAGTACTGTGTCTGAGTTGGGCGGTGCTTTGTTTTGACTCTTCCGTTTTCAAGCAGGAAAAAATGGCGGCCTGATGAAAATGCTACTTAGACAAGCTGACAGTGAGGTAGGTGAGGTGTATAGAGACAGCACTAAAGTAAACAATTTTATAGTGATGTGACAAGGGACAAGGTTGCCTGGATGCTGCCTGAATAACTGAGAGTGGTTCATCTCTTCTCCTTCATATTTGCTGTGGCATTTCACTGGGTCTACACTGGCACTTTGAATTGTAACTGCCATCTCCTTGGTCGATCAAGTTTGTCTTTGTCAATAAATCTTTTGCAAAAGACATCCATATCTCCTTGAGTTTCTGAATGAGACAGAAACTCATGATTTCTATAACAAATTGGCGTCAGTGAACAAGGATCTCAATAGAACAAAAGACATGTCTGGGTCTGTCTGATATCAAATAAATTGTGTATTTTCTGGCTGTGAGCATGTAAGGCCTGGATAAGGTCACGGTTCAGTGTCCTAGCTGAGTGTCGCTCAGGACAAATGTGCCATACAAACCTCGCAATGGATGTTCAAACCAAAATTGATCAAGTGAGATAAACATGGTTTAATTCAATATTATAAACATTTTGTACGAGTAAATTAGGGTGAGGGCAGTAGTTGGTAGATTTGAGGGGAAAAAAAGACTGGTGTGTTTTTTTGGACCCCCACAGTGCTACACAGAGCGCTTTTTTTTCTGGGGCAGCGTCGGGTTGCACTTGGCAAAGAAGAGACCCACAGTGAGGTTAAAGCCCTGGGTAGACAGTCTGGGGTCAGTTGAAAAAGACTTATTCCGGTTAAGCAAGACCAGTGGTAACTCTGTGTCTGCAGGGATAAGGGAGGTTCTGTAATGCTTATGGCTTCAGAGACCTAGGCGCCGATTTATAGATTGTGTACACAAGGCAAAATACTTCAAAATGTGTTTCTGAAAGCAATTGAGGCGAGAAATAGGCAGTGCAGTAATAGTCTTGATTCATATTTGATCAGCACTGCCTAGTTTGACAGTCTGAGTTTAGTGAACCAGGTGTGTTGTGCTGGACAGACTAATTTGCATAAAGATGAGGTTGATTTGTGTTTACGCAAATACAGATATGGTGAATGGTCTGTCAACTCGCCCCACGGTATTCATCATGCACCATACAGCCACATCTCCTGCTCTCCATAGAAAATGAATAGAATCCTTCGACTTGACATACGTTATCGCAGTTATCAAAATTAAGACATTAAACAAAATATTGCAGTGTATACCTTTTTAAACAATAAAAATATCAGCCTTCAGATTTGCCATACTGTTAATACTGCAGTAGCTCTCCCTTTAATATCTCTGGTTGTATTAGGCTATTATGGGCATGTTGTAAATCAAAGCTTAATTGAAATATTTTAGATTTTAGAATTATTTAGATATTGATTTTTTTTTTCTCTTTTTAATTTTCTGGTGCCAAAAACAGACATTCCAGTCTGGTTATTTTATCCACGATTAAATAACTAGACAGTTCAATTGATTTTTCCAGAAAATGTACTATATCATGATAAATATGAATATTGTATATGAGTATATGCAAGTTTCAAGAGTTTGCTAATTGATTTTCATACAAAAAGAAAATGAAAGAAATACAATGGTGGCTTGGAATGGTAGGAAAGTGGTATATAAATGTGTGTAACATGTTTTAAAATCTGCATTTTTGTATTTTTTGGCCACTAGGGGACAGCAGAACAAGCTGTAAACGTAACACTGACATATTATCACCATATGTGTTAGCAAACTACTTATTTCCACATCTAGCAGATACAGAGCAACATTAGCATTCATTTGGAGTCATGTTTGTATCACTTGATGATTTAAAGTCCAATATTCACTGTCTGTTTTCATCTCCACCAACTCCTGGGGAAAATATATGTCTCTTTAATTGCTAAATGCTCCACTGTGTTCACCAGCTAGTTGGTAACTTTGTCTGTCTGTTGTCTGGTACTGAGTAAGTAGTGGGGGTGTGCCTGAATACAAATACGTTATTTGGCAAAGCACACATAGTGGGTTCTTTACAAATATTTGTTTCATACAAATATTTAAAATATTATTTGTTTTCGGAAAGAAAAAAAAAAGTTAAATACTAGTGCACACATAGGTTACACTTCATGAACACTTATTGTAACACTTTAATTTTCTAAAATTAAAAGCGTAATAAAAACAAAAACAGGATTTTTAACCTCTTTCCACTTTTATTCGAATACAAATACAAATAATTTTGCTGCCTCAACAAATACAGATACAAATACAAATACTGAACCCTCTGCACATCCCTAGTAGGTAGTGAAAAGCAGTTTTATCAAGCTGTCTGCTGCTGCTGGAGAGCAGAGATTGTTTGTCTGCAGATAGGTGATAATTCTCAGTGGGCTTGTTACCATGAACAACACCTCTCACATTGCACATAGTCATTTAATCTATTGTTAATACAAAAAAAATGCAGCTTAAACAGAGAAAATGGTTGCTTAGGGACAAGATGAAGTTCAGCTGATGATTGCTACGTAATTGGGAAAACAGTTTTCACGGATAGATCACCAATAACAAGTCAAAGTGCACCTAAGTACACTGATATTCTTGTTTTCAAGCAGTCTCAGTGCAGGTTTTTGAGTTTGAACGGTTTAAACATTTTTAGCTCAGACAGAATTGCTGCTGCTGATATGTGATTCATTTTAGTTCATTTCTGAGTCTCTAACATTGTCGTCCCTCTTCAAGCTCATTTCCACCATGTGATCGAGCTGCTGCGCTTCAGACAGGGGACACTGTCAGGGATCTTCCTCTCTGCAGGTGAGAACTCATATGTTGAATGATCTCCAATCACAGAGTACAGTTGTGTATCACAATGTCAGACTGGGCGATAGTAGAAGGAAGCTGATGATGAACATGTTTCTCTGGTCTGCAACAGTGTTCCAGTTCTCCTACACAGCAGTGTTCGGAGCCTACACTGCCTTTATCTTCATCAGAACAGGTGAGGGACGTTGATTTACATCTTTTACTTCAGTTTTTAAGTTGAGCCTAGTTAGCAAGCCTACTGAAAAGGCTTCAGCTATCTCCATTTGTCATGTGACCCTCGTTTTGCACGTCATAGCATAGTCCCTCAAGAATATCCCACATATCCTCCCTGATGGCCGTGCCCCCCAGATATTATTATCCAGATGTCACATACCATGTAGAAACTGGGTCATCCAGAGGATAACAGTATGCTCAGTTAAGGGAAGAAGCACATTTTTGGGGGTTTGTTTGGTATTTGTAAGATTTGAAAGTTCTTGTCGACTTTAGAAACAGCAGTTGACAAACCCAATGTCACTACAAGGTCCACTCAGTAGCTGCTAAAAGGAATCCGGAGCTTTCAACGCTCTCACACAGTCCTCCTCAGCAGATGGAGTTGTCATGGAAATTCAGATGTTCAAATATTAAAGTTTTTTTCTGCTGAGGAAGATTGTGTGATAGGATCGAAAGCTCCAGCTACTGTGTTGAGAAAGCTACTTTTGGTGAGATTGTTTTTGTCTACAGACTTGTTTTTCATAGTTCTGGCCATCTTTCTAATCAATTACGATAGCATTTTTCTATTCTACTGTTCAATTTGCAGTTGTTGACATAGAGGATGAGATAGGATTGTGCAGTACCACCTAAAATCAACATCACAATGAAATGTCACATTCACCTCGGTAATGAAACTCAGAAAATCATGGATCATGTCTAAAGACCCATTCAGACTGGATTTATTTCTATAAGTGAGGTGGTTTGATTTTAATATTACCTTCTCTGGCCAGTGATTTCAATCCAGTCCAGAGTGGGAATGAGAAGGAGAACTATTTTTGCCTCATCTTAAACTCTCTGGCACTTCCTTCGGGAGATTTTGGCTTTGTTCTACTGCATGTCCATGTCTAATACAGACCAGATCCTCTCATTTCCCCAAATTAAGTTACAAATTAAGTACTCAAAAACCCTTTTTTGTTTGCTAAAATAGGAAAATCTAAACAAAATAATGACTATTAAATTGAATAATAATTGAATTGAATTGTTCTGTAGGAGTCTTTTAAACATTTGACCTCTACAGTTTCCTCCTCCTGTGTGTTGCAGGTCACCTGGTGGGCCCGGTGCTCTGCCACTCCTTCTGTAACTACATGGGTTTCCCTGCCATCAGCACAGCCATGGAGCACCCCCACCGCATCACCGTCCTCTCCTCCTACCTGCTGGGTGTCCTCCTTTTCTTCCTCTTCCTCTTCCCCTTCACTGACCCCTCCTACTACGGCCTCCCCACACCGGTCTGCACTCTCACCTCCTCCCCCAGCTCCCTCTGCCTCTCCTGATCCCAGCCCCCCCCCCCCCGTCACACACTTTGTTTACTTCTGTACTCTCTCCACCTATGACTGATGAAGCAGTCGAGGGTGTTGCTTTGTTTTTGCCAAGTTAGAGTTCAGGTCAGGTCCAGTTTGGACCGACAGCGCTAACAGCCATGTGGGCTAAGTTGCCACGGAGAGGTGAGGAGGTCTGGAGCCATTCTATACAGTCAGGGTGACCCTCGATATGTCAATCCATTACCATGACATAGTTCAGTTAACTGGCTGGTACTCTTATACAGAGTGACTCAGTGTGAACAGGTGGGGGCTCATGTTGCTGGGACTGAACCTGACCCGTCTGGTTCCAGGAGAGCTGCCACTCTGATATGTGGTTTTAGTGTAGACAGAACACTGAAGGACAATTCCTCCTCAGATCTCATCATTTTGTGATGAAGCGTCATAATATCCACTCAGCCTTCCTTGTCCCCCTAAAGGATTATTCTCGTTTATTACAACTTAGGTCCTATTTTTGCCCATAACGAGTGGTAATAAGATCACCAAGTTAATGCCAGAGACCTGGAAACATGGAGACATCTGATGGGTCAAGAAACATGAGCAGTCAGACAGGTTATAAATAAAGCTTCAGGTTAAACAAACTTGTTTGGAAGATAAACCGTCATAAACATCCATCACAGTTTACAGAGCCACTTCCTGCTTCAGCTTTGACTCTGTACTTACTGTAGTCGTGTGCACACATGGTTTTCCTGTGCAATGAGGGATTATAACTAGAGACCAACCAATACAGCCACAAGGCCAGTAATACAGGTCAGTTTGAACTTATCACAGATATATTTTTATCAGTGTGTGTATATATATCAGATGATAACTAACAAGACATTACAATAACGCAGAAAAGCCAAAGATGTTTGAGATTAATTAAAGGCCAACACAAATCTGTAGCACCAGCTCTCCAAAAAAAGGAGCAACTTTCTCACTTTCCTCACTGGACTGGCATATCCCAACTGCTGTACTTAGACTACTACTACTGGTTATACAGCATGTCCCGAGTGTGGTTATGTGACATTATGCAACGTGAAGCCATACCATGCCACCGTCACGCTTTGCCATGTGATGTTACGCTACGCCACATGATGTCACATGTGATGCTACACTACACCATGTGACATAGCTGATGTGTGTGTGTGTGTGTGGCACTTCAGAGACAGTGTTGCCATGACATAGGTTGTCCACTAGAGAGCACTTGCAAGTTTATTTTTACATTAAAATGTCCATACACATATACATACTGTATGTTAGGTCACATTTTTTTTAACAACATAATACAGGATCCTTAGCAAACATGTTATTTGTATTCCAAGTCTATGTTAAAAAATGAATGTGGGACATTATTGGATTTCTTAAAATTTTGCTTTCAAATATTTACAGTGCCCCCGAAAAACAACATTAAGAATAATTATTGTTTGTTATTATCATTATTATTATTATTAATGGTAATAATAATAATTATAATGATAATAAAGTAATTATTTCCAACATATTATATATATTGGGTGCTCTCACTTTCAGTTTTACCTTCAAATAGATAACCTGAATAAACCGTAGGCTTGTTTCTAACCTGTCTGATCGTGATTCTAGCCCAGTCAGACTTTGTAATGGGGATATCAGTTACTTTGATCAGTACTGTGTTCTCATAACTGATGGAAATGATGATCAAACCTACAAAAATAAGATCCTAGTTGTAGAGTTCTGCGACCCAAACCCTAATCTTGGTTATTTTCACCTGTAACTTATTATGCACTCAGTATTAAATTAAGAATTTGTCTGTTTGGGTCTAGTTTGGGTCTCAGCTTTGGCAGCTTAGACATAGGTATGGGCTGGGTTAGGGTCTAAGCTTCTGGCTCATGAATTCTACCAAGTTGTAAGAAACCGAAATGATCCTTTAATGCTTTTAGCATCTCCAGGGGAAGGCATAGACGTAGTTGCTGTCAGCTGTGAGTTGTTGGAGAAATATTTTCTCTAGTGAAGGCAGTGAGAGTCCCCAACCCTCACTATAACACTCAACATGTCTAAATGCTGCATTCTAGACATGTTAGCATCTCTTCAGTCTGGGATCTCTCCTCTATGATTGTTGGTTTGCAAAGAAAACCCTGTAGTAGCTGCACTGGAGTACAGGAAGGTTGCTGTGATTGCTTCAGTGTGATGTTTTCAGTGGGAAATAAGAAAAAGACACCGTCAGACAAAACGGTCACAACAATGACATCACCGATAGTTGTTTTTAATGTTATGGAATTGTTTTTAACAGTCAAACTTCAGCTGGATTTGTTCCTTTTATCTGAATTCAGACACCAGGAATTTTTTTGCTTCAGATTTGATTCAGAGGATCATTCTGCTTGAAAAGGTTCAGTGTTTTGTATGTAGAGAGACTATTAATGGTTATTTATATACCTCTGCATGTTCCAGTGCTGGTAGTTTGTTGTTTTGTTGGTGAAGGGCGGTGACGGGATATCTTAGGGGCTCATCGTTCCCTAAAGTCTGAAACATACTCTAATGTAAGTGCACAAACACAAATGACAAACTGGTTATACATCCTGAAGGTGTGGAAGTAAAAACACCTGATTCTTCAAGGTGGGCGATGCAAAGACTGGTCACACTAGGCTATCAGGACAGTTGTGAAAAACTAAAACACAAGCACAAATGAAAGCAGACACATGTGATGACACGGTAAGGGCCCGGTCACACCAGCAATTATAACAGCAGAATCTCAGAGTGAAGTCAACTCATTCCAATGGAGAAAGGAAATATGTGCAGTGTAGAGTTCAGTTCAAATTCAAAATAGATAAATGAAAAACCTGACCGAGGGAAAGAGTAGTCTCTTCCATCTCCTCTTAAATCATAAGAACACACAACTGAATTTCCCTGCTCCTCTTGCTGGTGTCAACAGGATCTTATTTTCAGACACAGCAACACTGAAATTGACTTGAAGCATCTGTGTTTGTGTCCTTACAGTGTATGTTTAGGTCTTAAAGCTGGAGATAAGTTGTGAAGCTACGGCTGTCTTTCGGGGATCTTTCCTCCGAGGCTCTAAAATGGCCTCAAAGCCTTGTTTTCATATGCCAATTTTCCTCATTGTTTGTCCATTCCATGCATCTTTCACATAGGCGCTCCAAATCTCTTTAACCAGTCAATATTCCAGGTTGGTCTCCTGCTTCAGTTTTGTCTTGCTTTTAACTGTAGTGAAGGTGATGTGCAGGGGACTGAGACCCCCAACACTCAGGTGTAGTTTAATAGTGGCAAGAATGCTCCAACCACTACACTGCATGCTGCTACTTGTATATTCACAATACAGAGCCATATATATACATATACATATATATATATATATATATGTATACACATGTACTGGATGACACTGAAGTTGGCCACCAGCACATTACTGACTGAGAGGGAAACTCATTTATTTACAGCCTGGGTCTTGTTTTCATAGCCATCATACCTATCAGTTCTGATACTATTTACTCCATAACACAGCTGCATATGATGTTCAAACAGGGCAGCAACACAAGCAGTCAGACAGGTTTTAAGTAAATCTAACAAGATGTCCTGGTAGTTGGAGCACATTGGACATAAGTCTGAGATGGGAGAAGAGCAGTATCCAATAAGAGCGCAGCAGGAAACCCCTTACATAGTGACTTCTCATGATCATTTGCACCAGTTGCAATTCCCTCCAGCCACAGTAATGTTGAAATCAGTACATCTCATCACTCAACACTCTGGGACTAAAAGTATCTTGTAGTATGAGCAGTACAACACTTCTGAGATGATGAAAGACAAAGTTGAACTACACAGATAAGTGCTTCAGATAATATGGTTAAACTGTGGACTTCAGACCTGACGGCTCATGTTGTCGCCTTGTGCGACTCTGTTCTAAAAGCTGTTCCAGTCAGTCACTGCTTCACCAGATCATAGCACTGAAGTTTGTCAGTAAAACATCATAACCGATAGAAATGATGGCCAAAACGAACTAAATAAGGCTCAAGTTTTTTCAATGAGTACTCACCTTTCTATAACAGTTTATCTGAGACGGTTCCGGTTCTTTGCACTACACATCTGCATAATGCTGTATACTACTCGCTGTGAGGGGGCTTTTTAGGTTAGCTGATTGGTTTTACATGGAGTGGGCAGTTTGCTTTGATAATCTGATATTTCATTTTGCCTTTATAGAGTATCTGTCTTTGCTGTGAGTCAACAGAATCGTATACGTAGACGATGGTTTCTTCATTGGAGCAGACTGATTGACTCCACATGTTGCAGTTACAGCTCACAGTTGGGGATGTTTGAGGTGTTCCTGAAAGAGAGAACTCCAAAAGACAAAAACGCTCTATAAGCTATACTCATACTGTGAAGAAGAAGTGGGCTGCTTGGGTCTTCAGCAATAAATCATATATGTGAGGGGTGTGTGGTAACGTTTTTGGATCCATTTTATATGTGACTGAGCAATTCTGTAGTAAAAAAACAGGGCCACACATGTATATTATTTATATGGGTCAGTCATTTGTTCTTGGTAGTTTACAATTTGGACATGTGGAACTGTTATGATGTGAGAGTTGCACTGTACCTACCTGAAGCTGACACCAGAGGGCGTCAGAGCACTTTGTCAGAGACAGTGCTGCTGTGAGGACCTCTCACGTCTGTTTATCAGCCTGTCTGACATCAGTCATCCGTCACTGGAAAAACCAATTCATGCTAACTTATTTTCCCTTTAGCTTCCACACAATTATGCCCCATTAGAGGAGATTGATGCAGAGGGGAGGAACCCAGTGGTGAGACTCTCGCTGATGCTAGTTTCCTTTTTAAACATTTTGAAAGCAGAGTTTGACTCCCACATTGTTTCAAATCCTGAGCATTTGATTGCTCTGTTAAAATATCCCTGATATGAAGGAGGCTCCTCCCTTTTCGTAGTTATAAAAAAATGCTCATATTAAGACAATGAGTCACATTTATCAGCTAGTCTGGGTTTCATTGGAAAGTTTTAATGACATATGAGGGTCTTTCCTCTTCTTCTTGCTAATGACCCTGTTTTTATGTCCTAAAATTCCCATGAATCCAGCCATTAGTGAGTATCAAGATGTCACGTATTCATCTGCTCTCAAGAACAAGGGCGACTGATTATATAAAAATGTACTTCAGATCTATTTAAAGCCACTATGTGTAGGGTTTTTAGGTGAATATAGCCATACATTTATGTTTGTAGAAAAAAATAGCCAATTCTGGTGAAAACTGGTTTAATGCTGTTTGTGGGAAGGTGTGGTTGGGGGTACCTGGGCTGAGCTGAGTCGCTAATTGCTGTCTCACTGGACAGCACGGTGAGCTAAAGATGCTGAAGGCTGCTGCTTCTCACAAACCACAGTCAGAGTCTGTCGTCTTGCAGCTCTTTATCCACTACTGTACTCTTCCTCACCTCAATGCTTTAAACTCATCTGCTGACCATATATGTCCAACACAGTGTCCGTATCTTGTTTTGTAGACAGATTTTTTAGATTCTGTAGCTATAGCTGCTTCATAGTAAAAGCATCTAGAGGCTGCGACGGTTTATCATTAAAATAACTGCCAACTATTTTGATAAGCGGTAAATCGTATCGAGTCATTATTTAAGGGAAAAAAAATCTCAGATTCTCTGCTTTTCAAATGTGAATATTTTCTGGTTTCTTTAGTTCTCTATGATAGTACACTGAATATATATAAGCTGTGGACAAAACAAGACATTTTAGGACATCATCTTGGGGTGTGGGAAACAGTTTTTCACACATTTTTCACCATTTTCTGACATTTTATTGACCAAAAAACGAATCCATTAATCTAGCTTTTATCTTAATCCTACACATAGCGGCTTTAATTTTCTTTCTTTTTAAGAAATAAAACTAAATCAGATCATTTCATATCCATTTTTAAAAAAAAAAAAAAAAAGTGGTACGCCAACTCAAAGGTTGAGAAACTGATATACAGTAATGTGCTGTTTCTGTTCCTTGGAGCACTACTTTGTAAAGGGAAACAATCGCTTGCTGCAGAATTAAAAGATACATTCCCTCCCTCTCATCCTGTTAAAACATGCTGACAACTATTACAAGGATTGACCTTATAGTTTGAATCAGCACACATCTTACCAGCTGTTCTGTGCAAAGCTTTTCATATTTGCTGCTGGTGCTAGCAAATTCAGTTGCTCTGTCTTTTTTTCTGTAAGAAGAGGCACATGTCAAAGCTAATGTCTGATCATGCTTGCCCAACCAAAAATCTCCAGATGTTATTTCTGTGCAGGCTGTCATTGACTCACTCAGAATACTTTGTCCTCGCCTGATCTTTAGCCTGTCAGTTTTCTGTCACTGGCTTAAACGTTTGCAAGATGATGAGGTGAAAGGCTAGTTCTGCCTTTACTGCTGTAAGAAGAAAAACACTGTCCTCAAACAACATCTTCAGCCAACAATCACACATCAGTATTTGCTGTTGCAGATGCAAAATCTGCACATCTGTAATAATATGCAGAGAGCCGCACCAACAGAGACTGCAGAATCTATTTTTGCTAAGCTTTAGCAGCTCCGTTATTTTAATACACAACACCCAGAGGAAGCATAGTTTCAAATGTGCGTTTTCAGAACTTATGAAATATGAATCGTGAGTCAGCTGGTGCCACAGAACTCCACAGATGTTTATATTGAGCACTATATTTTGTAATCAGATCTATTTTGGTGACAGGAACAGAGTGTACAGATATGTGCATGTATTTTATGCTCACTGTGTCACACTTGTTGTACAGTTCAAGTTAGAGACAACAGAGAAGCGTGTTTTAGTATGACAATCTTTTACAGAAACTTTGGAATCACTCTGCAAAATATCTATTTGTAAATAAATAATGTCATTTTCTACATCAGCCTGTGTCTGTGCTGTTCTTGCTGCCTCATTAACTTCATGGCTGTCCAGATGCTGTATTAACAGTTCATTTTTATCATCCTCAGTCCTCTTTTCTCTGATTATATTGTATTGTGTCTTAAGACTCACTTATTATAATTGTGTGTATAATTTTGTGATATAGAAAGGAAAAACATGCATTAATGCATTCACATACACCAACAACAGCTATTCATTTAATTTCCCAATGGAAAGTAACTTTTTTCAAAGGAACCAATCACAACACTATACAATAAAGCACATAGTACCACAAACACACAACACCAATGGATAACACCAATGAAAGTAGTGGGTCAACAGCTCATTAAAATTGTTACACTCCCGTCTAGGAGTGGTAGAAGCACAACATAAAAGTTAAAGGGTCCCCAAACCAAGTTCTCAACACTAAATTGCAATTCATGTGAAAATAATTTATCCCTACAAAAAGTTGAATTTGTGACAATAGTCTGAAGCAATATATTTGTGGGTGAACCCAGTCCAAAACAACAAACACAAGAATCTGTCTCCTCAAAAATTGCTGATTAACCTGGTGAAACAAACAAACAGAATTTCATTAATTTTTACACAGACAGTGGTGGAAGAAGTATTCAGATCCTTTACTTAAATAAAAGTAGTAATACAGCAGTGTAAAAATACTCCTTTACAAGTAAAAGTCCTGCATGACAAATCCTACTACAGTAAAAGTACATAAGTATTATGAGCTTGATGTAGTTAAAGTATTGCAGTAAAAGTACATAAATATTATGAGCTTGATGTAGTTAAAGTATTGCAGTAAAAGTACAGAAGTATTATGAGCTTGATGTAGTTAAAGTATTGCAGTAAAAGTACATAAATATTATGAGCTTGATGTAGTTAAAGTATTGCAGTAAAAGTACATAAATATTATGAGCTTGATGTAGTTAAAGTATTGCAGTAAAAGTACATAAATATTATGAGCTTGATGTAGTTAAAGTATTGCAATAAAAGTACATACATATTATGAGCTTGATGTAGTTAAAGTATTGCAGTAAAAGTACATAAGTATTATGAGCTTGATGTAGTTCAAGTATTGCAGTAAAAGTAGTGGTTTGGTCCCTCTGACTGATATATTATTATATATGACATCATTAGATTATTAATAGTGAAGCAGTTAGAGCAGCATGTTACTGTTGTGGCTGCTGGAGGTAGAGCTAGTTTCAACTACTTTATATACAGTTAGCTAGTTTAGTCCAGTGGTTCCCAACCTAGGGGTCGGGCCCCTCTGAAGGGTCAGCAGATAAATCTGTGGGGTCGTGAGATGATTAATGGGAGAGGAAAGAAGAAAAAACAAAGTTCTGATACACAAATCTGTTTTCAGTTTTTGGACTTTTTCTCTAATCTTTGATTTTTGCTGAAATATTGGATCATTTGAACATTTATTGAAATGAAATCATGTGAGAAGTTTAGAGGGAAAAATCACTATTTGGTGGAGCTGTTAACAACTCATAGACATGTGAAATGTGACCCCGACTACACACTGCTTTTTGTGAGACACTAAAAGCCAAAAAGGTTGGAAACCACTGGTTTCATCTTTAACAATGTGTTGTATTTTAAAAGCTTGTTATATTATCCATTGTGTCAAATCTTCATCTGAAAAGTAACTAAAGCTGTCAAATAAATGTAGTGGAGTAGAAAGTACAATATTTCCCTCTGAAATGTAGTTGAGTGGAAGTATAAAGTATACAAATAGAAATAAAGTACATGTATCTCAAAATTACACTTAAGTACAGTATTTGAGTAAATGTACTTAGTTAATTTCCACCACCACCACAAGTACAATGTTTAGACAGACTGTTTTCTAAGTGGGACCATATGATGTGCCAGGGTCCATCAAATCCACTATCAAAGTCTTGGAGTACTGAGAAACCCCTTTTCATTTAATTCAATTAAAATTTTATTTGTATAGCTCAATATCACAAATCACAAATTTGCCTCAGGGGGCTTTGCACTCTGAAGAGCAATACAACATCCTCTATCTGTACATATTTGATTCGGATAAAGAGAACTCCCCACAAAACCCTTAATTATTACTTGCCAGGCTGACAGGAAGGCCAGTGTACAGAGTACATGAAAAGTCTCAAATATATCAGCCAAACATGTCTGTACCAGTGGACACACCCCCAAGTCCTAACATTTCCTCTCAGCTCACTCTTTAATGGAATAGTTCAACAATTGTTAACATGGGGTTAACATGCCAACCATTAACTGCAACATCTCTGGTTGAGATCTTTCTGGGGACCTTCGTTTCCCATGTCTCTCCCTCATTTCCTGTCATCTCTCTCTACTGTCACTATCCAACAAAAGCATAAAATGCCCACAAAACATTAAAAAAAAAGAATGGGCCAATATTTTGGGAAATACATTAATATGCTTTCTTCTACAGAGTGAGATCAGTCTTATATCTGTGTGTTATCCTCTCACCTGACTTTATGAATCAAAATATTGTAGGTCTACTATTGCTTCAAAACAGCAGTGAGCTGGGTGGAACTGGGGTTATGGTAACAAAAGTAACAAAAAAATCTTTCAGATTGTCTGATATTACAGTTACATATTTATTATAGAACTGATCAACAGCACACTGCTTGTATATGTAAGCAAATAGAACTGATTATATTAAGACATTTTGAGCAGGTTCCAGGAGTGTGGAACTTTCCAAAACTCACATAAGCCCCTTTTCGACCAAAAGTTCCAGGTACTTTGGAACCAGAAGACCTAACCTCAGGAACCAACTTGGAACTAAAAGTCCATGTTGTGAAGTCCTGTTTGTGTTTCCACTGCACCTGAGGAACCAGGTAGGAACAGATCATGCAACCAGGTCATGCCAGTGAGACCCATGAGGCATTAAACAATGATGATCGTATTTGAAATTTGTCAGATTTGTCCTGTTGTTGTTTGTATCTACTGTTGCATTACTCTGATGTTTGAGTTAATGAATGACAAGGAGAAATGCAGAGGAGGAAAAGGAAACTAAAACTCTTCACAGTAAATCCATGTTGAGTGTTTGATGGTTTATTATTTTTTATTTAAAAAGCTTTATTTCTGCTTTAGAAAAAATGTGGTACATGCCATGTTTCTTGTTGAAGACCAAATCTACCAAAAGGTAAAGGGACTTGCTGAACAGTTGAAACTATTACCTTAGGGTGTTTTCAAACCTATAGTTGGTTTGCTTTGGTCAAAATCAGTGGATGAGTTGGTAAACTTGGTGCGTTTTTCCCTTGGTCCAGTTTCTTCTCACACAGAAAACATTCAAGTGAACCACAATGCATCATTAAAAGCCACATGAGAATGTTCTGTCATTTCATTGGTCAGCGTGCACATAAATACAGGAAGAAGGTCCTCTGGCCAACTGCAATGCTCTTCATTGTTAGTCCAGGTTGGATCTCGATTTATTCTCCGGCTGGCTGCTAGCAACTGTTAAATTCTCTCATCCACATCCCAGCATGCACACCACAAACCCCTATATGATTTGTTTGTGACCGGACAGAGACCCCCTCCTCTAAAAGGTCTCTGCGTGGTTGTTTTGGTGCGAGTACGATTGCTGTGTTTAGATCTGCTGAAATGAGTCGCACCATGGGGGAAAACCAATTAATTCAACTGGACTGAACAAGGCAGGTTTGAAAAAGCCCTCAGAGGAACCTCTATGAAAAAACATTTCTGCATCTTGTCCTCCACTACAGCCAGCAAAACAACAAAATGGGATGTCCAGAGTCCAAGTCCAAGCTGGGTGCAGCTGGACATGTGTAAACAGAAATTCAGCCCTCAGCATCAGGAAGCTTAAATCATTGTCAGTTTTATGAGCTGCAAGGCTGAACCAGCAGGTCATGAACCAACGTTTGAGCAAAACAAAGCTCTCCTGACTGAACTGAGAATCAGTGACCTGCATCTGTGATGATGAGTTTGCATGAACAATTCAGTTTCCAGCAACATTACTACGTGACTGTATAGAAACATTTCGTGACAGAAACCAGATGTGGCCAGATGTTATCAACAGATAGTGTTCAATTTGCTTGACAATTGTCAACCACAGATCTTCTTTGAGGCTAATTTGTTGTTTTGTTACAGAGGATGTACTAGCACCGCTCCTCTAGCAGTTATAATTACACAGTAAAATGTGCCAAAAGTTGGGTTAGCATTCCACTGGATGCCCCAAATTCATGTGAAATGATGTTTGACCTATCAAGGGGCCCTGCAGTGGGTATCAGATTGTGCCATCATAAATCTGCTGGGCCCCATGACAGGCAACACAAATCTTTTGCTCTGACCTAACTTACCTTAAAGCTGCCTTTAAACCCTGCACTCACCCAGGTGAAGAACAGATACTCTGTTCTCTCGGCTTGACTCGACCTATAGTCTTTGATATTTGATATTATAAGAGAAATATTCAATATTTTAAACCAAGTCTCCAGGGGCTTTAAAGTCAGGGAGTCACCAAAATCATTAGGATTCATTCTGTGGGGGTCACCAACATCCATTCTGAGTATCTAATCAGAAGTTCCATGTATTGTATATTAATGGCAGTACCATGTATACACATAACATGAGCCTAGCAAACTGAAAACATAAGAATAAAGCCTGTCTGGAAACAAATATGGCTTGAATTTCTCAGCTCTTTTCATAACTTAACTTCCACATGTACAAGTTTATCTTCTCCAGTCCTGCTGGATTTATAAAGGCTTTTTTTTTGAGAGAAGAAAACTGTGACTGACAGCTGTGAGAGAGAAGAAAAAGAGTAACCGAGCATCTTTCTTTGTTCACTTTTACTGCATTAAAATTCAGCTGCATTTTTCCAAAGGCAGAGGGAATCAAGAAGAGAGAATATACATATTGTAATTTTGTCTGTAACAATCTGCTCTCTGCCTGTGCCACTGGAAAATGATAGCAAATTTAAATATTTTCCAATGTACAGTATATCGGGCCATGCAGCATGAGCTTCATAAAGCTTTCAAAATAAGCTTTACATAATTTCAATCACCTCTAAATCCAAACACTCCCTTCCCCCATAGATTACATATTATAGCTAATATACAGTATATAACTAGAGATTTGGGAATTTCAAAAAACAATGTACATTGGTGTAAGCACCAATATGATAAACTACATCACTCTATCATCCATCATCACCTGCAACATTTAATTCTCTGTCCCCTCTTGATTTCCTGCTGTCCCTTTCATCCTTTTCCTCCTTCACTGCTTCTCTGTATCATCTCCTCTAACTCTTCCCTTTCTCCATTTAAGTTCTATCCTCATCTATTTCCTCTCCACAATCTTTTACTCCCTCCATCTTTCCCAATCTTCCCCTGAGTCCTCTACCTTCCTTGTCAGAGTCACTCAGCTTCAGTTGAAAACAATCAAAGTTAAATTTACAATGGAGGGAATTAAAATGGCCCGGAGAAAGCTTCAACAGACTAGGAAAAGAGTGATTACCAATTTCATCTGATAAAGCGGTGACTGGAAAGGGCATTTGTTGTCTCATGGTACTTTGATATTCTCTTAAGGGACGTTGTTTTATCTGTGAGATTGCATAAGAAAGCAGGTCCTGGTGGTCTGAAAGACATAAAAGGACCCTCTTTTGAGAAACTAAATGAGATACACATTTGTGTATTTTTTCTTCCCTCAAACTGTGTCTTCTTGAGAAGTGTTTTTTGAATGTCTGAGCAGGATTTCACAGGCTCACAGCATATCAGAATGCAACTACAGACACACAGTACTTCAAATATAAAGTGCACATATGTATGTGGGTTGATTGGAACATCAAATATGGTGTGCCTGAACGATCACTTTTGGGACCAATTTTATCCTCATTTCACATGCTTCTCCTGGGGAAGATCGTATGGTAAATGGTAAATGGACTGTACTTGTATAGCGCCTTTCTAGTCTTCTAACCACTCAAAGCGCTTTTACACTACGTGTCACATTCACCCCACTGAATGGGTACAGGTGCGACCATACAAGGTCCCAACCTGCTCATCAGAGGTAACTAACCATTCACACACATTCATACACTGATGGCACAGTCATCAGGAGCAATTTGGGGTTCAGTATCTTGCCCAAGGACACTTCAACCTGCAGACTGGGGGAGCCGGGAATCGAACCGCTGATCTTCCGATTAGTGTCTTTCAACTCCAGAAAAACAAAAATCTATGTTGTCAGTTTTCTTACATGTACACCTTAGATTTACAAAATAAAATCAAATTAATTTGTACCTAAAGGACATGAATTTTCAATTAAAGGGGACCTATTATGCTCATTTCCAGCTCTATACTTTTATTCTGGGACTCCACTATAGTAACTTTACATGATTCACAGTTCAAAAAACTCCTCATTTATCTTATACTGGTCCTTTATGCAGCCCCTCAGTTCAGCCTCTTTCTCTAACAGGCAGTCTTAGCTCCTGTCTCTTTAAGGCCCCCCTCCTGATGAGCCCACTCTGTTCTGATTGGCCAGCTTTCCAGAAGCCTGCCAAGGGGCAGCACATATCAGACTCGTGTTAAGTTACCACCAATGCAAACCCAACATTTCCTGCTTTACTGCTTCATATTAAAAGCTTTTAAATAACTAAATAACAGGAGATTTGTGTTGTGAAGAATTTACAGGAAATGAAATGTGTTCCTGACTGAATTAGCAGAGCTTTGTTTGCTAAGCGCTAAAACACCCGTCAACACAACAACATCTGGAGATATTTGGAGCTGTTTGTTCAGGAGATCAGTTAGAAATCATGCAGGGAGAATTAGTACAAGCAGAAACAGCCACAGTGGTGATGATGTTTGATGAAGAGCTGCAGACGACCAGCACAACTCCAACAGGTAAACTACTACTTTGCCCTGCTGTGTAATGGAAAAACACTCACAGCGTGCCAGCTCAACTCCAGTCATGGCTAAGCGTGACTACCCCCAAAACAATGGAAAAATTGCCATAATGTTAGTGGAGCAGAGCAGTGAACTTGCATGTAACAGATGACCATATAAATAAATCCGTCACAAGCTGATGTCAGCTTGGGCTGAAAGTAGAGAAAAAATGTTGGAAACCAAGCAGTCAGAGCAGTCTGAAGCCGGTGCTTTTTGCTCACAGGGATTACTCCTACATATGTTTACCTCATTACTTGACACTTTGGCCACGTTTATGAACATCCAAAATTGTAACATATGTATGACTGAAAATAAGGAAAAGCATAATAGGTCCCCTTGGATTAATTAACAGATTAATTAATGGCTTGTAATATGTGAAGGGGTTGTTTTCATGGTTTATCAGTATGGTTGAAGAGGTTTATAAAACCAGAGGGGACAAGCCTTTGCAGTCAGGTCACAGAGGCTCTGGAACAACTTGCATTAAAACATGCTTTTGTAATATTTTTTTTTGTAATTTGGTTGAACCATCCCTTTCACCCAAGAGCTAAAAGAACAGTTACTGGGGAAAACATTTGAAACATCATAATTTAATAACAAACAAGGACCAACAATAGAGAACCATTGGGTCTCATGCAAGAACATTTTTTTATTCTCCTAAATCTCTGACTTTTCTCTGGGAGGTTTGCTCATATGAGTGTTCCAAGTCAGATTCAACAAAGTCCCTTAACTGCTCAGACTTGTAGTAAATCTCTGGTTTCAGCCAGATGAATGTCACCTATTTGTCAGACTTCATCATTAGCACAATCAACGCCACTAAAATGTCCATATAAGATGACCTGTCTGCTCTGTTTGTGGGTAAGTTTTATTCACAAAAATGTTCCCAAAGAGTAAAAAGAAGAATTTTAGGGTTTTAGGGTGCCACGTAGGAACAAATCTGTTCATACTGATTATCATATTGCTTAAACCTGATGGTCACAGACAGTAAAATGTCAATCCTGATGAGTCTGTCCTGCATTATCTGTCAATATTAGATACTGTAATAAGAACAAGATAGAAGAAGAAGGAAAACAAGTAAAAGGAAGAAGGAAAACAATCACATCCAAAATCACAGTCAACAAACAAAATCACAGATAAAACTGTTAAAAGTAATGATAAAATAATGATAAAAAAAAAAGATAAAATAAGTAACAGTAAATAATTAAGCAAAAGTCATATGGTAGAAGTAAATTTTGAGAGATGATTTAAAAGAAGACTATGAATGTAGGTGGTGTAAATCTGACAGAGGTGCTGTATCTACACTGCATCTCTGTCCCACTGGGTTTTCTCTGTAATGAAACACCCCAGCTGTCCTCTCCTCATGTTATCTCTTCTCCCACTGCACACAACATATGTGGCTCACTGGCATGGCGTCATTCTCGTCTCCAGGTTCAGTAAATAAACTGAGCCGAGTTGCCGTGGTAGCGTCCACTTGGCAGGTTATGAACACTGTTTGGTTAATCCACGCCCTTCGGCCTGGTACCTCTTTCTCACCATCTCAGTATGTGCATGTATAGACACAAATATACACACAGGCTCTATCTAACATGTGAGTATAGCCGTCTCTCTTTGTGATTACATACCAGTGTGATCTCACAGCAGGTCTGGCTCAGGCTTGTTATTCTATCTGCTGTGAATGCTGATAATTCCTGGTAGGGCACACTCAACACTCTGAGGTGTAAAAGTGTCTGCAGAGAGAGAAAGGGACAGGAGGTATGTGCATGTGTGTGTCTCTGCAAACAGAGAGAAAAAAATGAGAGATGCTTTTAACACCCAGGTCACATTTTCATTAGACGAGGCAGAACGTAAACAGCATTCACACGGCTCTTGTTTGTGTGTGTATAGCCATGACTCTGCTCTGCAGGGTGAAAAATTTGCTGAAGGAATGCCTGCCTGCTTGGATTATGATCCTCATTCATTCGTGTTCATGTTTTAAAGCTATGGGTGGGGGGAAGGAAAGCAAGGGGGCAGACATGGAATGTGGTCTGATTTATCTCTTATAGGAGCTGTCTCATAGTTTGGGAACTCCACATTTGTTTGCCTTCTGATGTCAGATGAAAGGATCCATGTCATTTACATTTCTGCGCTTTTAGTACAAGACGGGGAAAGCAAAGACTGTAAGCAGAGGCAAACTGCTAGAACAGTTCTTTCAAACACTTACAATACTTACTTTTCTTTTAACCATCTGGGTTGTATTACAACAACAAGTTTGTGCAACTTTTAGCCACACAAGCAGCATGGCTCTAGGGCAGAATTAGCTGGTTTATCCAAAACTTTGGTCAAAATCTCTCAATGTCTACTGGATGAATCCATCCAGTAAAATTTTGATTGATTGTTTTTTCATCTATTGCCACCATAAAGTCAAGCTGTCGCCAAGTGCTTGCTCATGGGGGAATTGTTGGGTCTCTGTCTCTGTAAATTAAAGAGTACGGTCTAGACCTGCTCTATGTGAAAAATGCCCTGAGATGACTTTTGTTGTGATTTGGCACTATATAAATAAAACTGAATTGAAATGAAGTTCATATTTGTGGTTTTGAGTGAAATGTCTCAACAACTGTTGGATAGATTGTCATGAAATTTGGTTCAGGCATTCATGCCTCCTTCAGGATGAATTGCTGATCTCTTTTCATGTGGCTCCATCATCAGGTCAAAAATTTACTTTGTTTTACGACCAAATGCTTGAAACTAATGACATTTCCATCAGCCTTAACAGTGTTCAATTTGCACGTTAGCGTGCTAACATACTAAACTAACAGCCTTTCTCAATCTGCGTTCTTGTCTGTACTTGTGTTCTTGTGAAACATCATCAGTCACAGACTAAGTACTGTTGCAGTTCAAAATCCAACAGACTGGATATTTCATATACTTTACAGATTGGATAACATGATCAATTTCACTGTCAATTAGGTTTTTTTTTCCTTCTATGTTCCACTGTGCCAAAGTACAGCCTCACAGAGCTGCAAGACTATAGACTCTTAGGGCTCTATTTTCCTGAAATAGGAGCCAGACGCAGATCCAAGTCTTAATTCCTGGCGTATGGCGTCTGTGGGTGTGGCCAACACATTTTTGCAATTTTCCCAACCATCAGCACTGGCCTACTCTGGGCTCAGCCAGACGCAACCAGGAGCAATGTGGAGGAGAGACTGAATACATTATTAGTGGGAGGAATGCTTTATGTGCAGGTGGAGTAATGATGATCACATGAGCTCATTGTCTCATTCCGTTTAAACGCAGCAATAGGTGAAACTGGGGAGAGAGGCTGGGTGAGAAAAAGAAATGAGTTCACCTCTGTGAAGCACTTGAAATTCCAGAATATACATTCAGGACACCCCAAATATTAATATGCAGCAGTCCAAATATGCTGACAATGGTAGAATGAAAATAAAACTGATGTGTTCTCATGTGTGCGGCAGCTGCTGGCATCCCGTAGCTGCTGCTTATTTTGTCCAAATAATTAACTTAGGATGATTAATACATTTAACCTATGCAGACCTCATTTATGCTTTTAAGTACAGACAATATCCTTAAATAAACAGATACAAAATTGGGTTTGGAAATTTGCTGGTTAGTGTTTGACAAGTGCACAAGTTCTATCACTGTTTCAACTAAATATTTAAATGAATGAATGATGAAGGAAGGTATCCATGCTCTGTCGGCTATGCGTAAAGTAAGCAGGGTTGTGTTTAAACCTGCTTTAAAATGTTTCCACTAACATGTTTTACTTGTTCACGACATATAGAATGTTTATGTGTGCCTACTCTGTTTAGGAAGGAGTGTGCACAGCACAGGACCTGTGTCTTTATGCTAGACTAGCCTTACACCTATAATGGGATTGAGCATATTTTTGTAAACAGTTTAATGAACTATTCCTTTAAAGAGCAAAGGCTTCTCTCTAGAGTCACCATTTTACTTTACAGACTTTCTACAATCATGTAGTATGAAATCAACTGTAAAAGTAGCCTCAGTAGACCAGAATGCAATGCAAATAAGGAAATGTTTGTCATGTAGCAGGTGGATGTGATTCCCCTCATTGAAACCTGTTGATAGACTTAACAGCAGAGAGACTGAGATAGCGATGTAACCGACCTGCACGCTGGTATTTGACATGTTTTTTTTTTTCTTCCTGAAAACAAATATTTTTAAAAATATTTGTATGAAACAAGTATTTGTAAAAAACCCACTATTTGTGCTTTGCCGATTAACATATTTGCATTTGAGCACACCCCTATCACAAACACATTCATACACCGATGGCAGGGGCTGCCATGCAAGGTGCCAACCTGCTCATCAGGATCTAAACTTATGCACATTTACACACACACACACATTCACACACTGATGGCACAGCCTTTGAGAGCAGTATCTTAACCAAGGACATGCAGACTGCAGGAACCAGGGATCGGACCGCTGATTGGTGGACGGCCTGCTCTACCTCTGAGCTACAGCTGCCACTTGCATTACCCCTACAAGTCATTCTGAGAAAAGTAAGAAATGACTAATTGTAGAGGTAGAAAAGAAGGGTGAGGGGCTGTAGGTAAAAGAATGGTTATCTTAATCACAAAAAAAAAGAAAATCCTAATATGCTTTGAGTATCATAGCTGATGATAAATGGCACTAGGAGTGTGGTTTGTTAGGGTAGACATTTCCTTGACTTTAGCATGGATGCCTATGTCATATTCGTAAACTAAGGTCTCAAGTTGCGTTAGCTAAGCAAACAGGTTGGGAGGTGCTCCTGCAATAACAACCTCAAGTGGTTTGGAAAGTGTGATCTGACCTGTTGCCCCTGTCCCTGCAGCAGCCAGGCCTACCTCTGAACTGGGCCTATATAAACATGGATTCATGCTAATTTAATTTAGAGAGAATCTTTGCTCCGGTATGCAGTAAAGATGACCTTAAACCTTTCCACTGGGGTTGATTCCATCCTCTTCTTAACAGGAAGTGCCTCTGCTGGATTCCTGCTGTTTGTTGAGGCCGCTGACTTGCAAGGTCAAACAGTTGGAGAACTATCCAAAATATGTAATTCCACTGATCTCAGGAAGAGCTGGGTATATGAACACAGATACAAGGCTTTCTTCAACAACCTGAGAGGATGGTAACGTAATCCACCAGGCTAAAATTTCCTGAATCAAAGCACCACTGCGGAGGTAAAGGGATAGTGGAAGCTATAGTAGAGATACAACCACCACATGAGTGTTGTAGTAGCAACTCAATATCAGCTTCCCTGCACAGTGCAGTAGGTCCTTTGTGTACAGTGGCCTTGAGGTGCAAAACACAACAACAATGGACAAAACAGAAAAGGTAGGGACAACAATTCTTAGAATACGAGTCAATTCAGACTTCAATGAATTGGTCAGTGATACTATATGAAAGTAAACTCCTATAGATGTGCTGACTGGTCATGAATGTATAGTGGGATTCTGCTGGGCTATCTTGTCTGCAGCCAGGTTCTCTTAGTAGCTTTTTCAGTGAAGACAAAGGCGTAAACGATTTTTTACTTCTCAGTTTTTAAAAGTGTTTTAAGAGGTGCAGCAGGAGGAGATAGTTTATTTGGAGCTTAATGAGAGACTAACCTTTTATAAGGTAAGGGTTGTCTCTGGAGAGAGAAGAGCATCATGGAGAAATGCCACACTAATAAAAACAGAAAAAAAAGAGAGTGGAAAAGCTGAACGCAAGATGCGAAAAAATTTTTATTTGAATTTTATGAATTCAACATAAGTCTAAATACAGACAACTCAAACAACACAAGGACAGTATACCAGAGATTACAGAGAAAATATATAAATATAGTATACTTGCTAAGGAGATCATTGCATCGTAAATCCTTCTTGACAGGACTTACAAGATTCGGGTTTCTATTCATTGTACTGGCTTTGTATCTTGAACATTGCAAATCACCTCTTAAACTAAATGTCTCTTATTTATACAGTCTTTTATAAGTGTCCATGGTCAATCTAAGCCATTATCTCTATAACTTCCCTGCAGGGCTGAGGCTACACATTCCATCATTATCAGTTCTATAATATAAGTCCTTGAGCTAGCAATTCAAACAAAAAAACAATTTGATTTCCTTACTTTCCAATTCATAATAATGATCCTTTTCACAGAAAGAAATGTTATCGGGCGTTTCATTCCATCCACTTTAACTCCCAGCAAACACACTTCTGGGCATAGTGATACATTCACATTCAATTTTGAACATGGCATATTTTGGAGTCCTACCCAAAATGTTCTTATTTTTGAGCAATGCCACATATGTATTAAAGATTCTCTCTCTCCACAGCTGTGCCAACAGAAGTCTGACACTTCATATATTTGGTATAATATCTGCAGGTCCATTATAACATCTATAAAGAGAGATAGCGCAAGCTTCTTTCCTTTCTGACAAAATGACAAAATTCAAAAAATTAGACAAAAAGTCAGTGCCTCCATGCCAGGTAAAGGCTCTGTATTGTCCCTGTGTACACCTTAAAACCAATTCACTTAGCATGACAAGTTGATTGTAACAGTCATAGACCTTTTTTTTTTTTTTTTTTTTAAAAACATTGAAAAAGCTGTTTTTTTTTTTTTTTTTTTAACATTTTCTTAGGACTGACCAGCTGTTTTGATGTTTTCCAGGATTTCCACTACACCACAGCACTGAGACTACTCTTCTTAGGGTCTTGAATGGCATCCAATTAAACACAGACAGTGGCAAAATTTTCAGTCTTGGTATTATTGGATCTCAGTGTTGAATTCAACACGGTTGACCACAACATATCACTAGGCCGACTGGAACACTGGGTGGGACTTTCTGGAACAGTTATTTAACTGGTTTGAATCCTACTTACAGGACAGGGACTACTTTATGTCGATTGGTAACTACATATCTGAGTGTACAAAACTGTTGTGGAGTTCCCTAAGGCTCCATTCTGGGGCCTCTCCTGTTCAACACCTACATGCTTCCACTTGCTCAGATTATGGAAAACAACAAAATGTGTTACTATAATTATGCAGATGACACACAGAATTATATAATGATTTCACCAGGTGAAAGGTGTCTGGGACAGACAAAGCTAAACATGGAAAAGCAGCATTCAGTTTTTATCTGAACAAACTCCCAGAAAACTTGAGATCTGCTCCAGCTCTCAGCACTTTTAAATCCATGCTGAAGACTTTTCTGTTTGCTGCTGGCTTTTATTAAAGAAGATTTGGGATTATTTGTTCATTTGCAAGTGCACAGTAGGTGCACTATAATTTTATTCTGCTGTTTGATCTGTTTTATTCTATTTTACCTCATTTTATCTTCCATTTTATTTTTAAATCCACCTTTTTCCCTTTTACATCTTTTTATACTGCATTGTACTTCTTTTCTTAATGCCCTTTGTGTTTTATGCAAAACACTCTGGATTGCCTTATTGCGCGATACAAATACAATTAATTAGCAGTCCGTGTTAAATAAATAATTAAAAACATAGCATTCTACTGTACATTCATGGCCAGTCAGTTCAGTCAGTGGGCGTTTACTTTTGTATAGTATCATTGACCAATTGTGATTGAACCCTGAATTGACTTGGGTTCAGTCCAATCACAAAGAATTGTTGCCCCTTCCTTTTCCATTTTGTTGTGTTTTCTGTTTTGTTGTTGTGCTTTGTGAAATATTGTGTTTTTGGTTTTGTTGTCATCTTTTCTAAAATAGAGAAAAATACAACGCTCACTCAGTATAAGACTTAGCTGAGGTGCTGGAGTTATAAAACATATCAAACTGAATGAGTCCACATGTCGAAGTGTCTTTGGGCAAGATATTGAACCCCAAATTACTTCCAATGGCTGTACCATCACTGTGTGAATGTGTGTGTCAATGATTAAATCCTCCTGATGAGCAGGTTGGTAAAAGTGCTTTGAGTGGTTGGAAGACTAGAAAGGCGCTATATAAGTGCAGTCCATTTACCATTCATCATTACTTTCCTGCAAAACGTATTTGCATTGCACTTTAGTTGCATATAAGTGTTATTTCTAGGAAACACGGTTGCTCTATACATAATGGACACATATTTTCTGTGTTGGCATTGAATATAAATTGCTATACAGGAACATAAACCAGGCAGCACTAATGTTTCTGCCTCTTGTATTTGAGTCATTATGTACTTCACACTTAAGTAACAATCTTTCTAGAAGACCACTTTGTGGTTGAATCACTTTCTCTTCACTTTCTCACAAATACACTGAAGATTGATGCTTTCTATAGAGTGATTATCAATAACATTGTGACATCTCATGGCTGATTAACATCCTAAAATTCTTCTAAACTTATGAGAAGCTTTTTTCTATATGTATTTTAGAACATGGACCATGTTCTAAACAAACATATCACATTCTTTGTGTTAAATTTCATACATGACATGATATGAAATTTCTTACCTGAATCTGGTATCATTTCATCCAGATAAATTGAATAAAAGGGAAAATTAAGAGAGACAATACCACACATTCAAGAAATAATTACACCATAATAAGAAGCTTGGGAAAATGAAATGCTAAATATAACATAGAAAGACATAAATTAGTCTTTTTATTCACTATTTTTTCTTAGTTTTCTCTCACAACCTGTGTGTCGCCTTGTGCAGCACTGTGAAGATCTTCTTCTATTTCTGCTTTGAGATAATAAGCTTCACACCTCTCACATAGGTCAGGAGGTCCAAATGAAACACCACAACAATTGTAGTAACGGTTGTTAAAAAAAATGTCCTGACTTGCGGTTGGAAATGTGACACACACTGTTGTGAACAGGAAGTGAACAGCGGTCTCCTGCAGCAAAGTCCATAAGTCCACTTTTTGGAAGTTAGGATCTAACCAGCCACCCAGCCCGCCACCTTTAAAATCAGCAGTAGATTGTTGCAATTACAAAGCTGATTACCTGTTTCACACCAGTCTTGAATTTCTTAAAAGGTAAATCAGATGTTTTATTGGTGGTATATCATTTTATTACATTAAATATTGATTAAATATGCAAGATTTTACATTAAAATTATGTATAAAACTCAACTCAAACGGTACATGTCTGTAATTTTAAGCATGATTATTTGTATTATAGCACTGTACATTTTTATATGTAACATACTTTTTTTTATAATACTTAAGATTTCATGTAATATTAAAGCTACATACTATTAAATTACGGAAAATCGTTGTATTTTACCATTAAATTATTAATGTCACTGCTTCTTACATTTTTTTTCTTTTTTTACAGAGTCAGATCTTTTTTTTGACCTGTACAAAGATTAACAGCACGCCTGTTTAGATTTCAAGCATAGCCCAAAATCCTCTGAGACTGTAACACCTTTTCTTTTTATTGTGGACTGAATTTCTCACTTCTGTATGTGCAACTTATTTTCTAGTTATTTTATTTCCACACCATGTCTTGTAATAGTTTCTGCTCCTATAACCCTGAAATAATATGAAGCTTTTCTTGCTGCCATGAACCAACCCTTTCTGTAAAAAACAAAAGCAATAAAAAGTTGTTTTTTGCTAAAAAGAAAGATGCGACACGATCAAACTTAACAATGTGGAATAAAACATGTATATTCTAAAATGAAAAAAAGACCCTCAACTCAATTATATAGTCATGAATCTGCCAATTACAATACTACCAACCATCTACAAGAGGTAAATGTATGTTGACAAAGTCGAACAAGTTTTATGGTAATTTTCATATTGTCAATAAACAGGACTGATAAACTGTGTGCTCCCAAAGAGCAGCCAGAGCTAGGTCTACCTGATATTATGGTATCTTTTGAAATAATTAATTATTGAAAACAACTATTTAAAACTGGTAGATGCAACTCTGTCTCCCTGCCAGTCACAGTATGTTGTAAGGGGAAATGTGATTGCTGCCTGGATTATGTTCCCTGGTGCTAATGTTTTTCTAATGTTGGAAGTATTACAATTTTCAAAACTGCACATTAGTTGTATTGAGGCTTTTGGTGCACATCACTTGAAATCACTTTTTCAATATTAAACCAGGACCTAAAAAACCTGTCTTCTCCTAACCTTAACTACGTTGCAAGCTGGTGGTACATAAGTGTCATTTCCAGTAGACAGGGTTGACAGAGATGACAGAGCAGATTCAATGTGTATGGAGGTAAAGTTATGCTCACTGAGTCTCTGAATTTAATTCACCCAAGATAAAATCATGTAGCCGGGTGGGAAAACGTGACTGTAGCTATTAACGCCACCAGGTGGCACTGTTTAAATTTGGGAAAACCCCTGTGAGGGCAAAGGATGTTGGGAAACAGTTTAGAGAGAGAGCTGGAAGAGGAAAGCCATCTTGTTTACCCATGGATGTATAATAAGAGCTGTATAGGGCATCGCTGCTCAGCCTTGCAGCCAATTTTTCCCAGTGGCCACTGGTGGTATTGCAGTGAAAAGTCCCCCTGTGGCCCAAAAAGCATTTTCCCCATAGACCACCATTGTAGAAGAGACGCCTGTAAAACTGTTGACAGGACACCTCGAACTGCAAACTACATCCATTATGACTTTTTCTATTATGAACTTTTGATTCATGGAGGTTTTGTATCTGTAAAACTTTCCTCAAGCTGAAAAAAGCGATTTAAAAATCTGTGACGTCATAACAATCTAAAGTCTATGGGCCAAGCGGGAACTTGCGGGCGGGGCCGGGGGGGAGACACATATTGCGCATATTCAGTGGGCCGCACAACACGCAAACAAACCCGGAAGCTAGAAACTTTTTTTGGCGTATGCACCTGGCGAGCAATTCCTATAGGACTGAATAGGCGCCATTTTTAGTCCAGTATCCATGTGTTTACCGTGATGTGAGCATGCGGTGTTTTCCGGTTATTATTGGCGGTTTCTGATGGCAAATATCTTGTAAAATGTGACTGTTAGTATGAAATATCAAATGATACACATTTAAGGTTGATGGATACCTATAAATTGTAAGATGTTGTACACTGATGTTTCTGTATTTGTTGGATGTTGACAGACATGCAGACAGTGTGTAGAGCGTAGTCGTGTGGGGAACCCGATGTAATTAGTGTCCCGCCATCACTCTTGTTTGTGCTCCTGGACAGATGCACAAATCAGTATGTATTTTAGTTTACACATTCATCGCAAAATTTCAAGAACTGTGATTGTTAATTGTGTATTTGTGGGCTCTTTGTGTTATAGGGATGAGCCACTATAGTTATTTTTGCACTCTTTTGTACTAGCGTACTTATTTCTGCAGTCTTTTGTAGTGGGTGGTTTAACACCAGTAGTTCATGGTTATTGAAGAGCCTTGGTGTCACACCTTAAGTGACTAAATAGGTTTAAGTGTTACAGTGGATAGAGGAGAGTCCTCTGCTGGTATTGATTTTGTTTATATACAAGGACTGCATATACAGCAGAAAACCTATAATTTATTTTATTTTTTTCTATCTCAGCTGAACACCAAATTTTCCTGTTCAGAATAAAGACCCTAAAAGATATTTCTGTGTCCTGTGCCGGTTTTCACCAGGCTACAATCAAACAAACAAACAAACAAACAAAAAAGCCCCAGCAAATGTAACATCTGTCACATTATGTACAGAGATGTTCTCATTATGGCTAAATTCTGCTATCTTTAATGGAAAACCACTGTATGAAGGAAGTGACACAAGAGCAACTGTTGAAAGCAAATATGAGACAATGTTACTCCTCACCTGACATCTATGAGGAGTCCTGAATGATCCTGGTCCTTAAAAAGGACACAGACATATATGTGAGTATACTGTATAGTAGGTTTGAAAATGAAAGGCAGGATTATCAGACATTTTATATACATTCATCATTTTCCACTTTAAGATTAATACTTTAAATGATTGAATTAAACTGAGGATTTGTTTCAATCCTGTCTGACCAGACATGTTACATATCATCATGGACTTGAATGTAAACCTTTGTCCAGGTGTCAGTGTGTCCTTGAACACACCAGTAGAAAGAGATGTCAACTCTGTGTGGTTCTCACAAAAAGAATATCTGAACTGTCTTGTCCTGAGTGATGCCATTCAGTGAATTTGTTCAGTGAGCGTCTAGATATCCTGCCTGTGTCTCTGATATCTGATAGAAGAGGTGATAAAGGGATGAGCTCTGAAGTGGTGTCAGAGAGCAGTGGACAAGTGAAATGGAGGAAAAGCTGATTGAGCTGTAAAGAGAACAAATGTCTCTACAACATCAAGTGCTATGCAGCCTACCAGAATCTGAAGTTAGCTTCATTTTACAAACTTCATTCACCTCCAAGTACAGTCCACATTGCCCATGCCTCTCCATCCAGGATCCCACACAAACTCTGCACTTTTTTATTCTTTCTTTACCTTTTCAGAGAAAATTGCACAGCATGTAAACAATGCAAGCACCTGGTTGTGCCCATATTTGTTTTGGTACGAGAACACGCGAAAAATTGGCATCCTCATGGGATTTGCTCATTTCCATCGTGGTCCTGGCCTCAAATCATGACAATGACAGTCTGCTGTGCTCCTGCTACATTTCTGACTGAAAGTTGTGACATGACGATTCAATTACATACTCATCATACAAGTTGTATTAAAGTACTAAATACATTCACCCATCTCTCCTCTTTCCATTTCATTAAATAAAAAGTTTTTACACCTGTTCTTAAAAACTGTAATAGATTCTGAAGATCTCGTATCATCTGGTCAGATGTTCCAAATGTTAGCCCCCACACACTGAAAGGATCTAGATGCAAAAGTGCCATATGTTACCTAGTAATATACTGTACCTAGTCTCTAGTACACTCTAACAGCTGAAAATAGTCTGATGCCTGGCCATGGAGGCATCTTTATGTGTGATTTGTCCAGTCTTTGTAGGTTTCAGCTAGTCTTCAGGTTTGGCTGTTACTTCCTGTTAGTACAATTGGATGTTGTTCTCTTCTCTGTGCAGAATGATGTATGTGCAGAGTTTTCACATTCATCTGCTGGAGGAGGAACATTTCTCTGTGTTCACCTTAAATCTCAGTTGAACATGTGTAGCTACCAGCATGATTTATGAAATCACAGCTAGTTTGGACCCATGGTCCAGTATGCAACAAGAAAGAAAACTAACTGTAAAGCTGAGAGCAAATCAGTGTTGGTTTTTCAGAAATGATTTAACAATGATCAAATGCCCTTTCCTGCCTCCTCTGACAGAGTAAATTTTGACACATTGTTTCAACAGTACAATAAACCTCATGTTGCACATTTCCGTTCACTGTATCTGTATCCTGATGCCAGGCACGAGGGCGCCTGCTGATATAACTTCCGCAGACAGATAGAATCTCCTTCAGCGCTGCAGCATCAGTCTCATCTTTCACACTTATCATTCATCACAGTCTGCTGCTCAGCTGTTGCAGAGCATGACAGCATGTGATAAGATTCATGGGAGCCCATCTTTATGAAACACAACGTTGTCCACCTGTCATCACTGATATCACAGCATGGCAACTTGGAAGTACTATGTGTGTGTGTGTGAGAATTACTTTGGCTTTTATTCCAGATTGTTGTCTGTTGTTTGCAACATGGCATCTTAACAATGGAGGCCTTTACAATGTGTTTTCTTTATGTGTGTGTGTGACTTAGGGATTAAAAGCTTCACTGAAGGTCAGACGGACTTTCAGCCTCCTTGTGTCATGACAGCAGTCTCAGGTGGTTTAGCCAGAGGTTCCCAACCTGAGGTCTGAAGAATGTATGTACATTTACATTCCCAACAGGACTGCAGTGGTAAAATAAAACCCCTCTTACCTCAGCTACTCTATTGCAAGTGATGTTGATGATGGAAAGATGGATTTATCAGTCTCTATCTCAATGTCAAGTCAAACAGTCTACATGGTCTTTGGATCAATGGTAGGAGTATAACAGAACAACACAACTGTGGAATTCATTTGTTCAACTTAAAGTCAAATCACACACTTAAAGGACAGGTTCACAATTTTTCAAGTGTTTCTTAAACCAGCAGTCAGGTCTCCATATGAACAGTGAAAGAGGTTTTCCTCGCTATAATCATTCCTCCTGTCGATACTGGATATTAAAAGATCCTTCAAATCTGCTTTCAATGTAAGTGATGGAGACCAAAATCCAGTGTGTCCACACAGTCATTTAAAAGTTGATGTAAAGCTTATTTGAGGCTTCAGCAGTCTGAGTTAGTCATATCAAGTGGATATCTGACACATTTACAGTCTTTTTCCTCAGACAGTGTTTCCCTGTTGAGCTGCGGTGGAAGTATAGTAACGAAAAGAGGGACTTTGGTACTAAAAAGACTGTAACGTTGAAAGATATCTACTTGATTTGACTCATTTGGACAAGTAAGGCTTCATATTAGCTTCAGATAAACTTTTAAATACATTTTGAACAGAAGAAGGACTGTGGATTTTGTCTCCCATCACTTCCATTATAAATGCATTATGAAGGTATGAACAGTATGAACAGGGGGAATGATTACAGCAAGAAAAACATGTTTCACTGTTCATTTGGGCTCCTGACTGTTGTTTTTTAGACAGACTTAAGAAATTGTGAACCCATCTTTTAAGTGAACAGACTTCCAGATGAAATCCATTTTGACAGACAGACAGACAGACAACTTTATTTATCCCGAAAGGGCAATTCAGTTTGGCAGTGTACCCGTACCATGCGTAAGAAGAGACAAAAAGGAAAAAAGAGAAAAAAGAAAAAAAAAACAACAAGAGATCTATGCCAGAGACAGTCAGTACACAGGTTCTCACAGACATGTGTTTGTGTTTCTCAACTGATCAGAACTGAAACCACTTGATAAATGTACTGTTGTGTACAACAATACTGATGTAAACCACCCAAAACAGCATACGAAATCAATAAAGTAATATAGTTACAATATGTACTGTAGTGTCAGTGTTGTAGCCAGAAGTCATATTGTGGATGGGCTCAGGTGGGCCCAATTCTAAGAGAGCAAGGTTCTGTTACCAAAATATGCAAATATCAAAATACATGTTAAACCACCTGTGTTTAAGTACAGAGGCACAAAAAACCCCATTACACCTCATGGAGTCTGACATTCACTCAGCAATAACTGCAAACACACACACACACACACACACACACACACACACACACACACACACACACACACACACACAGCAGTCTTCCACAACCATAGCAGCATGAACATTAAACACACACAGCAACACAGCACAAGCAGTAAAAGCATCCAGCTGACACAGAGGCCAAATTGCCACACTGTCATACGCAGCCAAATATTTTTTTCTGGCTGGGACTAGTTAGAGACTGTTATTTACTGCTGGCTGGAGTTTGTAGTACTCACATAAATAAATAAGGCTACTTCAGATGCTAACGTGTAGCATTTGAAAGTCGATTTTGAGTGTCATATGCAAACTACATTTGATTATTTAAGTACTACACACTAACAATAACAAGCATATTTTTTTTCTTAAAGGTAAATATTTATAATAACTCTGATGGTAAATAGGAGCCATGTGCAGACAGGAGGCTGGCAGATGCTCAAATACTGAGGTAAACTCAGAAAACTGACCGAAAAAGTAACCTATAGCCAGAATACCAGAGACAGCTGGCATTATCAAGGCTGAGCACCTGGTTCATCCTCAGGCTGCTGGCTGCTAACAGCAGCAGAGGATCTGCTGTACCTCTCACAGGTGATGTAACTCTCTCTCTCTGCCTCCACTATGGCATGTTCACTAGTTTCTGGTTCCTCTAATGAGGTCGTTTCATGTTCCAATGATTAATTATCATGCTGCAAAGCAAAAATAATCAACAGTTTACTTCATTAAATACATTATCTCACGTGACATGCACAACATGAACTCAAGCAGGGGATTACAGGTTGCTATGGTAACTGGGGGTGCTATTAGACCAGATCAATCAGAGATATATGGAAAACAGCAGCCGAATGAAGCAAATCGGCCTGTGATGAGGATATTGTAATGCTAGCCCCACCCTAGCCTTCAGAGTTCAAAGAAACAACAACTTAACCCAGTAAAATAAAACATGCAGCACAACAGGGACAGACAATAAATATCTTACCTCTAATGATGGCCTGTAAGTACTTGTTTCACTATAGTCCAATGATTTAGTTGTTAATCATTCTTTTTAGTCTAGTTTCAGGGAAAGTGGAGAACCATGATGCCAGTTTTCAACTGACAGTGATGTCACTCTGCAGTCTGTCATGTACAGGGACCAGGTCCTGTACAACTCCATTCATTTATGAAAATACAGTATGTCACTGGGACTCAACTTTACATCTAGTAACTCATCAGTGGAAAGTCCAAAGCCGGTGAAACGTGTGTCAGCAGGTTGTTTAGGGCTGAATTACACTGAATTACACTGTGTCATTGTCATTCTATTTTGGGAAGTAAATCAACCAACTAATGAGAGATAAGTTGATGTAGACCTACCAGAGAAAATATTGCTTGGTGGAAAAAAAAATGTTCTTCTTTTTTTGAAATTTGAAACACTACAGAAGCTGAGGGGAAAAGTACTCATGTTGGTGTCAAACATCAGCAACAAGTCAGCAACACCAGCTTCAAGGCCTCAGTATGCTTCAAATGAGGTGTTAGTTGGATCGTTGGGTCCTCGTATGGTGTCAGAAAGTGACAATCTGACAGCCAGCATGTGATTTGACTTTCATTCTTGTTGTCACAATTTGATTCAGAAGTGACTACAAATTCAAAATCTAATTCTTGATTCAATTGATAGAAAAGGAGCACTAATTTCAGGCTCTTACTGCAGTACACTGAACTACAATATTAAACATAACTGGCAGTTATGCTAACTGGTCTTGATGAAGGTCACTGTCTGTAAAACAAAAAACACAGAGATGTGTGGTGGAGTATGCCACCTTTTTATTTGAAAAAGTTTCTCAGTAACCTGCCTGCCTGTGTGAGAATCATGAAATGAAAGTATTCTTTACAGACCACCACTGGTTGGAAAACTCAGTTCTTCTGCAGAAATAGAAGATAGTCTGTCTTCTGCAGTAATCAAAAGGAAAAAATGGGTACTGTGATGTGGTGTTACTCACATCACTGTGATGCAGTGTGCATGGCTGGCTCTTTTACCAGAGCTGATGTGGGAATTGGCAGCATGTGGGTTCAAACCCAAGTCAGCAGTGATCTCAGAAATGTAATCAATGATTAGTTTGTAGCTCATATCTAAACCAACTTTACAAGGTGACACAACTAAGGATGAAATAAAAAGAATATAAAGAGCATAATAAATGTCTTGTCCTGAGTGAAATATGTTGACTATTATGTAAATTAAAAGAATGATACAATTAATCACACAAAAATAATTAATCAATGTGACATTTATAAATGTGCCTTTGATTGGTATTTTACAAATCTCTGTTTAAACTCAATAAAAAAAGAGTCAATCAGTGCAGCTGTTGTCAACCTAAACAATATTTTACTAAAAGATTCCGTCCCTCAGCTTATATTTCATTTCCACCTCATCACCTCAACCTTGGATCACTTTAGAAAAACATGTGTATGTCTGGTCTAAAGAACGCTAGAGGTGTTCACATTCTCACCACACATTCTGTGTTTATTATTACCAGTTTATGTGTGGGAAATGGGGTATGCATGGTTTTTGTGTGTATGCAACGTTTATGCATCTGGCCTCAGTAATTTATCTCCAAGTGTTTTTACCTGACCTTCAAACCATACACAGACTGACTCAAACTACTAAAAACAAGATAACTAGCCAGTAGCCTTATGCCCTTCAGATATGTAATGCTGTTGTTAAAGTGGTGGCTTTTTGCCATTCAGACGACTTTTATGGTAATGTTCCTTTAATTCAAACCTGACAGGACATTTACTGAAAGAAACAATAGGCTACTTGTGCTATATTGAGCGCAGAGACAGACGTGAGTGAAACATGTTATGAAGGTGAGACTTCTTTTATTCTCTCAATCTGCGGTTGTAATTAATGGCCATTATGAGAGCTCGTCACAGTGAATCCACATCACATTCACATCAATTTAATCATTTACAGTGGTGGAAAGTAACTAAGTACATTTACTCTAGTACTGCACTTAACTACAATTTTGAGGTAGTTGTACTTTACTTGAGTATTTCCATGTGATGCTACTTTATACTCCCACTCCACTACATTTCAGAGGGAAATATTGTACTTTCTACTCCACTACATTTATTTGACAGCTTTAGTTACTTTTCAGATGAAGATTTGACACAATGGATAATATAACAAGCTTTTGAAATGCAACACATCTATCTACTAAAGGAAGGAATCACTGTCTGTATGTCTGTGTGTCCTTTGTGTATCTCTTGACCCGTTCATCTGATTGACTCACTTGGTGGGTGCATTGCTGGGGAACAAAGTGCCGTGTCGAATTAGGTGCAATTTGGACATGCGGCATGATAAATATTAATAAACTGGAACTCTAAATAAATGACCCATCAGCCATTTCGCTCTGCAGCGACGGGGCAGGGCTTCTGGACTCTGTGACTGCACATCATGATCAGATCTGTACAACCCTGCCATGAGAGAGAAGAGGGGACTCTCTTCATTGAAAGTTAAACTTTGTTGTGGGTGTCCTGACTCATTTTAAAAAAAGAGAGAAAAGGAGAGAGGGAGAGGGTGAGCGACAGAGAGACAGGCTCGGGCTTCTGTGCTTTGACTTGCTGAGCAGGACAAAGTCACGCACCCCTCTCAGTTAAACTGCCTGAGAGAGAAGAATGAGCACACACAGGAGAAATAAACAGAGTCGGAGGCAGTAAAACTAGCCAGTAGGAGCGCAGGCACATTTGGTTGGCAGCAGACCAAAGGAAGGCCATAAACTGCTTCTACGGTTCAACCTCAGTTTAGTCTCACTGGTGAAGTCTATGTATAGATTTAAACCATTTAATTTGTTGAATTCTTATTGTTTTAACCGATACATTTGTCAGTTGATACATATGTACAGTGCTGCTTGAAAGTTTCAATCAATCAATTCAATCAGTTTTTATTTATATAGCGCCAAATCACAACAAAAGTCATCTCAGGGCACTTTTCACATAGAGCATGTCAAGACCGTACTCTTTTGTTTGTGAACCCTTTAGAATTTGCTCTATTTCTGCAACTAGATAAAGCTGAAGACAAAAACTTTACACTTGTTGAAGTATTTACTGAGGAAAATGAACCAATGTTACATATTTGTGTGTGGCAAAAGTATGTGAACCTCTCGGATTATCAATTTATTTGAAGGGGAAATTAGAGTCGGGTGTTTCAATCAATGGGATGACGATCACGTGTGAGTCTGGGAGGCACTGCTTTATTTAAAGAAGAGAAATCTGGGTCTTTACCATCAAAGTCTGAGCTTCACAGTGTGGAAGTGTGTCATGGCTTAAATAAAGGATATTTCTGAGGACCTTAGAAGAATTGTTGATGCACACCAAGCTGGAAAGGGTTACAAAACCATTTCTAAAGAGTTTGGACTCCACCAATTGACTGTCAGACAGATCTTGTACAAATGGAAGACATCCAACACCATTGTTACCCTCCCCAGGAGTGGTCGAACAACAAAGATCACACCAGGCGTGTAATACTCTGGGAGGTTACAAGGGACCCCAGATAATGTCTAGGAAACTAAAGGCCTCTCTTGCAGTGGCTACAGTCAGTGTTCATGAGTCCACCATCAGGAGCACATTGAACATCAACTGTGTGCATGGCAGAGTTGCAAGTAAAAAAGCCACTTCTCTCCAACAAGAACATTGCTGCTGTCTACGGTATTCCCAAGCCCCATGGACAAGCCAGAAGGTGATTGAAAAAATGTCCTGTGGATGGATGAGACCAAAATCAAACTTTTTGGCTTGAATGAGAAGCATTATGTTTGGCGATGAGCGAACACTACATTCCAGCATAAGAACCTTATCCTTTCTGTGAAACATGGTGGTGGTACTATCATGGTTTGGGCTGCTTTTCTGACTCTGGACCAGGAAAGCTTGCAATCATTGACGGAGCTATGAGTTCTGACTTGTACCAGCAAATTCTACAGGAAAATGTCAAGGTATCCATCTGTGAACTGAAGCTCAACAGAAAGTGGGTCATGCAGCAAGATAACGAGCCTAAACACACAAGTCGTATGGTTGAAGCAGAAGAAAGTTAATGTTTTGGCAAGGCAGAGTCAAAGTCCTGACCTTAATCCAATAGAAATGCTTTAGAAGGACCTTAAGCGGGCAGTTCATACATAGAAGCCCAACAACATCCCACCAACAGTTGAGACTGTTCTGTAAGGAGGAATGGGCCTAAAATTCCTCCAAACCAATGTGCAGGGTTGATAAACAGTTGCGGGAAATGTTTGGTTAAAGTTATTGCTGCAAAAGGGCCTGAAAGCAAGGGATCACATACTTTTGCTTCACGCAAATATGTACGATTGGATAATTTTCCTCAATAAATAAATGAATAAGTTTGATGTTTTTGTCTCATTTGTTCAATTGGGTTCCCATTGTCTAGTTTTAGGACTTGTGTAAAAATCTGATCACGTTTTAGGCCATATTTATGCAGAAATAGAGAAAATTCTAAAGGGTTCACAAACTTTCAAGCAGCACTGTATGTGGTTCTCAAGAAATAATAAGCAATTGGCCTTTTCCGATCAGGCACATTTTGAACGCGCACTGCACTAGTCATTAAAGAGGAAACCAGTGGTCTCCAACCTTTTTGGCTTTTGACGTCTTACAAAAAGCATGTAGTCGGGGTCACATTTCAGATGTCTATGAATTGTTAACAGCTCCACCAAATAGTGATTTTTCCCTCTAAACTTCTCACATGGTTTCATTTCAATAAATGTTCAAATGATCCAATGTTTCACCAAAAATCAAAGATTAGAGAAAAAGTCCAAAAACTGAAAACAGCCACGGCCAAATACCTACACAGAGTAAGGCAGGTCCTGAAAAGTCAGCTGAATGGGGAGAACAAGATACGAGCCATCAACACATACACCCTGCCAGTCATCAGCTACCCCGCTGGTATAATAAGCTGGCCAAAGGAGGAGATAGGGGCCACTGATATCAAGACAAGGAAGCTTCTCACAATGCATGGAGGGTTTCATCCCAAGTCCAGCACCCTGAGACTGTACACTAAGCGGAACGAGGGAGACCGAGGACTGGTACGCGTCAGAGCCACTGTCCAGGATGAAAAAAAAACAAGATCAAGGAATACATCAGGAAGATGCCCCCCTAAAGATAAACTGCTAAGTGAATACCTCAAGCAGCAGAAACCCGATGATGCAGAGGAGGAGGAGGAACCATCATGGAAGGACAAGCCCTTACATGGCATGTACCACTGACAGATAGAAGAAGTGGCTGATATCAAGAAGTCCTACCAGTGGCTGGAAAAGGCTGGACTGAAGGACAGCACAGAGGCACTAATCATGGCAGCACAAGAACAGGCACTTAGTACAAGATCAATAGAGGCGGGGATCTACCACACCAGACAAGACCCCAGGTGCAGGCTGTGCAAAGGTGCTCGTGAGACAGTTCAGCACATAATAGCAGGGTGTAAGATGCAGGCAGGAACAGCGTACATGGAATGCCACTACTAAGTGGCTGGCATAGTGTACAGGAACATCTGCACTGAATATGGGCTGGAAATCCCAAGGTCGCAATGGAACCTAAGGTGGTTGAGAATGACCAAGCTAAGATCCTGTGGGACCTCCAGATCCAGACTGACAAGCTGGTGATGGCTAACCAACCGGACATCGTGTTGATCAACAAACAACAGAAGAAGGCAGTGGTGATAGACGTAGCAATCCCAAGCGATAGCAACATCAGGAAGAAGGAACACAAGAAGCTTGAAAAATACCAAGGGCTGAAAGAGGAGCTACAAAAGATGTGGGGAGTAAAGGCAACAGCGGTGCCAGTGGTAATTGGAGCACTGGGGGCTGTAACCCACAAACTGGGAGAGTGACTCTAGCAGATTCCAGGTACAACATCTGTGGTCTCTGTCCAGAAGAGTGCAGTCCTAGGAACAGCTAAGATACTGTGTATAACCCTCAAACTCCCAGGCCTCTGGTAGAGGACCCAAGCTTGAGGAAGACACACCACCACCCCCCATGGGAGGGGGGTGAGAGGGAGATATTTATATTTTATATATATATATATGTATATATACACACACACACACACACACACACACACACACACACACATAATGTATCTAACTAAATGTACCAAACCTCATACATGCATCACTTTATGCATACAAAATAGACAACAACATTTACAGTGTGAAAACAGAGGATGTGCAGCTGCTTTCCTTTCCCTCCCTCCAGTTTGTGATGGCAACAGGTTTTCTCCATATTACAATTTTCTATTTCTGTCACGCAGAAGTTGGCAGCTCCAAACAGCATTTACATTAGAAATAGGCTTTAAGAGCCTTCTGTCAGACTTCTGTATTGTAGATATGTGATTGTGTATGAGATGGCAAGGGTCAAGGTGTTCTTTGAATTATGTTGTAGATAAAGAATTAAAACAGGACATCCACACTGTGATTTCTGTGCCTCCACCACTGCCACTACCCCAGGCCCTTACAGACACACAATAACATACACTTCCTCATTCATTTCCCAACCTTGTGAATAAAAAAATGGATTAAACTGTTAGTATCTGATGAGAAGATTCTGGACTAGACTTAATCTTCTCCTGATAACCTGAAGCACCACTTACCAACACAATCACAACAATCTCACTCCAAGGTCCATTTGTCAGCTTTCCTGAAGCTTTTAAATATACCACAGAATTCTCTCTAGCAGATGGACTTTGCCCAGTTGTCATGGAACTGTAGATGTTCAAATTTACATTAACGTGGCTATAATCTATATTTTTCATAAAAAACAATGCATGAAATGTCAGTGTGTAATGTTCTGGTCGTGGCTCATAGTGACGAACCTACAGAGAATTATTAGCAACTCTGCAGCTCCCCTTGGCTTTACACTGAGAGTTTTGCTCTCAGTGTGGTTTTTGACTGCAGAGGGCAGCTGTTTTCAGAGAAAAAGCCCTAAAAACCCACTGTACACTACCTGCTCAGCACCAAACAGCAAACAGGCACAGTTATCTGTGGACTAGTTCTTGAACATAATGGAGCATCAGCTGCTAAAGAGCCAGATATTTCCTTCAGGAGTTGGTAGAGAGCAAAAACAGAACTAAAAGAGTAAGTATTGGACTTATATTCACCAGGTTTGCTAACAAGTTCAGCATATCAACTTAAAGGTTGTTTCTGCTGCCAGGAAATCAGTTGATGCAGGTTTAAAAATTGATGTTCAAAGTTCATTCTTACAGAAGAGGATTAGGGCCACATGTGAAAAATTTGAGCTCTGAGTTTGACATCATAATTCTGACTTTTTCCACATGTAGCCCTAATCCTCTTCTGTACATTTTTGACCATTGAGACAGCAGTTGACAAAACAATCTCACCTCCATCTGCTGAAGAAGATCATGTGACATGAATGAAAGCTCCAGAACAGCTATTAAACAGACCTTGACAAATTTATTTTCACCTATAGACTGTTTGTGAACAAGACCTAATTTTCCATATTGGAATAAAATACAGGAACAAACGATTTGTTCATTCCATTTGGGGATTGGAATGACACATAAGTCTTATTTTGTATTTCCATATAAAAAGGAATCCAAAGCATGGTTAACAACAGCAAACAAAGAAGAAACTGAAGCAGCCAGCATACAACATGATTGTGAATGGGTAATCCCACTCGAAAACAAATCAGTGGATAAATATGATTTTAATGGTGCCTCTAGTTGTAAACAGCTGGGACATGGGCTTTGCTGAGGAAACAGCTGGCACTGGCTCCTCACTTCATTAAGGAAGAGGCAACAAGACACATCTGCATTCATTAGCTGCTTTGTGTTTATCTGATATCTATCAGTGCCCAGATCCTGCTGAGGCTCACTTTCTGTGTTCAGAAGGCCTCCTCTCCGTCATCCATCACTGTGATTATGCAAGCTGAGGCATTTAAGTCTTAATGAGTCACACTAATGAAAGTATATTAACCATTATGGTGAACAAAAAGGCAGTGATGGCTCCTGGGCCTGTTCCTCAGCTCTGCTAGGTAAAAACCTACAGATGCAGCCTTGGTGCTTCTACTTTACAGAACTGCTTGCTTGAAGTTTTGTTTTGGGGCTGACCTTTCTTGCTTGAATCCCTTTTTGTTTGAACAGGATCTAAAATCCATGTGCTTGTTAACAATCCTGGTAAATTTAGACTGGTTTGTACCTCTGCTGCATGTGTCCTGACAACACAGGTTATACATATCGTAGATGAATAATACTTGCCATGTCATGTCATGAAATGCAAAGAATCCCTTCACCTTCTTCCAGAGGTGAGCTGTAGCTGGCTTGCAGTGATAGAACAGTTTGCTTGTCAGTGCCACATTTAATGTATGTTTGTGAAATTGAGTGTGACATTGAGAATGATCAGCTCATGGACAAAACTTTTGATTTTCCTCCAAGGTTGTCATGGGCTCATGGTCTTTGGACTCTTTGTGTTTTTGTTCTCTTGGCTTCCTGTGTTATACTTCTGTTGTCCAATCCTTTTAATCATTTGGTTTTGCTTGTTTATATTATTTGGTTTGTTGGTTTGAAAGAAATTCTTGCGCTCTTGGTTAGCTTGTGGTGTTGTGTATTTGGGTTTGTGTTCATGTGTTTTCTTGGACAGTTTAATGTATACTGGGTTGTTTTTTGAGTATTGTGTTTTCTGGGTTTTGGTTTTCTGTTTGCTATGTGTTCCTGCACTCCTCCCCAGCCCGTTTTCCCCTCCACACCTTCCCTGCATCATATTCGTTAGCTGTGCCCTGGTCTCAGGCTGTGGTCGAAAAGTCCCTCCTATCTTTTCCTAACCACTTTTCCTTGACCTCAATGGAAAACGTCACAAGGTCAAGGAAAGATGTGAAGGAGATTTCATAAGGACTTAGGAAAAGACAACTGCGGTGCTGAGAGAATCCGACTCCACTTACACTGGGTTACGTAATTATACAACGGTGAAGGTTACTGACATGGGTCTGCCGTGGTGAAACTACAATGTTCTTAAGATGGACTACAAAAAGCACACCTTAGATACTTTGCCCCGGCCCTTCTTACCGTGTTGTTTCATGCAGGCTATATAAATGTGGACAACACAGTGAAAAATATCACTTCATTACCAAAGTCGGAATTGAATTAAAAAAAGGAATATAAGTTACCAGCCACAAAACTGAAACGACATTATCACATTGAGAATGCTTGTTCACGCTAACCCTCCTGAATCCCAATTATTGTATGAAAATAAAAGTTAAATGTGTGAAAGATAGGCAGAACATGTTACTACTGTACATATCATCATTCTTACGTTTCAAACATGATGAATTAAAAACATCATCTGACTAAAAACGTCTCATATCCCTTTTTCTTGAAAGACAGACTTCTGTGTTTTGGTTAATATGCCGATTATGATCTGTTATTAGCCTATAATGCATATAATAGCTTAAGAACCACCACACACAACCCAAGTGCCAAATTCTTTCATTTTGTTATGATCCTTCCACTGCAGCTCAAAAGGGAAACACTGTATAGGGAAAGAAAAAGTGGAAAGCGGCATAACAACATTGATTATTTAAATCTCCAGACACGCTGAGAGGACCGGTTAGGATCTAATATTAATTGATGTTTATTGACAGTGTTTCCTGGTTGAGCTACAGCGGAAGGATTATTAAATACCTGCAGCGTTCACCCCCCCACCCTGCAGCAGAAATGATAAGTTCATTTCCCCATCAAGTCAGATGCTGTGCACATTTACGCCTGAGGCACAGCAGCATTACTTCATTGATTATCTGTCTATCTATCTGTCTATCTATGTATCTATAGCAAGCATAGTCAATGACAGTGTTTTGTTGTAGGGATGCAGTGGGGGCACATAATATATATATAGAAATAAAAGCGAAAAACAAGTTGTCGCCACCTGTTCCTTGTTGTTTGATTAGTTCAGTTTGTATTTAAGTCTTGGTTTGCAGATCAGTTATGTTGGATCCTCTGTTCTGCTCAGTTTGCACTGTTCTGTTCAGTTGTGTCCTGTATTTGTTTGTTTTTTTTTGCTCAGCTCAGCCAGATTTTGCTTTTTGCCTGCATGAGCCTCAGAAATAAAGAAGTTCAGCCCTGATCAGCCTGCAGTCTCTGCATTTGGGTCCACCTGCTCTACTATTCAAGACAAAACCATATCCTCTAACTCATCGCTGGATTTAATCATTCTGCTTAAAGGGGAAATGTTCAACTTTTTGTCATTTCCTGTTATTTATATACTGTTATGATGCTAAACATGGTCAAAGTTCTAAAACTTGTGATTAATGTATGTAGAAATTCTCCCTGCAAGTCAAAAGCCAGGGCTTCAGTCTGCTCTGAATGCTTTGTTTGCAATGTTCTTTTCTACCTTGCTGTGTAAAGGGCAAGAATAAAAATACACACACACACACACACATACAAACACACCTGGAAATGAGCATAATATGTCCTATTTAAGGAGAAGGAACTATGTTTTCCTGGACATGGATATTGTCCCAAGGATCTATCTGATTCTGAATGTATCAAATGCAACTGGCTCCTTCTCCAAACTTGGCCTGATCACAAATAGACCAATGGCCAATCCACATAGAAAGGCTTTTAAGAAGCATTTTTGATGTCTGTCACTACCATTTGATCAAATGTATCAATCCACACAGACTGGTAAGTGTGGTTAGTATGTCAAAATATACAGAAGACAACACCCTTTCAGTGATGTCTGGGGAAATATGTGATATGTAGCCAGCTGTAGTGTTAAAGGAATGTTGTATTTCACTGCTGGAAAGAAAAAAATCACAGAAAACGCACACTTTCTTCTGATGAAATATTATGGCAGAGAGAACGGGGTGGAAAACTTTTCTTCAGTCACATCTGAAGAAATGCAACAGGTGTTATGATTTTACTGAATAGAAATGGAAGATGGCTCACATTTGACAAAGTCAAATGGAAAAATATTCACTATTATTGACATCTATGCACCAGATAACAATGAGTTGTTTTTTTTTAATTTCTTTTTTAGAAATTTAGAAAACTCAATTTGATTGGCAAGACTCAGTTCATCCAGTTAACATGGAGATTATAGCAGTGCAAAATCTCTGTGTGGATAGAAAAGGTAATCATTAAAGCAATTACTATCCAAACTCTTCCAAACAAATCTTTAATATCATGAATGCACTGGCCTTGCTGAACTTCTGGTAGTTAAAAAAAAATCCAAATAGAAAGGGTTTTACTTGGAGGCAACTCAACCAAGTGAATTATATTGATTATTTTTTAATCTCAGTCTCCCTGGTAAGTATTAGAACTATATTTATTGGAGGGCAAATGGAATTAGACCTCTCTACTCTGAGTTGACAATTTCAGGTTGATTAGCTCAAGTTCTGTTTTGTTTTTGCTGTTAACCCACCCTGAAGCCAAAAGTCTGAAATAAACATTTAAAGGGCTGCAGTCCCTTGTTGCTGGTGGTTCTTTGGAGCTGGGAAGAGGGGAGTCTCATTTTCATGTCACGCCAGGTTTTCTCCTAGGCTGGGTTGTAAACAGTATCACCCAGCTTTAGTGGCTCTTTCTTTAAACTTCTAGAACAGAAAATATTTCATTTTATTTGGAATGGTAAACCAGATACAATTATACAAACATTTATACAATAAATAGGAACTTGGATGTGAAGAATCGCTAAATGCACAAATATGAAATATCCCTTAAATCATCACTCATTGGAAAATTGTAAGGTATAATTATAGTGCATATGCAAGGCGGCACAAATTGGCAGGGGGTGGTAATTAACTGATTAGATCAACTGAAACAATTGACTGAAACATTTACTCTCCATTATTACTGTGACATTAAATTGCAGGGACTTTTAATTATTTAGGCTTAATAATTCACTTTTAATGTATCAGGAAAAAAATAACAGTATCTTAAATAATAAGTGTAATAAAGAATAAAGACATTTGTTGTCCAATTAGGGGTGGTGGAGGTGGGATTAAAAATAAGATGCACGCATGCACACACACACAGTAGAGTTTGTTTAACCCTAATCCTACCAGCTGGTGTACCCGCAGACCCCAGAGGTACATTTTTTGTCATATCTCACGGGTGCTTTATTCTATCATTCCAATTTTTTATTACTATGTCATTCAATTTGTTCCTAATGACTTCATATCTTTTTCTGTTTTAATTAATGCATTTTAAAAATATGACAACCCTAAATTTTTGTTTTACACAATATGTAAATTAACTGTAATTTTCCAAAAAAGATTTTTTGCAGATGACATTCTGAAAAAAAGATCCATCTTTTAAAAGATGGATTGATTGGTGATGCGCTACTAATGTCAGTATGTAATGCAGGATAGAGGTTGCTAGATGTTCACTGCTAGAGAACTCAAAGTAAGTGGATAACTTTGCTTTAAGAAGTCCCAACAAATTTGTCTTCCAACACAAACACATGATGACTAATCGTATTTAAGGGTGACTTTGTGGTGACATAAACCATCAGTTCTTGTTGATCCACAGTGAGAAGCTGCTAGTCCTGTTGATGGGATCTCCATGGGATTTTGTGATTCCCATTCTCCTCTCTTCCCCTCGGGGTGACGGGTACAGCTTGTTCCCACTCAGCCGGAGCATTTGCAGCTATTTATAGAGCGTGTAAAGGCCCAGACATGGCTTCTGGGGCTGCCGAGTGGAGGAGTTTTACCCTAAAGTGGCTTAGGGAGCAAGTGAGGTCAGCTCCTTACGGGATGAAGAGGACAGAACGCACCCTTTCCTCCCTCACTTTGTCATCCTCTGCATCTCTTTTGTCCCTCCACCCCTTTGCTCTCATATAAACAGATCCTCTCTTGCCCACGGCCTTCCTCTTTTCTCCTCATCCGGATGAGAAACACAGCTGAGAAATAGAGAAACCGCAGCCTGTTGTTCCTCTCCAGAGCTTAGCTTGCTCTTGCTTTTGTTTATCCTCCATCCTCCGTCTCTCTACATCAGGAGTCTCAAAACATGAAATACCCAGCATATTTTCTCGGTGGTGCCTTTGACTTGTCGAGTCCCATGTGTCCTGAAGCTGATCAGAGGTGCTGAGAATGTGGTGGTTTGCAGGGACTTAATCTTTGATCAAATGTTCTTTTTTCCCCATTTAAGGCTGCAGCACAGTAACTGCTAGGAGACACAGTGAAATAAGTCTAGCTCCACAGCTGTGTGTCTGATACTCAGTCCATTTAGCTGCCAATTTAGACGTGATGATCAATCATTTGATTTGATGTTGAGTTGATCTTTTCCTGTCACCTGATATCCAAGAATCTCATTGTTATCTTAGGGGCTGTTTGTTGAGACTGCATGGTGCAGGCCTGAGTAAGCAACCATAGTGAAGATAAATAACATTCTCTTCCTGTGGTTCCCAAGTTGTGTTAGATATTTTTGCGTACTCCTGAAGCACTTATTTGGGATGGAAAAAACCCTTTTTTTACTGATAGCAGTATTTAATTTTTATCAAGAACAAACTCCATAAATCCACTTAGAATTAAAATAAAAAGTTGCTTCTTATAACTTCAGATCTTCACACTTTTTTTCTTCAGTTTCAAAGTATTCCAGTGATTTTTGTCTGTAAGTCCATGGTTACAGTGTGAACAGGAACTGCCAGGAGCTAAAGCAAACTAAGATCATCATCACTTTTCACCAAATTTGTTGTGCAGTGCAAAATAGAGTTTAGCTGATGTTACATGATCTGATATTAAAGTCTGGTGCTTTGAAAACTTTGCGTGACTCGACAAAAGACAGAAAATGATGAGCTGAAGTTAGGGACCGTCTTCAAAAAGCTTTACAGATTTTTGTGAAAAGCTTTCACTCATCAGATCAATTTCCATTATATGCACAACCTCACCCAGTCTGTTGGATTAGATATTAACCAGACAATGAACAGTTACACAGCGTCATGACAATTCAGTTTCACAAATAAAGGTCCAGTTTGTAATTACATCTTCAAGCTTAGGTTGCACATTGTCTGCAAATTTGAAAATGAAAAGTCAGTTTTACATTAAATTACATCATTATGACAGTGTTAGGCTTTGAAGTGTTTTATCGGACTGGCAAATGTTAATGCTTGTGAAGCTGTGTAGTAAATCTAATAAGATGTAATTTTCCACTTAGGTTTGGTAAAGCTCTCAAAGTTTAAATGTTTACTCATGCGTTCTTTGTTGGGAAAAACCTGGAGATTTGCAGTGTGGACGGTGCTGTGACCCCGTTAAGTAAAGTAGTAGGTAAATATGGACATACCTTGTAAAATACTCCTGCACAAATACTTTGAGGAAGTTATCTGTCAATAATTTAACACAATGGTTTGATTCAGAAAGTACTGGAATATCATGTCCTGCAATTTTGGTGCAAACCGTCAACCACTGTGTTCTAAATTGCATGGCAAAGTAATGTTAGCGTGCATAAAGCTGCACTGTGCTATTGTACTTTGTTACTAGGGAAGTGGTACAGGTTTTACATTAATTTTAACTCTATTTCCCCAAATAGAGTTGGTAACTTTTTGGAATGCAAGTGTCCTTTTTAAAATCATATATTGTACATTATCAGATTATTTTTGTGGGTTTATGGTTGTTTAAATATGTATTGATCTGGTTTTATTTTATGTTTTCTGCCAGTAGTCATAGCCCACTGCTGTAGACCGCAACAAACTGTGACTTAAAAAGAGCTCAATAGCTTATGCACTCTGTTAAAATTACCTGTTGCAAATGTTGTCAACAATAACATTAAAGAAACAACTAGAGCTCCTGAAGTAATTGTGTCCTGTGTGGCATCTAATTCCATGGGCTACACTTGTTTTAAGGAAAACATTTGTGTCTCAGTGTTAAAGAAAAATGATTTTAGATGAAGATTGTTTCAGTGCAGGGTTGCTTAACATCACCAGAAAGCTGCCTGAGTGTAAACAGCAGTAACAAGTGTATCTCCATATGCCTGTTTAGTTTTCTAACTTGGCCATTAAAATGCTGATAGTTCTAGTTTGGGCCCATAATGTATGTGTGTGCACTGTCACAAGCAGGTCGTTCTCTACCCTGTAATCAAATGTGCATGCTGAAAGCACTCTGGTGCCAAACATTGTATCTTGGGGTCTTATTATTAACACCTAGAGCACTGACTCAATTTGGAATGCTGGGTTCCTCTGCTCCTCATTCTCTTAGTACTCAAAAGCTGTCTGTAGACAGGTTTAGAGGTCACATCCTGTCTGTGTGGGAGGCTGCAGCTTCAAATGGAACCTTTTTAAAGAACACTCTAACATTTTTGAAAACACTGCTTTTTTGAAATGAAACTGATCTTCTCATCCAGCTCTTTGTGTCCAGGAAAGAGATACTGCAGGTCCTTGATGTGTTTTAGGCCTTGCATTTTGAACAATTGATGCCAATGTTTTTTTTTTTTTTTTTACATAATTTATTTCTACACAATGTATGACAACTACAGTATAGTTATGGTACAGTTCATGTGTGGTTAGAGTAACTATTTAAAGCCCTTGATTAAGGTTAGGTAAAGATCATAGTTATTAGGGTGCACTACTTCTTGTATTGGCACTGGATGATGGCACTGGATATAAATGATATCCTGCAGAATTTTCAGATATGAAAGTAATTCCTAGAGATACTGGGCAAACCATAAAGTTAAAGGAACTGTTCCACATTATAGAAAATAAGTGTAACTTGATGTAACTGAGCTCATGCAGACATCACTGAAACTAGCTAGTTAAGCAACCCCTCTGCTCTTCACTGTGTTGGATGGAAGGCCTGTGTCCACTTCTGTGCTGCCATTTTTAGTCTGGAGAGGAATTTCGTCACATTTTTCAGGTTCAAAAACCTACCTCAGGCTAAATGGCAACTGGCAAAATGACACAGCTATCCGATACATTATGGGTGCCTGTGAGCAACTAGACCTGCACTACTGTGGCAAGTGGAATTAGATGCTGTATAAACCCTACTGCATAATCTTGTTCACTTTCTTTCCAAGAGTTGGATGAGTACATAGATATCAATCAGGGCCTGTGTTTTTTTTTTCTTTTTTTTTTTAAATTTCCTTCATTTATAGGCTTGTTTCTTTTAGGACAAGCTATTCAGAAATACCATCAAGAGAGGAAGAATGTCTGCATCAAATTTCATGGCAATCCATCCAATAGTTGTTCAAATATTCAGTCTGGACCAATGTTTTACAGTTTTAACAAGAATTTTAAGGGCAGAGTGTGGTGCCCTGAGGCGCGACAGCTGCCAGGTACACTCTTTTTTCTCTTTTACAAGAACAGATTGTTGTTGCTTTTATTGGCCTGTTCATACTGGTAGAGATATAAAATGTCTTAGAGGTTCAAGGTTAAAGTTTCACTTGGGTGTTATTATTATTGGTATTTATGGAACTCAAGATACAAGTCAGCCTGAGCCAGAAGAATGCTAAAAATACTCTAGAGTTGAGAAAAGGCAGTTTCCTTATACACATATATGGCACTAGAATACTATGTGCCTTCAAATCACTCTGTTTTTCTCAGTGACTCATTTAACCAACCTTCCACTCCCCCCTCTGCCTGACCCCTCTCCTCATGGTCTAACCCCCTACTTCCTGTTGTATTTTGGGGAAAGCTCAGTTGGAGCGTGAGAATGCTTTTGGGGCAGGCTGTCTTGACCCAGTGGTATTTGAAGCAACATACACACATAGCTTCGGACATTTCTATGGCAAACCTCGCCCTGATGTGAGGACACAGATCCTGAGATTCATTAGGGATTTCATACCTTTTGTCACAGTATAATACAGATTCGATTGGTTCTCTGTTGAGACAAAAGAGACAATCCAAGACTGACTGATACCATATTCTGTGTGTGTATATATAGTAATGCTTTTCAGCTGAAAATTGACTTTTTTCCCCCCCTAACACAGGTTCAATTAAAAAAGGAAGAGAGAAAAAAAGGATTCTTGTTCTCACCAATTACTTAACCACATGAATTCGGCTAATGGTTTCCTTGTGTATGTAGCACCAGACAGTGGCATGGTGGCTTAAACTCATCGACCAGCCTGATCAGAGGCTTACTGTGACTGTGAGTCATCATGACCCCTGTCATTACAGCCTGCCTACAGCTCCACAGCTGTCACTCATCACACCATAAGTCAAATAATGCCTCCCAGAAACAATCTGACAGGAAGTAGTTGTGGGGGTTGGAGGTGGAGTGGCAAAGCAGACTCCAGATTGGCCAATTTGAAGTGGGATTTAAAGACTGGACCTCCCTGGGGTTTTTGCATGGTAAATATCTCCCAGAGTTCTCCCACAGCCGAGCTGGCTCACCTCCAGGGCTCCCACACCAAGGCCCACAGCCCCTGCAGAGCCCGACTGAGTGTGCTCTGCCTTCGCAGGGCTGAGCGCTACCTTGGCTCCCCTCACAACCTCTGGAGCTCTCATACACTGTTCATTACAGCCTCTGGTTTGGAGCTGCATCACAGTCTGGTTGGATTAGTGGTTGTCAGGCTGATGGCTGAGCGTAGTGGTGGTTGTGTTCTGTGGGTGGCTGGAAATGGCTGGTCTCCACTCTGTAATTTTCGGGGTTGGCAGTTTGGCCACAAAGATGCGCACACACACACACACACACACTTAAAAAGCCTTCCAACCATTCCACACTTTATGTCCTCCAACTTAAACATGGACACATCCTGATGGCTATTCGTCACCATAAAACACAGCTTCCTTACCACAAAATATTCCAAAACTGTGAGTAATAATTCCTCACCCAACCCCCTTAATACTTTCCCCACAGAATTTATAACAAAACTGAACTACTTGGTATATTGCCAGACAAATTTAGCAACACTGTACATCTAAAAGTGTGTTCAGACTGAACCTGAGGCAAAGAAAGTAGCCTGATTGTAAACACGTAACCCATATTTGCTCTGGGGTTTGTAAAGTCTGACAGAGTGGGCCCCCCCATCAGACATAACTGAGGCAATTGCGCCCCCCAACACCCCCCAGTTTTTTGTCTGTTCTTCTTAGCATTATAATGTCATAAAATACTGAAAAAATTCATATTACTAGATTTTGTTATTCCTGTTATTATTATTTGTTCCTAAGCTTACATCGATTTGGGGGATAATCTTCCTCTCAGTTTTGGCACTACAACTCCTATAATGCTTTGGGGGACACAATCAGAATGTATAAGGTTGCCATGGATTCAGTGAGTTAGCTGTGGGCTAGAGCCCCATTTTTTTAGCCTGTACTTGTTTACATTTTGGCACCATTAAAATTATGCTTATCATCACATTTCTGAGTAATAGGGAGTGTCTTTTTTCTGAGCAGATTCATGGATGTTTATTCCTTGGGAAGAATAAGTCAGGCTTAATCTAAAATTATGTGTATCATGTCTGTGTGTTTAGATTTATCCTGAGTTATAACTCAAAAAAGGAATTCAAGCTTTGATGCAAATCTGCCTCCTGGATAGGGTCAGCTCACAGTTTGGAAACCTCTACTCTTGACACTCTCAGCTGAAACTTGTGGAGTTCACAAGCAAGGTTGTTGAACATGTTGACAGGTCATTAATCAAGTGGTTTGACTTGAGAGATTGATAACTTGCTGACCTCAGCATAGAGCTGAACAGTGCAGTGCATATCATAGATGCCTATGGAAGTCCCTTGGCTTGAATCTAGAAGCATCCACCCTCTCATTGCCTGCATCATATACATAATATACATAAAGTTTGAGTTCACAAGCAAGGTTGTTGAACATGTTGCTAGCTACCTATGTGGTTATCTGTACAGTCAGTACATTGTCTGTGTTTATTCCCAACAATAAATGAGCTTTGTGTTCAATCTCAATGCACCTTATGAGACTTATGTAAATGAACTGATAGCATTTCATCCTAGCATACAGCTACTAAAGGAGGGTCAAACTTTATGTATATGATACAGGCAATGAGAGGGTGGATGCCTCTTGCCAATTCAGCCAAGAGACTTATATAGGCATCTATGCTGAGGTCAGCAAGTTATTAATCTCAAGTCGAACCACATGATTAATGACCTGTCAACCAGACATCAATGGCAATGCCCGGGGAGCTGTTTTCCTTTTGTTTGCAATGAAACAATTTGCAGTTGAGTGTTTGAACCTGTAAAAAAAATTATAAAATTAATGAAAGAACAGGGAAGCAATTAACAGTGATGACATTTTTAGCAAGGCTTGTGGCATGGCTCTAGGGAGAGTGGTATTGGTTGGTTGGTCAGTTTTCATCTAACACCATCAGGTCAAGTCATCAGGTCCAATACTTTGGTTTATGTGACGTTACCTGTGACGTTAATGATGTTCCCATCAGCCTCAGCTGTACTTTGTGTTTAGTACTAATTAGCACATATTAGCATGCTTATATGCTAAACTAAAATGGTGAAGATGGTAAACATACTGCTAAACATCAAGACATTAGAATTGTCATTAGTCAGGTTTTCATGCCATCTAAATGTGGCACAGATTTTAACTGAAATTACAGAAAATCAATAAAAGAAAATTCAGATGTGCATTTCCATCCATTTCTTTTTTGCAAATATTAATAGTTGAGCTCATCGAAGTAAACAGTTGGTGGCGCTGATTTTCTTATTAAGTGCAGCGAACCACAAAAAGAAAAAGATGGTGCAACGCAATGACTTAATTAATAGAGCGACAGTCAGTCTTGTTAGGAGCTGATGACGAGGCCACCTATACAATTAACAACAAAGTCATGATTCTCTTTTGTAAAATGGAACCTGCATCATCTTTACTGCTTTTAGAATACACCTTTAACTTGCACAGTGATGTCCATAATGTAAGATTGTTGGCAGATTTCAGCATGGCTATCGATGTAGTGGGTGACAAGAGAGACAATAATCATTTGTCTCCATTTGCTCAATACTACTACAAGTTTAAAAAAGCGATTTAATCAACATTTAGAAAGCCCAGTCATTCATCTTTCATCAACTCAGGCAGTCATGGATACGTACAAACAAACAGTCTGCTTCTATCAATTCATTTTCTCCCTAATTATTCAAACATTGATGGCTGATAAACAAGTCTGTGAAGTCATGCCCATAACATCCTGCAGTGGGAGATGTAGTTTCCTGGATTAGATGGCTGTGTGCTGCAATCTGTTGTTGTACATGCTGTCTCTGGCCCGGTTTCTTTTCCCCTGCCACTGCCATCACTCGTGTTGCTGTCTCCAAGAGCAGTGCCGAGCTGACTGACTGACAATCTGCTGTTTTTGTGTCTAAAATCCAGCACATATACAGTGTCAGTCATTTGTGTGTGCATTCATTGTAGCTTGTTTGTGTCTAGACTGTAATGCCGAGATGATTTCCTCAAAGATGCTTGCTGTTTTGTGGCCATGAGAGACTTGGTCTGCAGACTTCATGAACATGACACCATCTGTCCTTCATTTGCTTTTTTGTTTTATTTATTTTTTATTTTAATTAAATAAGTTCATTTGACATTAAAGCAAAGCTGGCAATATTTTTATGAATACAATCTTTCATAGCAAGGTAAATCAAAGTAAGAGCCTTCAAAGAAGCCTTCATTTCACACTGACATGTACATTTGTTCTGTTTACTCCAATGATGTCCTTGTTGTTTTGCCTTCTCCACATAGAGAGTGTTGTCTGAAATACCAAACAGCAGTGAGTGAGAGCTCCATCCAAAGAAAACTGGACTCTGTTATATGAAATTTTACCCCTCAATAGTCAAGCTTATTTGTAGAGCACAGTTTCATATAGAAGCAATTGTAAAGTGCTTTACAGACACATGGGTACAGGCAGACATGGCACACACACACACACACACACACACACACACACACACACACACACACACACACACACTTCTGTAATGGGCAGGGAGTCAGTGGAGATGTTTGAGAACTGGAGTGATGTGGTCAAAATTTTTGGCCCCAGGAAACTGGAGCTGGCCATCATATTCATGGTGGGCAGCATTAACATCTCAACAAGAACAAACTAATTAAAATAGCATTTATATTCAAAGCAATATTCTGTATAAGTTAAACACTCTTCAACCAGAAGATGTGCTTACATCAGCACCAAAAATTAACATTTAATGTAGTTAACAAATTAAAATGTACATTCTTTCTCATAAAAAAAAACAAAAGTTAGATTTCTAAGCAATAACAATAATGCACTACACCCAGCCAGACTTAAGTTTTTGGCCACAACAACCTATTTTTCTAATGTGGTCGGGTACAATTTTCCAGCAGAAAGTACAGTGATATCTGTGTTCCCAAGCAACAAAGGTTCTGTTTGAAAAACACCACCTGATGACACCAGAGTGGTATTCCAGAGAGTGGGTTTAGTAAAAGCTCTGAGTTTGTTCACCCTGAGATGAGAGAAACTCTGGGCGTTCAGTTCCATAAAGAGAGGTAACGTAAACTCTCTGTCAGTTACCATGGTAACCTACTGTGTCAACCTAACCTGCTCTCTGGCAGGTTTTCTTCAACAAACCCTGAGTTTCTCTTTGTCTCTTTCCTCTTACAGTTTCATTTCCTCCTTCATTCGCTCCATATCAAAGCACATATTGAAGCACATTCATTAGTGGTTTTTGCTCTCACATTCAAATATTACACAGTGTGAATTCACCTTCAGCTCAGAATAACATCTCTGCATGTACTTCTTTTTTTGCGAGTTGAAGTTCTTTTTTCTTCTAACTCTTTACACACAAGACAGCTGTCAGTTTGTTAGAGCAGCTACTGCACTGAAATGTTTATCGCACATAATGTTTAATCTCAGTTTAATCTACAAAATCGATATGAAGCTTTAGACATGTAAGATCAATGAATAATTATCAATTGGTCACACTGATAGAAAATAATTCCTATAATATTGGAGATTTTTAAAAAAAAAAGATGAATGTGCACTGTCCACATACACATGCGTCAGTATCTTTACATCCACTGGGTTAAAATGGAGGCTCTGCCTTTTATTTACCTGTTGTCATGGTGAATCGTAGTGTCGGAGCTCCATTGATGAAGGCTCAACTAAACTTTATTTATATAGCACTTTTCATACAACCATGCAGGCCTAAGTGCTTCATATAGCAAGATTCAAACAACACAGACAAGCAAAATAAAAAACAATAAATACAATTTTGCAAGACTTAAAGCTATAAAATGTAACTATTCTGCATTAAAATGACTTGACTTATGTTATATATTTTGTTCATTTGTGTACTTACATTACCCTGAAATCAGTCATTTTAATCAAGGAAATGTGTTTCATTTGGTCACCTGTCAATGGTGTCATACCTCCCCTACCAAAGAGTAAACACACACAAGATGGTGATCATCCTGTGTGCATGTGTCACCAAAGAGTAATCCCATACAAGATAATATATTGGCGACAGAAACTGTCATAAATGGACTTTTATTCAGTTTTAAGCCACATTTTTAAGATAAAAACAACCAAGGTTTTAAAAACGTTTCAGTATATATTTTAACCGGATGAAGGATTTTAGTTATTAGACATCTAGTTCTTAAGTTATCAGAGAAACAAGCTGAGAAAACGTTAGCAGCAGCTTGACTCACACAGAGCCCCTACCAGACGTCCTCAATCAATGGGTCAGTTTGTGTTGGAGAGGAGGAGATCTCTGCTGATAATTCAGCCCGTTCTCGCTCCCAACTCGTCACATATCGAAGCTTGGTCAGGACCCCGTGGCGTCACCCCCTTTAGGGGTACCCAGAGCTCTGTTGAGCTCCCACAACGTCTGAAATAGACGCTATGAGACTGATGACACCTATATAAGCTGACAAATTTAAGCCTGGTCGCCAGAATAAAACGTTGGCATTGTATGTCTCTGAAACCACATATATGAATATGTACACTTCAACACCTGTGATACAGAGCATACTAACATTTCAACAATACATATCATATAAACATTTCTGAAGTGAGTACTTCACATGACATCTATATACGCTGACTTTCTTTCTTATTGGGAGGTGGAGGGGTTGGTGGATGGCTTGTAATGTTGTTGGCAGAAACTTGGAAATCAGCACAGAACCAGCACAGAGCACGGTTCGAGACCACCTTGCCGTTTTTTAACCCTAACCTGTTGAACGATGAACATTGAAGTAATCCAAACCTGGAGAAGCTGAGTGCGATGATGGCAATGATGGTTGTTTAACAAGAAAACAACTCTCGTGATCCCACGCTACTTCATGATGGCATCAACCTCTGTCTTTTGTTATTGTTTTGATTGAGAGACCCCGAGCAGCACAATTTAAACATATTGTATGTTTAAAGTTACAACAATAAAGTTTTGAAAACAGAATAACATAGAATAAATGTCAATAAAATAAACACAAGGGGTACAATGATATAAAAACTTATGATTAAAACTTAAAAGCTAAAGCTGTAACATCTAAATTAAAATCAAAAGCCAGATTAAAAAGATAGGTCTTTAAATCCTTTTAAAAACACACAGAGAGCTTGCCATTCTAATATAATGATATCTAAAATCCAGAGGCAGTGTGTTCCACAGTTTAGAGGCATAAAAACAGAAGGCAGCGTCACCAGTACTTTTATGGGACACATGAGGAACATTCAAAAGAGCAGCAGTGGCTGGAACATAAAATGAAAGAAAATCTCTGATGTAGGGAGGAGCAATGTCATTTAAAGCTTCATAAACAAATGAAGAACTTTAAAATCAATTCTAAAAGATACAGGTAGCCAGTGTAGTGTCAGTGGGGTAATACGATCCATTTTCTTTGTTTTAGTTAAGACTCTGGCCACAGAAATCTGAACTAGCTATAGTTTTCTTAGAGACTTTTTAGGTAATCCAGTAAAAAGGGAATTAAAATAGTCTAAACGGCTAGTAATAAAAACATGAATGAGCATTTCAGCATCGCTCTGAGTTAAAAAAAAAAAAGGTCTGACTCTGGCAATATTTCTGAGATGAAAAAAGGATGTTTTAATAATGACAAACATGCTTAACATACTCAGAGTTGATTGAACTGACTCTGATCAGCTGTGCTGGAACTGAAAACTCCAGTTTCCCATCTCAGGGTTCATCAACTCAGAGTTCAGAGTTTGTTAAACCTGTTCTCTGGAATATGACCCAGGCTGCTACAGAATAAACACACATATCTCTACACATATCAGACTGGTCAATCATAACTTTATGTATTGCTTTTTTGTGAAGGAGACATCAGGTTAGCAGGGCTCATCAGCCGCTTTTCCAAGTTTCTTTTTTAGCAAAAGTAGTGTCTCTTTTTTATCCTTGAAACACAAAATCTGTTGTGTAACATTTATTACTGAACAATGTGACCATTTACGAGATGAGATACATTAGACTTATGGCTGAAATAGTGTTGGTCCAATATAATCATATAAACGGCTTCACCAAATGTATTTATTTAGTTAGTTTTATTTCTTCTTCTAGTAACTAACTGATGAAAAAGCTCTATCTGTCTTTGGCTGCAGATTTGTGGTGATGTGTGTTCATGTTTTGCTGCTCTGTTTGTTGAGCTGTCATAACTGTCTTAACTGTGATTGGCTCAACTGTTTCAGAGCTATGAGAGCAGTGATATGACTGGTTTAGAGAGTATTAATGACCACACCTGCTGATGTATATTCACCTTCATCCAGTCCTCCTACCACACTGCTCTTTTCCGTTGTGCTTGCTTGTCTGATTTACTGGACCAGAAAAGTAACTTCTTCTGCTCTGCATTGGTTACTATGTTGAAGTGACAATGTCTTGTGAGGATTACATATTTCTAACGAATATTACTGTTAGGAAGGTGACTGCCACAAAGTACACTACCTAAGATGAATAAAAATAACAAAGTTCCTCTTAGTCCAGTGTAACAGGGTTTATTTTTGATGTCCCATCAGTTACATGCCAGACTCATTCTAATTCTTTTTTGTATATATCAGCTCCTCTCTGGTTAATTATGCTCACTTATTAGTTCACCAATATGTAACTTACATGCTAGCAGTCACTGGACTGTTTTTTCAGTGTAACGCTAGCTGTTAGCAACTACATTTTAGCCTTAACTGCTTTAGGTTCAGATGTTTTTGATACCGATGATGATGATGATGGTAATCAGGTCAGCCATTAGCACAGCAAGGGGACATCTCAACAGTAGAACCAAGTCGTTTCACCTCATTTGAAGAAATGTTTCCCTTCCTCTGTATCCCAGTCCTGTAGTCTGCTCCCTTCATGTGTTTCTCTCATTGTTTCACTTTTACAATTGAAATTGGGCCCTATATACATTAAATTTGGGTTTAAATAAATAGTTTGACAATTTGGGAATTGTCTTATTTATTTATTTATTTATTTATTTGCTTTCTTGCCAAGAGTCAGATGAGAAGATTCAGGGCAAGAAACATTTCCGCAACTATTCCAAAGTAGTTTACCTCCAGTTTTTTACGGAGTTTTCAACCACTCTTTAAAACTTTCTTTCTTTAAAGCTTTACCTATATTTTAACAATACAAACATTTTTGACATTTTCCAGAGTTCAACATCAGTATCATCACCATGATCAGGCGCTCAAGAGGAGTGGGAACATTTCTTTCTTCTGTTGCTCATCTTAGCATCACTTCCTCCATCTTCAGGTTCATTGTGAGCCATCTTGTTGTGATTACCTGCCTCGTGTTAGCATACTGAGTGGGCAGAGCGCTTTGATCATATCCCATACTTTCATTATGGTCTGTCCTGTGTAAGATGTGATGGCTGTTCACATGAAAGGACATACTATAATTTCATCTGATTGCTCTGTAATTGCTATTGCATATGTTTAGATGGGATTCTCTTTTATGCTAAATTCACCTTTAACTGCAGGCCTTATTCAAATTGCTTTCTCAAAATTAGATGTTAATTATTCATGTCTGCAATATTTGCTGGACAATGATATTATGAATGCCTTTGTGCCATTTGAATACATTGAATTGACTCTACAGGAGGACAGGAACCTGTGCAAGCTTGTTTGTAATATAATGCTTCCCACGCATATATTGTATGTTTCATGCAGGTATCGTAATGATTTCAGAGCTGAGGCAGAGGTGCAGCTGGTAGGCAATAAAATCCAACAAATAGCAACAAACATAAAGCATTTTCTGTGTGCAGAGAGGCAGCCTCAGGAAAACAAATCTTTGATGTTTCCTTGCTTGGTAAGAGCTTGTTTGATGTTTAGCAGAGCTTTGTTGTGACAGCGAGCAGTAAGATCAGCTTTCAGAGTTGCACGCTGCTGTAGCTGGTATTATTGGGTTCAGGGAAACCTGGAGGCTTTTAAAGAGCAGGTACGTTATTTTTTTGAGGTTTTTACATCATTCTATAGCTTCACATTATTGTTCCATATGCATTAAAATCTGAAAATTCATATTTGTTTTTTTCTAAAAACTTTTTTCCACGTGACTGGACGTAGGTTTCTGTATGATGACGTTGTTGCATATAAACTGATATAAACCCCCTAGCCCATCTAGCTAGTAGCCACAGAGATGGACTGAGCACTCACTGTTGCTGCTGCTCTGCTAAACGTGCTAACAGACACACACAGACGGAGCACTCACTGTTGCTGCTGCTCTGCTAAACGTGCTAACAGATACACACAGACGGAGCACTCACTGTTGCTACTGCTCTGCTAAACGTGCTAACAGACACACACAGACGGAGCACTCACTTTTGCTGCTGCTCTGCTAAACGTGCTAACAGACACACACAGACGGAGCACTCACTGTTGCTGCTGCTCTGCTAAACGTGCTAACAGACACACACAGACGGAGCACTCACTGTTGCTGCTGCTCTGCTAAACATGCTAACAGACACACATGGTTGGTGTGTCTGTTGCTAGCTAGCTTACAGCTAATGTCCAGTTGGTATTTTGGCTATTTAGGGCAAAAATAAACAAACAGTCCAGTGGACCTGTGTTAATCTTTGCATGATTAACAGTTAAAAACTTCTTATTTATCTTATACTGTCCCTGATCTTATGCAGCCCCTCAGTTCAGCCTCTGTCTGAAACAAACCGCTTTAGCTCCTGTCTCTTTAAGATCCCCGTTCCTGAGGAGCCCCACTCTGTTCTGATTGGCCAGCTTCCGGAAGGTTCTGGAGGCTACGTAAACAAACTATAGTAGCTGGATCTCGGCTCTTCTTCTTGTTCTTTACTCAAAATGTAAACTTCTCAAATACATCTGTAAATGATGGAGCTGGAATCTGATCTGAAATGAGAGTGGACAATGCAAACAAAAACAGAACAACCTGTTGGGACAGGTAGAAGTGAGTCTGGTTATTAGTAATAATTCATAATTATCACAGATTATTATGAATTATGAAATCAAGAGATTATTAATATCAATCAATAATTCGGGCACCAACTGTTGCTATCAGGGGAGTCTCACATGGGAAGGCACCAATATGTTGGATCTGTGAGGAGCACAGTTGGTTATTAGCAATAATTATCAATGATAATTAATTAATTATAAAACGTAATAAAATTATTAATATGAATTAACAAATACGGGCCACCACCTGGAAACTGGGGAGAAATAACCAAACTGACAAAATATTAGGAACACCATTCAATATAATTTAGTCTAGCACATCACCACCACTCAATATGACCTCAATAATAAACCTAAAGTAGAATTATCACCTTTCTGACAATGTCAACAAAAACTGAAAATGTATAAGCTTCGTAAATGCAGAATTTATGGCAGAGCTGTTGTATTGGGTTGCATTTGACTGCACAGGTATACCTAATTATTGTATTATTGTATTTTTCATGTGTGTGTAAAGCACTTTGTAACTGTGTGTTTTAAAAAGTGCTATATACTTACTTTCAGAAAAACAAATAAATATATTTCCCAAAAGTTGAACCGTTCCTTTAAATATACATAGTTTCTCTTGGAACAGGCTGTAATTTATTCTTTTTCAGTCCTTGTTGTCATCTTCCAACTTCATAAAATGTTGCCTTGCAGCAGAAACAGTTATTGCAGTAAAAGTGCTGGTTCCACATTCTGACATCACTCATTAACCCAGCCAATCACGCGCTGATTACACAGCCCTGCTTTGTTTAGTTGGTGACAGTCGCCTCTTATTTGATTCATGCATGTAGGTTGTACATCATGAACTGTTTCATTCCCATTCATTTGCCCACGTCAGGTGTAATTGATGGGAGCAGCGTGGTGTTGTTATGAGAGCCTGACCACAGGGGTAATTCCCACCACTGAGCAGTGAACTGCTGCTCCGTCATCATGTCAATAATACATCTCCCACTGACTGTGAAAACAACCCAACAGCTCAGGCTGGGGCTTTCCACGTTATGTGAATTAAAGCTGCCTTCTAAATAACTTCCCTAGACTGTGTGTGTATGTGTGTGTGTATGTGTATGTGGACTTCCATCCTTATGAGAACCAAATGTTTTCACAAGATTAGAAAGGAGAAAATTTTGTTGGTTCCATAAGGAGCTAATTTAAAGTTAAAATTCTTTGAGATTTCATTATGTCACACCTCATTTTTTATATTATTTATGTTTTAAACAAAAGCCATTCAATGTCTTTGCACTATGTTGGCTCTCTATGCAGTAGTTTTCATTGTTACTGTTGGAGTCCACCTTTCTTGCACCGCATTCAGATTGCATACCCATACATAAAGGATCCACAGGAAATGATGAATACATAACAGCTGGCGCATGCACACATTTCACACATTGTGAAAAATGACATTGAATCTTCATATCAGCATTACCAGGTCATAACATTTATAGCTGTCTTCTTTTTTAATGTTTTTTGTTAGAAAAGGATTACACTTACATGATACACATCACATAGAGTATTTTATATTCACATATTGTCCTTTGGCAGATAGTTTTATCCAAAGTGGCTTACAAGCGAGGCAATACAATCTAAGCAAACAGTGTTTTCATATTTTTCTTCCCCCCCTTTTTGTTGAGTTTAACCTGTGAAACCTGAAAAAGAAAATAAATAAGTGAATACAAATTAAAATAACATTTGAAAGAAAGAAGAAAGAATGAAAGAAACTGGCAAAAAAACTATAATGGTCTTTGATATTAAAACAATGTGACATAAGTTACAATAGGAATACTGAGGTCATGAGTCCAGCCAATGTAACCCTGCCCCCGACCCACTAACTTTTTGTCATGTTTTATTTATTCAATTAACTGCAACCAACGTGAAGACCTAAATGCTGTTTCATAACCAGCTCGTCACTGCCAAAATCTGCTGGAGAAATACTGAATCATTTGTACTGTATATGTGAAGTACAAATGGCCAGCATTTATATATAATCCAAAGTGTTTAACAATTTGCCTCTCAGTCACACACAAACACACACTAACACACTGATGGCAGCGGGTCATTTGTGTGTTAGTGGTCAGATGGCACTGGTCTAACCATCAGAGTTCAGTGTCTTGCTCTAGGATACTTCAACATGTTGACAGGAGGATTGACCTAACTGCTGAAGCCACAGCCGTCCACTCTTCATTTATTCACTTATTTATTTACTTTTGTTGGCCTCAGTGCATTTACTCAAGTACTGTGCTTAAGTACAATTTTGAGGTACTTGTACTTTAGTTAGTTTTCTACTCCACTACATTTATTTGACAGCTTTAGTTACTTTTCAGATGAAGATTTCACATAAAATAACATAATGATAACCTCATAAATTACACTACATTGTTAAAGATTAAACCAGTGGTTTGTTTTGGCTTGTGGGCTTTTACATATAATCAGTGTGTAGTTGTGTCTCTGTTATGTTTCAGATGTCTATCTATAGTTGTTTGCAGTTCTACCAAAGAGACATTGCCCCTCACTTGGATTCAAATAAATATGTGTTTGAGGCCCAGAGAGGTAGAGCTTTTGCACAAAAATGCAAAGATAAAAGAAAAAAACTATGATTTTTCTTCTTTTCTACCCAATCTATCATCTCAAGACCCCCCAGGTTTATTTTACGACCCTGTCAGAGTAGTTCAAACTAGCTCCACCTCGAGCAGCTACAACAATTAAATGCTGCTTATGCATTGACTCATCAGTAGTTTGTTACATTTAGTAAATACTTATGTACCTTTACTTAAGTAGGATTTTTTACACAATTACATTGATCTGACAACTGGAGTAAGTAGTTACTTTACAGATGAATATTTTACATACCAAACTTATAAGTTCATAAAATATGTCATACACTGAATCACCCACAAGGACATTCAAGTCTATAAATCACAAAAGTAATATTACTACTAGCAAACTGCTTAATGTGATAGACTATGTGTATATATCTATATTTTTTCTGCCCAGTTCTACAGGCAGTAAACAAAGAAGATGAACATAGTGTCTCTGTGTTCACGTTTTCTGTATTCAGTACACTGTACTCCTGGTCACACTAGTCGTCCTTCACTAGACTAATTCTAATGACACATTTAATCGCATTCCAGACAAATAAGAATGGATGTATTCTGATGATTCTGATGATTCAAATTACATGACCATGAACAAAGTATTCATAGGAAATGATGAATGCATGTACTGGACATAATGCTGAAGACAGCAGCTGAGGCACGTGCACACTGTGAAAATGTCTGCTTTCTTAAAACAATGTGACATAATGCCTTAGTCAGAATTTTAGATATACTGAGGTCATTCATGAGTCCCTCCAATGCTACTGCTTCCATTTTTACTTATTCAATTAAAGGATAGGTTCACAATTTTAAAATAAAAGTCAGATGTCCATATGAACAATAAAAGAGGTTTTCCTCGCTGTAATCATTCCTCCTGTTCATACTGGCTATTAAAAGATCCCCTTCAAATGTAAGTGATAGGGCCAAAATCCACAGTGTGTCCACACAGTCATTTTGTGCAAAAATGTATATAAAAGTTGATCTGAAAAAAGGTGTTTGGCATTGGCAGAGAAGATTTGGCAAATTTTTCATGGGCGCAACCCACATACTCAGCTCTGCTGCTCATCCCACAAATGCATCCTTACAAATGTAGCACCATTTAAAAGGGAAATGAACAGGCTTTCCAACCGTATAAGATTTATTGCCAAGAAGCATTGTTACATCAAAGAAATAATCTACCAAACACAAATTTCCTTACTAAGTTTGTTTTACTGAGTGTGTTACTGTAGTGGAATTTACATACACACAGAGAAAACAGACCATAAGGTCCAGCTGAAAGCAGAAATGGGAACATTTCTCCGTCCCTAATGATGATCCAAGTGATATTTAGACCGTGGCTAAAATATATTTCCAGTCTGACAGTTAGGGATGCAGCCTGTTTGTGTTCAGAATCATGTGCTCTCATCACGAGATGGGTGTTAGAGGACGGACAATTTAAAATATATTTAATATATAATGAAATGATAATATTCAATCCTCTGACACTGCAGTTTTAAGGCTGAAGTTCTCACCAGACCTTTACTAAATCCCTGTGAATGAACTGTAATGCTCCACATTCACTAAATGTTACTGATTCAAACATAACTTGACATGGTTTGTTTAACACTGCAATGATACACCTGCAGCTCATTGATATGAATTAATATCAGGACAGACTGTTTGAATTTATGACAAATGATGACCAACTGTTGGATAAGCCTGGGTTTTAGTGTCCTACGGTCAAGATATTTGGGTATGTAAACAAACCTCTGCATTTCTTGACATCAAAATCATTTATAAGGCGACACAAAAGATATAAGGAGTTTCAATAGAAAAACACATCAATGATGGAGCTCAAAGACTGCAAGTGATAAGGGAAGATTAAAGGCTTTTAGTTGGCAAGCAAATACCCTGATTGCTTGAAGTCATTGTGTTACTTTGTAGAAATTACCACATGACAAACACATCCAGTCCTATCAGTAATAAGCTGCATTTATTCACAGACTTTCTCATTACATTGTGCAAATAGCTGCTGACAAGGAAAGAATTACACTGTGTGCATATAAATAGCCAGTGCACCTTTATGTTCCTCCCCAGAGAACTGCAGAGGATGGAGATAACATGGGCCACATGAAGACGTTTGTCCTTTAAGAATGCAGGAAAATGGGATAATGGAAAGAGAACCCATGGGAATGGAACCAGTACACCCCATTTGTTTGAAATGGTTGAGGGACTGGTCAAAGAAAATGGGAAAATCTGTGTTCACATGAGCAGCAAATACATCCCCCTGCAGAATCACTGGCTGCCAGCAAGCTTGCTTGGTAAAGCCACTGAACATTTGGATAAACCTTTTTTTAATATATATTTATTTCTTATGATCAATAAATCCCATGAGCAGAGCTAAACCAACAATGGATGTATCCTACTAACAAGTGGATCCAAAGCCTGATATATCTAATTCCTCTGTGTCGTAGAGCTCCACTGCTGTTGAAAAATTATTAAAAACGAACTGGCTGACAAATGCTCACTAAACCAGTGATTCCCAACCAGGGGTACATGTACCCTAGGGGGTACTTCTTCAGTTGCCAGGGTGTACATGGAACGTTCAACTAATTAACTCAACCAACTAAACTAAGAAATAGAAGTTGTGATTTGATTAAAATAATTATCTAGATTTATGATATGGAGGAAAACAAAGATTCAAATATGATTAACTCTTCCACTCCTGCCCCCCTACCACCCATTTTTGAGGGGGACAGAGGATCTTTAGGGAGAGATAGCAGGTCAACAGTATATGACACAGCAGTAGTGGTGGTAGTGGTACATCATCTGAAAGCTGAGAAACTGAAGATTAATTGGAGATGCAGCTCAGCACTGTGTGTGAAGTTGTTTTAGTCATAAATTTGTAATAAAAATTGTATTTTGGTTAGACACCTATTCAAATTTTGAAAGTTTTGTGTATAAGGGCTTAGATCATTATGATGAAGTATATAATGGCCATTCCCATGCTCAATTATGTCTCATAAGTTGTTCCAGCAATTTTTGGGTTGATACCATTTGTTATACAGATTTGGTGCAAAATTTAACCATTTTTGACCACTCGAGAATTAATAAAAATGGTCAAAAATCCCTCCAAATACCACATTAAGACACCAAGATCTTGAGGAACACTACAGAAAAATTCATGCTGTATATCTGGTATCAAAAACCTTTGACATTTGTAGATTTCTGTAAGAATTGCATTTTTTTGCAATTGGATGGCGAGCACTTCTGGAAATTACTCAGAAACCTTCTTATTGTCAATATACCTACGAAAGCCATACATCCCCTGAATGCCCTCGGCTTCTAGTTTGTGGTTGTGTGCGGTATAGTTTCGTGAAGCTGTGATTATCCTAGGGGTCACAATTGGTCATTGGGGACTAACATCATCACATGAATACAATGGGGCTCATGGAATCCACAAGGGTCTCAGCTTTCCAGTCATACAAAATTTATGCAATTCCAAGACTGTTCAGGGACCCCAGTATGCAGAAATATTCAAATACAGCATTTTTAGAATAGGCAAAAATAACACATTTATACTGATTATACTGATTGCCCAAAACTGCATGGGATTAGCATAAAGTGGGTATGTCTGTAAAGGGGAGATCTGTGAGTACCCATAGAACCCATTTTCATTCAGATATCTTGAGGTGAGAGGTCAAAGGACACCTTTCAAAATGGCCATGCCAGTTTTTCCCTCGCCAAAATTTAGCCCTACTTTGGAATGTTATTTAGCCCCCTTCCTGACTAAGCTAGCATGACATTTGGTGGCTACCACTGGATCGTTTAGTTTCATGTGATAGCTTTAAAACTGAGCCCACTACAGCCTCTGAAATACAGTAATGTCACCCATGGACACTGGTGTCCTAAGGAGTGGAAGAGGTTAAAGATCCCCTGCAGACATGTATTACTCTGCTTGAAACAATAAGCAAAACACAATAATAAAACACAATTTCTCCCCTCACAAATACTAATTTTGGAATAACAAGAATATATGTTCCATGCAAATCATTGTTTTTAAAGAAATGGTTTGATGATGACATACTACTTGTCTGTCAATTTTTGACAAAGAGGATCCTATGTTTCCTTATAATGGATTATTATCAAAATATAACATCCCTGTATGCCAGAGAAAATATACTGTTGTCTTTGATGCTATTCCACCAACTGGAGATATTAACCAAACTATCAATGAAATTACTCCATCAGAATTATACATAGGAAATTCAGATCCTTTTTTGAGTGTAAAAACTAATAATAAATGTATAAGGCAAATAATCCAGAGGGGCACAATTAGTAAACCTGTTTCTGCATGTGTTTGGAATAATCTGTATTTTGGTATAGACTGGAAAAAACATGGGTTTTAACCAGGATATTTTTTGTTTGATTTTTTTAATATTGTTTCACTGCTGTAAGGTGTATTGAGACACCCTGTTGTGATTTTGCACTTTAAATAAATAGACTTTGACTTTGACTTTGTTTCAAATAAGGTGTTGCACAGGTTTTATCCAATAACTCAAAATTATCCCCAGCCTACACACACACACCCACCAACCCACTTCTCTATTGCATTTTTTAAACATGCTGGAATGGAGGGAGCTAGCAGAATTTGAGGGTGTAGTTACCTTTTTAAAGATTTATGTCTTCAGTAGGAACCATTGGGCTTGGAGCAGAGAGCCACAGACAGGGGAGTCGTAAAGTACTGCAAGGCAGACAATAACATATTGTTGTTTTGTTCTTTTCATGGCATTAATTGACAGTAAGAAAAATATAGAATGACAGTAGCCTTGTCCTTTAAATGGGTATCGATTCAATTAGAGTGAAGCAGTCGACTGATGTGTATTACATATACACAATTGGATATATTTCACATAAGTTAATAGAGTTTTTTAATCGACAGTGAAACACATGGAGGGAATAACAGAGTCCCAATTAAAGCTCCAGTGGCACTGAAATATCAGTGTGACAGTCCACTGCTCTGCCTTATTATAGCAGTAATGTGCATCATGGGTCTACACAGGCTAATGCTTCCAAACAAAAGACAGATAATACTGGAGGTGGAGGTAAAACATTCTCTCTGTCTCATTTCTGTTTCCTCTGAAGTTCCTTTGCTTGTTTATTTATTGTTACTGAATAAAATTGTTAAATAAATAGAACTGTATTACTGGTTGCAACCAAGCGGCAACCTCCAGGGCTGAAAAATGAAGCCAATGTGGAAGTGCCAAAAACCTGCATTCTCTCTAATGGCCAGCAGGGGACGACTCCACTGGCTGCAAAAAGAAGTCCGATTGTATGGAAGTCTATGAGAAAATGACCCTACTTCTTTTGATTTATTACCTCAGTAAACTGTTTCCTACTGAGTTTATGATCTCAATCACTAGATTCAAGTCTTCTTCTATACAGCATGATGTTCATTTTGTAAATTATGGTCCAATTTAGTTTAAATTTGACGATAAAGCAGGGTATGCTTTAGGGCATGGCTACGTTGTAATTGACAAGTCTCTACTACGGCGATAACATTGCTTACGTAACGTAACCATGACGTATAGGCGTAGCTGCTGCTATTTCACAGTGTGTTTTCAGTTCACTGAAGTTAATTGTAACATTGTGGTCGCCTATAAACAGTCTTGTTCAGCGATTGGTTGTAATAAAAGACCCATCAATGAGTCAGATGATCAGTTTTTCCAGTGAGTACATTTTGTTTTAATGGTTTTAGGCCTGTTTTTAGCGAAAATTAGCATTAGCATTAGCATTAGTATTATCACTGTTAACCATAGATTGTAAATGCACCATGCTAACCATGCTAGCAGTTAGCGCTATGATCAGCTCCACCCTCTCGTCCAAATATGGACACTTCTGGCTCCAAAAATCAAACATGGCAACGGCCAAATCCAAGATGGTGATGATCAAATCGCTACACTCGAGGCTCCAGAATGACAGTTCGCAAACCAATGGGTGACGTCACAGTAACTACATCCATATTTTTTACAGTCTGTGGTTGCAACACAGTTCCCTTCCACTGTCCACTTAATAATCAGACAATGCTGAAGCTGCAGTGAAAAAAAACATTTGTTCCATTTCCTATTTTGTTTTTTAAATATAAGCTATGGTAAATATAAGTAAAAAGTGCAGGTCCTGATCTGTGCACACACACCACACTGGCCTCACATTGTTATAAATGCACAATAAAACACAAACACATTCTGAGCAGTCAGTTTGACGATTTTAACAGTAACATTGGCAACGCTCAAGGTTTGTCTCTTGTGTTCTTTCAGCTCTGTCAGTCCTTCATGCTGTACGTTATTTTATAAAGCTGCTCAGGTGTTTGACATCAGCTGCTTGTGATCACCTTACGCCTACATTTTAGCAATGTACACAATGCAATATATCCCAACTTCCAATGTAGATGGGAAGTTTAAAGACAGACTGAGTCAGAGTACTCCCTTGTTGATGAAACCCATCAATATGGACCATTGTTTACAGCCTTTGGAGAAGGTGACTGCCTTCCAGTCAACACTCAGGGATGAGAAAAGAAAGGAATAGATGTGTGTCAGGAGGTTAAATTGCATTTCAAAGACCCTTAAACTTAAAAGCTAAAATTCAGTAATAATCACATTCATTTTAACCAGCGCCTTAAAGGACACATATTCTGCACATTTCCAGGTCTATAATTTTAATCTGGAGCTACAGGAATATCTTTGCATGATTTACCTTTTAAAAAAAACTCCTTTACGCAGCCCCTCAGTTCAGCCTCTGTCTGAAACAGGCTGTTTTAGCTCCTGTCTCTTTACATGTTTCGAGCCGGATCTCATTCGAAATATGAGAGACTGCAAACAACACATGGAACAATCTTAGAAACAAACTTAACAAAAATCTTAGCAACAACCTTAGAAAGCAACTAGTCGGCAAGGCAGAAAAAACCTTCACAAACAAAGCATTCAGATCAGGTTGAGGCCCTGACTTTTGACTTGCAGGGAGCATTTCTTCATACATTAACCTCAAGTTTTGGAACTTTTACCATGTTTAACATCTAACATCATAGCAGCATATAAATAACAGAAATCCAGAAAAAGCATAATATGTCTCCTTTTTAAAAAGTGCATTTGACTTTTTCATCTTAACTGTCTTGGAGATGGGTTTCCCCCTCAGATTTCACCACTCAACACCTCACCACTGAGTTCTGTCCAACCCTGTCTCTGAAAGATTACTGTCACATACAACTGATTTGCAGTACCAAATACATTTAGTAGAAAACATAATCGCTGGATTATGTTCTTTATCAACATAATGAGAAGACAATGAAATGTCTGCTAGCTGTTTACTGCCAATACAAAATGGTCATACTAGAGCAAAACATTCTCTACACAATATCCATTTCCAACAACCCAACTTTTTCTGCTCATGTTTAGGACTCAGAGCTCTTGGTTAGGGTTAGGGAAGGAGTGTGGTCTTGGATGTCACTCTTGCTGGACTGGTAACAATGTTACCAGTGAACATAAACCAGAATGCAATTATATTTTCTCTGACTGTATTTGTCAAAGCAAATTAGAATGTACTCAGTGTGTGAGAGGTTGGTTATGGGAATTATGGAGGTGCAGTTATTGAGGGTCTGATTTTTAATGCATCTGAAGGTTCTAATTCATTCAACAAAAGACCAAATGACACACCAATCAATCTTCATGAATTTCACTGCCGCTCCTGATGAATGCTTCTTATGATGCTTCTTATTACTGATTGGCTCAAGGGGGACCTACATTCTTTGTCAGGGGTGAAATAATTACTTGTGTCCATTTTCATCAATTTCTTCAGCCCTTTCGGCAGGGAAATGGACTCACTGACAGTATATGCATGGCCTTGTACCTGTGCATCTTCATTATTTCGGAACAACAAAGTGAGTCCCTCCTCACCTTCCACCCTGATATTCATAGACTGCTGACAATTAGTATACAGTCTGCTTTGTCAAACAGAAAGTGTGTCTTTGAAGCTTCCAGATTTGCAGCCGAAAGCCGTCTGTCTGTCTGTCAGTTTAGGTCTGTTTGACAAGCCCAAAGCAGCATAATTAAATCAAACCCCGGGTCCTCCTGCCTGCAGCCCATTATTACCATAGAGACTCTGTCTGACCCTGCCATCTACAGTCTGACACTCCTGACCCAGGCCTGAGAGACGCTTCTGTCACATGCCAGGCTTTTAATTACAGCATGCTCTTGTGTCATTTTGATGCTATTTTTATCATGTTTGTTGAGATGCTTTATATAGCTTCATAAGTAGAAATACTTATTTTATCTACCTAACTCTACATTACATGGATGTAATCAAAGTGAAAAATTAACACTTACCATCCTCTTAAAGACTGATCAATACTGGTTTACATTTACATTTTGTCATTTGGCAGATGCTTTTATCCAAAGCGACTTACAAATGAGGCAAGACAATCATAGTTTTATGTTATCTAGCAGTACAACTGAACTTCCTTTCAATGTTTTTGTTTTAAGACTGAATAGAGATGTTACTGTCTTTCTTAACCTTTGCCAAGTTGACTCTGTGATCTAACCTCTTGCCTTACTCTCAGATGCTTTGACCTCCCTGTCCCTGAGGTTTGTTTAGGCCTGAGACCACTCCCTGACATGCAGGTTCATTCTGTTTTTTTTAGTCATGCTTGCAGCACAGTTCTAATGATGTGCAATGTCAGTCAATCGATTGGTCCATCACTTTTGTCCAGAGTGAAATATGCCAAGGACTATAGGATGGATTGCCATGAAATTTTGTACAGACATTCATCTTCCCCAGAGGATGAATCCTGGTCACTGTGGTGATTCCCTGACCTTTTCTCTAGCGCCACCATGAGGTTGACATGTTTAGTGTTGAGTAAAATATATTGACAACTCTTGGGTGGATTGCCATGAAATATGCTACAGATATTCAAGCCCCCTAAAGGATACATTCTAAAGACTTTTGGGAGTTTCATCTAGTGTCACCATCAGCTCAAAATTTGTATTTGTCCACTACTTTGACCAAATATCTGTAAAACCGATGGCATTCCCATCAGCCTTAGCTACACTCTGAGTTTATTGCTAATTAGCAAATGTTAGAATGCTAATATGCTAAACTAAGGTGGTGAATGTGATAAATATTACCTGCTAAACATCAGGATGTCACTGTAGCATGTGACAGTGACCCTGTTAGCATGCAGATGTTAGCATGTAGCTCAAAGCACCGCTGTCCATATGTACACCCTGTAGACTCTAAAGCTCTTTTCACACATGGAACACTGTTGCATCACTGATGGAGTTTAAAACTTATTTTTTATATTTTCATGTTGACATCTTAATTAATGAATGTCAGTGTGAGTGACACTGTCCACCACTTCTCACAGTGAATCCACTGATACATATAAAAAATAATATAGAGAAGGCAGATTATTAGTTTGGTTGTTAGTGGGGTTTTTAACCTCTTCTGCTCCAGTCGCACAGCAAAGCGTTAAATAGTTTTCATAGACTGATCTGATATGAGTAGATGAGTAGGTGCGACCAACATGAAAGTTTTCAAATTCACTTTTAGTTTACACTAGTCTGCTACTACAGCTTTATTATTATGAGGATATTAAAATACATATTTGCTTTTTTACATTAGCATTTTTCCACCATGGAAGTAAGCTAACATTAGCTTGCATAGATGAGCTAACAGTTAGTCAGGTTGCTACCAGCCAGAACTGATCAGCAATGCTATCTGTCTGGCTCAAATTGAAACAATCTGAAAGTAATATATGGATGTTGATATTTTTATAGCATGCCTTGCTAAAAAAAAAAAAGGCTAAAACTTTGCTAGGTAGCAAACATGAGCAAGCTAGCAAGCCAAAAAGCCAGTGCTAACCAAACTTTTAATGTGTACTGTAAATATAAATAATATTTGAAGACATTTGATATATTTTATTTAAAGGGCACTAGCAAAATATCTAGCTTTAGCTAACAAAGCATAAATTTCCCTTTGTTATAATGTTGGTGGAGTTTAGGGTAGTGATACATTTGGCAATTTTATGGGCAATGCTGCAGGCAATAAGCAACAGTGAGAGCTAGGGTCAAAAACCTAGGTGGTGGGGCTAAAATCCACAGTGTGTCCACACAGTCACTTTGTGCAAAAATGCATTTAAAAGTTGACCTGAAGCTTATGTGAGGTTTCAGCAGTCTGAGTTAGTCATATCATAAAAAGAGGGACTTTGGCACAAAAAAGACTGTAACGTTGAAAGATATCTACTTGATTTGACGACTGAAGGTTCATTATTAGCTTCAGATAAACTTTTAAAGACATTTTTGAGGAGGAGAAGAATTGTGGATTTTGCCCCCCATCACTTCCATTGTAAGTGCATTATGAAAGGATCTTCTAATGGTCAGTATGAACAGGAGGAATGATTACAGCAAGAAAAATATGTTTCAGTGTTCATTTGGGCTGCTGACTGTTGTTTTAAGACAGACTTGCAACAAATAGTTTAGGGATTGGCTATATCAGGCCAATGGTCCTCACAAGGATAAATGTGTGTGTTTTTACATGTATAGTACTGTACCTACTTGTCTGTTTTTCTTCTTTCACCGTCTTTGTTGCAGTGTATTACAGTACAGCATTGTACTTGTAGTTAACCTTGTCTGCAGCCATGGAAATAGAATCCATCTCCCTGCCAACCTCCATCATTGCCCTCCTCCCCTCCCCTCCCTTACCCTCTCCTCCCCTCCCTACCTCACAGCACCCACCCACTCACCCACCATACAGTAAATAATTCTAAAAGGGCTGATTGTGTTTCAGACCAACAGTCTTAATAGCTATAATAACATTTATCTAAATTACATGTAGCTGCTGTTTCCAAGAGGACATATTCATATATTTAAGGACATGCTGTCACCATGGTTATCATTATGTTTAGAAGAGACACAGCAAAAAAGGAGCAGGAAAGGAGGGGAGAAGTGTTTGATACAGTATGAGATGTAACCTAGATATTCTTCTCATGGTCATATGTTCAAGGGTCAGTCAGGGGGGAATCCAAATGCAGAGTATTATTGATGAGGTTATGGTCAAACACAACTAAGTAATTCTATTAAGACGTATTACTCATCCTTCAACCATTGTTTGTTTGTAGAACATTACAACCTTGTCCTCAAGAAATTACTTTCAAATGCCTATATATTCCATTAGAAAAATATATTTTTGGGGGGAAATATAATTCCACAAGGATTATGTTTCTTCCAACATGATTACACTGCTGTGTAGACTTCAGACTGAGTGATGAGCTTTGTGAGGGAGATGTAATGTGTGGGAGTGTGGGTTTCACCCTGTTGCACCTCCCATTGTGCACCAGAAGAGATAAGGACAACACCCCCTCTTCCAACTCTTCCAACCCCAATCCCCACAAAAACTGCCAGTTGTGTTCATCAGAGCAGTACTGCTACCAGGAATCAAACCCAAGCTCTCTGTGGTAGAGGCTGGGAACTTTACCCTGTGTGCTGCTCAGCTGCCATGTGTGTGTACACAAATAAGTGCTTCCAAGGATTGTCAATTTGGTCCTCAATCTTGTGCATCCCAAGCCTTTTTGGGGTCTTAAAGGTAACATATTGTGTACATTTCTGAGTGTATATTTTTACTTGAAATTAGTAAATTTGCATGATTTACAGTTCAGAAAACCTGTTATTCAATTCATACTGTCCTTTTACATAGCCCTTCAGTTCAGCCTTTGTCTGAAACAGGCAGCTTTAGCTCTTGTCTCTTTAAGGGCACCTTCCCAATGAGCCCACTCTGTTCTGATTGGCCAGCTCACCAAGCTGCCCCTCAAGAAACTTCCACTGGCTCCAGAGGCGACATCAACAAACCATGAAGCAAACTATAGTAGTTGGATTTCACTACTTTTTCTCGTTCTTTACTCCAAGTGTGAACTTCTCAAATACATCCGTACATGTTTGAGCTGTAATCCAATCTGAAATATGTGAGTGGACAACGCAAAGAACACATGGAAAAACCTTAGCAACAAAGGCTACAGAACGGATGGCTGTTGATGGGGATGCGTGATATGCCAATGTCACCTCATTGTCAAGGTAGAACATTTTTTTTGCAAACCAAACATTCAGAGCAGCTATACACAACAGATATAAGAGTCACTCATATTCATTTACAGATCAGTGCGGACTGACTCACTGACATTCCTGCTTTAACTACAGTAAATGCTATTTTTTGATGCCAATTTGAAGGAACCTGCTGAATGAAAAGTGTGTAATTAAAATTGTTTATTTACATATTCAGCATTATTCTCAAATTGATGTGCATTTGCTACAAGTATTTAGTTTGCTCTTGTTGATAAAATCACCAAATCTGCAGCAGAGTCATGATGCACCACAAATTCTCAACGCAATGTCTAAAAACCATTTTCCACCAAATTACCAGCGCTGCCTCATTTGAATGAAACTCCCACCTGTTTGCTTCTCCCTGCCCTCCTCACCACACTGGGAACCAAATTACACACAAGCAAATTTTATGGCAATTTATCAAACAGTTGTGTGCGTCAACGTATCACTTTTGGAACAGCAAGTGTGTATCCATCCCACAAGAGGAAGGCTGTATGTGAAGAAATATGAGTTAAATATCCTGATGTCATGAGCTCAACAAAAAGATCAGTGACTGAATGCGATGTGAAGAATCAATGTGGGAGATTTATGGTAAACTTCTTTGACAGATTACGTATGTAAACAGATTAAACAATAATATTACTGGCTATTTTATCATTTATCATATTGCACTGGACTGGAGCTGCTGGCAGCTGTTAAGAGTCAGAACAAAACATATTCAAGCAGGAGGCAACTGCAGGAAATGAAAAGCTGAAGTCATGTGGAAAAGAACAGGTTGTGGCATTGCAGCTCCTCTGTCTTGTGTTGTGGTGCTGGGTGGAGATCTCGTCTACAGTCACTTTAAATTCATCTTCTCATTTGCATTTTTCGGTCTCTTTCTGTCCTATTCTCTCTCACTTTCTCTCTGCTAAAGTCTCTCTTCCTCTCCCTGATAAAACAGCACTTCAGATTTGACACTCACTTTTCCCAAACATTAAATTTCAGGAGCAATTCCCCCTGCTGCAGTGGTCTGTCTGCCATGATGTATGAATTTCCATTCTCCCCATAAGGAACATCTTAAAATATACAACATATTGCATGAGACCAATTTTCAGCAGTGCTTATTTTCTTCCACGAACTCAATATGACTGTGAAAAAGAAAAAAAGAAGCAAAACCTTAGTAAATATTCCCCTTATGATCAGGAGCAGGTACACTAGTGGAGCTTATGGCCTTAGAAAAAGTGGCACAGTGAAATATGCAGTGTCTACCATTGGTTGTGACTAGTTTTGTTCATGGCAAAATGTATGTGAGGAGTAATTTTATTGGCACAGCACATCACATACACCCACAATGTAAATTAGAAATAATGTAAACTAAACTCAGCTGTGTGACTCTATGGTGATCAAGAAGAAAGCGAGTGTAGTTGTTGTGGAGTTGTTTAAGCTCTCAGTTAAAATTAATACTGTACTTTATGACATAGGCATTACTCATACTAGGCATAAACTAGCCTAAATGATTTTATGACCTTTTTAGTTTTAGAGGTTCACACATCAAACATCAATCTGTGTATAAATAACATACTTAGGACCTGCAACTTATCTAGGAGAGAGGAGATAGCACTTGATCTGTGCCTGTTGTAAGTGGATGGATAGCATTTAAGTCATATTAGATCCCCATGCTTAATACATACTATGAACAGACAGATCTACTGTGTGCCAAACTTGACCAAATAGCCATATTTTTGATTGATTTTACATCTATTGCTACTCTAAGAATTCATGACAAACAGACATTTTGGGGCCATTTAAAAAAACAAACACAAGGCTTTCCCTGTAATGACGCATTGACAGTTTGGGAATCCTGTGGAGAGTTATCCACAGAGGAAACTGCTGCCAAGAGCAGATGTCTTTTTTAAGTTGAATTCATTTTTCAGAAGGCGCACTCATTCTTGGCACCAACATATTAAACCGACACAGTCAAGGAAATAACCCCAGTCTGCCCCAGGAAAAAAGCAGCTCGCTAGTGCGCCACGAAAATATAGACCCAGAGACTTCAGGCACTAAATTGGTGCTCTGAGTTGCCTCCTCATGTTATACTTGTCCTGCAAGCAGCATGTCTAGAACCATGTTGCATCTAAATCTGGCATGATTGCAACCAGCCATGTCAACACTGTCAATAAGGAACAAAACACAATACAGTATTTTCAAGTGGACACACAGTCATATTTTCAAACAACTGTGTTCTATTTTGGTTATATTTTTACCTTACATTTATTTGGTAGAATACAACAGGTCAACGCTCTCTGTGATCTCATTGATGATTTTAAACATATAATTATTCTATTGTCACATCTTTCTAACATTACCACATTTACAGAATGACGTATGGGCACATGATGTACTATATATTCTGAGGTGAAAGTACAATAAATGTGTCACACAGTTCTGATATGGCAGTCATGTAAATAGGTGAAACTATGACCTTAGGGGGAGTGGTACACAATAAAAAAAAGGTTCCCATCAAATTCCACTGAGAACATATACAGGTCATTTATGACCCCTGTTGTGCATTTTTGGGGTAGTGACACAAAAACGTTTTTTATGCAAAAATAAAATAAATTTTCATTAAAATAAATGTTTGTAACAACTTAGTTGAGGAATTCAATAAATGTTGAGTAATAAAATGCATAACAGGCAAAGATAAAATGAGATCATTCACTCGGGTCACTTTTGACCTGTGTTGTGCATCAGAGGGTTAACAAATAAAATTAGTTTGATCCCACTGTACCTGAAGTATAGACCCACAACATCAGTATTAATGCATATGCAGAATAATTGAACTTGTTGAAAGTAGCGGTGATAAACTAAAAGTCATATGTTTCAAATACTTACATTTATTAACAGCCAGAAGAAAAAATGAAGAAGATATATTGAAAATTGATTACAAAACCAAGCATGCTTGAATACTAAATAAAATGCTAAACAAAATATCTTTTTATAAAACAGAAAAAAATCGTACAACAACACTAGAACAATAGCCATTTATCTCTGCTCCATCCCCCATCCTGGTGTCTGGCATCATGGAGCCACATTTTTATGGAAGCTTCCACGTCCAATGCTATGGTCCAGCTGCATTTTGTCACAGCATCTAGGAGAGAAAGAAAACAAAATTTGAAATTTAATTGCAAAAAACAAAACAAGGATTGTCCAAGTGCAAAGTATACACTAGCATCTTCCCTACTATTAGGGCATTTCCCCTTTAGGAAATTTCCCACCAAAAATCTTTTGACTGGAGGAACCTGTGATTAATTTGAACTGATGGAGGATAGTTTCCGGTGTTTATTGATGTTAAAAATAAATTTAGGCTTTGTTGTTGGCAGAGAGAGAAAGAGTGCAAACGATCTGAGAACGGTTAGTTTGTTTAACAGCTATAGCTACTAGTTCCTTTACTAATCACTACTATTCTGCACCGATTTCTTTCACTTATTTTAAGAAAGCATTTGTTTCACTATGGGGACACATGTTCCAACTTCTCTCATCAGCTCTGCAGTACTTAACCGGCCCTTTCCCACTCACTCCTTGCCAGATTGTTGAATTTGCCATGTGCTTCATGCCTTCTCTTTCTAGCCTCTGTATTCTGTTTATCTGTATTCTGTTCACCTGAAACCTGGAATGCTGCGTCAGTCAAAGGTGCAGGGCCCTGACACAGATGTCATGATTGCCAGCCACTCAGGGCTGGTGTAATGGTATACTACTGTACGTGCTTCTGTGAATATGTGAGGGGGTGTATGCCCATAGTGAGACATCTCACCCATACTACTCAGACATCTACTTACAACTAAACTATCTGCACCACAGCACAACATTAACAATAGTACAACAGTAAAAGGCTGCTTTAACATTGATGCAATAGTAATAATCATCCAATCATATAATATAAGTTTGAATGCAGGACTTTAACTTGTTACTTGTTTTTACATTGTTTTATTATTTTTACTTATGTAAAGCACCTGAGTACTTCTTCCACCAGTGTTAGTTTTAAAAAATCAATGCGAAAACAAAGAAACTCACTGCCTTATTTGATTATACTTCAGCCCCAGCATGCTGTCACTTTCAAAACTAAGATAAGTCTTTTTGGCTTTCTAATGGGTCTTCTCATAATCTGCTGTAGATGAAGAAAAATATGCACAGTTTCAGGGTTTTGATTGGCAAATCAAACATGATGAGCTGAACTTTTGTTCACATTTTTACAAATAAAAAATTATTCGGGCAGACTTAGTCTTTTGTCTTTTAGCAAATGGTCACAATAGGTCATACAACACACCTATCATTGATAAACTAAAGCAAATAACTGATTGTGGACCCCTTGACCATGTGCTCCATAGTTTGGCACAAATACCACTCGTAATATATGATCGGCGGCCTCTGTTGTGAGTTAAATAAACACAGGGACCCTGTTTTGTACAGGCTCTACCCTCTATCGCGCTACAGGTTAATCCCAATCCCATCCCCTGACACAACTTCATGCCCCTATTGTCAGCAATCAGATTGGAGCACGTCCATATCTAATTTAACAAATGGCAGGGGTAAGAATTGAGCTTGCAAGAAATGGCACTGACACTACTTCAAAAGGGCACTGCTGCATTGAGTCTACATCAAATGTAACAGCAAGATTTTCTAAATGACTTAGTTTTGTAGAATGAGCGGACTTTGTACGCTTCCAAGTCAGCTCCAGGTTGCTCATGCTGCAGCTGAGCTCTTTTTATGTAATTAGGGAGTTTATATGGAGGCCAGTAGCAGGCATCTTCCCCAGCCATTACATTCATGAAGAAATCTGTTTCTTCCATCTGCAGGCGGTAAGAAAGTTGGTTGCAGCAGTGGTCTCTCTTGGATCCAGGGATAGTGTTCGGGTGAACACAGGCGAAGTCTCATCTCATCCGGCGAGGGGAGTATTCGAATCAGTGATGGAAAACACGCCATCTTGGCTTTTTCTGTCGTAAGCACATCATCATTTTAGAAAAGGTGAATGAAGGGGTTGGTTTACGAGTGAGGCGTGTCCATGACAGGGCTGGGTGTGTGTATGATGGGTTGAAATATAATAACGTCCCATGGTAGTGATAGCAGATCGCAACAACAGATCCTAATACAAGTGAAGCAATGGGGTTGCTGCCCATCCAAATCCAAGTGGGAGCAGAACATATTTTGTCTCTATATCAGAAAGCTTCTACACTTTGACCTTTGCATCAGGTTCACAAGCTGTGTGGATTCCAATGTCTTGAGAATTAATTGGTTCTGTGTACAGTGGGGCCAGATCTACAAACTGTCTAAACAGAATGAAAGTTTCCTCTTTGGTGGTGTCACACAAGATGTTCACAACCAAGCCAAGTTGTCTACGAATCATCACACAGTTGTCTCCCGTCTTGCATTTTATGACAGCATTGTCAAGTGTGGCCCTCTTGTATTGTGTGGCTGAAGCAACATCTGGCACTGTTGGTCCATTTGAGTGCTTTCCATCAAGTTTAGCTTTATCTGGGCGGTAAGTGGATTTTTTTATGTGTGGACTGCCTCTCTACAACATTTGTTATCTGCTGCAGAATGTGTTGTGACTTTCTGACCTTTCTCTTAAGGTGGCCCAGGAGGTTTTCAAAAGGAAATGCAGACACACGATCTAATGGATCACACCCTCTCACATCATCTGCCAGATGACACAGACAGTGAACATTGTACACCATCTACTCAACCCCATACAAGGTCCTGAACTGTTCAAGGAAGTACCTTATCAGTTTATCAGCATAATTGCAGTAATGGGCACACAGGGTAGAAGAAAGCATCAGATAAATGCTGATAGACAATGTAAGGAAGTTAACATAAAGTGGCATTGGGAGGACTCCTTTCAGTACCACTGGACCAGTGTACAGAAGAAACTGCCTAAACTCAGTAGCTTTTCAGCGGTCTAATTCTTAGATCGATCTTGGCTTTAATGCAAACTCACAAGGTATGTACTGTGACATCCCTAAAAGTTTTTCTGAGATAGCACTGATCTTAGGGAAGCCCAGTCTGTAGTTTAAGTCCCCTTTGATCCAAAATTTGAGCATCTTCCTTGTGACACCGAAGCAAACAACATGCATATGGTCAAGCACAAATTGTGTGACCATGCCCAAACTTAAGGTGCTGAGCTTTGAGTGATCTCTGTGATGATTTTCAACAAGCAGTTCTGCAAATGACTCATTCTCTGGGTAGCATGTTTTTCAGGAAAAGTCACTTTTCTCCATTAGCCTCCATGCCCCTTTGTTTGTTTTATGAATGCCTGTGCTGGAGCATCACAAATGAAGCAATCCAGGGACAAATGAAACATCCTCTCAGCTACACTGAGGCCTTGTTCCAGATTGGAAACCTCCTCAACAAAGTCATGCAGGTACTGATTGGGATCCTGTGGTTTGCTGTTTCCACAAAAAACACAGATGACAAATGGATTCTTTTCAAAAGGGAATTTACCAAAATTGGCCAAAGTTGCTTTGGAGAACTTTTAAACAATGGCAGTCCATCTATGTTCACCTGCAATGTGATCATGTCAGTTTGTGACAGCAGTCCTTTGTTTTGGAGCAAATGTTTCAGTATACCAAAATGGACATACTCCCCATCATCAATAGTTTTCACCTCATGTGACTGTGATGTTCTCATTAAAGTTCTTGCACATTTTGGAAGTGTGGGGATGTATTTATTTAAAAATTTAAGTAGGCTGTCAGCTGCATTTTGTGTCACTCCAGACTGTACCGCCCACTGACGCAGTTCATCGGGCAAGACTGCTGTGGGCCCTGCACATGCTAATCCACAGGGGTACCCATGTGGGTTTTCTGAGGGCAATCCATTGTGGGCTTGCCCACAGAAAAACCACAAACAGTTTGTTTGTGGTATGAACATGATCCAACCTCCATCTGACCTAACTATAAGGCATACTCTGCAAGTTTAAGCTAAACTGCTCCTGTAACCATCCAGTGAAAATCAACAGTTGCTAGCAGCTAGCTGGAGAATGAATTGAGGACTGACCTGGACTAACAACGATAGGTTCTTCCTCTGCAGACACATCTGACCAATGATAGGAGAGAGCATTGTCACCTGGCTTTCAGTGATGCATTTAAGTTCACTTGAATTTCTTTCTGTGTGAAAAGGAACTGAAACAAGTTTGCCAACTCATCAATCAACCAACTGATTCAGACCACCTGACAACCAACTGATTCGAAACACAGCAAACCAATTATTATTGAAACACCCTCAGACACTGGAGCTCACCAGAGCAGATTTACAATACAACTGGTTTGAACCTGACTGGTTTCAATCTCTAAATTCAGGCCCTCTAATAAGTGTGCTGGTGGTCATTTGGAAATTATTATAAGACTTATATTAGCTTTGATGTCTGCCATGTTGGCATTGATGTGACATTGATCGACAGATGTGATTGAGCTCTAAGCACTGAGTTGGATTATTGTTGCAATATTTCAGTAAGTTTAATGACAATACCTGCCCTGCTAGTACAATTTAGCTAAAGAGGCTATCTCGGTGTTCCCAGTGAGCTAGCATTAGCTTTGGTCCAAGGTACTGGGGCATGTTTCCAGAGTGTGAAAGGCAACACCCCACACTCCTGATTTGGAAGGTCCTGGCTCCAAACAGAAAAGATGGCTCAAACTGTAAACTGCAGCTCTGGGCAGCTCCAATGCAAACCAGTGGGGGACATCCTACCTAGCTACGTCCATCTGTATAGACAGTCTATGATTAAATGGTTTGTATTTTTATTTGAAATCAGATTTTCTTTTCATAAATGACCACCTTCATTCACATCCTCTCACTATCAGTTCACTTGATCTAAGGCTTCCACTGCATTAACAGAAATGCAGGCAATCAAAGTTCAACAGTAAATAACCTCATTGGAGAATATCCCTGCCTTTATCAGCTTTTAATCTTGTTTACTGCTAGGCTAATGGAGGAGTGTGGAAATGGCTCAGTTCCAGCTGCTCGCCTTCAGCTTTCACTTATCAGCACTGTGTGATGTCCTGAGAACATGACTGTTTTAAACTAGCTTTCTTTATCATGGCCAGGGTCTGGTGCAGTTGATCTCCTGGGCCAAGACCCACCCTGAGGGTCTACAAACCCCCTGAACCACCAACCCACCAGCCCCCTTTGCCCTTTGGTAATTTCCAGTGGACCAAGATTCTCTTTCATCTTCCCAGCCTCCTCCCTTTCCATCACACATTCCACATTCCCAGTAGAGAGTGAAGGCCATAGTGCATGCATATAGATATGTATATGGCTTCAGTCATCAAGTACATTTTCAAAGTAGATGAATAAGGGTAGTCTCTTTTAAAAAGACTCTCACTCTTACTCTTTGTTCTCATATGTTGTTGTCATTTTCCCCGTAAAGAGTTCTTGAGCACCTGCTACCCCCCAACTTGTGCTTTAGCTTCCATCTTTGCTGAAGTGGTGATCCAAGTTGTAACTGGTACATGATTAATGCTGTTATTTATCAGTGTATTTGTGTATGGGTTCAAGGTTAATATATATTTTCAGTGCATAAATTCACTGGTTCTCAAACGTTACCTGTGCCTGAACCCAACCCCCTGTAAACAAATGTCATTCAAATCTATCACTAACAGTATTGGGTGTGGTAACTAAATTCAGATCAGATTGAACATTATTAGAACAATATAGCGAGTGATTATTGTCTCTTTGTTCTTAGGCAAGCAGCTCTGGTGAGCAACTGTCATAAACCTTGTATCTAAATTTGTAGATCATTGTTTCACTTGTCCTTGTACTTTGGTAACACCATTTTTGTGTAGATTTAGGATCCTCAAAATCATTTAATCAGTATAGAATATGAAAGAAAATGAATCCAGTAGAGTTGCAAGTATTGCACATTTTCCTTAACCGAGTTGAAAACATTAACAATAAATAGTTGATTAATCATTAATAATCAGAAAATGCAAAACGCACATCAGTCAGTTGTAATAGCCACCTTGCTGGCTAAAAGCAACTCCTCCTTAAGCTCTTCTTTCTTTTCACTGTGCTATTTTTCAATGTGGCTAGTAACTACAGCATGTGATAGCCTGGTTCAATGTAGTTTAGTAGCTCAAGAAAGCCTACACTGTACATCACGTTTATAGGCATCATGTCCTTTTCAATCATAAAGCAAAGTGTCAGCACACACATCGCCACAGCATCAACTAGCTAACACAGATGTGATACTTTGTTGGGAGGATGGTATTCCATGTTTGACTTGCTCTGCCATCATCAGGTGGTGATCTTACAGGTGGTACAATATAGACAATGTACTTGAGTTGTATTTCAAGACAGCATTACAGTATTTACATTGAGCACTGTTCTCTTTTAGTATGTAATGCTTCCAGTGTAGCAAATTTAAAAAAATATATTTGGGGGCAACTTTTGCCCTCACTGTCTAAAAAACTGGGGCATTTACAAAATTTTGAGGACACTAAAGTCACTGTTTTTATGTGAAATGAGCCCAGATTAAAATGCATACAGTAATCACTACCTTGTGCCAACATGAGTAAATAGAAAGCATACTATTGCTGTTTCAAAGAGAAGTGTGTGTGTATGTGTATAGAACACCATCTGTATGTGTGAGAGAAGGCAGGAGACAGTTCTAAATATTTACCTTAGTTTATAGATCAACTCAATCAATCACAGTCTTTCAAATGTACTAGTTTATGGTCTTTTTTTTAAACATCCTCTTTAGGAACTGTAGAAGGTCTATTAAAAATATTTGAGGAAATAAAAAGCAGGTTTCACAACTATGCAAACTGGTGACCTTACAAACAACAACATTAACACAATTGAATTCTGTTAATATTGTAACAACACTGCAAATTGCTAAAGTAATGGCCATTAAACAATAAACTATTCAGTAACCAGCTGTACTTCATGGGCTACTTGAGTAGAATTCGTATTACATATGGATTTCACTGTCAGAGTCAGACTCTGTTATCTATTTCCATTGCTGCTGCTGTTGGTACGGCGGATTTGGAGGTTTTTTTTTCCACTTTTAAACTAGCTCCACCAATAAGCCAGCTACAGAGGTAGTCACAGAGCTGGATCAATTTCTGTGTAAAGGACAGCCGGCACAACGGGACAAGGAGCTGATGCTGTTGTGCTACACGTCACATTGGCATGCTATGTAAAAGAACACACGGTGGCAGCATTATGACGGATCTTCTTTACAGCTATAATGCGGTATCTCTGTATAAAAGTATAAAAGAACAAGAGTACATATATATATATATATATACACAGTACTGTGTAAAAGTTTTAGGCACCTTAGATGTTTAGATTCTTATCCATTATGCAATACCATCAGGGAGGTGTCTGATTGGTCCAAAATTTATTTATGACATGACAATGACCCCAAGCATACAGCTAGTCATAAAGAACTATTTTCAGCAACAAGAAGAATGATGAGTCCTGCAACAGATGGTATGGTATGGCCCCCACAGAGCCTTGATCTCAACATCATGGAGTCAATCTGGGATTACATGAAGAAGCACCTGAGATGGCCTAAATAATAAATCCACAGAAGAACATTCTTTCTCCAGGATGGTTACAACAACCTACCCGCAAGTTACCATGAAAAACTGTGTTAAAGTGAACCGAGGAGAACTGCTGCTGTTTTAAAGGCAAAGCTGCTCACAGCAAATTGATTTAATTTAGGTTTCTGCTGTTTACTCAACTTTGTAAGAAGTTAATTGATAAATTAAAACAATATATAGCAATATTTTTGTAAGCATTCTCACTTTACTTTTAGTGCTTGAAACTTTTACACAGTACTGTGTATATATATATATATATGTACATATAGTTATGAGTATAAAACAACACTGATCACACCACCAGTTGGCAAGACCCACATGTAGGGTGTAACATTAACATTAGCTAGCCAACTTGCTAACACTAATGTTGGCTAACGTGCCAGTCCAAAGACATTTTAAAGTCAGACGACAACAGACACACACCAGAGAGCCTCTAGTAGCAGAGCCACTAGCTCAGCTACAACACAGGTACCACACAGAAATTTTTACAAAGGGTCATGAATGAGGTTTTTAGTGAGTGTTAAAGCTCCAGCGGACTCTGTGTGTTACCAGTGAAGACACAGAGAGTCTGACAGCAGCTACTCATGGCTGGTTAGCTCTGGCTACCAGCTCTACATCACTGTTCATGCTACATGGAGCAGGGGTGAGTCTGTGTCCCCTGACTCCCCACACCTCCTACAGTCTTTATCTCAGAATAACCTAACTAAAAACAATATATGGCTGTGCCATAAGCCCACAAATTAAGGAAATTAAGGAAAGAAAACTAGAAAAAACACAGTGTTCAAACTAACTACTAACTAACTAGTCTTCTTGTTGAAGAAAAATTACATTTCTCACACCTTGGGTCTTATTTGTTTAGTTTTGCCAGTGCTCTTGTGTGAAGTGTAGTGAACTGGGAACAACAGATCCTAGAGTTTCAGCAAGTCCCCATTATCAAAATAACTGCTGGAATTAAAAATGAAGGTGAACACATGTGCAATAAGGTCAAAGTTAAACCAGACATAAGATCTCACAGATGTTTATGAACAGTTTGAGCAATTAAACTGAGTGAGCTACAGTAAATGTCTGATATAAAAATGATGGCTGACACTGTAAGTCAGACCTAGGTTGAAAAACAGACCTCTACTCATACATGCAGAATGCTTTTCTTCCTTCACAGTGTTTCAGTGCTGCTGGGAGCTCCTCTCTGGTTTGCTAGTCTAAACACACTGCAGGTCAGACTTTAGGCAGTCCTGAGACATAGACTCACACACACATCACTGACTCTCTGCATTCGCACACACAAAGACACACACACACACACACACACACACATTCCCACGAGGAGACGGTGTGGCTCGGCTGGCAATCGGCTGCAATATAATCACACATCACCGTTCAACTGTGAAAGAAACAATACACAGTGGAGGAGGCCTCTGCAGTAGCTCTGCTCACTGTTGCTCTAAGTTGGAAGTAGCAGTCAAGGGTAGCTATCCATCTTTGCTCTCAGACCATGGTGTGTGTGGTCTGGAGGAATTATCTCTGCTCAGTGACGCTGAATGTAAATGACTGATTTTAGCTGTAATGGAGCTGAAGGGGTCAGCGTGGATAAACTTCAGTATAGGGGACTGTGGGAAAATTGCCGATAACACCTATCTCCATCAGTGATGGAGGACGACCCTGCTGAAGCCAAGACCTCGGGTTTATCAATGACACATTAAAGCAAACCTCCATATCTGACCTGCTGGCTCCACCATTCCTCTCCCTGCTAAGCCTGGAGAGCAGACAGAGAATTTGTAGATAGTAATGTGACTAGTAATGTGTGTTTTACAAGGATAAAAGCAGTTATAATGCAGTTAGGATGTTGGTTTTTACTTTTTTCACAGATGGAGTCATCATGTAATATTCTTGATTTTTGATTGAATAATCACACAGAGGAGAAATCTACTGTATTGGCCTGAATATTAGACAACCTCGATTTTGAAACACTTTAAATAAGGCAGTACATGAATCCCACATTTGTGTAGCTTGTCTGCCACTCACATACTCACACATACTCTCTCCCAGCAGGCTCTTGGAAGCAGTCGAAATTATTTTCTTTCATTTTTCTTTTTGAGCCCCTCATCATCTGTGACAGCAGTAATTCTTGGCAGTTTGACAGATGATTTGGTCCTCACTGAGTTTCTGCAGTCGATGTCAGGAGACGCTTTGGACTCATTTTCACTTGTCAGGAATTTAATTCTTCTGTTGCAAAAAAAAAAAAAAACATGTAAATTCCCATAGGTTGAACAGGGCTTCCTACACTTTTAGTTCTGACTGACTCTAACACATTCACTATTAACCAACTTGAAGAGAAGAAACTCACTAATCTAGCAACAATAAGGCTTCAAACAACCCATAATGCAACACTCTCTGTGTTCCATTTGAAGAAAAAAAGACTGTCTTATGTTGTGAATGATAATTGTCTAGTTCTCTCATATAATACAACCCACACTTTCCCAAACTTAATTACCAGAAAAAAATCTTATATTCAGGCCAACACAGTATCTTTAGAGGGCCATTTTGGTCGTGAAGCATCACGTTTTTTCAACACATGTGCTTGCTCCCAGTCTGTAGATACTAGAAAAAATATCAAATTGGGGAAATAAAAGACCAGTCCAATTAATAATCTCATGAGTAAATGTGACTTAAATGTGACAACCTCCTATAATTTTCTCTGTGATCACTCATTTTAAATGTAAATAGAGCCGATCTCAGCTGATGTCTCTACCCTGGTTGCATTAAGAAAATTTAAGATGGTATACTCACACATTCATACATTAGAGTACTGGTTCATATTTTTTCAACTGGCAATGTATGATGTTGAACTTGAATTTTATTACAGGGTAACTTTATATGACACATTTCACTTTACTGTAGGACTACTTTCTGTTATGATGCAAAAAGCAGAAGGTGTGAGCCACTGTTAGTTAGTGAAAAATGACACCTCACTGGAGAGATCATCACTGATAACTAAATATTAACAGCTATTCTGTTTCTCAAAACTCTGTATTTATTGGCAAAGTACAGTAGAAAGTACAATATTTCCCTCTGAAATGTAGTGGAGTGGAAGTATACAGTAGCATCAAACGGAAATACTTGAGTAAAGTACGAGTACCTCAAAATTGTACTTAAGTACAGTACTTGAGTAAATGTACTTAGTTACTTTCCAACACTGCTGAATTGTTGTTCTCTGCATGTGGCCAAACACACCTTTATGACCTGTTTTTGATGTAACTACAGTATGTACAAGTACATGTATTTTTTTTTTTTACAGTAAAGGGGAAACTGAAATAAAATATAAATCTATAACCCTCCCCTGCTCTCCAAAATCTGTAGACTTCCCACATACTGTACATCCCCCACCCTCCTCCACAACAACATTAGTACTGCCTCTTATTGTGGTGTGCTTCAGAAGCTGCTCACCCATCTAAAATAATGTAATTATTGTGTTAATTAATTTATCCTACCTGTTTTCATCATCAGTTAATCTATTGATTATTTTCTCGATGAATCAATTTATTCATCTAAGAAATGTCAAAAACTCCCATCCTAGTTTCCTTGAGTCCAAGGTCACATCTTCAAATGTCTTGTTTTGTCTGACCAACAGTCCAAAACTCGAAGATATTAAATTTACAATGAGATAAAACAGAGAAAAGCAGAACTAAGAAGAGGTTGAAATTACAGAAACACTTGTTGTACAAAGAACAAGTAAGACCAATGCATTTTGGCTTGTCAAGCTTGGCATATTTTGTTTGAAAAGTGATTGAAACAATTAATCATTTATCAAAAAAGTACCCAATAAATTTTCTTTTGATTAACTGATCAATTAATTGACTGATCGTTGCAGCTCTAACTGTTCAATATAATGTTTTAGTGATTCATAACAGGCTGAATGCTGTTTCATGGGCTTTTTATGTCAATGCATTTGACATAGGCATTCATGCATTTTCAGTGCATGAAAAAGGTCACATGAAAAACTAAGAATACAGGCACAAAATGTTGATTATCAACTGACAAATGCAAATGAGTTGAGTCCTAGTTTATTAGAAAAGACAGATGTCTCGTTACTTTGAATTTGTCTGGATCCAGGAAGCGTGTTGAATCCCACTTGGGGAGAAGATAAGAGCTTCCTCCAACTCCTTTTTGATGTGTCAACCTAATGACCTCCTGTGTGACTCAGACCTGCTCTGGACCAGCTGCAGCCCCAGACTTTACTAAACAAAACCTCCATCACAAAATGTCTGTACCTGTCAGTGTAATAACCCTCTTACATCAGGGGGAGTTCCCTCGGTGGGAAACACACACAAACACAACCTCCTTTTTCAGATCTCTCTCATGCTGCTCGGCCATGTTACTGTCTTTGTAAAGTCAAACATATGGAGATTTAGTGATGGAGGAGAGGGCTGAGACATGACTGTGTTTTAAATATGTTTAAAGACATAAGGCAGAATCTTCTCCAATAAATAATTATAGAAACATTTGAGATGTCACAAAAAACATAATTTATTATAAAGTGTACTGGTTCACACATTTCCTATCAAAATTATCATGAAATCCATGAAAACCCAGTTGTGAAGAACCAAGCTGAAAAATAGCAATAACACCAGAAGCAAGCAGTAAACTGCAGTTGCAATAACACAGCTGATCCAACCACAAGTGGACAATTTTGGGAGCTGCGTGCTGTGCCTGGCAGCGTTTGGTCAACAAAAAAGAGGCTGTCTTAAAGAAGCACTCCAACTGAAGGAGGGGTCCATAGAACAATAAAATACAATGAAAAATAAATAAATACACATTATCTAAAAAAGAAAAAGTACATAAAAGAAGCATTCCACAATGATCAGACATTTACATACAGGCTGGCATGCCAATGGCTCAGTTCAATGTTGGTTAAGGCTAAAATAATACTGTTTGCAGAATAAGATAACCTACACATACATTTAGATATAAGATTTCATATCACAGCAGAGCAGGTGGGTATGCCAACATTTACAAACATTTGGCTTACGCTGCAGCTTCTCAGAGCTTTAAGCAGCAGCCTCCGCATGGTGCCTTTTCTGCCGCAACGACACAGGTGGGAGTGTGAAAGCTTTAAAAAGAGATGGTATCACAGTCACTGAGCACACTGTCTGTAAATGTCCTAATCATCTGATAGATTATTGGTTATGTAATGGCCTAAATATTTAATCTCAATACACACACACAGGAAATGCAATCATGATATTACTCTTATTTGCATTGTATTTGATGTGGAAATCTATACCATATTGTAAACAAACACTCAATAACTGTTGAAGACCAGCACTGTAGGGACAGAAAATCACCACATCATCTGCATACATACGGTGGTTAATGAGAGACTTACCAACTATACATCCTATCCTGTTCCATATCCATTTAATTTTTTTATTGTTATAATTTGTGGTACTTAAAAGAGAGAGAAAAAAATCAAAGTAGCAGTGATATACTGACTTTTAGGCCCAAGTACGGGTCAAGCTCCAAAAACACTGGATCCTACATTTCCCATAATGCAACAGCTGCCTGAAAAACACCCATATCTTTACAATTCCACACTTCCAGTTTGTATCAGCTTTCTCTTACAAATTTGTGTTCTCGAAGCCCAAACTGCTATCTCCCTGATGACATCACTGTGACATCATCAAGATTATTTGCTCAGACTTGGTAAAGCTTCTCCAACTGAGCTTTATATGTAAACTCTTACTGAACGTCTTGCACAAATCAGGAAGAACACACTGGAGCACATGTGTTACTTCTGAAGCTAACTTTTGAATTGTATCTTTCCTTTATTTTTCTTCATTTTAAAGTTGGCTGGATTGAAATTAGCGATTAGTGATGTATGGCATCAGCCACAAGTAATATTGAAAGAGAGAGTCAGGCTGGGATATAATTAACAAAATAATAGGAAATTGCAGATAGAATTTAGCATTGTGTTCAAAACGAAAGATGAAGGATTAGGTGGGTTTAAAGCTGTAAACCCTGTGACAATATCTGGCCAGTATGTGAGTGTACTGGTGATGGATCAGATGCAGAAATTCTCAGGAACTGGTTCCTTTTGATGATTTGTAAAATACTGAGAATTAAAGAAAAGCCTGGAGACAATGAGAAATACTGGGGAAGAAAGTTAAAGTAATGTTTTCAGAGCAGAGGTCACAGGTCATTTGATCTCATCATTTATTGTATGGTGTCTGTGCTGGTAGAGAAGTGAAAAACATGATGTGATTTAAAGCTTGCACTGTTTTCATAACTGTTGGTTGGTGAAGAAATATCAGAAACCACCACTGTGATACTTTAAATGCTAGTATTGCCCTCTGGCAGAATCATGTAAGCTGAGCATGTGCTCATGAAGTAACAATTATAAAACAGTGTAGCTGTGAGAAAGCGAAAGATCAACATATGTGCACATTAGAATTCTTGTGCATTCACTCAGTCAAGTTTAAGAAAAAAAGAAAAACAATTTTATAATGAATTAAAAAAATTAAGTTAAAAAGAAATTGAAAAGAGAGTGATCACCCAGACCTGACACCCACTGTCCTCCTGAGGGTTTCTTCTTATTATGTTTTATGATCCTCTTCTTCTTTTTCCTTTTCTTCTTCTTCTTCTTCTTCTTATTCTTCATCATATTCTTCTTTCTTTATTTCTTCTTCGCAATTGCAATTTCACAGTGCTTGCATAATGACAGTAAAGTTCTTGACTTCTTTTTATTTTTTTTAACTGATCTCTGTTATGTCTTTTTCTGGTTTTATTCATATTCAGATACAATATGGAATATAATCTGGTTATTAATATCTCAGTGTAATCATACAGCAATATTAATAACCAGATTATAACATTATCCAGGTCACTGATCATCTGTGCAGGAGTGTTGTTGACTCCTCCACATCATAGTCCCTGTCATTCCTGTACTGAGCTGCAGGTATTATTGTATGAGATTGACCTACTTTTTTAGGATCCAATATTTATTCTGATACTATCTTTTCCTTCATTACAAAGTGTACAATACACACTTTATGTCTGCATCACAGCTGAATAGCTCTGCATTAAATAATACTGTGTCCTATGACATTTTGTTTACTGAAATGAAATGTCCTGCAATATTTCTATAATATCCATAGAGAGAGGATGTCAGTGTGACTCTGTTGCGTGGGTCTACACAGGATTTAGACAGACACTCATTAACCTCAACATGAACAAAATACTTACCTACGTTTTCATCCAACAGTAGGTGTGGTTCTCCTGCAAAATGTCACAGTAACAGATGCAAAACGACACTCTGCTGCATCGTTCACTGCTGCTGCTGTCATATCATTAACTACTGAATGCTGTTTCACTGGTGTGATTCAGAAGGTCACTCACAATGCTGTGCTGTGTGCAAATGGACCTGCTTATTGTGTAACCCTTGGGGTAACACAATAAGCAGCAGTGTCAGACGGAGTTTTGACCTCACTCTGCAGCTGCATTGTCTACCTAACCTACTTATCTAATTTACTTACCCACCCACTGTGCCATTACCTCACCTCACATCTATGTCACTTATTTGGTTAACACAGCCCACTTATTTTCACCCAGTTGCCCAGAGGTGGTCTTAGCCTTATACAATCCAGTTATTACTATATTATAGAGCTAAACTATCAATACCTGTCCTCACCTTACCGTCTAGTAAGTTACCATCATCTACAGTGAAACCGTGGGCCCTTTTTTAATCATGTAAAGTGGTAGGTGTTCACAGCTATTTTATTCATATATGCGCAGCTGCTCAAAATGCTAAAGGGCTGGATGAAGGTGTGGTGATCTATAAATACTCTCTCAGCCAATCACATGACTGGGCTCATAGCTCTGAAACAGCTCTGCTAATCACCATGAAACATGACAAAATTAGTTCAACAAATGGAAAGAAACTTCTTCAGGAAATCATACTTGTGTCTGGAGGTGCAGAGCATTGCAATGTGAACACATATTTGCATCTTTTTTAAAATGAGAATTACAATGACAATAGAAAAAAAAAATGGCGAAGCTGTTTATATGATCGCATTTCGGCACTTCTCAGAGGCTGCGGATACATCAACATATCTGTCCTGCTCCCTTCAGATGCTGCAGAGGTTTAATGAACTGAAGGAGAAGCTTTTCATACAGTATAAAGCAGCTGTCAGGTCATGTCAATTTATTTATAGAGCACATTTAAAAACAACAAATGTAGACCAAAGTGCTTTACAGAGAGATGAGAACTACAATAAAATAAAAACACAAACATAATTATGATGATTGAAAGACAATTAATAAAAATGTAGAATAGAATAAAAGAAAAAAAATATGGATAAAATCATAAAAACACTGGACAACATATACTGTGAATTACTTTTATTCATTTATAGATCAATGCAGACTGACTTACCATTCCTGCTTTAACCATATTAAAGCAGGAACTATCTCGCCCCCAATTTAAACAAACATACTGTTTGAAGTGTTTGAGTGTTTCATCAGAATAGTTTATTTATATTAATTAATCCATTAGTGCATCACATTTGCTGCATGTATTTATTTTGCTCTTGTTGATAAAAGCACTGAACCAACTCAAATTGTGATATCTTCTGATTCAGCTGCTGCGTCTTTACCTTGAAGAACAGAACATGAAGTACTCGCTCTGATCAGCTCCTGGAGATGTGGTGCTGAGAACAGAGAGAATGGGCTGTCCTGTGGGTTTCTAATGGGTGTCTAGACAATGAAAGCTTGTAAGTAACTAATAACATTGGGAATGATTCTTTTTGACCTGAGGAGAAGAGAGAAGGGACAAAAGAAATGGTTATATACTGTTCAGAGAGTTGGAAGTCTCTTCTTTTTCTTTCAAATGAATGTCTGTCTGTCAGAAAAGCAATTGTAAAGCAATTTTTTATTTGCGCTGCACAGGCCTTAAGATATGAAATAGAAATAGGTTGTAATTTAAAAAAAACTGTATAGACTCATACCAAAATATCAATCATCACTTATGACTCACTATTTATCTACAGAGACTCTGCCCTCTGCCTGTATTTTCTTATTTTCTTATTATTTGGCTGTGTTCGGGACATTTCTGGGCATCAACCTTTGGGCAGTGGGAGTGTAGCCCCTAGCCAGTAACAGCGGCAGGGTGTGAGATCAGGGCTCTATAAAAAATGCAGCAACCAGGTCACATTCCAGTGTTTTTTTATGCACTTCAGTGTTTCCCCTAAATGCTTTCAACAGCGGCGCCGCACTGCTGTTGAAATGGTACGTTTGCTTATCTCTAAGGAAATGAAGAAGAGAGCTCCTTGCTGTAAAGATGCAAAAATACAACACATCTGTCCTCCCAAGAATCATCATCCCAAGAGTCATCTAGTGGCTTGTAACCTGTAGCAGTGGTGCAGTTCAGATGATATATATATATATATATATATACACATATGTGGATAGATTTCCTCATTCAGAGGAGGAGGGGTGGATGGAAGCATTAATCCAACAGTGGACTTCACCACAGGAGACTGTCCGTTTCCGGTTTCCAACCATAGGTCAGGACAGTATTTTAAAAAAAGCGTAGCTACGATTGTCCCCTAACCTTAACACTGTGGTAATTATTGTAGCCATGACAATGATGGTCGTGTAACTTAAAGGAGGTAATAACTTTAACTCCCACCACATGTTTCTCTAACCTTAAAAAAGTGATCATTTTACCCCCAACCATGATCTTTCCCTAAATCTAACCAAGTGTTTTTTGTGCCTAAATCTAACCAGATTTTTACCACAGTGTTGTCACATCATAAAACATCATTATTTTTTAACAGTGAAGTGTAACAGATTTGGGAAAGCACAGACTCATCTCATTGGATGATGATATGAAGAGCTGCAGTTCCTTCAGTACGTTTAAAACCAAATTAAAAAATCTGCTAAAAGCTACTCAACACTGTAACCACTGACTCTACATTTTATCTCATGGTCTTCACATGAACGCAAATAATCTTGCTTTTAATTTGACAAGCTTACATTAGTCATTTCTAGTTGACATTGTGGGTGTATGTGATGTGCTATTGTTGTTGATGTAGCTTTGTATTATGTATTATGTGTCCTGAGTGTTTTTTGCTTTGTACTGTTTGTTATTGTGCTGTTATATGTTTTAATTATGACCTGCTGAAGGGACTGCAGATGAAAGTTAGCTATAAGCTAACTCTGGTACAGTACATCAAATGGTAACATTTATGTTTAACACTCTTCATGGTCCCAATAAATAAATAAGACAAATAAGATAAATGTTGTCCTGCTGATTACTGCTGATAGGGGCTGCAGATTAGAAAACACTCCTATGTGTCATTCTGGAGTCACATGGTCAAACCACGTATTCGGTCGATTAATTTGAAGGACTTTTTGGTTGTTACGTATCAATGAAACTAAATGTGATTTTAATAATTCAGCAATTCACATATCATACAGTAGCATGTGCTTTTGGGTTGATACAAATCTATATAAATGCAGGAAATAGCATTTATGTTATATTATTTTTTATTTGTTGAAGAACCTCTGACTTCATTGTGTCTCAAACCAAACCTACACCCTTGCATAGTTCTAATGAAGAAAGTGATTTTACTTTGACGTTCCCTGTTTTCTATATTAAATGGAAACCCAGGTACTGAGAAGAGAGACAGATAAAGAGCAGTGATGTGGTTCACAGATCAAACAGGCCAGCTGATTACAAAGCCAGATGTATTTTTTTTCCACACACTCTTGCCCTGTCCACATGCAACACTCTGCATAGAATATACTATGTCTAAGGTCTATTATTACAATATGTTTAACTTTATTTTAACCTTTATTTATAAAAGGTAATTCAAATCATTTCCAAAAACACACCTCACATTCTTCAGCACTGGCTCGGTCTTCAGGGGCGATGAGTTAGAGCGACTGCGGAGCTCCATTTTGTGAAAGGTTATAGCAGGGTGGATCTGTGTAAAGAATATTTAGTGGTATGTCTGAGTGTATGTGTGCCTGGTAGTCTTGGCTACAGCACAAAGTGAAATATCACTCACATGTGTGAGTGAGAACGCAAATGCTTCACTGATACTGACCTTGTCTTCTGGGTGTACTCAGGGCTGCAGAGAGTGCTAAAATATCAGAGAAAAGGTATAGGAAAGCAGTTTTTCAATGCATGCTGTGTCACGTGTGATCATATTTGGAGTGGCTGGATGTATAGATGTCTGGATCAGAGACAAGAGTGTAGTCAGGATCTGTGTAATATGCAGTGACCTTGGAAAGAGTTTGCAATTTGCCTGGAAGAGAGTGAGTCATAGAGATAAAGGGATTGTGGGAGTAGCAGCCTACACGAAGCCAGGAGAGTGTAACGTCCAATAAAACTATCTGCAAAGGTGCAGGATATAGCTGTGTGTAGTGCAGAGATAAAAGTGAGGATAGTAAATCAATCAAACTTGCTCTGCAGTCTGAACTCTAGGGTCTTGGGGCATGAGGTTTCCATAAGATCTAACAGTAACGTTAGTGCCTTTTCAACTTGCTTTTCATCTTTGTGGTATATCTCACCTCTCACTCATTACTGTTCTCCTCCATACACTTTTCCTTCCACACCTCACATGTTGCACGTTCAAAGTAGTGACATTTGAATACTTATGAAACCAACATACTGACTTCAGCCGGTGTTCTTCCTGTTAACTCATTGCAGACTAGTGCTGGCAAAAAGTAAACAAATCAATATTGTCTACTGAGAGTTTTTCAAATTTAGTGTGTACTGGGTCTGCACTGTTTCCAGGGAATAGCCACATCCTTACACTTTGAGTCTTATGTCGACAAACCTCTCAGCTTCTCTGCCTACACAGCTTTTATATATTACCAAAGTAGCGGCTAGCAATTAAAATAGAAGCATTACAACCTTAAACACCTTAAACAGCATTACAAACTCACTGGAGTTCTGTTTGACAAAGCAGTGCAGGAAGTATCTGACTTTCTCCTCTGGGTTTACTGTATCTGTATGTATCTGACACTTTTTGTATCTGCCAAACTGCTGCCCATATGCTGAAGAATAACCAAGATAAGTAAGCAGATTCATATTTTTCCTCCTCATGCTACTTAGCTAATATTTCACACATTTGCTGAATGTTACAACTTCACTGTTTTTTTTATTTAATAACTGAAGCTAATAGCTAAACTCCTGCTCCTGGCTTTCAAGGTGGTATCTTGCCATATTTCAATCTGTGAGTTTTATGTATATTTACTGAGCTGCATCTCAGATGCAAAGGTCTTTGCTTGGATTCAAAAGAAACCGCATCATACTTGTCACTTCATATAGTTTAGGTACATTTAGTGTGGAATACTTCCCTTGGATCAAGAAATTGTTAGGGCGCTTTCAGACCTGCGCTTTTTAGTCTGGTTGAATTGGACTCTGGTTGGTTTTCTCCCTTAGTGCGATACATTTGGGCAGGTCTGAACACAGTAATCGCACTCAGTTGCGGACCAAAACAACCATA